>NC_134825.1:135004878-136359762 GCF_004210375.1 Tachypleus tridentatus
CTTTTAACTTTCAAACAAAGATGCAGAATATCACTCAACATTGTTTGAACTCCCCATTCAGCCATAAAAATGCCATTTCAAAAGCAACATCTGTACAAGCAACATTTAAAAGACACAAAAACTTGTGTCCTCACACAATTTGGTAGACTTTCAGTAAACAGTATTACTCATATATGAACAAAAAAATCAGAAATGCTGTCAAATTATTTTCATTAAAAATTATCTACATATTTACAGACCAAGTATCAAATGTTCCAAGTTTAAAATGATTTTCATGTTAAAATTAGAAATACTTTTCAATATGAAAATTCTATATTTCATTTTCACAATCATTAAACCTGACAAAATAAATTTCAAAGATTTTTTGTTTCAGTAAAACTTTATATTTTAGCTGTTTTTTCACCCTAAATCTACATAAGGTCTGCCCAAATGTCCAACCTCTCAATGACCATCATTAAAAAAAAACTAAATAAATCTATATTGAATTAACATTTTTTTTCTTTCTGGAATGCCTTCAAATTATCACAGAAAACCAGACTTGTTTATTCTGAACTGCATATAGGATGTAGCAGTATAAGTTGAAAGGGCAATAAAACAATAAAATTTAACTAATAATACTGCCATGCAAATTGTAAATCATTCCTCAAACATATATTTCATGTTACCCATTGAAATTACATTACACATGATCTACTCCCAAGTGAAACCCATGAAAGACGATCAAATTACTGCTCAAACAAATATAGTTACTGTACATGAAAATAATTTCTAATATACTTTTATCCAATCATTTCTTGACATCACTGATTTTTATCCAATCATATTTCAAAGATTCCTTTACCTATCTTCAAAGTGGTTTCTCATTAGAAATGTATCAGATCACACACTAAAGCATCAAAAAAGGGAAGAAATGAACAATTGTAGTAATAAAATCATTTACAGACACAAATATCATGTAAGAAACAAAATGCAGCAATATTATATTTTCAAAAGATAATAACCTCTTAATAAATATATATCTATATTTTAGGGCAGTCAAAAAGTAAAACAGGAAAACTGATAAATGAATTATGTGTAAATGAGACTCCTTGAAGCTGTGTAGAAATTAAAGTTGTACTTTTTTTCTTTGCAAGTTGCACATAATAAATGTTATAAAATGAGAAAATATTAATTTTAAAAATTTTAATATTAAAATTTTTGAAATACAAGGATTTACTATTTATTCTGAAATTTTACACTCTGCACTGAATACTTCAAAAGACCTCTATGGATGAGAAATAGTTAATTTCTACAAAGTAGGGTTTTTCACACATTACACTAAAGAGCAATTAACTACTTTTTATTTTTATTTTTTCAAATGCATCACTTCAGTAAGTATTGTTTACTCCACAAAACTCATAAATATGTTTCTTGCTTCGTACTTTAAAATTTCAGAAATAGCATTACAAAGATGTTTTTTTTAATTTAGTTTCTATAAAAACTTACTTGAATGGCTCTGACTGACTGAGATGTTTTGAATCCAATCACAGCTGATGATGTAGGAAGAGTAGAAGTTAAAGAGAATTCCACAGTTTTTTTAGGTGTAGATGGTTTGGTAACAGATACTGGAAGACCAGATTCTGTTAAAGTTATGGTGGAATATCCACACAGAAGGTATCTAAGGTAAAAAATTTTGAATAAACAAAATATATTAAGTAATCAGAAAAGTTATCTGATAAAGAATTTTCATAACATCAGCAAAAAGTAATCCAGTTTTAAAACTGATGTCTTATACAAAATTCTCCCATAAATTTTTTTCAGTGACAATTTAGGAAAATGCATTTAACATATTTTTTTGTAGATTCTGTTTGACCATCGTTACATATATAATTTAAAGACAATTAATTCTAGAGTCCCCCATTCGGTCAGTGGTAATTCTTTGGATTTATAAAGCTAAAACCAAGGGTTCAATTCCCCTCAGAGGACATAGCAGATAGTCTGATATGGCTTTACTATAAGAAAAACACACAGCTTTGAAAATTATAACAAGTTATATATACATGTACTGTTTTGTAAAAAGTGTTGTAAATTACTGGTATAGTTTATCTGAAAACCAATTTTGTGAAATGTGCCAGAATTAAAAACCTATGACACAGCAGTATTACATTAGTACAGACTTTTAAACTACATGAAAAAATTTTAAATGTGAGAATTTACTGATGAAAATAGTACCGTGCTATCTGAACAGAAATGAAGTAACATCCTTGTCTAACATCGTAATCCACTTCTTGAAGCAAACTATCCGGCTGTAAAAGATTTAGTACTAATCGAAGACCACCATCTCTAAGGAAATTCTCACAAAATACTTGAGCACTTTGCAAAGTTGTTGCATCACAAGTAGTTGGGATAAGTCTACCACTTAAAACCTGAAAAGAAAAATTACATTTCATCATAAAGCTTTAAAATCCTTCCACACAAAATACTATAAATTGCATAAGTATAATACTATTAAAGCTATTAATTAATAAAATTAAAACTGAGGATTATTTGACAATTATATTTTGCTATAAACCATATTATGTTCCAAATATGACACTTAAGATATATTTAGATAAATAGTATTTTTAATATTATAAATTACTTAAATTTCTGATTTTGAACATAATTCTCTTGAAGGTGCTTTTAATAAACCTATTGCTTAAAGTTTCTTCCAATAACAATTAATCTGCATCATTATTAAATGTGCTTCAAAAGGTTCATGATTAAAGGTAATAAATCAAATTACAAAACAAAAATTTGGATACAGTTTATTAAGGCCACCCAAATGACCAATCAACTATGCAAGAAAATCAAAATAAAATTTTATTTCTCTAAAATTAAGCTTTAGAAGAAATTATTTTCTTTTAAGAGTATGTGATACAGACTGGAGTGTTTCAATTATTTTGTACATGACTAATTTTAAGAAAACTTATTTCACAATGTTTCATACCTTTCAACAATTATATCATATAATATAAAAACAAACATAAGCATGTTATATGAAAAATATTTCATATTTCACCTCTAGATTATATAACAATCTAAAAGGAGTAAGTTCTGGTGCAGATACATCTAATAAGTTCTTTAATATTTCTTTACTAGCACGAAGAGCAGAAGAATGAGCCTTCTTTGGACTAGCACGTGGACTATTCTTTCCACTGAGTTCTGGAGGAGAAGGAAGATCTGTCACCTTCTGTAAATAATAAAAAAAATTATACACATCAAACAAAAGCTACAAAAAACTATGGAACTGCAGTGTTATACTTTTATTATAATTATGAGTGCAGGTGAAACTATGAGTTCTCTATAAAAGTTACTACAAATACAATATTGATTGAAAACATAACTGCAGAGGTTTAAACAGATGTGTAATTTTTTGCAGTATTAGCCACAATTAGTAATAATAGAACATAAACAATTATTAACTTTCTCAACACTGGCTCAATCAACTTGACCAACTACATAACCTCTTCGTATTTGTTTAAAGTATTTATAGATTTAACACTTCTAACTTTCTTTATTGTGTATATCTTTAAAAGTTTGGCATATTTCAGTTAACATTATAAGTCTTTCACACAAAAAAAATGTATTTTAATGAAAAATTTTCAATAAAATAAAATAAAAATTTGCCCATTTATATGTTAAGTATTTTATTTGAAAAAGTCTGAGTGCAAAGTGATTTTCATGTTAAGATTAAAAATACTTCATCTAAAAAATCTCATACTTCCTTTGTTTAACTCCTAAATCCACCTAAATATTTCCTACATTTTTTACATTAAAACTTTTCATTATATCCATCATTTTTTCTATCCTATCTCAAAATATAATCAGTCAGTTTGACCTAACTTGTAACCACACAAAAAAAAGTGACATAAATACAAATTACACTTTTTTCTTTTTAGTAGGTTGTCCAGAAATAAATGTTTTTGAGCTGCAAAGTTTGGAAATATATAAACCAGTGTTGTAAAACATGCTTTAATCAAAGTAAGCACCATTTGCTTCAACACACTTTTGCCAATGTGTAATGATGCTGTCTATGTCCCTGCTGTAGGAATCAGAGTCTCTATGATCAATGAAATCCCTGAAAGTGTCTTCTGCAGCTATCTGGCTTTGAAAGCATTTATTGTTCAAAAAGTCAAAGTGCTTGAGAAACTGAAAAATCTATAGGGGAAAGGTCTGGGAAATAAGGTGGATGAGACAGAACCTCAATTCCCAATTCATTTAATTTTTGGAGCACCATCCTCAACAAGTCTCAAAGCCAATTTTGTCGATCTCTTCAGTTGGCTCATGCAGAACCCACATATCCATCTTTTTCATTTTTCCAATCGCACTCAGGTGGTTGGCAATGCTTGTGCCTAGCTTTTATGCGAGCTCGCATACTGTTGTGCGAGGGTCTGTTTCAACTGCTTCCCTTAATGTATGTTCATCTAAAAATGGCTCCCTTCCACAATCTTCGTGGTCTTCAAGACTTTCATCTCCATGTCAAAACCTTTGAAACCAATGCTGAACTGTACATTCAGTAACAGATCCATGGCCAGATGCCTGGTTGATGTCCCATGTAGCTTCAGTTGCTTTTTGTCCAAGTTTGAAGTCACAGAGGAAAATCAGACAAAAGTCCTTCTTGTCCATGCTGCTTTGTGGGTTACAAAATTTATTCTGAGTAGGGTTAAAAGAGCAAACAATTAATGCACCTTGTAAGTGACAAATACTGGATTAAGCCAACTAACCAATGATATGTTACTCAATATTCAGTTTCAAAATGTTGTGAGAATTCCGACAATTATTTATGGACAACCTAATAGAATGACTTCAAATTGTAACATAAAACTACATTTGTTTATTCTAAGTAGCTTTAAGTTTGTAACATTATGTATCTATTCATAATTAATTTTCATTGTTTTGTTGCCATATGAACTGTGTATAACTGATATCAATGCCAATATAAGTTATAAGTTACCTGAGGCATGTGGAATATCACATTGTAGTAGCTTGTGGAGAATGTAATTTGATACCATAAGTTACTCATGTGTGTGCCTTATTAATCATTTTTATCATCATTTTTATTATTATTTATCTTTCCTAATCTAATCTTAACTAACTTAAAAATTAACCCTACTTTTAGATTTTTGTTATTTTCATAATAATAAATATGAAAAACAACAAATAAAGTACTTACTTAAACTTCTTTTTCTTGCTGTGGATTGTTGGTGAAACTTAAGTCTTTTTTTTCTAATACTAATTGTAGTAATGCACTAAGCAATTTTTATTTAATTGAATAATTCACCAAAGAACATAAAATAATAACATGCAACAAGCAGACAATTTTCTCTAACAACCACAATTTTTCTGGCCGTCTAACCATGCAATAAGAGCTATCACAAATTCATCCAAGTTAACTATTGCGACTCCTATAGGAACCAAAGTTGTATTATATGTGAAATTGACACTTATCTACACACAACATAATGTAATACAATACATTATTTGATAGATAAAAGCCACGACTTTCTATTGGTTACAAGTAATATATAATTAGATGTAACAGAGAACTATTACCAAATTCTGATAGAGAGATTGTGACAGGTGGATGATTTTCTATTTGAAAGCTCTGTAACCCAATAAAAAAATTGAAGGCTATAAAAATTATGGTTTTCCTGAGCAATGTCAATTTTATAGTGATTATATTACATTATATTTTGTACTTTCTCAAGGGGTGGTGGATCAAACAATGAAAGGAAGAAGTCAAGAGAAAAATGTGTCACTTGTGTCATACTAGATGTAATTCAGGATATGTTTTTAACATTGCTTTTTAGAATTATGAACTTGAAACTTACATACTATTAAAATATGGATTATTAACTAAGATTTTATACTATTCTAATTATCATAACATAAACAAAAAGTAGTTCAATAAAATTGTGAATGTAAAAACACTAAAACTTTGTGTCACGCACAATAAAGGATACATGGAGCTAGGAGTTAATGAAAAGTGAGTTGAAATGAGATTATTTTTGTGATTGCTTGTATTTCCTAATTTTCACCTATCTAAACCAGATTTCCAATACAATATGTCAACAACAAGTTTCTGTCTATATATTTAAAAAGTTATTTAATAATGCTATTGATAACCACGTTTTCAAAAGAAATCTTGATTATCAAGAAAAGATTGTTCAATGCTCAAGATTACCACTTAGGTATGCAATTAAGTAAAGAAAATGGCCATACTAATATTTAGGTTTGTGAAAAATTTAACTAATGAATGCAACTTTTTATAACAGTATTTACTGTGTACTTAAGTCACAAAAATATCACTTTATTTCTGGCAAGAGCTCCCCCTTTTAATACACCTATCTATCCCAAATTATACAGTTTTACCATGATTTCATAACATATAGCCACATCAGTACAAATTTACCACATGTCTGAAGTTATTTTCAATTAAATTATTTTTAACATACAAATAATTTATAACACACAGCCATTTACCTTTGTAGAAACAGAATCAAAAGCATCCAGAACAGATGGGTTAGTTGGAATCAGCTGTAATAAATTTTTCACACACTGTGTGATCCTAGAACAGGAATGATACTGAAGTATTAAGAGAAACAACACACATATTACATCTGAACAAGCTTCAGTTACTGTAAATCACAAATCCACTACTAAAATAAGCAAATTCCTCCATCCCCAAAATATTCCATTAATTAATTAATTTTTTTCTTAAATACTTTTTATATTATACTAGCTGGAGTACCTGTCTACTGAATGTGTGAAATAAAAATTCACTTGTGACAATGGATGGGAAATTGTGCTTCTTTTTCTTCCTTAACATGATCAACATTGAAAGTGCAATAGGAATACATAAAGGTAATACTGCTGAAAAGTAAGACGTACTGTTTTCCAAAATTCTATCAATATGAAATTAGATGTAGGGATTCAACCCCCCCACCCCTCCTGATCTTCCACATCATCCTGTAACTCTGTGGAAAGTTTGATTTTGATTAATCAAGAAATGTGGAAACATACAAGGAACATGTACACATAGATACCAATGTTTACTGGTATAAAAGATTGGAAATTTGACTCCCACCTTCTTCATGACCTTCCCCATCTTAACCTATATCACTGTGTCAGATTTGGTGCTGATTTATTAAAAAATGTGGAAACCTATAAGGAATAGATATGAAATGACAGATAAACTATCATGTGTTTCTTTTTTCCAAACACTTTGCTTAGTATATACAGATGACCCTTTCAACTATAAAGAAAATATTTTTGTTTTATACTCTGTATAACAGCAAAATAAAATTGGTAACTGTAGGTCTTCCAAACACTTTAAACAACATTTTCCACAAATGAATATTTTAAACCTCTATTTATTATGTTTCAACTCATGGTCATCCACTGAAATCTATAATAACCCTGTCAACAGGTTACTTCATAATGGTTGTTTGGAGATAAACCACACACAAATATTATCCTTTTTTAACTAACATGTACAACCGAAAATTATGTAAAATACACTGGTATTGAGTATTATCCATCAAACTGTATCTCAGAACAGCTGGTATGGGTATTGTTAACACTTTTATTCATTTGATATAGAGTGGGCATTTTCATAAATATGTAACATCAGCTGGCTACTTTTTCAAAGACCCTTTTAACTTTAAATATATTCTTAATCAACTAAATCAAAGCCTTAATGGCCAAGTTTGATATAATCTCCTTCTTCACAGAAGTCCCAACAAATAAAGTCTGCAAGATAGCTTTAGAATTTTATATCCAAGACCCAAACCCATACCCCTAGCAACTAATTAGCAACCCTTATAGAATTCACTGCCACCAAAACTAACTTTATGTTCAATAACCAAAACTAACTATAATAAATTGCTTAAGTATGGGGAATCCCATGTCACCAGTTCTAGACAACATTTTTATGACACAGATTGAATCTCAAGTGATCAATTCAGACTTACACCCACTATGATGACCTAGAAAGGTTGAAAAGTTGTTCTCTCCTTATCAATAAAAGTATTAATACCCATACCATTGTATGCCAATGAAACAATTGCTGGATTCACAACTACAGAACACACAATTAGTTTTTTCAATCACATTAACTTGATACACTCCTACATTAAGTTCACCTGTGAACAAAAAAAACTAATCAAATAGTATTTCTTAACCTCAAGATCACTAGAACTGATACACAATTCAAAACAAAAATCCACAGAAAAATCACCCATACCAGATTATTCATTCCCTAAGACTGCACATGAAACAAAACAAAAACTCAACATATTAAGAAACCAAATTAACACAGCCACAAAACTATGCTCACCAGATAAAATTAATGATGATTGGTTCGTTGGTTGATTTAGTGTTTTATGGCACAAAGCAGCTAGGCTATCTGTGCCAAACATCTGGTAAAATGTAAAAATATATTAAATGTAGTAAAATACAGAAAAGGAAATGAAGGTAAAACAAAATAGCATTAAAAAACATAAAATGGCATAAAACCAATGTTGACATCCAGTCTACAAAGTTGTAAAGGACTTTCTGTAGCATAATGGTAATGATCATAACCTGCCAGGAAGACTAACAGGTATGTACAAGAACCACTGTCAGTCACCTGAAGTTGGTCTTTCCAGTCCTGGTTCCAGGTTATGTGTCATTATGGCCAGTACCAAAAAGTAAAGTAATAAAAGTGTTAAAAGACATGAAGCAAAATGGTAATAACAACTTGCCAGGACGACTAACAGGTAGTTCAAACGGAAAGTTCAAACAGCAGCATTAGTCACCTGAAGTTAGCCTTTCCACTCCTGGCGTCAAGTTATATAATGTTCTGGCCATTTTCCAATTTCAAATTCAACTAGAGAGATTGTGACTCTTAAAAGGGAACCACAATTAAATAGGTGTAATGAATAAATATCAAACACTTAAATGACATTAAAAAGATCAATGGCCATTAAAAAACTAAAACTTTATCAAGGTGGACAGTGCCACCATCACCAATAACACTGTCCAATGTTATGGACAAACTTTGGGACAGAGCATGTTTAAAATAGTGCCGTCGTTGAGAGTTGTAACGATGGCAAGAAAGTAAAATGTGGCTTACAGTGATCTGAGTGTTACACAAACTACACACTGGTTCATCAGTTCCAGATAAAAGAAAACAATGAGTTAAAAAACTGTGACTAATGCATAGTCTAGTTAGAACAACCTCCTCCTTCCGAACCTTATGGAAGCTGGATGGCCAAAGTCCAATATAGGGTTTTATTTGAAAAAGCTTGTTGTTGCGTTGCTCACTCCAAGTTGACCACCAGCTAACACTGAGCCGAAGCCTTGAATACAGGACCATAGTCCATGTATAAAATAGGCACAGTGATGATAGTGCCAGAGCAGATAGATTTAGCTGTCGTGTCTGCAAGCTCGTTCCCGCGAATACCAACATGGCCTGGTATCCAGAAAAACTGGATAGAAGTAGATGTTAATGAGAAATGGGCCAGTCAGTTATGAATATCAATGAGAACAAGGTGTGAGCCAATGTGAAGCGATTCCAGGGCCAGTAGAGAACTAAGCGAGTCAGTATAAATAGTGCAGTTGGAGTACTGCTCAGCTTCAATATGATCCAGGGTAAGAGATATGGCATACAGTTCAGCAGTGAACACAGAAGCTGTAGAGGGGATTCTGTGTGCAACCACTGAACCGTAACAAACCTTGGCAGAGCCCTCAGAGTTACCTGATTTGGAACCATCCGTATAAATTGAAATGGAAAGGTTGTTCGAAAGATGTTCAGTAAATAAAAGACAATACTTCCAATCGGGAGCATCTGCCTATCTCAGATGACTTAAAGAAAGGTCACATTTGAGGACTGTAACAAGCCATGGTGGGTTGGGCTGACCAGTGAACTCTACAATGTTATCCAAGGACAGACCCAATTCATCCAATTGCGCCTGGATGCAAAGGCCAAAAGGAGCAATGGCAGATCATCTGTTCTGAAAAAGTATGGTCCACTGAGGAAGGAAAACACATCCCCAGGTGGGATGCTTTGGTAAGGAACGAAGTTTCGAAGAATACAGTATAGAATACGCTGAAGACAGTTGCAAACAGCGAAGGTGCAGAGAAGGTTTGTGGGATTCCACATATAAGCTCTGAACTGGGGAGGTGCGGAAAGCCCCAGTGCAGAGTCAAAGTCCTTGATGATGAACGGGGTCCAACATCTTTAAAGCCGAGGGTCCGACAGAGCCATAGACCATTGATCCACAGTTGAGTTTCGATTGAATAAGAGCACAATATATCATTAACATAGAACATGGATCCACTCCCCAACTAGCAGTAGAGAGGACACAGAGGATGTTCAATGCTCTTGTGCATTTGACCCATAGCTGCTTTAAGTGTGGTATAAAGGTCAGCTTACGGTCAAAGATAAGCCCCAAGAACTTGGTCTCAGGGACCACTGGCAGCAAAACTTCACCGATACATAGTTCAGGATTAGCGTGAATACCCCATTAGTGGCAAAAGTGCATGCAAACGGTTTTAGAGAGAGAAAAATTAAAGCCTTTCGCTGAAGTCACGATTAAGGGCAGTTTGTAGTTGCCGCTCAATATATCTCATGTTCGACGACTGACATGAGATGTGAAAGTCATTGACATAGTGCCCATTTGCAACAGTGAGAGGGAGTTGTTCAGTGATGGCATTTAACTTGATACTGAAAAGTGTGACACTCAAAACACAGCCCTGAGGGACCCCAAGTTCCTGTACAAAAGAACGGGAAAGTGTCGAACCCACATGAACTTGGAATCTCCTGTCCATTAAAAATTTTTTAAGAAACATAGGTAAATGGCCACGTAACCCATATATATGGAGGTTTCAAAATGCCATACCTCCATGTTGTGTCATAAGCCTTCTCAATGTCAAAAAATATTGAAACAAGATGTTGGCATTTGAGAAAGGCTTCTCTGATTGATGTTTCAAGTCGAATTAGGTGGTCCGTGGTGGAATGCTGTCATCAGAACCCACACTGGGTGGGTGAGAGGAGGTTGTTTGATTTGAGGAACCAAACAAGACGAGCATTAACCATCCTCTCCAAGGTCTTACAGAGACAGCTCGTCAAAGCAATTGGACGGTAGTGTTAAGGAATCTTGGGATCTTTTCCAGGTTTAAAGAAAGGTAAGATAATAGCCTGGTGCCAGGCATCAGAAAAACATTCTCCTGCCAGATCCAGTTAAAACAATTGGAAGAATTACAATAGACCCACAGCCAGTCTCTCTCAAAAGTATAGGAAAATGATCACTGCCTAGTGGATTATTGTCAGCCCTCCATGGAAAATGGGAAAATAATGAAGGGGAGCAAACCAAGAGATCAATAGCGATAAAGGACTGACTAGGTGCATGAAAATAAGTGGAAGAACCAGTATTCAAAAGAGAAAGATTGTGATCAGAGAGCATACACTCTACAGAGCGACCCCTCCCATCAATAACAGCACTTCCCCAGAGGGGATGATGTCCATTACAGTCCCCCAGGATTAGAAATGGAGACGGCAATTGTTCAACGAGAGCATCAAGGTCTGATTGATCATATGTCTCTCCAGGGGACAGGTAGAGAGAACAAACAGTGATGGTATGACCCAAGAAAACACGAATGGCTACGGCCTCCAAGGGTGTGTTGAGTGGCAAGATAGGGTGAGCACATGCTGATCGACAAACAGTGCCACCCTTCCACGGACTTGTCCATTACACAATCTGTCATTTCTGTACAGAGAAAACTGCCGAATGGTGACTGTATCAGCAGGTTTTAGAAATGTTTCTTGTAAGGAAAGACACACAGGATGGTAGGAAACAATCAGTGTTTTGATATCATCCAGATTAGAATGTAAACCTTGACAGTTCCATTGTATCAAAATGGCCATTTTTAATGTCCGGAAGGCGAAGTGGCTGGAGAACCCTTCTGTTTACGACCATGTCTTAACATCCGAAGGATGTGTATCTTGAGATTTGTTGGACTGTATGGGAGGAACAGAGACGGGTGTAGAAGTCAATTCATCAACCTGTTTAACCATAGAAGTCAAAAGGCTTTTCATTTGTTTTGAAAACAATTCTCTTGGAGGTACAGAGAGATCTGTCTGCACTCCCACTGTAGTTGTGGAACGAAGTGCAGCAGCATATGTCTGAAATGGAGTAGCAGACAGCAATTTCCGAGCCTCAGGATAACTAATGTTATGGGTCATCTTCAAATGCTGCACCTCTTTTTCCTCCAACCATTCTGAGCAAGAACAAAAGTAGGAAGGGTAGGAACCATTGCAGTTGACACAATGTGGGCCCATGTGACACTCATAGGCATCATGGTCCTTGTCACCACAACGAGCACATGTCAGGGAACCATGACAGGACGTCTTTGAGTGGCCTAACCTCTGACATTGGAAACATCGAAGAGGGTTTGGAATGTACGGCCGTACCCTGCAAATTAGATAACCTGCCTTGATTGTGGCAGGTGCACGTGGTGATGTAAATGTCAAAATGAGGATATTTGTCGGCAGTGTAACTCCATCTTTTTTGCAAGTGGAGATGCGCCTTACTGCAGAAACTCCTTGAGTGGAGAGACCAGCGAGAATCTCTGACTCAGGGACGTTTTTCAAGTCCCTCTCAACAATAACTCCTCGTAATGAATTCAAGGTAGCATGAGGGGTAACCTCAACAGGTACATCCCCAATTGCCTTTGAATTCAAGAGTTCACTTGAGTTCATTTGAGTTCACTGTGTTGGGATGTGGATGTTTCAACCAATATGTCTCCAGATAAAAGCTTCTTTACTGAGTTTGGAGAGCCAGCAATTCCCTCTAGTCCCTTCTGAATAAAAAAGGGGGACATTTGCCCTAAAGGTTTTTCTGAAAGAGAACGTAATATAAGAAAATTAGGTACGTGTGTTACAGATGTTGAAGATTGCTGCTCAAAGTCTTCAGGTTGTGGTAGTTTACGTATTGACTGTTCTTTCACTATTTTATTTAAAGTTTTCATAGGAGGATCCATAGGAAGAAAATAAATTTCAATACCCACTGACCCCACCACCATGAAACCCTATAAGGGGACACACTACAATGTCATGCAAGGACATTGCAGCAACACTAGGGTTTCGTGAGCACTATACCCAAACACCAGCATCAGACACAATGTCCACAACACCCGTTGAGAACTTCCAACACTGGTACTTGGTTGTCTCTAGCCCAAGTGGACCAGCCGACTGACCCAAGGGGGGCCACCCAAAGGCTGCCCGTCTACAGGAATTCAAGGTCAAAGTGGTGTGTTAGGGTTGGACCCCTCAACCACCATGATCCTCTCCTCCCCTTCACGAGTCACCACGCACGACAAACACATGGGTGGATGTTTAGATCCCAGAGGAGGTAAACTGAAAACAGAACCTTCCCCGGGAGGTTCCCTCACCACGTACAGGAATCCACACCGAGGGGCTTTGATAAGGTGCCACAAAAAAAAAGGTTTGTAAAAATCAATATCTTTATAGATATGGGGAATAAGTTGGCAAAGTGGATATAAGAGTGTGTTTGAATGGATGAAAGCAGAGGGTTGTTACAAAATGGATTCATTCAAATTGGATAATGTCACAGTTTCACAACTTAACTTCTCCATCTGTTTCATCAGGCTAAAGGCTTTTCATTGTTTTACCAAACCATAAGATTACATATCACATAAACAATTTCTTTTTTTACACAGACCATGAAGTTAGCAAGTATCCATGCATCACTGGTAGAAAACTTTGTGTTAGTGTTACTTGCTTATGTAGATAAGGGTAGTGTAAATATGGTGTAACTGGATTTTTAAAAACTTCTGATAACACGGTGTTACATAAAAGACTTGTAAAAACTTCTTCTAAGATCAGATGTTGAGAAAGAAAGCCCATCTTATCCCTTCATGTTTTGGTACTATGAAAAAAGGAGGATTACAATATCTTGTAAGACTACAATGAAACACCTACAATCAAACAAGTTTGTACAAAAGAATTCTTATGGATTATATGACAAAAATAATACACATTCCAGTACCTGCAAACAGTAACAAATTAGTTTATTTCTTCCTTGACGTTTTTTCAGAAACTGCCTTCATTTATACAGTTTTAGGCCACATTTCAAATGACACTAACTACATTACATTGATGTAAAGAATAAAACTTGACGTTTTTCAGAAACTGCCTTCATTTATACAGTTTTAGGCCACATTTCAAATGACACTAACTACATTACATTGATGTAAAGAATAAAACTAAAAGAAATTCTGATTAATTTGCTATATCAGCAAGAAAAACTAATATTCTGAAACAACTCCTTCTACCTGCTTAGCTTTCTCTCAGTTCTTCTCTCATCCTATATTTATAATCCACCTTTGAATGCAGTACAAAATTTAAAATCATATTCCCTAGAATTTTCCAAGTGTTCTAGGTTTATCTGATTTTAATGTCTTTGTTGTGATCTGCAGCTCTCTCTAGTCAAGAAGCAAATTACAACAACAAAAAGTACACCTTATAACACTGCTTCCTTATTGGATTGTGAAGTCTTTTTAACAATCCTGATACAAAAATAAAACACTACATTAAACTGTCCATTCACTAAGTCTTTTACGGTTTTCTCTTCTGAGGTCCTTAGCATACTTACGAAATATTGTTTTTTTTCCCTTGCTGACATTCTGTCACTGAAGCAGTTCAGCCTGAGTAAGTGGTTTTGTGAATCCACCTGCAGTTTCATCCTTGTTGATCCTTTGAAGTTATCTCATCAGGAACTTTTGGCTCCTCCACTGGTTAAAATTCCACATAAGTTTTTCTTCTGGAGTTAATCAGTTGACCATTCTCTCATTGATGTACGCATAAAGACAATCACAGTAGATAAACTTCAGCTTGGATTGTCCCTCCTTTTAGATTTTGTACACCACACAATTGATTCCTTTCAGTAAAGGAAACAGCCCTTCCCAACATTTGCAAAAATTTATAGTTTGCCTTTTCTTGTAGTGTAGATTGAACAATCATAGCATGTCACCTTGATGAATTTCACTATTATTAACATCATAATGACTATATTTTATCACTAGCTCATTTAAATTTTTCTTTGATAGTCACATTTGGCATCAATGATGTTTTTTGTTCTCTCTACATATTTTGTGCAATATTTAATGACTACACTCTAATGGCACCTTCTGTCCTATTTCATTGGTGACAATGATCTTACTGATAGCTTCAAAAACTATAATAACTTATCAGTAATAGTAGAAGATCTTGATCCTAAGCTTCTGATGTTCATCCACATACATATGTAATTGCATTAACAGTGCATCTGTATCTCCACATCATGTCTTCAAAAAAAGGAAAAAAGAATACTGTTCTCATCTTTGTAAAAATCCTAATTATCCTACTTATTACTGAAAACAAATCTTATCCAAGTGAAGTTTCACAGAAACATCAAATTTTAAGACACGTTTTAAACTTTCTTTGGAAGAATTCCAACTTCATAGTTAAGAACACAATATAATTCAGACCATTTGGTGAAATAGTCCATCACAATGTATTTATTTTCACTTTCATTCTGTGACAGAGGACCAAGCACACCAAGATCAACTTTCTCAAACACAATGCCATGTACTGTAAGCTAACCATGCTGTTTCTTTTGTGAACATATTTGCTCATATTCCTTCACATTTTTCTCACATTAATTTTCCACAGAATCCCAGGACCCAACCAATTAGGAGAATTTACTTCCTTATTTCAGTGTTTTCTTAATACCCAAATGTTCAGCTGTTAGAAAGGAATGAGGATGACAGTGTACTTCATAATGTATATACTTCAGAAATATACAAAATTATTAAAATAAGATGTAATTTATCCACAGATAAGAAATTTTTTTTCTTGACTTGGTCCCCATATTCAATTACAGATAACAACAACAAAATAATAATCATAAATAAAAGTCTTCAAACTACTGAACAGGTGTCTCTGCAAAAAAGTTGCAATTAAGCTCATGTAAGTTTGCTGCATTATCATCAGTAAGAATCATCTTCAGTTCAAAAAAAAGTCCAAGATTGTTATTACCAGTTCCAGGAACTTTTGAATATCACACACTATGATAGGTATATACAATGAATACTCAGTGAGATCCACACTGAATGAATAAAACAGACAATATACTTTGGACAAACAAAATAATCCCAAACCTTAAAAAATATAAGCTTTACTTTTTGTTTCAACTTGTCAATCCATGAATATGTCATTTGGTTTTTCATCCAGAATTGTACCTGATTCAACATTTAAACTATAAGTATCATGCATAACCATTTTTAACCTCAAACTCCTCACCACAGGGAGAGAAACTAATAATCTTCAGCTTCTTTTAACCAAATAGTGAAACTGACTTTATAGATATAACGTCCCAAACTGAAAGTAAGGAATACACCAAGCAACATATTGCTAATTGAGTTTTAGCCCTTATCACAAATTTACATATTAACCACTGGACTACACCTGTCCTTTAAGAATAAAACATAATACACAAATTTGGGAATCCAATTTTATAATACAAGAAGCACAAACACTAAACAATGAAATGAAATGCTGAATACAAACTTGCATACTAATATACAGTATTACTGTGTTTTACATCCACTAATAAAAAAACAAAAGCATTCAGATAGATTGTATACCCTTGCACTACTACCTCTTTTCAATATTGTATGAGTTATATTAGAAAACATTAAATTTTACCATATAAAACTCAGAAAATCCTTCTCAGATACAGATGGATCAACAATTTGAATCATTGTTTGTAATGTGATGAGAAGTCTCAACCTTAATGTACCCATGAAATTTGATACAAATACAATTACACTTTACAAAGTTATAAAGCCCAAACCAAAAAAAAATATCCTATCTTCCATTTATAAAAAATGCATGATCCTGACCAAATTTTGGGAGAACCATCTCATACTGACTTCTAAGACACCACACAGTTTCACAACACTGATTTTTTTCTAATATTATTTTTCATTATAAAGAAAAGGCAATCTTAAATTCAATAAAGTGGTGAAACTTTCATGTTTTTCTAAAAATATATTTTCAATATTATACATAAAAAATGGCAAATGCCAGATGCATAAGATATATTATTTGAAAAAATAGGTTTTCTCTAAAAGTAACAAAATAAATAACAGTGAAAGGTAAACTACAAACATTAAAATAATGTTTTATTTAAACATTCATCAGGAACACCTAAAAAACGTTTATTGTTATTCATACCTTTCTCTGTGATACAGTTTTCTCTTTAAAATTAAGCAACATCATAAATTCCATTGTATTTGTCAATTTATACTAGAGTAGCTAATTTAAACTAATTCATGATACTGTTCCTCTTCAAACAAAAAGTATTCTCACTATAGTGTTAAATGACATCAGTTAGGAAAATACTATGAGCTTTAAGTGAAATGCAATACCTCTAACTAATTATTGATAAGATAATTAATGAGAAATACTTACTAAATAAAAAAATTGTCTTGAAAATAAAGAAAAGTATGTAATATACAAATCTTACTTTTGGTCTTCAAGTAATACCAACTGATAGAGTTTTTCAAAGACCTGTCCTCCTCGAGACATTACCACACCAGGCAGCATTTTTTCCTAAAATATATAGGATAAATATCATCAGGAAACTTATAATCAAACAAACAAAGACTAATAAATAACAAAGCAGTAACAATATATTTTAATATTTAATTAACAATGTTTTAACCCATAGGAATATGTCATCAACAAGTCATGGATCAAGTCATTGTTAATTATATTCCAACTAGAGAGCTGTTTATTAACTTTCAGTAATTTACTTTCTGGAATCTTAATTTTATATTATAAAAAAGCTTCCTATAACCTTTCTTTGCCAAATAACTGTAAATATATAATCACTAAATACTTATTTGTAGATGGACCTTATAGCTAAAAGGAGAAATTTATAAATGTTCATATACTACATCATTTACTAATGTCTTAAAATTTATTGTTATAAAATAAGTCATTTGAACTACAAATAAAGTTTTTGGTCCCACAAACTTTATTTTTTAGTATTTAAATTGCACTGTTATAACTGATTATTACTTATGTTTTAAGTTGCTTGTTTTTGGCTTTTATCTTGTATAATATTCATTTTATTAACCTTGGATTGATTTGTTCAGTCAATGAACAAGCTGGCTCTTCCAAACCTCTTTGGGTCTCAAGTAGTAGATTCCAAACAGTGAGTGCTAATTTAAGGCTGCCTGTCTACAGGAAATCAAGGCCAAAGTGGCCTGTTGGGACTGGAGCCCTCAAGTATCGAGATCCTCCCCTCCCCTTCATGGGTCATTTAGGTTCCAGGGAAGATAAACTAAAAGTATAGAATCTTCTCTGGGAGGTCCCCTCATCACGAACAGAAATCAACCTCAAGGTGAAACCACAGAAAAGACATGTAGAAAATGGTGCCAATGCTCATGGTCGGAACAAAAGCATGACAGTAAAATGTGGAGATTGTGACTTGATTGTCACAATGGACACACATTGGTCCCAGACAAAGGAAAACAATGAGCTTAAAAACTGTGACCAATTCATAGCCTAGTTACAACAATTTCCTCCTTCATTTCCTTATGGAAACACAATGGCCAAAAAACAACAGAATGTTTGATATGGAAAACCTTGTTATGATATTGATCTCTTGAAGTCAACTTCCATCTGGAATGAAGCTGAGCATTCAATACAGGACCAAAGTCCATATATGGAATAGGCAGAGCTGTACTAGAGCAGACAGATTTAGCTGAAGTATCAGCGAACTTGTTCTTGCAGATACTGATAAGGCTAGGTATCCAGAAAAATTGGATAGAAACAGAAGATAAAAAAATGAGTCAGTCATTTTGGAATACCGATAAGAAGAAAGTGAGAACTAATGTCAAGCAATTTCAGGGTCGGTAGAGAGCTAACAGAGTCAGGGTGAATGATACAATTGGTGTACTTGCTGGCATATTTAGGTAGGGACTAGGAGAGTTCAGCTCCAAGGTCCACGGTCTTAATGGGGACAAATTGATTACTTTATTCTATGTAAAATACATGGGATGTAGGAAGCACAAAAAATATTAGACCCTGACCCACACAACCTTAAATCCATCACTGTGTGTAGTGCATAACTTCTACATGATTCAGGACAAGAGAAACAGCATATAACTAGGCAGTGAACACAAAAATTACAGAGGGGATTCTGTAAGCAACCATCATGTCACAACAAACCATGGCAGATAACACAATATCACCTGATTTTGAACCATCTGTATAAATAGGAATGGAAGAATGGTTCAAAAGATGTTCAGCAAAGAAAAGACAACACTTCCAATTCAGATTATTCACCTTCCTAAGATGGCTCAATGTTGTGTTTGAGATATGATGGTTAAGAAAACAGTAAAAGAAATAGAATTGCTAGATGCATGAAATAAACTCATGCTGAGAATATCGGCAACAGTCTGGACATCAGCAATTTCTTGGCTATTGGAGAGCAAGCAGGAAAGTATAATTGCCACTGATATTCCAAATCTTATCCAATATGGTGGTAGAAGAAATGATAGTCATGAACTTAATCTAAGATTCCTTTTGTTTTGATCTTTAACCTACTGTGCACAAGCATGGGGCCACTGGCAAGGAATGTAGTTTGAAAGTGTGGGATACCTGCAAGATGCATCCCAGGCCCATTTTTTGAGCTTTCCATGCCTCCTGGCAGGCAATACTCTACCATGGACAAGACTACCATGTAAATTGTGTCGAGCTATTGGGAATAAATTGAGCAACTGCTTGAACAATACTGTAAGTCACTGCTACTGGTAATCATCCATCAATGGCAGGATCAAGTTACAAGAAAGAGGTGAAAGAGGCCCAGTTAGCTTTGCATAACTCCAACAGAGGTATGCAGATTGGGTGATACAAAATAATAGGAAAATGATCAGTCTTTTTTCAGCAGATTTCAGAAATGATTCCTGTAAGGAAATATATTCTGGATGATACGAATCAACTGAGGCTTTAATGTTATCCAGATTAAAACAGACAAGAAAAATTCAGTGCCCACTGACTCCATCCACCATAAGAGTCCTATAAGGGTAGGCAATACAGTGCTAAAAAAGGACACTGCAACAACACCAGGGTTTCATGAGCACTATAGTCAAACACCAGCATCAAACAGACCATCACACCAGTTGAGAATGCCCAACACTGGTATTCAGTTGACACTAGTCCAACAGGTCTAGTCAACTGACCTTAAATGGAGGAGGCACAACAAAGCCACCCATTTACAGGAATTCAAGTCCAAAGATGCATGTTTAAGGTTGGACTCTTCAACCACCAGGATCTTCTCCTCTCTTTCACAGGTCACCATGCAGAACAAACATGTGGGCAGATCACAGGGGAGGTACACTGAAAAGATGGAAACTTTTCTGGGAGGCTCTATCACCACATACATACTCCACACCAAGGGACTGCAATGAGTTATGAGAATTGTAACAATTTTTAAAAGGTGTTTTGGAGTTAAAATATTTAAACTTGATTTTTGAAAAATCATAACTAATATATGTATATCAAAATTCATTTTAATTATTTTTTATATCATGATCATCAAACTTGACTATTATTTTGGTTAAAACATTTGCTATGGGCATATTTTTCTACACAAGTCAAAATTTGAATGAGTTACATTCAAAATTTAATTGAAGTTTACTGTATCATTATGGCATACAAATAAACTTGGACATCAAAATGTAGCTAATAATCCAAATTTTACACAAGTTTTAAGTTCTTATAAAACAATATTAAGAACAGTCTTCAATATTCCTTATCATATGAGAACTGTGACATTTGTGCTGTAGACATCCTCTCTTCTCTAATTTATTTACCATCCATTAAAGAAGTACAAATTATATAAATTTTATATAAATTACTTATTATAATATCACCATTCTCAGACAAAGCATATTATTTATAGCCTTCAATCTTATTTGGATAAATAGCTATAAACTAGAAAATTGTGCTTTTCTTTAGAATTGCAGCAGAGCTCCAAAAAGAGGCTTAAAAACAAAGGTAACCCCTCCCCACAGTACAATAGATAACATTTATTTTTACAAAGCAACAATATTCCAGAATATAAAACAGACATCTGTTAAAAAACAACAATTAATTTTCATTAGTGCTTATAGCCTTGTAGACATGATGGCCCCTTGTGCAAAATATTTTTATGACTATCCAAACATCACTGAATACATTGTAACTTCACTAAATCATGTAATATTTGAACAAACCTAGTACCAAAATAAAGCCCCTGATGTCCTCCATTTCAACAAGTAATACATAATATATTTTGTTGAACAAAAACTTACTTTTGTAAAAAATAATGGTTAAATTTTATGTTATTTCAGTTTGGGTCATATATACATTTGAAAAATCTAAATGCAAATCTTTCTTAGAGGTCAAATTGATTAAACCACACAAAATGTTGTTATGTTTTTAGTAATTTTAACATGTATTTGTAGACAAATAAGCATAACATCTTGTACATTACATTGTAAACCACATTCTTCATAATAACATGGCCAAATTGCAGGCTGTGTGAAAGTTTGGTATCAAAATAAAATCTTAGCAGTGATTTTCATAGCAGTCAACAATTGTTTTTCTAATTTAAGGCATTTTATTTATTTTTACATTAAAATATCTGGTATTATTTATATATTTACATCACTTATAAACACTTGAGTATCCATAATCAATGATATGCTGAATGTAAATGGGGTAATAGTATTTGTAAGAGTTGATAAAGAACAAATACTTGTTATGAAGTTTTAACAATTCAAAGGCTTTAAGGATTTAATACTTTCATGTATAACAGTAACATCAGTCAGTAACATAACCATTTATGAAAAACTGATCATGCAATAACTTTCAACATGTTCAGGTCTTAATAATGTAACAACAAAGATAGTAAATAATTGAAGCTACTTTTACTTTTCATTAATTTTGGTTGATTGCTACTGTAGTATATATTTCTTTTCACACATATAAAGTCAGTGTTTGATCTTCTTTTCAGATATGTTAACACATGTTTAATGTTCACACAAGAATAAATTCTGAGCTACCACAAAAAAGCCTCACCTTCTACATATGAATATGCACTACATGTTTCAAAGCACAATCCAACTCAAACAAGTATATAGAGAGATTCATCTCAATACAGAACATATGCAAATAGTTGGGCAATGTCATATGCCTATTCTTACTAGCAATACACCATAGACAGTGAAATGGTAACTGTGATACCAGCACATAGCAGCAACTGAAATTTAACATTACGTTGGCAGTAGGAAGAGACTCAATGCTATGGGGAGCATAAGAGATGGTCATTAGTCCCTATCTACTTTACTTCTGTAAGTCCACAAGTGCATGATCTGTAATGAACATATTTATGAAGCAAAATACCACGAGATGCAAGTATGACTGGTCCCAAAGAACACTTCATCTCTACAAAGCATTTCACATGAACCTGTGACATGTAATACTTTGTCATGTATAAATTGTTGATGCTAATGAATAGAATACACTAGGATGGAGTCAATCAACCAGTAATTGGTGGCAACTGGAATTGGACACCAGGTCCCTGGTAGAAAGTGTCTCACCATTATAGTCATCTAACATGATCACAAGATGGGTAATGTAGATTTAAGACTAAGTGTACGTGGTCTGAAACAATTTACCACAAAGTGAGTTTAATAACTGATAATGTAAAAGCCCTCAAATAAAAAAAAAAGAAAAGAAACTGAGTACTTACCAATCACAAAGAAACAGATGTGTGCACAATGGTGATTAAAGGTAAGAAGAAACTTACTGAATATGAAACAGCCATGTAAAATACAGGTTGTGAGATGTAATGGCATGCAGGATAGTCAACTCACTTATGCTGATAATTCCCACCAAAGGAATATGGAAATGATCAGCCAGGAACATTTTCAAGTGTTGGATATGATTTGAAAAAAACATGAAAAGGCAACAATCACCTGGACAAAGGGAAGAGTATGTTAAGCAAAAAACCTGGCATATTCAACCTATAAGAGCTACGGGAGATAACCCAGGTGAAAAGATATGAATAAACAAATGGGTACTAGAACCACGGAAGAGAAAATTACATGTCATATACCATCTGAGGGCTCTGACAGAAAAATAAAGGTGATCAGGACTAAATGTTCATAAAGTTGAGAGAATGGAAGGGAAACTTGGTGAACGTTAATTACGAAAACATCGGAACAATGTTGACCACACCAGCAACAATGGAAACAAGGGCTTCAATGAAAGATAATATAATAAGCAAGATGACAAGGGTTCAAATAAAGAATGAATAAGAGTATGAAAGACAACAATGAAGTTCCAATCAATGAAAAAAGAAGGATGAATAAAGGAGAATGAACAAAATAACACAAATAGGAAATGGAGAGAAGTAAATTCTGGAAGATAAAGCTACCTCATGATCTGCAACAGATGAAACAAACAGGCCCCTGACAAAGTCAAATGAAAAAGGATGGCAAGTGATGAACAATAGGTCGAGAAGAGTGAGGTATGTATGTCTATGCTGTGTTGAGGCAATGAGCTGTAACAGCACACTTACACTGATAAACTGCCACCAATGATGGGCAAATTAGACAGGAAATCAAAGAGGCAATGTGTCTGGAAAGTCTAGATTATCTGGCGAGAGACTGAACAAAACCACAACACTGGTAATGCTTGAAAGTGCTAGTTTTCTTTAAAAATATTATTGTAATATGTTTGCTTTATCATGTTTATAAATTCTAACATCTCTTGCTTTCATGTGTCCAGAAGTTTCCTGTAATGTACTAAAAATATACTTTGCTAGAGCAAGAGATGGTAATACATACTAGTCTATAAATACAAATAGTTTCAATTTTCTACAAGCATTTAATTTACACCCTAGTCACCAAAATACTTTATGAAAATAAGATGGTGTTTCATTCTACTTTGTTTTCAAGTGAAGTTTTCTCATCCACAGCTGGTCAAAACAGAAAATGAAACAGAAAACTTACAGAACTTTCTATAGTAAAATCGTTTAGGGGTATAAATTTTAAGTAACTGTCAAGGAATACTGAAGATAAAAGAACAAGTTTCATTTTGGTACTACATTTGTAAAAGTATTTTATGAATACAACTATGTGGTCAAAGGAAAAGTTATTTTAAGAAGATTCATTACAATGGGACTCATTGTCACAGAATTAATTACCATACCCACAAATCACATCCTCTCTTTTACAAACTGCCAATAGTTTAATACTAGAAAACCAACAGAAAAAAAACATTTTAACCCTTCTGCACCATTTAAATACTTTTCTGTACAAGTCACTCTGTTGGATTCAAAACTTAATTAAACACTGTTATTATCAATGTATATGAATAAAATTAGTATTATAATGTTTATTATTCTTCAAAGTTTTAAGTCCTTTACTACAAAATAAACTTCAAAAACTACCTAAAACTTCAGATATATTGTCATTTGATCAATCAACTTCGAAAATTCTCTACTTTTGCTTTCAGTACTTTCAATAATAGAATGATAATTGAATACAGAGAGGTATGTCTAGACAATAAGAAACTTGTATAACCTTTTGATTCCTACTTTACAAAGTATACAACTGATAAATGTAATATATTTTTTCAACCCCCTAAGACCTTCAACAGACTTCTTTGGGCTGTATAGCCAACATACAAATGTGTACATAAAAAGTGTACAGTAATTAGAAATAGGGCATTTTAAACTATAATCTTACAATGGTTATTTTGAAATTGGCACACAGTTGTCATTACAGATTACATGAAATTGATTATAATATTGTTGACTGCTTGACTGACTATAGCACTTATAATTGTTTATTCTCTTAAAATGACAGAGTCAGAGAAACAATTTAAACTGTATTTGGGACTTACTAATATATATATTAGTTAACTGCATATTAGGTATGTTTCAGAATGCATAATTAAAAGGTTTAAACATCTTTTAAATATACATCATACTTTACATTCTTTCTTAAAGCTTATAATATTACACACTAAATGAAAATTTTCTCAAAGGGTTGCACATCTCCCAAAGAAACTGTAATATGCCTCAATGGCACTGTCGATTTCTATCGAGATGAATAATAAGTGGTAAAGAGCCAGAAAGGGAAATAAAACATTAAAAATTAACTATACATAAAAAAGAAAAGACCTGAAATTATGAATTTAACAAAAGGAAATTCTTTAAAGATATTCTACCAAAATTTGAAAGATTTGTACATATATTTTTCTGTTTTTTTATTTTAATTATTTCTTTGCATTTTACATTGATGATAACATAATTAATGATACAGGAAAGACAATGAAACATAAAATATCAACAATTACCTCAAAACGTTTTGATACCATTTTTAAAAGGTTCAAGAGATTATTCAAATGAAATACAAAAACTATAAGATTAATACTTAAGTAATATTTAAAATGAAAATCACTTTGCACTTAATTTGTTAATACTTTATATGGTTAACCCTTTTGTTGCAGGCTTGTGCAATTTCAGAAACTGAGTCACAAATTTACTTATACAGCAATATGAGAGGTAACTTTTAGATTTCTTAACGTGTCATCTCAAAAACTGATAAAGCTATCAAATGATGTATTATTTTACATTGTTTTATGTACAGAGAATTGTCTATAACATTTCTAGTTCAAATTTAATTCTGATAGGAAACCCATCAACCAATAAAGATTCTTGTTGCATAGTCAGAAAGTCATAAAAATGTGATAGTCATGGAGAATTGTACACTTTTTTGCATGTTGTTATTCTGTGTTCTTTGCTGCATTACTTAATTAAAAATTATTTTGTGAAGTACTATTATTAGTATAAAAATGTAGAATTAAGTTTCATGAATAGTTTACAGCAAAAAAAAACCTAGGTAAGTACTTTATTTCTTGTTATTGAGGTGTATTCTTTATTTATTATTATTATGAAAGTAATTTAAATATAGAAACTAGAAATGTTTTAAGTTAAATAATATCAGATTACATAAAATAAAGGATAATAATAATAAATTGTCATGAGGTACACTTGCAAGCATCCCGTGAGTAGTATTTCCATTATGTAATCCCATAGGAAAATGTGAGCTACATGTTCAACAAGTGATTTACAATTTCTGTGTGTGGAATATCAGTTAGACAAAGTTCAAAAGGCAATGAAAAAAAAATATAATTAGTAAGTGATGTATACTGTCATGAGTTTAAATCTATTTAAGATAAACAAATAGAATTTCATGTTACAACCTGAAGTATTTCGAGAAAAAAAAGGGGGAGGGAGTAATTGAGATTTATTTAAAATTTTGAAAGGGTTGCACGTCTTCCAAAGAAACTGTAATATGTCTCAAGAGCACCACTGACTTCTGTAAAGATGAATAGTAGTAAAGGACAAAGAAGAAACTAATCAACCTTGCACTGGGTGAGAATAAAGTAAACAACAGATAAAATATAAAGTTTTACTGAAAGAATGTGTTTGACACTTATTTAAGAGCTTCTAGAGATTATACAAATTAATTTTAAGATTTTCCAATCACTTTACAAACAGAGCAGTTAATACTCTTGCTTCATATATTCAAGAACTTTTTAGTAAAAACACTTCATTAAAAATCCTGATATTTGTATACCAATGACTTTTAATGATTACTAAAAGTATGTGTCCTAATATTTTGTCTATCAATGACTTAATAATTACTATAAGCTTGTGAAATTTTGTGAAGATACACAAAACAAATAAAACATTATAGTACAAAAACTATATAAATTATTTTTGGGTCACAAACTTGGTTGAGCCCATAATGAAAAAGTTGAATAACAATTTCAGTTATCATCAATTAACAAGTCATTCATTGCAGAAATGTTTACATCTTTTGAAAAGAAAAAATTCTTTTTTAAATATTAGCTAAATCCAAATACTGGTTGAATAAGGAAATATTACAATCAATAACTGACCTGAATAAAAAGAAAAACTTAATACAATTATGTCTTATAAATTGTTGCTCAAGAATTAGCTTACTTGTTCCAGTAAAAAGTTTTGGTGGCTAGAGAAAGGAGAACCTCCAAATGCTCCAGTTTCAGAAGCACTATTAAAGGTGACAGTGGGAACATTTGCTATTTGGGAAGTTGATGGGAGTGAAGCAGGCCCAAATACTTCATCCTGTAAATAACACATTTATTTTATATTTATTTATACTTTTGACTCTTCTGAACAAATACTTTAAAATAGTATTCCAAAAATATTCCACTCACTACTAACATACTAAAGCAAATGTTACTATGATTCATTTTGACACAGAATGAAGACATAAAATAAAACAAATTATATGGTGCTGAAGCCCATTTTACTGTTTGCATATCGAGGATATTTATCTAAATTGGTAGACAAGAAAGGATAAAGTTTTGAAACCTACTGTAGATTGTAAACAAAAAATTCCTTGATGACAAGTGTTTATAAAATCATAATTCCAAAATTCAAGAAGGCACAGTTTCTAAGATAACTTAATAGTGATAAAAATCTAAGAACAAAATCACTTCACAATTGACACTGAATTAACACTCTTGCTATGAGTAGGTTTTAATGAGTATGTTACAACTTTTTATTTAAAGAGTTACATTCTAATTTTAATTAATATAATTGAATTTCTGATAATCATTGACATCAAAACAAGAAAATTGTGACAGTTGCACCTCTAAGTCCTCTCTCTTTTCTATATTATTTACCACCCCTCTGATAAACATCGACTTTTACTTAGATTACTCATTACAATACAGATATTACTCAGGCAAAGCAAAATGTTTGTTGCCTTCAATTTTATTTGCCATGAGGCCATAAAGTTGAAAATCTGACCTACTTGCCAGGCCCACCTGTTACATCCTTTTTAACAAATTTCCACTATCTTTCTCTCATGTTTTATACTATATTATTCACAACCAATAGAATATTAGATTACACAGACTTCTATATGAAGAATTCTCTTTTTCACCTGCAGTTCAAATATTTTTCTGACAGAAGTCACATTGACAAGTTTAGCTGGATTTTTAAAGGCTCTTATCACCTAGTTACAAAGTCAGAAAATTATGATAGTTACAAGAATGTTATTATTCCCTGTTCTTAGGTGCATTATTTAATTAAAAAAATATTTAGCACAGTAGTACCATTAGTACCTACAAAAGTAGATTAAGCTTCATCAACAGGTGAGAGCCAAAAACAAAACAAGTGACTCACATAAGTACTGCATTAACCCCCTTTCCACAGGCATCTTTTTCTGTGCATGTGACAATAATTTAATGAGTTACATTCACAATTTAGTAAAACTATCTTCTTTTCATGGTATACCAATAAATATATATGTAAAAATATAACTAATGATCCATATTTTTATAGTATGAAAGTTTGACAACTTTTACAAAACAATAATAAAACATTTATAAGTTCCCCTAGTATGAGAGTTGTGACATTTACTCTCAAGACATCCATTATTTTCTAGTTTATTTACCACCCGTCCAAGAATTACAAAATTCAACATAAATTACTCATTATATTATCATCATAACTCAAAGCATAGCATAATTTTCATAGCTTTTAATATGATATGATTACAGAGCCATAAAATAGACAAACAGAATCCTCTTGCTATGCCAAATAGTTCTTTCTAACATCCAATACTATATTATTTATAACCAATAGAAAACAAGGTTTTCATCTATCAAATGACTATTATATTACAGTTTTCTTTACAGAAAACTGTCTATTTCACTCCCAGTTTAAACTTTATTCCCACAAGAAAAACAAAAAAAAAACACATCAACGAGCTTTGTAGGTACATCATTAAATTAAATAAAAAAAATATTTAGTGTAGTACTACCATTAGAATAAAAAGGTAGAGTTGGGTTTTATTGACAGTGGAAAGCAGAAAAAAAACTAACACTAGAAAAAAAGAATATTCAGGCTAGTATACAAAAATGCTATATATACATACATTTATGGGCAACTCTTCAGTAAAACTACTTAAAAACTCTCACATTTTCTGTACAAATGTGATGTTTACTGAAAATCTGCTAAATTTTATGAAAACACACAAAGTGTAGTAAAAGTTATAGTGTTACTCTATAACAAGTATAAAATGGTTAGGGGGTCAGCATGAGAGTTTTTTTTTTCATGTGTATTCTTTATTTATTGATATAAGATTAAGTACAACAGGAAAAATTAGAAACTTGTTAGGTTAGATTAAATAATTAAAATTCCTTATGAGGTATGCTTATGAGTTATTTAGTCCAAATAGTAAATGGTCATTTACAACTTGTTTTATGAAATTACTAGATAGACACTGTTCCAAAGGCAATACAAAATAACAATAAAATTAAATATAAACAAATGTATACTGTTATGAACTTTAAACTACTTCTGATAAACAATTATTGTTTGCTGATACAAATAATAGTTGTTCAGAAAGGAAATAAGATAATTTAGATTCATTTCATATTTTTTGTGGTGATCACAAGATTGGTCAAATTAACTGAATGCATAGAGTTTGGGGTTGGTTTGTTTTGAATTTTGCACATAGTTACAAGAGAGCTATCTGCACTAGCCATCCCTAATTTAGCAGTATAAGACTAGAGGACAGGCAGCTAGTCATCACCACCCACCACCAACTCTTGGGCTACTCTCTTACCATCAAATAGTGCAATTGACCATCATATTATAATATCCGCATGGCTGAAAGGGCAAGCATGTTTGGTGTGATGGGGATTTAAACTTGCTACCCTCAGATTATGAGTTAAGTGCCTCAACCACCTGGCCATGCCAGCCTTAGAGCTAGGGTAAAGAATATAAGGGAGTGTGCAAATAAATTTTGATAAATTTCAGATGAAGAAGAGTACTTTTGGTCTTAACATGAAAATCACTTTCCACATGAAGCAGTTCTCTTACATCGTTTATTCATGGTCAAATGTTTTTGCATAAGTACCTGATAAAAACTATGATACTTTTGAGTACAAAAGACCCATAATGTCTTCTGAAAGATTACCAAATTTTATTAATATGCCTAGAACATATCCAAATTGTAGTAAGTAAATTCTGATAAACACTTTGGGGTTATGAAATTAATAACATCTACTAAGCACACAGTGAGAAGGTTAAATAAATCATTATGCTCTTTAGGGGTGTTAGTTTGCAGAAATGAGACTTTACTGAGCTCACTGTTATCAGAAAAATGTTTTGCAATAAATTTGTACCTAAACAGTCATATGCAGTATAAGCTACCAACTGCAATAATTCTTAAGACGACAACAGCTCCAACATTATTGATCATTATTTCAGTTGGCACCAACAAGTTACATAAATATACTTTAAAACTTAATAGCCTCTCAATATTAAATTCAAATCAAATAATATGACTGGCCAGCAGGTTCAAAGGTCTTGTTCATTTTTTCTCAGTTAAAATGAGATATTTAAACTCTTTCTCATATTTAAATTGAGAACATTAAACAGAATGGAAGCATGCAATGTTTACATAAAATTACTGTTTTCTACTTCTTATCTCATAATAAAAAATGTTTTTCCTTGACAGTTATCTGTTTTTTTATCATCTTTAGTATTTAAGGGGGGGGGACAAGAAACAGGTTACCTCTTCTGAAACAGCAGAGTTTACTGCCTTAAAAGATATCATAACATCAAATGAGAATTTTCAAACCATTGCATAAAATACAATAATAATAAGAAAAACCCATAAAAAATAGATCTGTATAATATGAAAAACAAATAACCAAAGAACTCCAAATGCTTCCATAAATGATAAATTACAAATGAAAAATAAAACTTGGTTTTGTTTGTTTATTTTAAATTTCGCAAAAAGTTATACAAGGGCTATCTGCACTAGCTGTCCTTAATCTAGCAGTGTAGGATTAGAGGGAAGACAGTTAGTCATCACCACCCACTACCAACTCTTGTGGTACTCTTTTATCAGCAAATAGTGGGATTGACTATCACATTATAACACCTCCACAGCTGAAAGTATGAGGATGTTTGGATTGAAGGAGAATCAAACTTGCGACCCTCAGATTGCAAGTCGAGTGCCCTAACCACCTGACCATGCTGGGCCCCTTAAAACTTGATAATAAAGTTGTGTTTTTCTTAGAAGTCACTTAGGTTGCCAATACTTCAGGTTTATATTTTTGTTTCTTCTTTTCAGAAAAACAATAAATTTAACTCTCAAATTTAAAAATCATAAAAGAAGTAGGCTTTTGATCATAAGGTATGTTGTTGTTTTTGTCAAAATGTTTCATGTAGAAATCACGACGTACTTTCTAACCTGATGTGATGTTTTCCCTGGAATATTAGTTCCATAATCTAAATCTTTGTATTATAAAAAAAAACACTAGAGATTTAAAAAAGTACAACTACATTGCACACTGTACAAAAAATATCTGGAAACATTTATACATATTGCAGAAGACAAGTTTGCCTAAATTTCTCTATAACTGATTTAAAACTTTAAAATACAGAGAACTCGGTTTTACTAACTTCTAATTAATAACAAAATAAGCTTTTTAGTTCCTATAAATTTTTGCAGTAATTACTACCTTAATTTGACTATGTCGTCTGATTTATGAACTAGCTTATCAGTTACAGGTATAGAAATTTTAAAATATGTACAAGAAATATATCACCAACAGAACAGTGATGTCTATTTTTAAGCATAATACCTAGTCAAAACTTCATAAACTTCTTTCATTATATTTTTCCTTATAAATATTTTAATCAAGAACAACTAAGCAACAAAAACCTCTTGTCTAAACCATGAAAAGCAAATATAAATGAAAGACATAAAGGAATATAATCTAATAACTGTTAGGAGCAGAAAAACACACAACTCAAAATAAATAACCACTCATTGATGTTACCAGGGATAATTCACAGAGTTGTGTCAACTATGACACCAATAGAATTTCCCAACATTCAATTATAATGCATGTATTATATTTTTGTAACATGATTTTTAAATGAGTACTTATCAATCACATATCATTTCTGGAAGAACTCCATAAAATTTAAAGCATTTTACTGTGGTTTTGGTGTCTCCTTTTGGGTATCTGCTAGGAAAATGTTGTCATCTCTAATGTTAGCTTGTAGTCAGTCCTACATTTACATTGCCAAATAATTCCTTCAGAGTCCTACACTTATACTACCAATGATTCTCTAATGCATCTTAGTACCAGGAATCCAGTAAAAAACAGCTAAATTTGTAATCTATGTAACAAATGCAAGAAGTGAGAAAGGACGCAAACTATTCAAAAGTAAGATTACAAATAAAAAGGACATTCAACGAAAGCAGAGATAAATTTTCCTACCTTCACCAACTCCACCTGAATGGGCTGATAACATTCAACTACTAAGGGAATCTTACCATAAACATCTATATAACACAGTAAATTGAAGTATATAATACTATTTAAAAAAAGTTCAATACTATAAGTAACAAACTAAATTGAAATTCAAACATAGGCTTACTCTTAAACACAAAAAGGTGTAAATACAGATAAGAAAAACCACAGAGAGAAAAGCAATATGCACAGTCTGGCTGCGATTAAAATGTTGTCTACTGAGATTTTGGTACAAAGGTATCCTGGGAAATTACAGAAATACAGATGGAGGATTTTTTTTAGCTCACGTTATACTACTGTAAATACTCAGAACAAGGTGTTATAAATACTACAAATAGTCAAGCACTAAAATTTAGTTAATGAATAAACCTTAAGAAAGAACAGTATATAAATCTTTCCACTATTTTAAACTTCATGTGATTACTGAAAATATTAACATTTTCTTTTATAAATTTTCAATTAGGATTAAATTCTTAAAAAACACTTGTTTACATGTATTTTAATTATTTAATATTAAATTTAATTTTACTTTCTTGATGTACAGATTCAAATAAATTCTTTACAACTGCATTGCAAAATTTAATCATCTCAGAGAGTTGCAAGAATGTCAACATATTTTTCTATCAATAAAAATCAAGATTTTTCTTTATCTTCATAATTTCCAAATGATAGTTCTTTATCATCCTAAATACAAACAAAATAACTAAAATTTACAGTTCTGAACTGATATTTTGATACAATTCGTTTTTTAAATTTTTGTGCTGCCCTACAGGTCAAATAAATTACATATTTTCAGATAATCAGAATCAATATATACAGAACCAATTTTAAGTCAATCATTTCTGGAATAACCTTTAAAGAGTATTATTAATAAAACTGTTTTAAAAATTAATCAGTACACATATTTTAAAGGCATTTGAAAGCCAAACAAAAGAATATTAATTAAAATAAAAGATATAAAACAAATTACATGCAAAATACAATGTATTAAAAATTATAATGACATAAAACATTAAATGAAAATAGTGCAGGAGTAAAAACTAAATGCATTACATAATTCATCATTAATAAGCAATTCAACCTCAAATGATTTTTATTCAGTTAGAGATTAAGTAAATATCTATAATTCAACAAAAGTTTTAAGATGCTGATGGACAAAGAACAAATTATGACAGCATCTGGACTGATTTCTCAGTTCACTATTACCTTTATCAGGCTAAGTAGCAATATTTTTGTTCACAGTATTCTTGATTAGGATTATTCAATATCTAATGAATATAATAAATTTTCAGTAAATAAAAAATTATGGGCATAGTATGGTTGAGTATGTTTTTGAAGCAGAATATCATGAAGTTATTCATCATAATGTGATCTTGTATAATACCCCACTGAACCAGAACCTACTATGTAATTACTGGTATTGTTGGAGGGAGGTGGGGGGCATCATTTTCAAGGGAGGCAATGAGAAGGCAAAAAGGGCTAAGAAGTTGAAAGATGGGAAATTGGAATTGGAGGCATATGAGATTTTAACAGACATAAACAGACTACAATATTTGTAAGGGCGAATTGTTGGTGGATTATTGTTGCCTGAGGTTTATCGGAGTGTCTCAGAAATGGGGTTATATGCAAATCCCTGAGATATGTCAAAGTTAAACAGACCCAAGCCAACATTGCATCACGAATTATAAGATCTCATCAATACATGCAACACCAGAGCTAGAAAGGTTATGCAGACTAAAGGGGAGAAGAGAAGGGCAAGGGTATTTGCAGAAAATCCTTCAGGATTTTCGTGGGCTGTGGAGAGTCTCAAATAGGAGGCATATGAAAGAAAGATACCATAAGAGTTTGGTAATGTGAGATTACTGAGCATGAGTTAGACTGACATTTCATTCAGAAGCCTAACAATTGATGATCTAAACATAGATAGTCTGCACAATGGTAAGAAAGGACAAATGGATCAGAAGCTCTCAAGGAGCACTGCATGCTAACACCCTCCCTCAAATGTAAGACAAATTGATCAGTGTGAACCCAAATATCAGAAAAGGCAGAGAAGATGAAAAAGGGTTGATAAAATTGTTCATGCAATAAGGAAGGATGAGGTATTATTAGAAATAGATTAAAGGAATAAAACATCACAAGTCTGAAATACAAAGTCTATAAAGACCAAAGTAGGCCTAGGAGGCTCCTCAGGTTGGAAATGGGAAGGAATGTTAAACTCTGAAAATGGATCCTGGGAAATGTTTGGGACACATGTATTAAAAAAAGTTTGCATGTAAAAAACAGCACTGAAATGAAATAGCTAATCTTGAGAAAGCAGGTAAGTACTGTATTGGAATGAACATTATGAAGTAAAAGGTAAGATACATAAATAATAATCTTCAAAGGTTTTGAATTATAACAGCTTAATACTACCCAATCATATGGCACAATTAATTTTATGAAATTGTATAAGCTAAAATAACTTTAAAAAGCTTCAAAAGTTTTCAAAGACAGACCATCTTTCTTTGGAAGTCAGTTGAGAAAATGCATAATCATACTGTCCTGGCTTTAATTCATTGATAATATTCTATAAATATTTATACAAAAGAAATCAAGCAATTGTATGTACATAAAAGTGTGTGAAAATACTTAACACAATGTACAATTACCAACTAACTCTTTCGCAATGGGCTCAGTGTAATACACACAAGTTCATCTACACATTTGCAAACGTTAAGTATTTGCACTACAACTTTTGATACAAAGTTTGTATCTTCACAAAATTTGGTATATTTTTTAGTTAAGATTAGAAGTATTATGTATACAGAAACTAAGACTGTTTAATGAAATATTTTTACTAAAGATTTGTTGGTGAAAATAGAATCTGATTCATTACTAGCCTGAGTGTAAAGTGATTTCATGTTATGTTTAATAAAACTCTTTTTTGTCATAAAAATCTCAAGTATTATTTGTGTAATCTCTAAAACTCCTAAATACATTTTAAACATTTGTTTTCAGTGAGACTTCACATTTTATATTACTTTTTAAACTCTAACTATATAGGGTATGTCACTTAACCAATTATCCTTTTTTCATGCTGAAATGACTACATATTATAACACAAAAATACAAATGTTTAGTCTGAGTAGCATAAATCTCATAAAGCTATATCTGAACATATTTTTTCATTATTTTTTACTTTATTGACCTACCAGTCATATCTACTTAACATTATATAACTTGCATTGAAACAATGCATGCACAATCAGTTCACCTATCCAGTAATACAAAAATGACCATTAGTCGACAATGTCTTAGCTGTATTTTATTGGACTAATATTTTGTAATACACAGTCACATTTCAATTATTATACATTATATATATATATAAATTATTACTATTTAGAAATAAATTATTTTTTCTTAAGATATAGAACAATAAGTCAAGAAGTAAAGCAAACAATTATCTCTTCTCGCTACAACATTTATACTTGGATGTTGCTGGACACAGGTTGCTGAGCCTTTTAAAATTTAGCATATGAAGGATATCAAACAAATTTTTTTAAGTTTTATATATACATACAATTCAATAACCAAAACGTCATAAATAACTGCACTGATACCATAGAATTTGACAATAATATATCAAGCTTAATAACTAAGATTTACAAAAAAATATGAGACTTTGAGTAGACAAAAGACACAACCTATCTCCTAGGAAACTTGGATCAAAAGAACACAAATGCTGAGAAAATCACTCTGAGGACATTTTAAGCTGTTGATTGGTTATTCACATCTCATATACTGCAGTAAGTGTATTTAAAGTACCATTTCAAAAAATGGAAACATTCAAATGAGGCCATTGTTTGATTCAGTATACAAGCCACATCTCAGCAAAATAAAAAGATATGAGGTTCTTTTATATTCTAGCCTGTCAATGTTAGTAGTTGAAGTTCCTAATTTGTACAAAATTATAGACTTATTATTCTGACATCACAAAAATATAAATTTAAACAGTGCTGCATTCAACATACTGCATGACTCACTAAAATCTATATTGAGATGTGTTATTTTAATATTTACTTTTAGATTAAGCAGTTAACTCATATATTAGTCTGAATTATCTACAATTTGATTTCAAGCATACAGACATAAATTCATAAAATAGTAATTCAGTAAAATTTTGAATGCAAGCCAACAAATGCAATAATATGGCCTTTGAAGCCTAGCCCACTGAGAAAGGGTTAACAAACTAACATTAAAAAATAACACACAAAAGTCCACTTAACCTGAGATCCCTGAATGACTAAAGATGCAGAAGAACTTGTTGTGAACTTCACTGTAACAACTTGTCCTTCCTCTATTTCTAATTGACCTAGCAGTTTTTGATCCTTTGTAACAGCAAGCTGAATAATACATATGTAAACAAATATTAAAGGTAAAGCACATTTTAAAAATATTATTTAATAATTTCTAAAAATTTAATATAATTATTTCTTCTTATGGTTTTAGTTAGTTTCCATACAAACTGTTCTCAAAATGAAACCATAATAGATTTTTTTTTTAATCTGCAGAGAACATTTGACTAAAATTGTAGTATCATTACATAATTTGAATAATATGTAAAAATAATATAAAACTATTTCATTTTTCTTGAGTTAGTATGTTGGAATGGAGTCCATTACCTTCAGTTATTTATAACTAGTACTTTTTTCAGAAAAACATACAACCATGCCTGTTCCAAATGTTTTATATATATATATATATATATATATATAGTCTAAATAAAAACTACAGATGTTTACAAAATGTGCTGTATCACAGCTGCTTTTAGTTTACATAGTTTCAAGTATTAGCTTACTACATTATCTCCAACACTAAGCTGCAACTGATCAGGGATTTGTTTCACCATCTGGCTAATTCTCTGCCTTATTGAGCCCAAGGTCTCATTGCTATGACTCTGAAGCTGAATGAAAGTATTCCAATAAATTATCAAACAACAGCAAACTGTTTCAGCATCCCTCAGAAATTAAATTACTTTAACACAATTCACAATAACAATCTGAAAACAGAAAAATACTCTACTTTTCATTTAAATATGCAAACTAAAATCAAGTCTGCATTTATTACATTTGTTAAAAAATGCACTTCAGTTTGAATATTAAAAGTTTACAGGCATAAGTTCAAAGACTTCATATGTCAGTCAAGAGGTACAAAGATTCATATATATTCTAACAATTGCCATCATGAAATCAAGACTGAAAAAAAACTTTTCAAATAACCAGTTAGTTAATATTTCATTTTTTAACTTCTAGTGTTCTTACTGATACATTGAACAAAGTAAATGATATTTCACATTTTTTTTCATGCATTGCTACACTCAAAAGTATTTTTAATATTTCAGTTAAAATACTATTTAAAAAAAAACAAAACAATTATTCTAACACTCATGTCAGTACCTGAGTAAATTATGTTGTCATTTGATCCAAATTGCTTGTATGTAGCCAAATTAAAGAAAAATATGTACCAGAAAAACAGATATATGACAACAATCTCATTTCTTTTCCATTACGATAATTAGAGCAAATAATTTCTCTTAAATAATTTACAAAACATATTCTTTGTTTTTTACATTCAACTGACTTTCCTACAAGAAGAAATCACATGCAACAAACTCTTCCAAGTATTGCCATCAAAGTGTTAGAAATGAGAAAGGTTTATTTAGAATGAAAAGTAATTACAAAGAAAAAATATCATACCAAATGTGATACTGGAAATATGTTTTAAAGTACCTGTTACAATTCCACACACATGAATATTGTAGAAAAATTCAATTTAGCAGGTAGTATATGAAAGTTTTTGACGGCATTGTTATTTATTTACCTCTCTATTATTAAAATGCAATAACTCACTGTCAGAAACTTTTCCTCCTTTACTGAATCCAGAACCACTCGAAGAGTTAATGGGTACCCAATGAAGAATGCACCATGTGGTAAAATACTGCGAGGAGCAGTATGAAGCTCTTCTATTGAAGACACATATCTGATAGCAAGTTGCAAAAGACGACGAATATTTTGGAGTCTGGCTGTTCTGTTTAAAATGAATTTAAAAAAATTTTGAGTGCTTACAATATAAGCAATAACATTTAAAAACTGAACTGTGTATCAACTCTCTTAACATGGGCTCAGTTTATATGGCCACCTGCATGACCTCTTTGTACATGTTTAAAGTATTTTAAGTTTTAACATTTCTTGCTTGCATTATAGTGTGTATATATATATTCATAACATTTGGCAGTCTTTCAGTTAATATTGTAAGACTTTAACATACAAAAAATATTATTTAGTGAAGTATTTTTTAATACAATAAAGATTTGTCCATGAACATATTGAGTGTTTTGAATAGTCCATGAGCTAAGTAATTTTCATGTTAAAATACTTTTCCTCATCTCAAACCTCCTTTGTTTAATTCCTTGTAACCACCACAAAAAAAAAAACACGAAATAAATCTACGTTACTCTTTTTTTCTTTCTAAAATTACTTCATATTTTAATATAAAACTATATTCGTTTATCCTAAGTAACTCTAAGTATATATTTATTTATAATTAAATTTTATTGTTTTATTGCCCTTTGAACCATGATAAATTACTGTGTGCACCATTATAATTTGTACATTACCCAAGACACGTGTAGCTCACGCTATACTATCGAACTATGTCACCCACAAAATTCTACAACTAGTACAAGCAGCTCTCATGCATGCCAGGTAAAATATTTTTATTATATTATTACTTAATTTACTTAGTTTAACTTTATTTAACCTAAAAATGTCCTTATTTTACATTTTAGTTGATTTATAATTACACATAAAGAATAAACATGAAAAACAAGAAATAAATCTTATCCAATCTTCTTTTTCCTTGCTCTAGGTTGTCAAAGAACCTTAACATTTATTTTATGAACTATAAACTACTTGTAGTCTTGCAATTAATAGTTTTTATTCAATTAAATAATGATCAAAACAATATAGATTAATAACATGCAAAAAGTAGACAAATTCCCTTACCTATCAAAATTTTTCTGGCTTTCTAACTCTGCAATAAGAATCATTACAAATTGATTCAAGCTAGTCGTTAACTTTCTAATGGGATAGATATTTGTACTGACTGAAATTGACATTTAACCAGCGTTCTCATTCTTAGAGAATTAGAGACTAAAGGAATACCCAGTCTACAAAACAAGACAGAACCCTTCAAGTAAGAAGAGTCAGACTGCCTGTTCCATGGCCTGGAGCTGGATGGGAGTTGGCTGAGCTCAGTTTAAAAAGTTGAAAAGTTTGTATGATCCTGCAAAAGTCACATCATGCAGATACTAGGCCACAGAGTAGATCCCTGAACTGCAGAACCTGACCCTTGTGCATGAAATGCAGATAGTGGCAGGATTAATTTACTATGTAGATATATAGAAATGCATCAGCAACACTGAACTTATTCATCCACAAACTTGGTAAAGAATGTCAAGCAGGTTGAGAAAAGGACTCCATTTTGAACCTGGAAAGATTGAAAAATTGGTTGAGTTGAGAAAGATCAACGACTTTCCACCATCATCTAAGGCAAAACAAATAAACAGAGATAAAACCTGGGAAGAATTGGATCAACTTTAACCAATACTTCTGCAATTGCCTTGGAATGAAAATTCACACCCCTCTGATTAATTGAGAGTGGAAATACTAATGAAAGTGAAAATGTGAACAGAAAGAACAACCAAGATACCAGAACCTGTAGTAACCATGGATTTACAGTAAAGGATAAACAGACCCAACCCATATAGGGTAGACACTGACACCGCTGGCAACAGCCAGGCTTAGAAGACGAGTTTTGATACTAATGGAAAACTATTCTGAGTATCCTTAGAGAAAATAATAAAAGCCAAAGAGACGAAAAAACAAGAAAATGTGATCTATTCTAGATTATCACAGGGCCCATCTAGAACCTTAAATATCTAAAACAGATCTAGTATGTGGAGTTGAAATATATGTACACCTGGCAATGGTTAGCCAAAGCATGCAAACAGAGAAATGAGGGTACAAGGTGTATCTATTCCATCATGATGAAATAAGGCAGTAACTCTCCCAGCAATATCAGTGAGAGGAAAAAAAATAATCAAGTATTCCTCCCAACCCTTCCATCATCAAGGAAGGAGTAGACTCAAAAGCCACTGATGAAGGCCCCAAAATCTCACCAAACCAGAGTAACTAACTGAAGAAAAGAAGCAGGAGGTGGTTGATCCAAATTGGACTCATGAGAAGCCAATTTAGAAGTGTGGAAAAAACCAAATTATCCTCTATCACCATGAAATTCAGCCTCAGAATTCCCAAAAAGACCACTCACAGACCAAATACATGTCTCCATCTCACAAAAGATCTACTCACAGACAGACTCATATAAGAGTAATCCCCCCACTGACTGCAGAGAAATGCCAGATAGCAGAGGAGGAACAGAAGAGGTATAATTAGCATCTGTGCTAAGAATATTAACATGGAAAGTCATGCCCAAAAACAGTGCATTACAAATTATTAATAATTTCTTTCTAAAGAAATTGTAATGGTACAGAAATAACAGATTTCAAAATCACAATCCAGAATGTAACAAAGCACAGCACTGCTTTAGAGGAAACTGTGACCAACACTTTGTTAAGAGAAAGTAATCAAATTATCTAAGTAAAGCACTTACATACAGTACTACAACAGAATGAGCACTGACATTGGTGAAGAGTGTTGCAATGAGGTATTAATACTGGAGCAAGTGTGAATAATGCTTAGATGGGTAAAGTCAAGATAGAGCAATAGCTAAAATAACAGCAGATAAGTATGTTTCAGAAGTATTTGTTTTAAAGGTTTCTTTTGAAATAAATAAATAAAAATATAAATAATATGGAATTTTGAATGATTATGTACCTGATAATAATAATTTCATTAAAATACACTGACAGATATAATTAATTCTGAATGTATTGCAGTAACACAATCAAACAGGAACTTAAAAATGATGCTGAGTGTTGCAGGGTTAATACAATTAATAAAAACGTACAGTTATAAAACAAGTTTATAACATAGCAAAATAATTAGAAGTACTTAGCTTGTATTGTTGAAAATAGAATGTGTGTTTTGCATCAAATCAAATGAATTAATGCAAAACATAGTTCTATTTTCAACAATACAAGCTAAGTACTTCTAATTATTTTGTTATATTATAAATTTGTTTATCATCTATAATACACACATAAAAAAGGGAAAGCGTGTTTACCAAGTTTCATATCAAAGTGCTTATTAATTACATCACTTAATAAATACAGAAAAGATACCAAATACATCTTATGAAAAATATTAAATAATAAACATCATGAGATATACTTAAACTATTTTATGACCAATCACATTCATATTTTTGAAAAACTGAAGAAAGAACTGAGGATGTATTTTTATGTTAAATGTGCAAATTTAGTTCCAACTTTTTTCCAGACTGTGACATGAAAGAATAGTTTATAATTCATTTCATGGGGCTAATTTTTACATGCCATTAAAGAATTTAAATTTCAACACTATTGTAATGCTTAATTGATCCCTGCTGACAATTACATTATCCAGGGTGAAAATACTAATAAACCTTTAGAATTCTCATACACTTGTACCGAGAGCATGTCATAAAAGTTCTACTTAAGTGAATTTGGAAAAGGATGTTAACAATGAATTTGTCCAAGTTTAAAATATCTGGTTCAAAGAATAGGTTGCACATCCAGCAGAAGAAAGGTAAAAGATAGTTACCTCAATGCATAGCACCTACCGTGAAGCACGTGGAATGTAGTGTGATGGTTTGGTGGCGTTTTTCTATTGAAGTGACGGGAAATATTTGTAAAATAGATGCAATAATGTACCAGCACAAATACCATCAGATATTGATCTATCATGGTATAAAGAGTCTTTTGCATATTACTAGTAAAGAATTCTACGAGAAAAATGATAATGACCTCAAGCATTCATCCAACCTATTCACATATTGCTTAACTAAGAAAGAAGCTGCTGGAGTCATTCAAAGAATGCAATGGCCACCACAGAGCTCCAGTTTCAACACAAATGTGCATATATGGAAATCAAAACATCAAAAACATGGCAAATCAAATAAAAAGTTACTTCCAAAGAAACACTATTGGAGTGTACTAGAAGCATTTGGAGTAAAATCCCAAAGTATTCTTTGATTAGATATGTTGCAGCATTTCCTGAAATACAGTCTGCAGTTATTAAAGCAAAAAGGAGACAAAATATTAGCTCTTTGCTAAACTCAAGCATTTACACTCAGTTTCAGTTACACTAAATATGATAAAGATTAATAATTTTTAATGTTTCACTTGAGATTTACCTTCCGCTGTTCCATGAAAGTATACTGATATCTATTTTTTGACTCTGTCCTCACACTTTAGCATAGTACTGTATAATAAAACAAGTAGTATTAAATATAAGATACATAAAAAAATGAAAAAACAATGTGAGAAATATCTATCAAAATAAACTGTCTTTTACAAACCTTGTAGGAAGTGTAAGAGAGGCAACTGAAGTCACAGACATTGCTGTCAGCGTTTTGGTTGCATTCGAAACAGCTGTTGACATAGCTGTCCCACTAACAGTAGATACTTCTGACTAAAATAATCAACAACAAAGAACAAAATACACATGCAGGTTAATAGTTATTCTCATAATCATCTTTTCACTTCATGCAGAGGACGAAAATCTAATGACAAGTGGAAACATTATTATAACAATCACTCCACAATAAATATAGGTATAAAGAGAGATTGTAATTCACAACAAATTATATACTGACTTGATTAAGCTGTGACTTTTGCTTATGAAAAAGAAAGATCCATTTTAAATGGAGGTGCTGTTTGATACTAGTCTTAGTAGTGTCTTAAAATTATTCAAAGGAAAAACAATGTCACCCTTATATAAAGCATGTTCTAACACATTACCATCTTTATAAATGAGCAATGTTCCCTTTTAAAAAGGAGGTTCTGTTCACCATTAGCATTAATTAAAATTTAAAACTATTTGAATGACTCACTACACCACACTCACCAAAGGCATGCTTCAATGCACTTTGTCTTTTTGATGTCTTTAAACTTACGATATCTGCACGTTTACAAAAGTCAAATATTATTCTATCTACCTATTAGATATAAAAAAGAATTCTTGAATAAAAATCTTTTAATGTTACCAAATTTGTTATTTAGGAAATATTAAGTGCTTGAGATTTCATTACAACACTGATGTAGTATTCTTCAAACAATCTCACATACATCACAAACAAGGGTGTTTGTCCATTCATTTGTCTGTCATAGGTTTGAAAAGCTCAACATTCATTTTTCAAATGATGGAAGAAAAAGCACAAATAATGTTGATGCCATATTTTATTTTGCAAGTATGAATTTCTACACTAAACTGTTCAGATTTAATCTGAATGAAAAAATGTAGATTTTACTGCATGTTATTGCTGAACAGCTCTTAGTGCGTTTGAAATGATCAACAATTACTTTTCACAGTAGGCAGTATAAGTAACTCAAAACTTTGGTTCTGAGTGAAAAACTGCAATACAATCTTTTTAAACTCCATGAAATAGCCTACATTTGTAAATTAACTTGAACTTTTCCTATCACTGGGGATAGATATTTTGCAGGTATTGATTGAAATAACTTGTAAAGCTGAAATATCAGCCAGAAAATGCTTATCACTAATTTCGTCATATTTAATGACTTATATCTGAAAAATACTTCAAACAACATCCTAGCCAAAAAATATTTGTTAATTATACTTCACAAATATATTCTATCCAAGAATATCATTACTGAAGGCATCAAATGTGACTTATCAGTTTACTAATCCTTGTTGCAAACAAAGTTATATTGGATCTATCATGATATTTGTATACACATGTATCAGCAAAAACAAAGTAAATGACACTAAACATACCAAGTGAATTGGAACATGCCCTTAGATGACTGTGAAAAATCTGTCCATTCATATAAATGTAAGAACTTTGCTGACATAAATGACAAACAGATTTGAATATAAAAAAGTTTGCTCATTCATAAGCAGATGCCATGACTTAACTCCATCACTGCAGGCCTGTTCAATTTGGTCAAGTTCACGACCCCAAATTGACCTTTAATGTTTCCATACTTAAGAAACTTTCTTCCTAACAAGCTTTCAATAAACATTGTTAATCTTTTATTAAAGATTAAGAATTTTTAAGAAAGTACTTTTACCAAACATTTCACAGTGAATATATGGAATCAAAACCATTGACTGCTCTCAGTGTAAAGTATTTTCATATTTAAGGTAAAAATACTTTTATTCACCTGAAAAACTGTCAAACTTTATTTACATAATATATAAAACCTTATAAATAAATTTCAAAATTTTTTTGCAGTAAAACTATCTACACTAACTGTTTTTTCTTTACCCTAACTCTGCATGAAGTTGATCATTTTGACTGACCTCATAACCACCATAAAAAATATGAAAAACATTCCAAGTACCCTTTTCTCTGTCTAGAATGATTTTACATTGCAGCAAGAAACAACATGTTTAACCTAAATAGCTTAAAGCTCATAAAAGAACATATATGTTTCTTTTTGAATTTTATTATTTTAGTGCCCTTTAAACTGTAATTAATAAGGCCATCGCACAAATCGTAAATCATTTAGCTAACGTATAGCTCATATTACCTTACCAAATTACATAAAGCATGACCTGTAGCTTTTTTTTCATTTTACATCATCTAACCTAATAAGTTTTATATCTTAGTGCATTTTATACAAAGAATTCACAGAAAAACAGGAAATATAGTGCTTATATGGATATGATTTTTTTCTGTTGAATCTCGATGAAACTTAACCCTACTTTTTAATACCAATGGTACTATTACATTAAATCACTTTTATTTACTGATATAGTATAACTAAGAAAACAGAATAACAACACATAAAAAAAAAGAAAATGTCCCATAATTATAAATTTTCTGGCTTTCTAACTGTGCTGTAACAGCCACATAAAATTCAGCTAAGCTCATCAATATGTTTTCTGTACAAAAAATAATGTAATATAATTTGTCATTCGATGGGGTAAAGTTTTGGTTTTCTACTAATTATAAAAATATGGTATTTAATGTCAAAGAAATACTGGCATTTTGTGAGAAGTGGGAATGTTAAGAAGAGTCTGATTTTTTTAGTTTATGGGCTTCATAGATAAACAAGATTAAAGGCTATAAAAATGATGCTTTGCCAGAGTAGTAACTATGTTAAAATGCATAATTTATATAACAATTATTGTTTCTCAGATGGGTGGTAAACAAATTAAAGAAGAGGAAACAATTGAAGTGCAAATATCAGGATTCTTATATAAGGATAGATTGATAATTTTTAAACAGTATTTCCTTAAATCTCTCAATACAACATAGACAGACCAAGTGACCTCCTCTTTGTATTCATTTAGTCTTTTCAGATTTAATATTTCTAAGTTTTAATAGCACATGTATATCTTCACAAAATTTGGTTGTCTTTCAGTTAATACTAAAAGTCTTTAATATAAAAAATTCATATTTGTAGTGAAGTATTTTTAATAAAATAAATGAAGATTTGTCCATGAATACACTGATGTTTTGAATAGTCCATGTTAAAGTAAGTTTAATGTTAAAATTAAAAGTACTTTTTCATGTCAAACATTCCAAATTTCCTTTGTTTAATCCCTAAAACCTCCTAAATTCATTTCAAACGTGTTTTTTTAGTAAAACTTTAAAGTTTATCCATTATTTTCTCTACCCTATCTCGAAACATAATCATTCAAGTTGACCCACTTCATAACCACAAAATTCAAATAAATCTAAATTATCCTTTTTCTCTTTCTAGAATAACTTCAACTTGTAACATGAAACTACATTTGTTTATCCCAGGTAGCTCTAAGGTTGTAAGAATATACATCTCTTTACTTGTTTAATAATTGCCCTCTGAACTGTGTCTAACTATTGCCTGCACCATTATAAGTTGTAAATTAGTTGGGGTATGTGCAGCATGTTACGCTATTGAATTACTTTACCCATGAACTACTACAACTAGTACAAGCAGCTCACACGTGTGCTTCTTGAAATATCTTTATTATACTATTTATTTTATTCAATCTGAACCCAACTAATCTAAAAATATCCTTATTTTATAATAATACATAAAGAAAAACATGAAATAAACTACTTATCCAATCTTCATTTTGCTTGCTCTTGATTGTTAAAGAGTTAACCTTAATTTTTATTTATAATACTCATAAGTATTGCACCTAATAATTTTTTTAAATTAAATAATGCACCAGACAATATAGAATAAATGCAAAAAGTAGACAAATTCCCATACCTATTAAAATTCTTCTGGCTTTCTCGCTCTGTATTAAGAGTCAATACAAATTCATGAATATTTTTTGTTAAGGTTCCCATGGGAATGATACTGGTACTCTGAGTGAAATTGACATTTATTTGTTCAGAACATAATGCTGTACAATACATTATTTTGTAGATGAAAACCCTGAGTTTCTGTTAGTTATAGGTAATATATAATTAAACATAAGAGAGAACTATTAATGAATCATGAAAGAGAGGATGTGAGAGAGGGGTCTGATTTTCTATTTAATTGCCCTGTAACCAAACAAAGTTGTAGACTATAAAATATGTAGTTTGTTTGAGCAATGACAATTTTACAGATAGTAATTTATGTTTAATTTTGTACTTTTTTGAGAGGTGGAAAATAAAATAGGAAAGAAGGGATGCCTAAAGAAAATATCACACTAGAGGAAAATCAGGATTTTTTAAAATATCACCTTCCAAAATTAACACACAGATTATTTGCTAAATTTTATGCTCTTCTAATTCATAAAACATAAGTAGTTTAATAAAATTTTGAATTTAAAACACCAAAACTTTATAGCTTTATGTAATGCACAGTAAATAATACCTGTGGTGACAGGGTTAAATAGAGAACTTAAAACTAATAACATTAAAATTTGAATTATTAATTATGTTTCTGTGATAAATATGTTTGTATACCATGACAATAAAGTAGTTCAATAAAGTTTTGAGTGTAGCTCCTTAAAAAAATTTGCCTACCTGTAGTGAGAGGGTTAAACATGCAAGTTCAACATATAATTTGCTACTTACATTATAATGAACAGTTGGTAACAAATTCAGTAACAGAATCATTATCTATTACACCTAATTTTCAAAACATGGAAAATATGACATATATATATGATTAACTTTTTAAAAAATACTGTCATAACTAAGTACATTTGACAAACAAGTAATTACTATCATAAACAGATGTCTCCATCTAATGATACAATTTTTTTAGGCAAAAAAAGTGTAAACAATACATTTATTGATTACTCATACACTTTTAGTTTTTATCACACAAAATGATCTAAGAATGTAAATTTTCTATTTTAAAAACTGGGAAAGAAACATAAATTACATTAAAGATTGTTTTTAAACACAGAACTGAAAATGGACTAGTAAACAAACCTGTAGAAACCTTATTCTCTGAAACATTCAACACAGAACACAAAACAAACTTTATTTTTCTAGTTACAAGAAGCAATACCAATCAGATAACCTTTTTATTGACAGCTGTACTGGTTTAACAGTTTCAAAATCAAACACAACAATGCACAGTTTGCTAATTAAAATAAATCTAAAGGCTCTTCTCTCATTTTCATTAAATATTAACTAAAAACAAAAATTCAAATGTCTGTTAAGAAACAAATATAGCTGAACACTTACCTCTAAACGACTGTAGCAGTCATTAATGAATTTCAAATGAAGTGACTCTGGATCCTGCTGAATAACATAAAATATCAATCAAATTCATTTTCTTAGAAATAATTTTTACATATATTAATACCTTTACAACTTTAAACCAAGATGTACTAATTGTTTTACATGTGGTACCAGGAAACCACAGTAAGACCTACCTGTTCATAATAGCATAAATAAATGAGCAATACCCCATAAAACCAACAGAAACACCTCTTAATAGACTATGAACTTAAAGTTTATTAAATGAAACTTTCTGTTATTTCTCACACCAAGTTTTAAACATTTCAAGTTTCTTGGTATATCAAAAAAATTTTTTAAAACAATCTATTTTCTTATATCTCAAATTTCTTACAAATTACCTTTAGATTTAGGAACACTTGGTACATTTAAATTTTTTGTATAGATTATTCTGCTTTCAAAAAATATCTATATTAAGTAAAAAAAATAATATAATACATCAAATATTCAAAGATATTTGATCTCAATGAATAATGACCAAATTTTGAATCCTTCAAAAGTACACTTTTACTGGAAAGTGTTCTTTAACAATTTTAACTTGAGCACTTTATTACAATTAAAAAAATTCAGTAACATCAATTCTAGAGCTATAACATTATACAGCAAAGTTCAGAATTCCTCACTTGCACTAAATAATTATTAAAGGATACCTCCAGGACCAGGTATGTTTTTGAAATGTCTATACCTCATGATATGAATATAAATCGATCCACTTTTAACCAAGAACTTACAATATGTCAATAAAACTAAACACATCATGGAATCTTTCATATTCTAGAAAGCATACTTAAATATTTAACTATTAAACTAGTGATTTGTGATTCTTAATTCAATTAAAGACTAAAAACTTCACAATAAGTACTAATATAAAATATAAAAATGATTTTGATTTTTGTTCATCTCAAAAATTTTCAGTTCTAATAGATTTTAGCAAATTTGGTATCAATTAAGACTGATTTAATACAATTCCATTTCAAGAAATTCTTCATTAATATGTTTCACCTATTACTCATTACTTTTACACCATATCTCTAACTAGCACAAGAATGTAAATCATTTTGTTGGAAGGTTTACTGACCATTGTTTCATATAATAAACTCATATTCTTTTAAATTTGGGATCCTATATGCAAAAATTAACCCAGTAATATTTTGTACTGTACTGTCTCACTATTTCATCAATCATCTTTTCATAATTAATTACCAGTGACAGTAAGTCAACAGATCTTTACTTTTGCTTCACAGTTGTCATAAAACATGGTTATTATATATAGCAACCAAAAAATGCTAATTTCTATAATAATAGGTATTTAAGAGTCATCTGTTCCAACTTCTTTATGACAATGTGTCTAAAGAATATTTGACTTGCATCTAAAACTCATATTTTCAAGTCACTCACTCCCTTTAACCCTTTCACAATGGGTCATGGTCAAAGGCCCTGTCATCTTGTTTGTTGATTTGCATTCAAAATTTTATTTAACAATTAATTTATGAATTTATGTTACAAAGATTGGAATGAAATTGTAGATCATAAATTTTAATATTATATGTGAGTTAGTTTCTTATTTTTAAGTTTGTTTTTTTTATTTTGCTCAAAGCTACACGAGGGCTATCTATGCTAGCCATCCCTAATTTAACAGTGTATGACTAAAGGGAATGCAGTTAGCCATCACCACCCACTGCCAACTCTTGGGCTACTATTTTACTAACAAATAGTGGAATTGACCATCACATTATATCGCCCCCACAACTGAAAGGGTGAGCATGTTTGGTACAACGGGGATTTGAACCCGCAACCCTCAGATTATGAGTCGAATGCCTCAGCCCACCTGGCCATGCTGGGCCCAAGTAAGTATTAAAAGAACAAATTTAAAAATAGATTTTAGTGAGTCATGTAGTATGTTGAATGCATCACTGTTTAAACTTAGATGTTTGTAATGTATAATACTAAATCTATAGTTTTGTACAAATTAGAAACTCAGATTACTAATACTTACAAGCTAGAATATAAAATAAGAGCCTGATATTTTTATATTTTGCTGAGATATGGCTTATGTATTAAACATGGTGGCTCCTTTCACCTATTTCAATTTTTGGAAATGGTCCCTTATATACACTCATATCAATGTATGACATGTGAATAACCAATCAACAGTTTGGAATGTATGAAAACCTAAAAAAATTGTGTAAAAAATAGTAATAATCTATATACATATATATAAAATGCATAATAGTTGAAATGTGATTGTATATTACAAAATAATAATCCAATAAAACACAGCAAAACCAGGGAACACTAAAAGTCAGTTTTATACAGGGTGTTTGAAAAGTCATTACGCACTTATATATTTATTAATAGACATGTTTCAATAGAGAATACAGGAGGTAAATATGAATGACAATAATAAACAACGTTGAAAGTGACCCCCATTGGCATCAATACAGGCCTGGATCTTTCTTATTTTGTTTCTAAACATTGCTATCAGTTGCTGGCTTGAAATAGACTGAATAAAATATGATTACAAAACTGCACAGTGACTTTTTGAATACCCTGTATTACTAAATATGTGACCTGAGTGCATGTGCACCTCATCAATGCAATTTATGTACTGTTAGGTAGGCATAACTGGAGGGTCAATATAATAAAAAATAATAAATATACGTATATTATACATAGCATTATGAGACTTAAGCTACTTAGACTAAACTCCTGTATTTTTGTGTTACAATATGTAATCATTCTAGCATGAAAAAGCATAACTTATATTTATTTCCTAATTCTTTTATGATGATTATAAGGTTGGTTAAGATACAGACCTTATATAGCTAGAGTACAGAAAGTAACATAAAATATAAAGTCTTACTGAAAACAAACATTCAAAATGTATTTAGGTTTCAGAAATTATGCAAATAATATTTGAGATTTTTATAATGAAGAACAGTTTTTTTAAACATAACATGAAATCACTTTGCACTCAAGACTAGTAATAAATCAGACTTTATTTTCACCAACAAATCTTTAGTACAAATATTTCATTAAAAATCTGATTTTCTGTATACAAAATACTTCTAATCTTAACAAAAATTTACCAAATTTTGTGAAGATATCCATGCTGTAACAAAAGTTATAGTGCAAATACTTAGTGTGCTAATGTGTAGACAAGCTGATGTATATTATACGGAGTCCATTGTGAAAGGGTTAATGCTTTTATTTTTCTCACAAAAATTTTCTGCTTTAAAACCTACTTGGACTGCATGAAGCTCAAGATATGTGAATTATCACCTCACTGAGTAATATAAGTGGTGAATCAAATGAGGTTTTGCTTCATATTTACTTTTAATATTTTAAATAGCTTCTCTACTGAATAATTCCAGCATGTGCCAATCCTCCACCAACAGAAGTGCAACACACTTTCCTGATGTATCTGATTCCCTCTATTCAATTATACTGAACTACCACTTTGAGTTTAGGCAGAAAAGGAAGCACAGGTTTTCAGTGAGGAGGAAGGATGAAAAGTAAGAAAGGAAGTAAGTACCTATCAGTACCTCCACTCACATATATAGATAGAATTCCACACTGAAGAAGTAGAATGACCAGTATGAGAAATAAAAAGAAGCACCCATCGAAAGCTTCTGAAGGACACCTTATAATGATACTTCTCTTAATAGAGAATTGCATTTGGGATTATGCACCACTTCTGTATCATGTATACTTTGTGCCCAGTGTGAAAAGAAGTGTCATAGATACAAACCACATGATATCATAACCTCAATTCTATGAGAGAGATGTTCTAAATCAATTCTTCTCTGACAGTAATGCGGGAGAAAGCAAAGCTGAATGTGCTGTAAGGAGTAGACGGGTGAGGGCAAAAGAGACCCTACACAGCAGACCGATTCCAGTCAAAAATCAAGTGGTACTGGTAATATAATCTCCAATCCATGGTAGAAGGGTCCACACTATCTTCACCTCAAGAGCACTAGAACTGAAGAATATACTGTGTAAACTGATCTACAAAATGGGCAAATGTTCAACATCCACAACTAAATATACCTCCAGAAACCTGACAGTTGAATGATGTCAGTAAGAGATATGCCCCTACGGATGTTATATCATATTCCAACTCAATTTGATGGGCTCCCATTGCTAAAAGCAGGTTCAGACCACAAAAACTCCTTGATATGGAGCTGTCACCTCATTCAACATTATCCCCTTGTTTGTGTGATCAGAAGGCAAAAATGAATGAGGAATAGGAAAAAACACAGGCAACACATGAAGACTTATAAGGATTGGTTCTGCTCTAAATTTAACACCAGTCACCAGGAACTGACATCCATGTAATGATAGCATGAGGGATCCCAATTGAAGAGATGAACTGTAATGTGACAGATCAACTCATAATCATCATCTCCTTGTATAGGGCTGTACAGCTTTACCAATGTAAGTCCACGGGTTAATACAGTCTGAAATAGGAAAATTAATGAAACAAATATATCACAAGGGGAAAACCTATTAGTGATATTGTGGAACACTCCATCTCAATAGTGTGTATTACTGGCCATGGGAATATTGCATTTTATGATAGCAACATGGGCACAGAGTGCAGATTTGTGATGTACAAGTATATCTGGACAGGCAACACTTGCCACAAGCTAGAAATGTGATAACAGAAAAAGAAGAATGCCCTAGTAATAACTTAAAATGTACATAAAAAAGATAACTTACCCAGTCATGTCACGTCTATATTTGAAGGATGACTACAGATGGAAAATAGTGCTCTGATCAGGAAGAAACAGCAGCCTAGTGCAAATGGTGCAAGAGAAACATATGAGTAGTTGTTCACAAGCATGCTTAAAGAATGTCCTCCAATGAATGGTGGAGGTAATATGTCAGGGAAATGGTAAGATACCTTACCTGAAAAGGTAGAAACATGAACCATAAAAGGAAAGCAAGCAGGCAATGTAACAACTAAACACACTTACAGGACACAGAAGTGTACTCTAATTGGGTTGAGAAAGAAGGTGGAAGAAAAAAGGAAGGGAAAATGGTAAAGAGGAAAAACTACCTTCATGAAATACCAACACCTTGGGAAGAAAAGACTGATCAAGATAAATTAGAATATGCATGGAATGATACAGAATGCATGAGACATCAACAGCAAATACATAAGAGCAATGACACCCACAGGCTAATTGGAATATGAAGTAGGTCTTAAGGGACAAGTGAAAAAAAAACAGGAGGATAAAGGTTCAAATGGAGGTAGAATAAGGCAGTGAAGAACCATGCTGGCATACCAGTCTTCACAGGACATTAACTATTTATACTTTAACTTTTGGTGCAGTACCTCTATCTCTATAAGTTTGGTAGATTTTTAGTGAGTATTACAAGTTTGTTTGTTTTTTTTGTACAGAAAAAATCATATCTCCTAATGAAGTATTTTTAATACAGAAATGTTTCTGAAATATTGAGTCTATTTTGTTACTAGTCTGAATGTGAATTGATTTTTCTGATGTGATTAAAAAAATATTTAGTCCAAAAATCTCAACTATTATTTGTAATCTCTAAAACCTCCTACACACATTGTTTTTGTTAATATTTCATATTTTGTCTGTTATTTTCTCTACCCTAACAATGTTGTGAAATCTATTGACTTGACTGACCTTGTAACCATCATTAAAAACTATGCAATTTTTCATGCTAGAATGACTACAAAGTATAACATGAAAATAAAAATATTTAATCTAAGTAGCATAAGTCTTATAATATTATCTATTTACATATATATTATTTTTTATTAAACTGACCTTCCAGTCACAGCTGGCTCACATTATATAACTTGCACTGATGCAATGCATGTTTGCCCATGTCACCATATCCAGTGATATAAGACCGACCTTTAGTTTTTACAAAGTGACACTGTTATAGATATGTTTTAGTGGACTAGTATTTTGTAATATACAGTTGCATTTCAATTATTACGCATCATATATGTATACAGATTATTACTATTTATTTATCTTATTTTTCTTAAAATGTAGAACTAAAAATAAAGATGTAAAACAAACAATTATTTCTTCTAGCTACAACACTTTAACTCAAATGCTACTGGACACAGGTTACTAAGCCTTTTAAAACTGCGCACATGTAAGTTATGAATCAAAATATTTTTTACATCTTTTTTTTTCTATATAGTTGAATAACCACAGAATTATAAATTACTATATCAATACCATAGAATTCTACTATAACTTATCAAACTTAGTAACTAAACTGTATTCAAGTTTAAAGAAAACATGAAACTTCTAGCAAACTAAAGACACAACCTACCTCCTTGAAATCAGTTCGAAAGAACATGGTATCCTTTTAACAGATCAAAATTGCTAAGAAGCCACTAGTATGACATCCTATGCTGCTGATTGTTTATTCACATGTCATATATTGAAGTAACCGAATGTAAGGCACTGTTTCCAAAAATGGAATGAGAGGAATGGGGATACTGTGTATGATTCATTACATATGCCATATCTCAGCAAAATAAATAGATATGAGGTTTGTATTTTATCTCCTAGAGTGTCAATATTGGTGATTTGAGTTTGTTATTCATACAAAACCACAGATTCAGTGTCTTGACACCATAAATATAAAATTTGAACCAGTGCCGCCTTTAACATACCATGTGACTCACATAAATTATATTTAGGTGTTCTTTTAATATTTACTTTCAAATTAAGTAATTAACTCATACATAATAATAAAGTTTGCATTATAATCTACATTCGATACCAAACTTAACATAAATTTATATAGTAGTTCAATAAAATTTTGAATGGAAATTAACAAATGAGATGACGTGGTCTTTGACATGTGACCCAATGTTAAAGGGTTAAACATTATTCCTCTGAAAAAAACAACAACAGAGCAACAGTTTAAAAAACATAAGAAACCAGTACAATTCAGTATTTTTAAGTGAGTCATAAATCACCTTTTTCAGTTTTGCAGATACTGAATGATAAGACATTTTCATCAAGTTATCAATAGCCATCTCAGCTATGTCTTCCCATGGTGAAGTCAGAGCAATTTGCCAAAGAAAGTCCAATCCTGTGAGGTCCAACTTTTCTACAATCTGATAAAAAAAATTCACACATTAATATAAATTTATATTTCAGCACATACTGTGTTTTCATATTGTAAATGCCATTTTTTGTACAAATTTTGTTTCAATACTAACAGTCCATTACACTGTTAAATGCTTAACTTTGTATGATATATTATCATTTAAACAAGTCACAAAATATTTGGTAACACATTATATCAAAAGAATGGATAGCATGATTTTCACACAACATATTCAAAAAATACATAGCAGATGTGAGCATCCAAGTCCATGGTGTCTCACATTCTTACCACAAAAAGGCAAGCAGAGAATTATAATTCTTTCCCATTGATTTATCTTACTTTATTTTTTCTTCTCCATAAAATTACATCAAATTATATATTAGATATACACAAACTCACCACATCTGTTACAGATCTCCTTAGCTTGTGCTCTGCTATATTGACACTTTCAAAGTAAGTTTTGAAACATCTAAATCCTGTAAACATAAAAAAAATTACTTCAGAATCTTAAATTTTGAATAATTGATAGTCACATATTACATCAAGAAAATAATGTTTATCATTTAATTTACTGATACATGCTTAGCTTTTCGTAATTTCCTAGTACAGTACTTATATATTTCCTTTCTCAATGTTAATGGCATAAAGCCTACAAATCATGAATCAAATTATGTGGTTTAATCCTAAGCTGACAAGTACACAATGGCTGTTGCAACCATTATTTGCTGTTAACAATGTTTATTTTTTGAACAATAAAATGCAGCTACAGTACTATGCAAAAGTGTTAGGACAAAGCAAAAAATTATACTTCAGACTATTTTCAAGGAACAATGGAAGGTAAATCACAGGTGAAATATCAAAATGTTATTAATCTTAGTATTTGATACAGAAGAAATGCAGTAAAAAGTGCTTGAGTTCAGCAAACAGTTAATATTTTTGTCCCCCCCCCTTTTGTTTTACTGACTGTAGACAGTCTTTCAAGCATTTATGTAAAATATTTAATGAAAGTGTTCTTTGGGATTTTACTCCAAATGTCTTTAATACATTCTCAATGGTTCCTTTGAAAGTAACTTTTGATTTCTAAAGTTTTTGACGTATCAAATCTCCTGTCTGCACAAATGGGTTGAAACTGGAGCTTTTTTTGTGGCCCTTGAATCATTTGAATGATCCCAGCAGTTTCTTTCTAAGCTAAGTAATTTCTGCAAAGGTTGGATGAGCATTTGGTGTCATTATTTTCTTGGTGTTAGAATCTTTTTCAAATAATGTGCAAACCATTGGGTATACCATGATAGATCATTATCTAATAGTACTTGCACTAGTCCATTATTCCATCTATTTTGCAAGTACCTCCTGTCACTTCAGCAGAAAAAAACATCACACTAACTCCCCTATAGTTCAACACAGGTGCTATACATTGAGCTAAATATTTTTCACCTTTCTTCTGTTGAATGTACAACCTGCATTTTGAACCAAATATTTCAAACCTCAAGTCATCTGTCCCTAACACCCTTTTCTGCTCTCCAACAGTCCAGTTTTTGTACTTTTGTTTTTTGGGCTATGGAATGACAACACAACTTAATATACAATGTCAAACACTGTTTTTATGTGTGGAGTGCTATTAAATTGGTTTCTTCTAGCACATGCCTATATTATACACTAACTCCTTGTTAGCTTCTTTCTGTGTAGTTAAGACACTGTATAGGGTACCATAACAGTTATTTCATACCTTGAATTTTATTTGTATATTCATTCAAGCAGAACTCTTATGACACACTGTTGGTTCAAGCACATGGAAATTAAAAAGAATGATAAATGTTCTCACCTGGGCTCATTCAGTTGTCAACAAAGATCAGTGAAGTATTACTATAAAGTTAAAATTTACATTCTGTAATAACATGGAAGAATTAGCCTCATAAAATGGAATGAATGATAAAATATTATCTTTTCCTAACACTTTTGCACAGTACTGTTTAAACACAAAAGCAATGAAATGTTTGTTCCAAACAATAAAAATAGCATTTTAACATTAGTTGATTTTGTATTGTACTTGAGATGAATTAAGTTTGTGGTAAAATTACATTGTGTCTAGATAATTGATTTTCACATAATTCTAAACATCATTTAAGCTTGCTAACTCACAAATAACTCATATAATTGGGTTTGTGAATACATTATAAATAAAATTCCCAAAACTGATTTGTTAAAAAAATTAACAAAATAGAATAATTTAAATTTATACATGGAACTATTTCAGCTATAAAACAGCATGAAAACATGTTGTAAAAAAATTCTGATTCATATGATCTTTGATGACTACACAAATACATTCCTGTTTGTTTTTAAACAAGTGTAACTCATACAATTTATTTAACATTTTAACAATTTTCTTTTCTCAAAGAATTTTTGAAGCAAACTTGCTATAAGGAAAAACTAAGGTAGCAAAGCCTTATTTCCTTAAATTATTAACAGCAAGTTACTCTTTTAAGAGATACCACTGTAAAACTAATTTGAGACATAAAACCAGTGCCTTTTCATGATATGTGAAAAATTAGTGATAATGCCTCAAATACAAAATGATTGATCTGAAATCATTTTCAAATTAACTATGAGAAACCAGCAATGCAAAGAAAAATGCAAGTCAAAAAATTATCCACATTTCCTTGACTTTTGTTATAAATAAATTTTACCATATTATTTCACATAAATTTTTAATTTTAGACATTTTGGCTTGAATAGTTTAAGTTATTGAGCTGTGAGCTACATGAAGTTCATAAAGATTTTTCAATTACAAATAATTTATTGGGAAGTAGAAATTTCTGGCTACAATTTTTCCAAGGGCCACTAAAGAACAAATATTGAAAATTAAATTTCTTACTGAACCTGATTTCATAATTAAATGATAGTTTACATAGCATCAGTCTCACTCATGGTTCGCACACTTAGAAGTAGACAAAATCTATGGACATTTCCAGGATTACTAATCTTATCAGTGAATAACTTTAAACTTCATGCATAACTATTAGTTTTCTTTTGTTAGTCTATTCTTAAGTTAATGAACAGAAAAATGGAATAGGATATAGTTTGACTCTTTTATTTTAAATTTAAGATATTTTTTACTTTAAATATCCAGTATGTTTTTCAAATATTTTCTGATTCATCTTCTTTATGAGACCACCATAACAAAGGTACTAATAATCACTAAATACAAACTGAAAGTGATTGGTTTAAAAAAAAATTAGAAGAGAAGGTTTAGTAGATGTTGCTAAAGGTTTGTACCTCTAAAAAGTGAAAATAAATCATGTATATTTTAAAAATCAGTTTCTCATGAAAAACAAATAAATACTTGAAGTATTCACATAACTACTACTAAAAAACAAATACTCAGATTATCCAGTAGGAAAAGTTAGTGACCAAAAAAATGGATAAAGCCTATCAGCCATTATTGCTGAAAAGGTATTTATTGCAAAGAGATGAAGGCTTACAAGACCTGATTTAATCATATCAGGTGGAATGCTAATAAATAACTGAAATACTATTTCTTATTTATCCATCACTTGATAATTTTTTATTCCATTTTCTTTGTTTTTTCTCCAGTGTTACAAAATGGAAATGAAATCTAAGGTCCTTGCCAGTCCCAGGCATGCAAAATTATACATTTCACTACATTTCTCAGACATTTGAAAATCATGTTCATTTTCATGATAAAGGCTCCCATAGCATTTCATAGTACATATAGTCATGCTTAATAGTTTTGAACAAAATAATTTCAAAGATTTCCAATAATACATTTATTAACTCATGCTTGATGTATTTACTTATTAATTTATACAATTCCTTATTCATTAAGCTTCTATTTTCATCACTTTCATTTACAGGATGGTCTTTCTGTTGCATATGATAATTTCACTCCTATGAAAGATAAGTAAAAATGTAGCAAAATTTATAAACACCACAAAAATCAATGGACAGAATACTAAAAGACAAAAAATACTCATCCTCTGCCATTGTACTCCTAATTTTAAATTTTCTAACTGTGACAACAAAAGTAAGAAATACTTTCACCATAGCTAAAGAAACAAATATAATTAAAGAAATACACTGTATTACTTCAAATTTAAGACACCCTCTAATTTAAGATGCACCCCACTTTTAAAAAGGATTTTCAGGAAAAAACATTTGGATGATAATTAGAAAGGAGTAAATATGTTTCAAAAATGATTATTAATGAATCAAAAATGTTAATAATGTATTTAAAATGAAATATAATAAAAATATTAAATATACAAGATATTATAAATTTTCATTACAATAATGCTTCTTCCTGCTTTCTTTATTTAATCAGAATACTACTTCAATGTTTCTTCTGACTTACGATTCACCATTGTCCAAAAGAATGTTACCTCGCATTCTATCTTCTGCATCTTCAAAATCTGACTAATTTTTGACTAACTGTTGTCTTCACCATAACAATAAACCTTCTTTTTCATAAATTTCTCATACCAGCCATGAGTAGCCTTGAATGAAATACCACTATTTCCTGCACATTCTTTTGCTTTTAACATTAAGACTTCTCTCATTACAGCCAATCCTTAATTTTGTAACTCTCTGAAATATGTTAAAATGGCATCATCAATTTCAGGATGTCTTTCTTTTCTTGGGCTAGAAAATGACATTGTACTTTTCTTGCAGGAAAACACAGCTTGATTTTCACACCAAGCCAATGACATATATTTGCCTCACTCACTGTATACTCTTTAACGTCTGCATAATTCCCAATCCGTTTGGTGCACAAAATAACTTTTCTTTTAAAATCAGTATCATAAGTAAAATGCTTTTCTATGGGTAAAAAATGTAATAAAAATAAAAAACACAATAAAATAGCATCTGAACAACAGAAATGTCAGACAAAGACTAAGGACAGTGATATCCCACTACAACGCAAGAGACACTGAGATCAGCAAATATGACATTTTTCAGACTTTCTATGCTAAATTCTTTTTAAAATATAGTCCAATCTGTTTGTTAATAGAAATTTTTTTGTAAATCTTTGTTGTTCGAAGAAAATGATGTAGTCAAGACTTTCAAAGAGTGAAAAATGATACCTTGAATTTAAGATGTACCCTAATTTTCAGCTTGGAAAAATGTGAGAAAAGGTGCAACTTAAATTTGAAGTAATACAGTATTTAAATTTAAAGTGTGAATCATTTTATAACCAAATGTATCATTTTGTGAAAACACACAACAGTGTTTTGTCTCAAAAGTTGCATCTTGCAGAGCTCTGCATAGGAACTTCTCTTTTCAACTCTCAACATTTTACAATAACGGATCCCTTGGATCCTCAAACTCTATATATCAGACGATGCTCTACTTACTCCTATCTTTTTTTTTAAATAAGTCAAACCAAAAGATAAATATTATGTTTGACTGTAAACACTTTTGCCAAATTTCTTTTAATTAATCCAGCATTATAGTACCGTTTTTTGTTTTTTTTCACTTATTATAAGTCACAGCTCAAGAAGTATTCCACTGAATACCAGAACTCATCAGATGGAACTATGGCAATCAAAATTTTATGTGTAATGCTATTTGTATGTGATAAAAGAAACTGAATGTTACAGTGCAAATGTTATTTAAAAAATTACATATTAAAATACCTTTTGATGAGAGCTGGGAAGAGTCAAGTTTCAACAATTTCTGTTGAAACAATTGAGACTGGGTGTCAGTTTCTAGGTCTTGAAGACATTGGGTGAACCATTCATAGCAAATCTAGAAATATTATTATTTTCTTTTAAACGAATCAAAGAGACAATAACAACTAAAATTTTTATGTTTATCTTTACATAAAAATGAAACTCAATTGCATGACAACAAATATCTTAATTCCAAGTCTCAAACTGAATATCTAAATTTTGGATATGTATATAAACACATATTCCAAGTCTTAAATTGAATATCTAAATTTCTAAACATAGAATATACTTTGGCAGTTGGGAAAAAAGCATTACTTACAAAAGGCTTGATTAATCATCCACAAATTTCTTATGCTAAATATTTTCTCCAACTTTAATACCTTTTCCAACAATTTAATAAAAAAGACTGTCTGTTGGAGGTAATATATGAATAATGATAAATATTATTATGTAAATCATATCTTAAAGCAGCAACATAAAGAAAGCATAAAATGAGAGTCAAAGGGTGATATTTCTCTTTCAAGAATCATATAAAGTATCCTGATATAACATATGAAAATACAACTAAGTGATACTGATAATGAAATCAAAAACCTTAGAAAGAATGAAATACATTTACTAACCTCTCTGTCAATTTCACATGACTCAGAATTTGAGACCAATGTTTCCCACACTTCTTTACTTCGACTCCATGGTAGGTATTGGCTTCCATCTTGAAGCAAAAACTGCAGGAAACTTAGATGGCTTACCACACACTAAAAATCATAGGAATAATGCATGTATGGTAAAAAACAATTGTAACATTTCAAAGTGTAATAATAGCAACTCTTCAGAATACTGTCAATATACCAAACTCAATGTTGAAAGCTCTAAAAAAATTCAGTAAAAAGTACATATTGTCAAAGCAAGAATCTTCAGACAGGCTTGGCCATAAATAATAGTTTTGTAGCAGTGTAGAATTAAAATATTTTGCACCATTAAATATTACTCACAAATACACACAACATTACATTGTGAAACAGGAGTACAATCTAATCTTACCTCTTCATGTGAGTATCGACCATCCACTAACATGGTAGGATTTAATGGTTTACCTCCTGCAATAGCAACAGACTGTTTATGACAGCGAGATAAACTACTGGTTACCAGCTTGACAACATCATGGGTTTTGTTCATGTCATGAATAACTGCCTGAATAATTAATTACAAAGGATAAAGTTCAAATAACCTGAAAACCATTCTAGTCAACAATGATGCTTCAAAGAAATTAATGATTAAAATCTGTAGTTGTTAGTATATAAAAATATTTTGTGTTACAGCACAAATAGGTATTTAATGTTACCATAACCAAAAAGTTAACACAACAACAAAAATATAAGTAAACTATTTTTTCAATAATAGTCATATTAAATAGGAAGAAAGCAATGCTTAATAATTTTAAACAAGAGATTTTGCCATTCAAAAAAGAAAACACAAACTAATGGAACTATAAATCATATTCAAAATTAGAGTGAATTTAGCTCAAAGAAATTATTGTGTTATTAATGGCTATGAGTATGATGAGTTACATCATACCTAATACATAAGAAGTATGTAAATGAAACAAATAAAAGAAGAGTAAACAGGTGATAGATTAATACAGGATCTAACAATACATTGAAACACTGTGTCAAGAAATTCATTATTCCCAACAGTATGTACACTATAGTCTGATTGGAATCTTCATTTTTTCTATTCATAGGAAAAAGAAACTTGTCTGTGAAGCTAAAACTTTAATTCAGGATCTATTTTGTGTATCCACAAACTTATTTTGATGTGCAACATTTCATTGCTAGAAGGACTCCCCAAGATGTTGAAATGTTTAGAACTTATACTTGTGCCACATTCCTATGTACAGTGGCAAAGGATGGATGACTCATTACCTGCTGTGTTTTTGCATGCTCTTTAATACATGAGCTCAGACAATGTATTGTAAAACTCACATAGCCAAAGTTACACCTTGGACATATAAATTTATATATGGTATACCATATACAAGTAATGCATTACAGGAATTCAGTCTTTATGTTTAAAATAATTACTTAAATAAAACATCAATTTAAATTAGTAAATAGGCTGAAAACAAAGAAACAGTTTATTGCATTTTACTATTTAATGGTAATCATTTGACAGAATTAAGGAAAAAAAATAAATTGTTCTAAATAATAAAATTTAACAAATATTAAGTATGAAATTGTCTTCAAACTGATGTTTCATTTAAATAAATATTTTAAATTTAAAAACAGGATTCCTATAACACATTGCTCTTATGTCACACATACATTTTCATGTCCAAGGCATAACTTTGGCTATGAAGGCTATGATAAACATGGTGTGAGACCATTTTTGAATTCTGTGAGTTTCATTCAGTCAGTGTTCCAAATTTCAGTCTTCTACCACCACTACTCTTGCAGCTTTAAGCAGCCAAAGTTGCCCAAAAAAGAACTCGTCAAAAAACAAAAATTAATTAAATTTTACATGGCTGTAAATCAGAAATTATTAGAGATATTGATCTAATTTTTGGCAATGTTTCATTATATGGGTAGATGAGCACATGTGGATTTTTTCAAGACATTCTGAGGGGGTCAGCTGGAAAATTTTCCAAAATCTGGATGATTTGACATGGAATGACCCTCAAGACTTTTATGCTTTCCAGAAAAAAAATTCTTTTTCTTTGTCCTCAATCCATGATTGGATGGTGTGCATGAGATCACTATAACACTGCATGCTTTTATGATTGGGGAAATTAAAAAGTCACTTGAAGCTAACTCTGGTGAGTAAACGGTAGTGGTGATTGGGTAATTTGAAGTTAGCATCATGAACAGCATTCAATTTTTGAGCAATCCTTCAATTTTGTCTTTCATTTCTTGATGCAAGTTATTGATCGAGAATGCATACCAATCTCCCGTAATAGTATGACCCCATTCTGAGCAAAACACCCTTGAAATCTTGAAGCATTAATATCATGACATTTCTAGCAGAGGGTTGTGACTTGAACTTTTTTGGAGTGGATGAATTTTGGTGTTCCTGGGTTCAAGCAGAGAATCCACATTTCATACATAATTACAAATCTATTGAAACCCTTGGAATAGATTTCTTGTGATGTCGATTTTTTTTTTTTATTAACAAGGTATGATCTTCTTCATGACATTCGAAACTGATCATGTTCCTTCCAAAATCAGCAACACACAAAATATGTTCCTTAAATTATATGTTGTTTACTCACAAAAATATTCAAACTTAACATTTATCAGAAAAAAATCATAATTTTCAGGTTTTTTTTTGTTTTTCTTCTTCTTCTTCAGGTTAGGCCCAAACTTTTGAGCAATCCTTATATTGGTATACAATAACAAAAACTATTATACCATTCTACTTAGTATGTATTATAAATAATAAAATGAAATTATAGCTTACCTTATCCTGTTTGTAGAGACCTGACTTCAATATATTCTGACTTATTTCGTGTATAAGTTTGAGGGATAACATAACATAAGCACCCTGAAACAAATTATAATAATTTAAAATCACAAAACAAAAAACTACATATATTTAACCCTATGACTACTGAGTTCTCAGATATTTCATTCCAAAAACAAACTTTGTGGATGAAATTGTTTGAAATTTGTCAAGGACTTTCATAAAGATATGTAGTTTCAGAAAAATAAATTTTTTGTTTTTCTGCTCTTCTACTACAGATTCATTATTTATTGCAGTTTCTTGCACTCAGGCTTTTTAACAGTTCATGGGAAAGATGATTTTCATGTTTGGTATAAAGTGGTTTTTTTTTATCTTACAATTTCTAGAATCTTCTAATGAATATTTTAAGAACATTTTCAGGTAAATTTTACATTATATTTTTCACTTTTTTTCTACCTTATTACTAACTTTTACAAATAGTAAAACAAAATGTTCAAAATAAAGAAATGGGAATATGTACAAACACTTTAACTCTTACTGAATAATCTTAAAATATCTTCTTTATGCAATGTACATAATTTTACATCTTTAACTTATCACTTCTAGTTTATTTTTAATGCATTATTTTCCTCTTTATTCTTTATGTTTTATTATTCATGTTGATATTCTACAACAGGTCTCCATGGGTAATAAAACAATATCATCAGCATAGATACATTAACTTCTACCAAAATGTTTTAAATGAGGTTTAGTAACATAAGCCTCATGGAGCAAAGCAAAATTTGGGTTATATTAAAGGAATTATCAAACATTTAAGATATGAAATTTAAAATATAAAGTATGCATAAATAGAAAATAAAAGTAAAACCTAAATACAAGTTAAGTATTTATGAAACTAATATATATACAAGGCAAAACAACAAGTAACAAGATGCTTGCCATGACAAACCTTCAACACTGTTTTAGCAGTTTAGCTTCAAAATGAGTAATGCATACCAGTTTTACTCACTGAGAGATTGTAGTGTAAAATTTATTTCTTCTACTGTTTATAATCATCCCCTTCAAAAACTAAATTACAACTTATGATTTCCTTTTCTACTTTAAAACCTTAGTCTGGCTATTATTAGGTGAAAAGATGTATAGCTTCCTTTTCTGAAGTCTCCAAATGGAATTTAAAACACTTGTCAGGTAATAAGCCAGTAACTACAGTTTAGTGTCTATACTAGGAATGGGCAACTTATTTTTCATAGTGGCCACAACTGTGGCTAATGAAACAATGTTGACCACACTCTTAAAAGTAAAAAGTTAAAAGATATTAGTTTAATCAAAATAATTGCATTTCAACTAACCTTCAATGAGAAAATTGATGAAGGTTTTCATCGACACATTTCATGAAATTTGGGTAAACATTTACGATAAATGAGCATTTTAGCTCTGCCTCTAAATTTATGTAAGACAAGATCTGTATTTAGACTTGAGAAAATCTAGCATAGAAAATGTTGACTCACACACCTATGTGGATCCAAACAGAGAAAATAATTTTAAAATTGCTGTCTTTAAATTTGGAAGATTCTCATTTATCAGAATAGTGAGCCACTTCTCTTTGACAAAACATTTTTGTTTACCTTTTATGTATTCTACACTTTGCAGGGTAAGCATCTCACCTTCAAATCCACTCTTATCCAATGACAAAAAAAATGGAATTTTTTTAGTGAAATTTCCTAAGTCAAATTGAAAAGGATCCCACAAAAATTCAAATACCAATTTCAAATTTTTAAATTCGGAAAAACGCAATTCAAATTTTTGTAATAGAATTTTGGTCCAGTTTACATAGAGATCATCTTTAGCATCAGAGAAATCACAGTCCTTGTTATTTTCTAGAAGACTATTCAACTTCACAAAATATGTCAAATCATTCTTTTGTAATTGTTCTGCAAGGTGGTTTAGCTTTAACTGAAACTCATGGAGTTTCATATTCAAATTATTCAAGTGAGCCATCATGTAGCACAGTAAAAGCAAATCACACTGCTATGACAAACTGTTGATGGATGAGAGAGGTTCTACTTCTAATATAATTCACAATTTTTACAACAATGTTCATCAAATTTTTCAATTCATCACTTTTAGACATCTGAACACAAATTTTCCTGATGCAAAATGCAATGGAAAGATGGCAGCATAAACTTTACATTATTTTCAATTAAATGTTGATTCAAAAGAGAAACAAATCTTAATTTTGCTCCAGTCATAGCAAAAGCATCATCTGTTGCTATAGAAACCAGTTTAAAATACAGATTGAATTTTTTGACATTTCAAGAAATTTTTTAAAGATGTTTTTTCCACATGTTCGATCTCATAATCCACAAAGGCCAAGCATTTCTTCCCTCACTTGAAGATCTGAAGTTGCATATCAAACCCACAATATCAAGTGTGTAGTGTCACTAACATCTGTTGATTCATCTAGTGCTAAAGAAAAGTACAAACAGTCTTTTAGTTGTTCAAGAAACTGATTTTCTATGTCTTTTGCTAACTCTAGCATTTTGTGGACAGTTGTTCTTCAACTTAATTGCAAATTATTTACCTTTTGGAGAATATCATTTTTTATTTTAAATCATAATTCTCCAACAGAGTTCCAATGACCATAATCAATATTTTTTTCACTTGTGCAGCATCAGAAAATTATTTCTTTTTTTGAGCTAGAATCCCAGCTACTTTATAGCTGGTTAACATAACTAGTTTTGTTGATGATAAAAACCTTTTTAGGCCTCCATTTTATTCATGATGTTGTGCTTTCAGATGGCTAATTTCATTCATACGATTTTTGTTGTCAACTGGAAATCTTACATAAAATTCATTGTGAAAATTGTTAAAGTGTTACTTAAGGTTGTATACTTTATTATTCCTGAAAATTTTGTTACACAAAAGACACACTAGCTTATTATTTGCTTCAATCACTACAAATTTCAACTTCCAACTTTCATTAAATTCTTGTTTCACATTTTTCCAGTCACACGCTATTTTCTTTTCAGCAGTAATGTCGGAATGAATTAAATTGTCTTTATTTTCTGAGTGTTCACCATCATCTGGATTTTTTTGGTTTTTGAATTATCCACTTATCCATATTATGGGATCAAAAACAAAATATATTTAAACTCTTGAGAGTTGCACAATAAAAATATGTTTGCAAGTGCATGCGAAACAATGCACACTTGATAAGAAACATCTAAACCAGACTGACGTTACAAATTGGGCAGTGTCTGCAACAGTGATGAAGTCCATGTCATTAGCAATGAGGCAGTGCAGTTGCTGATTACCAAATTTGCAATAAAAAATAAATGATGGAAAAAGTTGATTCCTAAACTCAAGCTGGCCACAGTTGTGCTTTCGACTGGCAACATGTGGCCAGTGGCCATGAAGTTGCTCACCCCCTGGTCTATACACTACACATTCATTCCAGATGGAGTCTCTTTTAAATAAAAATAACACACAAGCTATTTTTGACCACTAGCACATCATGTGATAACCAAACTGAAGTTTAATTATTGTTTTAGATGTTTCTTTTAAAATAAAGGAACAAAAACTTAGATAATGTAAAACTTTGAATTATAACATACTTGAAACATTTAAATATATTAATAGTAAAGTGGTTTCATTAAATTTTGAATTTACACTTCATGACATGCACAGAAACAAGTTGAAAGAGTGTGCAGCAGTGAATGGATTAAAAAAGTTTTATCACTGTTTCATTATCAAAACACTTTCTATCAAACTGAAACTTAACCTTTTTAAATTAATGCACGTGTGAAAGTATATCTATCTTAACAATTAATTTCTACAAATAATTCATGGATTACTTCTTTATTAAAACAACTTTTAAAAAGCACTATAAATGTTTCTTTATTCTGCACACATAATACAACCAAGTTCTTGGTAAAGGGTAACAGTGTAACTGGAAAACTAAAAAATTTATATGTAATGAAATACTGACATGCTGTAAAACTTGATATTTTAAATTATTGTTTGTGCCTCCTCATAACACAAACACTTATGTTGAAGAAACTACTTTTGTATCTTAAAAAATAATCTTGCCTTTTTAATGTCATCCAAGCAACGAATCAAGTAATTTTTTTTTGTTTGGTCTTTATGAGAAATTTCATTCAAAATATTAAGAAGCTCTTCTTGTGCCTGTTCTATTAGATGTCTGGGTAAATCTGGAGACCTTGTTAACTCCCACAAAACATCTAGAACCTGAATCTAACCAAAGGATAAATACACGTTAACAAAAACAGCATCAATAACAACTACGTTAATATTATAGCCAAATACAAAAATCCTCTGTGTATCATAATGCATGTTATTCATCAACATATCCAAATACTAACAGAGAAAATTATATACAGAAAAACTTTTTAAAGACAGGAATAACTAACAATGACGGATTTCATTTAGAGGAAATACTAAAACATGCTGTACTCTTTTAATTCAACCTTGAAGGATTTTGAAAAAATTCTGCTCAAGGAATGAGTAAAAATTAAACATAATATACTTTATGAGTTAGTAAAGTCTATGCCATAATGGATCAAGATTGCGACTGAAGCACATATAGATCCAATAATACATTAAAACAGGATTGATAACATCTTTGCCAAGCAATGTAGTCCATAAAGCATCTTCTGTTTGAAGATATTAAAACTGCATATATATTTTATAAATATAATACTACTTAAATATTAAATTTCAATTTTAGGTAGATTTTGAATATAATTCATTTTTATTAAAATAAAATAGCAAAGTATAGTAAGCCTTTGCACTGTAAAGTATGAAATAACAATGAAATGGCTGATAATTCTTAATAGACATCTTAAGTAATTCTGTGCAATTTTTTCACAATAAACATATTACAAAACACAGTGCTAAATACAGTGTGACAATGTGCTTTATATATATAGTCTGCAGCAAAGGCCATTCCTTTAATTCCAGAGTAAATGGAGTTGAAAAGCTGATTTCTTTATATAAGCCTTTTTTTATTCCAATTTCAGCATCATGCACTTGATTATTAACATTTCAAAAATACTTGAATTCCTTCATTATTAGGCTTAGATAGCTTACTAATCATCAATACTGAGCAAAAATCCCTATATGCAAATGTTTTACTGAACAACAAACAAGAATCTTCTACTTCTAAGTTATTTTACAATGAACTGAGGATAGGTGAACTAAAATACTACACTGTGTTGGCTAACATTAAATTGAGTTGTTAAAATTATTAACTTTCTTAAGAAGATGCCTTGATAAAAGATTTTCAGAAAGTAAAAATAATTTACAACCAATTTCATTAAGGCATAAACATATGTTTAACCTTTGTAGATGTTCTTCCTTGACTTGTTTCTTTCCCAATCTTTCCAATGAATGAAATAAGTCTCTTTCTCATCTGGTCACTGCCACCATGCCAGCCCTAACATTAGATATTTATTTATATACATATATCCATTTTTGATAATTCAATAAAAACCACAATATTTTCTTCATGTTCATAATTAATGTCTTGTAACACAATTTTCATCATATACTACAGCTATATTTTCGTAAACCTTAAAATGGTTGCAGCATAGCAGTTAGAAGTTTGTTACAACAGAATAAACTATATATGTTGAAGAAGATATTTTAACTCCACATCTTTATCAATCCATGCTATATCTTTCAAAAAAAAAAATAAAAACAATAACTATTTTGTACATACACATGTTTATTTATGCCTGCAATTGCATATAATTTTAAAACAATAAATAAACAATGTTAAAATCAATACACAGTTAAAATCATTTCAAAATAATGATTCTGTTTCAACGTTACACATTATCTTTAGGAGTAAAGTTGCAAGCGATGAACTTCATATTTAATATTTTCTTAAGTATCATGTGACCTGTCTGTATTTTTAGACATATTTGCTAGACCTTCATCTCTTATTTAATAATTTAAAATTCTTTTTAAATTTCATTATTTCAAGTGATTCATGGGTATTAGTTGCTTTAATACCTTTTAGACTGAGTTAATAATACAATTTTTTTTTCCCATAATATGTTATGTTTGGTGTTACACGTTATGCTGTAGCCAGATTATCTGATTTTCATTTTTTTACAACTCTTATGTTCAGCTGGTAATATTTTAAATTATGTTCTGTTTGTCTAGTGTAGATACTTCCACATTCACATTCAATTTTATAAATTTCAAATTTATTCATTAATTGTAAAATTAATGTGGTGAGACCTGTTCTTATATTTACACACAAATGCAAAATTACAGACAGTTCACGTAATATTTAAAAAATGTAATATGGGAAATTCTTCACTTGCAAATTTACTCCTGAAGATAAATTCATTACTGTGAAATGATTTTAACTGTGTACTGACTTTAATGTTGTACATTTACATACAACTTGAAACAAAAATAATGTTATTACCCTTTGAATATCATATTCTGACTATTAATATGATAAAATAGAGGTGTTCTTCTATTACATGCTTCTGCACACCACAATGAAAAACCTACATAAATATCTCCAATCAATCATTCTTCAGCTTACTGCATATTTAAATAAACGCTTAACCTCCTAAGTATTCTTTCAGTTGTGAATGTTTTGCACCACATGTTATTTATTCTCAAATTTATGTCACATATATTACCAAAACAGGTAGTAGTCACTCATATTTTTTGCATGCACTGCAGAGGTGGATACTGGAGTCCAGAGTTTGTGTTCAGTGCCTTTTTTTTTTGTTTTTCTGAACATACTCTGTAAAATTAGAAGTACGAAAAAATCCACAGCTCATCCTTCTAACAAACAAGAATCCATTGTCTTCTCATACTTAATAAAAAGAAATGGATTATTGTTCATTACTGACTGTTGAATATACCAGTTAGTTTATAACAATGTCATCGAAAAATAACCTCAGATAGGCAAGGGGATCTATTACAAAAATTAGCTTTTAGGTCTGTATGTCCCATATAAGTAAAGCTTGGAGGGGGTATCGGAGGTTATTTAGATTTAAAGGACACCGTGTCTTTGCATCTTGAAAGCTACTGTCATAGCCATCATTTTCATTTTTCATTTGCACTGATTTATATCACTTTTATTTGAACTACTGTTATCTTGCAAAAGCAATTCTGATTCACTGCCATCATCAAAAAAATACAAAAACAACACATTCAGCAATATACTTTTCCATTTACTAGCCATAATACACAATTAGAAGGTAGCAAATCATGCATGACTAACAAGCTTGAGGACAAGAAATATGGGAATACTGACCAAGTGTGCTAACTCTGCTATGAAACTAATTACATAAAAAACTCTTAAAAGGTGTATACTGGCTCTACTCATGGTGTATAGTCATGTCATATAGTGGTAAGTAGTAGTAGCACACAGCAGTAAAAAGTCACGCTAAACACAATAGAATCAGATAGTAAAGTTTGCCTTGAGACAGTGTGAGTGATTATTATTCAGCTTACTGTTATGCAAGACTGTCTCTGGATAACAACCAGAGGTTAATGTATGAAATACTACCAAAGCTAACATTACAACAGATCTTGCAATATGTGAAAATGAAAACAGCTTCTACTACTTATTAACCATAACATTTCATATTAAGAATACAATGCTTTGTCACTCACACCATATCATTACATATAAATTAAAAAACAGGAAAAAAAGAATTATTTCATGAAAAAGTAAGTGAAGAATAAAGTTATTTTTCTGACAGAGATGAAACTAATGGACAGAAATCAATGATTCCTTGGATCTACATTAATTCAGAAAGGTTGAACTGTGTTAAGCTTGGCAATCCAATATGCTTCTAAAGCAGACAAAAAAAAATAAAAAAATAAAGTACTGTTACCACAAATCCACCACCATCAATATTACAAATAACACAAAACCTGGTCATTATCATTGTTTTAGCCTTAACATCACAGGTAAAGAACCTAAAACCTGGACACTAACATTTTGCTACATCTAATATTATGCATAAATACAACAAAATTTGGACACTGCAGCTGAGAAAGTTATAATATTACATATACAACACAAGACATGAATACTTGTATCTGTTCCAGACGTAATGTTATGTAAATCGACAGAGAATGCAAGATTTAGTTAAAAACCACACTAAACAAGCCATAAATGTAACATTCCTACCTTCTTCCTTCAATTACTGTCTGCAATTTGCATGACTACACTTGTGCTAACCTCTTTCTCTATGACAACATTGTGTCTGTAATAACATGAACCAATTTGTCTAGTAACAGAATATTAGGGTCGATCATCTACCTTTATGTAGTACCTTCTCTTCCTCTGATATCTGCCTAGCACTCATAAATTGTCACATTTTCTCTTAAATGCACAAATGTTATGAAGATACTAATGATTACATTAAAAGTAAAATTATTTTGATTGTATGTATTATACTTAAATGCTCAATTCAAAATATGATATTATTCCTTTACATAACTCTGAGCTAAAATACCCACAATGAAAATGCAAGGGGACTAAAGAAAGCACACAGATAGGTGCCTATCACTCCTGAGGAAGAAATAAAAAAAGTTTTATTCAAACATCAAGAAGTAAATGGCAAAGAAATTGATATATCATGTAGTCAGGAGCTACAATGCTGGTTCTCAATGAAGTTTTATAAGTGAACCTTTAAAGGGAAATCTGTTTAGCTTCTAAAAACAACCTATTGCTGGCTGCATAGCAACAGACCAAGCAGTCTACGGGTAAAGGGATGTCTTTGGAAGTTACCTAAACAATATACCAACACAGATAAATAAGGTATATATTGTACAAATAAACCCAAAGGGCACACTATCATTAGCCTTAAGTTTGATCAAGTATATCACCTCATTTCATTGAAATGGAAATATCACCACACACACCACTGACAGTCATCAATAGTGCTACATCCTACAGCTATAGATAGACTTGCAATAAAGTATTAAATTACATAAAAGTAAAATGACAAATGTAGAGCTAATAGGCATTATGTTTCTAAGGGGTACTGCAGCTAGACAAAGAATAAATCCTTAAAAATAAAAACATAAATATCATATGCAATTAATGAAGATAACACTAGACAATTACAAAAGGTGGAATAATTAAATATCATTTTACAAGGAATTTTAATGAAATAATTTTTATCTGTTACCTAATATTACTATAATTATTCAATTGTCTGTTTTTAACCTTCACTAAAATTTCATTATTTTGTAGTTGTATAAAACATTTCAAATGCATGAAATTTAAAATAGTTATTACATTTTCAAGCAATTTAAATGACTCATTATACTATCTAGTTAATGATTTAAGTAACAAATTTTTGTCTCATTTCAAAATTAAGAAATTTTTTTTAAGTTTTATGATACTGTTTTGAACACAGTAACTGTGGGAAAGAAACCTTAAAGTTAAGAAATTGTGAGAAAACTCATAAAATTACATTCATTTAGAAAATATAAATGTAGTTGATTCTCACACTTTCAATTCAGTTTCTTAGTATTTGTAAAAAGAGATAATATCAACATACCATGTCTATGTTCAACAGCTTTTAAAACTGGTTTATTTTAAGGAAATCTTAAATAGAATATGAATTTTAATACTAAGTATGCTATCACCCATACAACTATTAAAAAATGAAAAAACAAAATGGCACACAAAGAAATAAACTAGAAAACAAATTAAAACATGTAAATGAAAACATCTTACCTCCATTAGTAACAAATAAAAACATGGCCATCTTTAGAAGAAAATAGGTAGGGGTTGAGTTGAATATGACAGGGGTAATGGCTAGTAATAATGAAGTTATAACAATGTAACCACTTGAAAAAATGGAAATCCAAATTCAGTTGATAAGACATTTGTGATGAGCAATGAAATAGCTACCTGCACTAAACTAGACATCCCTCATTTTGAACTAAAATAAATTAAAAGAAAACAGTCAACAGAACCCACTGCCAACTCCAGGATTACTCTAGTCAAACAGTGGAATTTAAATACCACTCTTATAATGCACACTGCAATCACAGCTCCAAAATGTTAATGACACTTCTACAGCCTTAGATCCACAGTCCAGTAAGTTAATCACTAAGTCATGCATAGCCTCATATACAAAAGACAAGCAGCTTAAACTATTTTGTGAGAGAAGGAGCACACAACTCTCAAGCCAGTGTTAAAGTGCCAGGATATCAGTGACAAATTTGTGAACTGCATAAAGTACTAAGATAAAATGTAACAATATTTTAAAGGTTGAGTAAGTGTAAGGCAGGCATCAAATGGAGGTGGTTCTATGTGATAGAAGATAATTATCTTTGAGATTCTATCAATAAAGGGCAAAAGATGTAGCTGTACACAATGTACTCACAGAAAACACTTACACAAGAACACACATTGTAGATGAAAGTCAGTAATTAAGAAAGGATGAAGTACAGAAGAGAGAGAAAATGACCTATTTATTGGCATGAACAAAGATATTTGGCTTGAGATTTTTGCAAAGGTAGAGTACCGTATCTAAATCTTTTGTAAGTTATATACATACATACTTACAAAAATGCATAAGAGAAGCAAGAACAATTCTGCGTAAATAGCCAAAATTGTGTAGAAAAATAAGAACAATATATTGTACATAATTAAAAGCAATGATATTTAGCACTTGCAAATAATATTTCTCAACTGATCCAAACATAATGACATAACTACCAGCATAAATGTTTACATTTACCTTCTGAACAAGAGACAGAAGATGATCAAACTGCTGAGCATTAAATTTTGCTGATGCAGCTGCCATAATGGTGTGAATGTTGTCCACTATGTGCATATTCTGGCCCTCCTGTAATGAAAAGTCATTGATGTTTCAAGACTATATAAACTTTAAAAAAAACTCCCTCCTTCAAGCTACACACTGTTTCATATGTATTATAAATTATTTTAAAAAATTTAATATTACTGAAATCTAATTAATACACGTCAAATTATTTCCTCGGTTTGAAGTGAATAAAAGCATTTTTTGTGGACAACAATTCAAAACTACAAGCACTACAACATATTGTAAAACAGTCATTATGGACAAAAAACAACAAAACACTAAAGAACATGAATGAAACTGGTGTATCAATACAAAATACTCACCATGAAAGTTCAATGTAAAACTTACTTATACCTCTTCTTTCTTACTACTACATACAATCCCTGTGAAATAAGTGGTTCTCAACTTTAATACAAGTCAATACAAGTCAAGAAAGGCAGAATCATGGTAGTCAGTGCTGAATATATGAACATGAATGAACATAAAAATATTTTATAATCTATGCTGGATGCTCATAATACTGATGCAACAACTAGTTTAGAAACAATAACAGCAAGAAAATATTTTATAAGAGGCTGCTTCCCCGGTCTCAAATCCATCAAGAATACAATGCACTAAAATGTCTCTAATAAATCCTATACTATTTTTCAGAAAACTTATTTTCCTCTGCATGCTAACTAGAAAGTGTTTACTCTCTAGAAAGTTAAGTTAAATTTAAAATTTAATTTTTTTGAATTATTCATTTAAAATATTAATTCATACCTACAAAAAGTGTAATTAAAAATAACTTCAGTAGTAAATTAATTATTATTGTCCATATTTTATAATGATAAAATTACACTTAAATTATACATGTTTGACCTAACGAGTAATCAAAATAAAACTCCAAGCATTTATTTAGAAACTTTTGCACAGAACTAGTCAAGGGTCATCTGTGTTAGCCAACCCCAATTTGCAAATGATGGACTAAAGGGAAGGCAGACTAGCAGCATTTAATTTTTCAGTGCTTCAAAGTTTGGTATCCTTTTTTGTTTTGTTTTTATTTTTAGTAACCATATATAAACCTTGGGAACTCAGATCCATAGTCTAGCTTGTTAATCATTAGGCTGTACTCAGACCAATTCCAACTGAAAAATGAATTTTTGTTGAAGAATATTTTCATGTGTTATATACTTTGAAAAGGTGCAAGCTATTTCTTATTGAACTCATAAACCTAAAAGGAGTGTACAGAAAATTATTTAATTCATCATGAATAAAAAACCACTGACTTCACCATAAGAAATCTTTATTAACATCTATGCAGTTAGTTTGTGATTAATTATCTATACATCTCACAATTTCAAAGATAAGTACAAGACAAATACAAAATAATATAAATTTATTCCTATTCAATAACAAGCAATATGCTTTCTAAGAATACTTGGATGAATAGCATCAACTGAACAACAAAATAATCATATTGTGAACCACAGTAGAGGTTAATAATAGGGAATGCACATTTGTTCTTCTTTATTATTATTCAATATTGTTCAGCTTGTCTAAAGCAAAAATGGCTGTGAGTACTGTATAGGTAGTTTTTATTTTTATTTGATTACCTAGCAAATAATGGCAGCTGTATAACCTTTGACACCCAATTACTTTCACATAGTTTCTGGTTCATATAGAAACTCATAACCTACTACATGCACATGTACATAATTGCGTGCATGGCATGGATGTAATTTAATGCTTATATGAAAGATAAGGCACACGTACCATAGCGGCTTTTAACTTATTACTGCAAGTATATTGATGTCATATTAGTTTTTTATATACAAGGTTTCCTATCTTTTGAGACACTATGCCATTGATAGGATTACAGTTTTTGTTTTGTTTTTTTACATTTACATGATTGATTTTGGCCATGTTACACAAACATCTAAAACATTATATTATACAGACAACTTCACTAGCCATGGTTTAAAATATAGCACCAAGCTCAGTTTTGAGCAACAGATCAGCAATCACAGTGATGGCTGATGGTAAGTGTGTGATTACAGTTTTTATAAAAAACTGTAGATAACCTTGAAGAGTGTTTTCAACCTTGAAGAGTGTGCATAATGTTACTCTCAAAGGAAATCCATCCAGCAACAACAAAACCATGGTCAGCCTTAGTATAGACAGTGAAGAGAATAAGGAAGGTGGAGGAAAAAATTTAACAACAGTAAGAAACATTAGAAATGCTTATTTGAATACACATTCTGTTATATGATGATACACTGTATTATATTTGCATTGAATATATATACACGTATCTATACATCTTTAAAAGTTCCAAGAGAGCATCCTACACTAACTGCATATTTCATTAAACTAAACTGTTTCAAATAGGACAGTATTGCTATTACACAGATTTATGTCCATGTGAGATAGACACACACATAAAAGAAAGATTATTAGAAACTATTTACTAAAAAAGGAGGAAATAGAGACATTCCAAAGAATAAATAAATGCATAAGCAAAACAAATAGCTTTAATTAAAATGCAAGTGGGAAAAAAAAACAAGCTTAGGGTTTGAAACATAGTGCTGACATTATTTGCTCATGCTACAAATCCCTATTTTGACTCCATAAAAGATGTAATATTTAGGAGAGTAAAAATAGAGATTTGTAGCTTAAGGAAATAATGTCAACACTTTGTCTCAGACTTTTTACTTACTTTTTCATTGCAATAGTATGTTCACTTTAAGCTATCTACCTTTAACTATAGTCTGTTGAAAATCCCTAATCCCCTTACTTAAAATAACAAATTTTAATGATCTTGTAATATGAGACTGAGCATGCTTCTACTATATGATTTTTTTTCACTCAAATGCACTTCAACTAGTCTCCATTTGTCAATATCAAGACAAATGGAAACATATCATGCAAAAAAAATTGAAGCATGAAGAAATAAACACAATATAAAAACTCCCTCAAAACCAAGGGATTATCTTGATACATTACACAAAGGAAAACAAAGTGAAATGAGCATTTATAACCCAAATGAAAAAAAAAAAAATCTGAAATTCATCTATAAAGAAGAATGTTCAATCTTCAAAAGCCCTAAGGTAATTTGATATTTTCAATTATGGGTTATATACCTTCTAACCTGTGTTTTTTTTTAACATCTTCAATAAACTGTCAACTCTTTGTCAAAATAAAATGAAAAAGAAGGAAAACTTCAAAATAATAACGCTTTGAAATACCCTCAACTACAAAAAGAAGGACTACAGATACGAGGAAGTGCATATTTATATATTTGAATAGTTTATTTACATTTGGATGTTTTGGAATAACCTCAGTTGTCTTCAGAATAAAGCAGAAATAAAAGTAAAAAGGTCTAAGCAGATGCATTGTTCTATTGGAAAAATGTGGTAGTTATGTGAAAAAATTAAGAGATCTGCACAAAATAATAAGGTTGAGTAGGTTATACTGAGGTGACTTTGTAACCTCACCATACTGTTACGGTCCATTCTGTCACAAGTCATGCTCTATTTGACAACTGTAGATCTTGACAATAGCACTGCAGTATCATTTCTACTAAAAAGACTGGTTCATAAGACTGTCATACCTAAAGCACAAAACTCTTCCCTGCTAGTTTTCTATAATCTGTCTAGTTTACAAGTGTTGTAGCACCAATTTCAATTGTTAGACTGCACAAAAACCTAAATTTGTTGCATACAGCAACTTTACCATTATATGTATATATATATTGAATCGTTTAATCATTCAGCTACTGAAGTAGTTGATAGTTGAAAATGAGATACCACAAACCCTTATCTTGGCGAATCCACACACTTCAGCCTTGTTACAAAGTAGAAATTCTTCCTGATTATGTCATGTTCTGCTGCCTAGGCATACAGGTAGCTTTTACCACTAATTATTTTGCTCACAAGTTCTTGTCTGTTATACGATACATCACTTTGCTTAAAATATCTGGAGTAAGACTTGTTGTAAGTCTCTTTCTGGATGGTTCTAATACCCAAGATTGATCTACATTCTTTTGTTATCCAATTTCATAAAAATTATAATTTTCCTACACTGAAAATGCATCTCCTACAGATACTTACTTCTGCTCACATATATAGCTATTCTCATCATTTGAAAACATTTATAGCATACTACAAGACTTTCGCTCCCATGTTCCTCTTGATTTACATGGATTAACTATTTTGTATCAGGCTTGACATAAAATACACAAGTTTGTATACACATCTGTACATATTAAGCATTTATACTATAGCTTTTAATACTATTTGTGTATCTGCACAAAGTACCATAGACTTTTAGTAATGATTTCAATTGTTTTGTACACAAAAATTCAAAATTTAATAAAGTATTTTTACTAAAGATTTGTTTGTGAAAATAATGATTCTGTTTTGTCACGAGTCTGAATGTAAAGTGATTTTCAGGTCATGACTGATAAAATCTATTCTTTACCTCAAACATCTCAAATATTACTTGTGCAATATGTAAAACCACCTACATACTTTTCAAATGTATGTTTTCAGTAAAATTTTATATTTTATCTGTTATTTTTTATATGCTAATTATAAGGGGTCTGTCAATTTCACTGATCTTGTGACCACCATAAAAAAATTAGGAAAAAATATAAATTTTGCTTATGTTTTAATAAAACAACAATAAATTATAATACAAAAGCACAAATGTTTAGTCTGAATACCTTAAATCAACTAACATATATATTTATTATTTTGACTTTTCAGTCCTGTCTAGCTAACAGTACAGAAGCTACAATGACAAGGTTCATATGCACTAATGTTACTGTATCTTATAATATAAAACTGATCTTTAGTTTTTACAAAATAACCTTCTTGGCTGTGTTTTAGTGGACTAGTATTTTGCAAAATACAGTAACATTTCAATTATTATACATTGTATGTGTATACAGATTATTACTATTTAGAAACAAGTCCTTAAACTTACTTTTTTTAAAAATACAGAACAGTAAATGAAAAAGATAAGCAAATAATTCTCTTGTCACTCATCTTGTTACAACCTTTGTACTCAGTTGCTGTTTCTCATAGTTTCCTAAGCCTTGAGAAACTTTGCTCATGAAGGATACGAAACAAAATACTTTTTTTAGGTTTTCACCTACACACTTGAAAAACCAAAAAAATAATAAATTACTCATTGAAACAATAGAATTCTATTATAATTCATCAATTTTAGTAACTAAGCTGTATTTAGTTCTACAAAAATATAAAATATTGAGCAGACTATAGACACAACCTACCTTCTTGAAATCTTAGTTCAACAGAATGAGATGACATCCTAACACATAAAAATAGCTAAGGAAAACACTAAAGATACTTTAAGCTTTCAAGTGATCATTAACATGTCATATACACAAGTGCGTGCATATAAGAGACTCTTTAAGAAAATGGGAAGAGGTGAGTGTGGCCATTGTGTTTGATTAAATATATGATTGACACCTCAACAAACAGAAAAGATAGGAGGTTCTTATTTTATAGTCTTGCTTATTAATATTGGTAATTTGAGTTCCTAATTTACACAGAACTATAGGCTTTGTATTTTGACATTGCAAATATATAATTTGAATCAGTGCTGCATTGAACATACCATGTGACATACAAAAATCAATGTTTCAGTATATTTTCTTAATATTTGTATTTAAATTGAGAAACTGAATAATACGTAATACTAAAATTTGAATTATAATCTACAGTTTCATACCAAACTTACTGACATAAATTCATAAAACAGTAGTTCAATAAAATTTTGAATGCAAGCCAACAAACACAATGACATGCCCTTTGACCTGCAGCCCATAGCTATATGATTAACTGATTCTCACATGCAAATTATCATGCAACAGACCCCTACAAATAGTAGTGCCACACACCCACAATTCATGTAACTCCCTTTATGCTATTCTACCTAATTATCACATTAAGTTTACGTAGAAACATAAGCACCAGTTTATGATGGGAAGGGTAGGAAGTGTGAGTGGAAGTAAGAACTTGTCAGAAACACATTTTTAGTGAAGGAAATTATAACTTCCAACAAGATACTTTACTTTCCCTCACATACAAAGCCAAAATTCCACACTGAATTGGTGGAAGAACTGGTAGGAGGGAGAAAGTGGAAGCACCCAAAGGACACTCTAATGAAAGAACCCTGTAATAAGTTAATATACAGGAGACCGAACCACTTCTGTGCTGAGCACACTCTTTGCCCAGAGGAAAAGGTGTGACAAGTCCATATCTCAGATGGATAGAAAATGATTGAACAAGGATCCTAACCACAATATAATTTAAATCTTCCTGATGAACAGAATGTGAGCCAAATAAGGGAAGTACTCCAAAGAGTAGAGTGGCTAGAGCCCATCAGATCATGCAAAACAACTCAACTGTGTCCAAAACTCAACCACTGGGAACCAACATCTACGCAGAGGGATAGGACATGGACTATACCATAGGTAACTCAGCCACAATCTAAAATTCAACTATCAGGAACTGACTCCATGTCAGGAGAGAGGATTACACTGTCTTAACCTCATGTTCAGCTGACTGGAGGGAGAAATCCCACAACAGATCACAGGACACATATGAGTAGAGGGAAATAACATACACATATATCCCACTCAAATCAAACAGACCAGAACCATCTCAAATGCATTCATATCTTTAGCATAAATACCTCTTGACGAGTACACAAGAAGAAGAAGTAGAGCAACAAACAAATGCACCCAATGTGACCTACAACATTGTGTTAGTGCACTCAAGGCAAACTGCATAAGGGAAAACAGTATTCTCAAGAGAATGAAACAACAACCTGTAGTGGATAATAAAAATGAACATATGAGGTATAGTCCCAGTGCTCAACAGATAAAGAACATCTAATGAACAACAGGGTTAAGATGCAGTAAAACGTAAGGTGTTTGAATGGAGTAAGAACATCAGGAAGAAAGAGACAAGGAACAAAAAGTCAATTGAATCACCAGCTGAACCCAGTGGATAAAAGAGATGGGGGGGGGAATCACAAATAGAGGTGTGTTGCAAGGAAAACAATCTGTGGAAATGGAGTCATTAGAAAGAAGCCTTGAAAGTATGCATGGGACAGAGGTCATTCAGATCTGACCAAAAAAAAAAAGGTGGAAGACGGCAAGAAAGAATCATTAGAAAGAAGCCTTGAAAGTATGCATGGGACAGAGGTCATTCAGATCTGACCAAAAAAACAGGTAGAAGACGGCAAGAAAGAAAAGTGATAAAGAGAATATTCCATTTGAGCCCCCAAAGTGCAGGTTAGTAAAATCAATCCAGAATAAAATGAACAGCTGAGAAAACATGATCAGTGCTGGCAGAAAGAATCAATTAGAATAACCTAACCCAGAGTGATATGAATAATCAAAATTACTTTGGGGAAAAAAATGACAGAATGAGAAAAAGTAAACTTACAAACTGGATTTCATCCTGTCTGAAATTATCCACAGTCAGGGCTAGTGAATGATGAACCAGAGACCAAAAACCAGAAACAAAAAAGGTAACTTGAAATTGAAAAAGAGTCACTGAATACTTGAAAATAGAAAAGCCACTCTTGGAAGAAAGATTGGTGGGACTGAAAAGGCTATCTGCAACAAAGACGAAAGCAAACACAACATGCCAAAAGATGTATATGTATTTCTGTATGAGGGTTTTACATTCTAATATTTCTAAGTTTAAGGTCTACCACAAAGGGAACAGGAACAAGAGCCCTCTTGGTGAGTGATATAAGCAACCAACATCAAAAAGTCAGAATGAAACATTATTAGTCAAATCTCAACAAGAAAAAGAAAGTGAACTAAAACATGTTAGACTGCCAGAAATGCCAGCATGTTGACATGTTATGACCTTTAGTCCATAGCCTTACAGTCAATGAAGAAAGAGGAACCTCAGGAAGAGACTACACATCAACCAGCATTTCCTGAAAAGACTGCAAATGTACCAGGTCCAAAAGGAGAAGTGCTTCCACAAAAGCCATATGCCCCCCATGCATTAGAAAATCACTAGCTGTAAGATAGTGAATCATAATGGCTCAGATAAAAGAAAGTTCCACTGAATTATTACAGCAGAAGTGTGTGATTAACCCAATAACCACAGATTTCACAAACACCATTTTTAAACCCCTTTTGCAGTTGTTACTGAGTTACATTCAAAATTTAATTTAACCATTTTAACGTTCATGTACTTTAATGAAATTACTTTTATAAAGTATGTTAGGAGGAAACTAAATATTCAAAACAGCATTTAAAACTACAGGTTTTTTCCTGTCACATGATCCATTTGTGATTACAAGTTTAAACTTTACATGATACTATGAGAATAGAATAAAAACTGTCAGCATACAAGGTCATATTAAGATTCCATCTCTCTTTCATTAATATCTGTAAAATTTTCAAGAATTTCTCTATGGGTGTTTTACATTCTAATATTTCTAAGTTTAAGGTCAGTCTTGCCCACTTGAAAAGTCAGAGCTGTGTTGCTAGATGATAGTTTGAAGTTGAATGACATACTAACAACTAGTAAAAAGAAGATATTTCAAACCTACTCAGTAATAGCTTGAAGAAATATCTACAAGTGTATGGATTTGTTGCATGAAATTGAAAAGAAGCTTAGTTCATCATTCCCTTCAAGTGTATCTCATGCTTGGCCAGTTGCCAAGCATGGTTTTTATGTGTTACAATGTTAAACAGTAAGATTGTGTTTAGGTTTTAAATCAGTATCTTATTTGCTTATGTATTATTTGTTTATAAATAAATATTTGAAAATTTTATGATTGTATACAGTTAACTTGATGTAATTTGACTTGTGTATATGTCTAAGCAAGATGGAATCATTTGTGTGTGCAAGCTTTAGTAAAACAGTTTGTCAACAACATTTACCTTGAAACAACTATTATAATTTCAGGGTCATATTAGCAGTAACAGGTTGACATACCTGCATCAATAATAAAAGACAAATATTTGAAAAGGAAAATTAAAAATAAATTATAAGTGAAAAGATAAATATATGAAATTACTCATATGAGAAGATTCCAAAACAATCTGTCCAGAAACATTTAAAAGGTATGCACACATTTCCATTTCTTAAATTTAATAATTTCATTACACTGTACAATGATTAAAATATCTAGAATTAATGATATAAAAGAGAAAATGAAACATAAACATTTACTTTAAAAAAGCATTTGATATTCATTTGGAAGGTTCTAGATATTATGCAAAATCTGAAAACTTTTAAGTAATAAACTGTATCTTCATATTCAATGTGAAAATCACATTGCCTGTGAACTATTATGAGTCTTAGTGCAAATAACTACATACAATAATAAATGCTTTATTACAAATAGTAGAAAAATCAAAATTAAATGTTTTTTCTCAAACTACATAATCTTAGGATCATTCAAGACAATTTTCAAACTATTTCATCAACTAGTTTCATTTTTATAAAAGGACTTTCACAAGAGTTACATACCTACTTAAATCAAAAGGAGATCAAAGTAATGAGTTTAAAAAGACACATCCGAAGTGGATGATATTATTAGCTAGAAAACAGGAAAAAATTATCTAACTGGAATATCCAGCCACTTGATCTGCTCATGTAAGAAACAGATTAGTATGTTATGATCACTTCTATTCAGAAGAAACTAACTGAAGCTAGATATTCAAGTAGTGGTGACGGTAAAATTCCACAAAATGCTGAAAATTGAGTAAAATGCAGACTGGCTGACAAAAAACATACATACTTGCAAAAAGTCCAAAAGGCAAGGCAATAAACTGGTACTAAATCACATGATGAAAAAACTTAAAATAGTGTCCCAAGAAATTACTACATATTAAAATAGCTAAGATCCAAGAAGTGATTAAGGTTGAATCAATTTATCCAGAACTCCAATCAGCATTGAGCATACACAATGAATAGAGAAACCCATAAGTAGGATAGAAAGATGCCAAACATGGAACATGAATAAAGATGGAAATAACTCAAAAAGCAACAAAAGAGTAACCACAAAAAAAGCATAGTAGATACTCCACATGGTGCTAAATGCATAGGAGGGCCCCAAACAATAAACATGTGATGAAAAATATTGACCTTAAGTCCTTGTTAAAAGTAGATGGTAAACAAATGGTAAAAGACAGTGTTTCACCCCAGAATATCCCCAAAGCAAAGAAGCCACATGTGAAGAACTAAAGATGGCAAATGCACCAACATGGAGTTAAGGAGGAAGAGGCATCCCATTAAAGTTCTCTAAATATAACTGGCACACTTAAGAAAGGAGATACGAGATAGACATTTCCCTGTAGGAAATTTACCTTGTATGGTAAGAAGCCTGAAATCTAGGTAGGAGATAAAATGGATAAGATTAACAAAGACTAACCTTCATGCAGGTGATACAAATTCAAAGTACAAAGAATCAAGAAGAAATTCTACCTGATGGTAATCTAAAACAAACTGAGTCAAAGCCTGGCAAGGTAAGCAAGTAACTTCTCCTAAAAGAGAGACAAAAATGGCCATCATGGCTAGAGATAGAGGAGAAAAATTATACTGTGAAATGTGTAAAAAGGCTGAGCTGGGTCTAGCAGATTCTTGGGAAGCCAAATCATAATGAAGTGGAAGAAACAAACAAAATCTAAGTCATCCTAAATGGATTCATCAGTTATAGGAGAAAGCTGAAAAATATCAGAAAGAGGTAGGGTGGACCCCAGCACCAGGATTCCTCACAAACTAAATTAATTATAACAAAAATAAATTATGAAGAATTATGAAAATGAAATAGACAATATAATGCCAATTTAAGAAAGTGTGCTGTGAAATAAGAGTATGTATAATGTGTTATGTGTTGAAGAAAACAACATATTTAACCTAATTATCGGTTTACCAGTAAGATGAGCAACAGAAACAAATAATAACAGACACTTGATAAGCTTACTGGAATTGTGCAGGATAATGTACATCACTAAACTCTAATATAAGAATTCTAATCTAACAATAATACACACAATATTGAGAATAGGAGTTTACAGACCCCCCATTCCAGGAGTACACATAAACAAAGCTAATATGGAGTAGAATAAACAAATAAACAAAATATATAAATAAACAAAAAATGAAACAGACATTACATTATAAAATCAAGTGCCTTGACTATAGGTTTTGACTAATCTAACAAAACATATGTTATTTAACCCAAATAACTATAGATAATAAAACTGACAGTCAAAACATTCAAACATCATAACAGTATAATGCCTTATCTTTCCAAAGTCAGCAGACAGGTAGAACAACATAGAGGGAGTCGAGCATGAGACAGGTGGGTGTGTGGCACTACTGTGAAGGAGTTTGCCATGATATTTTGAATGAAAAAACAAGTTAAACCATGTCAATCAAGGGGTGTGTGTGGGAGTGAAAGGCTCGTGCCATATGTAAAACTTTGCTAACAGAGAGCAGTAACGAACAATAATAGCTATGTATGTATTGAGTGGAAGTAAGATACCTGTTCAGAAATTTAAAATTCTTGCCATGAACATGCATCCAGATCATAAAGGTATCAGTATCTTGTTAGAAAGGAATTTACATAATTTTCCCAAAGCAATCAATTTTCAGTGGCAGCATAAGATATGCAATGCCAATGTCAAAATTTAGTTTTCATACATTCTGTTGCACCACAAGTTTCTATCAGCTGTGATTGTCATGTGTCTTCCTGAATTGCATATTCAAAATTGTTTTTATATAAGGTACTCAGCCTCTGTACAATGTAATTACTAGAAAACTTTGGGGTTCCTCTAGGATGCATAAAAGTCATAGCAAAGATAAATACTTCTGTATAGGGATACAAAGAAAGAAGGCTAGTATATGACATAGATTCTACAGAAAAAGGCACACATACAAAGAGATATAATGCCTTAAAATATGATGCAGTTAAATAGTTACATTCATGTTTCTTATCAGAGAAAATATCCCAAAATTAAATAACATGCTCATTTCAACTGAATCTTCTTATGACAAATAGTATATCCTGTATTTGTTCATTTTGTATATATTTCTTGAACTGTCACAGCTAAATGTTTTGTTCATACTTATCTTTTTTATTTTAGTTTTATACTAAAAATGAATATACCCATTACAATAAAATTAAATTATTTATCTGTTAATAAATCTGCTGTATAGAGTAACTGTGACCAACCCATTTCTTACCAATTTACAATTTATGCCCAATGAATCTATTGCAAATTCTAGAAGACTGTTTATTCTTACATGGAGAATCAATTATTTAATCTTGTATTCAATCACATTGAAAAAAAAAGTGTATTGCCAAAGGTGATAATTTTAATATCTTCTTTTCAACAGTTAACACTGCATATAACCCAAACCATCACCATTTGAAATTTTTATTTGCTAGGTTAAAAAAAAAAGCAAACTTTACAAATGCCTGTAACACTGATTCTCAAAATGCCAGGAATCCATTTTGCATTTTGAAAATAACAGCAATACTACAAACCAACTTTCAGACACCCTTTAGAAAACAGTCAAGACTATAATTTTTCAAGAAATAAATTAAACAATTTCAATTACTTTTACACCTATAAGCAAGTAAAATATTTCTTTTGTCCAGTGTATATAAACACTTCCAGGAACAGTACTATAAACAAGCATCATGCATAGCATTCAAGTTACTACCATAAAATGTCACCTAACCGACTCAACCATATTTCCAAAATTGCTTTTTGGAAGCTTTATATAGTACCTTATTCAGTTCTTCTTCTAGGTTAATTATTCCTTATTTACAATTTGCTCTCAGCAATATCACAATATGAAAAAAGAATCTGTTACAAGAAAAACCACCTTAAGTGTAATTTTCACTGAAAAATTCATGTTAACATAAATAACATCATATTCAATCATAAGCATTTGATCACTTGAATTTGACTTCATTAATCAAACAAAATCTAACAATGCTAAAATGTCATTTTAAAAAATAGCTATTAGAAAACAGTTGCACAAATGTGTTGAAATGTTTATTAGACCTTCTCTTATGAAAATAATCTGTTATTTCAACTGAAAGTTTGAACTTCAAAATATATAATACAAGCTCTTATTAATTACTCTCTAGTTATATCAACAATACAGCAGTTTTACTAGCTAAGTCTAATTATCAATATAATAAAATATCAACATAAAAAAACCTTGAAGGTCACTGAACAAAAATGTAACTTTAGTACTTTAGACTTATTTCCTATCTTAATGAACAAAAACTGTTATAATTAAAAAGTGAATTTTCCCCCAATAAAATATACAGCTGAAGCTTACTTGCATCTGCCATATCTTACTGAGTTCTTCAAGGGATAACTTGGGTCCAGTAAACTCTATGATTCCTTTAATCTTGTCAGTATATTGCACATGGTCAATGTTTCCTGAAAATAAAAGTTTTTTTTAGAATGTATATTTTTTAGTATAAATATTTTATACTATTACACTATTACATACACATACAATATTTTACCAACTTTCTTTAGAAAATTTTTATGTTATTGCAGAACTGTAACACTCCACCAAAGTTTATCATATATGTTATATGTTACTCTCAGTTAATGATATTGAATTTAACACCAAACAGTAACAAATTTTTAGTAACAAATAAAAATGCACAAATAACTTAAAGTTCAATGGCATACAGTAAAAACTTAAACATACCTTCTAGAGCTATAGAAAGCACTTTGTTTTCAGCAAGCCAGTTCAATAACTTGTCTGAATTGATAGCTATCTTTGTAGAACGTACAACACTTGTGTCCTCAATCAGTTTTGTTAACTGTTGAGAAAAAACAGATCATTTATTTGATTAAGAACCTTATGTTATACATAAATTTTATATCTTTCACACAGTGTATATTAATAATGAATAAAATAAATTTAATTTAGTAAAATTTATATAAAATACATAATTCAGAAACATAAAATCTTATTCCTGTATAATCTGTAGGTTTCTGTTTATTTTTTATAATGCCATGTGAAAATTTATACATTATTAAAATAAAAAATAGATTCAAAGAAATACAAAAGAAATAAGCGAAACACAAAATTTTCAATTTCTGTTTCTCAGAATGTTCTATTTCACATATCTAATCAATTTTATCTTGTTTTACATTCATTAACATTTATAGTTTTTTCATCTAAAAAAAGGACACACAAGTTAAATCAAGGTGCAAATATTATAATTTCAAGCTCACAATTAGAAATTCTAAAAAGATGGTTTTTAATTGTTTTTGAATTTTGCGCAAAGCTACTCAAAAGCTATCTGCACTAGCCGTCCCTAATTTAGCAGTGTAAGACTAGAGGAAAGGCTGCTAGTCATCACCACCCACCACCAACTCTTGGGCTACTTTTTTACCAATGAATAGTGGAAATGAATGATACATTATAATGCCATCACAGTTGAAAGGTCAAACACATTTGGTATAACAAGGATTTAAACCTGTGACCCTCAGATTGTGAGCTGAGTGCCCTAACCATCTGTCCATGCCATGCCATTCTAAAAAAAAAGTAAACCAAGTAGGCTGAAATTAGGTGTATATTATTTTTTTAGGTTATAAATTTTTATTTTTTACACCAAATCTATAATACTTATCAATTTTTGTATAGTCAAAATAGTAAACACAATGAAATTGAAATAATTTGTTTACTTTTTTTAAGAGATCTTAGATGTAGGCTTGAAAATATAATCTTTGAAATTTGATTCAACTGGTTTCTTTCCTTTTTTGACAATCCCTATTCTCCTTTTTAAATTAACAATTAAATGCTTGTTTCTCAAGTGTTTTATAGGTCCACTTATGGAAAACAAGTTTTAAGTTCCATACATTCATATGCATTCATTTAAATGTTACATGTTTTCAAAGTTTAATGCTGTGGTGGCTTTTTTCCACACAACCATTACTTACTTAACCAGACAGTTTTATGCCTTAGGTTTCATGTAAACACAAGTTTAACATGCAAAGCTCATAAAAATAGTAAGAAATCTACCATAGTAGTTATCTACTTGTAGAAAACTACTTGGAATAGTTGTAGACAACTCCACAGAAACAAAGTAAAATGGCAAACTTGAGGACGAACAATGAATCCTTGATGTGAAATTTTCCAATTAATGAGCATTTGTAAAACACCAGACTTTTTTTCAGTGACAGAAAATTAAGAACTTCAAAACATTATTTAGTTCAAAAAAATGAAGGCACTTGAATTAATTTTAAAACTACCCTAAGATATATTCAATGCTGCATTCATTACTGTTGTCCACATTTCAATAAGAATATTCAACAAGAATAATAGCATGAAGAGTAAATAATTGAATTTAAATTTTTTCCAACAACCAGAAAATCAACTTTTTTGCTATTATCAATATTTTAACAGCCTTAGAACATATGGTTGAAAACTATCTTAAAAGCAGACTTGTTCTTGAAACAACACTTAAGACCTTCTGTCTCAGTGGCTATTAGAATTTTATGAAATTCCAGGATCATTGCAGTTCATGATAATTTAACACAATCAATAATGAATCCTACTGACTGCTACTCCTCAGCCTTTTACAGCAATGTACTTTATTAACACTACTCACACTTACCCAGGTTCTTGTCACAGGAAAATATTTTCATCATTTTCAAATGGAAACAATATAGTACATGTCTCATATCAATGACAAGAAAAACATTAGCAGAAAACATAAAAATTCCCATGCCTCTTATTAGTTGGGAAATTACTTCTAAAAACAGTTTGTTCAACCTTCAAATGTGGCATTGCTGGACTATTCTTCAAATCTTGTAAAGATAAAAAAGTGTCATAAGAAGTGAATGGGAAGTTGATTACATCATTTTAAAGCTTAACTCCATTCATTCATTCATTTATTTATCATAGTTGAAGGGCATCTCTATTTTCAAAACTCAGATACACAATCATCTGTCCAAACTCTTCATAAAAAGTTTGAGATATGTTTAATGTATTTTTTGTGATTCTACATGGACATCAATAAATAAAGCCATAAGGAAAGAACAAATGCATGATATGCAATTCAGATGCTAAAAAGATACAATATGAAAACTTTTCACTCATAAAATTAATAAAATAACCACTATATAAAACTTTAATATAATTTCTACAAAGATTTCTAGCAAATTCTTATTAAAATACATTATCATCAAATTTTTTGAAGTTTTGTATATGCAATTTTGCACTCAAAAGTGGCATAACACACATCCCAAAAATAATTATTCATGGAAAGTAAATTGGTGAATAGTCCCAAACATAGTTGATACCCCTCATATAATGTTTTAGGATGTCTTCAAAACATAGCTCAATAATAATATGATTAAAGAAATAAGAAAAATGTATCTCCATCTATTAATGCAAATACTTGCATAAATAGCTAGACATCTTTCATGTAATCAAAGATGTTTTCTTTCTTCAATACACTATTTAGCATACTTTAGTCAATACTGTAACATTACAAAACACACAAAATTAACTTACCTCCTTTAACCCATTCATCTTAGCATTAAAATGTGGACATTTCAACATTCGAAGAATTATATCAAGTTGTAATTGATTCATTAATTCCACCTGGTTTTGTTGTGCCCACAAATGAAGACACAGAATTCTCATTGCTTTAATAAGTTCAGATATGGACCCAATGTTCTAAAAATGAAGAAATGAAGGTGTTTTTTTTTAGATAAATAAACCAACATTAAGGTTTTGTGGATCATAAAATATATTTACACAAAGTCTCAATCGAAATGAAAATTTCCAAAAATTAATGTTCAAATAACTAATGGAATACAGTTTTCTGTAACAATATTTAATTATTTTAATATTAAAATATAAGCACAATATAACAGTTCCTCTGTCAGAAATAAGTCCAAATATGGAAATGAAATTATCACACAAATTTTAGATAATATATAAATATTTTAAACACACTTCATATATAAAGCTCACAATCTACATGATGTTTATACATATTTTCTAAAATCCCCTCTTTCACTTCTCTGGTTTATTTTAAAGGCATTTAAATATATTATAAAGTGAAAATTTTTGTCTCCCTTACAGAATTATCTTTCCCCTTACAAACTTATTTTGGCATAGCCCAGGTAATCTAATTTGGAGCCTGGACCATGAAAGTGGGTTTTCTCAGGATGCTTTCCCCAAAGAACACACACATCCAATTCTCAAGCATTGGATTTACTGATCCCACAACAGGTGTCAAATTTACAGATACCTACCTCCTTAAAGGACCATCTGTTCTACAGGACCATTTATTTTGAGACCAAAAAGCAGAATGAAAATAAATCTATGAAAAATATCAACAATCAAGTACCACAACATCCAATATTTTTTTGGACTTCTTGATGTGGCTTCACTCCACAAATGTTACACTCAAACACTCAAGTATTAGAAAAACTTTATATAACCATTTAACAGTAATTAAAGTTTTTGGTTGTGTTTTTTTTTGTTTTTTGCCAAGGACCATTAACAGTGCTCCTCAAACCATGTGCAAAGTGAAGACACATCCATATATTTATGAGCACCCTCTATTAATCAGAATTAGATTGGAAAAGAAACAACAACCACAATAAAAAAAGGTTGCAATCCACATTATTTAAGCTGAAGAACATGTACAAAAATGTTTAACTACCATTACTGAGAAACAGAAATCTAATAATAGTTCTTACACATTTTGATATAGCAGTATAAGTATTATATATTCAGTAACAATTAGTCAAATGTACTAAAAATACAATAAGTTTATAAGGAAGCTACAAAGAATAAGATACTAGTTTAGACAAAAATGGCTACAAAATTAGAATTCCAACATCATTAGTAACAATAACCTACCCATACAAGATTTTTACATTTTTCAGATATAAATGCATTTATATTACTTCACCATCAATATTTAAACTGGATTATATTTGTATTACAGACCTGTATGTAAATATTCTGAAGCATTGCCTCATTATTTCTAAGACAATGAAGTTTTCTTTCTCTTCAACATTATAACTATTAAATTTAATTTTGTTCTAGCATACATCAAAGCATTAATCTAAATAAATATACCTTATTTTTTAGATGACTATCAGTGAGACTTTTGATATACTCAACACTCCGGTCCATACAGGGTGACAGGAATGGGCAGACCTTACTTGTGTTCAAGTACTCAACACACTTGGATAATGGCATAAGAAGAGCTGCCATGCTCTGAAAGGAAATTAGTTAATACAATGCTTTGCACTTTAGCAACTTCGAACTGATATTATCAGTATCTAAATAAATAAATATAGCATTTTTCTTTTACTTTTCCATCTAAAGAGCAAATATTACAGCTGCACTTCTGTAACATATCTTTGTATCCAGAAATATTAAACTATTTTAATCAAGTACACAAATCATTCATGAAAAAGAATAAAATTTAAAGTACAAAATCACAAAACATCAGCCCAATTAAATGGTACCCCTGCTTCTTCCCCAACCCCAAATAAGAAAAAAATGAAGCACTACTTTTAGTAAAATCAAATGGCACATATGACCACATTAAGCTCAAAGAATAAAAGGAACAACAACAATAACTAGCAATTAGTTACACATCAAGGTTTTACTCCAAGAGTCATTTTTTGTATCTTGTTGAAATAAAATAAATTGTAAACAAACAGATAAAAAGAAAAAAACATTAAATGCTTTCATATTAAAACATAATGAAAAACGTTTACTTAATAGCACTGCAAATGGTAAAAACAGACCACTCTACTAGCTACAAAGCAGAACTTCCTTAAATGCATTTGTTATAAAAAGAACCAGTACATTCATTACTTTCCATTTGTTATTAATTATGAGCTCACATGGTATTATGTCAATTATTCTTTACACATAAAATCATACTATTTATATAAACTCCTAAAGAACTAGAAACAACAAACAGAAATGGAAACAAGTAAATGCAGATATGATGCAATTGCTCTCTCCATACTTCATTCAACTAAAATCCATCAAAGTACAATCATGTGCTAAATGTTTAATGGATGACTGACTGTCATCTACATCAGTGTGATGCCATTGAAAATACAGGTAATTATGCCATTCTCAGCAGCAGTGTAGTGAATGCACTTGTGGCTACTAAAACAGAATTGTTGCAATTACTAACATGTGGAAATCAAAGTTTTGTCTGGTGAAGGTTATTCCATGAAACAGATTAAGAAAAAAATTTTGTGCTTCAGTAGAAGCTACCAAGAATCTATGAAAAGGGTACAGAACACTAACACTGTTGATAAGAAAACTGATGGAGATACAATGCCCAAACTCTTCAAAAGCTCCTGTATTTAGGAACTTGATGTATGTTCTTTTTCACAAGAGTCCAGTGGAGATCATACCAATGACCAAGCTATAAATATAAGTAAATTTTACTTCCAGCAAGACAATAATAATAAGCATGTAGCAAATATGGTGAAGGAAAAAAAAAGGGCCAATGGAATACTTAAAACTGTGGTTTGGTCTGCACTTATCTCTAAAATAAATATTAAGGTTGTATGAGTTTATATGAGAACAGAAAAAATCAAACACCTAACCTGACTGAACTGTGAAAAGCAATATAGGAACAATATTTGTTCAGTCTTGTACTGTTACACACAACTGATTTCCAAATTACATAAAACGACTTATGAATAAAGATATACCAATGAGACCAAAACAAAAACAAATTTTAATTTAATGATGTTTCTATGATAGTATTACAGAAAAGTACCACTGTTTCACATTAAATGAAATGCAGTCTATGTGTTATTTGACAACACATTCTTGCAAACTGGCCAATATTTTTCTAACAAATAAGAGAAAAATAAACTGAAAGTAATTTCAGCCAATAAGTTCCATATTTAACTTTCTTCCAACTTTAATTTTCATACAGAATAAATCTTTGCATATCAGTCTGCTTACAGGTAAAATGGTAATATTCTTAAACCTAATTATCAAGGTTTCCTTGACTCAGCCAAACAAATTTACCCACCAAAACTCACTTTGGAAAAGAGCTCTTTAACTACAAATAAAACACACTACTTGCATTTAGGTATCAGCAATAATGATCAAACATTTAAATTCAAAATTTCAGTATAACAAACACTTTCAACTTTAAAGTTATAAATTTTTCATTTCCACAATTAAATATTCCAAATAAGTTATGTTACAAAGTTTTCTAATCACAGTTTATTAAATATGATAAAATTAGATAATACTGAACCATTGCTGTATCAATCACCACTTTTAACTTCCATTACTTCACACTCTTGCTATACATTGTTAGTACTACACATAACAGTTCTATACACTGTACACCTTTACATTATGAATGTTCTCTAATTATTTACAAATTCTATATACTGTACACCATTACATTATTAATTTTCTCTAATTATTCAAGTTTCATATTTACCATTGTTGAAGAATTCTTTCATAAGTATTATTATCATTAAACATTCTAAAACCCCAACACATTTATTTTTTGGCTGTTTCACAAGATGACACTTTTTTTTATCACTTCTTGTAGCACACTTCATGCCCCTGTTAAGTAACAGAGGTTAGTTAAAGTTAATTAATTGTATCAGACACACCTCATAGCATGTGATATATATTTCAATTAATGTACCAACATTCTAGCTATTTATTTCACAATTCAAACATTCATTTTATTTATTATTTTTTATTGTCTTAAACATTAGATTTTGACCATACCATTGTCCTTATCCTTAACATAATACTATAATTTAGATCATGCAAAAAACACTATGCATATGAATTGAAACCCCAACTTTTAAAGAAATGAAATTTATGTGCAAAGTACAGATAAACCAAATGAAACACAGTTTAATGTACAACCCCCCGAACATTAAAAAAGTTAATACAGTACCTGAGTAACAGAATGGAAGTTAAAATAACCATCAGTAGATAGGACTATCCACCCACCATCAATTTTTAGTTTTGGTGTGTTGGTAAATACTGTGAGCATTTGTGTAAGTACATGTATGAATATTATCTTTTGTACAGAATCCAAAGAAGGCCTATTTAGACCTGTGACAAAAATTCAGTATCAGAGTTGGTTTTCAAACAATATATCAATTGAATATATATAACTTTTTTTTACACCATTTTCACATCAATAGGTCAACAGAGCAAACTAGTAGACATTTACATTCTGTTCAGATGTGTGTGTGTGTGTGTGTGTAATTTTCTTATAGCAAAGATATACTGGGGTATCTGTTGCATCCACTGAGGAGAATCAAACCCTTGACTTCACTGTAAATAAGTAGATATACCACTGTCCCACCAAGGGACTATTTAAAGGTAGCTGTTATGCACAAAATACATTTTTGCATATGCAAGTAAAATGATTATCATACAATTTCACTATTCTCAATTTCTTAAAGTATTATTATCTGAAAAAAAACCTCTACTAACTAAATAGAAGTAAAAAAAGAAAGCCATCATTTATTATGACTGACTATTGAAACTAGTTGTTAACAACAACAAAGAAACTCTTCACTTAGTACTACTAGGTAGAATGTCAACTTTTAAATGCAACTAAAAAGGAAACAGCAGCATTAACCCTATAACACCTGGCTCCATTTTTAATTTCCTTTCTGGTACTGTGTTACATTTAAAATTTAATTAGACTGCTTTACTCATAGTATATGTCAATGAAATTAGCATTATAATGCATGTAAAATTTTATTTTTATATTAATTAAGTTTTAATTTCTTTGTTTTAAAGAAAATGTTAAAAAAAGGAGTTAAACTACAGTTTTCATGTTATGTCCCACATGCTATAAAAAATCTTGACTTTAGCAGCAGATCACTTTTAGTCACATGAGCTTGTAATGTTGATGGGTATCTAATGTTATGTACAGGCATTTGGGACTATTTGACACCTGATACCTAAAGCCTGCAGCTGTGTTTTTTGAGAAACATATACATTTTCCATGCCTCAATTGATGTCATACCCACCTGTATTTTGCCTTGAGATCTAAAATATACATGAAGTTAGTTTACACAAACATGTACAGCTATTAGAAAGAGCTCATTTTACACTGTACTCCACCCATAGTTGATGGCATGCAGTTTTCATATTGAAATAGATACAACTATCATTAGTACTGTTGTCTACTTGATTGATTATAGTACTTATGGTAGTTTCTTACCTAAATATGCTGTAGTTAGAGACAGTTAAATTGTATATAGGTCTACTTTTATATTTTAGTAGTTACCATATAAGTATAATAAAAGCCCTGCAAGCACCAACTAACATATCAGCACAAACATAAAAAGACAAATAATTAAATAGAAAAACTAAAATTAAACTACAGTTAAAGGATAAAAACAGTTTGTGCATATAAAAAAATCAAGTTTAAAAGAATTATCCAAAGAGCTAAAGTATGTACATGTTTTTATTTCTTAATTTTACATACTGCATTGATGCCAGTAGGTAGGGTTAGTTATGTACAACATAAAATGTAAAATATAAATAATTACTTGAAAAAACTTCTGATATTCATTAGGAGGTTCAGGAGTTTATGGGAATGAAATGTGAAAACTGTAAAATACTAAATAGTGTTCTTAAACTTGGTATAAAAATCACCTTGCTTGCAAGTGAACTATTCAGAGTTCAATTACAAATATCTAAATTAAATAAAGAATTTTTTTATTAGAAATAGTACAAAAAATAAACATTATATATCTTATTTTTTTGAAACTACACAACTTTACGAATGTTTCTGACAAACATCAACCACTAGGTTTTCGTTTTGTAATGAAATAGGACAAGAGAGGTATTACCTTCTCTCCAAATGATAGCGTGAGGTGAAAGGGTTAAAAAAACTATCTAAAAACAGTATCTTTATGACTTAATTTTATGAAAAAATAGGTCTGTTATCACTTCAGTACAGTATATAATATTTTGAATGGTTAAAATACAATTGTTAAAGTTAAGTTCCAATAATACTAGCTTAGTTACTGCAATTTTAAAACTAATACTTTATTAACCTAAACAAGAATATGCTTATATTATAAAACCAGATAATCACCTTGGATATTTTTATGGGTTCTCTAAAGCATATTCATTAAGACTTATGATATCAAATATCAAGACTTATAATCACACATTACCATATTATATAGTTGATTTCTGAAAAAATTATGCCAATAAATAAATACATTCTAAAAAACAGTTTTGATTTTTTTCACTTTTGATAGTAATTCATGTTATTTTTTTATGTCCAGTCACCATACATGATTCCTTTGGGGAAAAAAATACACTTGCGTAATGAATTAATGTAAAGAATAAATCAAATTGATAATGTATTCTAAACTGTGAATGTTTGAAGTCAATGAATATTTTGTTTAATGATAATTTTTTTATCACATTGATGGAATGGCTTAGGACTGATTTGAGAAACATTCGTAATATCTTGATTGTTTGTAAAAAGCTAATGCCATAATAAATCTGAATGGTTTCATCACTACCAAAGACATTACTGAACAACAAGAGTAAACCCTGTGAAAAAATATGATGAAAATGTTGCAATCACTCACAGTCACAACAATGACACAAAAGTAAAATGTGAGCAACTATGGCTTGAGCATACAATGACCACACACTGGCAGATCTGTTCTCTATAGAAAAAAAGTGTTTGAAATAGTAGCCAATACACAGCCTAGACAACTTCCTCCATCCAATCCTTATGGAAACTAGATGGCCAAATAATAACAATAGCCTTAATCTGGAAAAGCTTGCCATGAAGTTGCTTATTCCAAGTTGGCCATTAACTGTCCATGATTTGATCGCAAATTTGTAGTCCGCACAATGAGCAGATAGAGTTGTGACAATGTTAGAACAGATGGATTTAGCTGCAGTATCAACAAGCTCATTCCCATAAATACTGATATGGCCAGGAATTCAGAGAAACTAGAAAATAAATAGATGTCATAAAAAGTATACCAGTAATTTCTGATTATTTAAGAAAACTGTGCAAGAATTTGCATTAAGCAATTCTGGGGCAAAAAGCTAAGAGTCAGGATATACAGTACAGTAAGTATATGATTTAGTTTTTTTTTTGTGATACAAAGCAAGTTAAATTGCATTCAACTCTGCAGTGAACATAGAATCTATAGAGGGGATTCTGTTAGCAATCATCAAACCACAGCAAACCACAGTGGAGCCTACAGAGTCACTTTATTTCAAATCACTCATAAAATCAGGAACAGAATAATGGCCCAAAAGATATTCATCTAAGACAGGATGGTACTTTAAAGCAGAAATATCTACCCTCCTCAGATGACTCAAAAAAGTCACAAGTGAGAATTGTAATAAGCCATAGTAGGGTGGACTAACTATCAGAATCAGTAACACCATTCAATGTCACACCCAATTCAGTCAACTCTGCCCTAACATGAAGGAAAAATGTATGAATAGCTGACAGCCTATTCCAACAAAATACAGCCAGTCCACCAAAACAAGGACACACAACTGCAGGTAGGATTCTGTAGTAAAGATTGAAGCTTTATAGCATACTGCAAAGAGAGTTGCAAATGTTCAAAGAAAAGAGAAAGTTTAGAGGGCTCATTGTACAAACTTTGGATCAATAAAGTTCAAAAGGCCCCCCCTTTCAGAACTGAAGCCTCTGACAATGTACAGGGTCCGATAACTAGGCAGAGTCCCTGGATGAACCATACCACAGATCCACAAGTCAAGTACTCATCAAATGAGAGTACAATAAATTCTGAGCATGGAACATCTAACCACTTCCTAAGATATGGAAGAAAGAACTTGGAGGGTGTTCAGTGTTCTTCTACACTTGACACGAAACTGCTTAATGTGTGGATTGAATTTAAGCTTAGTCAAAGAAAAGTCCTAAGAACTCAAAAGGGCATGAAATTAGTGTCAGACCACTGGCATTTGCTAACAAAATCTAACCCATTACTGCCCCCTTCCCTTTGTCCATTATAAATTTTTATCAAGGATTCCACTTTCAAATAAATTTTCAAAACACTTTATAACTTAGTTATCTTCCAACACTTTCTTACCCATGCTGCATTGCAGCATTTCCATGAACACAATATGTTTTATTCAAAGTAAATATACCCAAGTGATACTGATTCAGCATCTCCCATGCTTCCAGAAATTACCTTCACCTTCCTAGCCAAGCTAAAGTATACAATAAATAACCTGAGAATGGATAACTTTTAACATTAATTCAAGCTATTTTTCTATTGAGAATACAACATGTCAACAATAATAAATGATCAGTTATTTCCATGGCTTTCACGTTCATGGCAAAATCCAAATATATGATAAATTAGCTAGAAATAAATCACTCTTGATGTGGTTCAAACTATTTTTCTGCAGAAAATAAAATACATAAATTACCAATATGAAATATAATGGGTAATCATGTACAAGAAAAAAACATTGTTTGAATTTTGTGTAGTTCATTAAATCTTGTATTTAAAAAATGAATTATGTCAACAATTACCATGAACTATCATTGTGATATCATGCCATTTTGGTAGTCACACACACTTTTTGCAACGTACCTTTGCCACCAATTATTTACATGCATGCAAATGATAACTGAAAGCTTAGGCAGTTATGTCAAAGCAGACAAAGTTAACACAATTTTTAAAAGGATAACAAACAACTGCCAAAGGAAAGTCATAATGACAGAGATTACAAAGATCATAAAAGGCAACAAAGCCTAAAGAGGAATTTCTGGATAGAGATCTATCCATGCACAAAACCCATCTAATGATCCATATTCTGAGGATAAGTTAAATAAAGTTAAAATTTTTCAAATACCAATAGTTTGAACAAATACTTTAAGTATTTGGCATTATATGGTCCTTCACACTTAAAAATTCAAAAATAAACGTGAACATTGTTTTGTTCTTTTTAGGCTTACTGTCAGAAGTATTTTAGCATACATGTTAATTAACATATGCTTGAAAACTCCCTGAGATTGGCAGTAAAACTGAATTCCCTTAAATTGAAGTTGAAGATAATGACACAGGAAAGCAGAAGTACACCAGACTATGCAGACAAAACTCAACTTTCTTCAGTGAAACAAATTCCAAAACAATGGCCTCTGATAATCATGCTAAATCAAAAAGGCATAAAAAATGCTAAGAGATATAGAATGCAGCAAAGGCTCAAGTAAGGCCAAAAAGGCTTTTGACTTGATAACAACTGCTGAGAATGGAAAGATTCTTAGGCTTATAATCTAAACTAATGCAGTTGCACTAAAAATAATCATCTTTTTAAGGGCTTTGAAAAAGTTAATGGAACTCCACTCCAAATGAAAAATGGTGTAGATATTGGCACAAATTACATTAATGATCATTAATGTGCTGTTTTAACTATACGCATTGCAAAGATTATAAATTTGTAGTGACTGAATGGCTCAGCTATGCACACTTTTATAGCACCATGTGTAATGGTTCTACAAATACTGTTGTGAGGGAACTAGAACTATTTTACATTGGTGATGCAAAACAAGGATAGATTATGGTATTTCTTGTGGCCTGAAAGGTTGTAGACCATTCCATTTCTGCAAGTACTGTGAGAGTAATGTTAATAATACTAAAAGAACTGAACATATCAGAAAAACATTTTTCCAACATGTTGATTTTGCTGTGGATAGAGCTGCAGTCAACTCTGGGGCCTTGACAGGCATTTCAATGGGATTAAGAAGGAAAGCAAGTTGGAACATCCTAGTATTTTGCATAGATCAGATTAGAATTGGCTGTCAAAGAAGCAGCAAAAGTTTTAAATGAGTTCCTTTTAAGCATTTCCTTGTGTTATCTCAATTTATCAATAGCCACAGATGGGCTGATTAAATCAAAAAAATGGAAAACACTGAGAAATATCTCACTACACAACTAGGGAACACACCTTGGGTGCAACATACAAATATAGCAATAGAAAACCTTCTCAAGGCATACTCAGCATTGACTGCACACTACAATGCTATTTCTAATAATCAGAGCAAATCTGCTGCCTCCAAAGGTAAAGCAAAAGGTTTTCTGAAACATCTGAGATAAAAAAAAATGTTTCTCTACTTTCAGCTAATGTTAGACACCACATTATCCTTGAGAGAATTTTTTGAAATTATGCAATAGCAGGATTATATACCTAAATGATGTTTCCAATTCCCTAAATGTAAATATAGAAGTGTTACAAAAATAAAGAACACACAATGGATCAGTCTGGCTCATTCAAGAACAGTAAGAAAGAGGACTTCCCATTTCACCTTGGTATCACAGAGTTGCAGATTGATTCAACTAGTTTTGGCATAGATAGGGAGAAAATCCTAAATGTCTTAATTTCTTACCTTGTAAAAACATTTGGAGGTCTGAATGATGCAAACATGTTGGCATTTTCAGTGTGCAGTATCAATAAATGGCCATGAATAACAAAGAGCTCATGAAAAAGTTTGGTAATACTAAGATACAGGTGCTCTTAGATTATTTTCAAGAACCACTCGATCTGTGCATATCATTTAGTCTAGATGTAATTATGAATGAATGAACCACCATAAAGATACCTGCTATCCAGTCTGTGACATGTCAAACAAAGTGTGCAAATCAAAGGGTTGACAGGAATTTTGGTGGCAAGATGGACATAAAATTGTATACTCAGCCTGTAAGCAAACAGTGATGAAGCAGAACATGGGTTCAATTTATACAAACTAGTGCATACAAATTTAAAGAATAACAAATTTTGATAGACCTTAAAGTTCATTGTTTTATAGTGATTGGTTTGTTAAATTATGTCATATAATAAATGTAAATCACACAATATGCTTCATATAAAGAAATTAAAATATGAATTATCATAGAAAAAGTGGGATCCAATAAAACCCTTGTGGATCTGAAAAATATTTTTTTCTGCCTCATTTTTATTCACTGAAAGTTTTATGTTAATTCATACCCTGCTCAGTCACCTCAAGAAAAACATCACTACCAGGGCAAACCCTACTGGTGGCAATAATGCACACAAATGGTTTTAGATAAATAAGGAAGTGAAGCTGTTTGCTGTGGTGCACCAAAATAAGCAAGTGAAAATAGTCACCACTCAATAAATGTCATACTTAACAATCAATAGAAAATGAGGAAACTGACAACATATTGATTGTTTGCAACAGTAGAGGAATTTATTCAATGATAGCAATGATCTAAATAAGATTCGAAATTCCTGTATGAAAGAATGGCATAATATCAAACCCACAGAGACACGGGAATACCTATTAAGTAGAGTTACAAATCAAAATGGGTAAATAGCCACATAACCAATGAGAAAGGAAGTCCTATAAAATGGCAAACCCCCTCACATAGTGGGGGGTGCACACTCTGCTGGCACCAAAAAATGTGACAGTTTGTTGTGATACACCTCATTAAGCAAGTGAGAGCAGTTTTAAGCAGCCACTTAATAAACCTCATACTTGATGACTGACAGGAAATGTGGTAATTTTTGACATAGAGGATGTTTGCATCTACAGAAGAAAGTTGTTAAGTGATAGCAATGATCTTAACACTAAAAAGTGTGATACTCAAGACAGCCATGAGAGATTCCAAGTTCCTGTGTGAAAAATCAGGATAATGTCAAACCTGCATAGACTTGGAAACATCTTCTGAATAAAAGGTTATAAATAAAAATGGATAGATGGCCATGTAATCATAGGAATAGAGATCCTGTGGAATGCCAAACCTCTAGGTAGCAGTGGTAGATTTATCTTAACACTAAAAAGTGTGATACTCAAGACAGCCATGAGAGATTCCAAGTTCCTGTGTGAAAAATCAGGATAATGTCAAACCTGCATAGACTTGGAAACATCTTCTGAATAAAAGGTTATAAATAAAAATGGATAGATGGCCATGTAATCATAGGAATAGAGATCCTGTGGAATGCCAAACCTCTAGGTAGCATTGTACGCCTTCTCAAGATCAAATGTCAATACAAAACTCACACTATTGAAGCAGACTTCCTTAACTGAGGTTAAGACAATTTAGGTAGTCTAAGGCAGAGTGCTGTTTATGAAAAGGACAATGGTTAGGTGAAGTGGAGGTTGCTGGATTCAAGGAAAAAAGAACACACTGAGTATTAGCTATCTTTTCTGGAACCTTACACAGAAAGCTAGTCAAAACATCAGTATAATGATTAAATGGGATCTTCTCAGGCTTTAAAAAAGGAACAGCAATAGCCTTACATCATGCATTTGAAAAAACATGCTTCTACCAAATCCAGTTAAAAACAGCCACAATAAGAGCAACAGAAGCAGAAGATAGATGATGCAACATCTCATAATATATAATCAGGTCCAATTGATGTACTGCCAGACCAATGTAGAACAATTTTAAGTTCTTTCAGCATAAATGGACAATTGTAGTTACAGAAAATATTCATCCAAACAAGAAAGTGGCAATCTCTAAGGATGTGACTTAATGGCCAAGAAGGTAGGGAAAGATATGGAAATGCTGTAAAGGATGTCAGCAGTATCTTGTATATCAGCTACTTTCTGGCCATTGAAGAGCAAATTCTGTCCCTGATGATCTGGTAACTGGTGGACGAAAAGATGCTGATAGTGAATTTAATCTTGTATTTCATAATTTTTCAGTAGTTCTCTCTTATGTTTAATTGTATATTACCTATAACCAATAAAAGTACAAAGTTTCATCTGTCAAATGACATTTTGTGTAATACTATGTTCTGCAGGGTTAAATGACAATTTTACTTTTGAGTATCAACATCATTCCCATGGGAATGTTAAAAACTAGCTTGGATAAATTTATAATGACTCTTGTTGCAGAGTTAGAAAACCTGAAAAATTTTGAAAGGTAAGGATATTTGTCTATTTTTTTTTACATAACATTAAACTATAGTGTCTGTTGTGTTATCTAATTAGATATAAATTATGAAGTGCAATACTATGATTAGTATAAAAAATTAGGGTTCTCTTCTACAATGAAGAGCAAGAAAAAACAAAATTGGTTAACTATTTTATTTCTTGTTTTCCATGTTTATTCTTTAATTATAAAAGTAATTAAAATGAAAAACAGGAATCTTTTTAGGTTAGTTAAAATTAGATTAAGTAAAATAAATAATAATAATATAACAAGAATGTTTCATGATGCATGCAAGCAAGTTGCTTGAACTAGTTGTAGCAGCTTGTGCATTATGTAATTTGACAGCATAGTATGAGCTGTATGTGCTCTGAGTGATTTACAATTTATAATGGCACAGCTAGTTGTTAGACATGGTTCAAAGGGCAATAAAACAATATAATTTAAATACAAAGATATATACTATTATGAACTTAAAACTACTTAGAATAAACAAATGTAGTTTCATGTTACAACCTGAAGTCATTCTGGAATAAAAACTGAGGGTAATTTAGATTTGTGTGTGTGTGTGTGTGGTGGTTATGAGGTTTGTCAAATTGACCAATTTCATTTTGAGATAGGGTATAGAAAATAACAGATAAATTTTAAAGTTTTACTTAAGAAAAAAACGTTTGAAATATATTTAAGAGGTTTAAAGGACTACACAAAGGAAATTTAGGATTTTTGAGGTGAGAAGAAATATTTTTTACATGAAAGTTACACTGTACATGGACTGTTCAAAACAAATATTCAATATATTCACAGACAAATCTTTATTAAGAAATACTTCATTCATAAATATAATTTTTTGTATGTGACAGACTATAATATTAATTGAAAAAGAGACAAATTTCATGTAGATAAACACATTATACTGCAAGATAGAACTATTAATTCTAAAAATACTTTAAACAAATACATGTAAGACTCATGGTCAGTTATATAGCCAAAGCCTGCATTGAGAGTTAATGTCATCGTGAGAGTTCATAGAAATATAAACTAAGTATTTGCACACTCTACTGTTTTGTAAAATACATGAAACAGTAAGATGTTCAGTAGTGAAAAGAAATAACAAATGTAAATGTGAACTGAAGTTTTTCACAGTAATTTTTCCTGATTGTATATGATCATGTAAAAAAAATTATGAAAGAAAACTGCACATGGTAAAAACCAAGATAAAAATTAAAAATTCATAAAATGCTGATATGTCATTCTTGCAAATTAATATTGTAAAAAAATAAACTTACCATGCCATTTAATGACAAGCTCTGAAAATGTTTCTGTATCTCTGCAAAACCTCCACGTTGACCAAACTACATGAAAAAATTAATTTTATTTCTACGAGTATAAAAAAATTATATCAACATGCATGAATATAACATGACTCCACTGTTTCAGTGTTTTGAAAAAAATATTTAAAACACTACACAGTATCTACTATCATAATTCCAAAATCATGTTGTACATACTAATGAAATAGATTTATGATATCAAACTGAAAGATAGAAGTGGTGAACTTATCTCAGGCTAAAACTGCTAAAAGTAACTTAAAGATAATTTCTGTTTAAATTTTCAATGTATTATTTTTCATCTTATGTCCAAAAGTTAACATTTTCTTTTCCAGAAAATGTACTTCCAATTCAGTTAAGCTGTCTTCCCTGTGCACTTACCTTAGAGATTTGAATGCCACTAGTATTTAAGAAACCCTCAATAATGTTTGATGTAGCAAAAGCCCTTCACAAATAGAAGGGCAAAATTCTCCCTGCACACACTAACTTCATTTTTGCTTTTCCACTTTTGAATCTTCTTTCTTTGACATAGCATAGAATACTAAGATGTAACACAAGAGAGGTACTAAGCAAATACATTTTCATATGAGCAAAATGTTAACTTTTGAAACAATACATACCTCTGCACACAGTTAAGCCAGAATCCCACATTGAAGTGGTGGAGAAGCCATTGCAAAGATTTACCTAGATGAGTTCCCTCCAGAAAATGCCCAAAGCATACCCATGGAGTGTGACACCTAATGGCAAGGATTCCATAATGACACACACATGGAAGACCACATCTTATCCTTTCCAAAGTATTCTCTTCACCCAGGGAAAAGGAAGGAAGACCAAACAAGCCCTATGTATTACAGGAATGAACAGAATAAGAATATAGCCATTCAAGTATTCGCACACAAGAGAACAGAAGGCCAATACGCGTAGTCTGGTTATGGTGCGTTCAAACCATGCCTGGTGTTCACTTCAACTCTACCAACAAATTATTGAAAAAATACCTGCTGCACAAAAAGGGCGTGGTTTGTTAGTGTGTGATGCTTACTGTAATTCAACTAAACAGGAGATGATTGCAGAAGGAGAGCAGATGTATATATCATGCTCAACTCAACTCTATTTAACAGACACGATGACCAAAACAAGAGAATACAGTAAAGTTGTCCATGTTCACCTTGACTCTACTGAATAGTTACAGGTTGTGTGATGAAGGCATGGATCTTGTAATGTGCATGCCTCAATTCTACTGAACAGACAAAGACTGCAGAAGGAGGATAAAGTATCATATGGTATGTTCACCTCTACTGTACAAACTCAGGCTACAGGAGAAAACAAACAAAAAGCATGATAGTAATTTTGATAGTAATTTTAAATGTTTCACCCTAAACTGAGAGTTTAGTCTTGAACATAACTGGAATCAATCACACATATATTTCTCTTCACTTCATCATTGACTATCAGAAATTGCTGCAGGATGAAAAAAAAATCCTAATATTAGTTTAAATAACCTATTGTGATGTTTAGGTCAGGCAAACAAAAGTAACCAAAGGCAGTTTATACTTGAGGAGTAGCACAATACCAACAGGTGGGGATCTATAAATCCTATACTCAAAATTTTGTTGTGGGATGAAAACGGGAGTACCCGAGAAAAACCCTGGTTACCTGGATGTTGAATATTCAATCTAGGCAGAGCCTGATACATGAATCTGAAACAAGAAGAGTCTTAGATGATTAGTGCAATATATTAATGAGTACAGATATAATATGGAGACTGGTGGGCATGTCATGTATCAGGTGTTGATACTAATGTTGGGAATTGTTGCTTTATTGTGTTCCTTATGCAGGTTGCCCGATTGCACTTCTTGGCTAATTTTTTTAACACAGTCCTGAAGGCCAGGTAGGATATTTAATAAATCTAGGGAAATCAATAGTGTGTAATCTGATAGGCAAAAAACTACTTTAATTGCTTGGTTTTTTCAGAGCTTCCACATTCCTGACTAGCCCTTTTGCAACAAGTCAAAGGCCATGTCATCCTGTTTGTTGACTTACATTCAAAATTTTATTGAACTGCTATTTTATGAATTTATATAAGTAAGTTTGGAATAAAATTGTAGAATATAATTTAAACTTTAATATTATATACGAGTTAATTTCTTCATTTGAAGTAAATATTAAAAGAACACATCTAAATATAGATTTTAGTAAGTCAAGTGGTATGTTGAATTCAGCACTGTTTAAAATTAGATGTTTGTGATGCAAAATTACTAAGCATACAGTTTCATACAAGTTAAGAAATCAAATTATTAATACTAATAAGCTAGAATACAAAATTAGAACCTCATATCTTTTTATTTTGTTGAGTTATGACTAATGTACCAAATCAGAGTTCTTCAACTACACCAAATGAAATGTAAATACCCAATTGACAGCTTAAAGTAGTTTTCTCAGCCACTTTAATATGTGAAAAGGCCACCACATTTTTTTGGTCCGAGATATCAAAGAGGTAGGTTGCATATTTAGTTTGCTCGAAGTTTCATACTTTTTTAGACCTAAATACAGCCCAGTTATTAAGCTTAATATATTAGAGTGGAATTCAATGGTATCAGTGTAGTTATTTAAGACTTTTTGGTTATTCAACTGTATATATAAAAGCTAAAAAAGTTTTGTTTAATATCCTCCACTTGCAAAATTTTAAAAAGCTGACCAACCTATGTTCCATCAACAACTGAGTACAAAGGTCAAAGCTAGAAGAGATAATGGTTTGTTTTATTTCTAAATTTATTTATTTATGTTTTTTATATATTTTATATTATTTATGTTTCACAGTTTATTTCTAAATAGTAATAATCTACATACATTTATATAATGTATAATAATTGAAATGTGATTGTCTATTACAAAATACTAGTCCACAGCTAAAACAGGGAAGACTGAAGGTCAGCTTTATATCACTGTAATATGAATGCACATGCACAGCTTCAATGCAAGTTATGTAATATTACCTGGGTATGACTGAAAGGTCAATATAATAAAAACAATAAATATACATAGTGTTATAAGACTTAAAACTACTTAGACTAAACATTTATATTTTTGTTTTATAATATACTGTCATTCTAGCATGAAAAAAGTATAATTTATATTTATTTCCTAATTTTTTATTATGATTGCAAGGTTAGTCCAGTGACAGACACCACATAGTTAGGGTATAGAAAATAACAAAAAATATAAAGTCTTACTGAAAACAAACATTTGAAATATATTTAGGAAGTTTCAGAGATTATGTAAATAATACTTAAGATTTCTGGGATGAAGAATATTTTTTAATTATAACATGAAATTACTTTGCAGTCAGACCAGAAACAAAAGTAACTATATTTTCACAAACATACAGCCACTGTGAATCCCTCTGATTTTCTTTAAAAAAGTGATTTGTTGACCAACCAATTTACAAATTTCTTTGAACTGGCCAGTCTACTTAACTGAACAGTTAAAGGTTAAACCTAAAAATTTAACAGATTTAGTGAATTTAATGTTGGAACCTAATGGTGTTAATTTAGTTTGTGCAAGTTTTTCGTTTTTCTTCTAAAACAGCAATAAAATTTGATAGCCTGACTTTTTACAGAATTAAATGTGACACACCACTTATCAAACCAGGATATCACTTGGTTAAAAAAATTCTGAGCTTTGATTTTAGCAACCAACAGATCTTGTGGCATGCTCAGAATGGCTATGTCATCAGCATATTGTGAAGTGTGAGTGCACACAAGTTTTAGAAAAGTATGTCTTTAACTCAGGTTGTACACAAGTGGGCCTACTGTAGAGCCCTATGGGCAGTGCCAGGTTAAGCCGTACAATTTAAACCAAAGGTTAACTTATTGAGGAAAATTTTCATGGACCCATAGTTTTTGCAGGCACTGTGCTTAATAAATAATCAGGCCATGCCTATGCAACACCTGTCTCTAACTAGATTGAATAGTCATCATAAAGTTTTAGTACATGGAGTTTAAGTTGATGTAGCTTAAATAATAAACAATTATGTCAAACACTGTTGACAATATTTTTTGCTACTGTTGTGTGTTTGCAATTAAATGCCTGAAATATTGTTATTTTTTAAGCCTAACTAAATAATCAGTGGTTTGCAGTTTGTTGCATGATGCATTTTGTATTTCAGTAATAACTTTATTAGTTTCTAGGTAGAAGTCTGTTTGTGATTATTTTTTTCCATTAGTTTGCCTAAGGAGTTTAAAAGGCTTATCAGTCTATAATTGGCAGGATTTTGTAAATCTGGGTTTAATTTTCAAATGACAATGAGCATTTCAGTTTTCTGTGCTTAGGAAAGTATCCAGTTTTAAGCGATATATTATACAGTTTAATTAAATGTGAAATATATTTATCCAAAAGGTTTTTAACTACCAGGTTTGTTACTCATTCTTCTTCTGGCACCATAACTTTAAGCATTTTAATGTGTGATTTAACTTCTGAACAAGTGATTGAGCATGGTATATTATTATTGTACATGTCTGAATTGCTGTCTGTGTTTTGTGGCACATAAAATCTGGGTTTTAATAAGGCACCACTAACTGCAATGAAGTTGTTAACTACACTGCAGTGATTTTTGTCAAATTATGGAAGGTTTTGGGGTTGTAAATGTCAATATGAGATACCTGACAAAAATATCAGTTTTGTTTAAGTCTACAGGATCTACAATATCATTACATTTGATTTTAATACTGTTTAGTATGGGTGAAGTATTACACATTTATTTGAATTTTTTTCCAAAAGGTGGTTGGATATATTTTACTTTATCTATAGATTGACAAAAGTTATCTCAATTGACATCTTGTTGTTGTTTGATAAAGGTTTTAATGGTTGTAGTTTCCTGGTTAATAAGTGTTTCTGTTTGCTGATTGCATGTCTGAGGAGGAGGAAGGCACAAACGGAACGTTAGAAGCACAGTTGTATGATGGGTCACCAGCACTACATTGACAGGCCACCCCACTTACCACCACTTGTTGTTCTAACCTTAGCAGCTAGGTCCCATTTAGTGAGAATTCTCTATGGACCACCATCCTAGCAACTTAGAGGTGGTGAGTGGCAAAGTTCTCCTGTACTCCACTCAGAAAAAAAAAAAAAAAAAAGGGAAGGAATTTGTGTTGGGGAGATCCAGAGAAAATACCTGAATCTCCATTAGTCCTGTTTCAGCAAGAAAGGTTTTTTGCTGGAGACAGTGCAATGAATAAATACATATCACTATTTTGAAAAGCCAACAAATGTGAGCCAGGGAAGCAAGCAGACAAGACTATCCCCTAGTGCTGGTTCTGTGGTAGTCTAGGAAATAGGTACAGTCCAGATCTGACAGTAATCAGACATATAAATATACCAAGAGGAAACCTCAAGTGATCTTGCAGAACACTCTTTATCAACATCAGAGCCAGGGCAGATGCTGTGTTTTCTTTTATCCTGGTTCAACATGGAACAAGCCACCTTGTGAAATTCTGTAAGCAAGTGCTGTAGTAAGAAAAAGAAATTATGCATTTGTCTAATGATGATGGATAGACTGTAGGACACTAAATAGAGGCAAGTGGTAACCTTCAGGAGATAAGAGAGTCAGATGGCAAAATAGATAATAAAAGTGCAAGATGTAATCCACATATCATATGAAGGATCTCATCCAGTAGCTGTCATAAATGAGCTATTAAGAAATGATTAAGATGACAAATCTGATAGGATGAAATTGGGAACAGTTTGTGAGTACTGACCCTCAATGAGGAGTTACAACTTGCCAAGACTCAAAAGTTTCATGGACATGGACAAACAGAATGACACTTAGGTCTCAGTCAGGCTTAGAAGCAGGGCAAGGGATCTACAGAAAAGGAAGGAAAAGAATAAAGTGGAGAGAACTGGGTATGATACAGCCAGTGGTAATGTGAAATACAAAATGTTGTTGACAAGGCCACACAATAACCAGCAATGGTGAAGACAGACAATCTCCAATCAAAACAGATAAGCAAAGAAAGAGGAGAGACAGTCAAAAGGATGGCACAGGATTACCTGGTAGTGGAAGAATGAAATAAATGAGAAAACAAAAAAAACTATAAAATATAGAAGTCCAAATCTATAATGAAGGGTCCAGACAATTCCAAATGTGAAACAGGAGTGACAAAATCCTCTGAAAGAAAGTACAGTGACAGAGTTTGAATTTATTTGAAGTTAAGCACAAAGCTACACAATGGACTATCTGTTCTCTACTCACCATGGGTATCAAAACTTGGATTCTAGAATTGTGAGTAAGCAGACATACTAATGTACCACTGGGAGAGTACGGTGATAGAGAAGGAGGTCAGATTTCAGGTGGTGTAGAAGAGAGAACCAAGGTTGCTATCATTAGGACATGACAAGGAGAGTTAAAATCAAGGCAAAGTTGCAAGTTAAGTAAAGGAATGTTGGGTATGCATGAAGGAAAGTGAAACCTGTCCTGGATGAAAGCATCAACAGCCAGCATTGGAAAATGGGAAAAGAAGAAACCACAGGAAGAAAATAGATAATTGAGGGATAGCACAACATCAGTAAATGGCATCCTCAAATGAGAGCTCATTATACAGAACCTGGGGTGAAGAGACCATTCCATGGGTTGAACATAGTGAGTTAGGGAAAGGTTGTCTGCTACCAGTTTTCTAGTGCCCAGTACTTGGGATGAAACAAAACAATCTCATTTACAATTGGCCAGTAAAGAAAGTACAAGCCTTGAAAGCAAAGGGTACTGGTTCAGGTATTCCCATGGCAGTTGATATGGAAAACAACCTTATATCTGTCAGAATGGATCATAAAGAGATTATCCATGTAAAGAAGTAATAATAGGAAGCATACCTGACAGACACAGACTGCCAGAAGTTAAGTTCACTGATATAGAGAGAGTACTCATTCTAGGCTTATGCATCATATGCAAAGTTGTTACTCGGAGATTCTTCCCAAGCAGATGTAGAGAGGAGAGGAAAAGAATGACACTATGTAACACACATTTTGTTCCTGGATAGCATGTGTTATTTCTTAATTACTTATGTTGTAAAAGTACAGAAAATGGCCATTATTCCCTTCAAATTTTGCTTTTGTGACCTGGATAATAAACTTTAGAAATTAACTTATTTTCTATGTAAAAACGAGCAAATTTGCACATTTTCATTTACATAAGGTTTAAATAAAACAACATAAGAATCAAGATTTACATGTATTTATACTAATGTTATACAAAAATGAACAAAAATGTTTAGTAGTAGTTTTTTTTTTAGATTTGTGACTGTAATGTAAATCATTTTCACGTATCAGCCCCCTAATATAGTCTCTCATCATGTTTTCATTAGACACTCCCAGGCACAAAAGCAAAGTTTGAAGAGAAAAATAGTTTTTTTCCATTTACTTTGGGCATAAACAATTGGAAAATAACATTTTCTGCCCAAAAACAAGAAAAAGTACAAATTTTGTTTCATAGTGTTATGGTAAAAAGTGTCAGGAGAAGAAGGAAGGGTAAGTCACTGAAGGGTGAAAAATACATTCTTTCCATCCATTTTTGCATACACAGTACAGATATAAAATGTACAAGCCTACACAAATAAAATCTTACTATGTTGTTGTATTTGGAGATGCTGATAATTTCTCATTTTGCAAAAGTCTTGTTTAATTTTAAAAGTGTCTACCAAGATCAAAACAATCTGATGTTTTATAATAACTGTACAGGGTTTCTACATTACTACATTAGAAAAAACTAATTATGAATCTTTACAAATAACCTTACAACTTTACTGTTCTTAAAGTTAGCTGTTAAAATTACTATTTTATTCCATTTCTTGAGGCATATTACACACAAAATTACAAGTTAGTTTTAATGTCCATTTTGCCACACTTTAATTACTTCTTGAATTGTTTTTTTGAACTGTTTTATTAGATTTTATATTTACACTTAAGGCAGCTTTAACCTTACAATATTTTCGTTTTCATTAATGAAATGTGAAAATTTAACTGTGGTAAAGTTGCAAGTTACAGAAAATATACTGAGAAAAAAATTTGTTTCAATTTTTTGTTCTTTTAACACAAATTATACAATCATACAGTTTACAGTTTAGACACCCAAATACATTTGTAACTGTACTAGTAATAGCGTAGTTTTATATCTGATTAAAAGAGAAATTAAAATACACCAATAAGATAGCTTGAAGAATTGTTTGAAACAGTCTGCAAACCTATAAAGATACAATTAATCAAGGATCAAAATATTATACAATTACAAATTTAAGAAACAAAAGAAACTATACATACCCTATTTATTATATCCACTAACCATCCACATGGTTCCTGTTATAATATAAAATAAACTTTTAGTTTATACAGGTTACAGTAAATACAATAAAGAATAGTCTCATTTAATTGTATGGTAGTATGTGAAATCACAAAAATTAATATTTTAATACATGTCAACAGTGAAACAGTACTTTCAACATAGCATAAAGATACTAGAAATATTCATTTAATTTGCCAATATTTCTATGCCACCTCTATTGTTAACCTATTTGTATTAGATTTATTTATAATGTAACTGTACACCTCATGTTTTATTGAACAGCACTTCCTCTTGGGTTTATTTAAGCTTGACATGAGTTCATACTGTAAACACCCTTCTGTTTTTTTCCATTATGTGTTTCTTATGTTTTGTAATTGATCTGTTAAGAAACTGGTTAAAACATATCATTAAATTTTAACACTCCTATCTTTCATATTACCTGACAAGAGTTTTACTAAAATGTACCAAATTTGTACCTTACTAAAATAGCATAACAGTGAACACTTCATCTTTTAATCCAAAAACTAATCTCAAAACCTATCTTGCTTGCATCAAAATTCAACTGCTGATAGAATATGCAAGTTTAATACCAGCCACCTCAAAATTAATTTTTAATAGTTCTGTGTTACATAATACATTGCCATTCTTTGCTCCTAGATTGTCTATACAGCAAAATAAGACAGGCAGTTGCTAGTTGTTATGTAAGAAACAACTTACTGAAAGTTGTTACATTTGAATAATACTATGGATTGCTGAACTACCAGTTGTTAAACATATAATAAAATTTTAAATATGCACATACTCAGGGCAAACAAAACTCAGTTTCTGTATAACTTAACAAATTCACATGAAACTGTATTATAAAACTTACAAGACAAATTCATATGAAACTGTATTATAAAACTTAAAGATAATTTTGATCTTATAAGCATTTGTTTAAACAAAAGAAACAGGAATTATAACATAGGAACTTCAGTGTATACAATATTAACACGTATAAAACATACTCATTTTTGAATCTTCAAAAACAAACCTACAATTCATCTCTACCTGTTTTAAAATTTTGGTACACAATTTAAAATAAAAAAAAGTTTGTTATAACTCACTGACATAAAAAGGAAATACAAACAAATAACACTGATCTGTCACAAGCTTTATTGGTTCTACATAAAGCAGAAAAGGTTTTTGTTAAACACTACCATGACTATGCTAAGCTTACTAATTAGCATGACAGACTGTAAATTAGAAGGTTCAAGACAAGGCATGTCAGTGAAAACACTTCACACTTTTACCTGTGATAGCCAATACCCATTAAAGGTTGAGCGTAGCATTACAAGCAGTGGATGCTGATAGCAGACTATTTTATTCTGGTCAGAATTTAATTTGGAATAGTTATCTCAGGATCTCTGATCTGGCCAGTTAGTTCTTGTATAACACAAGGCACCACTTAGATTGAAATATACACAAGATGTATTTTGCTGCTGTTCAGTTAGTACAATACTGATCTTGATACAAATTACATACTAATTTAAAACATCATAAACATGACAAAACAATTAACATTAGTGAACATAATTTATCATGAAATATGACAGAAGTTTCATTTTGTAAGTAACCATACTTTGCAGAAAACATGTTGACTTAAAACAAAATTAAAAGGCATACTTTTGGAAATCAATGACCACTGAACACCAAAGGTGTTATTAATGAATAATGTTAGAATGGTTTCACAATATTTTTATATGAAATTTATTCTACAGGTTTTTCTTATGAATGTGTTGAAAGTGAAGTATAAAATAATTACCAAATCCAACAGCAATTATTACACTACATCAGTAGTATTCAATCTGTAGAATTCAATATCATAGCAAGGATGAAGGATATATTTAACATACTACTGTAAAAAGTGACATAAATACTGTGTTTCATATTACTTCAATCTCAAAATAAAATTAGCAGCTGGCTACCAGTGTACTGGATAATCACTTAATGATAAATTGTAGAGAATCCTCTGAAGGTAGCCCAATAATACAGTTTTACTGGCTAACTAATAAGCTCTCCAGGTATTACTTTTCATTCCTAAGCAAACAAATGTGTAATTATACAACTATGATAGACCCAAGATGATTATACATTAACCCTTTACAGACAGGTCACAGGTAATGGTAATGTCATTATGTTTGTTGGCTCCCATTCAAATTTTATTGAACTACTATTTTATGAATTTATATCACTAAGCTTGGTATTAAATTGTAGATTATAATTCAAATTTTTATATTATATATTATTTTATTTTCTTAATCAAAAAAGTAGATATTAAAAGCACGTTCCAAACATTTAATTTTACCAGTGTTATGCAAAAACTGATGTTCAGATGTGCTTTTAATATTTACTTTTCAATTAAAAAAGTTTATAGTTTTGTATGAATTAGGAACTCAAATTACTGATATCAAAAAGCTAAAATTTCAAATATATAAAAACCTTTTATCTTTCCAATTTGCTGAGCTATCACCTTCTTTAGTGAAGCAAATACAGTGGACCCTGGTCTCACTTATATTTTTGAAAATGGTCTCTTATATGCACTTACTTCAATATATGATATGAATAACCAATTGAAACCTCCGGGAGTCCCATTAATGATTTTCTCAGTTATTTTCATCAAATATAACAGTGGCCTCTCTTTCTTTTGAGGTAAGCCTTGTGTTGGTTGACTTTTTTATCCTGTTTGATATTTTGCATATTTTTTTAGATAAACAATTTTTTTTTAGTTATAAAGCTTTATAAATTACACTGGAATTCTTTGGTATTCTTAAAGTAATTTATGATTTTTTGGTTATTCAGATGTATACGTATAAAAGCCTAAAAAAATTTTGATTCATGTCTTTCACAAGGTCATAAGTAGAAGAGAATTTTATGCTTTATTTCTATATTTACTGTTATATGTTTTAAGAAAAATAAATTTACAAACTAGTTTGTAAATATAAATAATCTATATACATAAACAAAGCATAATAATTGAAATGGGATTGCATTTTACAAAATACTAGTCTACTAAAATGCAGTCAAGATGGATCAAATTTTTAAAACTAAATGTCAGTTTTATATTACTGAATATAGTAGCATGAATGCAAGTGCACTGCATCATTGTAACTTCTGTATTGTTAGCCCAGCATGACTGAAAGGTCAATATAACAAAAATAATATATCTATGTAAATGTATAACGTAATGAGATTTAAGCTATTTTTTCTAAACACTTATATGTTCATGTTATAATCTGTAGTCATTCTAGAATTTATTTCCTAATTTTACATAGTGGTTATGAGATCAGTCAAATCAAATGAACCCATAAAGAGATACGTTGGGAAAACAATATTAACTTTATTTAAAATAAATTTTTCTTGAAATATATTTCATAAAACTATTTCAACATTTTAAGGATTTTTGCACATCAAATTTGAAAATCTTTTGATGCATAAAAGATTTTTAATCTTAAAATGAAAAGTATTTTGTATGTTGAACATGCAGCATGCAAAAATAAAAAAGGTATGAGGAAACCATTGTTTAATGAACCATAAATTTCAATTAAAAAATTGTATTTTGTGTACAAAAGCACTGTAATGTTTACTGATAATATACAAAATTTTATGAACCTACACTTACTAATTTAAAAGTAATAGCATGAAAACTGTAACAAGCTCAAAATAGTTACAGGATCAGTCTCAGCAAATGAGCTTGTCCTTAAAATGTTAAAAAAATGCTATTATTAATAATATAAACAGATAACTAATTTATTTGATTAGTGCAAATAATTGCTCTGTTTACCTTAGTGGCAATAGAGGTTCTAAAAGAAAGTTTGTAAACTAGTGCAGATATGCATAAGTACAACAAGAAAAAGAAATACTGAAAATATGCACTTCATAGTGGACTTTTGTATTTACTTATTTTGGCACAGAAGGAAAAACAATGTATAAATGTTTTATGCAGTAGACTTATGTATGGTAACTAACACTGCATTGGTCAAAGTGCTCATGTTACTATCCTTCACAGAATTACATTTAGAATTGAATGAAAATACTTTATCTTCAATATATATGAATAAACTTGGCATCAAAGTGTAGTTAATAAATTAAAATTTAATATTATTAAAGTTTTAGATTGTTAATTTTGCAAAGCAATATTTAAAAAAAGACCAACCAATTAACCTCTACGCACTTTTATTTAAAAGTCTTTATATATTTCGTTTCACTAACTTTTAACACAGGGTGTATATTTTCACAAAATTTGGCTATCTTTCAGTAAACATTAGAAGTTTTTCTTACACATGTGTTTTAATGAAATGTTTTAATATATTAAAAAAAACTGCCATGCATATATCAAATAGTTTAACTTTTTTTTTTCATGTCAAAAACCCCATATTTCATTTTTGCAATCTCTAACACCTCCTAAATACTTTTCAAACTTTTGTTTTCAGTAAGCATTCATATTTTATCTGGTATTTTTTCTATTCTAACTCTACACAAAACTGATCAATTTTAAAGACCTCTGAACCTCAGAAAAAAAAAAATATCACACTAAATTACCTTTTTTCCCTTTCTAGAATGACTTCAAATTGTAACATGAAATTACATTTATCTATCCTTCAAAGCTTTATACTTGTAACAGTATAACATCTTATTACAGTTAAATTATATTGTTTCATTGCCCTCTGAACAGCATCTAACTAACTACTACTTGAGCCATTTGAAGTTGTAAATCACTTGGGGAATGTGCAGCTCACATTATGCAATCCAATTACATTACCCATGACCTTCTCTAATTATTATTGTTTAATAATATTTGTAGACAGCAAATAGTAAATGTGCAAGTTGTTGTAGGCTAGAGCACCCACGTTGGCTCAATCCTAATCATGTGGGGTTAGTGAAGTCGAGGTTAAAATGGAGAGACAATGCAATCCCAACATAATTTGGATCTTACATCCACGGGTACCTTTAAAAACACCAAGTACATTACGTAATGACCAACCTTACTGTTTGTACCCTGATGCTGGATGATTGTATTGTGGCTCCAATTTATTTTAACTTCTTTCCTCTCATAAATTTACATTGTGCATGTGTATGTAAATCACAACTTTGGTAGTCACATTAAAATATAAATAACGTGTGAGAGACTTAGCAGGCCAAAATAATATATTACTCCACTATAATTAGTGAAATTCCTATACTGATACTAAGATATTTCTGTGACCTCACATTTGAGTAGAAACTTCATTTGTAATGGTTTGGTAGTGGATGGCATAACTTTTGGAGAAACTTGTAGTTTTTTCATGGCATTACTTTGCTCTTGTTAAAAATATTCGTACCTGCTAATGAGTTAATCACATTTTACCAGGGAAATTCTGTGTTGCAATATAAGAAACTTTCATAATATTTGGATTTAAGCTTCATCTTTGCAGATGCACCACTACAAGGCAGTCACATTTATTGTAAAATGACAGTGAGCAGCAAAATCAAACCCACTTCATTCTGACATGTTTATGGAATAGTTTACAAAACCCCACACCACAGTAATGAATTCTGAGATGACAACTCTTTATTTCTTTCTGATACCAACTGTTATACACTTATAACTCTCATTCAGATTTAAAAAGATGAAATATTTCTACAGACAATTTCTCTAAAAACTGAGTAGAAAATTTCTAAGTCAGCCAGATTTTCAGAAAATTTGTTCATATAATTGAACATAAATGATCACTTAATTGTTTGGCTTCAACATATTTCACTCACCAAAAATGAGACCTTATATGTATAAAAATGACTGGTATGGGTCAAGAAAGCATTATGTAGAGGAAAGAAAAACGTTTCAACCTTCTTCAGTCATCGTCGGGTTCACCAGCCATTAAGGCTTTATGATTAAGTTAATTAAGGTTAAATTTGAAGGTCGAAACATTGCCCGCTTCTCTACATAGTGCTTTCTCTACCCATACCAGCCACTTTTATATATATAATTTTCTCTACAAGTGGGTTTTCTTGTCATCAAGGATTAAAAATGATACCTGTTACTTCTCTTTCTGTTGCAAGCATTACTACTACTTGTAAATGTTTATCATTACATTTCTACTGTTGTACCAGTGTTACCTACTGTTACATTTCTACCTGCTGCAAATACTCTAAGATTTAAATATCTTCTTGAAAGTTTCAATTACTGTTACATTTCTACATTTTTAACACTACTTCTCTTTCACTTTTTCCTCTCACAAATGTTACTCAGCTAATACATTACTAATTGTAAGTATCACTCACTGTTGCATTTCTACTAGTTGCAAATGTATTTCCTGCACCAAACACATCAGTCCAGTGAACGGTAGAGCTAGGTCGTTGTTTGTTCTTCTCATGAAATTCTGTGTCTGGATCAAAGACCTGAACAAATTTAAGTTTTAAATATTAAAAAAAAAACTAAAATAAAAACATACTTCTCAATTTGCAAAATAAACTCTACTTATTAGAAAAGAGTAACTTTTTAAAAATCAATCAGTTAAAAATACATTCTCTCACAATAACATTCATTATTACAGATGCTCAAAGCCAATAACTCTTCTACTTAAGTATATACATCTTAATTTAAGGGCCTGGCATGGCCAAGCGCGTAAGGCGTGCGACTCGTAATCTGAGGGTCGCGGGTTCGCGCCCACGTCGCGCTAAACATGCTCGCCCTCCCAGCCGTGGGGGTGTATAATGTGACGGTCAATCCCACTATTCGTTGGTAAAAGAGTAGCCCAAGAGTTGGCGGTGTGTGGTGATGACTAGCTGCCTTCCTCTAGTCTAGTCTTACACTGCTAAATTAGGGACGGCTAGCACAGATAGCCCTCAAGTAGCTTTGTGCGAAATTCCAAAACAAACAAACTTAATTTAAGAATTAATTATTTTTTTATTTCAATAATTTTTTAGGTCAACACAACAAACAGGATTTACATTAAAACAACTATGAGAAAGTTCAGATAGTAATAATAAGGCAAAAATATGATTGTATAGCATTAAACATTTTATCCCATTAGCAAATCATTACAACTGCTAAAATTTTATTTACAAGAATCTAATGTGTTTAGTTACCTGTACAAGTTTCACACTTAAGTGCATATTAATTTTTAAATAAGTATTTTGTACAAATTCTACCCTTTGTTTTTTTTACATGTCTTACACATGGAAAAACAAGACAAAAAGACTAATCAAATTGTTACACAATTTATCCTTATGATATTAACTGAAACAAATTATTGAGCTGAATTTTCATGTCTCAGGACATAACACTAATAAAATGACTCTGCCTCTCCTAAATGAAAAAACGGAATGTAAAGGTCAATAACCAAAAGTAAATACAAGAGTTAGTACTTAAATGGTATCTCACTGAAATATAAAGTGTTTTCCTAAAACATAACACTAATAAAATGACTCTGCCTCTCCTAAATGAAAAAACGGAATGTAAAGGTCAATAACCAAAAGTAAATACAAGAGTTAGTACTTAAATGGTATCTCACTGAAATATAAAGTGTTTTCCTAAAATATATCACTGTTGTATTTTGTTAAATATTCTGTAATGCATGAAATGAGTTTCATCCGTGAGTACTTTCAGTTCATGGAATAACTATTTTATTATTGGGCTTGTCTTTGTCTAATTTGTTCCCTTATTTATTTACCTTTATTAATAATCAATTACTCCCCTTTATTTTTTGGAATGAAAATAATAAATTAGTTTTTATATATATTAAGCATAAAAATCTCAGTCAAAAAGCAGATTTTTTATGTTATGTTTAATTATAAGAACCACTGGAAAACACACAAAAGAAAAATGGTAACCGAAAAAAAAAAAAGACCAGAACGAGTGCATTAATAAAATGACCATTCAGTGAGATCGACATGACCTCAAAAGTGTCCCAAGATTAGGGGAAAATCAGATTCACTTCATACATTATAAAACATGGCCATAAAAATGAAACTATTCTATCTTGACCAAATTCACTTACAACATAATATTCACAGTACTATATCACTTCATCTCATTATGATCACACAAGTTTCTTGAACTGAAACATATTTCTATCTCACCTAAACTGTTGATTTGACATTATCATAAATAATGAAGAAATTCCAGCTTTGCTTTCTTTTCGGTAGTAGATTAATTTTTTTAAGAAATAATTCTATACAATTCAAAAATATTCAAATAGAACCAAAGCCTACATGAAATTATCTCAATATAGTTATATCACTTTTTGACAAAAAGAATACAAACAATAATGCTGGATATACAAGACTGTTCAGTGTAAAAGTTAATATTTAGTTCATTTAGTGATTTAATATCTAATGATAATTTAGATTTTATAATGAGAGTTTTAAATGTGATTATTTTGAAAGCAGTAGTTATGACAAACTTTGTTACATAACTCATTAAATGTCATATATGGTGTGTGTGTGTGTGTGTTTGTTACATCATTGTGTCTCATAGCTTATGAAAAATTCTAAACCTCAGGCAATGTGTGTGTGTGTGTAACAAAATTAATGCTAGTCAGAAAACATTAAGTTAGTGAAAGTGAAGTTAGTTTAACCAAAATGAGCAATATTTAAAACGAGTTTCACATAGATAAAGGAAAATAGTTTGTCTTGTTAAAGGGTGTTCTAAAGTAACTGAACCCACCAATGTGGACTTTGAAGAAGAAAAAAAAAAGAGAGAGACAGTTACTTAAAGTTTTGGTTACAACTATGGTAACCCATTGGATAACATAAACAAATTCATCATTTATTCTACTGTGACAAAAAAGTAGAAATAATATGTCTTGTTAATTAGATTCTAAAGCAAATGAAACAGCCTGTGTAGACTTTTGAAAAAACAAGAGATGTTTTTAAAGCTTTAGATACAATTTTGATAATCAACAGCGAAATGAATTTTTGTACACCTGACTTGTACTTAATATATTATTTTACAACAACTGGATTGTGTACTGTCCATTTATTGTTGACATTTATTTTCAACAAAACACGAACACCTACTGTAAAATATCCCACCTCTTTTACAAAAAAAACCTCGATATTTTTATTGTGAAACTGTTTAGCGTTTAGAGTTATTACTTAGGTAAATAAATTACCTGATGTTCAACGATATAGTTTTTATGAGATAAGAGTTTAAAATCGATTAGTTTTAGAGTAATAGTTATAAGGAATTTTGTTACATTCTTTGGTGTTTATACACTGTATAAGTAGTTCAACTGTTGTAAATTAATGCAACATTACTCAAACCTTCTGTATTTTTTCCTTACCTTAAGAGATTAGCATCTCTTAGCTTGTAGAAAATTCTAAGCCTCAGTTAGGCAATGTACACACACACCCACCCACAGGTGATCAATTGAACACAAGTTGGTTAGAACAGTTAACGAGGGAAACAAAGTTAGTGAAATAGTGTGATTGTTAATTTAACCATAATGGGGAATATTTAAGGTGAGTTTCACAGTAGTATTGTAATAAGAGGAAAAAAGAAAAATACATTATCTTGTCAAAGGCATTCTAAAGTAATTGAATCTGCATGTGTGGACCTGGACAAAAAAGTGACAATTTTTAACAGTTCTGGATACAACTAAGGTAACCTACGGGGTAAGGTAAGTGAATCTATTACAGATTGTGTAGTAAGAAACAGAGTAGAAAAAAATGTCTTGTTAATTAGGTTCTAAAGTAACTGAACCAGCCCATGTTTACCTATGACAAGAAAAAAAAAATTATTCAGAATTTTAGAAACAACTTCAATATCCTAATGTGTAAAGAAATTTTGTATGTACATTTGACTGTTTTGAATATATTATTTAAAACAAGTGGACTGTGTGCTGTCATAGACACCTGCTGAAAAGAATCCCAGCCCATACTCAAAACCTGACAAGTAATAAGAAAACTGTTTAATAGAAGAAATTAGTAAACTCTGTTTGTAAAAAAGACTGATGAGATGTATTATGCTATGCCTAGATGACGTCCTTAATCTATACTGAAAAGCAAAACAATGTAAGACATGAAAAATATTTTGAGAAAGCAAGTTGCAGTTTATCTCTTACGCGTCATACCTACTTTTAGCATTTTGAGATACAAAAATTAACTAAATAATTCCAAAATTAACCAACACACAATGCTATTAATCAAAATAGAAGTATAAAATGTACATTCTACAGGGAAGTAACTATGGCATTTTTTATTTTTTAAATGGTCAGAGTTAAAACAAAGAGAAATGTAGTTTTACTTCTAATATAAATTACCTTTTTATCATCTTATAAACTACATGTGAAGATTTTTTTCTTATTTTTCTTAATATTTACTAGTAAAACACTAACATTGCATTATTCCTTTAATAATAAAATATAATTATCACAAACATATATAATGTAAAACCCCTAATTCTAGAATTAAGCAAATATTTAGTAATGTTGCCCAGATAGTTCTGGTTAATTATTAATTTCAAATTACCTGTTTCAAAGCAATTTTGCTCTAATGTACCTTGAGTATAAAAAACAAAAGGCATTTCTTAACAAACATGTAAAATGTTGAATCATTTCAACATGATTCAGATATACAAGTGTAACAATGAAGACATGAAAATTCATGTTGAGCACGTACATCTTTAACACTTTAATTGTTCAACACTGCTAATGCTGTTTAAAATATCATGTACGTATCAGTATTTTATAACCAAATACTTTGACAAAGCACTTTCACTTCTTGGTTGCTAACTCAAATTGAATTAATAGGTAAATCATACTTCCATTTCAAAACTAAAATGCAAACAACAAAAGAAAACAATATTTATAATACCAACCATTGCCAGTACATATGATAAGAGTTTATCAGGGACAGGTTCATGCTTGAGTCGTGCAGCCACAAGATCCACTAATAACAGAAGCATGTCATAAACACCTTTCTGAATTTCCAAACCCCATGATCTCACAGCTCTTGAAGTCAACAGCTACAGTTTCCAAAGTAATACGAGAGAAAAATACAGAATTTAATAGCATTATAGTGGGATTGTAATCAATACTTCTGACATGGCTTTCAAGAATAATCTCAACAGTTTTTTAGCCCATATTTACACACAACTATCTCAAAACATATTTTCATTTTCTTTGGATTACTATAAATTTATTATTGGTTTTTGATTAAAAATAATAGGTGGCTATTTTCTGGTTTACCTAACAGTTTATTGTAAACTTTTTTTACATTTTTATTTCATATACTTATGTGAACTTCTTACTGTTTTATCCTGAAAAAAGAAATTTTGATTAACAATATAGTTTTAAAGTTTAGGTGAGTGTTACAAGAATGATATGATAAATCTGACTTTTCAGGTAATGGCAAAGCTTCATTACATTGCCACTTTTGTTCATATTTTACTTGTACTTTGAATCACTAATTTTATCAGTTAAAAGAATGAGAATACATATCACATCTTTCATATATTACACACAAAGCTCATAATCACTGTTCCACACAATTCATTATGACAAGAAACTCACTTGAAGTAAAAATTTATTTTCATGTACAGAACATTTCAACCTTCTTAGATCATCTTCAGGTTAACAAAGAGAGTTTCTTACTGACCATTGTTCTGTTCCACACAAACTAGGCATGCAAAACATAGTAGAAGTTATAGTATTGAAATAAAAGGTCAATTTTGGATCATGAACTTGAGCACTTTGATAGTCTGAAGCAAGAGTGTTAAGTAAGAAAAAATTATTGATAGAAATAGCAAACTGTATAACATAGCTAATTTGTGTGGAACAGAACAATGGTCAGTTGGAAACTCTCTTTACAATAAACATTAAGTCTTCTGTAGACAAATACCAAGAATTTTCAATGAAGTATTTTCACTAAAATTACTTTGTGTATAAATGGTATCAGTTAAATGCTGTGAGTGCAAAGTGCTTTTCACGTTAAGATTATAAGTACTTTTCTTTATCTGAAAATTGTCAAATTTCACTTGCATAATCTCTAAAATATTCTACATAAATTTCAAATATTTTATTTCATTGAAACATAGTTTATCTCTTACTTTCTCTACCCTAACTCTATACAAGGTTAGCCAATTTGACCAACCTCGTAACCACCACAAACAAATGTGAAATAAATCTAAATTACCCTTTTTTCTTTCCAGAATGACTTCCAATTGTAACATAAAACTAAATTTGTTTACCTGAAATAGCTTAAAACTCAGAACAGTATACATCTATTTCTACTTAAATTTCATTGCTTTCTTGCCCTTTTAACTGTGTCAAACTAATAATCACATCACACAAGATTAAAATCACTTGTTAAATGAGTAGTTCACACAACCCCATCAATTTAGGTAAGGCACAGACTACTTTACAGCATAACACTATGAATAATTTTTTATTACTATTACTATTTTTTCCTTTACCTTATTTAACCACCTCTCACTTTAAAAGATTCTATTTTTTACATTTTAGTAGCTTTTACAATAATAAAGATCATATATGAAAAACAATAACTATAGTACTTAGCTATCTTTATTTTTGACTGTCGATCAAGCTGACAGTTTGCAAAACCAACTGCTATGAAAATATTTTTGTTTTTAAAGAACTGCTTGTACAGATTTTTAAAAAAATGTCTGCAGCATGAAATATACATAGATGGTAATTTCTAAGCCATCTAGTGTTAAACACCCAGATATAGTTCACTTTAGATAGAGCACTACAATTGCAACAGGTGCTTCTTTGTCTGGAAGAGAATGTGACAGCTACTGTGCAACAGATGGGGGAATTTTTCACATGACCCAGGCTTTTATCAGGCCTTAACATGGACTTCTCTCCTCTTATAATTCCCATCCATTAGGATAGAGATTTTAGGAAGTATCTTCTTTAATGTTACTCTCCATGCCTTCACCTTACTTCCCTCTGAACCTTTAGCTTCCTGTTTCTTATATTAGCTCTCCCTTAAAACTTATTTCCTCCTCTTCCTTACTTGTGGTTATCAGCATTCTGATATGTACTTCAGTGATTCTTCTTGCATTCTATTCTACTGCCCCATATTCTTCTCTATCCAGATCAAGCTTTTCTCCCTAAAACAACTGTAGCAAGTAGGCTGTTAGTGTGTTCACCCCAATATTTCTTCCTTCCATTCTCTTGAACTTTTCCTTTCATGATTTTCAAGATCCCATCTCTCCCTCCTGTGGAATCTTCAATCCACTTGTGATCTTTCTCTTGTTATTCTCTCTGAATGGGCCCAACAGCTTATTCACTTAGTGTATTCTTCATTGTACGGTGAAGCATGCTGGCATTTCCAAGTGCCATCCCAATAAATTCATCACCTAAATCACTCACTGGCTTCTTGGAGACTGTTCACACTAGCATTTGGATGACCTCCATATATTTTTCAGAAACCATCTCCATTATCTGGCTATTTTTTTACTCGCTGCCTCCAGTCTCTATTCTTCACACATCATACTATTTCCAAGTTGTTGTTTTTTCTGATTCTGTTTTTACAGTCCTCTATCCCCTTTTACAACCCATGCAGTGGTAAAATGTTGCCTTCTATGGTGTATTTAATCAAAATCTGCACAGTGTAGGGCCATCCTGGTGTGATACGCTGCTCAACCAAAAAATGGGATGTTCCATGAGATGATTCAAGGTATCCTCATGGTACTTATTTTCCTAAACTAGACCTGGTCCAAACCATACCCTCTCATTGACTACTGTGATTAAAATAGGCAAAGAATTCCTGCCTATCCTCCATGCTTAGTTTAAAACCTAGAGCTGATCCTGTTTTAGAAAATAGGGTTTTCGTGGTCACTATTTTATTGCCTTATGATGATGTGCTCCTCCACATTTTCAACTGCACTTTCATCCCTCCTTTATATTTATATATATATAGTGGTGTATGGGAATCCTTCCCACTGACCAGTCTGTAGTTGCTGGAGTGGCATACCATGGAGGATGCCTTCTAAATGTAACCAATTTCACTCAGTAGAGAGTAGGGCATTGGTACATTTATGTGTAGTATAGTTCACCTTTCTAACCAGCTTTCCTTCATTCTACTGCTACCTGAAAAATGGGTTCCTAGGTTGTCTGATTTTGGACCAGACAATAGAAGTGCCATGGCATAAAAAAATATGGTAGAGGCCCTCCTATTATCCCAACCAAGAAAACAAATTCCCGATGCAGCCTGCTTTCAGATTGGGGTTAACCAACCACTTTGCTCTGATAAGCCTCAGCCACACTACACATTCAGCACTTCAAAAAAACTTGAAATAGATTTTTTCCAGTCATCCACATAACTCTTCTCTTCATTTCCAGACAAAGAGTGTACCCTGATATAAATGAAGTGCAGCCTCCCACAAGGGTACCTCTATTTTGTTCTGAGGTATAGGGTGTCACAATCCACTGATTCTCTCTAAATGCTTCCTAAAATGGGTTTTTCTAAGTACATTTCTGCTAGATGTGAGCAAATGTTATGTATTGTATCAAAAGTTAACTTTTTCCAGTGCTGAAAAATTTATTTTCTATAAACTCTATCATCCACACTTTCCTGCTTATTTCTAATGCATTTTACTTTCTTGGATCATCTCAAAATGACTATTGAACAATTACTTAAGAGGGAGCCAGCTGTGCTAGGAGGTGGTGTTACACTTCTATTGGTGGAAAGTTGCTGCATGCTTCATTTACATGCAAAAATACAGATATATTATTTGAAAACATGAGATTAAGTGGAAAGCTCAAGTCTAGTAGCAAACAAAAAATTCACATGCAGAGAGCAGCATGGTGTTGGTTGGTTTGCTGTTTATTATAGGTTTAAATTTCTGCCAAAATTTAGAAGGGTCAGGGTTTGAATTTATCTAAAGATAGGCAGAATTATGTCAGAAGTGTAATTATCAATTTTGATTTGGTTGTTCATGACAATGATGCACCTTGGTTATAGGTTAGGTGATTCAGGACTTCATGACTTGTGAAACTGGCATACTAAAATATTAGCAAGCTCTGCACAAAAAACCAGAAAAGCATTTTCAGTAGTAATCATGAATGAAACATGGAATACACCAGCAGAAAGAAACATTACTGCCCTATGAGCAATGGGCTAGAATTCATTACTAGTGTTTTATGCAGAGTAGAAGCTACATGTGCAAAATGTGAATCTATTCTCACCTGACATGGTCTTAATTTGTGACAATTGGATCTGTTCCAATATGATATCAAATCTTAATTTTAACACTGGCTTTTGTAAATACCTGAACTTTTCATGATTTTAGTTACATATAATAACAAAATGTGTTGTGCACCTGCTGCAGTTTCTTAGAGCTTTTTATTCCAATTAGTCTACAGAATGATCAAACAAGTTTCTCTGCAACTGTGGAGTCATTAAAAGATATCTTAGAAATAAGAGAATTGATGTTATGGAATGGCCAAGTAAATTATCTGATATCAGTACAATTGAAAATTTATGGGCTGAATTAAACTGATTAATGAAAGATTGTAAGCTAAACATGAAATATGAACTTTCTAAAGCATTCAAAGAAGGATGGCTGCCAATCATTTAGAAATATCTGCACAAATTCACTAAAAGCATGCCATGTTGATGTGAAGCAGTACTGAAATCCAAGGGAATGCTGACTAAGTACTACCTTGTGAAACTGGTTTGCATTACTTTGAGTTTAACTTTTACATTCAGTTACTGCACAGAAATTTGTTTGATCATTTTGTCAGCTAACTGGAATGAGAAGATCTAAGAAACTACAGCAGGTGCACAACACGTTTTTGTCCACCCTTGTATATACATATACATATTTTTAGTTATATTTTACATGTTTTTATTACAAAAATTAGAAACTCCACAATTAAGAATTTTCACAAATTTTATGCCATCGTACAATTCAACTTAAACAACAGATTTTCAGTTTGAAAGGAAACACACACAGAACAATCACATGTTGTTCATGTTAGCAGACCATCAATAAGTTTTCAGATTCACCTTCTCTTCTTGACATACCTTACAGAATGTTATGTACCATCTTTATAAAGCATAACCAGTTATTATCCCTATCCCAGTTTCACCTGTAATGACTTTTTCTCTTTTTCATTTTCTTACTAGCAGTCCCATTAATTTTATTTTTTCTGTTACATTATTTTTCAGATCCTCAACATTTGGTTATTTTCATTTAAGAAAATTTTTATTTACGGCAACTGTATGTTCTCTTTGAATTTATCTAAATATCTTTTGGCATCATAAGTCTGTTATATATAAATTTTTATTAATAAGCACAAAACCCTTCTACAACAACAAGGTGGTGATATATATAAAATGCAGGTAATCAAAAAATGTTCATTATTTATTTTGACTGAAAAAGAAGACTAATTTAAGTTTAACTCATCACCACCTGAGCTATTTCAGGATTAGCTTCATGTTTTCCAAAAGTTGCTAATTTGAGGATTCTGATAATTACAAATTTGAATTCATGAATGACTAATTAACAGCTGTTTTAGTTTATAATTGTGCAGGTGTGTGTGTTTTCTTACTGTGAAGCCACATGGGGCTATTTACTGTGCCAACCAAGGGAATTGAGCTCCTGATTTTAGCACTGTAAATCCAAAAACTTAGAGCTGTCCCACTGGGGACTGCTAGAAAGTTAAAGATAATGTTTTTTCCCATCTCTCCATCAAAGGTGTGTGAAATTTTTACGAACAAATATCTGCCAACTAGATAGTCGAATGGGAACATGAATAACTTATACTGACAGTGATGCAAAGATTTTCTTTTAATTTGATTATGAAAGGACACTACTTTAAAGGAGAACAAAAGAATAGATGATATTAGCAGTGATACACAGACGTTCTTTCATTACTGAATTATTAAAGAAACAAAAAACCTATTGGTATACCATGCTTTAGAAAGAGAGTAAAGATGATATATGAAATAACAGTCATTTAAGTGGCCTGAAAAAGTGAAATGATTGAGATATGTTATCTTTGGCTTCCTTTCTATTTATGTAACATTCACTATTTAATTCAGTCATTTTTCTGACAACTTCAACAATAGAGTACATTTTACAATGAGCTATATTACTGGCTCTTAAAACTGATTTTGGGCCCTTAAAAAAGCTACCTTAAGCTATCTCCCTTAAAAAGTTTAAAACTTAATATATATACACAAATATTTACTGAAACATTCTAGTCAGTAGTTGATTGTGAAAAATAAGAGAATAACCAAAAAGAAGAGCAATGCTCACATAACCAAATATAGCAAAGTGTCATTCCTGAACAAATATTATGAGAAAGCTCCTGTGCAGGTTGGACTGGTTTCCCATCAAAATCTGGGAAAAATCACCCAGGCTTAAGGGTGGGAGGGTAAACACTAAACCCTCCTCTCCTTAAGTGAAATAAAGATTAGAAACATCAGTCACGAAGAACAGACCTCTGTTCACTATTACAGCAACTGGAATCTGAGAGTGGTAAGAACTCTCCTCCCTTGCATCGTTACAAGAGAGAAGGGAACATGCTAGGGAGTTCTGTGGAACAATGATCCAGAGACCAGTGTCACAGATGATCCATGTTTCCTGTTTTGAAAAACAAACCAATCCCAATTTGTCCAGTCCAAAGGTTAACAGGGATGAGCAAAGTCCCTTTATGATTTACTCATAAATGGCAGTCCAGTATTGTATGCAATATTAATTTAGTTTAATGTTAATCTACTGGTAGCAAGTAGATGTTTGTAAAAGTAAACCTGACAAGGCAATAGTCACCACTGGATGGAATCCAAATAAGAATGATGAAAAGATCTCTGAAAACAAAAGAAATTAAGTTACTCACCTTTATCATAAATCAACCCAGGACATGTAGAACAGCCACAAGGAAGTAACTGATACCCATCCAAAGAAGAAACTGTCTAAACCTGCATATACTAAGAGATGTGGCCACATATTACCCTGTACAAATTCCTCCAACAGGTGACACAACCAAGCTGCCAGGATCATTAATGTATATCAAATGATCTGAAAATCTCCTTGTATACACTGCAACATTTAGCAAAACTGGAAGGACCAGGTAATCCAATGAAACTATCTTCTCCCAATAAGGAAGGTGAAGATTTATAAGCCACAGGATAAATACTCAAAATAAAACAAGCATAGAATAATAGTTAAAAAAAAAAAAAGAAAGATCAAAGAGGTAGATATCCATCCAAAGTTCATGAGTAGCTGTCTGAGCAAAGGAAGGTAATGGAGGAGAAAAAATTAAGTTTTCCAAAGTCACCTTTGATCCCCCTCAAACTCAGAGCCAACAGGAGAAAAAACACCAGACAACATGTAAGACTCTACCCCTCTACATATTAGAAACTTTATTTCCTCCATGGAACAGACAACCCTGTGTACGAGACATGAATGTGAATATTCATATTCGTAAAATGTCTCCTTTCTTTTTTTTTCCATAAAATAAAAAAAATTAATAAACTCAAACCTCATGAAAAAAATATAAAATAATTCAAAAGAAAACATTCGAAATATAGTATCAGCACTAAAGTGAAACCAGCAATAAACACATAATGCTCTCTTCATAATTTCTGGCATGAGAAAAAATAAATAAACACAAATAACAAGAAACTTATAAACAGACCGCGTATTGAGGGCACATGGACACAGGTGGAGAGAGTCACCAGATTAAGATTACGAGGAGCAATAGAGTGAGGTATAAACACTGGAGCAAGCTAGGTGGAATTCATAACACTGTTTAGAATAGCACAGAAAAGAACCTTTCTTCAGGATAAAGCCTAAGTGTGAGATAAGATGTATTTCATAATGAAAACTTCATGAAAGTTTTAACACAAATGTAAAGAGTCATAAAAATCAGTAATTAAAATCCAAATAAAAACAAGTGTTGTAACTTGTTCTTAAAAAGTGCCACAGTGAAATATTTTCAATTTTCAAAGCTGTGAATTCATACAACTATTGCATTTTTTTAATATTTGAAATGCAATAAAACAACCAACAGGTGCAAAGTGACATAACCAGTGTTTTAAAGTTAATAACTAATATCATATTTAACCAAAAACTCACTTTTGTAAATGCCTCAGGCATGCACTGCTCCATAAACCTTCTACAGTTTTCATCAGCTTCAAAAAGACCTGAAATTTATCATCAGATAAATAAATTAGAGAATGAAAATCATTTAAAACAGCTGGTTTTATAAGTATAAGAAAGATAATAAATCTTCACCAATGTTCTGCAAATCAAACCCAAAATTATATTACATGTACGTTTTTATTTGCTTTTCAAAATGCATAAAAAATATAAAGTGTATAGGAAATCAAAATTTACCTTTTTGTGAGATGTATAGTGGTTAAAAACTTTTCAGTTTTAAAAAAGCACACATTTTTTTAGCATTTTGTAAAATAAACTTCACAAAATTATTTCCTTCAGAAAGACATACAGTTAAAATACAACAATTATCAACTAGGTCTGAAGCATACTTTATTCTCACACTTTCATTCATTCATACAATATTTTATAGTTCATAGTGCCCTCTATAGTTTCTTATGAAATCGAAACTCAATTTACTGATATTGACAAGCTAACATACAAAATAAGAATCTCTTGTATTTTTTGAAATATTGTATTTAGTGAATCAAACAAGATGACCTCACACACCTCCTCCATTTCTGGAAATGCCTGTTAACATACACTTACTTCACTCTACGATATGTTAATAACTAAATGAAAGTACAGAATTTTCCCCACATGGTTTTCTTAGCCTTTTTTTTACAGTCTTTTTCCATGGAAGAAAATGTCTTTTTCACTGCAGACTTACATAGAAAATGCAAGACATGAAGGAGCTAAAAAAAACATTATTTTTCAGACTTAAATACAGCTTAGCTAGTAAGCCTGATAAATTTGAATGAAATTCTGTGGTACTGATATAGTAATTTATTATTCTTTGTTATGCATACATAATACCTAAACAGATTATTTTGTTTTACATACTCTATCTGCAAAATTCAATAAAGGTGTAGGAAAGCACAGCGAGTACAAATTTCGTAAGTAGAAGAGATCATTGTTTTCAGTATTTTTTACTTCTTTTGTTTTAAAAAATAACTGAGATTCAAGAATTTATTTGTAATAATAAACAGTAACTACATTTGTATATTTGTAATGTATTATAACTAATTAACAAATTTATTACACAAAATTTTACTTTCCAAAGCCCAGTCTTTACTTGTGGATACAAAAAAATAAAGCTACATGAGCCCTCATGCAATTTCTGTAATGATAGTCAGATGTGTCAATAAAACAGCATATATATATAATATTATGAGATTTAAGTTATTCACAATACACACTTGTGGCTTTTTGTTGTAATTTATTGTAATTCTAGAATGAACAAAGTGTTATTTAGACCTACATCCTAATTTTTTTATAGTGCTTACAAGATTAGCCATGTTGCCCAAACATATAAATAAACAAGAGAGAAAAATAATACATATAAAGTTAAAAAATGTTTGAAAATGATCTGAAGGTTATTAGGATGTTACAAAGATTTCTGCAAGTGGAATTTAACAATTTTCTGATGCATAATTTTTTATCTTAAAATCAAAATTACTTTGCAGAGTGTATAGTAAATCTTCTAAAAGAAAAAATGCTCAAACAAGTCATAAATTAAAAATTCTTAAAACTTAATTTCAAAACCTAATATATAGTGTACAAAAGCTTTATACTGTTCACTGAAAATATGCAAAATTTTGTGAAGATATGTTTACATTTTATAAAGTTACAGTATAACTGCTTTATAGTTACTTTGATGAATGCAGGGTGAGTGGAAGCCACATAAACTATAGTCAAACTCATATAATATTACAACTTAAACAATTATAACTCACTGAAATGTGAATACAGTCATGTTAGACCCCTCTCATAAACATATGAAAATATCACAATTTGAGCTTCTTTTATAACGCATGGCAAATGACACAAGATTTTGAGTGGGGCACAGAAAAAGATTAGTGAAAGGAGAGAACAGAGTAAAAATAAACCAACAGTCATCAAATAAAAAAGAGCTCACACAGAAATAATTTCAGACAAAACAGGTTCAAGAATTTTCACAGCTTTATAAATACTGGCAGATATTCTGCTTTGTGTACACAGAGTTTTCTGATGTTACCAGCTAATCCAATCTTATTACATAGACAAACCACTTCAAAAAAAAGGAAGTTCTCATAATTCACGCCAAAAGCAAAAAGCCTGCCAAGACATTATTTTAAACAAACTGAACAAAGGAACTATCCTAAAAAAGTATAAACAATAATCAGCCAACAGCCCAGAATTTCCCCCTAATGGTTTTCTCAGCCACTATAATCTGTAAAAATGACATCATGTTCCTTTGATTCTAGGAAGTAGTTGTGCCTTTAGTCTGCTTAAAAGTTTCATATTTCTTTTTAGACCTGGACAAAGCTTAGTTACTGAGCTTAATAAATTATATAGTAGAATTCTATGGTGTCAATGTAGTTATTTACAATTTTTTGGTTATTTAACTAGATATATAAAACCTAAACAAAAAATTCTGTTTGATATCCTCCACATGCAAAATTTTAAAAGGTTTACCAACCTACATCCAGCAATAACTGAGTACAAAGGTTGTAACAAGAAGAGATGTTTGCTTTACTTCTTGATTTATTGTTCAATATTTTAAGGAAAATAAGTTTAATAATTTATTTATAAATGGCAATATATATGTATGTATGTATATATACTGAAATTAAATAACACTATGTAACACAAATTTTGATCCTGAATAGTATGTGTTATTTCTTAATTGCTTATGTTGTAAAAGTACAATAAATGGCCATTACTCCCTTCAAACTTTGCTTCTGCGACCTGGATAATGAAATTTAAAAAATTAACCTATTTTCTATGTAAAAATGGGTAAATTTTCACATTCTCATTTACATAAGGTCTGAATTAAACAGCATATGGAGCACGATTTAGATGTATTTATACTAAAGTTATACAAAAATGTTTAGAAGTGAGTAGTTTTTTGAGATTTGCACCTGTAATGTAAATCACTTTCACGTATCAGCCCCAAAATACAGTCTCCCATCATATTTTCGTTACACACTCCTTGGAAGCAGCATTCAAAGTCCAGTATATCTTGGTGAAAGCACTCACCTTGCTCCTCTGAGTATGCTCCCATGTTCTCCTTGAATTTATCAAGATGAGCATCAAGGATATGGACTTTCAGGGACATCCTGCAGCCCATTTTGCTGTAGGTATTCACCAGAACCTCAACCAGTTCCACATAGTTTTCGGCCTTGTGATTGCTCAAGGAGCCCCAAACGACTGCAACAAAGCTGCCCCAAGCTTTTTTTTCTTTCGTACTGAGCTTCTTGGGGAATTCTGTGCACTCCAGGATCTTCTTTATTTGTGGTCCAATGAAGACACCAGCTTTGACCTTTTCCTCAGACAGTTTAGGGAAGAATTCTCGAAGGTAAGTACTTGTAGGCTGCAGACTCCTTACCAAGAGCTCTGACAAATTGTTTCATATGACCCAATTTTATGTGCAATGATGGAAACAACACCTTCTGGAGGTCCAATAGTGGCTCACACTTGACATTGTGCCTCTCCACAGAGAACTCAGTCTGTTGTGGCCAATGCTTCCTGTTGTAGTGTGCTGCAGTGTCCCTGCTGTCCCATAGACAAAGATAACAGGGAAACTTAGTAAAGCTTCCTTGGAGATCTATCAGAAATGCCACCATTTTGATGTTTCCAAAAACCTCCCAATCATACTCATCATACTTCAAGTCTTCTAAGGTCTTGATGTTGTTGTATTCCTCTTTGAGGTGCACCAAATGAGCCAGAGGAAGAGACAGATACTTATTCCCATCATGGAGCAGCACAGTTTTGAGGCTTCTGAATGAGCTATCAATGAAGAGGCACCACTCATTCGGGTTACAGTCAATTCCAGTTGCCTCGCACAGACCAGATACACTGTGGCAGAAGCAGATCCCATCTTGACGACTGAAGTTTTACAACATTCTAGAAAGTTATTGAAAATTATTGTAAGTTTGAGAAAATTCTCTATCAGCTACTCAACACTGAATCTATCTGGAATGTTCTGGAAAATGGGTAAATTTGAAAATTTCATTATCCAGGTCACAAAAGCACAATTTGAAGAGAAAAATAGGTCTTTTCCATTTACTTTAGGCATAAGCAAGTGGGGAATAATACTTTCTGCCCAGGAACAAGAAAAACTAAAAATTTTGTTACATAGTGTAATTACATCCAAATGAAGCAAAATAAGTAAACAAAATTTTGTTTGATTTTAATGTGTTTTGTTTATAGCTTAAAAATTTATGAATATATATATATAATGTATACTAATTGAAATGTGACTGCATATTACAAAATACTAGTCCACTAAAACACAGCCAAGACAGGGAAGACTAAAGGTCAGTTTTATATCACTGGATACGTAATGAGTGCATGTGTACCATGTCAATGCAAGATCTGTGATGTTAGCTAGCCTCAAATAGAAGGTCAATATAATAAGAAGCATATATAACATTATAAGACTTAAGCCTCCAGGACTAAACATTTGTATTTTTGTGATACATGGTTATCCTTGTGCAGAGAAATATTATTTATATTTATTTCCTAATTTTTATGATGGTTACAAGGCCAGTTAGCTGACTGACCCCACACAAGGTATAGAAAAAAACAAAATATATAATCTTACTCAAAACAAATGTTGTGAAATGTATTTATGTGATCTTTGAGATTACACAAATAACATCTGAGCTTTTTGGGATGAAGAATAGTTTTTTAATGACAATACAAAATCACTTTGCACTTGGAATAGTAATCAATGAGACTCAATATTTTCACAAACAAATCTTTAGTGAAAATATTTCATTAACAAATCTTATTTTTTATGTAAAAAAACTTATAATCTTTACTAAAAGTCTGCCAAATTTTGTGAAAGCACACATACTGTATCAAAAGTTATAGGGTAGATGCTTTATGTGTGCAAATGTGTATATGAACTTGTGTATACTATGCTGAGCCCACTGCAAAAGGATTACACACAAAATTTGTAAAGAAGCAAATGTCCAGAAGAATGAAATAATATCTGAACAATCAACTGATCGCCATTCTCAACTAATGGAAACCAAGTCTACAAACTCATGAAGAAAGTGTAAACAAAAGTAGAAAAATGGTTCCTGTGGAGTTTATATGCACAATTATTTTTGCTTCTTGCCTTTTAATTTTCTTTCACAAGCATAGATGAGCTACAAACAAAAACCTTTAAAACAGTATGTGGCTTAGCATTCCTAAAAATTAATCATAGTCAGCTCAAGTATACAAGCATTCACCTTAAGAAGTATATTTAGTCTTTTAACTATTGATGAATTCTTTGTTTACTTGTCATTTAACTAGACAGTAGCATTCTTTTTTTCACATACGAAAACAGGCAACACATACTGATGTCACATCAACCAAATGTTTCATGCCACATCCAAAGGACATTCATTACACATCATAAAATCCATTCATATGTCAAACTTACATAACTTTACATTCAATGGATTCTACTAAGCTTATGTTAAAACTAGAACATTTCAAATCTCTTATGCTCTAAAAGATACTAATGGCCAACTTTAAAAACAGAAGGAATACAGAACAGTACTGCAGATAAGAATGGCAATCTTTGTTTTGCCTGGGATGTCAGATTATCTCAAGCTAGATATGAAGTTGTTAAGTATAGGGGAACCAAGTCATAAAAATATACAGTATTTGATGTTTTTTAACTATTTTCAACATAGCTCTTTACAAACACAATATGAAAAATTTTGAAATGTTTCCAAAATTATTTTTTTTAATTTCTGAAAGTTGACTAATTTTGCAACCATCTTACATCAAGGTTTTCAAAAATTTTACTATATTTTTTGTCTTAATCTAATTTTGTACAAATCTTTAAGTAAATCAAACCTATGTTTTATTAACTAAGTTTTATAATAGTACCAAATATTAATCTCAAATAATGGACATTTATCATGCTTGAAAAGAAAATGGCAAAATATATCAGTAATGTTCTACACATAATAGAACTGTACAAAAATACAAAAAAAAGTTTGATTAAAATTCCAAACAGCTTATTTTGAAATATCATAAGTCTTTACAGTTTAAAGATGTAGCCACAATTTAACTTCAAGTAGTCCTTAAGTTTGAGTTATTTTAAATTGCACATAAATCATTAAATTCCAGAAATTGGTATTTACAAATTACAATCTTCAACTGTTAGATGCCATAACATTTTGCAGAAAACTTAGTCTTTCATAACAAAGCTGGTGGTAAACAAAAGGATGAGAAATAAAGAATTAGCAATAAGTAAAATTATCCTACCATACCTTCTCTAGATAAGAGTGTGGCACTTATTAAACATTTTCCAAGAGATTCCTCTTTCTTGTATGGTATAGACCAATGATCCGTGAACACACGGCTCTCCAATTCATATAAGTGTGTAGTAGGAAACTCCAAAGAATTTGCATCACCCTCATTCTGTTGCAAGTTTCCTTCACCCTAAAAGCAAAACACAAAATTAACAATTCAAACAGTAAAATAAAATTGATATTTACCACTACTATATTCTCAAGTGATAACCTATTGTTTGTGCAAAACATTAAAACTTTCATTCCTTTCTCTACTTTCTCTTTGCTGACTTTATGTCCACTATTTGCATTACAAAACCTTGTGTAATTATTCTTCTATCAGAAAACATCAAGAGTTTAATTTGATATCTTATATCCTCTCATAACAGACTGTATAGACCAATCATTTCCTGTAACATAACATTAGTTCTATTTGTACCTTGCATTTACAAACCCTAGTAACATATTTTCTCTCAAACCCACAGCTTTTAAAAAAATGGAAACAAAGTTGTGCCTGAGAAAGAAAGGGCTAGTTCTGTAAAGACCCCCCCAAAAAAAAAAAAAATGTCAGCTTTGACCAATGCATTATGGTGAAATCGATGAGAAAGCCATGATCTGCCAAGTCAAAAACACACTATGGTAACATTTCAGGTTGTTAAAAATATAGGAAGGGCACCTCCAGTGATCAATTAGGCCACAGGCTAAGATGATTGTAAAGCAAGCAACTCAAATAAGATGGCTAGAGCACCTACAAAAACAGTACATTAAAAATCTACTCACATGCTATTTGTAGAAGTACAACAAAACTCCACCACGTGAGTATTAAAGGAATACCAAATAATTCAGTACTAAAGAGCCTGTTTAGAACTGTAATGTGTGCTTTTTAAGAAGATTAGTGCTTCTACAAACATAGATCTGTAAGGCAAATACAGGCAAGTTCCTTTGGAAAAAAATCAATGGGCAAACATTAGAGGAGGAATAATATAACTTAGACATGATGAAGAAAAAATTTAGTGGAGGTGTGATGTGATTTCTGCATTTTAATTCCAAGATCATCCATCAGAGTTTTAATATCATAGTTAAGAAAATATCAATGTTGTAGTTCTGATTACAAGAAATGTAAAGCATCTTACAGTGATCTAAACAAGGTGAATAAGTAAAAACGATTAACAGTCTAAGACAGCTTATAAAAATTTAACAGTTAATCTTTAATTCTGACTCCTAATATAATTGGTTGCATTAGATATAAAGAGAATTCATTTAGAGAAGGTGCATGTAAACATACTATCCCTTCTTGAACACTTAAGCACACACAAAAAAGCATCAAACTGACCAATTTCAAATGGTAAATGTGGTGTAATAACTGGAAAGAAGCTGTTCAGGCTTTTGTATACAAACAAAGTTTTGAAAATTATACATTTCAAAGTCTAATAGCGGTACTTTTGGAAAGTTTAATGGCCAATGCCATCAGTAAACACATACCAGTAAATGGGCTAAACGTTCAAAGTGATAACAAAAGCCTTCCTCTTCTGTGAAAACACATGAACCTGATACTCTTCATTAACTTCTAGCCACTCTGAATTTATACAGTATTGCTTGTGAGTCAGTCAGAAATAGAATATTCATGGCAGTCTATTTGCAATTCATTATTTTCAGCAATTCAGATGAGAACATGCATGATCCAACAACCTTTTGCCAAATGACGTTGCTTTGAAAGATGATGAATAGCAAAACTACCTTCTGGATATTTTTGGTGTTTGAACTATCAGTAGCTATTATTTCAGGTGACCATTTATGCTTCACCTTCTGTTTAATCTCTAGTGTCTTTCTGAGCTGATTTCTACAGATACCATTGATGTCAAATGTTTATTCTGCATGAAGAAATATGATATCTTATGCTAACAGATTATTTCAGTGATGGTTGTATAGTACCTGTCCACTCACAATTATCTCCTGAGGCACCTATTAGGGTTATTCCTTACTTGATGATGTGAAGTTATTGTGGAATTGCAATATCCCAATTGAAAACTGAATGGCTCAATGGTGAAATGCATGGTCTCTGCACTGCAAAATCCTTATAAAGATTTTTGCTTGTGAGCACTTTTGATGCTCCATGATGCTATTGAAGTTTGTGGATGTAATAGTTCTTGATGGAGATGGCTTAAGTATATCCTACAAAGAGTATTAAGCCTTTTCAGTCTTATCTGCCTGTGTAGCACTCATACTGATCACTAATAGTGCATCATGCAGGATGGAATATATAAAACCTGTGGCAATATTAGCAGAAGTGATGACCATTGTTGTCTCACTGCATCATTTGCTCTAAATGTTAAAAAACAGTTCAAATGTTGCTTTTGATTTCAGCTTTGCTAAAGCCTCAGCTACACACCTGAAAGACATCAACAACAGTTAGCACCAATCATCTGGTTGGATTGTCAATGCAGATCAGATTCATGTTGGAGATGGTTAAAGATGATTGCCAAATTAGTAATCCTGAGGTCAGATAAGTTTTTATGGTGATACAGTGTCAGCTTCTGTACTTCATGATACATCTTCTGCCAGTTAATACAGATATTTCCACCTTACACATAACACTGATCCCTTTTATAAGCAAGAATGGGTAGCTGGACTATAATGTAGGCATTTTTCAGACCTGAAACTACTGTTAAAATGTTCTTATCAGCTCCAAAGTCTTCTGAAGTATCAGTTGTGAATTCAGCAACATTAATTAGTGTTTCCCTTCTAACGTGACAACCATTTAATTATGGTGGTAGAAATGGTTCAAACTGATAGACAAGTTTTTAACTGCAGCTTTCTATAAAGCCATGCCAATGATGTTTCATAGAATAATGATTTAATAATCTTTAACACAAAAGTGATCCTTCAAGGAATTGGGTAAGAATTTGATGAAAGCACAAGTTCATATTTCAGAAATTTACCTTTTGCCTAGCTATAATGATACTCTTCATTTACTCCAACATTTTAGCATCTAAAAGCTTCATAAAGGAAGAGATTCTTACATTATAAAAAACTTAAGCTCTATTTTTAGATGTATTTATGATTCTAAGTATCTCATCCAAGCTTTCAATCTTCAGTATGATGTGCCATATTACACACTGGTAATTCAGATGTGTAGGTAACTATGGATGAGTTATCTGGATGGTTTGTTGCCTACAGGGGTAATTATTTCACTGAGAGCTGTTGTAGTATTCATAGTAAATGCTGCTGTGTTGTGGCTATCATATCCACATTTAGTTATAGTTTGTATAAGGACTGATGTAGTTTAAGCCTCTCCTGCATATTTCTGTGGTTACAATGATTAATTTATCTGAGCATGAAGACCTCTAAATTCAAACAACCAATAACAAAAAGGTCAGCAGCAATCAATTGGTCTCTTATTATTTTCTTTTCAATTTCACCACTGTTAAAAAAAGAAAAGTAATCTGTAACACATATATTTACATATATACATGTATGATAAGGTTTTTGCAAAAGTCAAAATTCTAAATGTTACAGGTCTTACCTCTACATTTGATCTCTCTCCAGATAATTCAAAAAGTAATATTATAATTTAATCAAATCTTGAAGTGCCTTTACAACTTAAGAGGTTTTCCGAATTAGAATAAAAATAATAAATATCACTTTTAATATGTATTTTCCATTATTTTTTCAGAAATTATGGAAGTTACATCAAACTGTGGCCAATCCCCTATCAGAACGTACCAGAAACATGAATTATATTCACCTGGGCACCACATTAAGAACCCTTAATCTGTGATCAAGCTTCTTTCTCAAGGTTAAGTATTGGAACAGCTCTTACACTTTCATTCAAAAGAGAAAAAAAAATAAAGGAAGCAGGAAAAGCTGTTATTATGGAAATAGCCTCCCTTTATCAATGCCAGAATTCCCCCAAACCAAAAGCACAACATGGTTGCTATACCTGACAATTTCTTTAAAGCATGGTAAGTGCTCAAGAAAAACTCAAACATGAAAACCAAAACTTATTTTATTTTACAGTTTTAGTCTAGTTCAAAGAAAGGATGGGAAAGCCTAGATGAATCAACAACAACTTTCATGTTGTCCCTAAACATTAAATCATGGTAAGCCCAGAAGTGCAATGAGGCTAATTTCAAAAATAAGTCTTTGAAACTGTTTTATATGGCCCATGCCCACACAATGGACCTAATAACAATATAGGAAAACCAGAATTTTATGAAGCTCCAGCAACAGAACCAACAAGGTTACATGGGTCGCACTGACACATTGCCTAACAAGATACCTAGCATGAGAAAACACCACAAGTCAAATATGAAAAAGAAACTTGTGAGCTTCATCAAAAGATGTAGATGATGCTGTGCCTCCACCTCCATAACAAAGTAGCCATCACCCAGTGCAGATACTTAATCAAGCAACTGTTGCTGCCTTCTATTGAAGTAAGATGATAGACCAAAGAGCTGCTTTTGTTCTCTGCAAATTTGCATCATTCCTTGATAGCAATATGTAGAAGCAGATCCTCAGTAAATCCTCCATTAGAAGAGCCCATATCTAGTTTCATACATATATTACACCAGAGAGTTAGAGAGACTTTCAAGTTAATATACTCTTCACCATTCATGGGTATGGCAAAATCCTACTAGATATGTCAAGACAGGTGAACAAAGTGGACCAGACCCAGCATTGGTGTTGGAGGCTGGCATGGATAAGCTCCTTGGTATTCCTAAAAAATATCAGGAATTTCAGAACCTAAAGCAAATGCAGTCATGCAATGCCTTCAACACTGATGCATAGAGGGTTAAATGAAAATCATATTGTTTGATACCACTGTTAGAAGGAGATGGAATGGAACATGTATATGACTAACAAATGATTGGTTGCTCCCTTCTTCATGCTACTTGTCATTATCATATACTAGGGTTTGTGCTAAAAAAACGTTTTTGTAGAAATCATGCCCTCAAAGTCTTCAAGGCCTAAAATTTCCTTCTTCAGGGTTTTAAAAATTAATTTGGTACCCCTTCAATCATGAATGCATCCACAGCCTTATTGATGAAAATGACATGAAACAGCATGTGGAACATATTAAGGAGACAATTATCTCCATCTGTTGAGGGTTTACACTCAATCCTAATTTACAGCTTCAAATGCAAATTGAACTCCAAGAAACAACATCAAGCTTATCAGAAGGATTATCCAGGAAAGTGACATTGATTATTCATCTTCATACATGGCTGCATAGGCCATCTTGCCAACTTTCATTCAAGCAAAGTAGTAGTTAATTTTCCAATTCTTTAATTTTCATCAGTAAGAAGCTTTAAAAAGTAAAAAGCCTTAAATGAAAGGGGTCTTCCAGTAAACTCATTAGAGTCAATTTAAATGTCAGAAAGTTTAGGAGCCTTAACAAGATCTTGAAAATACATAACTTTGCTACTTCAAACACAGACAGATTATTCACCACTCTGGTTTTCCCAGTGACCTTAAATGAAAAAGAACCATCTGTTTGAGGTAAGTACAACTGTGAAATAATGCTTGAAATGACGTATATGACATTCAGATCATGAATGACTTTTAATGAGCATGTGGTCACACTGATGACCTCATTCCATGAATCAACAACATGCAACAAAAAATAGAATTCCTCCTCCAAATGGTGAAGGAACACCAGATTGCTCATTGCTCTGTATATGTCATTTTTAGTTGAAGCAAAAGCTAGTTTCATAATACAAATATCATTTATTTTGTTTTGAAATGTCATTTTCCTGCATACACATCACATATATTTTCTTCACTGAAGGAAAAACTAATTATTTTGCCAATATCATATAGATTAGCTTTAAGAAAAACAAAAAGAAACCTCACTTTTAGTTGAATAAAAAACAACTGTAATTTATTTTTCATGACTGAATACCATTTTATACAATACACTCTTACTTAATTTTCATGCAACAAAGGAATTAAACAGTTCTCTGTTAAACAAGTAGTTGGAAAATTCATATGCTTTGAGCAACCTCTAAATATTATTTCGTTTCCATTATATTTAGTACAAACCATTTTCTAATAGATGGTAACAAAAGGAGGGGTAAGACTTAAGTTATCTTCATTTGAAAATTCCATCCTTATAACTAAGTTATAATTTTCCAACATTGAAAATGTATTTCCACTCAAATAACTAGATATTTATTCAGTGCTGCCATTTATATGCAGAAATGTTTCACAAGCCTTGAGCTTCCACATACCCTACAATCAATGTGTTTCAACTACCTCTCATTTGTAAATTATCATCCAACAACAATTCACTAATAGGAGTAGGACACCCTCGTGGTGACTGTGATTTGGTCAATGTGATTCTACCAAACTATCACTTCAAATTTTAGTACTAAATGGAAGCACTAGTTATCAGTATGGAGGAATGATTGGAAGTGTGAAAGATGAAAGTAATATCATAAATGTATTTTCAATATAGAAAAATTATAACTTCTAATATGGTATGTTACTCATGCTCATATAAGTAGCTGGGATCCCACACTGAATCAGTGGAGAAACTGTTGTGAAAGAAAGAAAGAAGCATCTGAATGACACTCTTAAAAGGGGAGATATATATAGTAGAGGATTGTATGCAGAAGACCTTACCACTTTTGTATCAGGAGTATTCCTATGCTCAGTGTGGAAAGAGGTGATGCATGCAAGAGCACATCCAAGAGGAAAAAAACAAAGGCTGGAAAGGGACCCAAACTACTAGTTAACTGAATCAAAAACCCATAGATGACAGTAATGTGGGCAAGTGTAAAAAAGATGTGCCTCAATGTGTAAAAAGGTCAAAAATGCAAGGAACTATACAGTCAAGTAAATCCATGGAAACTGACATCCATGTGGGGGTAGGAAAGAGGATCATACCATTTCCACTTCAATTTCAGAAGACCTAAGGAAACTATTATACCCATCATCTGTGAACAGGACATAAGATAGCAAAGTGATAAAATGTATGAGTGGTCTGCAAACTAACATCTAGATGATCAAAAGAATAAGGATCTCCCTGCATTGTAAAATATCTCACTCAAAACTAATCAGAGAAAAAATATCCCAACATAGTGGCAACCTTGGTATACAAGTCTTCAAGAAATAGCACAAAAGGTAGGACTGAAGTAAACTGCTTGATCATCCACCAGGGCTCACAAGATGATAGCAGTGAACATGAATCCACTGAGTGAGGAAACAAGTACACTTGTAATACAAAAGTGAGGACTTGTGTTAATTGGCTCAGCTATGAATCCAAAACCCAACCACTGGGGCCAGAAATTCATGAGAGAGGTAGAATAAGGGGGCCTCAATCAAAGTGATGAAACACAATTTGGACAGCTCATTCCATAGCTACAACATCCCTCAGATATACTTGTCAATAGATGAAGCACAAAACAGGAGAACATCTCATCATCTACACTAGCAGAATACCATCATTCTACTCTCAACTGAATAGATCTCTTATTGTTTGTATCATATACCACTATCACATTCAAGAGGATGCCTCCATGGACCACCACCCCAGCAGCATGGAACTGTCAATTAATAAGGACTCCTGTACTCTACTGGAAGAAACAACAGGTGGAGAAAATTCTGTGGAGTCTATAACAATTTCAACACTGGAAATAGTGCAAAGAGAGACCACAAAAATCCTATTGGGAAAAGCACACCAATCCTGATTTATTTGGCAAGGATGAGCAGCTATCCTCTTCTGGTTCACCCATGAAGTCCACTTCAACATTGTGTGTTTAGTAACCACGTAAATTATAGATTTTAAATCATCATGGCCTTACAGTGCAGATTTAACTCGTTTAAGTATACCTAGGCAGATACCATTCACCATTGAAGCAGAATCGATAAATAAATAAAAAAGGACATATACTTGAAAAATAAGAGGTATGCAAAAAAACAGGCAACTTACCCAGTCACAGTCACAATGAAGAATGAAGCACAACAAAATGCAGAAGATGATGCCCTGATGAGAAAGAAACAGCTACATAAAGCAAATAAGAGATAAGCATATGAAGCATAGTCCCAGTCCTCATTGGAAGAAGTATCTTCGATATATGACAAGGGTAAAATACAAGCAAAAACAACCACCAGTGCAGATCATCTATTATCAAAGAAGGAAAGATAATAGTAATATCTAAGCAATCCCACATAAAATTCCTTTGGTTGTGGAGAACCTACTGAAAAGACCTCATGAGCATGAACCATGAGATAAATGCTGCCATTAAACACCACATCCCCAAGATCTTGCAAACAGTAAGAGTGTTAAGAACTGCCAGCTCTATCAAATGGAGTCAAAGAGGAAAAGGATGGGTCTGAGAGAGATGAATGTCACAAAAACAAATGTATTTGTTAGATAACAAAAAATAGCTTCTCTAATTTAATTAACCAACCAACCCAAGCTATCCCAAAATGAAACTGATAAGTGGGCTGGGTGGACTCCAGTTCAGAATGAGCCAACAGTAACCATACATTCATGTAATAGAGTAAACCCAAACCTCTGGTACACATACATCTAGCAAAAAACCTAGACCACTCTATAAAAAACATACGGTGCCAAAACGAGCACAGCAGAGAGAGTGCAAAATTGATAATCTATAGCATAATGTACAAATCACATAAGCTATATGAATATGTAAATAAGCATTTGAGACGTCTACTTTGGTCATCCATAAAGCTGAATAAAAAGCCCACCTGAGGATGAGAAATGAGTCAGGATAAAGTGTAATTGCACAAAGAAGCAAATGAGTTGGAACAGATCAATCATGGATTACCAGCCTCTAGTTTTCTTGGGTACCACAAACAGCATAAATGGAATAAAACCCTGGATAAAAGCAAATGACAGATTTGATTGCATTCCAAGAGAGAAGATCCTGTACCACCTCAGACAGATAATGGAATGTGATAGTATCCACAGACAATGGAAACAAAATGAGTATCTGAAATAATAACAAAGAGGAAAGAAAGTTCACGACAAATCCCTTGAATAAAATTTGAAGATCCTTAGTGAATTCCTCCCACAGAGCAACAAACTTGGAAAAACAAGCATCTATCACACTGGAAACCACAGGGAAATCACCAATGCTTTTGTTGGCATGATGCTCTGCATAAAACAAAATGACAAGAGGAAAAATTTCCTGGAGGAAGGAACAGGTAAAGAATGGGAAGAGTTAGGGCAGGAAATGGAAATAGGAAATGGTTGAGGCTCAGACCATGACAAATTGTCAACCAACAAAGAAAGAGCCAAGTATTGTCTCACTGATTCCACTTTGGACTCCAAAGTTTCTGAAAGATCTCCAAGTAACAACTCATGGAGAAAAGGGTCAATCATAAAATCCTGGGATATGGAGGTGGTAAATGAACTTGGGGCATACCATATCTCCTCCCAAAATATTCCAACAACAAAAGAACTGCATGTGCAAAGAAAGAGCTGAAATTGAAAAATGTGGCAATATGAATGTAGTTATGGCAAATGTATCCCAAAAAAAAAACCTAAGAGAGGAGGTGGATGGTGGACAAGTACCATAGGGCAGATCTGATAGTAAGAAAAGGCAAGAAAATATGGCATGGGATAAACAAGCAGGATAATCAGGATAATAAATAGTAAAGACAACAAAAGTAAATTGATATAAAGATTAAAAACTTGGAGAGGGCTAAACCTAAACATCCAAACACAAACACTGCCAAATTTGAAGAGACAATTACATAGAATAACAGAGAGGGAGTTACATGAGTCATTGGGTGTGTAGCACTTCTATTTATGGAGGTATGTCACACTACAGTTTGAATGCAAGAATCAGTTAAACCATGTGAAAGAAAAACTTATGACATGTGAAACACATTTTTGTAAACAGAGGGCAGCACTGAACCAAAAAAAGCAATGTTTGTGAGCAAGAATGAGTTATCAGTAAAAGTGATTACAGGTGCCTCAGAAGTTCAACGTCTTCATTATTAATTAATAATTAATATGCTGAATAACATAAAAAGTTATTATTTGGCTAATAATGATCAGAAAACCATAGAAAATATTGATGTGCTCAAAATTCGCAATAGGAAAATAAGGAGGCCTTATTAAAAAATTACTGTTCTGAAGAATGAAGTATGTAGATCTGGTTCACTGACAAGATTGCAGAAAAATAGTTGTAATAAAGTGACATTTGTCAAAGCAAAAAAAAAGTAATTTTACATGAGTTTAGTATGGGAAACACTGGATTCAACTGGCTGAAATCATACAACAAAATTCCACAATGGAAAGTTAACTAAAGTAGAGGTATTTCAGAAAGCAATCTTTTGTAATAAAACTTTGTATATGAATTCAAAATCTGCATGACTGAACATTGACAAAAGTTAAAGTTCAGTGTACAACAATAAAGTTGTATCAAAACATAACTGATGAATCATATTTTGATATTATATAACTTTCGAGTTTTTAATTTTATAATAAAAATGTTTTTTTTTAAATCCTAAATCTCCTATAGTATGAGAATTATGACATTTGCTGTCTAGGTATTCCCTCCTCTCTAATTTATTTAGCCCCACCCTTCTTAGAAATACACAAGTTAATGTGACTTCCTCATTATAATCCACTGCATGATGAATTTATTTAATTCTATGAAATCCTTCATTATGTGAGTATGGGAAATAAATATTAAAGGCCTAATTTGTTCCAAGACCATAAAAGTTAACTTTTAAGACTTTAAAAACATAGTTTACAAAATTAAAACACTGATATTTGAAAAATAAACATAATAAAAGGTTTAAGGATTAAACTTAATTTAAACCAAAAAAAAACCAAAAATAAAGCATAAAAGTAATCATATAGTAAAATAATTCTCAGGGGGATTGATGGAGAAAGTTAATTTTTGGAAAGAGAATCTTCTTCCATTATAACCTCTGGGGATTCAAGGATGTTGCATGAAGTAAAATTTTCCAAGTTGCTTGATTATGATGGTTCCAGCCTTGGTTTTTTTGTAAAGAAACAGTGAAGAGTTGGCTGCCCTGCTGCCTTCCTCTTCTCCATTAACAACTTCCTGAAGAAGGACACGAATTTGTCATTACACTGACACACTTGCAGCTCTGTTTGCTCTATGGATGGATGTCTGCTGACATATTTCTTGACAGTGTTTTTAAATTTATAAGTTCATTCAGCTATGCAGTTGTCAAGACATTATCTTCTTATTCCTTCTTCCTGCTGTCATATTTAATGAAGTTGTCCAGTTGTCCAAAAAACATGAAGTTTTGCATACAAAAGACAAAACTGTAATGTTTACTTACAGCCTGCAACATTTTAAGAAGATGCAAAAACATATTAGAAGTTATAAAGTGTGGAAGTTCTAACAACCACTAAAGTCTCAAACTCAGTCTAATTGATCAAGCCAGTAGTGAGAGTAACAAAACAAAAATTCACTAACTAAATTAAAGATGATGCAACATTCACAAAAATCCCAATTATGCAGCTAAAAAAAACAATATGGAACAACACCTCAAGCATATGATGCTTAGATCCAAAACTTGCACTCATACATTCAAAAGTAGCCCACTTGGGAAAGCTGCTGAAAAAAATACCAAAGATGAGAAGCAGAAAATATTTCAGTACAGTGTAATTATACTGAAACTATCAAAGTCTCCACCACCCACAAAAAAAAAAGAACAACAAACATTTTTGAAATATCACTGCATGGACTAGTGTATCATAATTTGCTAGGGCTTTTCCACGATATTTCAACTATTATTAATGACTTATTATAGCCCTTGTATCACTTTTTATATCTATTCCAAACCAAGACTATTCAGTTTTTTTTAATTTTATTCAGTTGATTACATTTTAATTTAGTTAGTCTAAACTAAATGATTAATTCTTAATAAACATGATAATGTGTTTTATAAAGTTAGTTTTCCCAATACTTCTGGCCAGGAAATTTATGCTTTCTACATTTTCCACAACTTTTACAGGCCTAAAAATTAACTCTCTTTTATATATATATAGGATTTACAGGATGTGTGAGAACCCTCATAGTGCTTGTACAGTTTTTGTTCCAAAAAAGCTTTACACACTAATTTGAAAAATAATTCAATAACACAATCAGTTACAGTCACATGTAAAGTCTTTAGTTCAATCAGCATTAACTCTCTTTAAACATTTCATGTAAGCACTTATAACACGCTATATGTAATCTTGATTTTCAATAACAGAATATCAGATTTTACTCTACAGTTCAGCCTTTAAGCTCATCAACAGTAAAGTCTTTGAACTACTGACTGTGAAGTATAAAATCACAGTCTGCTCATAAATATAATTTGCTCTTATAATATTTATAAAATTACAGCAAAATTAAGGTTATGAATTTAATCAAGGTTGTTATTACAGCTCTTCTTTGATTCCACGAAATTTGAAATACAAACTGAAATTACTCTTAGTGAATTCTCTTCACAGGAAGCTCCTCTGTTTCAGCAGACACAAAATAAATATTTAGAACTAAAATACAATTAAACAATTAATTGAAGTTTAATAAATCAGCTCTGCTTGTGTTGATATACCCACAAATCAATGTCTGTTGTAGCCTTCTTGGACTTGTGTGCATATACAAACCTCTACAAGTATATGTTTACCTTTACCAATGAAGCAAATGTATAACTAGGTTTAAAAACTATCAAAACTTAGTTTTAGCAACTGAGTTTGAGTATACAAATATTTTTGGTGCTAAAGTAGTAATATTTTGAGATTTATGACAATCATTTTGGATTTTTTTCTCCATCTAGAAATCAATGATACCTGTGACCCATGACTGCAAAAATACTTGTACAATTGGCTCCATTAACTACTAAAGCCTAGTCTTGGCTACAAAATTTGTGTACAAGTCATTTGAATGGTAGGATATGGACATTTTTACACTTCATTTATTAAAAACTATGGTTTCACTAGTAAAGGCATCATCAGGTACCATGGTCATTAATAAATAAAGTTTTTGTGAAACATACAACTGTCTTTGGTTTTTTTCTCATGTGCTGTAATAATGGTTTCAACAAGCACTGAGAGTTTCATGTATCAATTATATAAAACAACAGGAAAATTTGAAACTTCCTTTATTATTTCCTTAAGGGTCTAAACTTGTCAAGATTTTGTTTCTAAAATTTGCTTGAAAAGCTTGAGGAATATTAAAATTCTACATAACGACATACACTATAATTGAAAAAATGCAACATATAATTTTACATTCAAGAATCTCAACACTACCTGAATATAGGGTGGTGGAGCACAACCTGAAACAACTAGACTTGAAGAAATACCAGTATCTCTCATTTCAACATCACGATCAGAGAACAGATAACTACTACTTCGTTCATTTGTAAGTATAGCAACAGCTTCATTAATGTCATTTTTGCTTAAACGCAGTGCTCTTCTAACTTCTTCGACATCAATAAATCCCATACTTTGAAGAGTACTGATGTGCTTTTCTTCTTCTTGATCCATATTGGTTAGCTACTCCCCAATAATAATAAAAAACAGAGACTAAGGTAGAAACCCTGCAATAATAAATTTAAAAAATTACAAGTTTTGTCATTAAAAAAAATTCACAAAAATGAAAATTAACTTCCTAATTTACAAATTAAATGATTCATACAAATCCAGTTCTTTTAGGATATTAGACTGAATAGATTTTACAAGTAAAATACACATACTAAGTTTACTTATGTTTTATCTAAGCACAGCATGTTACAGAATTTTAAAACATTGCATCATTATATAGTTAACCCTATGGGCTTGATATAATATATACAAGTTCATCTATGCCTTTGCTCACATTAAGCATTCGTACTACACCTTTTGATACAGCATGTGTATCTTCACAAAATAAGGTACACTTTTAGTACAAGTTTTTTGTAGACAAGAAATCAAATTTTTCAATGAAATATTTTACAAAAAATTCATTTGTGAAAACAGTCTGTTTCATTATTAGTCTGAGTGCAAAGCAATTTCATGTTATGATTAAGAAAACTATTCTTTGTCCCAACAATCTCAAATATTATTTGCATAATCTCTATACCCTCCTAAATAATTTCAAAAATTGGTTTTCAATAAGACTTTATACTTTATATTATTTTCTATACCTTAACTCTGTGGGATGTATGTCAACTGACCAGCCTTGTAACTGTCATAAAAAAAATTAGGAAACAATTATAAGTTATGCATCTTTCGTTCCAGAATGAATACATATTATAACATAAAAATACAAATGTTTAGTCTAAGTAGCTTAAGCCTCATAATGTAAAACATTTTTTATCATATTGACCTTCCAATCATGCCTACCTAGCATTGCATAATTTGCATTGACACAGTGCAGGTGCACTCATATTACACATCCAATGATATAAAACTTATCTTTAGCCTTCCTTATTTTGGCTGCATTTTAATGGACTAATATTTTGTAATATACAGTCACATTTCAGTTATTATACATTATGTATGTATACAGATCATTACTATTTAGAAATACATTATCAAACTTATTTTTCTCATAATATAAAATAATAAATTTAGAATTAAAGCAAACAATTATCTCTTCTTGCTATGACCTTCGAATTCAGTTGCTGCTGAACAAAGACTGCTAAGCCTCTTAAAACCATGCACATGGAGAATACCAAACAAATTGTTTTTAGGTTTTATTCATATAAGATGAATAACCATAAAATCATAAGTAACTATACCGATGCCACAAAATTTCACCATAATTTATTAAGCTTAGTAACTAAGATGTATTTAGATTTTAAAAATATGAAACTTCGAGCAGGTTAAAAACACAACCTACCTTCATGAAACCTTGGTTCAATAAAGCATGGTAGCCTTTTTACAGATTAAAATAGCTGAGAACTACAAAATTGACATTCTAAGCTATAGATTGGTTATTCACAGGTCATATAGTGTTGTAAGAGGATATAAAGAACCATTTGAAAAAATAGAAATAGAACGGGGCTACTGTGTTTGAATCAGTACATAGGCCACATCTCGGCAAAATAAATAGATACATATTACTTATTTTATGTGCTAGCTTGGTAATATTAGCAATTTGAGTTCCTAATCTGCACAAAATTATAGATTTAATATAATAAGATCACAAACATCTAATTTAAACAGTGCTGCATGCAACACACCACGATTCAATAAAATCTATTTTTAGATGTGTTCTTTTAGTATTCATTTTAAAATTAAGAAATTAACTCATTTATAACATTAAAGTTTGAATTACAATCTACAATTTGCTTTCAAAACTTAACATAAATTCATAAAATAGTAGTTCAATAAGATTTTGAATGCAAGTCAACAAATGCAATGACATGATATTTGACCTGTTACAAAATCATAATGTACTGTTTCAAAATCATTTTTTAAATTAATTTCTAGTTAATCAATATGTAAATTTATCAAAAAATAGTGGTTCATTACCAAATACAAGTTACTAATGATTACTTCGATAAACAGATGCTTTGTGAAAATCAGCTGCACTGTTTTTCTGAAAACAGTTCATTTTTACTAACATTTGAAATATTTAAGATTTTGTTTATTTGATAATAAATGTAAAAGTTTCACTTAAGAATTTATATAGTCTAATCCTATGTTACCAAAATTAAGTGCCCACTGTTATTTTGGTACTTATGGCAAGAAATCTCATATTATGATGTTTTTCAATATACTTTTGAGGTTCCTGTTGACTCGACAATCTTAAGATATTTTTAGACATTTTTATTTCAATAATTTCTGTGACTGTTAGAGAATGAAAAATATTGTTCACATTAACACACTGAAATGAGCTTTTCGTTGTTTGTGTTATGAAAATCATCAGATGTTATATATCTCCATTATGTTTTGTCTATCACATTCATATATATATATATACATTCCATTTATTAACTGGTGATTTACACACCTTGTGAAGACAAAGCCTGAAATATACAAAACAAATAACATAGGTTATCTAACCCAGTTGTTTTGTCTGGTGCACATCACCCACATCTATATAATGACATGTCTAGTATTTTATTAATATCACTTTGGAATTGGAATTGAGCCAATTATTGCATAATAAGGCAACAAACAGAAGCGACACAATTTCCTAATCATGGAAAACCGATTGTGAGAAACTAAAAATAACATCTCTGTAAGTATGCTTACAATTAAGACCTTGCACTTTTTTTTTTTATACAAAACACAAAATATTATTCACCACATAACAAAACAATCTATGTCTGTTTCTCATTTATTTACATAAGCTGATATACTGAAGGAAAGAAAAGTTAACAAACAATGGGCTGCCTATCATGAAGCACACCCATTTCTTTATGGGTCATACATTAGCAAATGGTTAATGACAGCCCCCTATCCTCAGAACTAATGCACACTGTGTTCTTGCTGGAGATTTTTGTGGACTTTTTCCCCCCCAAAGTTCTCAAAACAATACACCACGTGGCTCCTTGTTAGTGCTACATTGGAAGTTTCATGCTAAGTTCATCACTTCTTAGGAGTAAACTTTTTTTTTTTTTTTTACAGTGGTCATTTCTTAAGTTCAAACCAAGAAAATATTTGAACTCTTATTATTATTATTATTATTATTATTATTATTATTATTGTACTTCCAAAAGTGGAATGATTTACAATAAATTTATAGAAAGGTTAATTTGGAGTGTGGCTTCATTCTTACCACAACAAAGCCACATACAATATAGTACACAGCTAACTCTGTAATAACAATTTGCATACAAGTTGAATTTTTGATATGGATACTCTAAGAGCAACAAGCATTTTTGCAATGTGAACAATGAGTTTATGCATCATAATACATACTATGACACTTCTCAGCATACACTATGTGTATGTAGCCCACATTACATTACACAAAGGCCTTACAGAAATGCTGGATTACAAATGAAAATTTTCAGTGTCCTTTATTTCACTTTTGATTGGAATACTTTATTTAGTTTAGTTCAAAATGTGTCACATGATAACAAAAGTTTTCAAACTTACAGCTAAAGTGAATGATGAAATTAGGCAATGAAATTCAACAATTTGTCTCTCACAATGGTTACATAACATTATGTGCCAACCATGTATTGATCACAAGGTCAATCCCCAGTTTTATTTTTCACTTGTTTAAAAAAAAATGGGAAGAAGATCATGTACTCTTTGTATGGCACATTTATTGATAATTTCATCCATGTTAAATCTAATGAATCTTCAAAGTACATTCTCTGTAATCATTACAATTATTAAGGTTAAACAGTCAACAATACTACACAATGACATCAACTTTACTGTACATAATCAAAATGGGGTCATTTGTACACTGTAATAATTGGCAATCAGTGATTTCCAATTGTGACATGATCAGAATAACAGTAAGCACATCATGTCATTATTCTTCAACCAACACAGCTATCTTGTCCCACAAATGTACTAGCTAACTCTTTGGATTCATACCTATGTAAATTCTAATAACCTGCACAGTCCTCCACTAGACTTCCGATGCTCAAGAAACTGTGCACTGGTTTTTAAAAAAGGTGCAGAGGCTGTCATATCAGCTATCTCTTGATAGTTTGTATCAGTTATTATTATTATTAATCTTCCATCTGTTACAGTGACAGTTTGAATATCATTTGTGTCTAACAGTCCTGAACTGCAAAATGAAAATTCCCGTAACTAGTGACCAAGAAAACACAACTGAGGTAGAGAATTTTTCCTTTATGTTCTTCACATCTTTAAAAGCCCAACTCCCATTGCATCAGTGATATATCCAAGCCAGACCCAGTTATTCAACTGATACCACAGTGACTTCACCACAATGCCTTTTAATACCTGCTACTGTGAAACCAGTAGATGACACTTCAATCAAGCAATAGAACCATTGCAGACCCTGTTTGGGAGAAATGGTTTCTTTCTCTGCTTCAGCATATTTTGAAATTACTAATTCAAACTGCTCTGCCACAAAAATTGCCTCCTTCAAAAAGAAGACATCTCTGAGACCACACTGTTTTGCTTGACAACCTTCCCCTCCATTAAATATAGCAATACATATCTCTTCAGAATTCAAGGAAGCATGCTTAGAAATACCCTCCCATTCAACCTCCTAATATCAAAAGTCCTTTGACTTTGAACTCAATTTTATAGATTAGTGAATTCTTAACAGGATTGGAAATGAGTACAAATAATTAAAAACTGCATCTCGTCATCAAGTCATTCTTTGTTTTAGTGCTTTCTATAGCATAAAGCACTAAATCATTCATACATCACATCAAAAATGCCCGCGTCCAAGGGTACATTCATTTCAGGAAATAATTTGTTTGTTTCAAAACATAAACACTGCTCAACTTGTGTATTTCAGAGAATTAGCAAAGCATAATAATGTATTGTGGCTAGGACAGTAACTCAGGTCATATAATAAGTTAAAATTAGTTATGTATGGTACTGAACAGAAGAGACAGGTGCAGAGATAAATCATCCCTATCTCAAAGAGAATACAAAACCCATCTGGCTGGCATAGCCACTATAAATAGTTTAGTTCTTAGTTTGGGAGTAACCTGTACTACACTGACAGATTAACATCCAAGTCACATTCTGAAGAAGGTGTGCATATACTTGGTTTCATATGAGAGAGTTTACATCACATGAAAAGGGACTCTATACTGACCTTCCCACTGACTCAGGACTGAGCAAGCAAGGGTTCTCCCACTTCACTAGAAGAAACATAAGAAAGGAAGTCACACTGAAGAGAACACCAGAGGTATGAAGACTGAAGAGGAATCAACTCATCTCCATAAGGTCCAACACTGACACACTGAGCTAAGATTTACAAAGAATAGACAAGAGGTGCCAGCCAGGTTTAAGGGAAAGATCAAACCTACTGCTGTCATTTTCTCTTTCTTTTTCGTGTGAAGAACAACTTGAAAGTTAAAATACAAATAATGCCAAAGAAATCAGAAACCCTATCTTAAAAGTGGGCAGTCAGTGGTACAGATGGGTTTAATATCATGTCTTATCCCCTGTTTGATGCAGATTTTGAAAGAGAGCCACACCGTGGCATCCATTGCCTAACTCTCTCCAGTATATAGAAATACTAAAGTAATAAAACAGTTGTGGAAGGTCCCTCAAAAATAACAATCAATAACTCACCTCTTTAGGGAAGCCTCTGCAAAGTTAAAAGAAAGGCAACTAGAGGGAGACAAACAAGAAGAATATGGTGTAACTTAGGTGACCAAACAGTGTTAAAAATCATCCTCATCCACAAAACCTTGTAAAGTTTTTACCACTGAAGATAAGAGAAGCTATGCAACAAAGAAATTCATGGGAAGTGAAAGGAAAAAAAGGAACATCTCAAGGATGTTGATACAGATAAACTGTTTCTTTAAAGACCAGACCCCAGAAAAGTATGCAGAAGTACAGAACTGTACACCATCAGGACACAAATGCATCTTAAAAACAGATGCAAGTCCAAGCAAAACAAGGAAAAAAAGAATTCATAAGTTTGATGTGGGGTTAATTAAGTCATTGTGATACTGAGAGTTGAAATTCTCAACACAAGAGAAGACACAAAAATCTTAGAATACAATTCATATTGGCATATGCAAAAAAGAACAAAAGACTTAAGACAGAATTTCTTGTGCACAAGGAAATGAAGACACAAAAGCTTTAGTAACTAGAATCTCTATGTTTGGAAAACATATTGGAGAAGGCTGAGTCTATTGTAAAATTAGTTGAAAAAGACTCCCAAGTGATTCAAATGCTTGGTGATGATCATAATTGACTTAGAGAGCTTCTCCAGTCAACACAAACAAAATAATACCTGAAGGAAAAGGCAAATCACAGTCAAGAATGCTTGTGTGGATAAGATAAAAAGTCAGTTTATCCATATACTAGTGAAAATGTAAACCTAATAAATGTGATCCCTATGCAAATATCTCCAGGAACCAACTGAAAAAAACAAATCAACAATACAGCACAATTAGTAAACCTGAAGGGCCCAAGACTAAAAAGGCTGATTGATTTTGCCAAACGAGAAGCATGTGAGCTGAACATGTGATCATGATCTGTTCACATACTAATAGATCTGCCAGTTCCTCAAAACTATTGTCCCATTTGGCCATGTCAGTCCATCTGGTGAAGTATCACCACAGATGTGTTACAAACAGAAATACAGTTTCTCCAGTGTCAGATTTGACTTCTTTCAACTTCCAGCAAAAACCTTAAGTTAATATCATTTCAGCAAAGCCACTTTTAATTTATCATAGTCCATGGCATCTTCTGATGTTATGCCTGCATGTACTTTGTAGGCCTTTTCCTGTGAGAAGTGGGCTGAGACAGATTGTCCAGTTACCTCTGTCCAAGTTCTGACTTTGGTCAGATCTTTCATATCTCTCCAGGAAAGCATCTATTTCATCTTTTTGATCATCAAATTTGGATAACTTGGTCAGGTGACTCTTTTGTTATTCTTAGATCCTTTTTACCTTCAGCTGGATGAGCTTTGCTATCTCAAATTATGCTCTCATTCTTTCCATTTCTAGTCTATCCTCTCTCTATCTCTTTCATCTATATTTAATTCTTGTTGTTGAACACACTCTCATAGTTTGCCATCTTTTAACCCAAGACACTCCTCTTTCTAACCATTTATCGAAATTTGACATGGTTATATGGTTCAATTGTAATTTCCATACTATTTGCACTACTGCTACAGTTATACATATACAGGCCTACCAGTTTCTACCATTGTTCATGTTTTCTTCTACCACCATTTCTCATTGTATAATCCAAGCTGTGGCTCATTAAATGTCAATTCAATTGCTTCTGAATTCAGTTGATAATAAGCCAAGCTATTTTTCTCTATTTTTATACAATTGCATTCATATATAATTAACTTACACTATCGTATACATTAATGTATCCTGAACTTCCAATAATCTCCAACTTTTTGTACTTCCAAAAATCATCTCCCTTTAGTCAAAGTATACACAGGCAGGTTCAATTAGATTAGAACACATTTTGACAAGACAAATGATTCTCATCTCTTTCAAACTGTTAATCTCACTCTAACATATCAACTGTTAAGCTATTCACACCTATGATGGTTAACTATGTTTTCTATTTTTTTTATGACCAAACTTCTCTTTAACATGAATTTACTTTTACTTAGCCCCTTAATAATACTACCTACACTGAACTGTCTGTTATATATGACAGTGGAATAAGGCAGCCTGACAACCCACAATCGAGGTGACAAAACACCCCTAGCTGAACAGTCAAGTGAGAAAATTCATAACATGAGGACAAATGGGTTGAGCAGGGGCAAACCTTGGACCCAAAGGCCAATGACAAAAAAATGTTTCACTTACATTAATAAATACCCCTAACTTTGTTACAACGGGAAGGTTGTGTAGAACAAAATGTTGACTTCCAATTATGATTTTTGTTTCTTATTAATTATATAACTGAAAATTTAGTAGTATAAATCTTGTAATTTGTGACTGTGGAATCCAATGATGTATGAATTTTTGTCTTATTTTCATTATTTTAAAATCATCAGAATACCCTACTAAAAGTATTTAAATCATAGCTAAACATTAATTTGCTAAAAAAGAATACATTTTACTTGATATTTACCTCTTTCTTAATTACCTCAAAATTTTAAGGCCAGTTAATATTTTTTTAACCACTGAATTTATAGAAACAATGCCATACAAGAAACTTTATATTACAGATTACATAATGTATAAACCAATACTTAAATACATCTGACCCAACTGAGCCAACATTATGTTAAAAAATTATGAAAGCGAAATGTATAAAGGTTGCTTTACATCAAATCATCATACCAATCCATGTATATTCAAAAGGTGCTAAAACCAATGTCTCATAAATCCTTTACACATAAAGAACACCATCTATGAAATCACAATTGTTTGTTTGTTTCTGAATTTTGTGCAAAGCTACACGAGGGCTATCTGTGGTAGCCGTCCCTAATTTAGCAGTGTAAGACTAGAGGGAAGGCAGCATTTCATCACCAACCACTGCCAACTCTTGGGCTAGTCTTTTACCAGAGAATAGTGGGATTGACCATTACATTATAACACCCCCATGGCTGAAAGGGTGAGCATGTTTGGTGCGATGAGAATTCGAACCCACAATCCTCAGACTACAGGTCGAACACCTTAACCCACTTGGCCATGATGGGCCGTAAAATGACAAATACATTTTTCAACTACACATACACAAGTAATCCAGTCACCCTAAACAAAAATATTTTTGTGCCATTGCAAATCATGTCAACAAAAGTCACTGCTGAAAATTACATCACTGCATACAGCATAATTAATGACACACCCTATCGATCAAAACTTTAGCAATTTGTGACAACTCTCTTGAATCTCTAAGAAATTTCTTCTAATTGAATCCAAACACCTTTCATCAACCTTTTAACAATGGGTACCTGTTTAAATAATTTTCTTCACAAATCACCATGTTTTGTTCAAAATTTAATGAAACACCTCTAATATCAATTTAATTATATTATCATTATAATGCATATTATGATTCAAAGTTTTGTGTTATCTACGTTTTAAGTCCATTACTTCAAAAAATACCTTTAAAATGTTAATTAAAATTTCAGATAACTGTCATGTGATCAACAAGTTATGAAAACAACTTTGGCACTCTGTATCTTCAATAATACAATGGCAAAATGTAGATGTATAACTACTATAAGATGCTTGCATAACCTTTTGACTCCTTTATTTCAAACTTCTGTGAATAAATGCATTTAAACCAAGTATTAATTTTTCAACCCCTGACAGTTACCATGTCTACCTCCAACAGATTTCTTTGAGTTTTGCCTACTACACATTGATATCACATGTATATGTGTGCAGTCATCAGAAAGAGCTCAGCTTGCACTGTAATCCTATGGTGGGTATTTTGAAATTGGCATGCAGCTGTCATCATGGAGTACATGTTACTAACTGTAGTATTGTTGGCTTGATCAATTATAGCATCTAAAATTCTTTCACACCTAAATATCGTATAGTTAGACATCCAGTTTAAACTGTATTTGGGTCTTAAAATTATATTTTAGCTTATTATGCATTATTTATGTAATAAGACTATTTTGAAATATGCCACATAACATTACACAGTGAATAAACATTTTGCCAAAAGTTGCACATCTGACAAAGACACCATAATATGCTCCAAGAGCACTGTTAACTTGTTACAAAATTAATGTGGTATAGGATAAGAAAGAAAAATAAAGCATTAAAAGTTAAATATATGTTAAAATCACCTAAAATTACAAATTTAAAAAAGGAAAACCCTATTCTACAAAAAAATTAAAAAGATACATATTTTATTTCATTGCAGTGTATATTCAAAATGAAAAATAAAATATAAACATTTACCTCAAAAAATATTTCTAATATCCTTTTAGGAAGTTCTAGAGATTATGTAAATGAAATATGACAACTATAAAACAAAAGAAAATATTTTTAGACTCAAAATGAAAATCAACTTGCAGTTGAACTACTTTAATAATTTGAGGGCAAATAATTACTATAGATGTTTTTGTTAGAATGGCATACAAAATACTTTAACAAAATCTCATGAGGGTTTGTGAGGAATGTTCAGAGTTACTGTAAGTTTGTTTTGCATAAATGTCCTTCTCCAGTCAAAGTGATGTAAATGAGATCATCTACTGAAGAAAAGGTTAACAGATACAATGCCTGACCTTTACAAAACCATTACCATTTCATGAAATATTTATTTTTCAGTTCATTTTTTAATATTTATGATCATTAACTCTTAATCTGTTCAGAAATAGTTTTAGCATTCTTCACAGTGCACCATTCCAATATATTGTTGTAATTTTATTTATTTTTTCAGTTACTATAATTTAAAATCAGTTTTGTAATCCGTCATCTTTACAGACCCTAAAAAAGGTGTAACCCAAAATGTCTAGCAGAAAAAAAAAACTCTTAATTGAATTATAATTATACTATTTTTTATGATCCAGCATTAAGGACTTACCCTGCATCAAACTGATTTTCTAATATGAACTATTAAGGAATGAGAGGAATACTTTCTGCAGGCTGTCTGAAATATTTAAAATGAGATTACAATCAATTATTTTTATTAAAATGTAAAATATAAATATGATATATTATAAAATATCACAAAAAGAGGTAGATTTCAATTTGATGATCCAAATACTTTCTTTTAGCTCAATTCACACTCATGCATAAACAAATGTCAGGTTCAACAGATATTTGTTAGTAAACAAAGCATAGGACAGAATGATTCTCATAATATACCAATATACCAAATCACTGATACATACAATACAAGCAGAGCCCAATTTTAACAGTCGTCCAGAATGACTAAAATGTTCCTCAGACAACCAACTTAAACCTCCATATTGTCTGATGAATGACAGCACCCTGGAATAGACCCTTACTTAAAACAGCATTGCAGTTTATTGTATACTTATCTATGCCAATACAACACTCTAATGTAATGTTGACTCTGATCCTTAAATCATCAGTAAATTCAATGACTGCAAATTTGAAAATCTAAACCCCCACAAAAATATCTTGTGGTCCATTTTTTGTTTTAAAATGATTGTTTTTTGTATGAGAGAGTGCATTTTTGTGATTGGCTAATTATGCCATTTTAAATCACTAAACTTTCTATCCTAGACAAGCTGCACCTCTGTGCTACTTTATGCACATACATTTTGTATGGAATTCAACTAAGTGTTAATGGCTGTGTGTCATAACACAATACAGTGCATTCAGCATAGTTAGTTTCATTAATACACATTATATTACACTATATTTGTGTGTATGTATATTGGCAGGTGGGAACTCACTATGAAATTAATCACTAGTAACACAAATATTTGGAGATATCAATTTCTAGTGTACTTGTTTACAACAATAAAACTGATGTGGCAATATTAACTTCTTAATGACAAACCTTTGGTAGGTACTAAAACAAATTTACAAAATAAGGCTCAGAATTTTCACCATTAATCATTATATTTGAAACCTTAAACCCCTTTTGTATAGGCCTAAGGTTAATGTTAGATATGACCCATCAAGTTTAAGAAATATTAAAGGCCTAGCTACCACAAGAAAAGTGGAAAACTCACAAATTACACAAAACATAATAATGATAACTGCAAACAAAATTTTATTAAAGTTGTGATAAGTATGAAACAGAATAATAACAAATAAAATAAGGCTAGCTTTGTCTCTCTCCTGGCCAATACAAATTACTAATATGAATGAAAATGTTACCAGTAATATATGTAAAAAACGAGTGATAGATAATTTTAAAAATCAACATTAAAAATGATAATTATTAAAAGAAATGAAAATTGTGAACTATTACTTATAAAAAGTCAATCTTGATATCTGGATTATATCTAACAAGAACTTGCTGCCATTTGTCATCTTTATATTTCCTTTTGAGTAATAGTAATAAATTTAACATAAATTAAGATTTAAGTAGTTTCATACTGAAAATTTAATTAGGCAGTTTTAAAACCTAGTTTAAGAAAGCAGTTTTTTAAATATATGTCACTATTAATGTTATATATTTTTTTTGTTTACATTGGAAGTGAAATTACCTAGACCTGAATGAAAATTCACATCAGAAGTGTATGTACATGTGAGCACTCACACACTGTACATATACTACAGTACAGTAAGTAATACACGTGAATGTTCCAAGGCAAATGTAGTCTCAGTATCGGCTGTAACTGGCAGGCAGGCCAAGATAATTGGAATGAAACAACTGAATGTAATTGGCCAAGATTGCTGTTCTGTTTAAAAGTTTTATATGTCACTGACCTCTACACAGATTCCTTATATCTAATAAGTAACCTATGGCTACCATTGGTTGAATCTACAGGAAATCTCTCTATCCATTAAAAACAGATAAACATACCAATCCTAATATTATACACATTTCACCTTAATACTTTAAAAGACCAACCAACATCATACCCACACTGATCTGAAGACAAAAGGCAGAAGACTTTTGAAATGTTGTTCTCTACACTTGTGTTTCTACAACAACCGTCATCCTTTAACTAAGTTCCATCATGAATACTCTGCCTAAACAATCTATCAGACAGAAGCTACTGACTACCCGTTTCCTTAAGATACTACGTAATATTACCGTAGTTTGAGCTTATTTTTTCCAATGTAATAAAACTTGCTGGAAAATAAGGCACAAAATTTGTTGAATAAACATTCAAAACTCCCAACTAAATGTTAATTGTACTTTTTGTAAATAAGATATAAAAATATAAAAATTCTTGTAAATGTGTCTTTTTTTTAAGGGTATTAATACATCAATATTTTTGTAATTGGATCTTCCTTGAGGGTATATATATTTATTGACAATCAACAGAGCCTTTCAAACAACCTCTTTGTGTGCAATAGAGATTTTACATAAAATACTCCAAAGGAACTCCTAATACATATATATAAAGAATATTCAGTGACATAAAGTTGCTCAAACATTCAATCTTCTGATCAACAATCTACAATCAAGTCAGGAATCCAACATATTTTACAGCTCCCAGCAACAAAAGTGTGTGAATGCAAAAATCTCAGTCATGAATATATAAAACCTGTGTAAATAAAATACAAATTACAGTATACCAAAAAAACTAATAAAATATCAACAGTAATAATACAAAACTGAATTTGCATAATTTATTTTGAGGCAACTTTACTCCCATTACTCTACTTTATTCTGGCTTGTCACATTGGGTCCAGAAGCATTTTCTATTTGAAAACAAACAAACAAACAAACAAAAACTTTCAAAACATTTAAAATTCTTTTTAGCCATTCAATTTGTAGAAACAGGGCCATACAAAAGCTGTGATACAGATTACATAATGCACAAACCAATGCATAGGTATGTCTTACCAAGCTGAACTGATAGAATGTCAGAAAATGATGGTTGGAAATTGTAAACAACTTGCTTATGTCATATCACTGAGCATAAACAGACTATACTGTCCTGACAATAGACTACTATATAAAATCAATGGGTGTGGCTACAGCATAAGAACATGTACTACAATAATCTATGATAAAAGTGGTATAAATGACCTACAAATTACATCATGATGTGATGTAGAACAAATTGGTATGTATCTGTCCATCACAGTAATTAAAGTTTACAACCAATACGATTATATAATCTCTTCTATAGACATGCTCATATTTCATTACTAGCATTTGGTTATTGAGAAGTATCATTTACCATTCATATAATATTAATCTACACATACAGGTTTAGAAGAGGGAATTTATTGGGACTAAATTTTATCTTGCCTTTACCTATTAATATGATATAAATCACTGACACTTTATTAACACTGTTCCAATGGGAAAGTCACAAGGAGTGAAAAGTTGATTTACAAGTATGGTTATCAACTGTTTTTCCTTAATTTTAGTTGCATAATGAATTTCCAATGTAAATTTAATAATTTATTAATATGTGGCCACAACACTCTAAGCCAAGCACTTTATACATTGTATTAACTACTGTGCCTGATCATGATGTTAACATGGACTTAACTGATCTAATAATGATAATGATGTTTTAATAATTCAACTTTAATTATATTTACTTCAGTTTTCATTTCTACACTGTTTTTCACACTTTGTTATTCTTAGGTTCCTCCTCCTAAAACCTAAAAATCAATTTGATGCAATATCTTACATGTAATATTTACAATTACTGAACTACAATAATGAAATGTCGTTTGCTAAAATTAACAATATAAAAGGTATAACATATTCTTCCAAAGAGCAACTGAAATTGCCAGAATAAATTTTAAGCACTTTCTTCAACTGCAATTATTTGATGAAATACAATATAATGTAAACTATAATCACAAGAACACTTTACTTAATGAAATAATCTATTTAGGCTTATCGTCCTTAGGCCTAACTTATCTTGTAACTTATATTTAATTCTATAGGAAATAAAATTTTTCACTTACAATCCCCTAATGTAAATAACTAAACATTTAAACTATAACTGTACGTATAAAACTGTCTTTAATATTATTATGAAAACTTGCTTACTTGAAATATACTTAACAGTAGCATATCGTAATTTCCTAGTCGTATTATACACATGCACATGTAACTGTGAGACACATTTCAAAACATTTATATGCTCCGTCTAGTGCATGGTAGTGATATTACAAAAAAAAAATTAAGTTACGTTCTTAAATACGAGGGCTGACTGTTGCTTGTTTGTAACTAAGCACAGAGTCATGCAGTGAGCTACATGTGCCCTGTCTACCACGGGTATCGAAACCCGGTTTCTAGTGGTATGAGTCCGGAGACATTCCACCTGGTAACTAGGGGGAAAATGTTAAAATATTTTTTTAAATTGTTATAAAAATATTAAAATCATTCAGCTTCTCTCCTCCTACCTGCCCCCAGTGGCTCAGCGGAATGTCTGCGGACTTACAACACTAAAAACTGGGTTTCGATACCCGTGGTGGGCAGAGCACAGATAGCCCATTGTGTAGCTTTGTGCTTAATTCAAAAACAGCAAAACAACAACATCCCCCTACCTTTAATTTACAGAATCAAATTGTTCACTTCTATTATTAACAAAAATTACTATAATTATTTGTTAAGTAAAACGGCATTATTAAACAGTTAATAAATGGCGTCGCGATAAAAGTAAGAAACAACAAAAGTGTCACATTTCTCGAGAAATCAACAACAAAAAATGCAATAATAATGCTGTTGGTTTTGAGATATGAAAAATTATTCAGTGATGGAGATTATATTGAAGAATGAAGGTTAGGATGTGCTCCTCTCAATTTTGACAGTTTTTCAGAAAAGGCAAATTAAGAATTTGCCAGTGAGTAAAAATACAGTAAAAGATAGAATGTTAAAAATACAAATAAGCACAGCAGAATAGCTAACGAAAGATATTGGATCGTGCAAATTATTTTCTATTTGTCTTGATGAGAAAAACTAATGTTACATCGTCAGCTAGGTTAGCCATTATTGTTCAGTTTTGTAGGGATGATGAAATATGCGAATAATTAGTTAACTTGGTAACTTTACTTGAACATACTACAGGGGTCGAAATATGTAAAACAGTTACAAATGAACTAACTAATAAATAACTTGACTTTCCAAAAATAGTTTCCATAACAACTAATGGTGCAAGTCAATATTGTTGACAGAGAAGCAGATTTTGTAAAAGTGTTTACAAAATATATTGTACAGCCAGTCGTAGGCTTTCTATGAGTTATACACGAGAAGGCTTTGTGTGCAAATGCTGGCCTTAAAGAACTTGAACTGATTTCATTTCTGCGCGTGTTTTGAAGAAAATACAAATTCAGAATTACTGAGTAAGATGAATGCGGTGTGAAAGGGGCTACTTAGGTACAATTACATTCGTTGGCTAAGTCGATGGTCTGTTCTTAAACGATTTGTTCAATATTTGGATAATGTTCGTACGTTTTGACGAATGAAAAATTGTCGTTTCAATAATTGTATGACGTTTCGTTGACTTGTAGATTTATGTTTATTATAGATTTTTCTCTCATTTAAATGACTTGAACACTATATAACAGTGGTTTAGAAAAACAGTTAATGTTGTGTTTGATAACTTAAAAGCCTTTGAAATCGAAATGAAAATTTGTAAATGTGACGTCAACAATGGCACTCTCAAATATTTCCAAAACCTACACAAATACACAACTGATTTTGAAATGGCAAAAACACACATTCAGAGCCTTTAAATGCAATTTTTAAGTATCATTGATTCAACTATCGAACAATCTTCAAGATTTATTCACTTTAGGCCATTTGAAGAAACTATAAAATTCATAAAATGTGCAGACAATGTAACATTAGATAAAGTGAATTTGAAAATGTTCCAATGGATTGATTTTAATAATTTTGAGATGCAGCTGACTGATTTACAAAGCAGCTCAATTTGGTAGCACAAATACAAGTTGCCTTTAGAGGTGAACTAGAAAATATTGAAATAGATTGGTTAGTGACCGGATCAACACTGAAAACTGCAAAAAATGAAGTTATGACAGTATTTCCATCTACATATTCATTTGAGTCATAGTTTTCAGTGATAAACTTTGTGAAATCTAGTTACAGAATAGTCTTAATTAAGAAGATAGTACTGCATCCTTATCTCTGAAAACAGCTAAATATAAACCTGATATAAAATGTCTGTAATCCATGAGGCAGCAGTAAAAGTCTCACTGATAGTAAAATATGTTTATTTGCCTTTCTTTGATTTTTAATGCATTATAATATGAATTAAGGCTTATAATTATCACTTTATTATTATTGTTACTGTCACATTTCATATGTTGCTTTAAAGTACTATTTATAAATCATGTTATTTTCAATTATCCATGTCCCCCAGTGGCACAATGGTATGTCTGCGGACTTACACACTAACAACCGAGTTTCGATATCCGTGGTGGGCAGAGCACATATTGCCCAATATGTAGCTTTGTGCTTAATTCAAAACAAATCAATTATCTAATTTCAAACAATATAAATATATTATTAATTATATATGTAAAAACGGCTGGTTTGAATTGAGAAAACTTTTTATGTAGAGGAGCGAACAATGTTTCAATCTTCTTTGGTCATCGTCAAGTTTTTGTTTCATAAAAACAAATTCATAAACCTTTGCCAAAATATTAAAGCATTTTAATCCTTCTCTTTTTATAGTTAGTTTAATACAAAGTGCCACATGTTCAAATGATTAACTGTGAAGTATAATGTTATATTAGTGACTACACTTTCATATCCTGTTTAGAAGTTTCTATCATTAAACAATTCTTTCGGTTTTCAGCAACTTGCACAAATTTTTAATTTCAACGAGTTAGTTATGACAAATCGAAGGTCTAACTATGAGATGTTCAGTTTCGCTTTTTTTAGCCAATGTATTTACTCGTATAACTAAGATAAAAGAAATTACCATTTTCTCTTCCTGATACACTGCAGTTTAAGTTTCCTTAAGTGGATAACATTTTGCGACTTTTAAATATTCAAATTTCATTATCAAAACGAGAAATAAAACTTCATTGTGCTCTAGAAACCAATATTAGAAATTTAGCAAGCCCGTCTCTTATTGTGTGTTACTATAAATTTTTCACAACCTATCCCGAAAATACAGTCAAAAACTCCAATAAAATATGATATATGTTTAATGTAAAACTGTTTTCCCTACCAGCGAAAAGATTAGACTAACTTTTGTCAAGAAAATGTATTGACAATGGCACATAGGGTCGGTGTATCAAATTAAATGTGAAGACTTTGATTGTTCTTAAATCGGAAAAACAAGGGAAACTAACGAATAACTTTCAACAAGGCTTAGAGACAATTTAACAATTTTCTCTCATATATCTGAACACATGGTTTAATATAACCATTCCTCTGAATATTCACAGGTCGAAATCATTGATAAAGAGAACTATGTTAATCACTGAAAAATTAATAAAGCTCTTTTTATAAAAGATTCTTAGCATTAATAAATATGGGTATGTTTATATTAAGCCTAATCCTTATTTTCATTATTTAACTACTGTTGTTTTTTGTTATAACTACATTTGTGATAGCATATATATATAAATTAGTTTGGGAAAGCGATCTTTACATTGCACATATATCATACTATAATGAAACTTACTTGAATGATACTGGAAAAAAAAATTATTACGCAAAGTGCAACCTCAAACTTTGCAAAATTTTTATTCTGTGTACATGTAGATTTGCAATAAGGGGTCACGATTTTCCAGTTTTGCCTCTGTTTCCTGTCACGGAGAATTTTATTTTTCTCCATTGTCAGGGTGCAGACATGACGTCATGAAACATCACACGCAGATTTAATGCACTGGCACCATCTATACGGTCTGTTGTATATCTAAAACCACCCCGGTAAACAAAAACCCAAAATACTATATACCCATTAGCCTGATCAACAGTATTGGTAAACTTCTGGAAAAAATACTAACAGCACGTCTCATACGGCACCTAGAAACAATACGATACTATCTGAAATACAAAATGACTCTCGAAGAAATAGACAGACCTCTAACCACTTAGCAAGGTTAACAGAAACAATCATACAGGATTTCAATAAAACCCACACCACAGTGGGCTTAATTCTTGACGTGAAACAATCTTTCGATTCAATCTGGCATCAAGGTCTCAAATACAAATTGCTTTAAGTTAATCTCCCGCCAACCTTAACAAGATGGATCTCAAGCTTCTTAGACAGCAGAATAGCTGAAGCGAAAATCAATAATGCAGCATCTCGCACCGTTCACCTCTCAGCAGGTGTTCCCAAAGGGTCTGTACTCAGCCCCCTTCTATGTATCATGTATGTTACTGGCATTCCCTTCCCGAAGTTAACTTATCCCAATGCCTCTCAATACATTGACGATATAGCAGTATGGAGCACATCACGTGAACCCCTGCTAGCGATCTTGGAAGTCCAAACCACCCTTTACAATATAACCGCCTGGTGTAATACGTGGCATGCAGCACTTAACCCAACCAAAACTCAAGCATAATCTTTAAGCAAAAAAAAAATCACCGAGAAAAATAAATCCATTCCAAAAGTCAAACTTAAAATGATGGACACGGAGCTCAAATTCTCCCCCACCATTAAACTCCTTGGCATTACATTCAATAGAAAACGGGCCCGGCATAGCCAGATAGTTAAGGCACTCGACTCGTAATCTGAGAGTCGCAGATTTGAATCCCTGTCACACCAAACATGCTCACTCTTTCATCCGTGGGGGCTTTGTAATGTTACGATCAATCCCACTATTCATTAGTACAAAAGTAGCCCAAAAGTTGGCGGTGGGCGGTGGTGGCTAGCTGCCTTCCCTTTAGTCGTACACTGCTAAATTAGGGACGGCTAGCGCAAATAGCCCTCTCTCGTGTAGCTTTGCGCGAAATTCAAAACAAACCAGTCAACAGAAAACTAACATAGACCGACCATTTCAGAAACATTCTCGCAAAAGTCGACGAACGAATCTTCTATTTAAGAAGAATTAGCAGTTTTGTCAAGAACTGCAGTGCCAAACCATCCTAGTCATTTATAAAGTTTACATTCACTCCATCATCGAATACGGAAACATAATTACAGCAAATGCATCTCTAAAACACCTCAAGAACCTGCAAAAAGCTTAGATTCTCGCTATCCGATTAGCCTATCGTTTCCCCGCGGGCCCGGCATGGCCGAGCGCGTAAGGCGTGCGACTCGTAATCCGAGGGTCGCGGGTTCGCGCCCGCGTCGCGCTAAACATGCTCGCCCTCCCAGCCGTGGGGGTGTATAATGTGACGGTCAATCCCACTATTCGTTGGTAAAAGAGTAGCCCAAGAGTTGGCGGTGGGTGGTGATGACTAGCTGCCTTCCCTCTAGTCTTACACTGCTAAATTAGGGACGGCTAGCACAGATAGCCCTCGAGTAGCTTTGTGCGAAATTCCAAAACAAACAAACAAACAAACGTTTCCCCGCATACACACCGATTGCTTACCCTGATAAGGCAAGCAATATCCCCGCCCTCAAGAAAAGACTCATGTTCCTAGCATCACGATATTACAAAAAGCCATGTATTCTTATCCTACTTACACAACAATTTCCACTTTAAGACTAATTTAACTGTGTTATTATTGTAAGATGTATATTTTAATGTTGTAATTCATTTCCTAGCTAAAGCTTTTCCTAATGATTTTTTTCACCTGCACAATTATATTTTAACTACATCAGTTTTCAATACATAACGCCTTGTTGCACCTGGTATAAACAAGTATGGTGATAAAATATCCAAAATATGAAGAATACTTTACAAAACACGTTATTTATGAACCCTGGAATGGAATTTTATAATATGGTAAAAGCTAGCTGAGCCAGAATCGCACGGGGCCGAGTAAAATTTCCGGCTTAAGTAGGTTTTCTGGCTTAGACATAGTGAACATGCATTTCCTTAATTATATATAATTTTTTAGCAGAACGTTATACTTGCTTGACTCAAGGGAAGTAAGACGTTTCTGAATAAAATTATTATACTGTTTATGCTATATTTATTAGAATAAAAGCTGAAATAAACATTCAAAATATACATAAGTACACAAAATCTTAATCAAATCTATTTGAAGAAAGTGTCCGATTTCAACTGTTTCGTTTTTTAATGGGCTTTCTCATGCAGTTAAAAGAGAACGCCAATTCTACGGCTTTTTCTTGAAGTTCATTTTCCCCCTTCATTTTTGCATACAATTTGATATCATTAATATAACTTAACTCTTGTGATGAAGTATGGATTTCTATTTCCTCACTATCTTTTCCATTTTGTTCATCTTCTGAATCTCTCATACTGTTACCTTCTTGCGATTCTATTATAGATTTTAAATCAGTTCCATCAGTTTCTGTTAAAACATTCTTGTCAACGTTCACAAAACCTTCCGATTTCACAGGAATACCTGCATCAATCTTCTCAATTAGAGTTTGGATTTCGCTAGGATCGTCATAACAAACAACTTCTCCACAGTCTCCGCCATTATCAAGAATAAATACAGTTTTGAAAGCACTTTATTACGCATTCATTTTTTACGCATTTGATTGAGTGACTTAAAAATGCAATTGCATCTGACACGTCAGTTTTCATGGTCATTTCAAATGCTCTCTTACAGTCGTCCATGTTTGCAATAATATGCTGAAGCATCAGTTTTCTGTGTTTAAATTTTACACACACTATAATTCCATTATCTAGTGGCTGTAGAACTGATGTTGTATGTGATGGTAAAAAGACTAAACGAACATTTGAAAGTTTAACTTTTGGGTGACAAGTTGCATTATCTAAGAAAAGTGGAATATTCCTATTTTCTTGTTCCATTCTTTTATTAATTGTTCAAAAATTCCTCGAATATAGCACTTGTCATCCACGCTTTATTATTTGCTTTCCATTCCACAGGAATGAGTAAACATGTTTTTTAAATCCTCGAGGTGTCTGTGAGATGCACGTATCACCTTCGTAAGGAACTGTTTTTCGTCCTTATATAAATAATTGAAGCCACGACGACCAAAGACGACCAGTCGACTGGCGAAATTGTCTGAGAAAAACTTTTCGAGAACTAAGTTCAAAATGACGCTCCTTGAAGCGTCGAGTTATAGATGAGATATTAAGTAAGTGAGCTCAGATAAAACAGACTTATAGGGCTACTTTGTACAAGTAAGTTGATTTTTACACAGACATAAATTGTTTTCGACAGTTTAAAAGTGATTCAATGTTGAAGCAACGATTAAAGGAGGATATAAATGATTTCATCTTATTTACCGACTAGATGTGGAAGTGTATGTGTTTTGTTATAGCAAAGCCACATGGAGCTATCTGCTGAGCCCACTGAGGGGAATCGAACCCCTGATTTTAGCGTTATAAACCCATAGACTTACCGCTGTACTAGCGGGGGCGAGATGTGAAATTATTATTTCCTGAGATGATTTAAAAGAACCCACCAACGAAAGAACTGTGCTACAATACTTGTATGAAAAGTGAGACCTATTTTTGCTTAAAATACGATAAAAGTTTGGCCAAAGTCACTACAAGGGCCTAAAAAAGATAAGAAAAGAAACCTGCTGGACACGATAGTAAAAGGGAAAGAAAAATAGACTATTTACAGAATAACAAAAAGAAATGGACAGGAAAAGTGGAAGATTGGTTTGGTTGTTGTTAAGTGCAAAGCTACACAATAACCTAGCTGTGCTTTGGCTACCACAGGTTTCGAAAAACAATTTTTAATGTCATAAGCCTGCAGATAATAGCTGTTTTGCGCTGAGTAATATTATTACATGTTGTACGAGGATATTGACAACAGTATTCTTCAGTAGTCAATCAGGTAACATCTCGAGATTACTACGTCGTCTATGCTGGTAGCACTATCCATTATGTGCAAATACGACATTTCTTGTGAACTGTCTTGAAAACAGAAGTAACTGAAAGAGTTGTTTGAATTAAGCACAAAGCTACACAATGGGCTATCTGTGCTCTGCCCACCACGGGTATCGAAACCCGGTTTTTAGCGTTGTAAGTCCGCAGACATACCGCTGAGCCACTGGGGGACACAACTAAAAGAGAAAATCCAATAAAAGAAACAGTCCATGAAAACAAATACAAACATATATATACACTATGTTTATGTATCATATTCCTTGTAATAAATACATCACATTTTGTATTCCACTTTGTGTCAAGTTGCATTATTTCTTTCAAAATCATGACTCAATTATTCAATTCCTGAGGTTTTTTTTTTTTTTAATTTCGCGCAAAGCCATACGACGGCTATCTGCGCCAGCTGTCCCTAATTTAGCAGTGTAAGACTAGAGGGAAGGCAACTAGTCATCACCACCTACCGCCAACTCTTGGGCTACTCTTTTACCAACGAATAGTGGGATTAACCGACACATTATAACGCCCCACACGGATGAAAGGGCGAGCATGTTTGGTACGACTGGATTCGAACCCGCGACCCTCAGATTACGAATCGAACGCCTTAATCCACCTGGCCATGCCGGGCCTCCTAGACTTTCGCTTTGTACGTCTGTAAACTTATTTCTGTCCAACCTGGCCAGGTGAGTTAAGGCGTTCGACTCGTAATCTATCAATTGCTCTTGTTAGGTCTCTGTCAAACCCTGCTTCTTTGACTTAATGGTATAACACGCCTCCAAGATATTCACTCTGAAATTATGTTCCATATGCGTTACGTCAGGATTTAATTCACCCTTCTACTTTTCCCCTTTCTTTTCTTGGTTTACTATAACTATCACCTTCTTGGTATCAGCGTCTCAGTAACAATATGGTTTCAAGACGTTGATGTGAATCACTCACTAGTTTTCTCCTGTTCGCTATGACATAATCTAAATCATTTAATTTTCTTATTTCAGTGTGTGATCCTGAAAACTTTGCCGTCAAAAATCTCCTGGAGCTGGTAACAGTGCTGAAATCTTACTATCTGTATCAAATAGTCTAGATCAAAGCTGAAGACACCTATCATTTCTACTAGGGTCTCTCGTACTAAAGCTGGCAGAGTCTCTAAATCCCAGTCTTCACTGTGCTCCTGACAATACTTATGAAACATACTCTGATGGTAGTGCTTTAATGCACCTTGTATTTGAGATTGATATTTAGTGGAGCAAAGTTGCTTAATAATTAATTTGTGCATCACACCCTAAATACTTGTGACATGAAGTTGCTTCCTTGATCTTATTGAATCTCACACGGAATCTTAAAATGAGTAAAAGTTCAATAATGCATCAACCACTGTAGTCGCGAGATTTCCTTAAAAGGAATAACTTCGAGATATGCATAACCTGATACAAAATAGTCATTAAGTGTCTGTAAACGTTCTTGAACATAGATAAAAGAACTACAGTGCCTGCAAGACTCCCCAAAATGGCTCCTTTACTGCTGTAATGGGCTTTAATGTATCCTTTCGATGGTGGTGTTTGGCTTACCAACTGATAAGTCTTACCAGTTTTATAATACCGTGTCAGATCAAATAATAATCCTGGACAATACAAATACTGAGGTGCACAATACTTTGTTTTTCTGACATATAGGTGTCCAGTAACTGGCACATTATGTACTCATGAGAAAATATCTCTCCTAAAACACACGGAGACAACTATATGGTTTCTAAATTGTCAAGTCTCATCTGATGGTGCATCTATTGGTTGTCATTTACGCAATAACATATCATAATGAAAAATAGAAAAACACTTTAGATACAATTTCTGCACACAGCGTCCATAACATTGCATTATTTTCCCACTAATTTCAATTTATTATTATTGAAGAAAGCTACAGGGATATTGTTACTATCAGCCACTAGATCTACAAACAAGATATCACTTATGCTGACCACATTATTTATATTTACAGCAGAATCCATAATAACTTGTGGTCAGCTATCTGGGACACAAGTCCTGATCTGAGACTTAGTCATAGTACAAACAGGAAAAATTCCTGGAAGTTCTCTCTCTAAGCACTCTGTCTTATCATCAACAACATGTTCAGTTTGGGCAATTGGCATGTTATGCACTTGGTCACCTGTAATGTCGTTATCTATCATCAGAGAAACTACCTCTACTGCCAGGGTAGAAACTAATCCTACAGTAACAGGGCCTACATTGTACTTAGAATCGAAGTGGAACAAATACAGAGGTAGTGACGTGTACTCATCTCTAATACCTTGATAAGTATGCTCTTCCCTATAGATGTTAGCTTGCTATAAGGAATAGAATCATTTCTCGGCAACGTCTACTCTGCACCAGTATTTCTAAGTAAAGTTAAATACACGATGACTGCACTAAGCGATGAGTCATGAGTCGCCATTCATGTTGACTCGATACAACATCCCTTTCCCATAAATTGTTCAATTATATGTTCGGATGAAGTCATATCGGAGAGATCTAATGACTTAAATACAAAACAGCTAGACTTCTTGTTTTTCTCATCAATTTGCTCTTTTTTAGTCTGTCTTTTTGTACATTATGAGATTATGTGATCTAAAGTACTAAAATAGTAACAGCTCATGCCTGATTTGTCAGCCTTTTTCGATTCCTGATCTTTAAAGTCTGAATTTACTGGCTGCTGATGTGTAGCGTTTTCTTGCTCACTTATGCCTATGTATGAGTGAATATTCCTCAGCTAGCTCTGATGCTTCTAACAAGGTTGATACGTTACGTTCAAAAATAAAAATTGTAATATCTGCATGCAACTTGTCTACAAATTCTTTTATTAGTATTAGCTCTTTTAATAATTCGAAGTTTTCTACTCCATCAAAGCCCCCCCCCCCAATGGTACAGCGAGATACTTACAGGCTCATATTGCTTTTAACCAGGTTTCTATACCCGTGGTGGGCAGAGCACAGATAGGTCATTATGCAGCTTTCCGCTTAATTCCAAATAATCGATCAATCAGTCTACTCCATCAGGTTTGAATTACCTGTCCAGTTGCAATTTCAATCGTAGAGCAAACTCCACGTGCTTCAGTACCTAATTTCTGACTGTGTCTAAATGATTGTAAGGTAACTGTTCATAACTATCAAAAATTATTTTTGGCTATATCAAAATCAGTACCTTGAAGACAACTGAGGGAAGAATACACGTAGAGAGCTTTAACGGTAAATTATGACTGAAGCAACGAAGGTTTGCTTTATAGGCCACTGCATTAAAGCAACGGTTTTGTTTTAAAAAAAAAGTAATAATGTAAATCATCCTCCTGAAATTTAGGTATTGAATGTTGAGGTGCTACACCCACCGGTGTACCTCAGTCTAGTACATCTAGACTCTTTCAGTTGCAGTTGTATTTCTCTAACTCAAAATTTCCTTCTCACTCTTGCATTTCGAGCTATTTTAAGCTGATACAGCTGCTCACTAGTCGTTGTTGTTTGGAATTGAGTACAAAGCTACACAACAAGCTATTTGTGCTGTGCTCACTTCGGGTATCGAAACCCAATTTCTAGAGGTGTGAGTCCACAAACATACCGACGTGCCGCTGGGGGCACTCGCTAGACATTCTAACAGATTTGGAATGTTCTGTCTCAGAAATTTTATTGGCCCAGCATGGCCAGGTGGTTAGGGCGCTTGACTCATAATCTGAGAAGCGCTGACTCGAATCCCCATCACACCAAACATACTCGCCTTTTCAGCCGTGGGAGCGTTATAATGTATAATCAATATTCGTTGCTAAAAGAGTAACCCACGAATTGGCGGTGGGTGGTAGTGACTAGTTGCAGCTGCCTTCTCTCTAGTTTTACGCTGCTAAATTAGAGAAGGTTAGCGCAGACAGTCCTCGTGTAGTTTTGCGTGAAATTCCAAACAAACAAACATTTCATTAGAGATATCATCGTTATCATCAAATATTTTACCAGTGTATTTGAAAACATTTATTATTAACTTAACAGTGTCACTCTTTTAGAGTTTTGGCAAGAACGAACAAATCTTTCGACATAATATTTTCAATAACTCATCTTTTTTTAGACTATAAATGTGGTCAGAAGTTAATATGCTTAGATCTAAAAAATTGTCTTCATCAAATGTTTGACTCATGCTGTATAATTCACTTTTAACACACAATACACAAATATTACAGTGGATCTACAAATTAATACTAAATACAAAATTTATTTTGTAACTAACTTACTAAGAAAAAAATAATACTGATTTGATTATTATGTATTTTCTATGTATTTTTAATTATAGTAATATACTCGCAAAACACTGTCATAAAGTTGTCAGTAAACACAGCTAACTTTGGTTTTCAAATTATGTATGCAGAGTAGCGACCTTGCCAACTAGCCAGAACTGCACAACTAGACAGATGTATGACGTGACCTAACTGTCTTGTTTTTGAATTAAGCACAAAGCTACACAATGGGCTATCTGTGCTCTGCCCACCATGGGTATCGAAATCCGCTTTTTAGTGTTGTAAGTCCGCAGACATGCCGCTGAGTTATTTGGGGGCGTGACCTAGCTACTACAATCAAAACACGTAAGTTGTTCTAGGTTTCATCACCGCAGTAAAACTACATCAGCTTCTAATCAATATCTAGAAAAAGTTCATACATAAGTAACTTCTATTTTTCAAATGTGTCCAAATTCCAGTTAAGATCCATAATAATTGTTATGGCAGTTACACAGCAATAAACTGCCACACTTGTATAATTAAACACAAACATATTTAACAATTCAAATTAGATAACTGTTCATAGAAGACATGACTTTATATTCTAAAATATTTATTCTGCATGGCGCTATAAGTGAATGAATCTCTTAATAGTCCACATTACAAGCACAAAACGCATACAATGAAGGCATAGGATATCCTTAGATATGTTTTTCATCATGAATACTCTGCCTAAACAGCCTATCAAAGATATCCTTTGTTTTATGCTATGAAATATACAAGACTGATTTAAAGTTTTTGTCGTAAACTGTAAATGTATTGTACATTCTGGCGATTTTCCATATAAAGAGGAGATCAATGAATGTCATAGGTTCAATTAAATTGATGAGTATTCTGTATTCCTTGTTTATGTGATTTTGTAATATTTGATTCCTCCGGACTGTCAAATATGAAGAAATAGAATACTGTGGAAGTACACTTACAGTTTTATTATGTAAAACAAATGAATCAATAAATACATTTTACTTCCTGTTAATATCAATAAATTTACAGGTTCTTTTTCAGAGTCATCATGTGTAGAGATAGGGAATGACATTATTGTACATTTTGTGTTTTGTATCATTATGTAAAGTGAAAGTATAGATAAATTCATTTCCACTCAGTGTTAAGTTATGTAATATACAAACTACATTCTTCAATATTAAAAAATATATATATATATATGTGAAGGGTTGTAATAGTTGATTAAAAGCATTTTTAAAAATGTTGATAATAAGTTGATGGAGTCTGATTGAGTAGAAAGGGTAAAAGAATAGTATGTTAACTATAATGTAGAAAATGAACATGCTCAGTCAAATCATTAAAAAATAGAATACCATTAACACACATTTAGTGTTTTATATTATTATGTAAAGTAAAAGAATGAATAAACTATGCTCACTGACATTTAAACTTCGTGATATACAAAAGCTAATCATCACTTGTTAAACTAAAGTACGGTGAACTTAGTTTTATTCTGGTCCTAAAGCATATTTTATAATGATAAACATTCTACCATTTAATAATATCATTTCTTGTTGGTTGTTTCAAACAGTTAAACACTTAAAGGTTATACAGTTTTATGAATTTCATTTGTCATAATGTTAAAATATTACTTCAAAATGAACATTCAACATAAAAATGGTAAAAACAACATTCCAAATTTTTATAACATATAATCTGAAAATGAGTAATAACCTCTTTTGTGTGAAGTTGTAATACAAAAAACAAAACAAACTATGCAAAATCAAGTATCATAGTAGTACTTATTTGTAACAAAATTACATTTACAAATATTATATTAGTATCTTTTACTTGAAGTTTGTTAATAACTGTTTCAGTATATTTAATACTTTTCTTTTCAACTAAGAGAAAATAACTTCCTAATGTACAAAGACCGAGACAAGTTGTACATCTTTGACAAGCGTCTTGTTGTATTCTAGCCTAGTAACATAGGTACTTCCACGAATTTAAATAAACTAAAATTATTACAGTCAATTTCTTTGTCGTTGGGTTATCTACCGTTAATTATAAAAGTGTCTGTCTCCTTTCTACCTTTAATAACTCATCTTGCAAATATACTATGAATGTTCATCTACAAACATAAACAGTTGATCCAAGATCATAATGCCCAATCTAATACTTTAAGTTTTGTTTAACAGGGGATAGAAACATTCAGTTCATGGAATCTAATTGAGTAGAGTGTATACAATAATTATATGTTATCTGAGATGCATATATTAAATATGTCCCGACAAAAATAAAGAAATAAAACTCATGAACACAGGTTTACTGTTTTGTATTGCTATGTTGAGTGAAATAATAGATAAATAAGTTTTACTGTATTAAAATTCAGTAACATAGAAACACTGGTTGTGTAACCTTTTGGCTACGTGATAATGATGAACACTCTCCCCTGCCACATGTATAAATAACCCTTTGTTCTTCCTAAAAATCAAGGTGTTAATCTGTCAGTTTTAAGCTATAGGGGAGGGGCAATGTGAGTCTTGAAAGATCTAATGCCCAACACGACAAAGATAGACAAATTAGTTACAGGTTTCATGTACATGATATATTTTGTAGTTTCTGAATGAAGAAACTTTCTACGATCATAGTAGTTAAAATACCTTTGGTGGACGTCCTTTATGTTTTGTTCATTTTTATTTATTCTATTTCACTAACCTCTTAGAACCAGTATATACCACAGATATTATTGCACTGAACTGTAGGCTAGTATTTTATAAAGTAAGATGTTTTTAATTTTCATAAAGAGTATAATGTTAATAAATGTTTTGAAATGTATGATATTTGTCAAGTCTGTAATTCTAGTCACATATGTTAATGATATCTGTTTAACACATAATAGGTTTGACGAAAGATAAGTTTTATACAAAGAAATCACAGAACACTGATTCGTAACTGACTATTAACATATCTGATGATCTTTGTTGAACGTACAAGTGAAGTAAAATATAATACAGCACTAGTTACTGTAACGTTTTGAAATCTCAATATTTCTCTCTCTCGGTGTTTGGGTAAGAAATGTTCATACCATGGAGGATCAGGTTCTCTATGACCTCTTCCTCCTCCCCGTACTTATGGTCTTGCCGTATTGGAATTTGTAATTATTGAACTGAATATTATTCTGATCCTTTTCAGGGCAATATCCATAGTTGTTATTTTGCTCTATCAGCAGAATGTCAAGTTGTTGGTGGCATTTTTTTTTAATCAATGTTTATTATTTTTATATTTAAAATATAAATTTACTGGGGATGGGGAAAGATATTTAGGACTAATTTCATCATGTATAAGGTACCTATCTAGTTTGCATAGTAATTTGTTTTTCATCCAATTTTTATCAAAGTACATTATTGTACTATGTAGGAGTCTATCTGGTACGGTTGGTATGTTCGAATATTTGTGTATGAATTGAGATGATATAGTTCTCAGAACTCTGTATGCTGTTGTAAGGAGTGTGTTTTGGATTGTTTGTAGTTTGGTTTTAATTATTTTATTGCTTGCAGTTATCCATGCTGGAGCTGCATTATCTATTACTGGTCTAATATATGTTTTATAGATTTTTAGTATGTTGTCTGTAGATGCTCCACTGTTTTTGCCAGTTAGACTCCTAGCATAGTTAGTTCTTCACCAGACTTTATTTTTAATTTAATTGACATGATTAATTCAAGTTAATTTTGAATCATAGGTTAGACCTAAAAATTTTGCCAATGGGGCAGTCTGAAGTAGTGTGCCATTCTATATATATTTCTGGCTGTTGTTTTTTGTGTTTTGTCAATTTCTTAAAGACTATGAGCTGTGTTTATTTTTATTCTATATTTTTGACAATATTCACTTATTCTATGTAGTTGCAGCTGTATGTTGGTGGTTGCTATCGTGGGTATTGCAGCACTTTTCTAGACCGCCACATCATCTGCGAACTGTGAAAAGAATCCATGATTTGAATCCTTCAGTGGCATATTGTTTACATACATGATGAAGAGTGTAGGGCTAACCACCCTTCCTGAGGGACACCAGCTTCTGGAGTAAAGTACTCAGAAAAGGTACCCTCAACATTCACTCTACACTTTCTATTTTTTCAAAAAGTTAGATAGCCAGCGCATAATTCCACGTGGTAGTTCCATTTCATTCATTCAGAACCTTAGACCATCATCAATATTTATGCGAGTTTGTTTGGTTTGTTTTGAATTTCGCTCAAAGCTACACGAGGGCTATCTGTGCTAGCCGTCCCTAATTTAGCAGTGTACGACTAGAGGGAAAGCAACTAGTCACCATGCAAGAAAAATCTCTCATGAAATGTAAAATGGTTGATAAACTAGTTTTTCTGAGCCCTAAGGTCAAAATACATTATTCAAATATGATTTTACAAACTGAAATCCAACATGTTTGGTTTGAAATTAATGCACAGTGTGAACAAATAAAATAGCTTGTACCACAAAATAATTGTTTGACTATAATGCACGTTTGAGTCCTTTTTCAGTTTGTTTATACAGTAACGTGACTTTAGTACTCTGTTTTAAAGTATCTTGTGATACATTTAGTGTTTGTTTTCACATAATGAAAAATATAGGATATACCTGAAATGAATAAATAATAATATAGACATAATGTACAAAAGTTATGTGATAGTCAATTTAAATGAGATAAACCAGTATTTTATAAACTAAGGTGTTTCTAGTGATTATGGGAAACATTAAAGTATCTAGTACTTGAAGTTTCTTTAATATATATTTCAATATGTGTAATATTTTATATTGTTGTTGTAAGGTATAATGTGTTATAATAAACAGTAAGTGTGTTGGATGTATGAAATGAACTTGTGTTTTTTTTGTAGACCATATTTTTTCACTGTGAGAAATAGTAAAGTTGAAATAATTTGTTAATAACTTTTTATTAACATTTACATTATGATTTTCAACACTATATAGCAAAATTGATTTACTTACTATTGAACACTGTGAAATACAATAATTTATACAAACTATGTTGATTTTCAAAAAATGTATTTGACGCTTTGGCGAACTAACAAGTTTGTATGTTATACAAGGTACATAAAATGATAGATACGGAAATAGCATTTCTGGTTTTTTAACAATCTTTATTCTGTCAGTTTCATAAAAATGAAAGTATTACTTATTTTAGCCTTAGGGAAATATGTCATTTGGTTTTAGATGCAGGTAAATCTTTGTCAACTTCCCATCTTGACGTGATGAGTCAAAATAACTAATATAGATGAAAGTATTCACATGAATAGGTAGATTTTATTGATTGAGGATTTGCTACTCAGACTGTTGTTGAAATCATTAAGATGATGTCTATTTCAGTGATAATTCACTGAGAAGTTGTAGTCTACATCCGAAAGTATAAGCCACAAGTCTGCCTAAACCCTGAATGTATTAGAATACTACAAAAAGGAGGTGTCTTCTTACAAACTACATCTCTAAATGACCTAATATATATATGCCAACCACAAAACTATAGCCCACCTATGAAATTCCAGTTCACCAAAGTAGTGGCAGCCTACATGTAGTTTTTCTGAGAAATACTCCTACCCATAGAGGAAGACACAAACACCAAAATACCTGCAGTTCACCAGACCATGTCAAGAAAAACAGGAAATCCATTGTACTTTATAAAGATTGTTACCACTTTGAAATGAACAGTGGAATACATTCTTTTCCACAGATTCTTTAAGGAATTTTTTCCACTTCGATGTTAGAAAACTTCATTGCAAACCATAACTTTCAGTGGCCATCTCAAGCAATGGTAGTGGGGGCTGGTTTCTCTACTCAGTTGACAAAGAACAAGATATTGGAATTAAAAATGAAAATAAAGCAAAAGACTGTATAAAACGGAAGTTATAAAAAATAAAATTAAAGTTAGTGAAAGTAAATTAAATACTAGATATTAAGTAGAATAAAAGCAGAGGAGAGTGAAATTGAAAAAGTGGAGGCAGTAACTCCGAACCAGAGAAGTTGTTGACCAATGAAAGTCATACTAACAAGAGTCAAGATCTGGAGCTGAGTGAACGTTTGCTCACTGAAAACAATAACCCCCAGAAAGAACCTACAAATGGAAAGATGAAAGGAAATACAAACTCAACTATTTCCTCAACAACATCGATTAAAAATAAAATCAAGAAGAAGGGGAGTCGTCCAATGATGGCTCATTTGTTTGATTAGTATAAAAAATATTAGCCTTAAGCTTTCAACATTCTTCCTTATCATCACTTACGGATTACGTGTTCACATAACTTGATTTTAATACGACTCTTAAAATATTAACACTAAATAAAAAAGGGATTAAAAGAAAAAACAGAATTTATAAAATATTATATTAATAAGCAATATATATATTTATACATTATTTGTACAAGAAACACGTGTAAACTGTAAGAGACATTAGAAACATTACAAAAAATTGAATATGAATCATACTGAAGCCTTAACTACCCCAGAAAAGTGGTTATGAGAACAATAACACACTCCAGAATTATAAAGAAATTCAAATTTTTCAGACATGATGGTCACCTGTTTTCATTAGATATAAAAATAAATAGCAGAACAATAAGATTAGTTAATATCTATGCACCAGTCAAAGATATACTTCATAGACAGTCCTGTACCTATGATATAATCATAAGATGAGATTTTAATTGTGTTCTAGACTCTTTACTAGGTAAAATTAATGGATGATTACACAGATGAAACAGTAAGTTGGCTTTAATGAGTGATCAACAACTTCAGTTTGGTATGATTTATTGGAGTTGTAGTGAAGCATGATGGAGGTAGTGTGATGGTTTGGAGGTGTTTTTCTGTTGAGACAACAGGAGATATTTGTAAAATAGATGGAGAACGGACCAGCACAAGTACCTCTACATATTGATCCATCAGGATATACCTAGGAACTTGCACACAAATAACAACAAAACATGTGATTTAACAATCTAAAATTGATGCAGAGGTGTATTAGGGGTAATTTGCTGGTTCCATCAATATTAAATGCTGAATATACAGTGTTCATAATATGCTCATTTTGAATTTCCACTTACCCTACTTAATGCTTTAATTTGTCTACAGTTGTGCTTGGTGATTTTAGGTATTAGATGATGATAAATCTTCCAAGTAACATAATACCTTCACATTTGGTACACAAAACTGTAAAACAAATACTGAATCAAATTTATGGTTAACAAGGGTTGATAGATATTGATCAGTTCAAATGCACAAAATAAACAGACCCTATAAGTAATAGGCAAGTAAAACATATTAGAAATTGTTCATATCTTTTATTGCCTAAGTTTTATTTTAATAACTGTTTGCCCATAACAACTTCAGGAAAAGTGTATTTATTAATGAAAACAGTTTGCCTAGAAATACCATATTTTTTCTAGGCATGTGCTTCATTTCACAAAATGTAAAATGTAATTTGGCCAACAATGATATTAATTCATATTCTGTATTTTGTCAGTTTGGAAAAAATATCTGAAGTAAAACAGTTCAAGATATATTTTGATACAATAAAATACTTTACAGTATTTGCCATTAAATGAGAGGGTGGTTTTTGAACAATCAAATTAATCATCTTCAAACTTATTTTGTGTCAATGTTTTTTGGTAAAATCACATGAAAGACAAGGTATTTCACATGTATTTTATTATCTCTATGTGTACAGGCTCAGTTATTTTTATCGACATTGTAACCACTATAGAAAATATGAAATAAATCTAAATTATCTCTTTTTCTTTCTAAAACAACTGAAGATTATTAGAGAAAGTTACAATTAATGATAATAATGTGGATTCATAATTTTCATTTGATTTAAATGCACAATAGTTCCACAGAGATGAACTAGAACATCTTAAAACATAGTTTATCTAGCTTTCTAACTAACATAGAAGACTTAAAAAGAAATTATCCTGAAATGTCCAAATAATTATTCCACTGTACCCAAATCGGTTCAAATAGTACAATAGCAAACATCAGAGACAATTTATGACAAGTTTTAAAAGCAGAATGCTCAGTGCAAGGCATGGCCTTTGATAAGTACTTTATTTTCGATATCTCCATAAAATAGAAGCTTTATCGGTCTTAACTTCTTGCGAGAAGGTGATAGTTTAGCTATAATATAAATGGGAAATTTCACAGAAAGTTTCAATATTTTAGAGGGTATAAATGTTGAAATGAATAGTTTAGACTGGAGAGGTTTCTTGCGATGTATAGAAAGTGAAGTTTAGCATATATATATTTATATATATATACTTTTTAAATATGTAATTTAAACTTTTATTTTATGAAAATGTAATCTGTAAATTATGTTTTAATGCCAAGTTTATTGATATACACTGATAATAAAGTAGTTTAATTAATTTTTGTATGTGGCTGTAAAAGGTTATAACATTAGCACTTTGAACTATTCCTTTGTCTTGAATTTTCACACAGAGCTACATGAGGGCTAACTGCACTAGCCATCCCTAATTTAGCAGTGTAAGACGAAAGGAAAGGCAGCTAGTCATCACTACCCACCACCAACTCTTGGGCTACATTTTTACTAATGATTATTGGCACTGACCATCACATTATAATGCTTTCATGGCCAAAAGGGTGAACATGTTTGGTATGATGGGGATTCGAACCCGCGACCTTCACCCGAGTCGAGTGCCCTAACCATTTGGCAATGCCGGGCCGAGCTATTCGTAACGAAAGGGTGAATACAAGTATATTTTAATATACAAACAATAATACAAATTATAATAACGATTACTACAAATAGTTATTAGAAATAATAATTTAAATACAAAAGTTTTACAAACTTTTTTACAAACAATTTTGAGTATTCTCTCCAATCGGGAACTTCCTTGACATCTTATCATGGGTTCACGACGAGTGAATTAATTGTTAGTTGACATATGTACAATTCTTTTAATGTAGAGCTATTTAGTCCTTCGTTGGCCAAGCATGAGTTTCTTACCGCTGAAAGTATGTTTTTCTCGAAATAGTAACGTCCGATAGTAATTCACTGAAGTTAAACGGTTTATAATGTTCAAAATCTCGAAATATTCCTGGTCAAACATTTGTAATTTCCCGTTTTATAAGCGTTAATCACAGTTATGGCTTCCAAGGTTCATAATATATCAACTGCAGCAAATCAACAATACTTATGGTCTCTTCGTGTAGCATTGGTTACCTTTTATACGATTGAGAGGAAATTTTCTAGAGATTTCAGCTAAGGCAACAGTATTGGTATTTACATACACATGTACATTGTTTATTAATTAATCTTTCCATGTGTATCAAATTAACTCTATGAGGTGTAAGAATATACACAGAAGTAAAAACAACTGGTTAATTGAAAATCGAGGTGTCTAGAATGGTTAAGAATATAATTTGATGTAGAAAAATTCAGTATTAAAATATAAGGTCAATGAAATTTTAATTAGTCAGACGTTTAGCTAAAACTATAGATTTTAAAGGTTGCATTTGCTCAGTCTAAACTATTTTCTCTTTTAAAGTCGCTTTTAGACAGTTTTAAAGCTGTTACTTTAGTCAAATAAAATTTACAGTCTAAACTATTTTCTCTTTTAAAGTCGCTTTTAGACAGTTTTAAAGCTGTTACTTTAGTCAAATAAAATTTACAGTAGCTTATATTTACTTGTGTATATTGTATGCAGACGCTATCATTTGTACCTGTGGATGACTTGATACCTTAGGCTTCATTAGGTCACACACTAGACAGTGCACAGCTGTGCTGCCTTCTGTTCCATTTGCCAAGACAACGAGAAACACAGCTTTTATTTAGTTGTATTTCTTTACATGATGTTTGCTCCATTTCCAGTAAGGAAGAAATGGGTTCAATACTACAGTCACTGGTTACAATACAAATAGCTGATCAAGACAAGCCACTGTGGAAGTGCCAATATGTAATTTCTGATTACAGTAACCCAACATCTTTATCACCTCCCAGTAGAGTCTTCTTTCAGATACAACTTTAGTTATAACAAGCTTTGACTATAAAATGGCATTACATGGGTGTTGCTTTCCATCTCTGGCAGTACACACACAGCCTTTATTTTCAAACGCCTTACAGTGAAATAATGAAATTATCTCAGATGGAGACAAATCTGTCAAAACTATGATAGAATATAGTTATTACATCCCCATTCATCTTCAGTACCAAAATAAAATACAAATTCTTCATTGTACATGGAGAAACTATATGCTCTTCAGTATGTGGAGAGGATCTCATGGTATGCTTCATTTGGCTAGATAAAGCGAGTGATTCCCTCAAAATGCAAAACATTATTATGAAGGATTTTTCTAAGTTACTACAAATGCTGGAAGGTTTGGAATTAGAAATTTCAAACACACACACATATGTAGGTGAAAAAAAAATCACAGCAAATGGATGGTAGATATTTACAGAACAGTTGTGTAAATAAGGCCAAGAAAGTTTCTATTGATAACAGTCCAGTGAGATGACCTAACAAGCAAGAGAAAACTTGAAGTAAATTAAAGAAGAAGTCAGTGAGTGGTTCTTCATACCAGCATCAAACACAATTCCATAAGAGATAGTGACAAATGTTTACAGTATTGGACAACAGAGCTAAAAGAAGCAGCTTAAAAAAATTGAATAGTGGAACTTTGATTGGAAGCAACAAATGAAATAATATACATAAGAAACCGAAGTTAAATGGTTTATATCAAGACAATGAAAGTTTGTGGGTTCAGATACCTATGCCCATATAAACAAATGATGTGCAAGAATTAGTTCCTCACAAGCCCAAAATACCAACTAGTTTGAAAGAATCACGTGGAGAATTGAGCAATCTGAATTTCTATATAAGTCGTATTTATACTAATTACATAGTATATCAAATATTGATTCAATACAGACTGGTCCAAAATATTAGCTATACCTCAGAATTCACAAAATAATCATACTACAAAGCTTCCCAATAACTTGTACAAATTTGTAAGTAATTATTGCTATATCTATCTAGTCTAAGAACAAGTTTAGTAAATTATTTTAAACTTGAAGATAAAGAACCCACATTTCAGAAAACAGAGGTTTGGAGATAGTTTGAATAGGTAAATGGCTAGTAAATGATATGTCCGAGGAAAGAGTGACATTAAGATTTAATTCTGTTAAAGATCTAAATAAATTAATTAAAGATGTAATAGTTATTAAGAGCCATATTGCAGAATATATTAATGGAATTGCATTAGCATAATATACTTGAAGAAATATCCATATTAACTTGTTTGACAATTTATTTGTTTTAATTCCAGTATTAATAAATCTTACAAAAGGCTTGACTTATGAAGATATAGCTGTTTAGAACGAAGAATTTAGCAGTTTCAGTGTAGGACTATTTTAATATAGTTTTGGGACTGTCCTTGTAGATGAGTACTTGAATATATTGAATTAAACTTAATTTGTATCATAACAGTCAGCTCCAAGTGAATTTCTCTACTCTGAATGTAAGTTCTTACTGTTGGTGGCTTGTTTAATCAACCCATGATTGCATAACCTGGTGATAAATAAATTTATTTGTAACTTGTGTAACATCAACCCAAAATGGCTATATCCACTAGCTGCCTGTTACAATTTTGTCTCATAAAATTGTTCAACAGCCTGTAAAGTATGGTCATAATTTCCTTTATTTCTTTGAGCCTCCAATTGGTGACTTTCCTAACTACAAGATAAGCAAGTAGCAGTAACAAAATGTAGTGCACACATTGTACCATGAGATACTACTTAACAGCTTGGAAAGCATGTTAGACTACTTCATTAGTCATTTATCTTTCAACCAAATGACCATCCTACGTGCTGGTGCATTGTTAATCCCAACCATATCAATCAAAAGCTTACCTTGTGCTTCTTTTTCATAATGCTTCCTCATTATATGTAGTTAAATAAATAATTTCAGCTCTTTTCTCCTTATCAGTTGAGTTGAGAATATCTAAGGCAGCACTCTCATCCTATGGCTCACTGGTCTTAACCTTCAGTTCTTCTTACACCCAATTCATGTGAGGTTCATCTGTAACATAAGCAATTTCTTGATGTACCTTACGCACTTACGTCTACCATTTCACCAGCATAACACGTCAACAAGCCAAGCTGTTTATATGCCACTAGCACAGAGCAAAGTTACACCCCATATTTGTACTGGCATGTTTATTCTTTAACTGTCATATCATAGCACTTCTATCAGACCTTAACTACTCCAAATAATATTGTAAATATTGTGGAATGTTTCCTCCATGGGAAGGACCATATCACACAAATATGAAGCAAGATTTCCCATTCAAACATGAACATGTTTAATGAAAAACCTGCTAATCTCTGTTAAACTACCGTGTTTACTATCATGCTTCTTCATGTTAGTAGAGCTAGATTTAAAAACTTGGCAAGCATCAATTTATATTCTATATCATCCATTTTATTAAACTGTTAGACAAGGGGTAATAAAGTGAACTGCAAATTAACACCACAGCCAATACTTTACAATGCTAAGAGATTAGTGTAGTATTAAAATTAACTCTTCAATTCATGTGCTAAGCTTGGATATCCAGTGCTACACCAACACATCAATATGGAATTTGCTAAATTATTGATCAATGGACAAGTCTAGGTCCATTTAATGAAGTACTCAATAGTGATTATGATATAATGTTTACAACATTCAGTTTCTGGGAGTAGACAAGTGATATCCAGAGCTATTTTCCATAGATGAAAACAAATTGATCTCTGCTGGACTTTACTTTAAACCAGCTCTTACTCTAAGAGGCACACACCACTGAGTGCTTATATCATCAATGAAAATTTAAAATGTGTCAGTTCTTTCAAACATTAGTGCAGGTTGTACAAAGTCTGGATTATTTCTTGTCTCAGTGCTTTGAGGTCCACTAGCTACAGCACAGACTGATAACTATGTGTTAGTGGTTGACAATAACAGTTTAATACAACATCATACAACTGCAATTATTTATAAAAGTGCCAAAAGTTACATGCTTTTGTGATGTAGTTCTCAATATATGCTAGTTGAGCTTCACATTTCTACAAGGGAAAGAGCACACTTGCCAGATTAGTGTTCTTCAGTTGCTCTTCATTGACTTTCTAAAATATTAATTGTGGTATTCAAATACTAGTACTAGTTGAACCACTTACTGTATGGCATTCAGGGTAAGAAAATGCAATGATAAACAGTTTCCCTTTGTGGCAAGACTTTTTTTCAACTTTCCATGTTGTGGGTCCAGACAATGCAGCATGACCAAATCATACACTTACAACACTGTTATCAAGTTTTTGTCTTTCTTATTCACTTAAATGCCATGCTCATGATTTAAGTTGCAGACATTTAACATATAGCTTAATAAGAAAAAACCACAGATGTAGACAGCTGTCCCGTTGCATCCCCTTCAGTACTGTAAGGTGTTGCCAAATGATTTTTAAAGTGACCCAGCTTGCCATACCCAAATAATACATTTGGTCTTACTTTTCTGAGTATTGTCTGAGCAGAAGCATCATTAACATAATCTGTGACATCATAATTGTATCAGTTTGGTGGGAACCAGTGTGGTTGTGCTGCAGCACTGAGATACATTGGTTGCCAGTTTGTCCTTTGCAAAGCTGAAGCTCATCATAAGGTATTCATTTGAGTAGGATAGGCTGTTTGAAACAATGTCAATGAATATCTTTTCACTCCCACAATCTATTCAAATTTACCATTTTGAGCCTCATTACAACAGAATCTTCCTCTGTGAGGGTGAAAATAGTTCTTACACACAAATGATGCCTTATTTTACCACTGGGCAACCCCTCAATGAACTTGTTGAGTAGGGTGTCTTCACAATTTGCCAAAGCTATTTTAAAATATGCCTTCCATATGACAGGTACAGATCATTAGCATAACCATCCAAGTTTGTTTGTTTTTTTGAGGAATGCACTCTTTTAAACTTTGAACTAAGTACAATAGACCCTTTATTTTTTCATTGGGTCAGAATATTAATGCAACTTGAATACAACTGTGCATTGATCAAGTGCTCAGTAGTCTAAAAACAAAACCATCCAAACTCAATACATTGCCTGCTTCTGATTTCAGCTAATTTAAACAGTAATCTGTCTGAAGTATGTCAAAAAACAGTTCAAGTCCTACATCCTTGAACATTATAGGGATTGATCTGTTTCACTTTTATCACAGTTACCTTTACTTTTAGAATAAGACATATTTTGCCTCCATTGCACAAACTTGGAGGCCTCATTGCTTGAAGAACTTGAAAGATTAATTTTCACTGAAAATAGAAAGATACTTCAACAGCACTCAAAGTATAAGGTAGGAGAATTGCTATCAGCTATTAATGAAGAAACTGTAATTAAACATTTACCATAAATGTTAAAGTACAGATTTAAATGCAAGACTGGATGACTTTTTAATTGTTCAAAAGCTCAGCCAAGTGCATAAGTTAGAAGGTGTCATAACATGTGATTAAGACCATTACCTCTTGCTTCAGAAATTGATCAAAAACATTTCTATGAGCTTTGCATGGCTAAAACATTCTAGCACTCCAAGAGCATACACCTTGAAAAACTTTTCATTTTTCAGGCTTCTAGTGGTCTCTAACAGATCAACTGTTGTTGCACATTGCTGTTCCTTGATGGACAATTAGAACATCTGTCATACTCTTCAGCTTAGCCTCATTCTTCTTCCTACTGTCTGGTTATATCATAAGCAGTGCTCAATAAGAAGAAATGGAGGTAGAGATTGCAAAAGGTTCCTCTGCACTCAAACTGACTTGAGTTTGCAATACCAGCTATTATGTTTGACTTTCATCCTTCACCAATGCATCCACTACCTTTCCTTAGACTTCCTCTCATTCAAAAATTGTGAACCCCCAGTTGCATAATGGTATGTTTACAGACTTATACCACAATAAACTGGGTTTCGATACCCGTGGTGGGCAGACCATAAATAGCCCATTGTGTAGCTTTGTGCTTAATTCCAAACAAACAAAAACTGTGCAATAGGTTTTGACGATTTACAGTATATACTGCATGGGCGTGATCTTTTTGCTTCTCTCTTTAATACACTATATTTTGCATTTTGCAATGAAATTTTGTGAAGAAAATATTTAGTAAAACTGGGGTTATTAGGAATAGTTCTATTTGCATATCTATGAATATTCTTGTCACAACCATATAAAATACTGATTACAACAGGTACATATTTGCCATATTTAAGATATTGAATTTGAATTTCATTTACTGCTGATAATTTCATCTGCTACTGAATATTTCAGATACTGTTGAAATATCTTCTGAACTACTTTTTATGGTAAAACAGTGTTATTTTAATTACCAGGTAAAATTATATTCTTTAATTCCCCAGCTAGAACTACATTTTGTTGTGTGAGTATCCTTGTTACTCTTGTCTCTTCAGTAAAAACAATAGTAAGTTTATGGACTTACAAAGCTAAAGTTTGAGGTTCAATTCCCAGAGTGAACACAGGAGATAGCCAAATGTGGCTTTACTCTAAAACTAAACAAACAAACTCTTCAATGAAAATTCACTACCTGTCAAATATTTCAATATGAAAATTAAAACAGTCTCTTACTGTTATTAAGTAAGGTAACAGATACAATGTAATTTTAAAAAATAACTTCTAGTTCTGTTATTAAAGTTTAACCTCATTCTCTTCAATTTTTAATTTCAGAATAAAATTCTGTGTTTATGTGCTATTTTTATTTTTTATTGTTACGGTCTTTTTCTGATTGACTCTTATTCTAAAATACTTATGAATGACTTTTTGTATTGTTCACACATTTGTGTGTAACAACACAAATATATTTATACACATACTGCTATATAAATATATATGTGTATCACCATTATTCATTGTAAAGTACTTCAGTAGTTTCTACAAATCATCCTTCAGTTACTGATAATATTTAGGTTACCCACTAATGCTACATTCAGTAACAATGGTAGTGTCATCTATGAATTATTAAACACTATTTTGTTATATAAATATCATGAAGCAAATGATCACAGACAAAATTTTGATGAATTAAGACTTTTAGCTAAAAGTCTAATCAGCCAGGTTTAATATTCATGTTTTTACTACTGTACCCTAGTATACACTCAGAGAAAACACAATCCCCTCATTTCTTGTTGAAACGAATAGGAATGAACCAAGTGAGTGCAGCATGTGCTCCATGTAGCTCTCAACACTCAGCTAGAATATGAGAGTGATTCTTTCAAAATGTTGGGTGATACCTTGCATCAGAAGATTCACTCAGTGACTCAAAAAACAAAGGCCATATGCTATGATGAAGAATTTATACAAGAATCTCTTATGCTAAAAACAGTCTTAAATCTGTTTTAATCATCCTGCTTGACTTGTCAGTATCAAGTTTTTAAGTACTGAACTAATGGGAACCTTTTAACACATATATCTGTTTGCAGTAAAGAGAAAGCATAAATGTGGGTTACTGCATTCATATATCTAAAATCAACATAGAACCTTGACATGCTTTTGGTAACAGTTACTACTGGATACAACCAAGCACTGTAAAAATTATATAATTCCATCCTTCTACATTTTAGTGTTGGCAACCTTCATACTTCTCCAGTTAAGTAAGTATAATGGTTGCTTTATCAGACATACATTGCTTGTGTTAGTTTTAATGTATGGGCCAGATTTTTTAGAGTAGATGCCTCTGATTTTTTTGGTGATAAATTTCAACAATACACCAACAATATATAATCTACGTGTTTTAAAATGGTATATTAAAACAAGTCATACATATATACAAATGTTGTATGATTCAACTTACAGACACTTTATACTCTGTTATTACAATACAATTAATAACTTCAATTTAAAAACTGCCATTATATATTCTTTACAAACAAACTTAAAGCATACAGTCTAGATTTAATTAACTATATCTTATACTACATTTTGAATGCATATTTATACCCCTACCAAGCCCCAGAACATTTCATACACTACAAGATACTGTAGTGCAAATGTGATGCAATAATACTGAATTAAAAAAAATGAGAAAACTTAAAAGATTCTTATAACATCATGCTACAACATTTGCCAATTCACATCACTTAAACTATGCAATACATGATTAATAAACCTCTAAAAATAACTACATTTAACACTCATGCTAACAATGAAAACAGTCATATACATCCAACAGCCTGTATTTGTGTGGTACATAGTCAACACTGCTCAACTCAACTGACCCTGTGGTCCCAAAAATGCATTAGTGGATTCAACATATACATTAATGAGTTGCTTTGGTGCGATGGGTTTAGATTGTTTTCATAATTCTCAAACAACAATCTCAGATGTGTTGATGACTGGATACTTGCTTTCAGCTGTGATGTGATGGAGAACCTTAGTGGTGCTGCTAGCATCAGCTGCTTTTATTTTGCTTACTAAGTCCATAACCATTCTATTGTATAGCTGGAATAGTTAATAACCCATACTTTTACAAATGAACACTGGGATGTTACCTATCGTCAAACAGATGACTATGGAGCTAATATTGCCTACTTTCTGGACAGGATACAGTTTTTTTCTCACGTGTAGCTTCTATAACATTACATGGTATTGATACAGTATACTTTGCCAATACTAAGTCATGGAACATCACTTTGATATGCTTTGATACTGTTAATCCCTTCACTTCATATGCATTTGTATAGAACAAACTGAAGGATAACTTCACAAGTACATCTACACCTAAAATGGCACTACTAGATCCCACTCAGACGTGACTACTCTTGTTCTATGATTGACATTTCCTAGACAGAAGTGGATATATACCTCTGCTCTAACACCTACTCTCTCACCATTCACCAGAACCAAGTCAATATCCACTTGCCTGATTGATGATCTCAGTTGAATGGCATGAAAGATTGTGAAGTCATCCATTATTCTTGCTACTTCTGTATAAAGTAAAAATTTAGCCTATTGCTCTTGTATTACAGATATGCACCAAGCTCAACATAGCCAGAAACAGCTGAGGTTGACCTCTAAATACTTTAGTGTAAGTAAGCTGCTATGCTTCTCCAAACCAGTGACCAAACTGAGCTTAGCCTTCATTAGTTTTCTGGGAAATTTGTCAAAGCATTCAAAACTTGTTATTCATCATTCTGGATCTACCAAGTTATTGGATGATACCAGTAGTCTTGCCCTATTTTCTGTTTAATGAAATATGAGCATTGTTAATTGTCTGGTATTTATTCAACCATCAGATAGATAGAATCAATACTACTCCCATTTCTGCTGCTTCATAGAACATGGACAGTTCCTCTTATAGTACTTCATAAGTCTACAAGCAGAGCAGATGCTTCATTTCTACCATCCCAATTGATGTTTTGCTCTTGCCAGGTGCCAATCTCAACCATTTTCATCTTTCCTGTGTTAAAATCAGTCCTCACAAGCAAGCTTTGATTGAATTGTCTAGATGCTTCTGGCACTAGCAAATCTTCCTCATTTTGCAGCTGTGTGAGGGACCTTTGCAGTATGAGCAAAAGTACTTTTTCCAGAAGAAAACTTCTCCTGTGCTCAATACCTCTCTCATACAACTTTTTCTCCATTGCAGCAGTCTCCCTCTTGATCATCAGTACTTCTAGTTTCAAAATAGGTCATTTTTTCAGTAAAAGCATTCATTTACACTTATTCATAGGCAGGAGATGAAGTAAAAACCAGTACACATGTTCAAAACAGAAACTCTACAATAAATCCCTTGCCCACGGTAACAATATTTATCCATTTTATCTATTTGTGATATTTTCAAGTAAACTGATTTATTTGAAAGTATCAGATAGATTGAATTAACAACAGGATGATCTGACAATGAATGTGTGAAGTAATTTGAATTTGAAAACTCACTGAGTTTTAATCTTTGTGTGATGGAAAGTCAAAATAATGTACATTAATGACACAAAAAAGTGTGCATACCAGTGTAGCTACCTCAACAAACACTTCTACTAGAACTTCCTTTGGGACAAATATTTGGAAACAATATCGATGTTGAAACTAAGCATAACTCTGAGAGCACCAAGTCTCCATACTGGTACAGGATACCTTGTGTCCTTTCTTTACATAACATCATCACATGACTGGTCATTCACAGCACTCACTGGCTGTACCACAAACACATTATCCATTTAGCTAATAAAGGACATTGCAATTCTTGAGGTTTTTTACATTTATGTGCCAAGTTGTTGTAACTTCTCTCCAGGCAGAGCTAGCTACTATCTGTTATTAAAAACAACAGATACAAAGGCAACTAAAATGAAACAAAGTCAACAGTTTTCTAGCTCATGATTTTATGCACTAAAAGTGCATAAAAAAAGATTAGTAAAAATGCATAATATAACATGTAAGGCAAATTACACAATACTATTTATGTTAGCTAAATTAATGAAAAAACACTTTTGGTACCAAATATTAGTACAAAAACTGTGAAATGAGTTTCTACACTTTAGAGTGTCCTAGTATTTGAGCATATAATATGCCCATATATATATATATACAGATTTTCTACCGTTTTCTAATATTTCAACTTTATGACAGTCATTTTTGGATTTAAGGATATAACAGTTCTGTTAGAGGTGTACACAAATTTTCCCTATAATTGTGAGTTTCTTTGTAATCTCTGATGGAGTACTCATTTGCTTTCCATCTAGTACAGCAATTTCGGCAACAATAGCTAGGCAGCAGGTAGGCTGGACTCCACAATGTCAGTACATGGACTCTTTGTCAAAACTAATGATACCAGAGTATAACAGCATGCCTATCTAATGACATTTACCAGTCTGTATTGACAATACAGTATCCATTATATATCTACCAGAAGATTGGTTTGGTGGAAGAAAAATCATACATTTGAAAAGTTTTCTGATGATTTCCGACATTTTAACGTTTACATACTTTTGTTGGTACCGTCATTTTAATTCAACTGTGCAATATGAGTGGGCAGCTCTACCAACCTAAACTTTATAACTTATAAAATGTAATAATGTCTATGTCAGTGTCATAATCCTGCTACATGGAAGCAGCTCAGTTCTAAATTGACTGACACTGTAGGTCCACTGACATACAAGATGCCAAAGTCACAGGACATTTGTACTCATGTCCAGCAAGTGGAGAAGCTGCAATTAGAGTTTAAGACTAATATGCCAGAGAAGATGAAACTACAGTTTCAAAGTATCTCACTTCAACTGCTGAGAATGAAGAAGCTTATAGTTATCTGGCATGTTTAATGAGGTAGATAAAGAAGCATTAGAGGAGGCACAGGAAAGTTTTAATGGTAGTCCAAAATGTCAACTGCCTTCTCCTGATCATTATGATTAATCACCAGATCAGAAGTTAAGGCAATCATTTGATTAAAGTGTAAATGACAGAAATGAAGCATTCCTTGCCTTGTGAGATATTGGGTATTATTTCTTGACAAAATGAATGAACTACACTGAGTGGTTGTCACTGAATTATTTAGCAATTAGAACAGTTGATGAATGTACAATTACTGACCAAAAAAAAGTGGTTATCCTTGCTTTCTAAGCTACCATGTAACATTCACCTTACAATCTATACACATACATTGAGCAATTTCCACCACTTGATTATCAACAGATAGAACAGATGTTTGGTTGAGAAACCACTAATTGAATGAGTGTTATGATCATTTTAAATCAATGACTTACTTTCTGTGGTGAAAAATTTCCTGAAAATAGCTATCCTTATCCAAGTAGTGGCAGTTTTTCAGAACAGACTGCTAGGTACTTAGTAAAATTTCTAACATGTACATATAACTGTGTATGGCTCCTCCATGTGCAATCTGGAAATTGTGTTATTCACATGTGCAGTAGGTGGATAACATGGCTGTAAAGTTCAGTGAAGTAGGTCTTATTTAAATGAGATCAGCTATGTTTAATTTCTTATGATGCTAAATGAGGCAACTGAATAAACTTTTATAAAGTGATATCCTGTTTCTAGAGCAGTATACTTTTGTAACCTGGCCATAACAACTTTAAACATCTACTCTTAATAGAATGTTTCAATTAGTATAATTTATTTTGTCCTACATTTTAAATCATGACATTTACTCTACAAGATCAAATTATTAACACTAATGAATATCTTTGTTTTCAACCAATCAGTTATGGATGCTGTTTCTAGTCTGGAACATCTGCATGATGATGGTAGAAGTTAAAATGACTAGTGTTTTTTGTTTGATTTCAGAGATGTTTTGGAATTTACCACCTTATCAAACACCTCAGGAATAGGCTATTCCTTCATCTCGGTTGAGCCTGTGTACAAGAGAATGCTGCCAGACAATGCATCAAATGTTCATGCACTGTGATGGCAAGTAATATGGTGCTAAGGTCTCTGAGGCATTATGATATGCTAACTTCCACTGTCCAGCTGATAAACCTAGAAGTGATGATTTTATTGAGTCCTCACATTCAGCATGCCTGCCACCTACCCAGTACATCCAGTCTTGGATCTGATGAAGTTGGATGCTAAAATGCAAAACAAGTCCAAGTCAAAAACCATAGTCAATTCTGAACACCAGAAGAACTTCAAATGCCCCATTCAAGGGTGTTTGTTTAAGAAATAGAAGAATCATTCTACATGCATGTTCACCTGTGGTAGAAACACCATACACCCCACTCTTGACCAGAAATGCAGTTCTTTGAACATAACAGTCTGTTGGCTACTTCCACAACCACTTCAGAGGCTATCATGACAGTGGCATCTGCCACCACTATCACTCCAGCTGTGAATACATCTATGGTGGCAAGCATCATGGGAATCAAGTTGTGAAATTAAATTGTGGAACCCCTAAGGCTTCAGGACTAAGATCAGAAAAATGAGAGCCACCAATGAGTCTGAAAACTGAGATAACCATTTCGCATTTAAGCAGCTCATTATGTTAAAGTAGCACTGATAAGAACAGACAGCAAAGAAGTTGGAAGTTTGAGGCTTTATAACTGAAACAGAGATTGACAGCTAAGATAATGAGAATTACTAATGGTTATTATTGGAAGAGCTTTGTCTCCTTGAAAATTTAAAAAGGGCTCAGAAAGCTTTTGCAGGTCCTATATATATATATATATTACCTGTGAAAGCCTAATGGCACATCCCAAATCTGATGGCTGCACTGGAAGACTTGCTGTTGAAGTTTGTCTAAGGAATTGGCTTCACCTACAGATATATATTTTTTTATTTATTTTACAGCATACTGCAAATCTAAAGAAGTTGCTTTGGTAAGTTGCTGTCAATGCTTCTCTAGGTAAGCAGTTAAAACTTTTTCACCATATATATATATTTATATAATGGTTTATCTACCTATTTTACTCTTGCAACTAGTTTTGAAATATATGAATGTTTTTATTAATTCAATTGATGTATATGGTGTTATTATCTAGAATATATGCATCTTTTAATGTAATTTGTGATAATAATCTTTGTTAGCATGTATATTTTTCCATTTAAATAGAGGGTTTTAGGGTGCACTGTATGTATATGTAGTGTTGTTTTTGTATAGTGCACTTTATATACATGTATATTTAATCATTTTTTTGTTTATATAAAAAAGGTTTGGTATTATTAAGGAATTCATATGTGAAGGTTTATTTTCATTTTGATCTCGAGTAAAGAGCTATGATCTTTTAGTGCATGTTTTCCATTTCAAATTGTCCTTATTTTTTTGAACACTTAATTTGTTCTATCATAAACTTTAGTGTTAAGGGGTTTAATTTTTTATCATCAGTTTTGTAATGTACCGAGTTTTCTGGTACAAAGTTTTATTTTTTGTTAAAAGGATATTATATGTAGTGTTAGCTTCCTGCTACTTATTACAACCTTAAGAGAATAAGAAGTTTGTTGTTAAAGGGTGATTTATTGTATCATAAAAGGGCTTATGTTTTTGTACATTAAACAGTTGACATTACTAAAAGATCTGTTTTAGTTTTAAACTTGATAAAGGGTATTTATTTTGTATGATGAAGGGTGTTAACCTCCCTCTATTATAAAAACTGTTTTTGTAATTTTGTTTTTCTTTGTACTTGCTTCTGTTGTTGGCCACAAGTTTCTACTTGGACAAGGGTAAATTAATTTTGCTAGAGTGACATAAAATCAACAATTGATTTTTTGTAGTTTCAGAATTAGAAATGGCTAAGTCTGCTTGGAAACAATGAGACAGGAAATTTGTAATACATGATAATACCATATGTTTGTTTCCCCTCCTTAATTAATATGTAATTTTCTTCAAAATTTAATTTTGGTTCAATTTGAACACAGGGGGTGAATCAAGTAAATAAATTTATTTACTCCGGCTTCTCACAGGACCAAGATTCACTAATTTATCATTAAGCATATTTTCTTGCAGGAAAGATAGCTTCCACTTCACTCATGATGTCTCACAACTACAAGCTACCTTCTGTTTGCAAATTGTACAATCTCCTTAGGCTTGCACACCCATATCTTCATGTATGAATGATTGAAATAATGTGTATGATGTGCAAGCAATGATTAAATTGGTTTTATTGATATTTAAAGCAGATTTTGTATATATATATTTTGTTTTGAAAGTTTAATGTTTTTATTTCACATTTAGGAGTTACATTTTCAGTTTAAATTTTACTTTTTTCCAGCTTATTTAAACTAGCGTGAGAGACCTAACAAAGGATTCTGTACGTCTCTGGTTGAATACATTCATTACAAATACATTACCATGTTTTGTAGTGTGTCTCAATACGTTAAAAAAAATTGTGTATTCAGCCTTTTTTGTTGACCAACTCAGTCAAAATTTGTAATGTAATAAGTCAATACTCTGTAACACAATGTTCATTAAACCTTTTGTTAAGAGAACCTACATACTGCTTTGTGGTACATTTGTATACCAGGAAGTGTCATCCTGTTATGACATGCTTCTGGTCCTAAAATGTGGAGCATGAATTTATTTTTTTTATGGAAATGGGACAAACCACAGAACATCAACCCCTCACAACAACTAATGGGCTATGTTCAACCCTCTCATATGAATGTATATGTTTCTAATGCCAATGTTATGTATGTGATTGTATAGTCAACACCACACTCATTTTTGTGGTTAAGAGCCTTTATGATCAACTAAGTATAATTATTAATTACTTTATACTACTATTCATCTAATATTAGGTGGCTTCATTTTGTGAGAGGAGCCAAGTGCATTTAATTCTTTTATGAATTTTTTGTTACTGTACAAGTGTTGAAAAAGTATAAATTGTTAGAGGCTTCCTATATTCTCAGATATTGATCATTTATGTTAATTCTGTCTTGTGTTTATTTACATTATATTTGGTACTTTAAGTTAGATGCCTTTTTATTCTTTTACTGGCTATATAACTGCCATTTACTTATTTTACATTTCAGCTAGTTAACTGTTGCTGTTTTCAGTTATAGTTTGTGGTGGCAGGAGCCAAGACCATATCATGGGTTTTCTTTTTAGAAAAGCCCATGTGCTATCTACTTTCAGGGGATCTTTCTCATTATAACTTGAAACAAAAACCTTTTTTAATTATTTAAAAAGGAGTATTCAGGTTTTGTTGATTTCTATGTTAACTAAATTTGTTGTTAGTAAGGTGGATGTAAAATGATTCTTTTACTTTGTGTGGTTAATTTTTTAGTATAATCTCATTTTAATATATGGTTTTCTTTTCTGACATTGTTTTGCCTGTCTATTTCTTAATTGTAGCTGCTATTGGTTTCCTTGTTTCTGCACTTGATTGAAATCCATTTTAACAAGGAATGTTGTATATGTGAACATCCTATATACATCTTTCTGGGAATTGTTTTCTCAGCTGATCCTAGCAATAATAAATAAATGAGAATGTTTGCATCTTAGATGATCATTGAAAGTGTTGCACTGCCCAGCTACCATCTCCTTACAGACAGATCAGTATTAAAAAAAGTATTCTTCTCATTATGATCTGTATCAAAATTGTACAGTGGTGTTATTCATGTTTTCTGGCTTGTCGATCTTATCTACCTCTGACTCTTTGTGCACTTAGTGTATGAGAGGCTTGTAAGTAATGTATATCTTTATTTTGTCAGTGTTAAATACAGTTATGCTTCCCAATTAACTGCTGCAATTTGTAATTTGATAAATAGAGCTGTTTAAGAAAAAAAATTAAGTCCACCATACTCAATTTGATATCTAACCAATGATTTTTATCAAGCTATACACACTCTCCACAACTGAAATTTACTGTGTTGCTGAAACATTTCTTTTTGCTATATGGTAGTCTTATCAGTGTACTAATTACACAAATTCATGTGTGTCAACTAATACACAGACATCAACCACACTACAAATTTCTGTAATAACAGATTTGTACTGCAAAAACATAACACTAATGTCTATAAGAAGCTGTATATGTTGGCTAAATTAGAGCATATTTAGTGGACAACCAATCATTTCTCATACATTGTACACTGACAGTATTTTATTTCCATAGATTAAATGCAGATTAATTGGTTGCCCTTTCTTGTACTTCTGAAGTATTCTTTTTGGAGATGACTGTAACTGCTAATTCAATGGTTTTCATTACAACTAGACAGGAGTGAAACATTCAATGAACACTATCTCCATCTGAGGAGGTAATCTGTTTGTATCTCCATGTGGTATCCACAATCATTGATGTATCATAAACTCACACTCTTGCAGAGTTTTAATCTAATGTCCGATTATCTCTTCATATTTTTACAGTTTGTTAAGAACTTAAATGAAAGGGTGGGATTGAGCTCTATGTGCTCACAGATTGGCCTATACTATAATTTCAACTATTTGTCCCACCTACAGTGCCTTACCCTTCATTAATGGAATAGGCTACCTTTCGTCTTGGCATGATTCCACAGACCACTAGATAGGGGGTGCTTGTTGTCTTGCCTCATAGTGAAACACTGTGTTGGAAAAACTTATCCATCACCCATGTCTTATCCTCTACAATTCTCCTCTAAGAGAAAAAAACTCTAAGGCATTCTAGATTCTCCAGACAATCCTCACTTCTTAGTCTCTGAACTTATACTTTCATCCCACCTCAATAGGATTTGAGTCCCCACAAGAGAAGAGGCCCTATACAACACGAAATGAAATCCATTACCATTGAGGCAACCTTGCAACATTTCCTGGAATAAAAGTACTATTACCAAGAGATTGATGCAAAATTTATAAAAGCCTGGGATTAAACAACCACAAATAATGATTGTATAAGAAGGAAACATCACCATCTCACCTTCAAGACGAGAACCATTATCTAAGTTCAGAAAGAGCACAGTTTAGAAAAATCATTATTTCCAATACAATGGCTAGTTATAGAGAAAATGTTGCTTAAGAAGGTCTGATGCTAGGAATGAAGTGAGAGTTGGTCCTCGTGCTTGCAGTTAGATATTCATACATTTAATTCTTTTCAATTTAATTTCAAAGTATTCTACATAAGCATGCATCTTGAAGTTTATTAATTTCAGAAATGTTTGGAAAAACGTTTTCTTCACTTTAAACCATTTAATTATAGATTGCATGTTTATTACTCCTCAGTCACAAAGTTGAGTTAGTGTAAAAATGTTGTTCGTAAGAATAAGCAGTTAATCACTTACAAATTTGTTTTACAGAATGCTGGAAGATTATTTGTCTTCATAGATAAATCTTCTTAAACAAAAACATACTCTAGTAAAGTATGAGAATTTGTGGAGTGTACAATGTTATGCTTCTATAAAATGTAATGTTGCTGTCACATATAACAGCTTTGAGACAGTTACTGAAAGAGGATGGACAGCATTATGGATCCAAACTAAAATAAACTAACAAAGCTTGTTAATACTGCTTCTTCCAAAGATGTGAACTGTTTGAATTCTAACTACTTTAGTTTGCTTATATACATTTTGTTTAACACAAAAAACTGTCTTTTGATGCAAATTTATATAACTCTGTACAAAAAACATCATTTCAAGACAAGTGTAATTTTTGCTTTCATTTTGGCATTATTTACAAGCTGTAGGTTTTCAAACATAGTTCAACAGAATTTTAAATAGTATCTTCAATAACCAGAGTAAATAAAAACAATGTTTTTTTAAACTGATCTATGCCACCACAATTGTTTAACTTAACGTTTCAGGCTAAAGATAAATGTGAATTAAACTTATCCAGGAAAAAGGATATCTAAAAGAAATGAATAACTACTTTAAAACTTTGGTAATAAGTATAGTGTTTCACATTATTAAATGAGGCTTAATTGATCCACAAAGAAATAACTACCAATAATAAATTAAGTACTATTCCATAATCCATATGGGTATAGAAAAACAAACCACTGAACTGTTTCTACATTTGGTAATTATACTTCAAATAATTAGAGCAGCTTTATTAGACTTTTATTATTTGATGCATTTTTCTACTTTGATATCACAAGTGTCAGTGCTGAAATAAAATTGTATCTGTTAAATTGTTATAACCTATTAAACTAAAGACAGGGCATTGTAGCAATAATACAGATAAAAAATTAATTGTGAATCATAATTTTGTTTTCATCAAATACCCACATTTTACAACCAAAATGTTAACTAGATAATTTTCTTCTAACTTATACAGTAATGTTTCTGAAAATATTTCACGCCTCTAGCTGAGAAATTCTCATACTACAATCTGGAAAAATAATTTTATTCAAGTTCAATAATAAACAGAATTAAACAAAGTGTTTGAATCTTACCTCTATATGTTCAAACTTTCTTCTTGTACTAGTACCTCAAGATCAACACAGCAATTGTACAAAAAGATTTCAGTCACAAATCATAAATGTAAAGCAACATCTATGGCCTTGAGATTTCTATTCTATTACTTAATTTTTTTGCTGCTTGGTTTCTGAAACAAATGTTTGACCAATTTCTCAACCATGGACATCTTTCCCTTCACTGATTCCAAGTACACAGTTCCTCAAATGAACCAGTTCTGTTCAGCAGTCTATAACTGAAGCAAAAAGCCTCTTCACCAAGTAAATAGAAAAAAAATATATACACTCAGATTCCACTTCAAGAATGACATATTACAAAATTTTGGAAACATTATTGCTTAAACAATAGCTGACTGTGGTAGAACATTCTGCTCATTGTTACAGCTCTTGAAACTGCTCACACTCACAAGGAGACCTTACACTATTATAAATTAAAATCAAATTTCTAATCATTCAGATCCTTTCTTTTAGAAAATTTAGATTACTTAGATACTGTAACTGTAGGCTGAGTTGATAACTTGCTTTTACAATTTTTCAGTATTTTTCTTCATCTGTTTCTCTTCATTTCTAGTGAGTGGACTATAATTGCTCTTGCTTCCACCCTTTCAGTTAAGTGTGCCATAAGCTGAAAGAATTATGGATTTTGCACCAAAAAATATCTTCACTAGACATATGAGGCTTTTATGGAACAGCAACAACAGTCACAAATTGTCTTATCTACAGCAGCCAAGTGTAGAACTTCGTGCAAATTTGTAGGTCTTCCATATATTTAATGGATGTACAACACAGTTTTATATGGTTTACCAAGTGCTGATGAAATGGAGAGCTATAATAGTTGATGTTTCAAAATTATTGCTTCCAACTGTTTATCTTTACAGAATTTCACATTTTTCCTCAAACAAATATGTTGGAATGTTTTCAAATTACCTACATCACTATCTGAATAGCTACATTGTATGAATTGCAAACTTTTGGCACCTAAGGTCCAGATTCTCATTCATTAGTAATATTTCATGGTCTTAACTCAGTAATATTTTGAAATTCATTTTTATGTCATATATTGAGTAAAGGTTCATAAGAACTAATAAATTAATAAAATATTATAGAGTAGTTACCATAAAACTAATTACTCCACTGTGAATATTACTTTAACTATTCAGTATCATAAAATACACAAAGGGTTTCCCTGAATGTAATGCTGATCTTTTGCTTGACATCTGTATTCTCAATGATAATTGTTTGTTGATTGTATGCAAAACTACTTGAAGGTTATCTGCGTTAACTGTCACTAATTTTGACATAATAGTTAAGGGGAAAGCAACTAGTCAACACCATCCACTGTCAATTATTGGACTGCATTAATCAAATAATGGGAATTGCCTCTCACTCTTGATAATGCATACACAGTTCAAAACATGTGCAATACAATTTTTTAATGGTGGAGTGGAAAATGAATTACTGAATCTGATTCACATTTCAGCACAAAAACTACTAGATTGCACTTGGTCCCAATGTTAAAACTTCCCACTAGTTTCCAACTGTTCAGGAGTTTGAAATACAGACATTGCTTATTAAAACTGTCCTATACTTTCTTCTTTTTTTAAATTTAGCAGTATATAAAGGGATAATGTTTAAGTGGATAAGTAATGGAGTTCTTTCTTTTTTTATGCAATATTTTGGTCTTGATGTTAGCTTCTGGTAATTTTTGTTTTTTAACTAGGGTAGAAAGTAATATTACAGAAAAATAATGAACTACTTCTCACCTGAACAGTAAATGCAGATGATTTTTAAGTGTAAAAATACTTTTGTGTTATAGCATTCATATTTCATATGTGATGATACATCTGAAGTTTTAGGTAGTTTTTAAAAGTTTATTCCAAAATAAAGGACTTGTGACTTGGATAGCATAAAACTTTGAATCATAATATACATTAATATTAATTTGTATACACTGATAGTAAAGCTGTTTAAAATTTGAATGTGACAATGATTTGCACAGAAGAGCATTTAAAGGGGTTCTTGTTTTAAAGTGGTTAGCATTGAATATGTAAATATTTGAAAGAATGTGCCTCATTGGCAATAAATATTGTGATGATCATCTCATATCAGATATAAACAATATTGTTATTCCCACTCATCATGAATACTACATTTAGTTTGCTTATATTGCCTACTAACTTTTAGGTCACTTTGCTGATTTTTACTCACTTGCTAAGCAAACCATTTTCTGAACTAGGATTCAAATCCACACGAGGAATATACAGGAAGTTATTGCAATTTAAGGCTAGTACTATGTTTAATAGCCTACTTCAACCAATGCCAATAACTGAAGTCATCTGGGGGCTAGAGAGATTGAAACAGCACTTATATTAGCATAAATATAATTAAGACATACAACTTTTCTACTTAGCTAACTAAATCTCTACAGGCACACACACATGTATATATTATTATTTATAATTGCAATCAGATGGCTGGAGATCTAATATATAATACTTTATTTGGCATCATTGTTACAGTAGAAGCACACAAGTTCCCATACCTGAGTATGAGATCTGACACTAGATCTAAAATGAGTTAAAATTTGCTTATCTGGACACAATTTTATATTTCACACTCAATTCTGCTTAGTTCCTGATCTGGATCTATTCATTTCTAGGATGGACTACCTTCTAAGTTTCACCCATGCAGCTGCCTAATGTCAGGCAGCTCTCAGAAAAAAAAAGATAGAGGTATTTGCACAGTTCTTAGTTGTTGCACTGGTGGTGTGGCAATGGATATCACAATAGCAGTACTTATAAAAACAGTTGTAGTAGATACATAGTACACCATGCTAAAGTCTGATGCTTCTTGTGAATAATGATAGAATGTACTTCCTACAAAGTTTGCAACAGCACTGCAGTTAAGTTTTTTAACCATATCTCAGTCAAAAAGAGAGAGATAAATAACCAATTAAAACAATATACTCACAGATCATTTTTTCAAAATCTGGCTCACACTGAAATGGACAGATGTGTATATAGCTTTTGTCAAACAGTCAACAATAGTTGGTAGCATTTTTTTCATTCAGTACAGTCTCTAAAAGGTTTTAACACAGTAGAAGATAGGTTTTCAAAAATGACAAAATCATGATTGAATTTCTGAAATTAAATCCATCCTTCTGGCAGCATTTACTGACTAAATAAAGCCACTGGACGATCAAATAAAATGTTTAACACACTATATGATATTACAGACAAAAATGCAGTTCATACATATAATTGATAGGCCAGTTGAAAGACCAATTGCACCATTATGTACTCACAACAGTAGTGTCATCAGATATTATAATTATTGTGTTATTGAATAAATATCTACAAGTTAATGTGACAAGATTATTTCCAATAAATGCATTAACATTTTATTTTTCTCATTCAATCTTAATTTATCCTGTGACATACAAAAATAGTGACCATAAAGGTCATTTATTGACAGGGCCTATGAAAAGCACTTGCAAACAACATTTACAGACACCAGTAGAATGTTATACCCCTTTAGAGGCAAACTTGATGACGTGAATCAGATATAAAAAGTTCGTAGTTTATTAGATCCGTGTTAGTTTATTAGAAACGTATTAATAGAATAGCATACATTTAGATGTAATTGCAATTTAATTTTCAGACTGAGCAAAAAAAACTGACCAAATCATCAGTAGAAACCCATAGTTACTATTTCTTAGTGTAGATTTGTTTTAGCTAATTTTTAAAAACTACTCTATTAAGTCAATTAACTTTTTAAGCATTACAAAGAGCAGCCACACAAAATTTGAATAAAGTAAATCTAATTTTGTTTGAAGTTGATAGTTATTATACTTAAATATACAAACTTGGTTTCTATAGTTAAAACTACATGCTAAAGAAAAATACTTGTAGGCTATAGCCTAGGATTGAAAGATTCTATAAAGTAATAACTTCTGAAAACTTAAATATGCTTAAATATTTGTTAGACTTTACATAACATTAAGTTTGATAAAATCTGACTGTTACAGATTTTGATTGAACACTACAAATATTTGATACTGCAAATGGGAGGCTATATTAACCTACTTCTTTGAGAATTTCTATTTATTAAATAATAAGGTCAGACATGATTTAATATGTTTATTCAGAATGAATTAACAAAATGAATACAATATTTTATTAAAAAATAATACAGAACTGTTTTGAATGACTAAAAAAAACATTTTATGAAACTTAAACAGAATGAATACTACGTTACTTCCATGCCTTGGTTGCTATCAAAAGAAACAGTTGGTTTTAGAGTTCCTATGCTGTCTTCATACTGCTGAATATGGTTATTTTCAATAATAATTTTATCACCTACTCCATTCATCTCTTCCACAACATTATCATTCCAATCAATTTTAAATCTAGTTACACGGGGACTTGTAGCTAAGATATTACGCTGCAACTGTAAATACAAAGAGAATTAAATTTATGTTCAGTAAAATTTAAAAAACAAATTTCTAAACAAAATGTTGTAAAGAATCTACATTTGCTTATAAACAACCTCTTGAAGTAAAGTTTCAGCCTTAAAGACTTGGAGAAGAATACTAAAGAACATAAATTGTTTGAAATATAATTTTGAAGTATTTGATAACATGACATTTGCATCCAAAAATATTTCAGTGCTATTCAGGTTTTTGCATCCACATCATATAGAATATGTACCTTTAATTTTTCATAAATATGACATTTAAGTTAAAAGTGGCAATATGAGGTAGAGTTTTGCTGTAACAGAATGTTTTGTACCCTATTTTCCCATCTACTTGTGTACAATCACTATACAGTAACTACAATTTCTTCCAATAGTATCATTAAGATATCTCACCCTCATATTTGTGATCTAAATTAAAAAATAAAACAAAAACTGTGTAGTACAGTTGTAGCACTGATTCCAAATTGCCACATCATGGGCCTATCCCACCTCTTGCAGTACCAATTTCAACCTACCATGCATGTTACCTGCCTAGACCCCCTCTTTCAGTTTCAAATCACCATGCTACAAGCTTAGCCCTTATACCCACAGGTTGTATCAGCTGTAAATATCTACAGCTAACACAAAATAGATAGAAGTCACCAATATTTAAAGGGACAGTCATTAATAAACAAAATATTTAAACTATTCCTTTAAAAAAGGGGACTTTCATGCACTTTTTTTCTTAAATCAGAAACTTAAGAGTTCAAATATGTGGTATCCTACTCTAGTCAAAATTAACTTAAGTTTCTCTAATCTCAAAACAAAAACAGATGTATTATCCAACACAAAAATATAACAAAAAAAGAAGTGAAGCAGTATTTTTGAATTTATTTAAAATGCTAGTAGTGTTTTTGCACCACGTGCTAGTGTCAAGAAGTTAAACAAGCACGTATTTGAGTGAGTGTGTGCGTGTGCACGAGCACTTGGAAGAAAAACTGCAATACATACATTACCATAAGTGTAGTAAAAGCAATTAAATTTGATGATTTTTTGTTTTGGAGTTCAAATTGCGACTAAAATGACCCGAGAAAAAAAAACAAAAAACAACAGGAAATTAAAAATATTTAATAAAGAAGTAAAGGTATTGATTGATCCCATTAAACATATTTATTATTTGTGTCCATACTCATTAGGACAGATTCAGGTAATAAACAGTATGATAAATTACAGAAGTCATCAATCAGTGGTAATACAAGATTTATGACTGAAATGAACCAAGTATAAAATATTAAAATAGGAGATACCATTCAGTTTCAGGTAAAATTACTTAATGAATTTCATTTATGTTTAACTTTTGTTTCATAGGAGTGCTATAATATATAATACCTATAGAATGACAGAATAACTTAGAAGAACAAAATAGGACAATTCTGACAAATATGAAATGTGTTTATGCACTTACATATACATAAAATATATGTAGGCTTACCATAAAACTGTATGAAATGATCAAATGACTAAGTAAAGAAGCAGACAGAAAAGTAAAGATTAAGAAGGGAAAAATAGTGACACCTGCGATCCATATTTTGCTAAAATAATATTAATTCTGCAACAAATGTTCAAAAAGAATACTATCTATGTAAATATATATATTATATAGTGAATTTTCTTATTTCAGCAAGTCTGATTTTACATATTTCACATTAAATAAACAGGATTATACTATTGTACCAGTCTAGCATGATTCGAAAGCCTAGTTGGCATGAGTGAAAAAACAGACTTTATTCATGGTAACATTAAAAATTAGGTTGGCATGCTGGAACAGTATGTTACTTTAATACTCTATGTACTAGAAAATAAACCATTTGTAAATTCTACTTGAAATCAATCAAACCAAAAATCTATGATATATAAACATTTAACAATGCAAAAAATTATGAGAAGAACATTTATAAAATTCATATCAATTAAGAAACACCACTTTGCAGGCCAATGTTACAACTAGACAATAACTTGTGATTTAAAGATTGTTTTTCTGCAAGAAATGGTTAACTGTTCATCATTTATCCTCTGTTTGGGGTTCTAATCAACCTAGAATAGTCTCATATACATAAGAATCTGTCAGGATGAATAAATCTTAACTTGCTTGGGCACCAAATATGCACTGCAAAATGCCCCATATGCAAGACAAGCACAAGTATTTTGCTTCAAACTTTGTACCATAAGAAACTAAATAGCATAAAGCTTGCACATAATTGTCCACTATCAACTTCTAACAGTTTTATCAATGGAAATAAAACAAAGTGAAAAATACCACATGACACATCAGATAGGTCAAAGCATGCATGACAACCTTTCATAGTTACATTCAAAATTTGAGCTATTTTATTATAACTGAATATAAATAAACTCAGCATTAGAATATAGTTAATAAATTTTGTTTAGTTTTATTTAAATTTTAAATTCTTAATTTTATAAGGATATTTTAAAAATCCAAAATCTCCACTAATACAAAACCCAAGACATTTTTATTACCCCTCCAAGAAGTATGAAATTTAATGTAAATTTAGGTTTTAGGGGTTATGCAAATGATATTTGAAAATATTTAGATGAATAAAAGTATTTATAATCTTATCAAGAAAATTACTTTGCACTCATAAAAGAGAAAAACATTCATTGCAAATTATGAATTTTTTATATAATAAAAAGTACTTGTCTATACTTTTAAGTACTAGTATAAACTTTGAAATACAGAGCTTAATTTTAAGGAAAGATAAGGGCATGATAATTTAAGTCAAACACTGAAATTATATTATGATAGATCTTTGGTTATTGTTAAATTTATATTATATAAGGTGTTTTCTTGAGGGTAATTAATTCAGCAGTGCTTAAACACTTGTGATCCCTATAACTTAATACAAGACAAATTTGAAATATTCTATATTTATAATGAACTAAAAGAATTTTAAGAGAGAAAATGAAGGTAAATGTAATATTTTGTCAAATTTCTTATGCCTAATGAGCTTTCAATGATGTTGATTAGGTTACAGTACAGGAATTGTTGAAACTATATATTTAGGCATAGAGAAATGAATGAAAACGCATTAATACAACAACATGAAAAGTTTCTAAAAACTGGTTTAAAAAAACAACTTTCTTTTGACTCCAACTCTATAAAATAATTGTACAGTATCAACTGCTATTGTATTACATAAATTTTCAATTTTTTTTCGTTTGAACTACAAGGACTCATCTCCCCGAAAAGATACACACATTTTATACCAATTAAAGCACTCATGTTACAAACAAATTATACACTCACAAGACCTTCCAAAAATTTAACTTTTTAATTCTGAAGTATAATTTAAAGCTAGTTATTGACAGTAATTTGATACACTACTTAACATACCCAAAGAAAACTAACTTCTTTAAAACAGTTAATTACAAGGTAATTTTCATTGAATATAGAGTTCAGTCTTTAACAATTGAATAATTCCATGCATTAAACCTTATGTTTCACTTAATAAGCAGATTTTGCATCATACTATGTGCAAATTTCTAAAATAAAGCAAAAAAAAAATTAATAACCACACATTCCTTATCCAGATTACCTAAATTACAATCAAATGATGAACATTTAGCGCAGGTATGCAAGTCTCAATACCAACTGTTTTCTAAAAATATAGGTAATTAAAATGTGAAAAACAAGTTTTGGAAGCACACTGAAATTCATTTAACTCTTCTACAACAGGTCAGGGTTCAAAGGCCATGTCATCATGTTTGTCAACTTGAATTCAAAATTTTATCAAACTCCTATTTTATGAATTTATGTCAAAAAGTCTGGAATCAAATTGTAGATTATAATTCAAGCTTTAATATTACCTACGAGTTGATTTCTAAAAAGTAAATATTAAAATAATACATTTAAATATAAATTTTAGCTAGTCATGTGGCATGTTGAATGGAACACTGTTTAAAATAAGATGTTTGTATAGTTTTATACAAATTAGAAACTCAAATTGCTAATATTAGCATGCTAGAATATGAAATTAGAACCTCATATCTCTTATTTCGCTGAAATTTGGCTTATGTACTGAATCATACATGATGGCCCCTTTCACCTTTTTTTTTAAACTATCCCTTATATACACTAACTTTAATATATGACATGTAAATAAACAATCAACAGCTTAGAATGTCCCCAGAGTGGTTTTCCCTGCCATTTTAATCTTTGAAAACACTACAATGTTTTTTCGATCCAAAATTTCAATGAGACATGTATTGTCTTTAGTATGCTTGAAATGTCATATTTTTTAAAATCTAAATAAATCTTAGTTACTAAGCTTATTAAATTATAGTGGAATTCTATGGTTCTATATTATAGAAAAGAAAACCCCACCTTGTTAAACTGTGGTACAGATGGAGGATTTTCTCGAAGTTCAGGATCACCATATTCATTGTTCACATAGTAACCAACACGGATGAACTCCTTTCTTCGATAAGAACAAGTTAAAAGAACCACAGTAACACCTACAGCATCTTGAATAGGAATCTTAGCTGGGTCAGGTGGATCAGCCTAAAAAGTTAAGTTCTTTTCAGAAAGCATTAAAGGAAGAAAATACTTTGCACTGTTATTTACTTTCTATGGTGACATATTCAACTAACTAAAACTATTTTTTTTTTATCTGAGCATCTTATAAAATTATAAAAAATTTCTAAATGCAATACTTTGTTACAGCATTTGAAGTATCTGTTATATGTATGGAACATTCTAGTAAGAGGTTCCATAAAAACTAGATCTGCCAGGTAGATTACATGGAAGGCAGTTAGTTAAGAACATCCATCTCAAACTGTTTGGCTGCTCTTGTCTGACCCAACTGTACCATGTGAATCACCCAAATAATGCACTCATGGTTCTAAAGTGTGAACAGATTTTTTTTAAATTATTGAAGTTCCAACAATAAACCAGCAGATCCAATCTAATGTACTAACCACTGAGACATGCATAGCTTGGAAATTTGAGTGCGCATATTATTAAAGTATACAAAATAATTCAATTGCTTAATGCCACCAAAAGATGAATTATACATGGTAATCAACAGGTGTGAACATAAACAAAATAATCAGAGGGATATGTGCAATCAGTTTAGGAAAGCAAGGCATATCAGCTTCACAGTGAAAATAAGAAACTTTTCAACAAGGACTTGGATTTTGAGGGAGAAAAACATAATACTGTGAAGAAAGAAAAAGTCAGGGAATGGTGGATTGCTTCAAAAAGATGTTTGAAAAGTAGCATGAAAGGGTAAGATGGAGACAAGAAAACTGAGTTTGATACAATGGATCAGAACCCCGTCTAACACTCCAGCACAGTGCTGAATTCAAGTAGTGTGCAAGGCAAATTTCCCACAGTACGAAAACATTTCCCGTGAACTATTATCGCTATTTTGTTGTGCTTACTTGCACAACTGTACCAAGTGGAGATTAATCAGTGATGAGAAAACCTACTTGTAGAGAAAAATATGTAAAAATGGCTGGTTTGGGTTGAGAAGATTTTTTATGTAGAGTAGGGAACAACGTTTTTACCTTCTTTGGTTATCGTCAGGTTCACAAAGAAAGAGGTAACTGACCAATAGCTAATTACATATTTGAAGGGGGTTGTGTAACTGAGTGTAGGAATGTAGAGGGTGTGCTTTGATGTTTAAAATATAAAAATATTTTCCTCTACAAGTGGAGATTACTAAGTAAAAAAAGCTAGTGGCAGGCAAACATTTTGCACATAAAGAGAGCAATACAAATCAAAAGAAGCTGTAAGTGAAAGTCAGTTAACTTTTCAGAATGAAAATGTTTCAGTATATTTTCAGTCTTTGTTTCTATATGTCATGTGACACTTGTTTTGTTTCAAATTGCTCATTCAAACATAGCTCATTATTAGGTTAAAAAGAAAAAATTAAATTTATCATTTATATATGTACTCAAGATGCACAAGAATTATGTAATTCAATATTCTGCTTACTCTAACATGAGCTGTGTGGTCGCCATACAAGTTGTTTTAACATTGCAGATTTGCTTGTCAAACAGTTCAAGAAATAAAAGTGATATAGTGAAAACAGACATAAATGTTATAATGCCAACATGCTTAAGATACATAAGCATTACATTTTAGTTACAATTTTCAGCAATTCTAAAAAAAAAAAAGGGTAATTTAGATTTCATAATTTCTTGTGATGATAACAAGTTAGACAAATGGACCAAGTTTGTATTGTAGGGGTAGAGAAAGTAACAGATAATATTAGTTTCACTGAAAAAAACAACAACAAAACCATTATTAATATTAAAATGAAAATTATTTTCCACTTATACTGGTCAGAGTCCAAATCATAAACTCGCATGTCTTCCTAAAAATATTTAATTGGAAAGTCTGATTTTTTGTGTACAAACGATTTATAATGTTCATCAAAAGCTTGCCGAATCTAGTGAAGGTACATTTACTGTATTAAAAATCATAGTACATATAGTTTTATGGTTAAATGGTGGTTGTAAGTTGGTCAAAAAAACAAAGTTCACATAGAGAAGGCTAAGAAAACTTAAGTGGAAAAAAATTAAGTAAAGTAAATTTCTCCACAACAAACACATACAGGCTACTAGTGTAACTTCATAGATTGTTTACCATAAGTTCTTGCCAGGTAATTTGTTGCTTTGTTACACTACATTAGACATGATTTAAAGAGCAGTTTAAACAACAAAATTAAATGAAAACAGATGTGAAAATGTTAGAAATCTGAGAGTATTTAGCAAAAATACCATATTGGTCTAATTATAAGGCAATGTGTTTTGATTGACAATTAGGCTGCAAAAATAATAATTACTTTATAATCAGAGATGGCAACAGGCCTTTTCCCCCTTATCTAGCCTGTTGCATTTCTGAATGTTCAGATAGCATCCATCTACACAAGCACATAAGAATTTTGCTCATGGTAATTCTTGCAACTAATCCACGTGTAGGTTATTCATAGTATATGTTAATTTTACTGGTGCATTACTGCTTTCACTGAGCTCATTTTAAATTTTGTAGTAATTATTATCTGTGCTTCTCATTTTAATGATAAATGAGTGATGACACTGAAAAACAGAGAACAAGAAAGAGTTAAATTAACAAAGGACTACAACAGAGTTATGATGCAAAACTTAAAATTATGGTGGTGCATGAGGCAGAAAAAAAAAACAATTGTACTACTACTAGTAAATATGGTGTAAATGAAAATAATGTCAGGCTTTGGCAGAAACAAAATACTAAATTCCTTAATGCACATTCTACAAGAGAGGCATTTTTTTAAATCCCAAAAAGGACATAATGATACTCAGAAAATAATAAAAATGTCAGGTTAACAGAGTGACATTCCATTTTATTCATCTGGATTTTAATAAAGTATTTATTAATTAATAATGTATTCACCTAGAAATTCAGAAGTTACTAAATTCACATTTAATACACAAACCAAGGTCCCTCAATACTAACAAAACTTCCAGAAACCTCATCAATAAAATCTAAAACATCTACATCAGCCAGATTATAAACAGGATTCATACAATTTGGTCAAATAAAAATTCCACAACACTTTTTTCATTTACAAATTCCTTATCTATCAATTACATCATTGCCTCATTATCACATTACTGTCAGGAGCCAGGAGAACCTGAAAATGACTTGGTTGGAACAGCAATATAACCAACTAATCAAGAAGGCATTCATGCTGAACAGATACAGATTCAAAATACTACAAAACCAATCTGTTAAATAAAATAACTCTTTATCCACATATGAAATAATGGATAGAAAAAGTTAAAATATTAATACAAACTTTGATATTTTGCAAACAAAGGAAACTCAATATTCTCTTAATTCCATAACTTTTTACAAACACAATGTAGGGGTCATCTTAAAAACAATCTGCACTTCATTGGATAATTAAAACCATGCCAAAAGTGAACAGGCTTAAAGTTATTCTAAACCTGTCAGAATTAATGATATGACTTGTCTATTTAGTTTTGACACTTAACAATATCTGTTTCACCAGTAAGCAAAATCACAGAGCTTTTTGTTCCCTCAACAAAATTAAACCACTTTCTCTTTAATGACATCATTTATGATCAGATAAATGAAATTCCTTTGTTTTGTGACAGAGTAATTATTTTAGCCTCTGAAGCCACTTGGTAATGAGCTGAGCAGAAGATATTAAATTTTTGAGAGCCAAGGTATCACAGCGTCATATCCAAGAAAGCATTATAACTGACTGCATAATGAGTCAGTACTGGATTTCAATTTAATTTATTACAAGGCCTACTTTGAAATATAATGTGAACTTTTTTTTATTTTTATATTACCACATTGGACTGTATACAAAATGATACTTTTCACTCTTTATACAATGTCTGATGTAAAACACAGGTTTAAAGAAAGTTACAGTAAAATCTCTTTTGTTAATAGCATAGATGCATTCTCATGAGACAAACCTTGCAAATGTTTTGCTGCCAGCACTTTTTTTTACAGAAATGATTATCTATCCTACATTTAAAAAGAGTCAAAATTCCTTAATTCAACATTTCTGCTGACTACACTGATGTACTAGTTGTACTGCCCAAATACATCATCAACAACTGTTTGCAGTACCTTTTATGTCTTTTTTCACGTGATTCCCAATCCTTGGAGATGTTTACATAGATCCAAGTATGCCACATTGTGAACAAATATGTACTGTAGTGAAAATTTATCCTTTAACTTCAACTCAACTGACAATAAGCATTTTTTTACTTTCCACCCTAAATTCAAGTTCCTATTTTTGACTGATTTTCTCATTTGTCACAAATTCCTTCAATATCTTTTCTGCCATACATCTAACATCTATTTCATTTAGATGGTTGTAAGCCTTTTCTGTTAACAACATCAATGCTCATAAGTGAGGGCTTCAACAATCACATCTTCCTCAAACCCGTGTTTGACAGATTTAAATCACACTGAAGAAACTCTACAAGAAATGGAACCATTAGTTTCTCTGCATGCTATAGAAAGAGAGTCATTCTTTTGCAAGTGACAGATGAAATGCAAGTTTGGCAGGCATCAATGGATCTTTACACCCTTCCATGACACTTCTGTTCAATTTTTAACAGTGCTTGTAATTTTCCCATTAGATACTGCTTTTTTACACAGCTATTTAAGCCAGACTTTATTTTAATAATCCTCTCTGCCATTAGCATATTCTTTATAACTATCTTCTTTTGCAGGCCTCCATGGCTTAATTGGCTAGAGAGTTCGACTGTTAACCAAAAAGTTGGTGGTTCAAGCCTACCTGGTGGAGTTGATGTTATTGCACCGATAGCCTAGCTTCTTTATGCCATAAAACACCAAATCAACCAACCAACCAATCTTCTTTTGCAGTATTGGGGTCATAACCCCACAAATGGACAATTTACTCATAATAGTCTAAATAGGGAAAATCATACCAATGATATGCCATGGTTGTCCAGAATATGCGAGATGTCAAACAATACCAATTCCTGAACACAGTTTATCCCCCAAAATGACTCGTGAATCACAATATCCAGAGAGGGATGAAACACTAAATACTGACCTAACAGCTAATCACTGGCAGGAGTAGAAGCATAGGAAATTGGAGATGAAGCTAAAACATAACATACCTGATTTATTAAGTCTAGAAATAGAGAAGGAAGCCTGGACACTTTCTCCAAAATGGTGTGTGGCTATGAGGGAGAAAAATTATCCAAGTCTTCGTTGCCATGTTCAAGGAAAGAAGCCATTACTTCCTAACCAGATAAATTTTGCTCACACATCACAGAAGTGGAGGGTTATTTTATGATATTTTGCATGACAGAATGCAAATGCCTCACATGAACAGACATGAGGGTAGGTGAGAGTATCAAAGCTAGTGGTGAGCACAAATTTATGCATTTAGAATGCAGTACAAGTCAAGAAAACCTATTTGTGAGAGAGATAAATCACTGTATAAAAATTTCTTCACTACTGTACTTCCTTAATATTACAATAGAAGCAATATTTATCATATACACACAATGGCCTAGAGGAGCCAGAATATATTTCCTTTACCTTTCTTTTTACAATATCACAATTATTAAATTATAAATATAGTACTGTCAGACTAAACTTGTATGTTTATGATGCTGTACAAACAACAGATAATACATCAGTTGTATTTTTCTGACTCGGATACACAAGTAAAAGAAACGCAAGTTTTCAATAACCACAAATGTACTAGGATTTTCTCAACATTCTGGCACAATTGTTTTAAACACACCATTGAATACAGACCTGAAATACAAACATGTGTCTTCCTTCTGGCACAGGACCTACAAAAACTGTGTCAAGAACTTGGTCATAATCTTCACTCTCAGCTGAACCAACATAAATTATTTTCCACTCCAAATCTATAAACATTAAAAATTATTACAGAATTAGTACTATAATGTACAATAAAGCAATCAATTCATTTTGATAGTTGTACATACATAAAAAAACATTAGATATGCAACTTCTAATTTCATAGTAACACAATTACCTCCACAACCTGTATGGTATGAAAAATAAGATATTATACTATGTCTTATACTCATAGCATTCAGTGTTACAGTTTTGTTAGTGTTAGTCAGTAATAAGTCTTAAAATATGCAAACTAATATTTATAATATTAAAGTAGAACCATAGATAAACCTCACAGATTTAAAACTTTCAACAGTTAGAAAAAAAAAACGTGGAACATTTGTTTCTGGAAAGAAAAAAAAGGACATCTTATAGATTTACTATACATTTTGTTAAAGACATCTACATTCTTACTAAGCAGTTTGTTAAAAGTTCTACAGAGTTACTGAAAGGCTTGTGAGCCATCCTCTGTAGATTTATGTAACAATTTATTAAAGATATCTTCTAAAGACTTGTTAATTAAACTGCTAAAAGACATTTGAATCTTACTGAACAGTTCACTGAAACTCCTAAGAATGTGTACATACAGATTATTTGCACTTTCAACAGATAAAGGCTCATTATTAAGAGACACTAGTTTTAGGAAACTTTATTTGATTAGGGTTTTTCTCAGGAGATTGAAAATCTCTTGGATTGTTATATATTTTTCAATTTGTAAAAACATTTTACTATAATAATGAGACAGATCACTAAAAATTGTACTTAGTTTATCAAACTGTCAACTACTAAGACACCTTAGAATTGTTTTCTGTACAGAATCACTACAGGAGGAATGATTCAGATGCTTAAACTGATAGGTATCAGTACAGTTTGCCAACAAGATTTCTCAAACAACAACGAAACAGTACATTAGAGTAAATATGTTTTAAGTATTAGAAACAACTAGTTGAACTTCAATAACATTCTTCTCAACTACAAAATGTAGCTTTGGTTTCATTACTAGTCTAAGTGGAAAATGATTTTCATGTTATGATTAAAAACTGTTCTTCATCCCAAAATGATAACATGGCCTTTGACCAGTGGACCATTATGATAGGGTTAGTAAATTTTTGCTTTTTTTCCCATCCAATCACTAAACTAGTCTTTCCTCAATCACTACAAGTGATTTTGTTAGCTAAAACCAAACTTAAAAAAGTTCTATTTGCTATTATCCTAAACTGATTTCAAATGTGAATGAGTTAGGTAAACATTTCTTTTCAAATTGCTTGACAAAAATAATTTGAAAATACTACTAGTTCTTTGATCATATAAAACATAATGCATTAAACTATGAATAAATCTGCTATCAATATTCATAGTGCAAAGAGAACTACAAAAATTAAGTTATTTTGCAACACACACTTGCTGGTCAATATCAATCAACAAAGTTGAACTGAGTGTTTCCAACAATTCTGTGGTTTGTTTTTCCATTTCTTCTTGTTCACAAAGTAAATATACAACTACTTACCTCAACATGGGTAAGTTTCTAATTGTCAATTTGTCAGAAATTTTTTTTTTGAGATGCATACCCTGAACAAACTTGTTCACAATGTTGTTAATGAATGTTTGTCAACTGTAAATTCTTCTCTACTACTTCTGTATTTATTAGTTTAGCATGAAGGATCCTGGAGATAAGCCATTCTGTCACACCTTAGTGCACTGGCCAATCAGCAGTAAGCTGTCAATTGGTAATCAGATGACCCCCCCCCCCTCACATAATGATGTGGAAGTTGAAATTCCAATATATATATATGAATAACCTAAATTATTTACAATAAATGTTTGTGGCTTGTTGTTAAGTTTATATAATAAACAGTCCACTTGTTTTAAAACATATTAAAATAAGTTAAATGTTAATTATGCAGTTAATCACCACAGTTGTATCCAGAACTTCAAACCATAGTAACTTTATCAAATGCACAGAGCTTCAATTACTTTAGAAGACAGCAAGATAAATTACTTTTCCCTGTTCTGTTATTACAATATAAACTGCAATGATTTCATTAAATGAAAAAAAGAAACACCACTATATGCTATTTATAGCTAAACTTACAAATACAATCAAGAATTCTAGATCCATCACATACTTTGTTTTACTTGAAAATGCATTTATAAATAACCAAACTGAAGCCTAGTACTTTCACATTACAATATATTATGATGTATTAATACTCAATAAATCCTAAAAATTACTAGCAACACAGTGAATTAATACAACAATCACCAACTTACAACAATTAAACCATGCAATGCATAATTCACACAGTTACATAAAGAAGCCAGTGATAAACTATTGCTTGTAAAAATACCTAAATTTAACACTTGTGTTCTACTTAAATTAAACCAGTCATGTATATTTGACATGCTTACCACATTGCATAACTAAAACGTTTGTTAGATAGGTAAAAGAAATATCAATTTGCTCCAATTTCAGATGGTCAATGGGTTATAGCAAACAAAAATATTTTAAATCTGGCCTAATCTCATGTAAAACCTTAAAGAATATGAAGTTTACATCTGGGTTTTACCAAGAAGCAATAATCACAGATATATTACTTAATACTAAAAAAGTGCTGATGCACACAGATATATGCCACTAAAGCATTGTTAATATTAATACACATCCCAAAGAACATATTTAACTGTTGTACACTAACTTATAAAGTTTCATGTTAAGAGCATTGGAATAAAGTACAAATTAAAAATTAAATGAAGAATAGTATTACTATATAAAAAAAAGGTAGTAGCAAACTTGACAAATATACACTAAAAATTAGCCAACAGATCCTTTACCACAAACTGTAAATACATATTTCACAAATTTCTATCAGATAAATTAAACAGATGAATAGAAATTGTTATACATATATAATAATACACACATTTTGTTACCTGTCACTTAATGCCCATAATATTCTTATTTAAAGTGCTGTATTGTTGTAAGTACCCCTCAGGTCACAAAATCAGCCATTTCTTATATGCTTATTCAGTTATACTTTGATGATGCAACCACACAATTGCAGACCAGGAAATCAAGATTCTGTTAAACTCAATCTGACTAAGTTCATACACTAAACCTAATAAATAAAACCTTTTGAATTTGATAATGTTACAATGCTTTTTATAAACTTTTAATAAATTACATTTAAAAATATTTGGGTATCTCCTTAATTGTGGTTAATTCTTAATGATAATATTCTTATTTTGTTTACTACTTAGAAAAACAGAGAAATCAAATACTTGCCCTCTTTTAAATCTTCAATACACTCAAATGTAATTTCAAACTGGAATGGATTATAAAATAACGATGGATTATCTAACACAACAACATTACACACATGAACTTTTGCCATTACTGCATCAGCTTAACCTGCAAGTGCAAAATTGAAGGTTGAGTTACTACTTCTTTATTTCTCAGCCAAGATGTCACAATGTCAGTAGTAGTTACAAGTCTGTGGTAAACAAAATTCAACAACTGAAGTTTTAACCAACGACAATGAGAACAATTAGCGTTAAGTTACAAACAGTTCGACTTTTCCTGCAAAGTTTTAGTACCGAAATTTTCAGTTGAAAAACTTAGTCTGGCGCACAGGCACAAGTTCTGTTAAACTTTTATTTTAATACGAGTTTTACGTTACCACCGCTATTAATTACATTAGTGAATGTCACACTCACACAGTAACAGTTCAGTTAAGACTAACAATTACTAATATGAAATAGTACTATCACTGTATAAATTGTAAATATCAAAGTAATGCTAGAGACATTAAAGGATGATAAGTCAGTAACTATTGAACCCAACTTCTAAAGAATGGGAATCAAGTACAACTTGCAAGTATTACTTTCAAGTTGAAACTTTTATTACTATATTACTGTATTTAACTCTTCATCGAATATTCTTTCCACAGCTTTTCAACATTTGTTCGCTATCGCACCAATTTAAAAGTCTGTGATCTACACAGTAATATTCAGTGTCTTAAAAATACCAGTTGTCTAATAATGCAATATCGATATTAAAATTCTCATGAACAATCTTTCAAACCAAATGTTAAAATTAAACCCTGTAACACAAACATATAATATTAATAATTACGTTCAGAACATTTTGGCGGGAAGACCGCTCTTAAAGGAAAATGTACATTCTCCCTCTACTGGCGAATGTTATACGAGAATTGAATATCAGTCAAATTTATTCCCTTCAGCTTATGAAATGAAAATAACAAAATATCGTTGTACTTAACAATTTAAAAGCATTAAAGAAAATCGATTTTCTTTAGAGATTAAAAATGTTCATACACATGCTGCGTGATCATCTGTAAAGTAACTATATGCATAATCAAAAACTAAAATGATTAATAAAGTATATTGTAATTAATTTTACGGAGAAATCTATTGATGTTTCTTTCACGTAACATTATAATATTAAACGAAATACATTAAGTGCCTTTAACTTTTAAGGGATTTTTAATTGGTACAACTGTTTGCAAAATCATAAAAAGATAATTTTGTAGCATATGTGCTAAGGATAAACAGTGCAGGTATATTTGTACGCTCTTGGTTGTTTAAAAGAGATTTAAAAATATACAAGGCAATAAAGTATAACGATAAAATTATAAACCTTTTGTATTTATTTAAAAATAAAGCATTATAGAATTTTAAAAGTTTAGTTATGCTAACGTGTGTGCATTAATTTTTAAGGTAAATTTTAAACACTTCTCTCAAACACATAGTATTCCACATTTATCAAGGTTATATTTCAATTCTAATATTGAACTTGTAAATTAAATTTAATAACATAAATGCCCTAGTATGGCCAGGTTGTTAAGGCACTCGTAATACGAGTAAAAGTAGCCCAAGAGTTGGCGGTGGGTGGTGATGACTAGCTGCCTTCCCTCTAGTCTTATACTGCTAAATTAAGCACAACTAGCGCAGATAGTCCTCGTGTAGTTTTACGCGAAAAAAAAGATACAAATCCCTATAACACAAGCATTTCAAACTTTGTTCATTCATGATAATAATGCTTTATTTAAAACATTCAAACTCAAACCAAGCGTCTGGGATTGAATGCGACCAGGGGATGCTCAGAAAAACTTTTTCTCTTCACCCCCACTTTTCATGTACCGTGTTTACTCGCTTATAAGACGGGGATTTTTCCTCGAGATTTCGGGCTCAAATTGGGGGGCCCGTCTTATAGGCGAGGTCTACAGACATAGAAAATAAATTTAGTTCACTCAGTTTATCAGATCGTTCCTCAAATGCGGAATTTCGAATTCCATTGACGGCAGTGAGGATGATGAACTTCTCAGTGAGTTTATCGGCGGCAGAGATGACGTAGAGCAGGAGGTGAACACGGAGGAATGTGACCTCTACGATGATGGATTGTCCGAGGAGCAGTTTTATGAACTGTTTGGAGATAGCGACAACGAAGGCTTTTGAATTTCATAACTTGCATACTGATTTGCTGTGTTCTATTAATGTGCAGTTTGCGTAAACTCTTTTACTACTTTGAAGAAATGTGGTTTAAAAGTTAGCATAAACGTACTTTGATACTGAAATATGTTGTGATAAGTTTTGTGCGTTAGATTGTTCTTTGTTATGTGTTTTAAATATGAATATTTATCATACAGTAAATAAAATAGTTGATGAAATTCCATTAAACGCTTGAACACCGAGTTTGGATTTATTCATTTATTTTCACTTTTCTATCTCTTCTATTTTTCTCCTTCTAATCTGAAATCGAAATATCGTATACGAAACCCAAAATTAGGTTTCTATTAATTTCCATTTTTTTCACTTTTCTCTCGTTACCTGCTTTCCTTCCTTCGTCTTATAAACGAGTCTAAACAGAATATCGACAATCTCTCAGGTGAAGTTGGGACCCGTCTTATAAGCGAATCATCTTATAAACGAATAAAAACGGTAGACTATTAAAATTGCTGCATGAAAAAGAAACCTTGAAAAATTGAGGAGTGTAAGACGGTTAGTAATTGAAAGCAGCCAAAACCAAAGAAAAACCAGGGTATTAAAAACTTTAATTAAAATAAGTAAACGTCTCTAGCATACTCTTCTTCTTTCCGATAATAATTACTTAAGTTGAATGCTCTGAAGGCTGAATGATTCTGCTTTTTAACATCTCCTATAATTTAGTGTTTACTTCACATTCAGTGCCACATGGAAGACTGTATGGTGGCTATCGTTAGGTAGTGTACTTTTTCGGACGAGTCTACGCTTTATTCTGTTACGTATATTAACGTATTACTATTTCAAATAACCGTAAATTTAAAGTTGAATTTAGGATTAATTAAATGTTAAAATGTATCAAATTTAGTATCTTCACCAACAAGATCGATACACACAAGTTTCTGTTTTTAACACAAATATTTAATATACAAACAAAAAATACATTTTATAATAACGGTTATTACTAATAGTTATTACAAAAAATGGTTTATATACAAGAGTTTTACAAACTTACAGACTGTACTGAGTCTTATATTTGGTCTAGAACTGAATATTTCATCGACGATTCAGGTCCGCGATGAGCAAATTAATTCTAAATTGATACTGCTGTCACACCTCGTTTATGCCACCTAGCTTATTTAGCCTCATACTCTTACAAGCTGCCCTTTCCAGCGATGATATTTAATGTTCTAGTAGAAATACTAAGGACCGAAGTTAATTTATTGAAGTTGAATGGTTTGTTATGTTCTAAACCAATGAACGTTCCTGGTCAAATTCTATAGTTTCCTATTAATGGGCATTAGTCACAATTGTAGCTTCCGATGCCAATAGCACACTGACTGTAACTGTTCAACAATAAGAATCTTGTCTCTCGCTATCTGCTTTTTATACGAATCACGAGAGACTCTAGAACGATCACAAAATTGGCAATAAAACTGTAAATTATTAGTACTGCATACACACCTAGTACATTGTTGATTCTTACACTAAAGAATCTTCTAAAAATTTCGAGAACAGGCTGGACTTGCACAATACACAGTCAAGAATATACGTCACATGCAAAAACGAAAACTGTAGAGAAACAAGCGTAGGCACTAAAATAAATGCACAACCGTCTTACACTCCTCGGTATTTAATCAAATGTGCTTCACCTGTATTTTTGTGACATCAACTTATTTTTGCTTAACTTAGACAGTCTATATACATCAACATATTCAGCCAACAGGTCCCTCAGATTTTATAAAAGTGCTGAATCAAGATTGCTTCCATAAGCATCACCCAGTAAACTCTGATGTGATGGTAACTAAGCACTCGCTTTCGAACATGGTGCAACAAAAGTAACAATAAATATACCATTAGCATTTGTTGCCTCCACTTTCCCACCATTCTGATGATTGTACCAGTAAGAAGATGGATACCCAATGCCATGATTACAAAACAACACTAGGGCTTCGTGCATTCTTGGATAGATCAATTTCCAGCCATTGCTGCTTACTTTCTAGACAGAAAACTGCATTTCGTTTGTTGGTTATATCACCACATTATAGAGTGATAACACACTAGACCTTATTCTTAGTAAACCAAAGAAAACCAGTTGTGTACATAGAGATACTTTGACGCTCCAATGTGCACATGTGCATCTTGTTCCTAGTTCTATTTTAGCTAGCACTGGGTAACTTTCCCACACAAATATGACTGGCCTGTTCCACAGAGAAGTTGCTCAATAATTTCTACAGACATCTATTCCACGAATACAGAAATACCAGAACCAAGGTGAATTATGATTATTTTTCTTAAGTTATAGATATTACCTAGATGTAATTAGAGAAGTGCCTTTCCACTTACACCCAGACTATTATACTTTCCCAAAACGAAGTCAATGTTAACTAGTTAAAAGTACCCTTACCCTTGTACTTCTGTATCAACCAGGAATTCCATCCCTTGCCCTAATATATTTATGAGCAAAAGTTCCACACATCAACCAGCCAAGAAATAGCTGGACTGAACATCAAATCTTTCCACACATGCTGCCTGTTACAATTTGATAGGTTGTTGTTCGTACCTAACTCAGGTTGTGTGGTAAAAGTAATACCAGCTACAGCTCGTTGCAGACCTTCCTGCACCTGCTACTTAATTAGACAAAACGGTCAATCGCTTCTAGCTTAATGCATAATAAGATATGGGCAGTTCATTTTGAAATAGTGTTGCCGCTCACATAAACCAGATGCTTTGATTTTATATTACAGAGTGATATCTGGTTAGAGGTGTCACCTATATTGACCACAGAACAAACATTATAGAAGATCTAGGGAAGTTTCACATATTTACTTACAACTATTGCTTGTTGTTGTGTTGCAGTCTCAAAATGTGTTGGCTGCTAGTTTACATTCAAAGGGCACCCTATCAAAGATAGAACCACTGAAGCTAGCACTGTGGACATTTACTCTCTAATGATTGATTAAAAGTCAAGATTCAAAATACTGTCCACACAGAAACTGACCCTGTTAAGGTAAAAAGGTTTCTCACATCTACATGATGCTTCATTGTTTTACTAGGTGGCACCTTGTTGAACTTATCCACATAACCAGCCAAGTTCTCTAAAGGGCAACTCTTTTAAGCCTTTATCTTTAACTTCCTAATGAAACACTCAAAACCTTTTTTCGATGCCACTAAAACTATATTACAGTATCAGAGATGTGACTTGTTCAAGTGATAAATAGCAGCAAGAGGATAAGGAAAACCTTACAACTTTTGTGTTTCTTTCTTCTTCCACGTTAGATTCTTCAGCTTAACGTTTAAAAGTCGATTAACTGGTGTAGGCCAGTTCACGTGACTTTAAGAATATCCATATGTTTGATCGGCTGGAAATTTAAGCATAGCAGAAAAATAGTCACTAGGATAAAAGCTTTCGTTTTTTGACTGCTCTCATAGCTTGTTTATTTAAACCACCCTTTACATTCCATGATTACGAGGAACACGCTTGAAGTAAAAACGTATTCTAAAGATGGCTGGTATGGATATTAAATGTTTAATTAAAATAAGATACAAAACAACGTTTCGACCTTCTTAGGTCATCTTCAGGTTAACAAAGAGAGTTTGCAACTGGCCGTTGCTGGAAACGTACTGTATGAAAGAGAGTGTGAACGGGTACGAGATTTTAGGGGACGTTGCAGTATGATGTTTAGGTAATTAATTAGTATAGGTATAAAGGTGTTTCTTTAAAATGCTTCAATTTTGGTTTGAATTCAGGGGCGCATTTAAGTAGAGCCTAGAGGAGGCTCAGACCCAGGGTCCTTGTCCTTAATGGGGGCCTATTGATAATTTTATTCTACGTAAAATTATATGGAATGTAGGGCCCACAAAAATGATTAGCTCCTGGTCCACACAACCTTAAATCTGCCACTGTTTGGGTTGTTGTATAAGTAGGACTTTTTTTATTTTGCATTTGTTTCCCTACTTAGTATGTTGGTGTTTTCAACAGTTATGTTGTGCTTATTTGATTTTCAGTGTTCAAAAATGTGCGAGTGTTTTGTTTTTTTTGTTCTTTAAATTTGGTATCTATTTTACTGTTTGTTTCTCCGATATGGAAATTGCGGAAGTTATTGCATTGAATTTTATAAGTAATGTTGGTGTTATGTTTGTTAGTGTAGTTTTTACATAGTATGGATTTTAGTTTTGTATCTGGGTTTTTAATAAATTTAGTGTTTACTGGAATATTATGTTTTCTTGTATGTTTTTTTCCATATGGTGGTTATTTTATCGCTAATGTTGGGAACATATGATATGCAAAAGTGTAAGGTTTTATAATTAGTTGTTTCATAGAACGTATTATTGTTTGTTTTTTGTTGACTGTGTTGTTGGTCTAGGTGTGTGTGTGTGTGTGTGAGTATAATTTTTCAATGATTTTTAAAGGAAATTTGTTGACGATGTTTTATTTGGTTGATTTAATCATTAATTTTATCGGGTGAGCACAGTTTTGTGGTTGTGTTTATTTCGTTTCTTAATATGTTGAGTTTTTGTTTTGTTTCATGAGCTGAGTCCCAAGAAATGTATAGTACGGACGGTATGGGTGATTTTTCTGTGGATTTCTGTTTTGAATTATGTATTGGTTCTTGTGATCTTGAGATTGAGAAATGTTATTTGGTTAGTTTTCTCGTGTTCACAGGTCAACTTAATGTTGGCGTGTATGGAGTTCACGTGGTTGAAAATTAAGTGTGTGTTTTGTTGATGCGGAGCCAGTAATTGTATTGTCAACATATCTGTACCAATATAGTGGGGCTGTAAGGCTGAATCGATTGCTTGAAATTCAGTCTATGTTGTGATAATGTTGGCTAGAACTGGTGACATGGGATTATTCATGCGTTTTATTTGTATGATCATTGAACATAAAATTAGTTTTGGTGGTAGTGAATTATATAAGGGTTGTTAATTGGTTACTGGGGATATATATTACTGGGTTGGAATTTTAAATATAAAGTTCTAAAGCTACCTTGTAGGGTTTGGCAGTTGAGACTTCTGTGAATAAGGAAATTACATCAAAACTGGCCATTAAGGCTTTATGATTCAGTTGATCAAGAATATATTTAAAGTTAAAAGAGTCTTTGAAAAGGGAGACGACTGATGTTACATATTCAGAAAATGTCCATGCAATGAATTTACCACGATTGTAGTTGAATGATTTATAGATCAATATTATGGGTCGTAGTGGGCAGTCAGGTTTGTGAGATTTGGGGGGTATTGTATAATTGTCTTGTGTAGATAGGAATAAATGTTTTCTAAGATTGTGGTGTTTTTTTTTTTCATTTGTAGTAGCATTTGTTTAGCTGATTTTCATGTGTTTTTTTTCGTATTTGTGTGTATTGGATTAAATTTGTTTATAGCTGATAAGATGTTATTCTCTTTCTTTTAATGTATTGATTTGTGTTTATTATTACTATTGCATTGCCTTTATCTGCGATTATAATTTTGATGTTGCTTTCCTGTTTTAGGTTGTTTATAGAATGAGTCTTCTAAGAGTTGAAAACGAACGCTCCACTGAGCTCGTTGACACAGGCAGCGTGGCAAATACTTTCAACAGTCTAGAAATAACTGGGAACATTTCTGCATTGCACATTGCATATGCATCTATGACATTTTTTGGTCTGTTGTTCGCAAGTGATTTGTACCAAACCCTAAGTTCACCTACTGCAGCCAGTGAAGTGCTGTCAATGTCAGCCTTGTACAAATTGACCAACTCTTTAATTTGGTCACATTGTTGTGCTGTAAGTTCTGGCCGTTCTGTGGTAGATCCTGATGGTAGTAGACACATGAAATTTGTAAGGAGAGTTTTGTGACTGGACGGACGGTCACATATTTGTGAAAGAAAGTGATCAAAAATGGTACAAATACAACAATACGAAAGTATTCCTCAGGGCTAGTGGTTTGTGGGTTAGCACGGTACATCTGTCTTTTTAGCTTGCCTTAGCATTATGATGTCAATTTGAAGCTCACTACACAGAGTTTGAGCCTCACAGAAAATGTTGTTAAATTCATTCACAGTATTATTTCTGAGTAAACGGATTAAATCTTCCACTATTTCTGCGTGATGCATCGCAGCACCTAAATCAATGTTCTGTTGCTGCAGTAAGTTGCACAGAGGTAAACTGAAGGAAAACAATTTAGCAATGGTAAGTAGAATAATGATGAATTCTGGTTGTGTTATAGAACACAACAATTGATTGGCTTGCGTGGCAGAATCTTTGTCTTGCCAACCTGATATGGTCTCAAGGGCATCTACAACTGCATGGATTAATTCTAGAAAGACAATGACTGAGTCATTCCTCTCAACCCACCGGGTGGGGCAGAGACCTTTCAAACTTTTTTTTTCGATTCAGGTACTTTATTCTCCACTGAAAGAGCCAAAACGTGCTTTCATTTGGGTGTATTGAGAAAGTTTTCAATGCTAGAAATTACTCCTATGCAATTTCGCACAAGAACTTCTTTACAAGCATCAGAAATTGCTAAGTTTAGGGAATGGGCACTGCAGTGTACATAGAGTGCAAGTTGGAATTTATCAGTTATGTGTCTCTGGACACCATTGAATTTCGCACTCATAAAGGCAGCACGGTCGTACCCTTGTCCTCGCAGGTAAGCCATGTCAATACCATATTTTGTCAGATTGATTATGATAACATCAGCCAAGTTTCTGCCTGTCACATCATAAACAAGTATAAATTGCAAAAAATCTTCTCTCATTGCAACAGAGTTGTCATTGGCATGCTAATATCTAACACACAGCGAAAACTGTTTAATGTCTCAAATATCTGTTGTTTCATCAGCTAATACTGAGAAACACTTTGCAACATTAACCCTGTTGACCAAAACATCAAGAACATGAGTATTACAGGCATTGATGATTTCATTTTGAATTTGAGGACTCAGATACGTAGTATTCCTCTTTTTACTCTTAATGGTTGCTGAAAACTTGACATCACCCTTTGCCCTGTAGCGCAAAATTGCCCGAAAATTCCCATCATTATTGATGGGTTCCTCATCAGTTTCACCAACAAACATTGGACCAGAATCATATTTTCCCCTCAAAGCTAAACCCTGTCTCTCACACAGTAATACAGTATCAATAATAGGCATTAAATATTGCCAGTTCTGTTCAATTTCTTGCTTGTAAGTTGCATCAAGCTGCAAGTGCACAGATGAACTTGTGTTTACGATCTGTAGAAAATTGTTAGCTTTTTCTTTGCAATAAATATTCAGTCTAAAACTCATCAGAGTGTTTGCATGATTTTTAATACAAAATTAATATAACGAGGAGTCGACTTACCTGTTTACCAATGCTGACATCATCAGAAATGTAATTTCCAATGTCCCAGACTGGACCTGAGGTGGTAGTGGCAGCACTGGTAGAAGGCAACGGTAATGAATTTGACAATTCTGATTCAATCTGATTGGCTGCAGCAAATTGATCAGGTTCAGCCTCATGAATGGGTTTAAAGAACCCATGCAGTGCCTTTTGCTTTTTCAGGCTTGACATAGCGAATGCTTGTTTATCGCAACTTCTGTTTGTCAACGTCACATTCTTTTTGTGAACGTCACATTCACAGTATCATTGGCGCTATCTAGGTTAGTGCCATGGTGCTGCCAGCCTGGCACGGTGCCACCCACTGTTTATTTGTGAAGTTAATTCTTGAAATCCAGGGAATCTGAACATATACTGTCCATGATATTTGAATACAGATTATAAACACTATACACATATTTAGCACTTTCCTGAGTGACTGTATATTTTATATGCTGATGACAGAACTGTAGGCCTACTTTGCTGGGCCTGATAACTTTAGGTTATATATTATATATACATGCCTATATTTTTATTTATGATTAAAAAAATAAGACAAACACCTCAGTGTGCTATTCTGAAATTTGCCAAAAAGATGGTCTCAGAATGCATAATTCAGGCTTTTCTTTTGTTTTTATTTAAAAAATTTCCGGGGGAACATGCACCCGGGCCCCCTAGCATGGCTTCGCGCCTGCGGCGCTTGCATCAAGCACTCAAACTAAATCCCCCAATGGCCATTTTGAGCTACGCCCCTGGGTAAAGACACTTCTGAGTAACTTAAAAGATGATTCTTCAAGTTGGGCGAAAATTATGTATTATAATTTATCGCGGAGAAGTCTCAGATTTGTTACGTTACGTACGTCACATTACGATTTCAAATAGTCGGAAATTTTTAGTTGAATTTAGAAGTTAATTCTATATGTATCAAATATGATATTTGTTAACAAGATTGATATACACGAATTACTTTCTTAACACAAACTCGCCGTCGCACCAAACATACTCGCCCTTTCAGCGGTGGGGGCGTTATAATGTGACTATCCCACTATTCGTTAGTAAAAGAGTCGCCCAAGAGTTGGCAGTACGTGGTGATGACTAGCTTCCTTCCCTCTGGTTTTACACTGCTAAATTAGGGACGGCTAGCGCAGATAGCCCTCGAGTAGTTTTGTGCAAAAATTCGAAAAAACAAACAAATCATTCATGGCCATATAGGAGTGGCTATCATATATTGGTTTATATGTTGTTTATCTTGTTAGTCAATGATAAGTACATAAAATGTGCACCTCATTAAGAGTGAAGCCCAGTGACTCTGAACAATATGACTATAAAATTCCAAAAAACTTTCCGTTCGAACGTTATAAAAAAATACAGAAGTCTCTTCTTTGAAAGTACTTGAACCTTTGGACAGTTTTTGTTTTCTACATTTATTCTAAATGCATGTATTTCAATTTATAGAAAGTATAAGACTCATCCGAAACTTTCTGCTTGTTTTCAGTTTCTATAAGTAAGTTGAAACACCTTTTGCTTTGTTATAATTAACACAAGTGTGGAAATAAAATTCATTATTTTTAATTGAAATATGATAGCTAATCAAGCATATTAACAGCGATTTTACATATACAGTACACCATTAGACTCATACGCTTGAGAATCCTCTGCAAATTTAGAGAACAGGTGGTACTTTGTTGATTCACATTTAACAATATACGTTACATATACATTTAAATATATGTTAAACTGAAAAAAATATAGATACTAAAATAATAATAAATCCGTTACATGAAATATATATCGATACTCTCTGATCACAGGACAACTATACATATTTAAGATTAGAGCTTAAGAGTTGTAACGTTTTTTAAAGTTCAGATTTGTTATTTTAGATGAAAAAACATGTGCGTTAAAATATTGTGAATAAACTTTCTCCTCAGATAAAAACAAAATTCATATTTAGCTGCTGCCTATCTTTTCGTGAAACATCGTTACATGTCGAGTGTCAAGACATCCACATGTAATGTAATATTTCCGAAAGCACATTGACCTCATCAGGACTAATAATGTTTTTAAAAATCGCTTTCTCGTTTTTTATTGAAATGTTAGTTTAAGTACTCATATCTTTTCATATGACATTAAAATAAAAGCAATGTTTTGTTTAATTTAATCATTATATTACTTGTCTTTCTCGGATTCTCTTTCTTGATTTCTCACACATTATACGGAGGGTATAATCTTCTCTCACACTATTTACGTGAATATATTTCTTCAAATGTTTAGGCAATAGACAGCTAACCTAAGCAGCTCAGTTGTATTAATTGCTCTTAAAGTGCTCAGAGCTATTTCGTTTATTACACATATAGTATTAGTATTTCTTGTCTATAGAATATGTTAATCATAGTGTTTTATCATATCTTGTTCATGAGCAATCACATGATTAATATTTTACTTTTTTCTATGCTATATTTTGTCTAATTTTGTTAGAAACGTCTTGCTTGCACAACCTTAGCTCTCTTTTATTTTTTAATTGACCTTGTTAATTACTTTACCATGTTTCAATATTGTACATAAGATTTTTGTTTGTTTTGGATATTCGTGTAAAGCTGCACGAAAATTGTCTGATTTAGTTGTCCCTAATTTTAAAATGATAAACTGAAGATAAGGCGGCTAGTCAACAGCATCAACCATCAAGCTTTAGTTCACTCTAACATGAATAGCGGAGTTTGATAGCCACTCTTATAAACAACCCAAAGTATCTCGTGATGACGAGAAACCCACTTGAAGTAAAAATGTATGCACAGCCATGTTTTACTTCTGCGGCAAGCCATGAACACTTAAGTCAACAGACTGAGACGTTAACCATTAGGCCACTCCAAACCCGTTATATATAATACCTTGCGTGAAGAAAATACGAAACGAATTATAAGTGCTCACAATATACTCATCAAGTGAAAGTTTCTGCGTGCCTCGTAGTTTGCGATAATTCACTTCAACCTGACAAAATCAGTATTATCACCCACAATAAAGTTATATTACAATATTATATTTTTTAGTATTTGATAATAGATTGAAAGATAATTGACTTATTAATAGAAAAGATCTGCGTAGCTTGAAGCACTAAGTTCTATAGACTGATTATATCGCTTTCAAAAACTAAAACTAACTTTTATTTTATCTTCACACTGTTTTAGGCATACAAATTTAGGCGCTTTTATATACAGTACTTACAAACTATCGTCCCCCGCTAGTACAGCGGTATGTCTCCGGATTTACAACGCTAAAATCAGGGGTTCGATTCCCCTCGGTGGGCTGAGCAGATAACCCTATGTGGCTTTGCTATAAGAAAAACACACAAATACATACGAACAATTAGAACATTCTAGATCGTTTGGTAACGGTCACAATAAAAAAAAAAAATGGCATGGCAAGTTCTATAAAGGTGCAAAATAAGGTATATTAAATTTTAAAGAGCATAAGGTATCGATATATGGAGATGCATATTTACAAATTATTATAAAAGATTCCGATACTAGAAGTATAAATAAACATTCCAAGTACTGGTATATGGAGATAGTGTGCATTTATACTTCACTGGAAAAGAACTCGCTACAAAAAATGCTCAAAACTCCAACAAGCACCGGTATGTGGAGAACCTTTATATTGATAATTTAGTTAAAAAACTAACCAAGTACCGGTATATGGAGATAGTGTGCATTTTTACTTCACTGGAAAAGAACTCGCTACAAAAAATGCTCAAAACTCCAACAAGCACCGGTATGTGGAGAACCTTTATATTGATAATTTACTTAAAAAACTTGAAACAAAAAACAACCATATCAACTTCAGATATACAAAGATCGTCGGCTCGGCATGGCCAAGCGTGTTAAGGCGTGCGACTCGTAATCTGAGGATCACGAGTTCGCATTCCTGTCGCACCAAACATGCTCGCCCTTTCAGCTGTGGGTGCGTTATAATGTGATAGTCAATCCCACTGTTCGTTGATAAAAGAGTAGCCCAAGAGTTGGCGGTGAGTGGTGATGACTAGCTGCCTTCCCTCTTGACTTACACTGCTAAATTAGAGACGGCTAGCACAGATAGCCCTCGAGTAGCTTTGTGCGAAATTCAAAAAACAAACAAAGATCGTTTGTATTCACAATTTACAGTCAAAGAACCCCACGAAAGAAAAACTAAGTACCGATGTATGGAGAATATGTGTATTTACAATTTATTTTTAAAAATACAAGAACAGTTATTATTTTATTGTTTCATATCCCAGTAAGCATTAAGAAGAGTATTTTGAACTGCTCAAGTTAAAAATTACATTAATACTGTATATAGGTGTCAGTAACGACATTGCTGCACTTAAGTAATGGCAAATAAATATATTTTATTTTTTTAGCTTATGAACTGTTTATTCTTAAATTTAAACTTTTAAAATTAACTTCAGTGATATTATTGAATACATGTATTTTCCAACCAGAGTGTAATATAAGTTCCATGGTGAAAGATTTCGAGGTTAGCTTTGCATCTTCTAGTGTAGGCTACAACATTATGATTTTTTTTTAATATGTTGTTGGAAATCATACACTAATATCTGAGGTTCAAGTCTTCGCAGTGGAAAGAGCTCAGAGGGCCCATTGTGTGGCTATGGGCTAAAATAGACTCTTATTATATATAGATATACATTGTGCGAAACGTTCAGTGATGACAATTTCAGATTACATCACTAACAATTAAGATCACGCTTGAATTATTTTTGGAAAAGTCGCAAGAATATGGTGGCTATGATAAAATGGTTTCATCATCTAGATTGTTTTCTAGCGAATAAGAGATAAAAACATCGCATACAATTTGATGGAAATTATCTTTAAACTTGCAAGTACCGACTTTAAAAATTAAACAGAAAGGATTATAAATATGTTGATGAGAAACAAAAACTTTTTTTGTATTATTAAATTAACCTTCATGCCCAGCATGTCTGGTTGTTAAATAACACAAGGTAGTTTCTGTGTTTATGAATAGACTATGTGTTAATAACGGCTGACAGCAATATTTTTAAAACCTGAGAGAAAAATGAGCACAATTATGGGTTTTACTTTTCACATTCTACAATGTGAATAAATCTTTATTCATTTATATCAGGTAATATTTCAACATTTTAGTACAGTTGTTTCTGTTTTGATGGATTTTAATACGTTGGTAACTGCGTTTAATCCTGCCTTGATATATTTGTGTCTACTAGACACAAGGGGTGTCTGCCACTGAGTGTAATCAGTGCATTAGGTGAGTTTAAATACTTTTTATCATGATGTATGGCGCACTGGACAAATACAAATAAACTCTGTTTTCTCTTTCTTTGATAATGAAACTAGTCTTGACATTGTGACACAGCTTAAGTTTTAATGTAGTTCCAACTCCAATTTTGCGGGACCTGCGAAAGCTTGAGAGACGTTCTGTTTTAGACACAAAACTAATGTTGCGCCTATATTCAAACTGAAGGCCAGAGTGTTGGGCGTCCCCAAGAATTTGACGCCATATCGATATCCGCCTGTGTTGCCTCCCCTTCACGTGGCCTAGCTTCAAGCAAATCCAATCGTTACCCGGAATCACCACGGTCTTTCTATATAGTCAGAATTCGTTTGGTCTTGCTTTACAAATATTTTGAGATTCTTTGGCAAAGCCACTGCTTTAGTAAATAACAGTAAGGATGTAGATTTGGTGTACCTGAATTTTCAGAAAGCATTTGACAAGGTGTCACATAAAAGGCTTGTACAAAAATATCTCAACAGATAAGTTAACTAACTGGATAGATGAGTAGCTAAGTGGAAGAAAACAGAGAGATATTATAAATGGAATTAACTAGAACTAGCTTAATGTCACTAGCGGAGTACCTCAAGGTTTGGTCTTAGAACCTTTGCTCCTTTTGATTTACATTGGTGATATAGATGAAGAAAAGGTCATTGAAGTACTTAAATTTGCAAATGATATTAAGGTCTTGACTGTTGCTAGCTGTGAAGAAAATAATGCTTCCTTACAAAGGGATTTAGATTATTTAGTGAATTGGGCGAATAAATGGCAGATGCGTTTTAATTAAAATAAATGCAAGGTAATGCCTACTGTTTATCGTAATTTGAGTTATAAGTTAAGTGAGAATAACCTTAACAGTATAATGAAATAAAGGTATCTTGGTGTAATGGTTGATCAGTATCTTAAGCCATCCAATTATTTTGCTGTTATTAGTGGTATAGCAAATAGGGTTTTAGGTTGTATTTAAAGAAATATTGAAAACTAGTCAAAAGACGCTATAATTTATCTATATAGGTCATTAATTAGGCCACATATTTCGTATGTTATTCAGTCTTGGCCTCCTTACTTCATGAAAAACATTGAATTGTTAGAAAGAGTTTAAGAAAGGACTACTAGAATGGCGCCTGAGATGGAGAGATTAAGACCTTTCGAACTGTTTTTTTTTTTTCTCGAAAAAAGAAGAATTAGATGGGATCTGATTGAGGTGTTCAAGATTGTTAAGGAAATTTATAGTGTTGATGCATCCTTTTTTACATACTTAATGTGGTAGGACTAGGGGACACAAATATAAATTTTGACAGAGTAAGAGATATAGTCAACTTAAACACATTTATTTTTTAACAGGATGATTGGACTTTGAAACAGGTTGATTTCGGATGTTGTGGATGCAGTAAATTTAGTTAAGTTGAAAGCTTGATAACTATATGAATGATATTAGCTGACTTTGAGGTTTTATTTGTTCAATAGTTTTAACTTAGATTAGAGACTTGGACAGCCTGAAGAAACCAATAGGTTTCTTGTTGTCCCTTAACATTCTGGTGTGTTAAGTGCAGCGCTATTTTGTTGTTACTGTAAATACATAAAGAAACCAGACATGAATTAATAAGAAATATCCAATTATTGTTTTATATTTTGATAGATTCTAAGATACTTTTTTTCTTTCGGTTGAGTTGGACTTAATCTCATTATGAACACATTTTCTTGAACCTTCTGATATTGTAACATTTACCTTATTTATCACTTGGTTTACTTTAATCCGAATATATTACAAGGAAAACTTTATTCGTTTCAGAAGCAATTGATATAGTTCAGAATACTGAGTAAAAAATTATGAAGAGTATAAATAACTTTATGTTTCTTTCGTTTCAGAGAAGGATTAAAAAAACAGTATTACATACTAGGGGTATAAAAAATGAGTTAACGATTCCAATATTTTAAAATGCACAATAATTTACTGTAAGTAGTTAAAAGTAAATAAACAGTTCAAAACTTTACATCTTTCGGTGGAAAATGTTCCACCATCTTAAGGAGAAAAGAAAAAAACATAGGAAATTTCATTTATGTACAAGTAAGTGTACATGTAAAATTTACGTAATGTTAAAGATGTACTCACTAGGAAATTCATTTTTAGAAATTCCCTTCCGTAACGTAAGGACCTAAATCTTTACTAAAAATAGTTTTGTTCTGAGCAGTTTGTATTAATTCTTCTATGATTAGTTCATTTTTTGTCTTAACTTCTTTAAAATATTTGTGCATTATCCTAGTCAATGTTATACAACGAGTTTACATTTTCTGCAAAGGCCGAATAACTAATTTTTAATTCTCAACAGCATTTTTGTGTTCATTAATTTGAAACTTCAAACTTCTACTTGCCTGTCCGATGTAATTAAAACCACAACTACAAGAGATTTTATGTATTTTGCATCCGTCCTTAACACTTTAACACCAGTAACGATCTTAATTAATTTTAAATGAAAAGTAAAGATTACACTGCACAACAATTTTTTGAAAAGTTTTGCTTCCTGAACAGTTTTTGCTGATTGTGACAGGTACCTGGTGGGTATGCACAAATATAGTTTTGGTTTTGTTTCATCACGTAGGAACTCTGAGAAATAGACAGTTAACTGTTTACCGGCAATAACGTACTTAATTGCGTTTATGTTTCTAATACGCTATTAAGTTCAACATAATTAAAAGTGTTTTGCTCCTGATTTTCGTTTGCATTCAATGTCCGGTGCATCACGTTGCAGTGTCCAACATTAGTCAGCAAGCATTGACGGATTCCAGTTGCCCTGATATCGTTTTTCCATTGTAGCAATGTCCTCGTGAAACTGAAGATTTCGATGAAACGATACGTGATGGGCAAAGTTGGATGTGATTTTCGTGATCAGCAGCCAAAAATCTATAAGGAACACCTAACAGTGTTCAAGAAGCAAAAATTTTGTTGTGCAGTATTATTTGACAAGTTGTATTTTCCATGAACAACCTGTTTTTATTTACAACGATGGAACATATGGCAAACATAGTCTTTCCTTTTTTTCTGGCCGAGCATGGCTAGGTGGATAAGGCACTCCACTCGTAATCTGAGGGTCGCGGGTTCGAATGCCCCTCACACCAAACATGCTCGTCCTTTCAGCAGTGGGGGCGTTATAATGTGACGGTCAATCCCACTATTCCTTGGTAAAAGAATAGCCCAAGAATTAGCGGTAGGTGGTGATGACTAGTTGCCTTTCATATAGTCTTACACTGCTAAATTAGGGACGTCTAACGCAGATAGCGTCCGTGTAGCTTTGCGCGAAATTCGAAACAAACAAAAAGTTGTTTCCAGCGCTAGCCACCGTGCAAGTAACACGTACCGATATCACGCTGTTCAAAATGCCAGGACCTGTAACGCCAGTGACCCCTCCGGTCTCCCCTGTTATCGTCGACGGCTTACCGCCCAACCTCACGCCGCTTCAAGTAGTCACGCTAATCGCCCAGGCGCTACTATCGACCCGTACAAAACTCGTTTCCTTCGCCGGAGAGGCATTCTCATTCAGCCCTCTACACCCGCAGACTTTAAATACTTTTGCCAACCATAGAATACCATATTCAATATCAGTTGCTCTCCTACAAAAAGCCCAGTCAGCTTTTATTCAATATATCTGAGATGCGTTCATCCAAATATCGATTCAGAAGAAATCAAACAAGCTATGGGAAGCCAGACACAAACCAGGCTACACGCAGTTCACCGGATTTTCTCTAAGCAAACTAACCGACCCATCCACCCACTTTATCAAGATTGTAACAACGTCAAAACATAGTGCTGACTACATCCTGCACAACGGATGTTACTACCACATCTTCCACTTCAGCGCCGAACATTCACGTCGTCGCTCCACCCATCAGCAGTCTTATAACACACTCAGACAAAACAGGCAACCTACACGTGACTTTCAGCACTCAAATACCGATTTATCACCAAACCCTGATTCATGCAGGAATAACATCCACAAATCCTCTACCAGCTTTACACTGAAACCCTCAACCCCCAATACCAGCATCAGGTCCGGACTGACTGACCCGAGAAAAACACACGACAAATCTTGCCAGACCACAGTTATAATATCAAGTTCTATAATCTGCAGCCAGACTCAAACCACACGAACCAAAACTACAAACACTATAGTTCAGACCGACTTCAAGATCACTAATACTCAGAAGACACAAACCAAGACTGAAAGTAGACACAAGTCTGTCCTGACAACTGAAGAAGAACTAAACACCCAAGGAGCTCAATCAGTACTCTCATGAGTCCTATGCTCTTCATGCGCTAATGCCTGTTTTTCTTTATCTACAGCCCAGCCAAATAGTGAGGCGGACTCTCCATCCCCCACCAACCCATGGAATCAGACTTTTGAATATTCTCCACGATACTCTCCTTTCTCGCAGCTCAAACAAAGGTTATGCCATTACCGAAAACTTCCTCCTTCCCCCATAAGTGACCTCCAAAACAATGAACTTCCATCACCTGCAGTCCAGCTGAACAGGGAGGTGGACTCACTACTTTCCTTCAACCTTCGCTCGCTGATGAAAAATGCAAAACATTACAGTAATATAGCCCCGTATCTCAACTGGAGCTGCGACTAAGACCCTCCATTCTCCTGAAGTGAACTAAGCAGGCACTAGCTGGATTATTGGCACCAGCTAGTGAAAGTGGGTTTTCTTGGAGTTCTCCCGTTTCCCCCACATCTAAATTTCGGCATTGGATCTATAGATCCCGGACGCTAAGACGGACCCTAAGTCATATATCGGCCGCTGATTTTGTGGTATTCACGTATAGCAGGTGCCCGGTGTCGGTTCGTCGGTTTTTCGTCTTTCTTGCCTACTCATGATCTCATACCTAATATCAGGATGATCTAGTCTGACGTCATGTTTTGTTTTGTTTTCCGGGTCGCTTCATCAATACTCTCAGTCAAGAGCGGGGCGAAGTGAAAGTTTATCTTTCTGAGCTTCCCCGGTTATCTCAATCTCATCCTGGGATAGAGAATTTCAAACCGAAATTACTGTCAGTTGTTTTTTTACTTATTGTGTGTAGTGTGATACATTCAGAAATTTATTGAAATTTTTGTTACAGATTTTATCTGTAACATTAGGTTTGTAACTTCTATATATTTTGCATAATTCAACTTACTTGTACATAAACAAAATTTTCTGTTTTTTTCTTGTCGCTTGAAGATGGTGAAACGTTTCCACCGAAACATGTAGAGTTTTGAATTGTGTATTTGGTTGTAACGTTTTTACAGTAGGTTGTTGTGGATTTTGAAACGTTGAAGTCGTCAACTGATTTTATTACATCCTGCACACAGTAACTGCCAGTCGAATGTATTACAAGGGTAATTAGTTTTCGTTAGCATTTCCAATGTTTACATTATTGTGAAACTTACCGTTGAATTTTAATGGCACGAAGTTTTGACAATAACTAAAAAATAATTAATTTATTGATTCTGACAAGAATTGAACTATGCTGTGAAACAAATTTTCTGTAGTATTTAGAAGAAACAAAATACGTAATCGTTCCACATTGAATGTTATATGACTTGTCCATTATTGTTATCTTAAAAGCAATTTTATTTCAATCTTAAAAACAGTTTTCAATAGTAGATTCATTTTCAGTTGTTATCAGTACACTTCAAAGTATTTGTTAAGTGTTTTTATATCTTAGTTTAAGATATTGTTGAAACTAATAAAGTGTTCTTTGTACAACATTTTTGTGCGTTTTATTCCCAATCGATAGTTTTTCTAACTTTAAATTTTGAATATTGGTTGGATATCCCATGTGCTGAATGTTATGAGATACCCGAAACACTGTTACTGTTGTGGTTTTAATTAAAGATCCTGTGATCTTGTTATGTAGTTTAAGCGTCTGCTTTTCTCTAAAACATTAGGTTGTGATTTCATAACTTAAAGTAAAGAAAGAAGTTGAAAAAAACCACGTAATTAATATGATATTACTGTCAATGGCGACTTGCAAGATCAATATTAATAAATTTTGAAAGCTTCCTATGTATAAGAGACAGTTACTTTACAAAAGGGTTTGAAGTCCTTTTTGTATGAATGATATTTTTATGGTCAGGAGCTGTGGGAAAATGGCAATAGGAAATTATGAGAGGGATTAGCTGCATGTTTTTTTCCTTTTTTGTCGGTATTGTCTCCCATCTTGCAAGTTAAGTTTACAGGACGTCACCGAAGTGTAAGAGATTTCAAATAATGCAGTCTGGTCACAATAGCTATAGGTCTACCAAAATATACCAAAATGTATTTTGGTGTAAAGCTATTGTCCTAGAAACTTGTCAAGATACTGTCGTAATTAACATCTTCAGATACAGACATAAAGTTGCATTAGAGTGCTACAACAGACCATTTAGTTCCAAAATGGTAATATATTTTATTTGATATAACACTATGTTATGATATTATTGTGTGATACTGCTATAAGATGTTGTTGTTTAACGCTATCTTATGACGACGCTGCATGACATAGCATACATAATCTTAGCATGTTATTGTGTAGAATCATGTCATAGAATAACACCTAAGGATATTTTTATGACCCAATCTTAGGACATTGTTATATAACATTATAGTATTACAATGCATGTGAAATTATGTTAGGATTCGATTCTGTTGTGTGACACAATACTGAGACATTGTTGTGTACCTTGTCTATGAATATTATTGTGTGACGCCAACGTATGAAAATGTGATGTGAACTTATGATGAAATAATATTGCTAGTTTTAGAAAGTTCATACAGGCCACGAACCACAAATCTTTGGATTCAAAGTGCAGTATGCTAACAACTAAACCATACTCGTCCACGTTAATTTTGTATAATATTGTGGTGCAATACATTTTGGAACATTATTACACCATTTTAGGATTCTGTTTTCTGACCTCATCTTAGAACGATAATGCTGACACTACATTAGGATACTGTGAATGACACCATTTTATGAGAGTAACGTATAACATTATCATAAAAAAAACTTTTAATATATTCTACGTGACACAATTTTAATGCACTGGTTTTTGACATAGTATATTTGGACATAGCAGTATAAAAATAGTTCATGATGCTGTTATTTTGCGCTATCTCAGAATCCTGGTATTGAAATTACGAGAATACTGTGTGGCCTCATTTGACGATCATTCGACTAACACTGTTAAGGAACTTCGTTGTGTAACATAATCAAGATACTGTTTCGTAATAGTGTCCAGGGATACTGATGTACGACATAACCCTTTCGTTTTACAAAAACAAATATTATTTAGTTTTGTTTTTATTTTTACCTTACAATTTTAGTCTTTTTTTTCTTCTTCACTCTTTGTTCATAAAGCCAAGAGTTAATATTATTTCACTCTTTACCAGATATCGATAATACTTATTCGAACTCATAGGAGTAAATGGTAGTCTTATATATGCAAAAACGGCTCGTTTAGGTTGAGAAAATATTTTACGTAGAAGAGCGAACAACGTTTCGACATTCTTCAGTCATCATCAGGTTCACAAAGAAAAAACAAACAAACCTGACGATGACCGAAGAAGGTCGAAACGTTGTTCGCTCTTCTACGTAAAATATTTTCTCAACCCAAACGAGCCGTTTTTGCATATATATTTCTCTACAAGTGGGTTTTCTCGACATCACTGATTAAATGGTAGTCTTCTTTCAGCATCTTCTTACAGCAAGAAGTTGAATTAGTTTGCTTTTATCTTTTGTCACAGTGAAAACTGTTAAATTCTGTTCATAGAAACAAGTGACAGTCATCTTTTTACAGCATATGGCCATAGCAACATGCGTTAGTTAGATTTCTTCTAGTCTTTGTCACAATGAAAACTGTTATATTCTGTTTATAGAAACAAGTGACAGTCATTTTTTACAGCATATGGCCATAGCAACATAGTCGTTAGATTTCTTCTAATCTTTGTCACAGTGAAACTGTAAGATTATGTTCACAGAAACAAGTGACAGTCATCTTTTTTACACCATGTGGCCATAGCAACAAGCGTTAGTTAGATTTCTTTTAGTCTTTGTCAGAGTGAAAACTGTTATATTTTGTTGATAGAAACAAGTGACGGTCATCTTTTTATACAACATATGACCATAGCAACAAGCGTTAATTAGTTTATTCTTGTCTTTGTCACAGTGAAAACTGTTAGATTTTGCTCGTAGCAACAAGTGACAGTCTTCTTTCAGCGTTTTTACATAGCAACAACTGTTAATTATATTTATTTCAGCCTTTCACTATACCAAAAAAACCACTATTTTAAACGTGATAAGCCAGCTGTATTTTACTAGCCTGGTACCAATTTTGCAACTGACAGTCTGGATCTTGTAACTTACGTGCCGTCCTTCATAAAAGAGACCCGGTGGTTGGGCTTGCTTTACAACCTTGTATACATTTATTAGACCTTTCTGCTTTGGGTTTTCAAGGATATCGCTCGAGGATCATGTGTTAAGATACGAAGAAGTTAACTGTACTCGCAGTACTAAAGCTATATTTTTTAACGCGAAATACATCACATGTTTCCATTATTTGTACTGATTTATCTCTGAAGCTTTATATCCATCATACAACGTATTATTGTTATGGTATTGTGATTTTATGCTAAAGTTAAGTTTTAATTAAAAATTAATTAAATATTTGGACTTGAGATTGCTACACTGGCAACAGAAAATTCCGTATAACACTCGTTCCACAAAAAAATGATTACTTTTTCAAATGCACTGAAAAAAAGAAGCTTTAACATATATTGCTAAGAAGAAATAGAGTGAATAACTATTCAGTTACCCAACATTATAAAGAAACATTTACTTAGTTTGATTTGGTTTCTTTTGAATTTCACGCAAAGCTACTCGAGGGCTATCTGCGCTAGCCGTTCCTAACTTAGCAGTATAAGATTAGAGGGAAGGCAACTAGTCATCATCACCCACAGCCAACTCTTGGGTTACTCTTTTACCAACGAATAGTGGGATTGACCGTAACATTATAACGCCCTCATGGCTGAAAGGGCAAGCATGTTTGATGTGACGGGGATTGGAACCCTTGACTCTCGGATTCCAAGAGAGTTACTCTTTTACCAACGAATAGTGGGATTGACCGAAACATTATAACGCCCTCATGGCTGAAAGGGCAAGCATGTTTGGTGTGACGGGGATTGGAACCCTTGACTCTCGGATTACGAGTCGAGTGCCTTAACCACCTGGCCATGCCAGGCCAAAACGTTTAATTACTGAAAAATGTTATTACTATTTTTGCAAATGAACATATTGATCAATAAACAAATTTCATTTAACTCTTGTCATGTCGTACGGAATCACTGAACCGCAAAGAGAAATAAAAATTGAAGGTTTCATCTCTTGAGTACGAGACACGACTTTCAATATTTTTTTTTTTTAACTAGGCACCTCAGCGCTTCCGTAACGTCAGCCAGGGTGAACTATGTTTCAGCTAATGACGAAATCGTGGTTATTCATACATCTAATGACCAAAGCGGAAAGTTGTTTTTTCTTTTTTTTTATACTAAGAATAATGATAGTAACAGATAGAATTACCAATTCTCCATTTGCTGAAGTCATAATTTGCCAACTACTGACTATATTTTAAAATATTTCTGACTAATTATAGCATCTCACAGTATCAGTACATTTTGCTGTTAGTGACTCCTTCAATTACTGATCGCATTGGAGAACAAGATTTATTTCTAGTACATTACCTCTCCAGTTGCCGATGCGATACGATGAAACCATTATTACTATCTTAATTTCTTACTTAGGATAAAAACATAACTGCTATATAGGCTACTAGGCATTGATTAAAACAATGTTTAGCTGATTTAAGTCACGGCATTTCCAACTATCGAACTTGTTAGAAATCACAGCTTTTACTTAAGGAATTGATATCAGTATCAATATTTTACTTGCTAACAGTGTGATATTTGTGTATGACCGTTAACCTTAGGTACTGTTAATGTATCGTCATAAAAGCATTTAAAATATATTTTATTGTATCTTATTTATATCTTATTCAATAATCATAATTTTATCTTACATTAGTACTACAGTAAATGATTATTTAACAATATGAGTTTAATTTTGAGTTTACTACCTGATTGTAAGTATTTTTATATGAGAATGTATTCATTAGTGCTAGAAACGTCGTATCTGTTAAAATATACTTTCTTACTGTCAAAACTGAAAGCTATACGAATATGCACTGAAATTGTCGCATTGCGGTAAATAGTGATTTTTCGATATTGATTTAGGTTGATGTCGGTTCAACAGGTTAAAAAAAAGGAAAGTTAACCATCACAAGGAAAGCATAATGCTATGTCAGTAGTGTTAGAACTGTGAAGTTTTTCATATAATAGAAATACCAATAACATAACTTTTCCTGTTAGTGTCTGTCAGACCTTGAATTTATTTTTATTTGGCCCACAAAAAAAAAATAACAAAATTAAATTATCACGAGCAGAACTATGTAAGTATTTGAGCTAAACACAATTGAGAACAGAACCGTTGTTTTGGCCCGGGGTGGCCATGTGCTTAAGGCACTCGACTTATAATATGTGGATCACAAGTTCGAATCCCCATCACACCAAACATGCTCATCCTTTCAGCCGTAGGGGCGTTATAATGTTACAGTTAATTCTAGTGTTCGTTGGTACAAAGTAGCCCAAGAGTTGGCGGTGGGTGGTGATGACTAGCTGCCTTCACTCTAGTCTTACACGGCTAGATTAGGGACGGCTAGCGCAGATAGCCCTTGAGCAGCTTTGCGCCACATTCAAACCAAACCGTTTTCTTTCTATATATAGCAATGAGAACAATAAGATTACTTTTTTCTTTTCCGGGAGACCACAGTTAAAAACAGCGCGATTCGTGTATTTACTATAAATCACTGTTAATAAAAGCATCATTAATGCCCTTCCAGCAGATCATAGTTAACAAAAGCACAATTTATTTATTTCTAACAAACCACAGTTAACAACATAATACTTAATGGTGTTCTAGCGTACCGCACTTAGTAATAGTTCCATCCATAACTTACGTGTCTTCCTGAACATGCAGAAAGCACACCCATGCAACATGTCTTTTTATGAGTATGTCAATCACATACAGCAAAACGTTGATTTACTGATATTTTTAGAGGAAAAATAATATATATATATATATGCGCCTTCTACTGCTTGATAATTTATATCGATTTTGATCTAATGTTTTGTTTGAACCCACGAAGAAAGAAGCAATTGAGTTCCGAAATTTTTGTGGTGCAGTTTTTATTGCATGGATTTTCATATCTAGTTTTCCAAAATATTATGCAAATTTTTTTTAGACTAACAATGCTTAATCAATTGCGAATTATTATTCTTACCGCTATAAAACAGATTTTAAATTATCTGTAGTGTTTTTATGGTTGACTTTAACTCAGCACACTGAATCCACATTTACACGGGATCGAATGAATATATACTATTAATATAATTAATTTGTTCTTATGAATTAATTAACAGACAAGCTGCATAAATTATGGTGGGGAAGAGCATTAAATATTGTTCCTACTGGGAGGTGGAATTGCGCGAAATAGGTATAACTTAATGACAAGTGATATATCGAATGATAAATTGGACTTCATATCTCAGTTTAGATTTAAAATTAATTAAATAAGCTAAACGACAAGGCGAGTGCTCTTGAATAAATAAAAATACTTACGTTACAATGGCTTCTGTAAACTGTTGTTGTTTGTTGAATTTCGTTCTTTCCTTCCTTCGTGGGCTGCTATAATCAATTAGTGGAATTTGATCGCCAATCTCATAACATACCCGGGGCCCTAAAGTGTGAAGTATTTTTTTTTTTTTTAAGCGGTAACCAGGCTCTTTCCACAAAATTTCGGATACATAGTAAAGAGCCTAATCACTAGGCTGCATTTGACGTGCTTTTAGTTATCAACTCAGAATCAGAAACAAGTAGTGACACCTTCACTTGTATATAACGAACAATAAACCGAGGTAAAATAGTTTAGTAAAAGTACAAAAATTTAATTGTTCTTTAGAGCGATGCCAGTAGTGAACAAAGTATACTCTGCTCTCAAACTAATATACTTGTATAAAACTGTATCATTTATATGACTCTATGTAAAACAGAAATAGCTACCACAGTAACTGTTGTGGTTCAAAAGTCTCCGATATGTGAGGTTGAATGTTTTGAAAGAATCTCACATAGTGCAACATGATAAAACTTTTGTTTGTTTTGATTGTTGTGATTAAATGTAGGTAACTACGCAGACTGTAGATATTTGCATCAATTTATAGTATTTGATTCTCGATAATTATGCTGCACTACATACTAGTAGTCAAGAATCTTTTAACTAGTGTTAAACGTCGACATTGGAATGACGCAATAATGACGTTGAATGAAAGATACTGTTATTAGTTTTGCTACTCTTTCGATGTCACACCACTTGCGTGTTGCTAAGCGCGTGGACTTCAGAAATTTGAGCCTTCGAGTAGAAAGGTTCATCTGCCTAACACACGCAACATGCAACAGCTGGCTCCACTAATCTCAGGCCTGAGATAGCGTTATATTCTTAAAAGGTTTTTTGTTCTTGTTGCTAACTCAAACCTTAAATAACCGTATTGCTTCAACATAAGTTTTAGTTTTTATATCTTGGTAGTTATTACTTAGTACCTGATTAGATGATAAATCATTTAAAAGGACGGTCCTCTGGCTCATGACTTCCTCATTCTCCCACTAAATCCGCCTAGTAACAAGTCTATAAGAGGCATTATTGTTAGAGTTCTATAACCCAATTAAGTGAGTGGGCAAAATTAAATTGCCGAAAGGATCCCTTAACAACAACAAAAAATTTAAGTTTTTAAAGGTGGTAGCTTATGAAGTCTGACCAACACAGGGGCATAGCTATAGAATCGCTTCACGCTGTTTAGTAACTTAGGAAATCCCAAGAATTTTATCATGAGACTAGTATTCACCGGATTTTTTACCTTATCGCTTCTTGATTGTGTTATTTCACTTTCAGATAAGGAGACAATTATCAATCGGATATTGGGAAGTTCTAACAGAAATATTTCGTCTAGTCCTTGTAAAAATTGTGAGAAAAATGACTACGAACAACATCTTGGATATGAAGAACTGAAAAGGCTAAGACTTGAAATAATCAAAAATGACATTCTCAGAAAAATGGGAATGGATCGACCTCCAATTCTAGATGTTGGACAGCAGCCGTCACACATTCGTTTGTTGGCCCAAAAATATATACTTGAAAGGTTAAACGCAGTTTCACTTTCTTTAGAAGAGGGATCTGACAGTATTTACAGAAAGGCTCGAAATATTTTTCTTTTTCCGGAAAACAGTAAGTACATGCGTCCAACGTTTAGAAAACACCTTAAAAATAAATGTAAACATTTGCCAGTTAAGCGTTTCGGGCCTGGCATGGCCAAGCGCGTAAGGCGTGCGACTCGTAATCCGAGGGTCGCGGGTTCGCGCCCGCGTCGCGCTAAACATGCTCGCCCTCCCAGCCGTGGGGGTGTATAATGTGACGGTCAATCCCACTATTCGTCGGTAAAAGAGTAGCCCAAGAGTTGGCGGTGGGTGGTGATGACTAGCTGCCTTCCCTCTAGTCTTACACTGCTAAATTAGGGACGGCTAGCACAGATAGCCCTCGAGTAGCTTTGTGCGAAATTCCAAAACAAACAAACAAACAAACAAGTTAAGTGTTTCACAACCAAAAATACTTTTAGCTGATCTACAGTGGCTACACGGTTTTATTCGTTCAGAGGAGAAAGGAACATTGATAGAAAGGGTTTAATCTAAATTAGAACTTAAATTTCTTATAGCCCGCTAGATCGCTACAAAGGGTTTCTCTTCACTTAATTAAAGAAACTTCAAGTGAAAAAGTAAACATAAATTAGACTATCGAGAATACAAAATTGTTCAAAATTTTCGCATTTAAATGAGTTCTTCATTAATTTTTAGATGCAGAAATGTATTAATAGTTTTATGTAGCTTAAATCATAATTTAATTAGCTGATTGTTTATCTGAGTGTTATTTGTTAACAAATGGTATGTTTGTTGTACACAGCTTTCACAAGCCTTTAATGGGATAGTTTCTTATAATCTCGAGGTACTTAATACATTTACTAAACGAAATAGGCAAGATCAGTATAAGTTTCGAATACTTAATCTATTTTCTAAACGAAGTAGTTAAGATCAGTATAAAGTTAGGAAGTAGAAAATCAGTATAGTATTTGTTGCGATAAAATTTTGTTATTAAGATGCTGATAGTAGAGCCCATTATTTAGTTTGTTATTGTTAGACAGCGGATATCTTTCCCTTGAACAACATTTTTTACCGTTACACGTCCCTAAAAAGAAAACATTTTTTTATTACTGTTCGTTTTGTAGTTAAGCATAAAGTTACACAAATGACTATCTGTGCTCTGCTAACAACGGGCATCAAAACCCGATTTCTGTCGTTGTAAGTACGAAGAAACACCGAGATTAGTATATTGTGTATAATAGATTTGGTATACTACCAGGCAAAAGTTCAAACAAACGGGAAAATATTTAACTCCTCCCATCCTCTGTCAGTATTTTAAATATTGTGTGCCCTGGGGTGACATGCGTGCCAATTTAAGAATCGATGAAATCTCATTTTTATTAAACAAACTTCAATGTTTTCAGTCAATTTAGGATTAAGTTAATCTGTACAAGCATCCGATTATCATACTTTATAAGTCTCCGCTAGCACAGTGATAAGTTAACAGATTTACAATGCTAAAATTAGGGGTTTGATTTCCTCTCTGGGCTCAGCAAAGCCACATCGGGGTATCTGCTGAGCCCACCGAGGGAATCGAATCGCTGATTTTAGAGTTGTAAATCCGAAGACATACCGCTGCACTAGCGGGGGGCTAAGAAAACACACACACATCATAACTTATATGAAATAGCGTGTCAGCTGGTTATGATATTTGGTTTGGTTTGAATTTCGTGCAAAGCTACACGAGGGCTATCTGCGCTAGCATGTTAATTTGGTTGAACTGAAACATTATTACGTCTCAACGGCTGAAAGGGAGAGTATGTTTGGTGTGACGGCGATTCGAACCTGCGACCCTCGGATCACGAGTTTAGTGCCTTAACCACCTGGGCATGGCAGGCCTATGATATTTGGTTAATAAATGTTTGTATACAAATCTCATCACTACTAGTTTATAACTGAGTGGCAGTAGAAATAGGTAGCAACATGTAGCTAATGGGTCATTTCATGTCAACTCACCTAGTGTTTTCCAGTTTGTCATAGAATTCCTTGAAAACATTTAAGTAAAAACTTCATTTTGATTCATTCAGCCATGCAGTACAGCTTTAGGATTTTGCATGGCTGAATAAATTAAAATGAAGTTTTTGCTTGATTTTTTTCAAGAAAATCTTCGACATGAACTAGGAAAAGTTCTTTTTTATGGGTGAGTTGGCATGGAGTGACCCTAATGTGTTTTTTAAAATTAAATCTTATATTTTTATCATTATCTTCGTAACAATTAGATGAACAGATTGTTGTAACATTTGGGTATGTGCTGTGAGCTTAGTGTTATACAGTTTTATAAAACCTGTTTTATAACATTCTAGAATATTGGAATAATATTACGTGATGACATGCAAATTTCATGTCAGAGAGAATTTTTGTTCTTATTTTCTAGGCCTGGAATAGCCAAGTGGTTAAGGCACTCGACTCATAATCCGAGAGTCGGTGGTTCAAATCCCCCTCACACCAAACATGCTTTCCTTTTCAGTCGAAGGGACTTATAATGTGATGGTCAATCCTACTATTCGTTAGTGAAAGAGTAGTCCAAGAGTTGGCGGTGGGTGGTGATAATTAGCTGCCTTCCCTCTAGTCTTATACTGCTAAATTAGGGACGGCTAGCGCAGATAGCCCTCATGTAGCCGTGCGCGGAATTTCAAAAGAAACTAAACTCTGTCATGTTTCGCTGTAACTTATGAGCAACAAAAAAATCCGTAATTTTTATTATAATATCGTTTGGACTCCAATGGAGACCGTTACAAATGTCACCTCTGGGACATTCAGAAGCCTTTTACGAAATCACAATGAAAAATGATTTGTTGTTTTATATTTTTAGGGAAAAGTTATAACGCTCTATCTGCTGAGTCCACCGCGGAAAACTAAATCTCATATTTTAACGTTGTGAGTCTATAAACTTACCGCTGTCCTACCAGGAGTTATAACGAGAAATAGTCATGTGTTGAATTTTATTTAAATTTCAGATGGTTTTGATCAAGTTAATCAGAATTAGAACCATCAGATAAAACTGTATTCTTTAAAACCCCTTGAAAATCGTATTTTATTTTTAAACTTAGTGTGATTTCTTTGCTACCGTTATCTTTTCTGTGAAAAATTAACATATCTGTACAATATTTCAATGTATTATATGTAACTTATTTTAGTATGCTGTAGATCATCATACTCTGTTAAATTTCTTGTAAAAATATAACTTTGTTTATCAATGTAGATATACATGTAATTTGCATGATACTGTTGTATAAGTTAATATGCTTCCTAAAATATAATTTTTAGCAAAACATTAGCAAACATCATAGCTCAAACGTGAGAAATAGCTTGCTAAGATAGTTACAGGAAAGGCCTTTTAAAAGTTAACTTCTAAACCGATCATTCAGATTGACATCGATGGCTTGTTTGCGTGAAAACTTAGTGATAAGTTTGCATTGATATGTTTGTCGTATCCAAAATAGCTTTGTGAGCTATTAAGCGTTGATCCGGCATGACCAAGTGATAAAGGCACTGGACTCGTAATCTGAGGGTTGCTAGTTCGAATCGTCGTCACACCAAACATGTTCGCCCTTTCAGCAGTGGGGGCTGAAAAACTGTAGCCCAAGAGTTGGCGGTAGGTGGTGATGACTAGCTGCCTTCCCTCTAGTCTTACACTGCTAAATTAGGGACGGCTGGTGCAGATAGCCCTCGTCTAGCTTTGCGCGAAATTCATACCTATTAATCGATGGCCTTATCGGCACTGGACATTGCAAGTATAGTTGGGTTAACGTGTTGTTACATTTATTTTTATTTTCGCTCATAAGTTTTAGAATTTATATAGTTAAGTTTTTACTGTATTTATTGTGGTGCAAAACATTTAATTCCTCATTCCTAAAATCAGTTGTCTATTCAAGTCATTTACATTGAGTGTGCTAATTTCTATAGGTTTTAATTACAATATAGTTGTAACCGAATAAATATAAGAGTATGTTGGTCAAATAACAGGCTTCATTGGTAAAATAGATATGTATTTTTTATTAAATTTAATTCCCAGATGAAGTTCAGATTTCCAAGCGTAATAAATAAGTTAGCTCAAATTGTACAACTTAATATTCAAACACTAAAAATTTAATGTTAAGTTTTAAACGACAAAAACTGCAGTCAAACTAGTGTTAAAAGCGCATTATACTGCTGATTTTTTATCAAACATTCTTATTAATTAGTTATTGTATAAATTCAAATTAAAGGCGCATAAAAATTGTAGTTAGATTTTTTGTTTTGTTTCGTCTGATGAATGCTGTAGGTCAGACCTAATTAACATTTTGTTGGCAGACAAATATCTGTTCAAAATTTTGTAACAAACATTAATGTGATGTTTTTTAACATCAATAGCTTCAAACGCTTCAACAAAATGAAATGTTATTGGCTTTGAATGTTTCTACAATATGAATAATCACAATTACAATATTTCCTAATTTCTTTAGGCACTCAGAATTATTTTAAAGACGTAGATGCCAAGACAGCGTATTTCACCTTTCAACTTAAGCCTGAAGTTTTGATGAATCATGTCAAATCACTAGAACTACAAGCTCTTATAAAAATGAAAACTTCGGATGTAGTATTAAATCACACTTTCATGCTTCTGGAATGGAGAAAACAGGGTAATAACTGGACTTCTTATATCATTTCGATTAAAGAAACTCCAATAAATAATGATTGGCTAAAAGTTGACCTGACACAAATTGGACTGCAGTGGATAAAACAAAGACGAAAGCTCCACCTAGAAATAAGGTGTATCACTTGCAGTGATAATATCTTAAACTCTGCAGTATCTTTAAATAAAAACATTCAACCTCTTTTAAGTTTCCGAGTCCAGTTTTTAAATAATTTAGGAAGAAGAAAGAGGAATGTTCAGAATTGTTCATCAACTACAACTCAGTGTTGTCGAGACAGTCTGCATGTTTCTTTCAGCGAACTAGGATGGCAAGATTTTATAATCTACCCTGCAGGATACGACTCTTACTACTGTCGAGGCTCTTGCCTAGAGGACGTTAGTCTGGCACATTATCACCATACCACTGTTGTTTACAGGTATCTAACAAGGCTCCATCCCAGCAATAAACCCCCTCAACTTAGACTGTGTTGTTCTCCTTCGCGTCTTTCATCCATAACCTTGCTCGTAGCAACACATAATGACACTATTGTACAAATGGAAATACCTAACGCTGTCGTGGAAGAGTGTGAGTGTATTTAACACCCCTTCTTTAATTAAAAAAAATTAAACTTGAAAAATTATAAACAGATACATGTAATATATTTCACGCTGTAAGTTTCTTAAACAATTATTTTTTCTAGATTATGCGTCAAACAGCATTATTATTATTTCGCTATTTTTATTTTAAAATACTCCAATACGAATTTCAATATCACAGTGAAGCTCAAGGGCGTCACGTGGGCAAGTGATGAATAAGATCAAGGCGATAAAAGTAAACGTTGTAGAGAGGCTTCATTGCATACTTTCAATTTCGTAATAGATATTTTGCCAGAAAAATATTATAGCATGTGAATGTTATTTATACAAAATAAACAGATAAGAGCAGATAGTAACCGTGTAACAATATTTTTTACTTTTCTTGTCTTGAATGTATCTCGGATTTGGAATCGTTTCAATGGTATTTCTGAAATAATTTCAGTCATCAGTGAGAAGCAATCAAATAACAAAAAAAAAAAAAATACTCATTAGTTATTCCTTCATATAATGTTAGCAGCGTATACGCCGATTCCGCGATATTACAACGAACAAGATGAAACCACTCTAGGCCATGGTTTGAAATTTAAGTAAGACTACTATTTCAAGTTATGAAAAGCATTTGAAATTTAGAAATTTATCCAAATTCCAATCATACATTAGAAATGTGTTGAAAGTTTTTTTCCATTATTTTGCTAGCAATGAAAATATATTTATTAATTATTTCCATTATTTTCTCGAACAGTATATGATCAGTAAAATGCACTTTGTTTTAATACCAATCCTCTTCCAAGTTTCCCCATTTTAATATTTCAGCGCAGATAAGTCACTGCTGGTCGTGTAATAAAGTAACTGTGAAGACATTTTAGAATTAAGTCAGTAGTAGGTCTAACGGGTTTCTCACCTGGAAATAATCATTATAGGACAATTATGATATCTGGCGTATGCTTTATGAAATAGTAATTTATTTAGAAAAAGATATTTTGGCGTAAGATTACTTATTCATTACATCCGATATTTTGCTTTTCTATTTTTTTCACTGTAATGTCACTAATTTTTGGAATTAAGTATTGAAATCCTATTTATTGGTGGATTCACTTACACTTGTCTCTATGTTCAAAATGTTTTTGTCAGGGGGACAATCAAAACTTTACATACTTTGTTACATACTTACTTTTCCAATCTCCTACTTAAGTTTGAGTTTGGTCTTGCTGTAAAGATGTGTTCATAATTATGAAAGTAAAAGATGATAATATTTTCCCAATCTTCTAGTTCTTAATAATTTGTTTTGAAATAAAAAGATCAGTATGATGCTTAAAATTATACTAACACTTTTATAATTATTAGATGTTTATCGATATTATTTGCTTTGGCGAATTGTAAAATATTTCATGATACATAGTGTTGAAACTTATTGTAATATATTGGTGAATATATTTGCGAAGCACAATCTTTTCTTTATCAGTTTGCAAAGTAATTTTATGGAGACTATATGTATAAGAGCAATTAAATATTATTACGATTTATGTGAATGCTGTTTTTAAGGTTTTCATATTTTTGTATGAAATTTGTATGAATATATAGAAATGCATGTCATTATTTAAAAAAGAAAGCTTTGTGACAATAATAATTACATTTATTTAATTGATAAAACATCAGAAACGCATCAACTGTTGACAGTTTGTTTGTTGATACTTATCCATCAAAGACCAGAACTATCATACTTTTTAAAAGAGAAATAATTCGTTTCGACGATTAAAATGTCATGAAAAAGATACGTTAACGGCGACAACTTCACTCAACACTGAAAAAAAACTGAGATTTTTGCTTGTCTATTTGCAATTATTATCAAGGTAACGTTATTATTTTATTTTGATTAAAGTCTAAGTTGACATAAACTTCTTTTTTCTTTTATATTTTTTGCTGTTGTTTTTGGACCTGAGATTATTACCGAAACTCGTCTTTATGGGCAAATTGTAAATTTTTACAATAATTTTTCTATAAACAAGATTTAGCTTTTATTACGCAACGAAATCTTAAGTTTACCTTCCCTCGTGATAGTTTTAAATGATTTTGTATCGTTTTATAAATTTATTTTTTTTATTATTATTATTATTTATATGATCTCCTTCAAGTTTGGTTCATTAGAGTGGCTACATGGCTTATCATATTTAGTCTTAATGAATCATTATGTTGTTAGAGAAGCATTGAGAAAGGGTATAGGCTATAAAGTATGAAACAATCTTATAAGAATTATCATTTTATTTGTGTTGAAATAAATAAAAATTGATTTAACTTTGTTTCGCTTTGTGTTCAATCTCTTTCTTCAACTTATTCAAAGTGAGAAAGATAATCAGTGCACCTAAGTGTACTACAGCAAGCTAGAAAAAGCATATTTATTTGTAATGAATTTCGCGCAAAGCTACACAAGGACTGTCTGCGCTAGCCATCCCTAACTTAGCAGTGTAAGACCAGAAGGAAAGCAGTTAGTTATCACTACACACCAAGCTCTTTGGGCTACTCTTTTATCAATGAATAGTGGATTAACCGTCACATCATAACACTCTCATGGTTGGAAGGGCGAGCATGTTTGGTGTGACTGGGATTCGATTCGAACCCATGACACTTAGATTGCGAACGCCCTAATCGCCCGGTCAAACTGAGTCTTGAAAAAACAGAACAACTCAAAATTTATGTGGTCCTGAACATGATAAGGTACGCACAGTCTTTTTTCAACAATAATACGAAAAATAGAAGAGAAATGAAGTAATATACAACCAAGTGCATGGCTAGAAATTTAAGAGTGTAGAATAAAATGAAGTTATAGATTTAATTTAAGAAATCTGACGCATAGATTTCTACTGAAGTCATTTGCTATTATGCTTAAACCTTTACAAAAAATTAGAGCTTCCAAGAAATTTAAAGAACTAATAGACATTTAGTTGTGAATTGACACAGTTGGTTACAAAATTGGCTTTCCTATAAGAGAATGGTGGGCAGAGCACATATAGCTCATTGTATATCTTTCTGCTTAACTACACCCAATGAACGTATGAGAGAAAACGTGTGAAAAGAGATATTTAGATAGATTGGATCCGTTACACAATCAATTAGTGGGTTTTGAAACTAAACACACTTTTCAATGTCACCAAACTTTGTCATTTTAATGCAGTTACTATATCCATGTTTCATGGAACGTTTTACACCTGTTTGAAAGTGTATCCTCACCATACTTGTTGGTTTTCTATGGGAAGAAGAATAACAGCTGAAACTTAGGAAGCACTTTTAAAGATTAGTGATAGCTTTAAATGCAAAATACGAGTTTGAGATGCGGAGGCAAGGATTCCAATAAGAAAAAACAAACAAAACACAATGGTTTGTTTGTTGAAATTAGCTCTAGCCATCCATAATTTAGAAGTGATAGACTGGAAAGGAAGCAGCTAGTCAGCACCATCAGCCGCTAATTATTGAGCTACTCTTTATCAACGTCACTTGTGATTAAAAGGGCGAGCATATTTGGTGAAGAAATTCAAATCCGCGACCAGCAGATTGATAGGCGAATATCCTAATCACTAGGCCAACATAAATAGGTAGGACATCCCTCTTTACACTTTACATACTCATGTATATTGTTCACAGGATAAATGATTTATTCAAACCATGTAATATTATTTACTTCAGTAAACAGAAACTGTGCTAAGAAAATAACCATCTTATCATGTACACAGTATACAAGCAGCTGTAAATCTTCCTGTGGAGATGACTGAAGAGGATTTGTTTGTGTGTTTCGAATTTAGCGCAAAGCTACACGATGGCTACCTGCGTTAGCTGTCCCTCATTTAGCAGTGTAAGACTAGAGGGAAGGCAGTTAATCATTATCACCCAACGTCAATTCATGGGGTACACTATTACCGATGAATAATGGCATTGACCGAAACATTTTAACGCCCCCACGGCTGAAAAGGTGAGCATGTTTGAAATGACAGGGATTCGAACCTGCGATCCTTGTATTACGAGTGGAGTATCTTGAACACCTGGCCATGCCGGGCCAAATAAATAGGATGAAATATACTTAGTTCAATATTGTCAGTTTATAAAGTGATGCTGATTTTGTAATTTGTATTGTAAAAAAATAAAAACAAGTACTGTGTAGAGCACCATTGAAACTATAATTGTTATGTACTTAGGTGACAAAGTTCCGGCTAGAAACTTAAGTACTTGGCGTTGGGATGATTGGAGAATTGAAATGTTACGAAGTTTCATAAATTGTCGTAAAGTGTTACGATAGACTTAAGGTCCAAGAGCGTTCACATTCTTCCCATAGCTTGTGTAGTCCTATCTGCTCATTATATTTCATCATAATTAAAGTAATTCCATCTCACTCTAGGAAAGAGCATCAGTAGACCATTGAAGACAACACTCAACCTATCTATTGCAGTTGTATACCCGTTGAAATCACGTGACTCTGCAAAATTCACGCGATCAATAAAATGTTCACAAGAGACGTCATTTTGAGTGAGTATTGAACCATGTAAAGTTTAGCATTGAAATGATCTACTAATTACTCATCATATCTTAGCAATAAGGTATGTATACTTTTCAAGAGTTACTTTCATGGTGTCTGGGAACATGCTTTCACAGTTGATAGTTGGGTTCCTCGACTTAGTAACGTTCTTATATTTCCATATTAGCAGGCATAGGTGACTTGTCCTTTGAAAATGTAATTTATACTTACCTTTTAATCTGGCTAATACACCTTCACACATATGTTTGTTCTACCAGTTATGTACAGTTTTTGATATTGTTGTAATGTTGTTGAGTTTTTTTTTCCGTTAGCTGATTTTTTGTTAAATAATTTGATAGCGAAAATAATTCAACGTCGGTCCACTTATAAATATTCAATTACTTTTATTTTCTTACTTTAACGTTCTACAGGTTTGGACACGTGTACAATGTCTTCAAATAACTACACGTTCTTACACTGGAATATTGTGAGCCCCAAAAGTAATGCAAAAAACATAAATTTCCATACTTTGGAGCTGATCAGTACGGACGAGGTTACTAAAAAACAATTTTGCCTATTGGTTTGAAATGCTTAAAACGCCTATATCAACCAAATTCTTGAGCACCTTTCTCTCGCTTTGAGGTATATATTTTTCTAAAAACTCTTCCAGTCTGAATTATAAATATAGCATTTTGTTGTTTTTTTACATCAAACTTCAGTCACGTTAAATCAATTGATATAAATCAAAATTGAAAAATATCGTCTGATATATTTTTGTCTGAATATACATCCGATGCTGCCATCTTCTGGAAGGAAATATTGGGTCACCGGCAAGTTTGACGGTTCACATATTTCCGCCGGTTTCCATAGTGTAAGTGAACCCGTTATTTAGATTTGTATTTAAAAATAAACAATTTCTTTATTATTTAAATTACGTGAACCAGGAAAACAACCTCCCTATATCCCAAGAGGAAATAACACGCGGAAAATGTCATATTAAAAGAATATCTTATTTTAAAATGTTATATTATATATAAGAAAAAACAATATACATAATTATTACGAAAGCAATATTTAGAAAGGTTAGTATTAACGCAAAAACAAAAATAAACCTATCGGATTATAAACTTAATGTATTTTTTGAAAATTACTTACAAATTTACTATCTGAAAATCATAAATATTTGTTGATAAGCATACAAATACAGTATAATTTTTTTATGTACTCTTGACATGTTTTTCATTAATTCTGCAATACTCACTTTTAACGACCAAACAGAGACCCCTGTAAATGTTTACTGTCAAGAATAACTAATTGATCATTGTTATAAAATTTTTCATCACCAAAAGGAAACTACCAAGAAATAAAATATTTAAATTTAGAAACCGAATAAGTATACAGCTTTATATAACAGTTTTTATTGGTAGTTTAAAGAATAAAATGATTTTAGCTCTTAATTTGAACTGGACATCTTAAAATTGATTAATTTAATTTCAAATCAGAAACCAAATATTAATTTACATGTGAGATGTTGAACATTTTAAAACTTACGCAGACGGCTGTTTTAGTTCCCCATTGGCTTAGGGGTATGTCTGCAAACTCTCATCGCTGACAACGGGTTTCGATACCCGTGGTTGGCAGAGCACAGATAGCTCCTTGTGTAGCTTTGTGCTTAATTACAAAAAACAACTGCTGTTTTAATTTGGAATTTTGCTCCGTGAGTGCGATGTTCGAATAAATCTCACATTTCTCCAGTGGTACAGCGGACTTACAACGCTAGAAACCGCGTTTAGATACCCGTGTTGAGCAGATCACATATAGCCCATTATGTACTTTTGTGCTTGACGTCAAACAAACAAAAACCTCGTGTAAATATAACTAAGGCAAATAAACTTTTACTGATATTTGAGGAATTCAGTATTATCCAGAAAAAGATTAATTGCTAGCTTCGAATATTCACATCTTTTTAAAATGTAGCAGCTTAAAACATTTTTTAAATAGTTCGAACATGCTAAGCCAGGGGTTCCCAACCTTTTGGCACTCGCAACCCCTTATCTAAAAGTTTGAAACCCATGTGACCCCTACTTAGGGCTTACTATCAGCAGCTTAATTTTTATTTTATTTTCTGTGAAGGAGAGGGAAAGAAACATCTAAAAAAATATTTAAAAATTCTATAATTATTTATTAGCAAATTAAATCACATTGGTCCAACCTGAATTCACAAAAAGAACATATATTTCTTAAAATAATATTAACATAGGTTTGAACAGCTATCCAACCCAGCTAGTGAGATGCCTGATGTTGCATTCAGCAGCAAGCTTTGAAATTAGTGGCCGAGGGTTTGTTAGAGCTAGTCTCATGTCATCTCCAACATCCAATCTGTTCCTATTCTTTGTTTTTATATTGACAAGAGTGGAAAATCCTGCCTCACACAAGTAGGTAGAAGCAAATGGAACAAGGACACGTAAAGCTATCATGCTGACTTTGGAGTATGACTGATACATAGCGAACCAGAACTGAGTCACGGATTTCACCTTGAAAAGATCACGAGCTGAAGAGTCGTTCCTTAGATCCAGAAATTCATCTTGGATATCATCTGGGATGCTGGATACATCAAGTTCAGTACAAAATGGGTTCCTTACCAGGGCCTCCTGTTCCTGTGATAGCTCAGTGAAGTAACGCTCGACTTCCTTTTCTAGAGACTGAAGATGTTCGGTAATCTCATCCTTGAGGAACAGATTCAGTTGGATCTGAGACTCATCCGTCACTCCACAAAGTTTTTCAAATATAGCAATGTTTCCAAGATTGGTTTTCCGACGCCAGTTTTGGAGTTTGGTAACAAAGGCCCGAAGACTTTCTTGAAAAAGGAGAACATATGTTTCCCTTCCTTGAAGCTTCAAGTTGAACTTGTTCAGCTGGTCAAAAATGTCGGCTAGGTACGCAACCCTTTTATTCCATGCTTCATCTTCGAAGTGAGCTACAAGATCTTTCCTTTCTTGAGTCTCCAGGAATAGCTTTACTTCATCTTTCATTTCAAAGACACGATTAATAACGTTTCCTTTTGACAACCAACGTACTGCTGTGTAGAAGAGAAGGATTTCGTGGTCAGCATTCATGTCTTTGCATAGTTCTTTGAATAGGCGAGTGTTGAGTGCTTGAGTCTTCACATAATTTACAATTTTGATTACAGATCCAAGCACTTCCTGCAGAGAGGCAGGGAGAGTCTTACTGGCGAGAGCATATCGGTGAATCATGCAGTGGATGCCCTTTGCTTGAGGTGCTAGCTTCTTCACTCTCGACTGGAATCCTGATTTCGATCCCAGCATAGACGGTGCCCCATCCGTACAAACCCCACACACGTTTTCCCATTGAAGATCCTCGTCTTGAAAAAAAGTTGAAACTTTTCCCATGACATCATCAGCTTTTGTTGTGGTTTCAAGTGCACTGCAGAATAAAAATTCGTCTTTGATGTCACCTGAATTAATGTATCTCACGAAGACAAGCAACTGAGAACATGAACTTACATCTGTTGACTCGTCGAGCTGAAAGAAGAACAAAGGGGAACCCTTGATTTCAGTCAAAACCTGTTCCTTCACATCCATAGACATTTTAGAAATGCTCCTCTGTATAGTATTATTTGACAGGGATACTTGCTGCATCTTCTTTGCACTGGCTTCTCCAACAATAAGATTTACTGCTTTCATCATGCAGGGTTTAAGAAGTGTTTCTCCAATCGTGTGAGGCTTTTTTTGTTTAGCAATTTCGAATGCAATCTCATATGAAGCTTCCACTACGGCTGCACTCTGCTGCTGAAACGACTCACTTCTATCGATTCTTTGGCTTTTAAGACACCGTTCATGCCGTTTGAAGAAATCCAAACCCTTCTTTGCATGTTCTGGATGTTTCGTCTCGAGATGACGCTTGAGTTTCATTGACTCTGTACTCAGGACAGCATGGCACAAAACACACTGTGGTTTCTCGATGCCGTCGTTGGCGAGCACAGTGGTGAAACCAATGTTGCGGTAGCATTCTGAGTATCTGCGCCGTTTAGCCATGGACACAACTCACCTCTACTGCTTACTTATCTCCTTGTTAAAATAAAATAAAAATGTTGAATAATGAACGCTTTGGCAACTGTAGATCTTACACTGACTACTTGTGGGGGGTGCAGGTAGAGAAATGATGGGGTAAGTATTGGGAGGGAAGGTAGCGTGGCCAGTCGCGCGATTCGTCATCCACCAATCAGCAGCGGACATGTGACTCACGTGTCGACAGCGAGCACACACACACTTAATCACAGCTAAACAGACACACAAGCATACGTACATGCGCGAGCACTCACTAACTCGCTACTCACTAGTACACACATACATACAGTTGCAGACACATACACATTCACACAGGCACATTCACTCACAGGCACGCATACATACACCCATAATATCACCTAATGACATTGAACTAACGTAGCAAACGTTTTGCTTTGCACCGAAACAAAAAAAAATGTAAGAGCATGAAAATGTAATTGATGAAATAAAATTAATGTTATCCCAAGCTACTTCTAACAAGGCTACGCGACCCCCCTGCTAAGGCTTCGCGACCCCTGGGGGGTCGCGACCCACCGGTTGGGAACCCCTGTGCTAAGCGGATGCCTTTAGGAAAATGTCAAAGACCTTTGTGCAAGAAGCCTAATAGGATAAACATGCGAACAGATACTTAGAAATATTATGTAAAGTTGCTTTAAAGTTTCAACCACATAAAATCAATACCTACGGAAACATTTTAACTTGCTATGCAAGCGAAAGGATAATATGTTCATAAACGCTGAATAAACTACCTCGGATCATATTTGTAATCTTTACAGCAAGGTACTGTCTCACAAGTTAGTTAAGACATGTTGGATAGTGCCAGGGGACTCTCTATGAACATGTATGTAATCGTGCAAGCAATGGCGTTTGTTTCATTGGTAGTTTCGATTTTTGTCAAACCAGCCGCAAATTTAAAAGCAATAAATAAACAAATACCAATGGTCCCCGTTAGGACAGTAGTAAACCAACGAATTTACAACTCTAAAATCAGGGGCTCGATTCTCCTCGGTAGACACAGCAAATAGCTCGACGTGGCATTGCTATAAAAAAACACACACACCTGTATTACACTAGAATGGCTAGTCACGTGGATATATTTGGTGTTTCAAGTTAACTAGGTAAGAAACATTAGATTTAAACACTGCTACACAAGGCTTGCAAAAAAGATATTCAGGGAAAATGCGAGTTGTCAATTCATGAATCCAGTAGAAGAAGGTCACCATCTAGTATTCAGAAAGTTTGTTCAATGAGTTAATAAATATTGCCTTCATTTTGTATTACACATCATTTCCAGTCTGTTTATTTCTTTGCTTAAACTCAGTCAGTTTAATGAAATTTAATATTACTTTATAATTAATTTTGCTGATCTTCTTAGTACAGAGCGAATCTGATTAATACTTTTTGCTAAAATGATTTTAATCTGAGAATATCACCCTCTAAATAAGAGAAAGAAAATTTGATGTTGGGAACATACGATTTATCACAGAATTTTCATTTATTGCTTTCATGCATATTGCTGTTTGAACTAAATTAACTTAAAATAATGTTTCTTACAGAAGGAATGACATTTTCTAGAGGTAGAAAGACAACTCATGACTGAGAGGGATGGTTTACCATTGGAGTGATGCAGGTGTGTGAGAGAAGTGTCAAGTTTGGGAGAAGTTCTCTTACAAAGATAAGACTATTTTTAACATTGCAAAGGCGTTTACATTATTTTTTCTGCAACCACAGATATAAAAAGATCAACCTAGATCTGATGTATCCAGAATCGCAGATAAGTCATTGCTTTTTAATGTTGATCTTTCTATAAAGGAAACAAAAGTGACTGAGAATTGGTGAAGTTAAATGGCACACAGTAAGTCTGAGACCATATGGAGTGTCTCTACAGGATTTCAAGGTTATCACCAGCTAGCGCAATATGGCTAAATACCACCCAATATCAACCAAGAAGAACTGGACAACTTCTACCACTTAGAGTTGTTTGCCAGGAAGGTGAGACAGTTACTACCAACAAGAGAAGACCACTAATCATGGGGAAGTTGTGCGCCTCTCATTTCCAGGAGGTATCCTGCCATTATAACCATTGATCACGAAAAAACCTGAGGTCACACAGAGCTTCAAGCCAATAACAATTCACTGCTCTGCTTCCCTGGACCAGAAACCGACTACTTGTTCAAGCACCTGGGTCTCTGAGTGTGCTTCCTTCCTTCCTGAACCCATGAAATCAGTGATATCTAAAACAGGTATTAACTATGGACCTGCATGGGAGAAGGTTTGGTCAATACTACAGGTGTGTCAAACCAAGCACTAATGTTCAAAGGGTAGTGAAGGAAGATCTAGACCATCAACTTCAGCGTTAAGTGTTTCAGGTATATAACAGCTTGAAATTACTATACTCGGGAACTAAAATTTCTGCTTCTGAGCTTAGATGGTACAGCCAAGTATTCCAATGAATATTTTGATCAGGTGCAACAGAAAGAACTGATACTCAATCATGGGTGAGTTTTGCTGCTGATATGATCTGATGATTCATCATATCAAATTCAGTGCTTATAATATGTTACCAAGTAGGTATTCTACATAATCTACACAGCAGAGTTGGTCCTGAGATGGGATCAGCAGAGCACAAATACATATTTTCATGAATAAGTTTGTCGAGATAATTCTCAGTGAAATAGTGGTGTGAGAGATATCTTTAACCTGACAAAGGCAGCTTGGATAATGTCCAAGTAGGAAGTGATAACTTCAAGACTGTTACTAGAGAGGAACAAGCTTACAGTAACAACTGTTTTGGCTATCTCTCAAATTAACAATTCTACTCAGTTACTCCACCATATTGAGCTCAAGACATACCAAGGATTAAACAGTCATTTATAGATCTCAGCACTGTAATGTAATCACATAGGTTTCAAGTAAATAATTCCACCTATGGTTTACTTGCTGCAGCCTATATAGATAATACTACTGTCTGTTCATACTTTTCCAAGTAGCAATTAAAACTAGTAGCCTTGTTTTTATTGGCATCCATTATTTCCCAAAGCTGAAAGGACAGCAAGTTGGATTTATTATAACTAAAATTGAGATACTTTTAATGAAACAAAGAATTTGTCGAAACATTCCAATCCATATGGCTGCGACATGGAAACATGAATAGACTATCATAATGCACGATGACATCTTATCTATAACAATATCAAGCCGTGCAGTATGAGTGGACCCAATGATTAATTGTAGGACCCAAATCTAACATGAATGTTCTTTGCCATGCAGCAAGATAAAGACCAGCCATTAAAAATAAAGAGTATAGCATAGGCTCACATAACTAGTGGCACTTGTATGGTCAGTTATAATTGCAAGAATGTGTACAGTACCACTGTTATAAACCAATGACCTCTGATTCTCAGAGTATGATGCAGTTAATGTTTCCCAAAGCTCTAAGACTGGACATTTTTCAGGTTTGTATAACACAATGAATGGAAGGCACAAACTATTACCCAAACTTATGCAAACATTTTATGGTGGTTTTTCTCGTTGCATTTGAGTCAAGGTATTTAAAGCTGACGTGAATACCGCATTATGTGCGTCACCCAAAGAAAGAACTGACCAATGCAGGGTAAACTTCAAAAGAAAATCTATGAGTATCCTCTATAGAAAATAGCCTTGGATATAATTAGTTTGCTCCTGGAGACTGAGAGGTCATCAGTTCATACTCGGTGTCATATACTACTTCATAAAATGGGCATTGATTGATACATTGGCATATACTAGAGTGGATATGTTGGTAGGACATTGGTTAGCACAATTTTGAGCACTGGAAGTGATCCATAGGAATCAGAGATCTAATTTCAGTAGTCGATTGATCTATTAGCTGTGTAAAGTGGTAGGTGTGGTGAACATACATTCATTATCACATGATTAATATACGCTTATCAATTTCATTATTCGTATTTAAAATGGTGCCATATTAAAAAAAAATTCACTTTTATTTCAACTTTGTGTTTTTACAATGATTTTTCTTTGCCTAAAATATTTTCAACCATGCAAATATAATATTTTAATAGGCAGACAGTTTTGCTGAATATTTTCTTGACATTATTTGAGTACAAAATACAGTAATAGTACATGAAAATAACGAAGTATGCTAGGAAGCAGCATAAAGAAACGCCATAGCTGGGAAGTGGCACCAAGAACTTATGATGCACTTGTAACTTAAAAAAGTTCCTAAGCAGAGGTAATGTAAACATTAGTGGACTCTGATGATTTAAAGTAGCCTAACTTGAGTCAGCTCGTGTGCGTGAGAACCAGTTAGTAATCTCATTTCTATATTTATATTACTATGTTGTTTAAAAGAGTTATTATATTATTATTGTTTGAAAGTATTTCATTGTTATGGCAATGTAGGAATAAGGACACTTATTACTATGATTACTGTTTTGGTTTTTTTCATGTAATTTATTTTTCCTAAGTTAAAGGGTTTTTGAATTACGGTTTATCGATTGAAAGTTGAGTTATTCATATTATGTGTGAATGTTGTTGTGCTTTTTGAACATGTCATCAGCTTGCCCTCAAGCTTAAAATAGAGAATGAAGGAAATGTGTGGTATACAAGCATATCACGTATTTTCTACCTTTTTATTTAAAATATAGAATTCTTCAAGCTTTGTAGTTTATTCCGAATATGTGTAGATTTTACACTATATATGCAAGCATATAAGACATAATAGTTAGAACAGATGATATTTAAAAGCTATCTCCTTCCTTGTATTGAACGAGAATAACTAGTCACGTGGAAATCACTAGTTGCATTGGGTATACTGACATTTCCAATTAAGTGTGAAACATTAGATTTAAAAACTACTTCACAAAATCTTATATGAATTGGTTGGCAGGAAAATTTATTAAGAGAAAAAAACGAAACAGTTGGTCAAGTAGTAGCAGTGTCCAGAAAGCATTGTGTTTGTTTATTAATTGAATGAATGTTAATTTCAATTATTATTACAAACGATGTACAACATGTTTATTTCTTGCATAATTTCAGTGCAGTGTCTCTTCATATTTATCTTGTCCTTTATCTTGTTCTGCAGTAGACCTATTCAGTACTCCTTGTGAAAATCAGTTTATTAATGCAAAGCTATATAACGGGCTGTTGACTGCAGCTGATAAGTGATAAGTTTGCAGATTTATGACGCTAGAACTCAGGAAGTACTTTCAGGAAGTGTTTAAAAATAAAAATACCGTAACAGGTTGTCTTACAAAATGCTTTCCAAAATACTGTATTCAGTTAATCAAGTACAACTCCTTTACACTTCACTAAAAGTTTAGGAAGTTATTTTGTGGAATAAAAATAGTTTATTTTTTTATCTAACAGTAATCATATTATCTATCTCTTTTTATCTATGTACGAGTCTCTCGTAGTGTCTCCCAAAGTTGATGACAAGCGTACAAATTATGTGAACGTTTCTGAAACGATAGCCTCCCACTAACTTCAGTCTGATATTTTATCAAATTTTCTGATCCAAGAAGACCCGGTTGTGATTCATCAGTCCTCTTTTCGCTCTAATAAATAAACATTTAACCTTAACATCCCTCCCTAGTACAGCGGTAAGTCTATAAATTTACAACGCCACAATCAGGGTTCGATTCCCATCGGTGAGCTCTGTAGATAGCGCGATGTGGCTTTGCTTTTAAATAACACAAGCTTTCTACATAAAACTGAATCCCCAGTACTTTGTCAGTCGTTATTATGGAAGAGGCATCAGTACGGTTTTTATTGACTTGAACACTTTCGATCCTTGATATAAATGAAGATTTTTGCCGTTAGATGAGTTTATTAAATCCCTAAACGATCTCATTTGTACATAATGTAATACTTATTTCGCCAACAACTTCTTGAGTTGTTTTGATTGTTAGTGTCAGTAAGTTCTATCTAGTTTTCTTCACAGGATCATCGAGCATGACATATATCTTAATTCCTAACTGTACCTATATTTAGTTGAATTTTGGTCTCCTTCCAAATTTTTACAAAACAATTTGAAATTTTCCAAATAGGCTTTTAACCATTACGAAATGCAAGTTAAAAATAAATTTTGATATTCATTAACGATCCCTAAAAATGGTAACTATGATTAAGGAAATATGATGTTGTTGTTTTGAATTAAGCACAAAGCTACTCAATGGGCTATTTGTGCTTTGTCCACCACGGGTATCGAAACGCGGTTTTTAGTGTTGTAAGTCCGCAGACCTACCGCGGAGCCACTGGGGGGCAAGGAGAACTGAATTCTCATGTTTAATTGAACAGATTTATTTGAAAGTTGGTTTTCAACACGTAGAAGACCGTTTAAAGCAATCACCTATACCGAGATTCTTTAATCTATGAAAGCTGAACACCTATATAAGAGTTGAGATTGCTGTAGGGCCGCTCAGAACTAAATCTACGTATTAGCATGGACAAATGCTCTTCAAAATACATACATTAAGATTTTCCGACTCTTTATACTCGGGATCCAAACTGAAAGTTATAAAAACTTCCAAAATGAGTCGGATGAGCTTAACTGAAAGTTGACGAGAAAATGTAAATATTCGTTCAAAATAATTTTGTTTTCGGTTGTCATTTCATCTCTAATTTCAAATTTTCACACTTAATGTGTGATATATATATATAATTTTGTTTTCGGTTTTTGTCATCCCATCTTTAATCTCAAATTTTCACACTTTATGTGTGATATATTCTTGCACTTTGCAGTAGCATGCTTCTTTGTTTGTGTATTTGTTAATTACGAATCTGCACAACTGACTATGTGTTCTATGCTCTCAACAGGGATTGAACCCACATTTGGGCTATTGGATGTGAGGGGTGCAATAGAATGGCATTAAACACATGATTGTATTCTTAACTAAGAGCTCCATAAGGAATATCTCTACTTCATTAGATTTATAAAATTGTCATTTATTTTAAATTTAAATTACACATGTTTTACCATTTGTAGTCTGTTTTTAAGACTCGTTCTGACTTAATAATTAACTGTTTTATCCAATATGTTTGCCGTAACACAGCGAATTTCCAGTTTATATTACACAAAATAAGTAGCAGTGATGAAAACACTGGTGGTAATCCGACCTTGTTTAACAGTAAATAAAACGCACGCTATTGCTGTTAGAATACGGCCCTATAAAGCGTGACATTGTAATGAGAGAAAGTTTTGTGACTCTTAAAAACGGGTCACATTTATTTTTTTTTAAATAACAAAACTGTGGTTCCGCATAACACCATTTCACAGTGTGCTCTCTTTCTGAGTTATTAAAAACACTGTTTTCAGCGTAATCTGAAATACTTAAGACATTTATTAAGTAATTTATTTTCAATAGTTACTGTAAGCTAACTCAAAGGAATATTCCACTGAAATCTGGGCCTGACATGGCCAGATGGTTAGGGTGCTCGACTCATGATCTGAGGGTCGCGAGTTCGAATTACCCGCCAAACCAAACATGCTCGTCCTTTCAGCTGTGTGGGCATCATGATGTTTCAGTCAATCCCACTATTCGTTGGTAAAAAAGTAGCGCAAGAGTTGGCGGTGGGTGATGATGACTAGCTGCCTTCTCTCTAGTCTTACACTGCTAAACTGGGGACGGCTAGCACAGATAGTCCTTGTCTAGTTTTGCACGAAATTCAAAACACAGTTCTAACAAAAATGTTAGAAATAATTTTCTTTTTAAATTAAAACATTTGATTCGTTTGATTTAGAACAAAGTCACTCTCTGCTTCATCCACCAAGGTGAATATAACTCAGGATTTTAGCGTTTTAAATCCATACATTTGGGATTTCAAAACGTATTTTAATAAATGAATAAATTAAAATATATAAATTATTATCGGCTCCTTTATATACTGACTAGAGTCAATATGGAGGGGTCATCAGTGGCACAGCAGCAGTCTGAGGAATTACAATGCTACAAGCGGTTTTTATACCTATGCTGGATAGATTTGTTTTTAGCAGTGTAAGACTAGAGGGAAAGCAGCTAGTCATCACCACCCACCGCCAACTCTTGGGCTACTCTGTTACCAACGAATAGTGGGATTGACCGTCACATTATAACGCCCCCACGGCTGAAAGGGCGAGCATGCTTGGCGCGACGGGGATGCGAACCCGCGACCCTCAGATTACGAGTCGCACGCCTTAACACGCTTGGCCATGCCGGGCCCGTGCTGGATAGAGCACAGATAACCTATTGCATTGCGTTGTGCTTAACTTCAAACAAACAAATGAAGACTATATTTCGGTTCTCTGAAACAAGTGACCCATGACTAAAAAAATATTATGCACACTTTGAGGTCATGCGCGTGCTGTGAGAGTAATAGTCAAATCCTATTATTTGATTAGACAAGAATAGTCGAAGAGTTGGCGATGGATGCTATTGATCAGTTACCTTCTATCCAGTCTTTTAATTGAAAATAAGGAACAACATCACTCAGACAACCCTTTCGTAGCTTTGCAAAAAATTCTGAAATCAGAAATGTTCTGAAATACAGACAACACAGACATTTAGCTGTTATTGCTAAATAAGAATTGAGTGACATTTAAGCATACATGATGACAAAACAAATTTCATCTTAACTTGTTTATTACGGTTTTCGACTTGAATATACATTAGTGTTTTGTGTGCACCTATTAGCTTTTATAGCTTAATAATATTACCAAATTTAACGCAAGTAAGGATTTCAGGGAAGATGCTCCTTATGTTACATGATACAGCAAAGTGAGCAGCGACTATGATTACAAGTGGCCCAGATTATGTTTATTGGTTTTGTTCTAGTTTTTTCTGACTTTAATAATAAGAACGCCACTTAAACAGCCGTTGAAATTAACATGCTTTACAGTGTGCAGAAGAACCGTCTGGAAAAGTTGGATGCATCGCGGCTCGGTGTGATTATGCACTTTATTTATAATTAAGTAGCAAAAGGCACGTCTTCTTAATGATTACACATGCAGCGTCAGATGTGACTTTACCTTTTGTGTTTATAGTTATGATATTTGTATTTCTGATTAACTGTGTGTTTAATCTTGCTACCAAGTAAACTAAGTAAAGAGAGAAGAGTTGTCAAAAATATATGACTGTCTCACTGCACGTTACTAATGGTATCACTTAACTCTGGTACACGAAGTTTGGCAAATGGGGAGATAAAATCTTTTATGTTTTCGTTCGTAGTGGTTGATCTTTTATCTTTAATTGTTATCGGTACTATAGCCGAAGATATTGATCTTTCGACTCGCCGTAGCTTGAGGTTAGGTAAGTAATTTTACAAAGTTTTTAGTTCAAGCTACATATGATTTTTCCTTCGTGTTATAGCAACACTTATTGTTTTATAATTCACTTTTTTCCTACGAATATTATGAAATAATGTTTAATTTTTTACAGCCTGTGTGTTTGTATGTGTGTTTTTCTTATAGCAAAGCCATATCGAGCTATCTGCTAAGCCACCGAGTGGAATCGAACCGCTTATTTTAGCCTTGTAAATCCGTAGACTTACCACTGTACTGGCGGGGGGATTTTACGTAATCCTTGTTTCTTTTAAAATAATTTCTTACTAAATTTATTGCTAAATTCCTGTTATATTTTATTTCCAGAAGTTAGTGATATTATCAATAATGTTTCTTACATTAGTATTATTATTCATCAAACTGTGGAGATGGAGTGCTATTTACGTGGAAGTCCAGATTAGTCAATGAATTCGGAAATTATGAAAATGTTGTATAACCGTATGATATGAACGAGAGTCATTTTGAGTGGAATTTGTAAAAATATACATTTAAAGACACCAAACAGTGTCAAGTCGTTTACACTCTGTGTTTCATCAAAGTACAGAGGTAGTTAGTGTGATTTAACGTAATATCAATCAAACTAAACAATTAATGAATGACATCACAGGCGAGTGTTACACATGGACTAACGCATAGCAAATACAATCTGGATTAAATTACTGTAACTTAATGTTAAACACAGAAAGTCTTCGGAGTTACAACGCTAAAATCAGAGGTACGATTTCCCTCGGTGGACAAAGCAGATAGCCCAATGTGGCTTTGCTATAAGAAAAAACAACACATACTGAACTCAGAGAAACGTGTATATTAAAAAATAAAAGATCAAATATCACAGAATTTGAACTGTAAGTTTTCCTTTAAATCTGAACAGTGAATTTATGGAATGTTTTTCACCAGCTTCATGTATTAAAAATATGTAAATTAAATAGAAAAAATCAATAATTTGACCCCATAGCTATATTTAACGTTTTGAGCTCAAGAATACCCAAAACATTCAAAAACGAGAAAGGTGGATAATGTATAGATGCTATTTCATAATCCTGGCGCTTTTATGTTGTTAACCAATACTTTAAAAAATAATCTAGTAGGTGCTGCCAGTTTAATAGCTGGATTTTAGGAATTTAAGGTATAACATGTGAATATTGAGTTTTTCGGGCAGTAAGTTTGTTTGTTTTTGTTTTTTGAATTTTGCGAAAAGTTACTCGAGGGCTATCTGCGCTAGCCGTCCCTAATTTAGTAGTGTAAGACTAGAGGGAAGGCAGTTAGTCATCACCATCCACCGCCAACTCTTAAGCTTCTCTTTTGCCAACGAATAGTGGTATTGACCGTCACATTATAACGCCCCCACGGCTGAAAGGGCGAGCATGTTTGGCGCGATGGGGATGCGAACCCGCGACCCTCGGATAACGAGTTTAGTGCCTTAACACGCTTGGCCATGTCGGGCCCACCGGGCAGTTAGATAAAACAAGTGCAGAAAAGATCATCATAAAAGAGACAAAGATAAGCATAATTACGCGGAAGACGTAAATGATTTCGCTGTAATATTTTATTTAAAACTTTTGATGAGGTATTTTGTATTCAAGTTACTATATTATCTGTTTTGTTTCTTGATTAGCAACAGAGTCAAAGAAGTTTAAATCTCGATAGCAAAGTAAAAGAAAACAGTCTCTACCCAAACAAGCCTTTTGTTCTGAATTACAAATACCAGTACATAGCTTTATATATAAACTAAAACATGTGAAGTGAAAACACTAGGAGTATCACGTATTACAGAACCTTCGTAATAATAATATATGTTAAATTCCATGTGTCACGTCAAGCTTGATTTCTTGAAATAGGAGGAGAACAAAAGCCAAAATACATTTATCCAGATAGAATTGTCCAATTACTGTCTACCAATGGCGATTTTAGTGATGAGAGTGCAAGAGGGTTATGAGTGGGGAGTTGCCATAAACCCTTTTAAATATTGAGTTCGTATATTAGGCCTAAGTAAAGACACGGTGTTGGATCAGCTACCCCTAGAGACGAGTGCATGTCATTTATCGTGAAAGTAAAAATATCGATTCAATTCTAAACTTTAATCGTTACTGAGTTAATCCATTTTCTGTATATTAGAAGTGTTAATCTAACCGACTTTTACCACTAATTATTTTATTAATATACCTTATTCCCTTTGTCACTCTGCCGAGTACGTTTCCACGCTTCATTTTATGTTAATACTCAACAACATATATATATCGTCGCTTATCCACAAAATTGTATGTCATTTTTATTGTATTTGATTGTATTTTAACTATTATGAGATTTTACAAAGTGGTTTAATTAAGTGTTGTACAATAATTTTTTATTGCTGTGAGATGTTATAGTGCTTCTATTTAAGTGTTATAGCCGTGTTCCCCGCTAGTACATCGGTATGTCTACGGATTTACAACCCTCAAATCAGGGGTTCGATTCACCTCGGTGGGCTGAGCAGGTATCCTGATGTGGCTTTGCTATAAGACAAACACAGTTATAGTGGTTTTTAAAACTATTATGGCATGTTACAGTGGTTTTTAAACTATTATGGGTTATTGTAATATGGTTTAAACTATTTTGAAATGTTATAAAGTGGTTTTTCAACTTCTGGGATGCTATAGTACTTTTTCAACTGTTACGGAATGTCATACAGTAGATTTTAACTATTATGGGATGTTTTATCGTACATACATTTCATTTTATACTTTCAGCACATGGACTAACAACAATATTAGGTTAAAGTGTAATAAATAATTTAACTAATATTTCATATTTATACTATATTCAAATCTTAATTGAAGCCGTCAACAACTTCCACTTTAAAAATACACTATACATGTACAATGTTTTGACGTATTACATTTTAGACAATACACAAACGCCAATAATTTATATTTAATATTACGTTATACTTTTATTGCTAAGCAACATAAAATAAAAGCCAAAACACATCGGTTGTTACTCTAACTGATTTTTATCATAACTATTCTATCAATACGTCACGAATTTATTTCATAAATGATCTTAACTTTCATCAGCTCATAAAGGATTTTACTGTCTCGACTGCACCTTTCTGTCTCTTTGCTGGTCAAGACTGATTTCGCAAAATTTATTTATTTCAGTTAGCTATTAAATATGAGATTAGAATATACTATTGTGTGTGGGTGGTAGTACTTGCCCCGTAATTTTTGAAAGTCTATATACTAGTAAATTTTGATGGTAAATCTGTATGGGTAATATCAAAATGTATTCAGTGGCGTATTTAGGTAGGGGCTAGAGGGGGCTCGGTCCTTGGGCATGTGGTTTTAATAAGAGCCCATTGATAATTTTATGTAAAATTACATGAGATATAAAACCCCCATAAATGATTAGACCCTGGGTCACACAACCTTAAATCCGCCACTAAATGTATCTTTTGTTTCCGGGATTGGTTGATTTTATGCACCTATCAAACAGTCGCCCGTTGGTACAGAGGTTAGTCTACGGATTTACAACGCTAAAAGCAGGGGTTCGATTTCGCTTGGTGGGCTCAGCAGATAGCTCGATATGGCTTTGGTATTAGAAAACAAACAAATTATTTCAGAGTAAAACTGTTTTAAACTATCTGCTATGTTCGTAGACTTACCGCTGTCCCATCAGAGAACGCTCCAAAACAGATAAGCCATATATTGAATATTTATTTTATCTCCAACACAATTATTTTTCAAACATGTAAAACAAATACATAAGTTCAATATTACTCCTAATACTCCCTAAAAATTCTGTTTCAATTAGTTCTCGTTTTTTCTCTCATTTGAATTTTTTTAACATAGACAAAAATCTTTGTTTTGTTTAGATTTAATTGCTTTTCTCACTTGAATTTCATTTTGATTGATATATTTGACCATGTCTAAACTCCCGTAGGTTATTTTACTCTAATCCTGCTAAAAAGATTTTCAATTTGAGCATAAAGTGGTAGAGATTCTGATGAGAAAAAAAACTCGAATCGGGTATACTCTCTCCCCACGCTCGGTGTTACTGGCGCACAAAAATATAGCTAACAAAAAGGAGATAAAGACGGTCTTATAGATTATTTTACTCTAATTTTGCCTAAAAGAACTTCAAGTGTTGTTACTGTTGAGGATTCCATCTTGTTTATACATAAGCGACAGTTAGTGAAGTAATTAAACTCAACCTTATGCAAACTATGACTTCTCCTTATAGTTGAAACACAATAGAAAATACACATGACAGCATCAGTTTCAAAGACAGCAAATTAAAAAAGGTATTATGTATCACATTGCTTATTTCGTTGGTATTTTAAGTGGCTTAAATATTGTACTAGAATTTCGAATTGGCTGCCCATGCCTTGTTTCTTCAATATAGAGACTGAAACAGCGTCCTGCTCAGGAATAAAGACAAAAGAACAATCTGCAGTTCGAGTTGGAATTTTCTTAACAGGAGTCAAGGTGATGGCGTGAGACATAATAGGGCCAAATACAATACAAACCTAAAATTATTTGTGATAACGAGTAACCCACTTAAAGTTAAAATGTATTCTCAAGACGACTGGTATGGGTATTAGCACTTTAATTAAAATAAAGTATAGAACAACGTTTCGACATTTTCACGTCATCTCCAGGTTAACTAACAAAGCTTAACTCTTACTGTAAATATACGCTTACCAATTATAAGTAATTTGTTATTAAGTAAGAAGATCCTCAAATAATTCAAATTCAGTCGCTAAACACACTATATTCTAAAGACAAAATCTGTGGCTTACTGACGTAAGTTAATTTTTAGTATACTCAAAACCTGGCCTCGCTATCACGTGACATTGTGCAAACAGAGATCTGTTTCATTTTAGCCAGACAGTTTACAACCCAGGCCAGATCAAATTAACTGCTCTATGCACAGTTTCTAATTAAATGTCAATGACCCCTATAAAATAAAACTGGAAAAAAAATTATTAATTAGAAACACTTTCTACTAACGCTGTTACGAACACGAAAACCCACTTGTGAGTTAGAACGAACCTTTTATTAATCAATAAATATCTTAAATCCTTGGATCTCATTATAAAAATAAAATCATGGAAAACAAACTTAAATTTCGTACAACTATTTTTTTGTTGCCACAGAAAGTAAAATATTGACCCTTTTAATCTGAAGTACCACAAAAGTGGTTCAAGTTTATGGAACAGAGTTGTGTAATCACCAACTAACACTGTTGATCATGAGAATCACAAATAGTTTTACTTGCATATTAGTTACAGATGTGTAACCACCAACCGACACTGTTGATTAGGATAAAAGCATGTGTTGAGTTAATACCTTACTGACGTATTAATCGTAGTCAATGTGAACCGCACTACTAAATCATTGAATCTGGATAGGTTCTGCAAATATATATATATGTGTGGATTGAGAAGATTCTATGTAGAAGAGCGAACAACGTTTCGACCTTCTTCTGTCATCATCAGGTTCACAAAGAAAGTAAGAGGTAACTGACCGACAGCTGACCACATGTTTGAAAGGGGTTATGTAATTGACTGTAGGAATTTAGAGGGCGTGCTTAGATGTTTGATTATATTTATTAATATAGGTATAAAGGTGCTCCTTTGTATTGGTTTGTTTTGGGCTTGAGTTGTTGTATAAGTAAGGCTTTTTTAATTTTGCGTTTGTTTTTGTATTTAGTATTTGGGTGTTTTTTGTCGTTATGTTGTGTTTATTTGATTTGCAGTGTTCGAAAACATGTGAAGGTGACTTTTTGTGTTCTTTGAATCTGGTTTCCATTTTTCTACTTGTTTCTCCAATATAGAAGTCGTGGCAGTTATCACATTGTATTTTATAAATAATGTTGGTGTGGTGTTTGTCAGTGTAGTTTTTACATAGTATAGACCTTAGTTTTGTGCCTGGTTTTTGAATAAATTTGGTATTAACTGAAATGTCATATTTTGTTACTAGTTTTTGCCAAATGTTGGTTATTTTTCTGCTGATGTCGGGAATATACGGTATGCAGCAGTACATGGCTTTGTGATTTTTTAATTCGAAGGGTATATTTACTTTTGTTAGTTGATTTTGCTTCTTGTCTAGATGTGTGCGTATAATGTTTTCTATGGTTTGTGGAGGAAACTTATTGATGTTGATAAAGTATTGTTTAATTTTGTCTAATTCGTCGTTAATTTTATCTGGTGAGCATAGTTTTGGTGGCTATGTTTATTTGGTTTCCTAGTATATTGAGTTTTTGTTTTGTTTCATGTGCTGAGTCCCAAGGAATGTATATTCCAGTATGGGTGATTTTTCGGTGTATTTCTGTTTCAAATTGTGTATCAGTTCTTGTAATTTTGAGGTTAAAAATAATATTTAATTGCTTTCTACGAAGTTAATGTTGGGATGTATAGAGTTAATGTGATTGAAAAAATTAAGTATGTTCTATATATGTGAATCCCACAATCGTGTCATCTGCATATCTGTACCAGTATGGTGGTGGATGTAATGCTGTGTTAATTGCTTGTGTTTCAACTTATGTCATAAAAATATTGGCTAGAACTGGTGATACTGGGTTGCCCATGTTCAGGCCATTTATTTGTATATAGTTGTGATTGTTGAACATGAAGTTTGTCTTCATTGTGGTAAATTCTATAAGGGTTGCTAATTGGTTGCTGGAAATGTCTAGTGATGTGTTAGGGTCTCGGATATAGAGCTCTAAGGCTATCTTGTAGGCTTCAGCGGCTGGGACTTCTGTAAAGAGGATATAACATCGAAACTGGCCATTAAAGCTTTATGATTAAGTTGATTAAGGTTAGACTTGAAATTAAAAGAGTCTTTGATGAATGAGTTGGCTGATGTTACATATTTGGAGAATGCCCATGCTATGTATTTACTGAGATTGTAATTAAACGATTCATATGTGGACATTATTTATCGTAATGAACAATCTAGTTTATGAGGTTTGGGGATGCTGTATATTTGTGGTGTGCGTGAGTCGGTTTTACGTAGGTAGGAATAAAGTGTTTTTTAAATTGTGTTTTTTTTTCATTTTTAGTAGTATTTTGTTTAGTTGTGTTTTGTGTGTCTTTGTTGGATTTGTGTGTATTGGTTTAAATTTGTTTGTGTCTGATAGGATGTTCTTCATTTTTTGAATCTATTCATTCGTGTTCATTATGACTATAGTGTTTCCTTTATCTGCTTTTACAGTTTTTATTTTTTGTGTTGATTTAGGTTTTTAATGGAATTAATGTCTCTTTTTGTAAGATTGTTTTTTAGTTTTCTGTTTTGTGAAATTATGTTGATGGTTTTGTGAGAAAATTCTTTGAAAAAATCGTTTAAGTCATCTTCACACGTTTTCAAAAACTAAACACAACATAACCATAAAAAACACCCAAATACTAAATAAATAAACAAACATAAACAAACGCAAAATTAAAGAAGCCTTATTTATACAACAACTCAAGCTCAAAATAAACCAATACAAAGGAACACCTTTATACCTATATTGCCCCCCAGTGGATCAGCGGTATGTCTGAGGACTTACAACGCTAACAACCGGGTTTCGATACCCGTGGGGGGCAGAGCACAGATAGACCATTGTGTAGCTTTGTGCTTAATTCAAAACAACAACAACATCAATTATACCCATATTTAAAAAAATATTCAAACATCTAAGCACGCCCTCTACATTCCTACACTCAATTACACAACCCCCTTCAAACATGTGGTCAGCTATCGGTCTGTTACCTCTTTCTTTTTTTGTGAACCTTACGATGACCGAAGAAGGTTGTTCGCTCCTCTACATAGAATTTTTCAACTCATACCAGCCGTTTTTACATATATATTCTTCTCTACAAGTGGGTTTTCTCGTCATCACAGAGGTTCTGCAAATGTTTTAGACAGACGTGTTATAAGAGTATTTCTAACATAAAGTATCTACAAAACTAATTATATCCTAACTTAATAACAGGACTGGATATTCTTACATACTGTGGATTGACCCTAACTGCGATCCATAGTTAATGGATATAAATATCCGGATAATTATCTTTCATTTGAATATACTAAAAGTACTTAAGTTAATTAGAACTTATCAAAAAATTGTTGAGTGTAGAACAATTGACACGATAACGTCCTTGGTTATATGTTGCTCAGTTACCAAGAAAAACAACTCCTTCAGAAAGAAATACAATTTTATCAAAAGCTGGTTTACTACACATTTAACGACTACATAGAAACGAAAGGTATGCATGAAATTGTTTATAAATTGTTTTTTCTATTATAAATGGATGCTGATACAGTGATCAGTTGTAAGCAGTATATAAACTATTCCTTTTATACAAGTGATTGTAGAATTATTTTAACTACATATAGCCAAATTAAAAATAAACGTACAAAATTATATCCACAATTAACAAACCTCGAGAAATTTTAAAAACTGTGAATTAAATATTTTATTTAACTACGAAACGTTAAAACCACTGATGTATAAAGTGGTGTAATAAGAATAACAAAGTTGTTTGCTTACATGCAAGTTGTAGTTTTACTTAAACACCCTACATTTTATTTTGTTTCTTACGAATTTCGCGCAAAGCCACTCGAGGGCTATCTGCGCTAGCAGTCCCTAATTTAGCAGTGTAAGACTAGAGGGAAGGCAGATAGTCATCACCACCCACCACCAACTCTTGGGCTACTCTTTTACCAACGAATAATGGGATTTACCGTAACATTATAACGCCCCTACGGCTGAAATGGCAAGCATGTTTAATGTGTCGAGGATTCAAACCCGTGACCCTCGGATTACGAGTCGAGCGCTTTAACCACCTAGCTATGCCGGGCATCCCTACATTTCATTGATCATGAAACAAGCACGGTTATTTAAGGAACAATCCATCAACTTTCGTGCTTTGACCTTGAATCCATATAGAATATTCAACTTTGTCTAAAGCGCCAGCATCTTTTAATGTTCAATATTTTTGTATGTTGTTTAATTTCTTTACTCGTATTGATAAGTTTATGTTGTGATAACAGCTATTTATTAGCCTTGTTAATTACATGGATTAGTATATTTGCATTTCAGTAGTTAAATCAAAAGGGATATTTTTCAATATGGTTTTGTATTGTTTTTGTGTGCAAACATGTTTAACTATTTAAAGAATAGTTATTTAATGTGTAAATCCTCGTATATTAGGGGATTTGGTAAGTAAACCTTTACGTGTAATAAATCAAATTCACGTTAATGGCAAAAACAGACAAGGTACAATTGTTAGAAGCAAAACAATCTTTATTTACAACACGTACACAATAAGATTTGCTGAGGTAAAACTGCTCAGGTTACTGGTTTCAGAGATGAATTATTATCTGGTGGTTACCTTCTACTTTTCCTATTTTCTTTATGCTGTAATTGTAGAAAATCCATTTTGTGCAGACCAAGAGCTAAAAAAAATTAAGTTAATTATGGACAATAACAGTCAGGTTAAAACATCACGTTAGTTATATTTCAATAAAACATAATTCTAGTTTTCTACGCCAGAAGTCATAGTCATTTCACATTTAAAGCAAGATAATTTTCCTTTTTACACAAATAAGTGCAAACTACTGCACCAAGTCTTGAGCAACGAAAGTGATGCAATAGTCTGAACCTACAAGCATAATCTGTCGAGTGTTCTCTATGGTGTATACACTGCCCAAGATAAAAATTAATGAAAAGAGAGTTTTAAACTAAAATGCTGGTAACTCCCTTTACTTTACTGTGAGACAGTAATCAGAGCTTAAACTCAGATTATGGTTCACAGCAACCTGAGATTAAGAGTTCACAAAATTGCCTTCAAAGTTAAAAATTTAACCAGAAAACGTTACCATTAAGATTACCAAAATGTGCTCCAGTAAAAGTGACATGTTTTGTTTTTTTATGAGTAAAAGACAAAATTATAATAATCACTTTTTATTATCTAATTATCTAAAATTTTGAATTATGTAGTTGTCGAAAGGTAGCGAAGAAAGAGTAACAAAGTACTCTAATAAGGCCACCAACAAACGGAAATGCCTCACTTCTCAATGGTTCAATATGTTTATCAGTAAGATGAGTAAATTAATCGTATTTAAAAATACAATATTTTTTATACTTTTACTAGCACAGCTTTTCGTTTATCAAAACCCGGATTCTAGTAGTATGAGTCTGCAGCATCCCATTCTGCATATGGGGATAGTAATAACGATACTAGGAAAACGTGTAGAATGAAAAAAAATAGATAAAAGAGCCATTCAAGTTAACGAACGTCTTCTGTCAAAACCGTTTGAGGTCGACTCAATAGACTAGGAGCCACTAACCAGCAGGCTTTAAAAATATAAATAGGTTTACTTCAATTTTGACACCTTAGGAAATTTCCTATAGTTCACAGTGTTTACATGCAGATTTAGGTTAAAATGGGCCTAGAATAGTAATGGTGCAAACAAACATAAATTTCGTCTTTATATATATATATAGATTAGCATAATACACTTCGTTACTTAAGTATCACTTGTGAACACTGCTAACTGTTTACACTTTTCAAATGATAAAAACATTGAGTCAAAGTGCTACGATTTGAGAAAACAAAGTTTTATAAAGAGACGTGACCATAAGAAGGGCAAGCAAGATGTGTTAACAAAACATTGAAACATGGTGGTGAACTGACTAGAACGTGAAGTTTTGTCTGATAGAGAAGTTATTTTAACCTACAGGATGAAAATAATTGTCTGTTTCTAAATTCTTAAATTTCTCACATGTTTCTATCTGCTGCAGGAGTGTAAACTAAAATCAAACACGATGAAATATTACAGAGAAGTATAACCACAACATGTAGATTCATTATAAAATGCCCATAACATTTAGATTTGTTACGAACTGCTCAAGGAAACGGTATTTACTCTTGTTTGCATATATATTATAAGTATTATTCATAGACTCGGGTAAGTTTTGATTAGTTTCCGGTGACGCTTGTCACCAGAACTCTTCAGGCTGGCTAGGATACAACAGAAACAGAAGTGGTCACAACACTATTTGTTTGACGTTAATATCCCTCGATTAAACAGCGGTAACTTTACAGACTTACAATGATAAATCCGGATAAAGACCAATGTGTTTTTTGTTTGTTTGTTTTTCTAATTTAAACATTGAAATAAGGTTTTCAGCATTACAAAATTTCAGAAATGCCATTTAGTTGCGTTTGCTTGGTCTTGGCTTTGAAGTTTAGCGGTTCATTGACCAAAACATATTACTTGCTTAATAAGAGATATTTGAAAGAGAGAAAAATACTTGGTGAACTAAAAGTTATGAAATGTTCAGCAGAAAGTCCAATCTACAGCAACTTTAGAATATTCAACAGCAAAAATGTGAGAGAAAACTTTAATTGATAATTTCGACAAAAACGTATGGTATTCATGTTTAATCGATGTCATAGTATAATTAATGTTAGATAAATAACTACTAAATATTAATTAGTTAGTTATCACCATTAGATTCCATCTAGGAACATAGGGCCGCAATCGCTTGCGGATTCTTCAACAAGTATTTAAGTGAGCCTACTGCACCGAGCCGTCCCTAATTTAGCAGTGTAAGACCAGAGGGAAGGCAGCTAGTCATCACCACCCACCGCCAACTCTTGGGCTACACTTTTATCAACGAATAGTGGGATTGACCGTCACATTATAACGCGCCCACGGTTGAAAGGGCGAGCATGTTTTGGCGCGACGCGGGCGCGAACCCGCGACCCTTGGATTACGAGTCGCACGCCTTACGCGCTTGGCCATGCCAGGCCTAAATATTAATTATTCAGTTTATTTTGTTCCAAAATCATCTTATTTTACTTTTTAATAATGAATATGAATATAACAAGCAAATCAAAATAGTTATTTTCTCTAGCAATATTTTTTCTTCAAACTTAAACTTTAATGTCTCGAATTTAAACTTATGACCAGTATTTCATATAAGCAAAATCGTACTTCTTATAGTAAATCTAGAAAGTAACTGCTTGCATTTGTAGACTTCAAGTTATCAAAGTAGAAATCAACTATATTTTTTTAAAAATCTATCAATATGACTAAATGTGGAAACATTGAATGAAGATACAGTGAAGAATAACCAAACGAGCTTTAGTAGATGGCAATAAATTGAATTCGGCCGTCATAACTTAAACACCCTGTAATTTTATTTATTTTTACGTTTCACTAATCAACAGATGAAGAAAATGTTACAGTTCAGTGCATTTGAGACACATTATGTTATTCTATTAGCCTACTTGCACAAGCTTGAATCCCACAGAAACTTAAATTTCCCTTTTTGCGTTTCTGTAATTCTTGAAAAATACTTAAAATGTCATTCTAGTTCATAAAACTATATTGTAAATTAAATGCTTAATGAGAAAGATGTTGACTACAAAAAGTTCGTAATGCATCACATTAACAACAGCGAAGAAGGAGAGAAAGGGTACTCGCTGAATTTATTTCCTTCTATTCCACTTTTTTAAATGAATAAATATGTATAAAAACTTACAGCAATGTTGTCTGTGAGTTTCGAGGAAAAATATTTTTTTATTATTTGATTTTTGTTGATGCATTTGTTTTACACAGTGCGAAAACAAAGAAAACGTTTGTTCTAATTACTTAAAATTTAGTTCATGATTACAAGAAAGCGTAATCTCCTGCATTAAGAGTGAAAATTGATATAATTTAATTGAAAACAGTTAACCATCATAGTAACATACAGTTCCTTAAGTAACTGAAATTTAAAATTTGATATTAATATTGGTAATGTGTGCATAAGAACACGTTTACTTTTAAATGAAATCATCTGTTAGTAATTTATAATTTTCTTTGTTTACTAAGTTACTTATTCCAGAGAAAACTTATTTTTGTAAAAGTTGTGGAAAAACAAGAACATTTACATGAAAAGTAGGAATTTTGCAAAGTATTTGTATGAATAACACCTTCCTTCATTATCCAAACTGAAACGGTAAATAATTAATATTCTCTGGTAACCGTGATGCAAATTCAAGTAGTGATATTAAAATTTATGTCTGATAAGTCATTCTTTCGTTGACAGATTTATTGTTATTAATAATACATCAATACTTTTTATGCTTCATATTATTTCTTACTCCACTTCTAGAAGCAACATTGGCTCAAACGAAGCGGTACGAGATAACTATTCCGACACTAGTAAATCAATCGGGGAAGTTCTTGAGCTATGACGTAACGTACCCTGAAGTTCTGAAGAGGAGGCGAAGAAACACTGCCACAATGTTTCATGGTTTGCAGCGTATTTATTATAATGTTACTATACTAAGCCGTCTTCTTCAACTAGAGCTTGCAGCAAATGTAAAGTTAACGTCAAAAAATTTTGAAGTGGAAGAGTGGAGTAATGAAGGGATAGTGCGTAAACGCCGAAGACCTTTATCTTGTTTTTTCCACGGACGTATTCTCAGTTCTCCGGGATCCGTTGTTTCTTTAAGTAACTGCTATGGCTTGGTAAGTTTGGGTTTGTTTTGAATTTCGCGCAAAGCTACACGAGGGCTATCTGCGCCAGCCGTCCCTAATTTAGCAGTGTATGACCAGAGGGAAGGCAGCTAGTCATCACTGCCCACCGCCAACTCTTGGGCTACTCTTTTACCAACGAATAGTTGGTTTCATCGTCACATTATAACGCCCCCACGGCTCAAAGGGCGAGCATGTTTAATGTGACGGGGATTCGAACCCGCGACCCTAATATTACTTCTTCATTTTAGTAATTTTAGTTCCATTTCAAAGTGAAAGACTTATTAGTGTCTTGTTATTTATTTCATTTTATTTTTTTGTGTGTTTTCTACAACTTTGCTGGAATTAAACTTCATTTTAGGGACAACAGCATATCTTAGCAAAGTTAATGACAAATACGAGGCGCGGCATCGCCAGGTGGGTTAAGGCGCTCAACCCATAAGCTGGGAGTCGTGGGTTCAAATCCCCGTCGCACCAAACATGATCACCCTTTCAGCCGTGGGGGCGTTATAATATTACGGTCAATCACACTAGTTGTTGGTAAAAGAGTAGCCCAAGAGTTGGCGGTGAGTGTGATGAGTAGCTGCCTTCCCTCTAGCCTTACACTGCTAAATTAGGGATGGCTAGCGCAGGTAGCCCTCGTGTAGCTTTGTGCGAAATCAGAAACAAACAGACAAATACGAAGTGTTTTTTTTTATTTTGTTGTTTTATTAGACCTATTTGAAATATGAAAATATTGAACCTAAAGATAATATGTAACAATTATTTCTTCGGCTACAGAGTTCAGCAAAAAACCAAAAAAAAAGAAACAAACACGAGTATCTGTTTACTCTTGGTTTGAATATTTTAATCATTTACTTACGTAATTTGAGAATGTTAGTTTGACTGTGATCTCCAAGCCTTTTAAAATAAAAGCTACCATTGACTGACAGAATGTTTAAAAAGATTAACATAAGTTCAAATTTAAATCTAATTCGATTTATTTTATTTTTTTTCTAAACTTTTTTGGATTATGCAAAATAAACTATCAATAATCAAAGTATTGTGATTTTGAGAAAACTCTGTAATTTGGAAACTAAAAATAGATTTTAAAAAATATTTATAAATAAACTAAAAAATAGAAGTTACGCCGCAGCTGCTGATAAATGTTTTAAAATCGTTTATGAAGTCTGAATGGGTTAAGATGCAGTTTACGAGTGTTAACAACTGCTAAAAACTTCTAACAAACAGTATGATTTAGTTAATATTTTAAGTCTGAAACATCATAGCAACATTCCCTAAAGATTCCGCATAAATAAAAATAACTTGTCCATAGAAACTGAGACAAGGTAATAACAATAAATTAATAATCAATACTTGTAAATGATACAGTAGTAACTAAAGCGTGTATCCTTTAGGTAGCTACATTACAATATAATATATTTTTTTCTTACTTTAGCATGGGATTCTTACACTCGGTGAAGACTTCTACTTCATCGAACCGTACTGGAACCATACGAAGAACGTTCACAAAGAAGGATATCCACACATTGTTTTTAAATCAACCAATGTCAAAGTACCTAGTGAAATTTACCTGAATAATGGTAGTAAACAATTATAAAAATATCGTACATTTTAATAGAATAGTTAAGCAACAATATCTAGAATTATTAATTCTTTGATGAATGGTAAGCGTTCGTGTCTACGAACGAATATAGACAACATTACTCAATAACATTCACGTATTCCAGTTCTTAACACAGCATTGCAGTTTTTAATGTGAATATACATTCTGTTTATAATAAAGTGGCACTTTTAGTAATATCAGTCAAAATGCAGCACTTTTATTCTCTGAGACTGGTTTGTTTTTAGCGTTAAATTCATGGGTTGTCCCAATCTTTTAGAATAAGATGTGTAACTTACCAGGCCTTGGTGAAAGTTGTTTCGATGAACTTTGTGCACAGTTTATTTCATTGCATTGTGGGAAAGAAATTACTAAATAAAATAATTTAAAAGTTCAGAAGGATTTGCACGAATTATGTAGCTTCTATAGATAAAATCTTACTTTTATATGTGATATTTGTAGGAATTCGTAACTTTGTAATTTCACTAAAGATTTCATTACGATGTTTTATAATGAAACAGTGCAAAATGTTTATCGTTGTTATAAGTTACAGATTTGTATGCTTCCAAACACATTTTCAACTTCCTATAAATATTTTACTTTATAAAACTAGAAAATTGTTTTTGTCTTCAATCGAATACCGCAGTTTCACTGTATTTACGATCACTGATATGAGAAAGAAATAACTTTTGCATTGTAATAAAAAAACTAGCAAGTAGACTTTTTTACAGTACTAATTAGGTTTCAATTAATATGGGTATCGTTTAAAACCCGTTCTATATTCATATACATTTTCATGTTTCTTTTCTCTTTTTTCTTTATCCAGTCAACAATACCAAGCCGTGAAAACCTGGAACAGTGGTTAATGACGAAACAAAACTTAATATGATCGAGTACAAAATCATTACCATAGCCTATTTGGTTTGATCAATACAAAACATTTCCTATTATACTACAACAACATAATTCAAATGAAATATGAAATGATAAAACAAGTTTTCCAGAAACGTAAAACACCAAGGCTGTAACTGCGGCGGACGTTGTTCACACACATATCTTCTTATAGGAACATATTATTAAGCTTTGAATACTTGATTATGATCTCTACGTAAATCTCCGTTTAACTACAGGCCATGCTAGTTTTTACAGTTTAAAGTAACAGAAGAATATTTTGCTCTAGGCACTCCAGTCACTAGTTATAAATTACTAGAATCTAGAAGTAATTATATTATACCCTAAGAGCTGAGGTTTAGAAACAGTTTGGTCGTAATTTGAAAAACTGTACTTTTCTTGAAATTGCTAGGTCAAATTAACGTTATTTTGTTCAACACTATTATGACTATTATCCTAGCGAACTAATACACAATTTGTTGCTTTACTCAGATAATTAAGTCTTTATATTCAGTGGAATTTCCGTCAATACTGCTCATTATATTAAGATTAATCGATTGTAGTCACATAGTGAGTGTTTAATTATACGAGCTATAATGGTTCAGAAAAAAAAAATCAGAAAATTCACAAATTTGAAGGGTCCTTTCTTTTCTGACTCGTAATCTGAGGGTCGCGGATTCGCATCCTCGCCAAACATTCTCGCCCTTTCAGCCGTGGGGGCGTTATAATGTGACGGTCAATCCCACTATTCATTGATAAAAGAGTAGCCCAAGAGTTGGCGGTGGGTGGTGATGACTAGTTGCCTTCCCTCTAGTCTTACACTGCTAAATTAGGGACGGCTAGCACAGATAGCCCTCGAGTAGCTTTGTGCGAAATTAAAAAAAAAAAAACTTTTCTGAGCCAAATCAAAATTTGCAATTCAAAATATTATGGATAAAATTAAGTAAATACAATTTTTTCACTGAATAAATTTCAATTCTACCAAAACAAGATACACACTTTTGATAAAAAAAATTAGAATATGTGCAATATATATCTTTATCGCTTTTCGTTTAGGAATAAGTCAGATGGTGCCAAGTCAACATTGTTGAACTGTGATTTCAACTGCAGTTCATGTACCATTGCAGTAAACTCCTGTTCCGAACTTTGGAGCCATGGGCGTCATAAGAACGGTGGTAATGCTTCACTATTCGATTAAAGTAGTTCAAAAGTGGCGGTGGATGTTGGTAACTATTTACCTTTCTTCTAGTCTTTCAGTTGAAAATTAGGGACGGTAAACACAAACAGTTTTTGTGCCCACCACGGGTGTCAAAACCTGGTTTCAAGCGTTGTAAGTTACAAACATCCCACTGGGCCACTGTGAAGGGGACTTCTGCAGCATTGCGTGAATGCCATAAATATATTTGGGTGTTATGCAAATTCCCATATAAGCATTAAGAATTTGATGACTGTAAATAAGTAGACACGAAAAAAGAACATTTGACTTGAGGTTTCATGAGTATACTGTCTGAAATCAGGGATGTTTAACCTATTATTCTATCGACTGGTTTTATCAGTAATTGATAATGCAAACTACCTACTATAATATAATCGATAAGATACCGAAATTTCACGTCGATTAAATAATTATCGAGAGTTTTTTAGTATTATTCAATACTTGTTTTCAGCACTTTATTATTTTTAAAATGTAAGCAATTTTTGCACACAACTAATATTTATTTGCAAACTTTATATAAATTCATTACATTATAAATATTTAATACCTTTTATTTATTTTACATTGTCTTACTATCTAAATAAAATGGTGTCCTGCGTACTCAGTTTATTTTGTTTATTCACATAACGAGTTATCGACGTTTTCGTCTCTATAGAGTTTTATAGGCACAGTACTACAAAGTGAAATTTATGATGGTGCACACGTTAATAAGATGATAAAAATATAATGAAATTGCGAACTTCATTTAACCTTCTGCTGAATATACATCAAACATTTCATGATGACGTTTTAAATAGTTACTTTCTTATAAATTTATTTATTACTTAATGGTTCAGAATTTGTAGCTCCTTTTAATTTAATATAAAACATAGCCATGAAAGCGCGGGACCCTAAGTCAAGACTTCATGACCCTTATGTGTTAATCCGGCCATGTATATGTGTATTGGTCTTTTCACTTAACTGATTAATACTTTAAATGTCAACTATTAAAAAAGTATCATGGCAGTAACATCACTTCCAAAAACTAATTTTTGTACAGAGGTTAGCACCAGGAACACAGCAGTAAGTCTGAAAGTTTATAACGCTACAAACCAGTTTCAATATGCGTGGTAGGCGTTGCACAGATAACCAAAACAAACAGTAGTTAAATTATTTATTTATCCACTGAGTTTATAAAGATGGCAACGTAAATAGTTACGTCGACTGTCAATACGCCTTAAATTTTATTTTTAAAGAAAAACACTAAAATTATTCTTGTAAAATATTTGCTCAGACGACAAACATATTTTATACTTCACAACTTAAAATTAATAACAGAAAACAAAATGTTTGCGAACAAACTATAGAATGAGATTCAGTGTGTGTTACGTAACTCCTCCTAAATCACTTGGTCGCATTGGATTTTATGTGATACTAAACGAAACGCTTCGGTCCCGAGGGTTGCACAAAAGTAAAAAAAAATCACCCCACTCCTTGGTTAACCAAGTTTCCCAAAATATCTTCTCCTAAACTGCTGGACTCACCAACTTCTAATTGTGTCTAAACGAATCGATTTGGCCCGAGGTTTGCATAAAGGAAAACTTTAAAGAACCTTGATATTTCGTGGAAACACTTGTACGAAGATTTCTCGAAAGCGGATGCCAAATCAGATTTTGATACACGTACATAAGCAGTTTCACTAACTACCGTTCGTAACTTGGTTAAAAAAAATAAATTTGTATTATAGCAACAATGATCATTCAACTGAAAATGTGCAAATAATAGTTCAAGCATTAGATCTGCATTATTGTTGTTCAATAAATGTGAGCCACAGATCCACGGGTTCGTTAGTGTTGCTTGTGTACTTATGCACTGGTACCAAGTTACGATATTGTTTCACTTTTGTACGGCATTCATACACTTTTCAGATATATTTAGTTTTGTTGACTTTGTTGATTTAAAAGTTTAACGAATTTTAATATATCGGTTATCTTTCTTAATTCAATAAACGGCTCTAAGAATACTACATATATATTAAATATTTATTTAATGGTAAAATACGTAATTATGTTTTTACAACTTTTATTTTATTTTTAATAAACACTGTTTCGTATGATTTGTCTAACTAACATCATGAAGTGGGTATGTTTGATTAACAGAGCAAAATCGTTACCTGTTGCAGTAAAACAGCGACACTACACTGCTATGCAACAAAATAAAAGCAAGTCAGTCACAACTGTTATATCGTGAACATTTAAAATAATTTTACACCTGAATTGTTAAAGTTTTTTAAAAAATAAAGATAATTTCATTGATATCAAATCTATTTATATTATGTTTTCATATATTTCGACATTCGAAATAACAATGGATTGTTCATTTTGAATCATGTGCTCAAACACAAAATAAAGTGTTGTTAAACGTTATTTTAATCCTGAAGACATTTGTTGTAAATTTTCTCCAAGGTCCAAGTTTCTAGTATATACATGAAATTTGTCGCAGAAATCCTAAAATGCCCTTACTAACAAATGTATGCGATATAATATTACTTACTTTTTACTGTTAGGAAGGAAAAAGTTACATCGAAATGTGTGTTATGTTCTTTTAATTGTTTCTAACCAAACATTTTGGGTGGTATGTGAAAATTAATATATATATATATTGTATAACACAATAAAAAGATTTTTATTTTGAAATAACTGATTGTATTTAAGATCATGTTTCATTTTCTAGCGATGATAAAGTTTTATTTATAACCCAGTGAATGATTGTTTTGTTGCAAGCTATAAATAAAACTAATTTTCATATTAAAAGTTCTTCCTCTAAGTTAACCTCATGTCTATATGTAAGTGCCATTATTTTCAGCAGTATTTTGGTTAAGTAAATTGACAGTCATGTTGTATACGTACTTTTATATTATAGACAGAAACGTGAAACAATTTTGGACTAGACGCAAGAGAGTCAGGAGGGAGATACAGTCCACTAGTGTACAACGTTATGTTGAAACGTTAGTTGTAGCGGACGATAAAATGTTCAGCTATTATGGAGAAAAGGAAATCGATCCGTACATTCTAACTATTATGAATATCGTAAGTGTTGTGCAGATTTTTACTTTTTAAGATTGAGTCCGATACTGTTTCAATTCAGAATTTTAGTTTCAACCTGATAACCCATTGATAGTGTCGGGATCTTTGATATCAAGCTGAAAGCAATTTGTTATTGTTCTTCTGTTCATGTAAATATTTATTCAAAGAAAAAATATTGTGGTTCCATTTTGTGCTTAAAAACACATTTGCTTTATCACTGTACTGAAAAAAGAAATGCCCACAAATTAAAACTTCATTGTGTTTACATCATCTAAAACTATTAGCTTAGTATGATGTCTTAGTCTTATATTAGAACACAGTGTACGATTACAACAAAATTTTAAAATCCTTGTATAATTTTCTTTGATTATTGCTTTATGAAATTCTAGCATTAGTAGCAAAATTTTAGAACTTCCTGTAATGCTGAGACGATCGGTCATCATTCATGTGTAGTATCCTAAATGCTTACTTAAGTGTAATTATTAATTAATTACTATTGTTTATTAGAAGGTACAAATTAATATCCAGTTTATGTCCTTTCTTTCGATTATTAATCTACTACCGTCAGCAGACAAGTTCTCAGAGAAAGACAAGTATTATGATCCTAAGTAATTTTGCGAGAAAAGCTGGCGTACTATTCATTCGTCCGAAAAATTAAGTGATTTTTAGAACACAAAGGCGTAGCTATGGTTTTCAGCGCCCGGGGACAAAGTCAGTTTTCGCGCTCCCTCATGACAAAATGTAAGCTATAATTCCTAATTATGTAACATCAATTTGGCGCCCCCACCCCCGATGCTACTACACCCGTGGACTGATGTACCCTCCTGCCCCTCCCCTCCCCTCCCCTACCCTAGCTACGCCACTGTTAGAACAACCGAGACATCAGAGAATTGTTTATTTAAATACATAACGATAGTTCTCAATTTTGTTATATAGTTTAAGGGGCAATGTTATAGATTTTTATAAATTAATTTAACCATTCTATTTACTTAGCTATTCACCATCATGAGAAGTTATAGATCTATAATAGGTAATTAAAGAAAGGGGAATATATAAACTGCTCAAAAAATTAAAGGAACAAGTACGTTTTCTTATATAATTTATCTCAGTGTTCCAAATGTCATAATATTTTTATTTTTTTAGGTAAGTTGCTTCGTTTCAGTTCTATCTGTATCCACCTTTAATGTGTGATGAACGGTAAAACATGGATAAATATTTTTTAAAAAATGACCAATATCACCAAAACTGATATCCCATATGAAACAATACTTTAAACAGTTTACATGCGTTTATTCAAGAAATGTTTGAAACATTCAATATCTAGTATGACGTCCATGGGCTGTGACACACTCCTGACACCGATTTGGCACATTTCGAATCAGTCTATTGATGTTATCTTGGGGTATGACAGTCTATCAGGGTTCGTCGGAATTCTTGTACATTCTGAGGAGGGTGCTGGCGTTCACTAACACGCTTCCACATATCCAAACAATGTTGAATCAAATTTAAATCTGGAGATCTGGCGGGCTACTCAAATGTCTTTGTTCCTTCTTCGTCAAGGAAGTTCATACACAGTCTAGCAAGGTGGGCTCGCTCGTTAACCTGCATGAGAATGAAACCATCGCCAACAGCACCGACAAAAGGCCTCACAATGGGTTCCAGAATTTCGTATCTATATCGTCGTGCGTTCAGAGCACCTCTGTCGAATATGAGTAAGTCCTTGCGGCCACCCAAGCATATGCCTGCCCAGACCATTTTAGAACCTCCTCCATAAGCGTCGACTTGCACAATGTTAAAAGCGGAAAATCGCTCTTTTCGGCGTCTCCACACTCTCGCACGTCCATCATCATGAGACACAGTGAACCTGCTCTCGTCTGTCCACAGCACGGTGTCCCATTGACGAAGTTCCTTGTCCAGGCGCTGATGAGAAAACTCCAACCTGGCTGCAAGGTGTCGTGCTGTCAGAATAACGCGTCTTGCAGGCCGTCTGGCCCTAAGGCGTCCTTTCTGCAGACAATTGCGAACTGCTTGGAACGACACACGGGTTCCAGTAGAACGCTGAAGGCCATTTCGCAGTAACCGAGTCGTAGCTAACCAACCTGTCCTGCAGAGCGGTAGTCACGATGTGGCGGTCCTCTCTGGCTGTTGTGCAGCGATGACGGCCTTGACCTGGTCTCCTGCCATAAGAGTTCGTCTCCTGGTAGCGTCGCCAAAGTCGATTGATGGCACACCGACGCGCTGTGCCCCTCCTGTGGGTCTGGTCATCCTCCAGCATCCGGACCGCTCTGGCTACCTCGTTCTCTGTCGGATGGCGCCTGGCTGCTTGGGTACACAAGATGAAGGTACACACTGACAAAACGAGCTGCAAAAGATTCATGTCGGTGTTTGTTTCGAGAATTAATGAGAAATGCATAGTTTCACGTAACAGCCTTATATAGGGTACCTTGAGTTGTATTCTCCTTGAGTGAGGTGCGTTTCATTTGAGTTGCTTCAAACTTCACTCGTAAGCTTAAAAATACGCTTGTAGACGAACGGATATGTTTTTCATATATAAATTTAGCTATGACAAAAATATACTAAAATATGTACTTGTTTCTTTAATTTTTTGAGCAGTATATATAATAGTTATAACATTTAACGGGGTATAGATAATACCGCCTACAAATGTCTTTAAGCATATTTATTTCAAAGTGCTACGTTACTTAAATATTTACAATTTCTTTCAAACATATTTAAGAAAAGTTTGTTTGTTTGTTTGTTTGTTTTGGAATTTCGCACAAAGCTACTCGAGGGCTATCTGTGCTAGCCGTCCCTAATTTAGCAGTGTAAGACTAGAGGGAAGGCAGCTAGTCATCACCACCCACCGCCAACTCTTGGGCTACTCTTTTACCAACGAATAGTGGGATTGACCGTCATATTATACACCCCCACGGCTGGGAGGGCGAGCATGTTTAGCGCAACGCGGGCGCGAACCCGCGACCCTCAGATTACGAGTCGCACGCCTTACGCGCTTGGCCATGCCAGGCCTTTTAAGAAAAGTAACAACGTTTTTGAACATATCGCATCCTCCGATATTCAGCCATTGGAAATAAATAATTTCAGTATTGCCTATTGCTGGAAAAAGCTATAGATACATAAGAAGAGTAACTAATAAAAGAACAACTACGTGCTAGGCAGAAATAACTGAATGAAACATACCGACCTGGATTAAGGGTGAGATCGTGGCAGAGAAAAATTATTGTCATTAAAGTGGCTCAAGTGAACTGCATTGTGAAAAGCTTTAAAAGAAAGCATTGAATAACTGTGATTTCGATATTTCAAAGAAACAAAAAGTGGCTTTAGTAATAAAGAATCGATCAATAAGGTTAGCAAGCTCAAGAGTCCAAATACACTGTATACAGTACCGCAATACCTAAACCACTTACAATAGGTCCGACTCTGAATTAACAAATGTGTGATTTTACGGTATAACACGGTAAAAAAGAACAATAGTTTTTCCAAGAAATATAACTGAAAGAAATTATTGCATTCACACCTACCAGAACAAAAGAAAAAAAATGCGATGAGAGAGTGGTGAGAAAAATAAATAATAATTTAATGACTATATCAAAGCTATCCGACAAAACTATTTGTTTCTTTAGAAGAACAAATATCACAACAATAATCGAAATTCTAAAACCGTTATTCTAAATGTTGTGTTGTCACTATTATCGTATTTCTGAACAAGTCAATTACACTAGCATCACCTTAAAAAAAGCAACTTAACATCTCCTATGGCTAAAGTATATTGTTTGTTTTTTAATTTCGCGCAAAGCTACACGAGGGCTAACAGCACTAGCCATCCATAATTTAGTAGTGTAAGACTAGAGGGAAGGCAACTAGTCATCACCACCCACCGCCAACTCTTAGGCTACTTTTTTAGCAACGAATAGTGGGATTGATCGTGACATTATAACCTTCCAATGGCTGAATGGGCGAGTATGTTTGGTGTGACTGGGATTCCATCCCGTGACTCTCAGATTAAGTGTCGAGTGCCTTAAACCACAAGGCCATGTCGGTCCTTAAAAAAGTGTAAATTAGTGTTATTTTTTCTTTTCTTTGAGAAAACAAAACATATAATAAGCCAAACGAATACTTACTCTATGAGCACATAATCTTATATAGGTCGCCATGAACTACGAAATGCGACTGGTTTCAAAATATTAAAATGTATTGAAATAACTAATATAATACCAAAGCCTGTTTTCTCTTCAACGCCATGTAAAATTGTTATAGTTATCAGATCATCCCTTAAGTAATGCTCGATTTTACGTTCAGAAAAAAAGAAAGGATTTCAAATGCTTTTAATGTTATTTAATCAGTAATGTATATTTCATCGTTATTAATTACTTCCTGCCAACGATTCACAAGATTCTGAATGCCACTTCTATTAAATTCTTGGGGTTTGGAGGAAAAGAATGTAGAGAGGGTAGTTTTGACATCTTCATGTGTTCCAAGCTCTTTTCCATCAAGATAGTTCTGCAAACTTCGGAATAGATGATAATCAGATGGGGCTAGGCTTGGAGAATAAGGAAGATGTGGAAGTTTTCTCAGTCTAGCTCTTCAATCTTTGCCAATGTGATCCTTGCTGTATGGGGCCGTGCATTATTCTAATGTAACACAACACCTTTACGATTGATCAAAGCAGGCCTCTTTTCTTATGGTGCAGCATTCAAACGCTCTAACTGTTAACAATAGAAGTCTGATGTAATTGTTACGTTGAGTGGCAGCATCTCAAAGTGGATCACATCAACAATATCCCACCAAACGCTTAACAAGACTTTCCTAGGGTGGAGATCCATTTTGGGCTGTTTTTTTAGCCAGTTTACCTGCACTGAGTCATTGTCTGCAGTACTTAATATTTTTATAATATATTCGTTTTTCATTTCCAGTCACTAACCTGTCAAAAAAAGGTGAATTACCTTCACGAGAGTGCAGAGAAGTGCAAATGTCCACTCTTGCTCCGAGGTTGGCTTCTTTCAAATCATAGGGGACCTATTTTCCAAGTTTTAACACCTTTCCAAGCTGTTGCAGATGACGGTGAACTGTTGAATGGGTTGAATTAAGCTTCTGTGCTAGTTCTTCAACTGTTGCAGCACAATATTCATCAAGTGCAGCCAGCAGCAAGTTATCATTAAACCCAACAGGACGACCTGAACGTGGCACATCACTAAAGCTGTAGTCACCTGATCTGAGCTTCTGAAACCGCTTTCGACATTTTTTTTTCATTGAGAGACTCCGCATAATAAACATCTCGAATGTTTCGTGTAGTTTCTGCTACACTATTGCCTTTTTTAAACTCATAAAGCATTATATGCCTAATGTGTTCCTCAGACACACTCATCTTCATAAGGGTTTATTTGATTAATGATTTGAAAAAGTGAGGTTTGATTAGTTTCTTTTATTTGTCCGAACATTTTTATACACGTCCTGCCACATATGTTAGCCATTAAAGCCTTCTACAAAGACGGAAATAGTGATGCACTTTCTGTATTAAATTTTCGGACATTACTTTTGGGATGACCTGATAATCACAATTCTGTTGAAAAAGTTAACTATTTATTAAACACTTCCTTTAATGTTTTCATAATTTTCTGACTAACTTAAATAAAAACATGTAAATACTTATAAAAGTATGTGTGTGTGTTTCTTATAACAAACCCACATAGGGCTATCTGCTCAGCCCACCGAGGGGAATCGAATCCCTGATTTTAGCGTTGTAAATCAGGAGACATACCGCTGTACTACCGGGGATATTATAAAAGTAAAACGAATTAAATGCTTAGTTCGCTCATTGGATCAACATAGGTCAACATATATATATGTATATAAGAAGTCCATAATTTGCTAAAAACAAATTTAATATAAACAAATAATATATGTAATGAAAATCGAGCTTTTTATTGTAGAAAACAGATTTAAACAACAAGTAATGATATCTGATCAGAATATTTTGCGTGTAACAAAACAGCCAAGTTATAATAAAGAGGCCAGCCATATTAAGAAATATCTACAAAAAGTGCAAATTCACGCATAATGCAAGCTCTGCACGTAGCCTAAAAATAAAGAGCCAAGTTATATCAAAATGAAGGAATATGTAACTTATTTGTGTTTAATTTCACGCAAGGCTACATGGGTGCTTGCGCTAGCTGTCCTCAATTCTTCAGTGATAGAAAAGAAGTAAAGTAGCTAGCCAGCACTACACACCGCCAACTCTTAAGCTACTCTATTACCAACGAATAATGGAACTGATGCTTACATTATGATGCCCTAACGATTTAAAGAGCAAGCATATTTGGTGGGACGGGGATCTGCATCCACAAATTGCGAGTCGAGCGCCTTAACCAGTTGGTCAAGTGTGCATGATGTGATATTAAAATGACTAAGTTAAACAATACGCAATTGTAACAAACTTATCTTCTTTTGTTCCTGTTGCTGCTAGTTCTTGTTGCAATAAATTACTAGCTTTTGAAAGAAAAATAGATTACTTATTTCTACATAGATCAAGATATTTTTTATTTTAAACCTGTGAATATTTTTTATTAATTTGTTATTTGCAGGTATCCAAGTTATACGGGGATCAATCAATAGGAAATGCAATTGATGTAGTTGTCACACGATTAGTACTCCTTACAGAGAAGCAGGTAAGCTGAACTAGAAACAAGGGACAATATATTCTCACTCTCCATTTGATCGTAACTAATTTTTACACATCTCACTTTAGCTGTGGTTTCATGGAAATACTTAGAGTGTTGCAAGTTACTCTGAAAATTACATAAAATCCAACTTTGTTGCTACTAAATATAGTACCTGCTGATTTCCAGTGAGAGGTAAGACAAGATATATGTTAATATTCTATAAACGTGATAGTATTGTTACCGAGACTTTGATCTTAAGATTTACTTATACATCATGTTTAGGTATAAATTCAGCCATTGTTTCGTTGAAAGTTACATAACATACAAGTTAATCTGTATTGAAATATTAAGAAATGTTGTACAAAGTTGTTTAATCATGAAAGTGGTAAGCATTATGCTGTGAGACTTAAAGAACAGCTGAGAACTGAAGTGTTATTATGTGTTTTCGTACATGATTTCAGAAAAGAACGCGTAGCTTCAAGAGTCTTAATATAATACGATCACAAACCTGTAATCCGAGCGCTTTCGAAAGGTGGATCTTTCTTCTTCAAGGGTCTATTGGTGGGACAGCAGTATGTCTTTACATTTATAATACTAAAATCAGGGGTTCAATTCCCCATTGACACAACAAACAACCCGATATAGTTTTGCAATAAAAAGATACACACTTTTCTTCAAGAGAAAACTTCCCATAAAGGAGAAATGTTTATCTTTTGAAAGCACTCGGGTTACAGGGATTTTATCGTTTTATGTATTCATAGTTAATGTAGTTTGAAACATTTTATCTCGTAACTTTATTAGACGAAAAACTCGCGAGCCACAATTTAATGAAACAAATGTAAAGTCATTATTAATTTGTTTTTGAATTTTGCGCAAAGCTACACGAGGAATAATCTGCGCAAGCCGTCCCTAATTTAGCAGTGTAAGACTAGAGGGAAGGCAGCTAGTTATTACCACCTACCGCCAACTCTTGGGCTACTCTTTTACCAATGAATAGTGGGATTGTCCGTTACAGTATAACACCCCTATGGCTGAAGAAACGAGCATTTGTAGTGCGACGAGGTTTCGAACTCTCGACCCTCGAATTACAAGTCGAGTGCCTTAACCTCCAGGCCATGCCGAGCCCTATAAAGTCATAATGATTAAGAATTAAAGCAACAAATATATTAGTCGACAAAACAATAAAAGTATCACAACTAAATTAAAACTAATGAAACAAAACTTGGTGATGCATAAAAATAATATACTCTTTACCTTCCAATACTGCAATATGTTGTTATACCATTAATTATTTGCAATTTTGTTTTTGTTATTATCCTTCACACTTAATATGACAGAGGGACGGATTTATATGACCACTATTTACAACTATTTCAGCAAATTTGGATCTTACAGTAAAATTAGGGAAACATAAAACAGTTAAGATTCAGAATAGTAATTTTAAAACCTAAAGTGTGGCTTCGTTTAGTTGATAATACATTTAGAATATGGCCATATTCACTAGACAAGTTAGAGGAATTTAATAAATATTCCAATAACTCACATTTTAACAGTTTAAACTAACTCCTAGTTACAACCAGGGTTGAACAAAAAAGTTTATTATATAGTGATACTCACAAAATTCCAAAGTGACTTTCAACTCATTGGAATACAGAGTTAACTTACCAAACCATAGTAAAGAAATATGTGCCTGGCTAGTACTTGAAACTAACGTTCATAAACAGTACAATATGTAGAGCCAGGTTACTAATTATTTTGTTAAATGCATAAAGGAATGAGAAGTGGAGAAACAGACAGACAAAAACTCAGTTCCAAAATACAACTATTTCTTCTTATTTAAATTGCAAGATTACTACCAACATCGAGTAATAATCACCCATAACACTCTTCAGCGACGTTTCGTGAACTAACTTATTACAGCTCAATATAGGGCACTTGTAAAATTACGTGATCACAAATTATCGTAATTTCCATACTCTTGTGGATGATATTTGAACATAATTTACAAAATCCAGCTTAATATTAATAATATCTATAAGTCACCGCTAGGAGAAACTAATATCAGTCTTTTAATATAGGCGTATTTACTCAAAATAAACGTAATAATCTTGGAAATGAGTTAGCGTTTTAAATATAACTAAAAAATCATAGATACACTAAATGATAGAAGGAATAACAAATGAACGATAAACAAAACCATAACAGTAACAACAACAAAACAACAGGATTCGCTATCTGACAACATAACACTACGTGACACAAATTTTGTTCCTGGATAGAATGTGTTAGTTCTTAATTGCTTATATTGTACAAATACAGAAAATGGTCATTATTCCCTTCAAACTTTGCATTTGTGACCTGGATAATTAAATTTAGAATTTAAATATTTACATAAATATTTTTTATGTAAAAATGGGCAAATTTGGACATTTTCATTTACATAAGGTCTGAATAAAACAACATATGAATCAAGATTTACATGAATTTATACTAAGGTTATACAAAAATGTTAAGAAGTGAGTAGTTTTTAGAGATTTACAACTGTAATGTAAATCACTTTCACGTATCAACCCCCAAATATAGTCTTCCATCATGTTTTCGTTATATGCTCCTTGGTAGCGACGTTCAAAGTCCAGTATATCTTGGTGGAAACGCTCCCCTTGCTCCTCTGAGTATGCTCCCATGTTCTCCTTGAATTTCTCAAGGTGAGCATCAAAGATATGGACTTTCAGGGACATCCTGCAGCCCATTTTGCCATAGTTCTTCACCAGAGCCTCACCAGTTCCACATAATTTCTAGTCTTGTGTTTGCCCAAGAAGCCCCAAGCCACTGTGACAAAGCTGCCCCAAGCTTTTTTCCTTCCTACTGGGCTTCTTGGGGAATTTTGTGCACCCCAGGATCTTCTTTATTTGTGGTCCAATGAAGACACCAGCTTTGATCTATTCCTCAGACAGCTTAGGGAAGAATTCTCGAAGGTAAGTACTTGTAGGCTGCAGACTCCTTACCAATAGCTCTGACAAATTGTTTCATATGACCCAATTTTATGTGCAATGATGGGAACAACATCTTCTGGAGGTCCAATAGTGGCTCACACTTGATGTTGTGCCTCCCCACAGAAAACGTGGTCCGTTGTAGCCAGTGCTTCCTGTTGTAGTGTGCTACAGTGTTCCTGCTGTCTCAAAGGCAAATATAACAGGGAAACGTGGTAAAGATTCCTTGGAGACCCATCAGGAATGCCACCATTTTGAAGCCTCTGATAACCTCCCAACCATACTCATCATACTTCAAGGCTTCTAGCAAGGTCTTGACGCTGTTGTATTTCTCTTTGAGGTGCACCAAACCAGTCAGGGAAAGAGACAAATACTTGTTTTTGTTATGGAGCAGTACAGCTTTGAAGCTTCTGGATGAGCTATCAATGAAGAGGCGCCCATCGTTCGGGTTACAGGCAATTCCAATTGCCTCCCACAGACTAGATACATTGTGGCAGAAGCAGAGGCCATCTTAAGGAGTGATGAAGCTTAAAAAATGTTGGTGACACTTCCTGTGACTTGCGACTTGCACACTTTCATCTAACAAATCCCACTCCTTGAGCCTAAATGTCAAAAGCTCGGCATTCGACTTTGTTAGACCAAGATCTCTGATCAAGTCATTGAGGTCTCTTTGGTTTGGGTAGTGTAGGTTTTTCTCACCAGCTGCACCTCTGAAATTGTAATCTGGATCTTCAACGTCTACCTCCTCTTCTGACTTTCTCCTTTCTTTAGAGGATGGCTGCTTTCTCTCTGGTGAAGTAGGTACAGGGAGCTCAGGGCACTGTGGTCCGAATACATGACAGCAGATGCAATCTTGCCAGCCCGATGTTTGGAAGGGTCCACCATGCAGAAGTAACAATTGCTTGAGTTGTCAGTGGATTCATGTCAAATTCTTGAAATAGCGAACCACATGGCTCTCTTTTCTCCTTGTACCATCCTGCAAAAGAGCAAAATAAAATTGTTATTATGAAGAATAAATTTATTTCATTCACAACTAATGTGTAAGATGTTCAAGCAAAATATTTTATATGTGATATTGTTTCTATACCATTGGAAATTTAAAAAAATAAATTAAAAATTTTAAAAGGTCTAAAATTTGTATAATATAAAACCTTACTATTCTAGCAAGCAAAAATTGTCCGTCTTACCTTCTAGAGTTTTTTGCAGTGCTCGCAGGTAAAATGAGGTGCCTATGGTTTGTTTTGATCCCCAACAGGCATTCCGAAATATGCCTTGTAGGCTTCATACATTTTAGCAGATGCTGTCACAGTACTTGTTCGCTCTTGTATTGATACATTGGCCATATACATAGCAGAATGCGCCTGGAGAATGCTTGCAGCTTCTTGATGCCATTCTAATAAAATCAGATAGGTCTATGTGTTTACTTAGGCAGCTAGAATTAAACTGAAGTGGTGATCCCTTGTATATATATTATTATTGAAAATTCAAAAAAATTCTAAAAGGTTCTTGAAAATTTTCATAAGATCTACAACATTCTAGAAAGTTCTTGAAAATTCTTGTAAGTTCGAGAAAATTCTCTATCAGCTACTCAGCACTGAATTTATCTGGAATATTTTGTAAAGTGGGTACATTTGAAATTTTCATTACCCAGATCACAAAAGCAAAGTTTTAAGAGAAAATAGGTCTTTTCCATTAGTGTTTCAATTAATTAACTAACTGATTATAAGTTAATTAGGGTTAACCATCTTTTAGGACGAATTAGTTATAAATGAATTAGTGTTAAGCATCCTTTTCCTGATGAATGAATTAATTAATTATCGACATGATGAGACATGTATTGTAGGAGTCATGACCGCCAGGTCTTAATGGCCGAGAAACATGTTCTCTAATTTTTGGCGTAATTAACCATTTTGGCCGCCTGTCTTGGGGTCCAAACCACTTACATCAAATAAGGTTAAATTGAAACCAATGAAGCCTTTCCATTTAATGTATAATGTGAAGGCTGTTTAACGTTTTTGGTCATGATCATTAAAGGGATAAAGGTTTTTCTTTTTGTCTTATCACTATGCAGGAAGTCGTGTCACCTGTGTTCATAAATATACTTTATTTTCTTCATGTTTGTTTTATGGCTTGAAGTATCTGTTGTCACTATCTGTCTTAAATATATGAAGTCAGAGTTAATTTTGCAGAAGTATGTTGTCATTAATAGAGGATTGAAAACTTAACATTATTGACAGGATTTATTGTAAGTACTGTAATAGGTTAACGATATAACAGTGTACCAGATTACATTCTAATACATATTTGGATAATATGAAGATATGCTTGCCATTTGCTGAGGGTATTTTCATCCAAATAAGTTACTGAAAAGCACATTAATTGTAGTTTAACTTAAACTTTAAGACATTTTTATTGGTCTTTAAAACGAAGTAAAACAGAGTGATAAATATGTTTTTTTTTTTTTTGGTTTTGTTAAGCATAGAGCTACACAATGGAATATTAGTGCTGTGCTTACCATGAGTATCAAAACCTACTTATTAGCATTGTAAATCTCCAAACTTAAAGCTCAATCACCAAACAGGTGGGGAGATTTGAAGGTACCATAAAAATCTAAGGGAAAATATATTTTCATAATTAGTGTAATATTTTATAGAAGCTTAGTATTTTAGACATTTATTGGAAAAAATGAAAGTCAAAGTGTTTTTTCACATTAATACATATCAGTACTAGTAATATATTTTTAGCTTGCTTACCTGATGTAAATATGTTTATAATAGTAGTAAGAGCAGTACTTTTCTATGTAAAGAATGCCATCTCATGCCGTAGGAGAAAGTGAAGGATAAATAGTCCACGAAGTGGAAACAGAGAACAATGATGTAATATATTCATGAAGTTACACCAGAGAGTACATTAATGGCATGATATCATCATTAGACACCAAAAGGCATGTTTCTAGGTGTGATATAATCTCCTAGTTTGAGTGTTACTAAAGTATAATTTCTACAGGTATATAGTCTTACAAAGGATAATATTTCTATACACAGAAGATGTTATTAAACGGGTTGTGTACTTGGGGTGTTTTTGAAGGTGGATAGTCCAGTTGGGTGATGAGCTCACCTTGCAGTGTCTCAGTATGTGATTATGTCATCAACATTGCAGTCTAGATTTAATTATATGCCTTAAAAAGTTGCATGTAAAACTTTTATTTGAACGATCCAGTATAACTGATTGTGTTTTCAATTAATAATAAATTTGGATGTGCCATAAAAGTTTTGAAGACAAGTAAAACTATTATTTAACAAGATGAGTATTATAGTATAATACACATGCCAATTTTTATCACCAGTAACATCATAATTTATCCATTATTTGAATGAGGCAAATGTTTTAACACAGTCCTTTTCATAATTAGTCACTGCTTTATGAATAAAACACTTTGCTAATTCATTAGTTTTATAGTTTTCACTTTTCTTATCAATATAACATGCATCCTGAAAAGTTTTCATCACATCTATTATTTCATTTTTATAAATATTTACTGGAGACAGTTACTTTATTATTTTGTATTTGATTGTGTTTTTAACTATCATCTTATTATACATTTAATATAGTGATTATAGTTTTGCTTGTATTTTTAACTTGCATGACATACTTTTTGCATTTCCCGATGTTTCATATGTAAAACATTTAATATCTATAATTACTGTCCCCAGTGGCATAGTAGTATGTATGCAGACTTAAAACACTATGTTTTGATACCAGTGGTGGGCAGAGCACAGACAGCCAATTGTATAGCTTTATGCTTGACCACAATCTATAATTAATATTTGTATAACATCTATTCCCTCTGAAAATGATACTCATTTAAATCTCTAAATACTATACAGTAATTTCATATTTAACTTTTATAAGCTGATTCATTCTGCTAAAGTTTAAAGGATCTACATAAATAGTTATGTTTAATAATTATTATTGTGAAAAAAATTATAATCATTACATTCTGTAGGTACTTTCATAAATCTTTGTTTAGAGCTTGTTTTTTGCTAGCTTGAAATGTTATACAAATGATGGAAATGGACTTAGCAACAGTATTTAAAGAATTGGTAATATTACTAAATTTTATAGAATTATTATGCAGTTTAGGGATAGCATATAAAAATAGTAATTCATAATATTTTGTATTTATATATATATATTTGAAGTTGGAATGTTGTAAATGGAAAATTTCAACCAAAATGGAGTCTATGGGATGATTTATATACATGGTTTGAAAATAAATGACAAGAAAATACTCAATAAAATTACACGTTGAACTATGTCAATTCTAAATCCAATGAAAACATGAGGTGTTTTCACTTGTTATAGACAGTTTCACATTCTTTTGAATATATCAACTCTGTCAAATGAAACATATGCCTCATTAACACATCTTTCCTGCATGAGAAAGATTGGCTGTATTCGTATTATTGATAGTTCCAGTTGCAATAATAAGTTCCAATTCTAATTTAAAAAAAAAAGAAATAGCACCAATTTTCTCCTTATTTTATTGTCTAAATTAAGATACAACTTTACAGGATTCCCTCATATATAACTTAGGTCTTAGTTTAGCATCATATCTTACTCGAATGATCCCTTGAATTTAACTTGTCTGTTTTTGTGTATATTATACTTTTATGATTATTATTTTAACATTAATTAAGAATAGTGTCACATCTGAAGTGGATCCTTGTCTCAGTTATTAAGGAAAACTATCAAAGCAAATAGTTTTTTATAATCATATGTCATTCCCTCATTTCAGATTTTTCCTATGTCTCTAGGTAATTAATTAGGAAATCAGTTTTAATATAGTGGCTGGGGGAAAATGTTCACCATTAAAATTATTAAAATAATATTAATAAGATAGATTTAATATATGTCCTGAAGTTGTCGAACCACAGTGGAAACATGTTTCATTCTGGTCCTCCTTTTTCACTGCTTTTCTACTTCAAAAACAGGAAGCAGAATTTCAAACTTCTTTGACTGCTAATTATCTCTTAAGCAGATCAAAAGTTTATATTTATAAGATGTAAGAGTATTTAGATATATTAATATATGTCCTGAAGTTGTCGAACCACAGTGGAAACATGTTTCATTCTGGTCCTCCTTTTTCACTGCTTTTCTACTTCAAAAACAGGAAGCAGAATTTCAAACTTCTTTGACTGCTAATTATCTCTTAAGCAGATCAAAAGTTTATATTTATAAGATGTAAGAGTATTTAGATATATTAATATATGTCCTGAAGTTGTCGAACCACAGTGGAAACATGTTTCATTCTGGTCCTCCTTTTTCACTGCTTTTCTACTTCAAAAACAGGAAGCAGAATTTCAAACTTCTTTGACTGCTAATTATCTCTTAAGCAGATAAAAAGTTTATATTTAAAAGATATAAGAGTATTTAGATATGTTTAGAAACACAAGTGTGATATAATTCTAAGATTTGAAACATCGTGGTAATACCACCGATTTGAACAAACATTCAATTCCACATTGTGACATCACTGACTCCATCCAAATTAAGTAAAAAGATGAAGTCAGCATTGCATTTCCAGATCATTGTATAGCCAAACTTAAATAAATTACAATAGCACTTGTGCATTTGTATACAGTTAAAAGGAGTACAATGTAAAAATAACTGAACAAAAAAGTTATTAAAAATGCCTCCCATTGCTATGAAAACTACATACCTTAGTGTTCTATGTTGCTATCCCCAGAAGTAAAAATTAAGTTCCATCATGACCTTTTCAACAATATAAATTATCTTTATACTTTTAGCACTATCTAGACTTAAACACATCAAAGAGTTTATAAACTATATGCCCATTTCTTTGTTTCTTCTAAATCTGGACCAAACAGTATGTGCAACATAATGTGTGTTCTTTTTTCCATTTCTATTGTTTCTGTGGGTTTTTTCAAAGCTCTTTGACCTGTAGATGGTGATAAATTTAAGTAAATTATTGGTATAGATACATAATTCATGGTCAAACTTTAGCTTTTATTCCTATGAATAGTAGCATAAATTGAAATGTATTATTTTTATGGGTTTCCTCTGTTGTTAATAAATTATTTATCATTGTTCTCCAGTTAATTCTATAAGCAAATTTTTATCATATATTCAAAAACAAATGTCTTCATTTATGTATATAGACACTAATATATGCTTATAACATGGAATATAAACTTTATTTTTATTTGGCATAGTGTTTATTCATCACAGGTGACATCTCATGCAACAAGCGTTCAGGCAATATGAGTATTGCACAAACAATATATACATTATGTAATTGGTTTTATGTGCTAACATGATTAAGTTGGAAGCCATTTAAATCTGCTTTATATTAATCTGTGAAATTATGTTAAGTTGAAGAATTCATGGGATATAAAAAATAGAGGAAAAATAAAGTTTGATCATATGACTTCCGTAAGAATTATGTTAGAAGAATATCTGATGAAATAAATTCATTAGTCAGTTGATATTAGTATGATCATTGGGATATTAGTGAAAATATATATACTTCAAGAAAGTTTAGATTTGTATAAATGTTATTTATAAGAATAATCTATAATTTTTCATTACAATGTATATAGAAGTTGTGCTAAGACAAAAGCAGCAGTTAGAAATTATATGGTTGTGTAGCTAATATTGTAGCTTTAATGTCATGGAATGTTATTATTGAAAATATAAGAAATATTAGTGTGGAGTGAATAACAGTACTTAGAAGGTGGTCTGTTAGACCTAAAATTTTAATAGTGAAAAACTCTTATGACATGTCATTTATATAACTTTTGCTTGAATAATACAACTTGTAAGACACTGTTGTTTTGCTGCAGATTAAATATTTCATTTATGCTAGAAATTGGATTATGAATGTTCTCTAAACAGTTACTATGTGTGATTTGTTAACTCAGCAGGTCCACAAAAATATATTAAAATATATTAACATTATTTCAACATTAAATGAAACAAAATTGGCTTTCGTTTTCAGCCAGACCTCAATATTACCCATCATGCAAGTGATACGCTGGAGAGTTTTTGCAACTGGCAAAAGTCAATCAACACTAGAGAAGTGGCATACAGGCAGCAAGAGGAAGGAATTGCTCATCATGACAATGCCATCTTAATCACCAGGTATAAGTATCTGGTGAATGTTGTGTATATAAATTGTTTTGTTTCTAATTCTGAACTAGTACTGTTTTGTTTCTAATACTGAACTAGTACTGTTTTGTTACATTCATTTTAAGATCAGTTTTATTGTCCTGTACTACATCCAGAATGGTAAGTTGTCAGGGAAAATATCTGTTTTGCTGAAAGTTTTGCTTAGAACATATAATCAGTATTTACTATCATATTGTGCTTACAAACATCAACAAGTTCCTGTGAGAATTAAGGTATTTTTCTTTTGTATACAAAAACAAACCATGTTAAAAATTTTAAAGCTTATGAGCATTTCTGATTCAAAAACTATTACCATGTATATGTATTAATATTCTATAGAATATTGAAAGTTGCATGCTATAAAATATTTCACTAATGTTATACTAAAATATTTAAACAATGTAAAATATGTTTTATTTTAAACTCATTGTTTTTGTCTATTGTGAGTAACTATTTGAGAAGTTGCTAAATGGGAAATTCAACAAACAATTGACCTGGATATATATTTAACTTTTGTAAAGAATACTTGTACCATATGTACTTCCACAGAGTCCCTGAAAATGTTTTGTTTCAAAAGTAAATAAAACAAAAATTAAGAAAAATATTGTATTGTTTTTTCAAGTTTATACATCATACAATGTTATAACCTATACTGTGTTTAATTCTTCTCTTGATTCTTTGCATGCAAACATTTGACTGATGTTGCAACAGTAGCACAAATTGAATGTTAAAGGTCCCTTATGTGATATCATTTTATTGTGTAATGACTGATTGACAACTTACTACTGTATCATTATGTGCATAGTTAAAACAGGTGACCCCTCCAGGCAAATTCCAGCCTCCTTTTGTAGAGTAAATTCTTATGTTGATAGTGTACATTTAGTTTGAAACAGTCTATTGAAATCTGGCAGTCAGAAACATCTGAAAACTCCATTACTGTACCGTCAACATATGTTAATTTAGAAACTTTGTTGTTTGATGTGATACTTGTATACATTCTATTTTGAAGACAAGGAAGACGAGTGGCATAGTTGAGTCACGTTGTGCTGTGGACTCCTTGTTGAATGGTAGCAAGTTTAAGGTGGGGCACATCATGTTATTGTGTCTCACCTGTTTCAGTACTTTTCTCTGAGCTGAGGTTCAATCTGAAGTCAACTGGTATTATTCTAATGCCATTAGATTATGGTTCAAAAGCTTTTTAACTAAGTAGTTTTAAGAATGATCAATAATGTACCATATTTTATTAGTTCATGTGTTCTGAATTTTGCTCGAGGGCTACCTCTGCTAGCTATCCCTAATTTAGCAGTGTAAGACTAAAGGGAAGGTAGCCAATCGTCATCACCCAGTGTCAACTCTTGGGCTACTCTTTTACTAACAAATAGTGGGATTGACTGTGACATTATAATGCCCCCACGGTTGAAAGGGCAAGCATGTTTGGTGTGACAGGATTTGAATTTGCAACCCTCAGATTACAAGTCAAGCACCCTAACCACCTGACCATGCCTGGCCATGTTAGTTTATTAGATGGCCAAATTACCAGTCCTAGTCATTGTCTTATTAATATCTTTAACTAGAGCAACTAGATTATGATGAATTAAATCAGAAAATGACTATCACTTAACACAAACCTTAATACTTCAATTAAAATGTGTGTAAATTAGTTGTACATTAATTATACTGTTTAGGCAGTTGTAATTAGTTATATTTTAGTGGTATATGTTAAGATAAACACATTGCATGGTAAAAACATTATGTTTCAGTGCAATGACTAAATAAAATATATTTCTAATATGCTTACTCATCCAACAGCCGGCTAAGAGACTTTCAAGGATTACCAAACAAGAAATTTCTAATGCTCATACCAGGATGTTTTGAAAAACATCTTTTATTTCATAAAGTGTATAAATATCTCTTGTACTAAATGCTCGTTATTACATACTTATAAGGCTTTGAGTCTTAAAATGAAGTTAGAGTGAAAAATATATATATATATAATCAGTTTTCTCTCTATGCAGATCTTATGTGGCATATTAAATTTAAAACATAAATTCAAATAAAAATTTCCTTAAGACAGGGTTTAATTACATCCAAACTTCTAAAATAAATCTTTTTTAGAAATTTTTGAATACAGAGGTTGAATATGTTATATGCAAGCAGTTTTGGAGCTTCACCAAGTTGTTAAAGCTCATGTCCCCAGTATCTGATTATACTCTGTCTGATGACCATGCACCTTCTCAATGGCTATATAGCATAATTTTTGTTTTGAAAGGCTCCATCATAATAATTTCATACCCAAAGCATACAACTTCTTCCTGCTGACATTCCCTAAATTCATCTAGTGTAATAGGGGTAAGGTTCCCAGCTCCAGTGTCAACAGTCCAATTATATAGAAAGCCATAACTAATTCAACTGGCATATTTAAAATAGCATGAAAATTATTTTCTTTCTCTGTCTGCATAAGGCATGCAATGGTTGCAAGAATATGTTGTTAAATCAGCTTGCATATACACAAATTGTATTGCTTCTCCAGATGGGTATCTGTCTTGACTATTTCATGCACTTTAACTTGAGGCACATTTATGAATTTTGCCACTGATCTTTTTGTTAGTTGGTTCTTATCTGTTTCACAACACTGCACTTTTTTTTTACTACAGCTTGAATATGACTCATTATTTGTGTCTGAACATTTTCTATCATCCTTTTCTTTTACCAATGCCACTAAGTAAAATGGGTGTTTTTATCTTAGAAATTCTATCCCCTTCAAATCTGAACACATCGTTATGATCTGAGTTATAAATAATTTGCATTGGAAATGGCTGTTGTATGCCTTCCCCTAAGCAGTCAATTTTAGTTGTTGTCACACTACTTACAAACCATCAAACGAAGACAAATGTAGTTCTGCTACATGCCATTTCACTTTGACTTTATATGGCTTGCAGTTGTTATTTTAACTTACTAACTTGCATATTCAATAATGCACTTAATTCTTTGTATATGGTGTAAGTGTTTTGCTTTTGTGTTCTATCTGTTAATTTTTATCTGCTTTTTCTGGTGCAGTATGATCAGTAAAGAATTTTGTTAAGTGACCAAAAGATGCTTGTCATGAAATCAATATAGGAACTGTGATTCCCACTTTGCCTCTGAAGAAGAAAGGTACACCTTTCAAAAAAAAATGTTGGGTAACAGAATTTTTATTCATTCTTATCAAGAGTTCTTGAACCTATGTGTGTTTCTAACATAATGAATATAGGAACTGTATCATTCTAATCATAAATAGTCTTTGTTTCACCATGTATATTACCAAATATTTGATGTGTATATTAAAATTTGTGTCATTTTATTTTTCAGGAATGATATTTGCTATGACAAAGATGAGCCTTGTGATACCTTAGGTATAGTATGTAAAACTTAGTCTTCTTCTGTGATACAAACAAATTAGTCATTACTTTTCTATGTTTAAGCATAGTCTAGTGAGTAGAAAAAAAATTCCAAAGTAATCTTGAATTGAAGTGAGTTCACAAACATCAATGTATCCTACATCAAATATTCTTGCTGAGGTGCACAAAAGTAACCTTGAATTGAAATGGGTTCACAAACATCAAAGTACATAAAAAAATAAAGAGAATATAATATTCATAGCTCCACTATTATATTCACTCCATAAAAATTGGCAGCACTGATTATACATCATATTCATTTTCCACTGAATCTAACAGAATAAGATATTTTTAAGCACTCAAGAATGACAGTATTATATTATTCCAATACATTATAAACTATAAAGACACTCTCTAGAGTGCATAACCCTGCCATGCAGCATTGATCATAAGCAGTTAATTTCTTTCTTCAGACACATGGGCTGATTAGCCACCTCAAGGGAGAGGAATAGGGTGCAGATGGTGATGATGTCACCGGAGGGCATGTTGCCAAAGGAAGCATTGCTAGGCCACCATGACAGGTGGACTTGACATTATACTTTTAAGATGTGGAACTATAATCATAATGTGTAATCAAGGATTAGATTTAATGCAGCCAATTTATGTATAAAACACTAATTCATTAGTTACATATTTAATCATACCATTTACCATTTCTTAAGCTTAAATCAGAAAGATTGTCATAAATTTGCATGTTAAATGAGCATCCTTTTCAAGATAACTGATTTACATATAAAAGGTTAGGAAATGGTAAACGGTATGATTAAATATTAACTAATGAATTAGTATAAATGGAGGATGGTGAGCTTACTGTCTAAATATGTCAACAATTACTAAATTCAATTAAATGTAAAATTATTATTGATTTAATGTATTAAAAAGCTCTTGACACAATATTTCTTTCTATCATTTTATTTATTATGTTTTTAGTAAAATAGTGATTCATGTAGAGTGTTATACATTCAAATTAAAGCTATATCTGTTATAGCCAATACAAAAGGTCAAAAGCTTTTTTAAACTTGACATCCCTGTATATTTTCTAAACCAAAGTCTATCAAGCCAGTCAATGGTCTTTGATATCAACATGTGACTCATGTCAGGAGACAAATGTATGGACTTTATTCAGATAAATTTTTAAATTGTAACAAAATTAAATCACTTACAACATATATACTCATAAAGTGGAACAGTATGTTAAATTATATAGAAATTTAAACATGAATGATAAAAATAAATTATAGGTTATAATAACTGCATCGTTCAAGTGATGGATAATATATATGTTATAATACTTGTCTTTTTGAGTTCTGAAAGTGAAATAACACATGTCTCATGGAACATTGTTTGAAAAAAGTTTGAACACTTTAGTAATTTATTTAATACTTTCTCAAGATGCAAAAGAAGTTTGGAGGAGTAATTGCTAGTCATCAACTACCTGATCATGTAAAAAAACAATTGTGTATTGTAAATCTGGATCTGCATTATAAACCTGGTATCCTCTGTGTCTGTATTTACTTTGGTTGTAATGAAAACAGGTAAATATTTTGATCCATTAGGACAGCCTCCACATAAGAAAATTCATCAAAAACAAACTGTTGAATGGGGTCTTAAAAAAAAAAGACTACAATAACTATATTTGTTGTGTATGGACTATATTATTTATGTTATGAATATTATTCATTTTGACATGTGTCAAAATGCAAATTCCTATCTAAATTTGGATCCCACAAAGACATTAATGATACATTTGTTCATGATTTTGTTGCAAAAAGTTTGCATGCACATACATACTTTATAGGTATAATTATTTGTGTAGATCAGATTGCTGAAACATTATTGTGAGATAATTACTAACTAATAAAGTGATAAAAAGAAATATTGTGTGAAGAACTTTTTATTGTTGAAATCAGTAATAGTTTTACGTGTAATTAAATCTGGTAATTATTGACACATTGAGATAAGAAGCTTATCATCTTCCAAATATAGAAACACTATCTTAGTAATTAGTTATATGGATAAAGACAAACTAGTGAAACATTAAGCTTTCCTTAAGTTTGCATGATGAATAAGCATCCTTTTAGGAGCATAAGTGATTTGTAAATAGAAGGTCAAGAAATGTACTCAAATTGACTAAAATATCTATCTTAACATTGATTACATGTTGAGATATGTATGATGATCACATCGTGATTGTGATTCCATTTTGAGAAATTGTGAAATCATGACAGTCTAGTAATCCATTCTTTGGCAGTGCATCCTCTGGTGACAATTCATAGATGTAATTGTCTCTACCTTTCATCCTCTTCCCTCTCTAAGGTGACCAGTCAGCACGTATGTCTTAAGTGAGGAGGTAAGTACTATCATGTTCGGCCCTCAAAAAATGCAAAAATGAGTCTGTATGTTTATCATTATCAATGGACCCAAACTATTTTTGACAGGATAGTGAGAAATGACATTCTATAAATGTCCACTATGCTCGAGTTATAGAGTAAAAGTAGTTTGAAAAATCAGTTCCCATGTTAAGAGATGGAGAAATTTTGTCTTTTTGTGACATTGCTATGACCTTAACTCTCTTAAAAACTACTCACTTTTAAGTTGGAATGTAATCCAAATGTACTAACTTTCATTCATATCCATTCAGCTGTTGTAGAGAAATCATGATGACAAAGACACAACCAGAGATGGTGGAGGTAATAACAAAATGTTTTGTTGTAAAATGAAATGCAAATAAAAATGAAGAAATAATATAGTTATAGGTAGTAACACTTGCAGTTTAAACATGAAGTTGGCAAAGCATTAGAAACTAGTAGGCTTAAAAATTGTGTTTAGCAAAACATAAACTGTGTATGTTTTTCTCACATTTCTCTTACTTTATTCATTTCAGTTTCAAAATCATAAGTGTGTAGAAATAGCTTCTCAGGTTATATTTTTTGTCTCCCACAAGTCACTGCCCAAAAAGCTTTTCGTAAATACCAGAACTTGCCAGCTGAGCAAGACAATGGGAGTGAAAAGAGCTTTTGAGCTCTGGTATTGAAAGATCAGATAAAATAACCATTGGTCTTTTACATTGCTTTTATCACAAATTATAAGCTAGTTATGGTGTCAGAGAATAAATAATTAAAGCAAACGTCTTTGCTGGGTATATGAGAAATAAAGTGAGAATGGACATTAGGCAAACAGAACTGGGAATATTTTGTCTGATAACTATTTGAAGCCAGGTCTACTTTCTATCCAGAATAATTAATTGAATTAGGTCTCTGTTAGTTAACAAATTGAAGTTAGTTATATGCTCAGTACAGCAGCAGTGTTGGGCCATACAAACAGCCAGTTGTTCAGCCTAGAGAGTGAAAAAACAAGGTCAGATATTTATCTAAATGTTGTTCATGTATTTGATTAGTTAGAACAAAAACTGGCACTTTTCTGAATTGTCTTCATCCATATAACTAATTAGTAAATCAGAAAGATTGTCATAAATTTGCATGTTAAATGAGCATCCTGTATACAGTTTAATCAAACAACAACAATAACTTCTGTTAGGTTGTCATACGTGAGCAAAACATACGGTATAACCAGAACAGTGTCAGTTTCAGGAAACAGTCTGAATTTAGTTATTAGGTATTTGAATGCAGCTGTACCATTTACTATAGGAAAGCCAGATAATTAAGAAGCAAATTTATTGTTTTCACTTCAAATCTAAAATAGCTGTTTACTTTTTGTTCAGTGTTTTTGCCTGAGAAACAACTGAGGTTGTGGCTTTACAATATTCAATCTGATCATATAATCAGGTTTAAATATGTCCAAGATTATGTTTATTTAGGCTTTTGTAACTCTAATCAGTAAAGCTAACATGAAGATTCAAAGCATGTCTTCATTATTTTGACAGTTTTCAGTGTTTGCATTTCGTTAATAAAGTTGTGATTTATTGTTGATATTATTTTGTATTTCTCACTAACTTTAAGCTACTTCAGACATTTTTGTGCTTTACTTTTCTTTTTCTTTCATGTTTATAGCAGTTTTTGAGTGTTGTTCTTGCCTAAAACAATAGTTTTACATATTTTGTCATCAGGGTTAGGTCAGGTGTCAGGGATGTGTGAACCTAGTAGAAGCTGCAATATCAACCAGGATATTGGTTTAATTTCTGGATTCACTATTGCTCACGAGATGGGACATAAGTATGTTTTGTTCAATTTCAAAATACCCATTATTGTTAGATTTTCATTTTTATTTGTTTATTTATTCAATTATTATTATCTTTATTAATGATTACCAATTTCAGCTTAATATAAAAGTGCATAATGGTTTTTTTATACAATAATGCAAGTGCAGGAATAGTAACTGCTTATCTTGTATATATCAGTGTTTTTCATGAGATAATGTTTTAATTGTTTCACTGATATCTAATGTATTGAAAATTAGATATTTGGTATTATTAAATAAAATTTACCCCCCAGTAACAGCAATAAGTCTGCAGATTCACACTGGTAGAAACTGGGTTTAAATATCTGTGGTGGGCAGAGCACAGATAGCCCATTGTGTAGCTTTGTGCTTAATTACAAACAAATAATTAAATACAATTTATTACTACACTGACACAGATTTGATTTATCACAAAGACAACTTGAAAGGGTGTAAATAAAATCTTAGCTTTTTATTTTGAGATTATTGAAAATTTAAACTGTTTTATGAGTTCTATGACAATTGAGATCATGTATTATATAGATTCTAACATTATTCTGGCAGTAGAGGGCCAAGTGTGACATACTAGCTAATGTACTAGGTGTTGCTTCAAAAAATGCACTCGTAACTTTGAGACCATAGGTATGGTATATAAGGCAGAGGGATCAAATTCTACCATTCAGTCATATGAGAATAATTCAAGAGTTTGTGGTAAAGTCCCTTTTTATAGCTGTCTTTCCTCTAGTTTATCATTTCACAGATAAGGTATGGCTTATGTTGTTTTACTACTAATAGTAGAACATTTCAGTAATTGAATGTTCTGGTGAACTGATAAGTATTAAACCTTTTCTTCAATTTTTTAACATAGTCAAAATAAAACTTATAGTCTGAAACACTACATTTGCCTTTCATATTTTTATAATATAATTACTCTTGGCACTCAGATTTGCTTCATTTGAGTTAATTATTATACAATGATTCTACATATTATAGTAACTTTCATCACTTACAGCTTTGGAATGCAGCACGATGGATTTGGAAACAACTGTGCTGTGGGACTAAATAGATCTGGACACATCATGACCACTCAGCTTTCTCAACTGGTCCATCCAATCACATGGTCACCTTGTAGTCGTCGTTATATAACAAACTTTTTAGAGTAAGTATAATTTGGAAACTATCATTTTGAAATCCATCTATCTGTTATAACAGTTTCACAATTTAAGCACATATTTTGTGTTGTTGTAACATGCTTATTTGCACTGATTGCTCTAAAACAGATTTTGTCAAATAATTCTATTTTTACTCTTCCCAGTGGCTCAGCAGTATTTCTGGGAACTTACAGTGCTAGTATCCGGATTGCGATGCCTGTGGTGGGCAGAGCACAGATGGCAGCCCATTGTGTATCTTTGTGTTTAATTACGGACAACAATAACAGTTGCATTTTTGCACTTATCAACTTTCTTGAGCTGCCATAAGATGACAAATGTCATCAGTAATGATAATAGAATAGTACACTGTTTCTTATGGGCATTTTTCTTCAGGCTTTACCATGGAAAAAACAGCTGAAGTACAAAACCAGTTGTGGAAACAACATTAAGAGGAATTATTGGTATAAATAAATAGGAAACTAATTAAATAAAAGACTTATTTTTACTGGCATAAATTATCAGTTTTTGCATGATACTTTAATAAGTTTGTAACGTTGTTTACCACCAATGTGCATATTTTTTATGTTTTTCACAAGTCTGTAACCACAGGTTTAAAGTAATATTATTAATAATCAGATTATTTTCATTTATACCAGCTTTGTTAATTCTGCTCAATAAGAAAAATATGGACACTGAAGCAGTTAATAATACTTGTTTGTTTGTTTTTCAATTTCGCACAAAGCTACATGAGGGCTATCTGCACTAGCCATCCCTAATTTAGCAGTGTAAGACTATAAGGAAGGCAGCTAGTCATCACCACCCACCAGCAATTCTTGGGCTACTGTTTTACCAACGAATAGTGGGATTGACTGTAACATAATAACGCCCCTGGCTGAAAGGACGAGCATGTTTGGTCTAATGGGGATTTGAACCTGTGACTCTTGGATTGCTAGTCAAGTGCCTTAACCACCTGGCCATGCTAGGCCATTCAATAATATTTAATGGTGAAATCCTTCACATATATGCCAATTGGGGTTTGGTTTGTTTTGAATTTTGCTTAAAACTATATGAGGGCTATCTGTACTATTTGTCCATAATTTAGCAGTGTGAGACTAGAGGGAAGGCAAATGGTCATCACCACCTACTGGCAACTTTTAGGCTACTCTTGTTCAAATAAATAGTGGGATTAACCATGACATTATAAAACCCCTCATGGTTGGAAAAGTGAGCATGTTTGGTGGGATGAGGATTTGATTTCTTGATCCTTAGATTGCAAGTTGAGCACCCTATCCATCAAGCAATGCTGGCAGATGTGATATAATGAGTTAGTGTGCACAAACTATAAATCCAACATTTCTTGGTTTGCTGATCACTGCTCCAAAAACTTGTTCCACAATTTTGAGCAATGTATGAGAGTGACAGTCATACCATATTGTTTTTCCAAAGAAGAGTAGGCTATGAGTTGATGGTTGGTGGTGTTGACTAGTTGTCTTCCTTCTAGTCTGTGACTTCGAAACTAAAAGATTGTGATACTCACTAATGAGATTGCCATTTTATTAATGTTCCCTAATGGCACAGTGGTGTGTCTGTGGACTTATACCGCTAGAAATCAGGTTTCAATACTTGTGATGGGCAGAGCACAGATGGTCTGTTGTGTAGCTTTTGTATTTAACTTAAAAACAAACAAAAACTTATTACTTTTGTGAAGGAATGTCATTAGAAATGTAATAGATGATCTATTTTTATTATATCAGATAATTAAACAAATTACTGATGTATGTAAGCTTTTGATTTGCCTGCTATAATCTATCATTTTAAGAGAAATGGTACAGATATTGTGCTAACAGTCTGACTAAGTTATGCAATTTCATATATTTTGTTCAAATGATTGATGTTCAGTAATGATATTTCTAATTTTAGCTCGGGACAAGGTGAATGCTTGAAGAATAAGCCAAGGTTTGAAGAGTTTGACTATCCAAGTTTTCTTCCAGGAGAATTATACAGTATTGATGAACAGTGCCAATCTCAGTACGGCTCATTATCGACAATTTGTGAGGAAGCGCAGGAGGTAGACATGGAATTTGTGTTTTGTTGATCTAGATTTCTGGTGTATTGATGAATGTCTAGAGCAAAAATAACTTAAAGCAGATGTAGAACGATGTACATGTTTATAGCATCAATTAAGTTTTCAAAATCAATACATAGTATATATTTACAGCACAAGAATAAACAATATTTAATTACACATATCTATTTTGGCATGTTTTAGAAGAGGACAAAAGTGTCACTATTAATGGATAGAACAATTTATTCATTTTCTTTGCATTTACTCCAGCTATCATAAGTAATGTTTTAAATATTATAAAAGAGGAAAAACTTGTAAGTCTAAGTTGCTAATTACTATTATAAACTAATTGCTAGAATAAATAACTTCAAATTGTCATATTAATTAATGAAGAATAATATTGAATTATACTTGCTTTTAAAACATATGCACAGAGGTTGGAGTAATGATTGAAAATGCCCAACTGAAACATCATAATAATGTGTATAGCTCACCTTTTCCTGCTAGAACAACTCCAGTTTAATGTGGTAAAACATCTGTTTACAAATTTTGAAAATTTTACTGATGAATTAGGTGTTATTTCTGGATGAGAGATATTTCTAACTCCTTGAGGAATGGAGGTGTTTGGAATATGAAAAAACCCGATTTGATTAATTTTGGATCTAGAGAATGAGAAGTCTAGAGGTAATGGGTAAAGACAGAATGTGAAGGCCAGATGTTTAAAGTCAAAATAAGAATGCTGGAAGAGTTGAATAAAGCCAGACTCTTGAAATGACCCAACTAAAATTCTTTATGTGTAAAGTGCATTGTCATCCTCAAATGTTCTATATTCAGCTAGATAAACACAGTGCATCGTGGGTAAGAAATGATAAACTATAATCTTCAAGTAAATGATCTGTTATTTTCCAATTCAGAAGAGTAATGAAACTCTTTCTGCACCATTATAATTTAATTCATGTCACAGTAGTGCTCCAAGCAACAGAACTGTCATAATTAAGCATTCAGGGTTGTATAACTCCTTCTGTTGATGTCAAAAGTAATTACATCTGTTTTATGAAAAGAGCAAATGCAAAATTGCCTGGCAAGACAATAATTCTTGGGTTCAGTGTTTGTGACCATTGCACTATTGACCATGTTTACGACTATTAGTTGGTGAAATCATTGGTTTAGGTATTACAGCACATCCAAGATAACCTGGTTTGTGAAGCAGTTATCTTATTTTGACATATGCTGTAGTTTTTCTTCCTAAAATCTATCCTCTTTGAAAGTTTGAGACCCTCAATTAAAATCATTTGCTTCTTTCTATGTCATTTGACAACTAACATGGAATAGGACTAACAAGTGCTTAAATAATTGAGATTACCTGATAAGAAATTAGTTGAATAACAAATTAATTACTTAGCTGGAAATCTAGTTAGTTTAATAATCAGCAAAGAACCAATACCTTTGTAGCAGATGTATACTCTTAGTTGGTACATCCAGATACTACAGAATATCTGTTAATAAATTTTGTCAATGTCGGAGCAACCAATCCAAATGTTACATAAAACAGCTTGACATTCATATATGTTCAAAAGAGATAGTAAATTATGTTAATTTAAAAACTAATCAACACCTAGTTTGCTTTTGTATTTCCATCTTAAACTATATTATTTTGTAATTTGAATTAAGTATTTAATGATAGCGTGATCTATTCTGTGTATATAATCCTTATGAATTTGAAATAATGCTACAACCAACTACTGTTTTCTTGTTAATCAAAGTTAATCGTTAAGTTGACAGATCTCTAGCTTATTCATGATTTAAACAGCTGTTTTGTTTTTGATGAAATTAAAATAATTTATTCAATAACCTAATAGAATGTGAAAACAATACAAATTTCTACTAATACAGGTAAGTACTGAATTTAATACCATATGTTTGTGCTGTAACTAATACAAGAAAGTGATATGAATGACAATCGTGTCGAGTTATACGTTTTGCATAATGCTTAAAATTTAAGACTTTTTATTGGTTAAGAAGCATGATGATACAATGCAATGTATCTATAAAATTTGAAAGATCATCATAAGTTTTTGGAATACTTAGAATTTATCACTGAAAGAGGATTATTATTTCATCACATCAAATGAAGTGTAAATATTATTTATCTTTTAATAGCAAACACAACAGTAGCTAATTGCTGGTATATCTTTTGCAAGAATACTATTAATAATAGGATAGAAATGTGTTTGTGATGTTTTGTGATCTAAAGGAACCCTGTGAGGCTCTGTGGTGTGAACAGCCACAAGGAGGTTGTGCAACAAATCACATACCTGTACTAGATGGAACACCTTGTAATGACACAAAGGTGATGAGTGGAGTAAGTTTCATTGTAACATATTTGTTTTTCTCTGCAAAATAACATTAAATTAGTGTGTGGAATGAAATCAAAAGTATATATTTAGAAGAAAAAAACATTTGGAAATCAAAAGCACGATCCTGATCAAGCTGCTTTTGTATATATTTAATTTAAAATGGAATTATATACTGTTTTTATTTTTGTGCTTTTCAAAAACAGTTTGAAATATATGCAATAATGATAAGCATTAGAAAGGTCTTTCTAAACCAGCAGGTTTGATATTTGTCATAAAAATCATGTAAATTGCACGTACTTGTTTTTATGTTCCTTTCAGCTTGTCTATTTCATGTTCCTAATCAGTGTGAAAAATAACTTCTGAAAAATATTTGCTAGTTACGTGGTTTTTGGTTTTCAGTTTTCACCAGCTTTCGATGTTCAAACCGCAACTTTTATTAAAGTCATTTTGAACTCTTGAATATGCCATTTAAGTTATTTAAATTGTTGCTAAAGCAAAACTATCTCATTATGAAGTAATTTGCAAAATAATCATCCAATGCAGTAGTTTAAGAAACTGAAAGAACATTTTAACAAAATCCGAAAAAGATTATTTCAAAGATATCATAACATATATGTAAAAACAGATATTTAAATTTTTATTTCAAAAATTGTTTATTATTGTGGATTTATAATACCAGTTTTAAAGCACCATATAATTACTTTTGGTTATTTAATTAAGAGAAAAATGCACCCATTGAAAGGCATTTACTTGACAACATATGCATATCTACACCTGTAAACTCATCTTATTCAGAGCTTCCATAACAAAGAGGTAAAGACAGGAACAAAGCTGTTTACAAATAGCTCATCATCATCGAGTTTTTCTATCCTCAACACTGGAAAACACTATTCTTACATGTTTTTTGTTTTTTTTTGCAAATTAAAAAAACAAACTAGCAATTTCAGCTTATGATCTCATAGCTGTTTGAATTTAATTATAATTTTTCTTTATCTATTTCAGTCTTGTCCTTGTTTCTTTAATTTATTTAGAAATTTGCTTTTTCATTTCAGAGACAATTCTAAACAAAATTATAGTTTTTTTTATACTCTTTTTTTTTAGTTACTTAATATCACTTTAGTCTATTGTTATGTTTCAACAATGTTTTTATGCTTTTTATCTCAAGTGGTGCCACAGTGGACAGTGTGTAACTCGTGGTACTAAAATTGAGAAAGTGGATGGGAGTTGGGGAAAATGGTCAGACTGGAAAGACTGTTCACGTAGTTGTGGAGGTGGAGTGGAGTTCAGTGAACGGCTCTGCAATGATCCCAGGTCAGTGACAGTGTTGGTTTAAATAGTTGCACATAATCAGTGTATAATATTGTATTATAGATGTCAGTTTACCTGATGATGAACATGAGTGGTCAAAATGTGCTATAAAGTTAAAAAGTAAATAAAAACAGTTGTCTTAAGACTTTTATTTCAAGTATGTAGAGCATTTCCTTTTCTTACAACAAACTTTACTCTAGCTGTTCACATTTTGAGAATAAATTTTATCTTGGTAAAGCTAAAATGATTATTGTTCATAGAAGAATATTTGCAGAATGTTTTATATTTATAAAGTGATATATACAATTGAGTAAAATAACATAATTTTGGGCATAACTTTGTGGTAACACCAAGTTAATTTTTTTGTTAATTATCATTACCTGTAATATGATTTTTGATAGCTTTTATAGAGTTTTATATAAAACTATTGTAATGTATTAATTAACATTTGTGGAATACAGCATTTGTTATCTACTATCACAAATTAAAGTGATCCATTACTTACTTAAATTGACAAAATAAAACATTGATTTAATAACTATAATTATGATTGTAATTTTTCGTCAGTGGAAGTGAGCGCTACTCATTTTTCCACTCAATTTCTTGCTTTTTAACAAGACTTAGTACTGAAAAAAAAATCTGTACTTATTATAACTAGGGAAATTTTAAATTATACTTGAAAATTTGATGTGTAAAATTGAGAAAGTACCTAACAACTATGTACATTATTTGCCTCCAAGGAGGAACTATGGGTGCTTTTATGTTAAATGTATTAATATAAATATAATGATGAATGTATTAAGTTAAAGATACACTTAAAAGTAACTGAGAAAATGTTTTTTATGAAATATAGTAAAACTGATTTGCCCACCAGGAGTTACTAGCAAAGTTCATGAAATAACTGCTTTCAATAGTAATAGAAAAAAAGACTTGAAGCATTTACAAATTATTTAATATATATTTCTGTAGCAGAAATGATTAGTTGTTCTCTTCTTCTAAAAATAGGTACAACAAAAGAAAAACTTGCTTAAGATTGTTTATTATAGGTTTATAACAGTTAAATGTCTTTGCATAATTTTTGGAATTTATATGTGATGGAAAATCTGATTAAACTTAATTGTGATTTGTTACAATAACTAAAACTCACAGCAGAACAAAACTAAATTATTTACTTGAGAATAATTGTGAATAAACTTTAGTATGCACATCTATCTACCACTTTATTTCAACCCATCCTCTTCACAAAGGCTTTTATAGCACATTGCATTTATTAACAAGTGGAAAATCAATTGTGTTAGGTGATTGCTGCTGCCCCATAACTGTGTAAATGTAATCATGTCACGACTAGTTTGTAAGACAGTGTGTCCAAGCAAGGTCTTCTCTAACATATGTGAGATAAAAGTATAAATGACAAGCAGGAACATTGTTAACAAAGATGGTTTTTCACTGATGTTTTGAAAAAAATATTTGCCATCAAAATTAATCAACAATAGTAGTCAAATGGGTAGAGGTCCGTCACTAAGAAAAAAGATAGTTGCCAGCTATTGGTGACTGAACTATGCAGAAGCGATTAGATGTGATTATAAAGTGCAACATGTGACATGTGTCTAATTTTACTGATTTCTTTAGTTGTGGTCAAAATGTGACTACTTTCAATCATACTGTTTGAAGGAAATTACAAACTTGTATATAATAACCACCAATCCACTCAAAACCCAGTGGCATTTCTAGAATTTTTTATTGGGTGAGGCAGATTGAGATTAAATCAGGAAGTGGGTAAAGTGTTGTTACATGCAAAATAAAGAGATATATTTGATTTTTTTAGAAGTGTTTTTTTTTTAATTACCAAACTGATGCTATTTCAAAACTTCTTGGTTTCATCTGATTGGAGGTACTTTTTTGGGGTTTATGTTGCATTGTCCAAACAAATAAACAAAAAATATGTCACTTGAAGTCACAATGTTGAGTGAATTTTAAAATATTAAAAAAACTAAATCCTGAAGTTTCTAACCATGCTACTGCTAAAATCATTTATCTCAAATGTAAAAAGAAAGATTTTATCTCATTGGATGTGGCTTGAGTACATAATCATCACCATATCTCTCATTAATGTCAAAATCAGTGCCAAAATAATTATCTCAAGTGCAAATTGAAAACTGTAGCTTCAGTAGGTGTGGCTTGAGTACTTGTTCTTTCACTTTATTTTTCACTAATGTCCCATCACTGCGAAAATAACTTATCTCAGATGCAAACAGAAAGTTGTGACTTCAATAAAGCTTAGCTTCATTGATGTTAGAATGTGAATCTGTAGAACACACGAAACACTTTATGCTACTTGTGTTGTCCAATAAATTGTCTTCAATAAATGGGATAAAATTAAGTTGCTAATACAAAACTTGTTTGATTCTTTTACATATGAGAAGTGAGAAAAATCATTGTAATAAAATTCACTCATTTGTCATCAACATTTAAATCATGTAACAACTGTTGCTTAAATTCTAATATTATTGTGAATTATATATTTAGTTAATTGACATAGAAATGTAACCATTAATGCTGAGATTAATGAATGGAAATAATCAGTTTGGTTTGTTTTGAATTTTGTCCAAAGGTACACAAGGGCTATCTGTACTAACTATCTCTAATTTAGCAGTAATAGACTTGGGGGAAGGCAGGTAATCAACACTACCCACTGCCAACTCTTTAGTTATTCTTTCACTAACAAATAATAAGATTGGTCATCACATTATAATGCTCATGGCTAAAATGATAAGCATGTTTGATGACAAGGATTCAAGGTCCTGACTCGCATATTGCAAGTCAAGTGCTCTAAACTCCAGGCAGTGCCAGTCTAAATTGAAAGAAATTCACGTTTCAGAAACCTGGAGCACCATAATGACACAGTACTGTTATGAAGTAGTTTTATTTCAAGAATGGGTTGAGTTGATGTGTTCAAAGGAAAATTAGATTATAATTAAAGTAATTGCTTCAGTACATATTTTAGTGCTGAAATACATTTTTTAAGATGTGGTTGTAAAAACATTTTCAATAAAAATATTTAAACAGAAATCAGGTGAGTTAATTGCTATTTTTATGTGTATAGTAATAATTTTCTGTAGAAGCATGTAGTAAAAAACTCACTTGTAGAAAGAGCATCACATTGTTCAATTACTGGTCATCCAATTAAGTATTTTTATTTTACTTTATTTCCAATATCTCACATATTGAAATGATGTTAGAATATGTTCTAGTTCATTGATATCCTAATATTTAATTACCTATTAACATGTTACTTTGTATTTTTTTTAGATTTCTATTCTAGTCTCTTCATATTAAACAATGAACCTAAAAAAAAACAGTTTGCAAAAAACGTTTCACAAATCTGTGTGGAATATATAGAACATCCAAGTTCACACACAAAAAGTATTATCAATATTAAAGATCTTGCAGAACATTATCTTATATATGTAATACTTTGTACATATAATTTCAGGCCTATGAATGGTGGAGAGTACTGCATTGGCCATAGGAAGAGATTTCGGATTTGCAATAATCAGGTAAACTATGAGGAAATGAAGATTAACGTGGGTTTTGCTTTAATTAATATTGATTAAATCAATTATTTATAAGCTGTTAATAACCAAACTTAACTATTGCAGTTTTGTAACATATTAGTTGAGTATCTGACACTCCCCTTCAATATCTAAAAACTATACAGTGGAGCACCAATTAAGCCGTGGACCAGTAAACCGCGAAATCACTTAAGCCGCTGTAGCAAGTCTTGTGAGCGAGGATTATCGCGGCTCACCGCTAATTTAAGAAGTGTAAAAACGCGGCTTACGAATTTAATCCTGGCTTTATAACTTCAAAGAGATATTTAAAAAGGATTTGCTTTAATTTGGGAAATAAATAAAATATATTACAATAGAAATCGACCGTTAATCTACCTTATCCTCTCTCTATGTCAGCTTTATGGAGGCCGCCATTGTTACCGAATCACACCTCTCCATACATTAAAGTTAATGCACAGTAAATCCGTGAAAAAAGTGATCAATAATTAAAGTATTATTTTTAATTCGATAATCTGATATTTTTATGGAATTGTATAAATATTGGCCACAAACCCAATAGAAATCACTTCAGTTTCTGAATTAATAATGAGCATATCATATTGACAAATTCCTACCCCATGAGTACCTAACGTAAACATGCATCATATGACATTGTATTTTTTATTTATTAAAAAGAGAAAAAGCGAACCATCGCAATGCATTGGTCGTTTGTGTTAAAATGGCACTTGTCAATTGTATTTGAATAGTCTATACATTAATATTATAATAATCACGCAATGGTCCGGATGAGGCTCCTTGGTGGAACTGTTGGCGACTTCGGCTTTTCAGTCACAAAGGTTTAAGCCGCGGTTAAGCAGGTTGACCCCCCAAATACCGCGGCTTAACGTCGCTCCACTGTATTTGGTAATGAGAGTGGTTTAAAATGAGATGGATAACTAGCCCTAATTTCTTGGACAATAAAATTATCATCATGTTTATCATCTGATTGCTTTCCATTTTCATTTAAGATGACTTTTTCAAATATTATAATTATTATTCCTTTAAAGCATTTACATTAGATAAAGAATTAAAACATACATTTAGTTATTTTGAAATAGGTTATGGCTATGTGTTTATAAGCTTGTCATTGTATATGAACCACCTATGTATTTATTTGTTTGACATTTAGTTTCATCCTTATATGGTTTTGTCTTAGTATGTTCTTGAATTATGTGTATATAGTATTACACTTTGATCAGTTACCATAAAGGAAACTTCTATCAGTCTTGTAGGAAATTTTTATCCACACTTTTGAAGATATACAAGAGCAATTAACCATTATGCTTGACTGCAGAATTCTTTTTAATTAGTTCATTAAATTTTTGAATTACATATGTTTAGAAATAGCAGTTCATATTTATCTTTTAACTATTATAACTCATTGTCTAAAAGGTCTTTTTTTCAATAGCAGAACTTTCAGCTGAGCTAGAATGTGATAGCAAATATCATAGCTAAAAGTACATTAAAGTGGCTTTAAATACCTTATTTTGTGACTGCACTGAAAATTTAAAATTGCTAAATTAACACGTTCTAATGAAACTAAGACGAATAACACAATGATCAATTATAATTAACAACTACATTGTATAAACCGAGGTATTTTATGTACACAGTACATTTCTTGTTTAAAATAAACACATTTTTATGTTTTGATTAATCAAAAACTAAACACACTCATATATAATATTATATGAGATTGTTTTTGTTTCGGTTTTTTTTTTAATTAAAATGACAATCTCGTATAATTAGTCAGAGGTTTTGGTTTGCTGTTTTTAATGCAGTCCTTCCTTATGATTTTTACTTATTTTACTGTTTACTTTCATTAAAATGTATTTATTTTCACTGTAATGTTACATGTATACATCTTCTTTTAAAAGGACTGCCCTTCTAATTCTGAAGACTTTCGAGCAATTCAGTGCTCCGAATTCAACATGGTTGAATTTCGTGGGAAGTTTTATGAATGGATTCCTTTTACAAATGGTAAGTTGGTCTCTTTATTTATAATTGTGTAATTTTCATAGTATTTTTGGCAAAGTTTGTTTATTTGTTGTTAAGTGCAAAGCTACATGATCAACTATTGATGTTATACCTGCCAAGAGTATAAACCCAGGTTTTAGTTGTGTGAACCCTCAGATTTACTGCTGAGCCAGTGAGGGAGGGGTCAGCAAGTACAGAAAAATGCAACATTTTAGTCATAGATGGATGAATACATTATATTAAAATGTGTATGAATAATCAAATCACCAAGTTACGAGAGAATCACAGTTGATGAAATGTTGCAGTGGAGTGTGATGTATTAGAAATACATTTTGACACTGCTTTTAACAAGATTTATCAGAACTATAATGTGACATTGATTGTTGTTCATGAGTAGTGTGATTCCATCAAAAAGTGAAAACTTTTGTGAAGGGTATGTAACAGTGATTTCCAATGCAAAATATTTGTATGCTAGAATCATAAAAATCAAGGTTGGATAATTTTGAAGACAAACCTATCCATTGCACTTAATAACATTGTAAAACAAAGGAATATGGGTCAGCTAGGTGCACCAGAGCTGTCCGAAAACAGATCTTCAACAAATGGTATCCCAACTGTGGTAAGTAAATTATATGACTTGTAATAAGTGAGAATCTATGAACATAAAGGTCAGTGGCAGAAGCCATCAACATTCCCTAGTCATCATCATGTAACATAACTAAGAAGGATCTTCATCTGGAAAACCAGTGCAATTCATGTGCATACAAGCTGCTTCTGCAATATAACCATTCAAATGTTGCATACCAGAACCAACTGGTAAGTAAAACAAATATTTATCTGATTCCACATTAAAATATTGTCACGTTGTCAGTTTCAGAACTTATAGATTTCTATGTGATTGGACTGTTGAAAAGAGAGCAGAAAACCACAATTTTCATACATTATATGGATTAGGAAGAGCCAATATGGTATAGGGATGTGTTTTGACACAGTTTCTTCTATTATATAAACCACTCTTTAGGGTATTGTTAGAATACATGGTTGTCAGATTGAGCATCAGTAAACATGGCAATATGGATTGTAATGACATTATGAGACTCCAAAATAATTTTTATATAACGTACTTCATATTGATATTTTCATTTATATACACAGAAAGTTAGAGATAGCCATTAAACAAATAATAAATTTGTCTGAACACTTTCTCAAGAAAAAAAAAAACTGTTTTGGATTAGATATTTTATTTAAGTAAATAATAATGAAAACTGGTAACTTTAAGTTTATTATACCCAATTTTATATGAGCCCTTCCAGAGCCCTTTCTACTTGCTACATTGTCTCCATGAAGGTTTATTACACTCTGTGATTGTATAATCAGTGTTGTGGAGCTCATTCAGCTATTAATATGATATAGTACCGAGGCTTTGAAGTAGAATTAGCTAGTAAAATTTGGAATCAGCTTAACCATTACTTTTACACTGTATGATTAAGCTTGCAAAACTTGATTAAGTACAACTATAGAGCTAATTGTCTCGAAATTTGTAGTTATTGTATTTGTAATATGACACTGTGTTAGTTACTATTCTAATGTAAAAGTAACAAATACTGTAATATCTACTGAAATTTTACAAGTAGGTTACCCACAATTCTAATGCTGTAGAGAATTGAATTAATTGCCAAAATGGTATTTGGGACAGTAAATTTTAGATTTAATTGGGCAGTAATTTAAAAATTACAACATGGAATGAACAAGGAAAAGCCTGAAGAAAATGTATTATAAATAACTTTTGTTGACTAATTGAATGGTATTTTCTGTTAGGTCAGTTGAATCCTTGTGCACTCTATTGTCAAGCTATTGGTTATAAATTCTACTCACAGAAAGCACTGAAAGTTATTGATGGGACTCGTTGCTTCCCCGACACCAGTGATATCTGTATAGACGGCCAGTGTGAGGTGAGTTGAAATGAAGACATTTTTGGTCCTTGTACTCCAATATGTTTTCATATTTTTGCTATGGTGTAGTCTGTAGAATACTGTTACACATTTGACACATCAAGGAAACTAGACCAGCACCCAATAGAGAGCATATTTCAGCATTGATGATCTTTGGCTCTCAAAAAAAAAAAAAAGAGAGAGAGAGAACACGAAAATGTGTCCATATGTCTGTAGTTATCAACAGATGCAGATAATTTTAAGCAGGATAATGAGAAATAAGATTTTACATAAGTCTCCAACAAGCTTGATCAAAATACAGTCATTTATGACTGAGTTACAGAGCAAATATAGTTTGAAAAATCAATCTTCATGTTAAGAGATAGGATTTTGTTTTATTGTTATAACCTTGCTGTGAATTTAACCTGTACTTTTCAAAACCTAATAATTTCCAAGTTGCATCATAATCCAAATGTATACCAATTTTAGTCTAAATAAACCTATTTAGCTGTTTTTGAGAAATCATTTTGACAAATACATGCACAGAGGGGTGAAAACAACCTCCATTCATCTTTGGTGGCAGAGATGATAATCAGTCTAATATGTATTTTATGTTACATTTCATGACCGATCATAAATAGTAAACAGTACATTTTTGTATGTGAAAGTTCTCTTTTCAAACCCTTGCTAATGGGTTTAAGTATGTGCATATGTGTTTTTCCATGAGCAAAAAGAAATTAACTCCCAATAGAAATACAATTTTTATCAAAATATTTTTTTACTTGTTAAAGCTCCACTTGGACATGAAGATATGAAGATAAATTTGATATTTCTTTATTCTATTAATAACAAAAAAGTGGAAAGAAATTGTTCATTGAATGCTCAGTAGTCCTTGCTACAGTACTAATTTTCTGCTTTTTTAAATTCAATCTGTTTCTAGCATGTAGGCTGTGATGGTATTTTAGGATCCATGGCTATAGAAGACAGATGCCGTGTTTGTGAAGGTGACGGTACAGCTTGTAGGACGGTTTTAGGATTTGTGAATGATTCATTTGAAAACAGACAAAAAGGTTTGCTTCTAATATGATATTTGATCATATGGTAGTTAATACAGTACACAAACCTTTCCAATACTGTCTGCAAATGCCACTGTAATAAAAAATTCCTTCACTTGTATAATCATTACCTTCATTTGGAATCAACTGCTTTGTTGTTGTTTTTTTGCAAAGATTTGAAATAGTCAGTTCTGCATGCATGATTAAGTTATTTTCTCATTTTCCCTAATTTAGAATATGTAGAAATTATTCGACTTCCTAAAGGAGCTGTGCACATTCATATTAGAGAAAAAGAAGAATCCACCAACTTAATTGGTAAGATACATTATATGTTGTTGTCTTCTTGGTGCAAAGCTATATATTGGCTTATCTGCATTATATCCACCATGAGGAATCAAGTAACAAATTTTGGGGATGTAACTCTGCAGACTTGCAACTGACTCACTGGGGGACAAATTATATGTAGCTGACTCATTGTTGGTGGACCATTATATTCTTTTCAGTTCTGTCATAATAGAATTTGGTGTCAGCTTGGTAATTTCTTGTTAACATAATTAAAATCCATCTAATAATAGCAATCAAAAAAGAATGTTGTTAGGAAAAATTACTGCAAACTTTCAATGTCTGATTAAAATTAAATATAAATTAACAGGTTTATTAAATGCAATAAAGTCAATCTGTGTGTTAGATAACTAATTCATTTCACATTTCTCAGGATTCAACTATTTCCAACTGATAGACATTACAAAGCTCTCATATAGACATTAACCACCAGTACCAGAACCACTTATGTAAGATACCGATGAAAGAAAACAAAAAACTTTGGTATTTATAAGGGACATATTTGATGAGTTACTTTTTACTCTTTTTCTGTAATGTAGGTAAAATAACTATATTGAAAAAAACCACATAAAACATCAAACCTTCCTTGTAGAAAATTCTATAGAAATGTTATATGAATGTTCTGTGCCAGGAAAGGATTTATCATAAAGGATGAATAATATTCTGAATGTAACAAAATGTTACTGATGACCCTCACCATTTCACAATGTTATATTTAAACTGATATGGACAACAACTCTTCTAAGATTGTAATACAACACTTCAACAAGCTCTGATCGTCTGGTAGTAATTCAGTTGTTTTTCAGTCAGATTAAGCATGCATGAGATAAATTTGAGTTTCACATTCAGTACCATAACCCTGTACCAAAATCTGTGAAATAAGTAATACATGTCTCAATAATTGAACAAGTCACCTTACTTCAGAGTATTCCATAAAAGTTATATGTTTGTTACTGTGCACTTCATGGACCATGTTGCTGCAAATGTTTATAGCTTACTTATGCAAATAACAGATTTTATGAAATATTTATAAAATAGCTCAGGCTACACTTTTCTTAAAAACACCTTATCATAAATAAAAAATAGAAGCTGCATGCAATACTGCATTCTGTCTACACTCTTAAGATTATTGGTAATGACTTTGTAGTGCTTGTCATTTTTATGCTGCAAAATAAATAAATTATCTTATTGACTTGTTTGTTTATTTTCAGAGCAAAGTCACAGTGAGCTATTTGTTGTGTCTGTTGGGGAAGGGGGAGATCGAACCACAGTTTTTAGTGTTTTAAGACCTACCTGGGAATATTTTATCAATAATCTAAGGAAAAGGATGTCCAGTATTTCTTTCTGACTCTATGACTATGCTAAATGGTTTACTCGAAGTAACTGCAGTCAGAGAGAAGAAATTTTCATTGGTTATCATAAAGTTTAGAAATGCAGGCATCTAATAATGCTGAGATTGAATATTTTATTATTTGCTTTCTTAAGTGAGTTACAGAAGAGTTGGTGTAGAAAATTCATCTGTTATATTTATACATCTTTTCAGCATTATTATTCATACTTTGGAGGATATGAATGAGTTATTTACCAAAAATGTCTTTCAAAGACTTGTAAAATCTGCTCATCTCTGTAGGTCACTTTCATTCCTGTATTATGAAATAAAGGTCAACTGTAGTTTAAATGGTTGAATATTATTGCATTCCAACATGTGTCTTTCAATACTAGTGGGATACAGAGTTTTATCCTCCAATATGCTTTGTATTTCTGCTGAAGCCTCTTGACCATGGAAATAGAGTATTCAAGTTTGCAACTTGTGTATGCATTCTTCAAAGTACTTGTGCATAAAGTCAGTTATGTTCTTAAGTGAAAGTAAAGGTTTTAGTTTAGTTGGATTTACAAATACAGTTAAATTAAACCTGTGAATACTTGTTATGAAGTGTTTTCTTTCTTATGTTATGCAAGTGGAAACTGTTACCATTCTTAGAAATCCAACAATCAGCAATGGAGAATAGTCTCTACCTTTTAAATTCAAACTCTGTCTCATACATACGTCAATATATGCTTCACTTCTCAACTTTTAAATTGCCTTTTAAGAGCTGAAGATGATATATAACTTGTTCAAAAGCTCGTCAAGGCCTGATTGTTAGATTGTCTGACTTGCAACCTGAGAGTTACAGTTCAAATCTTTATCACCAAACATGCTTGTCCTTTCAGCCTGGGGACATTATAATATGATAGTCAACACCAACCACCATCAACCCTTGGGCTACTCTTTAACAACAAATATTCAGATTGACTATCAGTGATAAATTAAAACAACTAGTGCAGATAGCCCTTGTGTAACTTTGCACAAAATTTAAACCAAATAAAACCTATCAAAAGGTCATCGAGACTTATTTCACTGCCAGGAATTGTATTTTGTAAAATGTGCTAGCGGACAAATAAAGAAGTTAAAGAATTTCTCTATTACTTAGTACATTTGACAATGTTATTTCATATGTTTTACCCCTCAAATGCTGTGTTGTATTTCAGTGTAAATAATTTTTGAACATTTCTTGGTTATGTGCAAGGGTTATAATCAACATCCTTATCCTAGCTCTGAAAACAACCAATGGTTCTTATCATTTGAATGGCAAAAAGGAAGTAAGCTGGCCAATGACATATGCCATTCTTGGAACTAGATTTCATTATATGAGAACAAAGTCACATCATGAATTTCTTCATGCTCTTGGTCCCTTGTCAGAGGAGCTTATAGTCATGGTAAGTATGAGTCAGCTTTTTGAAATTCATTTGTTACTGTTGGGTGTAAAAAATAGATATTTCCATAATTTGAATGCCCTAAATCTCTCCATGCTTCTGATCCTTTGTCAGAGTAACTTGTAGTCACAGTGGGTATTGATCAGTTTCTTGATGTATCTTTGTCATTGTTAGGTGTAAATGATAAATATTATTACAGTTTGGTTTCTCTGAATTTTTCTGTGCAATTGATGATTGGTCAGAGAAACCTTTTGTCTTGGTAAATATGGACAAGGATCTTGAGGTCGCTCTATTATTGGTAAAATATAAGAAACAGATATCACAAGAGTTTGCATGATCTGATATTGATCTGCCCTGATGTCAATTTTAAATGTTGTTTTCTTCTTATGTTACTTTATAATTTGAACAGTACACTAATGATGAATTTATGTAATATTTTTATTTCAAAAATGGCTAGTTTCCACAAACAATGATATCATTCAAATTTTCTGAAGGGTTGAATATTTTATTTCACAATTAAATGTATACTTTTTTCCTTTTTAAGTTGTAAATCAACTATAGTTTTGAAGATAAAATGACTTTCTTTTCAAATAAAAAGTATAGTCAGTATAATCAGTCTTTTATTTTCTGTTGGATTGTTTGAAGTATGTTTTGCCTATCAAATTATAGCACTAAAATTTCCCTAAAATGTGTGTTTTTTTTTAATACCTATGTAACATTTTATTTTCGTTACCATTTGCTTCTCTAAAATGTTCAAAATCAAATTTTTCTGAGTTAGTATATTTTCTTACATTTAAAAATCAAACACTGTTTTCATCAGAATGAAATTGACATTAGTTCCTAAAAATAGAAACACTCTAACATTAATAACATTGAACTGATGTGATAAAAACATGTAGGTCCAAGAAGTCTTGATAAAACTGAAATAAATTGTGTGTTCTTAAAAGGTGTCCCTTTCTTCTTCAGGAGCAATCTGGGAATGCTCATTATAAATGAACAAGTGATATATAAAAATTTATATTATACTGAGTATTCCAAGATTGCTCCTGAAGAAGAAAGGTCCAGCTTTCAAATGTGCTTGGGTTATAAGGGTTTTTATTTCAGTAATAACATTGAACTGTTATTTTTGATCAGTTGATTGGTTAGGATGTTTTGTGGTTATTAATATTCAGCAAATTACAGATACCATGTACCACTATACTAAATGTCTAAATTATCCTATAAAATATATTATTTCATTCATGTGGATGTTTAACAGCTCCTCTTAGAAGAACCTAACAAAGGTGTTGTCTTTAGCTACAATATACCATTAGAGGCACTTTCTGACCAAGGTAAGAACCACAGGCATTATAAAATGCTTCTGTTGTCTTTAATACTGTTTGTATTGCATTTGATTTGTAGACTTTTTTAAACATAGAAATTCCTCAACAGTTAAAAAAAAAAAGTAAATAATAAAAGTTAATAGATTTTATACACACAGGATAGACTGTAGTAAACTCTTAAATAAGGAAAAATGAAACTACAACAGATCCTTTAGTGTTTAACAATTTCAGCTTAAATGGAAAGTCATGCGATAAATTAGCTAAACATCTAAGTCAGGAACCTTAATTTAGAACTGCTGACCAGGTCGATACCAAACAACATTTATAACTAACTAAACACAGGAGGAGAATATGTCTTCCCTCTACCAAGAATCTAATGTTCTGTACAACATGTTTAAGAGAAACCAAAGTCCAAGTACAGTATCCCATAAACCTAGATTATCTATGTTAATGATCATTCTCACTACACATTTTCAAGTGTTAACTACCAGATCTTGGAAAGTCTTATAAACCAAACTAGTTGCTTCTGTCTTGCATGTGACCAACATTCCTGAAGATAGACAGTACAGAAGTTGGACTAAGCAAGTAAAGAACTTTGAAATAACCATTTTAGCATGTAGCTATAGTTAGAGGTAGACATTAACTTAGTGTAGAATACTTACATGAAAGATTTAAAATTTTTTATGAGCATACTTGAATAAAGATATAGTATTTTCTAGTCACAGAAAATTTGGCAGTTTTGTGTAAATACAAAATAAGATATTTTTAGTAATACAGGGTATGTTATCTTTACTATACCATGGTTATTGAGTGGTGATAGCACCACAGAAAGGTCCAGCATGGCCAGGTGGTTATGGCGCTCTACTTGTAATCTGAGGGTCGTGAATTTGAATTCCCGTCACACCAAACGTGTTTGCCCTTTCAGCCATGGGGCATTATAATGTGATGATCAATCCCACTATATGTTATTAAAAGAGTAGCTCAAAAGTTAACAGTGTTGACTGCTTTTAATCTATTGCTGCTAAATTAGAGATGGCTCGCACAGATAGCACTTGTGTAGCTTTGTGCAAAATTCAAAACAAACCAAACCTTACAAGTGTGAGAATAAACTTTGTTATAGATACTATTCAGTAGCTAAATACTTGTTTCTTTTGTGTTTTTTTTACAATAACCAGGATATCTTTGATATTTTGTCTTTCAAAATAATATGAACAATACAAGTTTCAGTGACATTTCCAATGAATTGTTTTTAAACTGAAGTAATTAACAAAGCTTTTCTTTTAAGAATGATTAAGTGTGTTGGGTTTTGTTGTTGTTTTTTATAGTTTTGTATGATAGGTAATTACAAATTAAACTCTGTGAAATTATTTATGTTCAGCTGCTTACATACTTTTTGTCTTGTTGCTGACCTTCTAACACTGTATATTTCTTTCAGAGATTTTATGGCTTCATTTGAGTGAATTTTGTTATAAACCTACATAAAGAATGATTTTGTTTATGTTTCATATTTTGCACAAACCTATTCAAGGGCTATCTGACCCTAATTTACTAATAACAGACTAAATGGAAGGCAGCTAGTCAATATCACATTCTTCAGCCACATTTATATATAAAATTTACATAACTGCAGAAAAAATCTTTATAGAACTGAGTATCCAGAACTTATATTGCCAAACATGTAGAGCCATTATCATGTATTTTATTATGGTTTAAATTAGGATTTGAGTTTTACCCCTTAATAGCATGGAAACTAGTGGTTGGCAGTTCAGATTCCAGACATTACACAGAATTAAGAAAAACAGACTACCAGAGAAGACAGAGCATTAAATGTTTCTTTAATAATATCAGATGAATACAAATCACAACATTATTGACTGTAACTTACTAAACTAGGCCTTGTTGTTGGTGCTGACAGTTTTTTGTTACAACTTTTTAAAAAATTGATATTTTTAGTTTATTAGTTAACATGGTGTATACCAACATGGTCATCACTTTAATATATCCAAGATAAAAACATAATAGTTTTACTCGTATAGTGTGTTGTGGCCATTTAAATTAATTTATATACTTGTGTTCTCAAATGACAGCTTTAGAACTCAAATGTAATTTCAGTATCAATTGGTCACACACACGTTGTAAGCTACAACATAATTTTTTAAACTAAAACAAAATTCTTAAGGGTATGTTTTCTTCAACTATCAAATGTTCAGAATACTTCTCATCCAAACAAGGGTTCTCTTAGCTATCATTTTTCTTTTTGTTTTTTTCTACAGCAAACACCACATCTGGACATTTTGGATGAAAAATTACAGGAGATAAGATATACTAAAAGTACATGGATTTATGACTAAGATCAAAACTAGGCTTGAGAAACTAAACCTAAAATTTAAAAACTGCTTTTTTTATAACTAGAAATATTGTTAGAATATCATGTTTTATGCTGGAAAGTATTTGATACAGTTTTAAATAATTTAGAATATTCTGCTATTTCAGTGATTTCAGCTAATGTAAAGGACTCTGTTGAATGTTGAAGATAAAATAATATCACATTATACTCAAAATTATGATGTTTTTAATATTATGTATGATGTGATTATAAAGAAAACCCATATTAATAATTATGAAGTGTATTTTAAAAACTACGTGACCAATGGAAACTAAATTTCACTGCATGAAAACTGAGAATCCAATTCTATTCAAGAAAATGTGGACATAATACAGAATGATAAAAAAAAAAATGTCAGAAAAGTAATCACTATGCTTCCTATCATTTCTAATCAGCCTCTTAAGCCTATTCCTGAATAAAGCTACTAAAACATCATTTATTCTTAGCAGTTTTCATAGATCCTTACAATATACTGCTCACAAGATTAGTAGTTTGCAATGTCAGCTTGAGAGAAAGTAAAATGTATATATGGTTCTGGAATGCCTTATACCATGTCCAAAATTTCTCAATAAAAGTTTATAATTCACAATAAATGCACCTGATAAAATTTTGTTCTTTTAAGGTAAATAGTTTTTATTTTAATGTTGCTATTGTTTTAGTACAAAACTATGCAACAGACTGCTTGTGCTCTGTCTACTATAGGGAATCAAATCTTGGATATTTTAATAATGTAAATCAGGAGGATATATTACAGAAAGGGAAACGTGAGAAAATGATATTGAAGCTATAACTCAAGAAACACATTTTTTTCTTTTATGTTATCCTGTAAATTTTGGTCAGATAATCCAGGAAGGGCAAGTACCCCCATTGCAGATGCCCATGTAAATTATAAACTTACCACTGACCCACTGGAGGAGAACAGTTTTTAAGGTAGAATAATTTTAAATGAAGACTTTTCTTTATGATCACTGTGTAGTTGCATAGATGCATGTAATAAAACTACACAATACATATTTATTTTGTTTTCTAACAAGTTTAATACAAAACTAATTCTTTAACCTATACCAGAATTCATATTAAAATATACTATTTTCCAATAATGAGTGAAAAAATGTAGAATAGAATGTTTGGGATTTGGGCTGTATGACAGACCTTAGTATGTTACAGAATGAGATAAAACCCTATTTTTGAATTTTTAGGTTAAACTAAAATTCTGCACAAATTTTTACAATAAAAAAATTGCAGAATTAGTGATGCTAACACATGTTTTAATTTCTCATAGCACACAGTAGTAAACTTAGTCTCTTTTTGGTGAATGTCTGCCTTAGAAGATATAAGTGTGGTGTTGTATTTATCAGATCAATCATAGTTTATTGTGTTCTTGGCTATTTTTTTACATTCTTGTTCTTCGTTTCCAGAATAGATATGAAAGTTTGACCTTGGTGTCAGTGGGATAACTCATCACCTTGATCAATGGTACTCTACTGCTTTAATTGCAGTTCACTTACAGTAATGCTAGACAGATTGTACTGTAGGTTCTTGCTGAAACCCAGGCTTCAGTTGATGAAAGTGTCACCTAGTTGTTTCAAAAGCTTGTTCTCCAATTTTCAATCTTTTTTCCACGTCTTCAAGTGTCTTCAACTGACACAGCAGTGCTAGCATAAATTTTATGTAAATACATTCCTCTGGCAGAGTTTGTTGCACAACATTGGCAGATGAGAATAGTTTTGTATTATCAGATTATTTACAAATATCGTTTCAACTCATGTTTATAAAACTATCTTGATCTCCTGAGAGTAACTTGGTGCATAGAATCTTTAATACAGTCACACAGAATGAAAGCAATTGATTATTCTTGTCAAGAGCACTGAAACTCAATGCCTTCCATTAAGATTCTTCATTTGGAAATCTTGATGTTGTTGCAGGTGTGATACCAATAACTACAGAATTGAAGAGACATTGTTCCTTTAGGAGTACTACAACAATGCCTTGTTTTCACACTTCAGTTCTTGGATGATCTGTGCCATTCTTCAGTGTCACAAAATCCAAAGGACCCTAATAAGTACTAATAGACACCTAATCTTCATTACCCTCTAATGGGATAGAGCTATAAATTCTTTTTTTTCTTTATTCATACTCTTAATTTGCTCTGCAGCTGTTTACCAACTGTTTTTCTTGCTATTTTGACCTTTTGGTCTAAACCTTTGCATCCACACTGACAATGAAGGCATTTTCCACAAATATGTACTTTGAACTTACAAGCCATTTTCTTATTTTCCTGTATTAACATTGCTTTATCAATATACGATCAGTATACTTACTCACTGAATGTTGATAGTATATCAAAATTTATTTTGTGCCCAGCAGTGGATCCAACTTTTACAAAGAGTGTGACAGTTGCCTTTCTTTTGCCCAATTAGGTTTTGATAAAAGCATTAACCAATAAACAAATGATGTGGAATTACTTGACAGATTAGGTTCTGCAAAATCCTGGGTGTTTGATCCATGGAAGCACTGTTAAAACTCATAAAATATTAGTTAAAAAATTTTAGAAATGAAAAAACAAAAACTTATGACTGAGTTTAACATAGCTTGAAAACTTTAAATCTGAAGTATGAGAACACACTGAAAACAATAAGTAATATAAAAAAAAATCTGGCAAAAACTACCACTATAGAACTTTAAAGGAATATATTTTTATTTCATATATTTGTGTATACACTAAAGTTTCAAATAATATTCAGATTGTATTACATATTAATTAGCTTTAAAAATATTCTAAAAACTGGAAGTTTTATTACAAATAATTACAATACTTTGTTATTACTTTCAATTTAAACAACTGCTGAAAGTGAAAGTATTTATTCTGCAAGGCATGTTGAAGACTGAATGCTCAAAGTACCAATTTCATCAATCAGGTGGTTTAAAGACTCTTCCATCATGACTTGGAATATAAACCTGAAAAAAAAAGAAGAAAGAAACTGGAAAATAATTTCTTTTAATATACCTAATATATTTGTGTAAAAAAGATAAAACCTTTTAAATAATTTTAAGTGATAAAGTTTAAGGGTCACAAAAAAACTGATAAGTTGGAATTATTCTGCCACATAATTCTTATTTTTATTGGATTCACTATTTGTATATAGACATATAAAGAAAACACAAAGATGACACTAAACAAAAGTTATAATTCTTAAGTGTACAGCACTAAGGGATCTCACTGGCCAGATAGTGAACAACCTTTTCTTTTTCTTCTGTGGAATTGCATTTTTGACCATAATAAAACTCTTCCAACCAACAATTACAACTGTGCACCACTCCTTTACTTCTAAGCCATTCTTTTGAAAGTTGCAGAGTGCACATCCTGATCTAATATGCCAAGACACCTTTTTCATTTTTCAGCTTCCACCTCATTCTTGTTGTAAGAAATCAAGGTCAAGCATCATAAAGATACATATTATGGTCTTTCAACCAATACAAATGAGACTTTACACAAACATGCCTTACAACAGCTCTAATAGACTGAATCAGATAGATGTGACGTTTGTATCTTTTTTGCGGTTTCATAGAGGGTAAAGTGGAATTTTTATTTATAAAATTAGGGTTTTATATCTAACACACTTTTTATTTTTGACCAACCTGGATGAGAATTTGCTCAATGATATCTTGCAACAATATGTGCAGACTTCATATAATAGCAATCCCCTTTAATAATATTTCATGTAATGTCTAGAGGTTATGACCCCACCTGTATTGTCATGAAAATGACTAGTCATGTGGATAGCATTTAATTCTGGATAAATTCAAGATATTTTATGAACTGAGGAATATCACATTTAGACAGTCTCTAATATAGTTTCAGCTTGATTGGTTATAATTGAAAAACCAGTACAAGTGATCGACCTGTCTGACCAAACAGTAGGCATATATAGTGTTTTGTTTTGCTGTGATAATAAAGATTGTGTGCTTTACACAATGTTTGAAGTTATTTCATTTTACATAGAACCGGTCATCAAGAGACTTTGGATTACTACATAATTGAGATCTTGATAAAATCTTGTATTCTCATCTAGTGCACCTCCCCAGCATAGTTTTAAAATGACTTCACCCTCACTCGGTTATATGCCATAATTATGCAATTGACACAGTTATTTACTTTTTTATGATAGTGCAAATATATTTGTGTGAGATATGAAATTAATTTACTACAGAGAAACTGGAAAGTTGTATTGAAAACAGTGACCTATAATTATGTATATTTATGTCACAACAAAATGTAATGCCATAATAAATTATGTAATGATATTAACTTCAATAGTTATGCAATGAATAATTTAATTTTATAACTCAAACTGATTTATTTTTTAAAAAACATCTCGGAGTTGATTAGTAATTGCTCATGGTTAGTTTCACCAAGAAAAGTATAGATGACTGTGAAATCTGTAGAATAATTATTAAATATTCAGATTACTTACAATTAAATAATGATAGGATTTTATACAGCTCGGGCCCGGCATGGCCAAGCGCGTTAAGGCGTGCGACTCGTAATCCGAGGGTCGCGCCCGCGTCGCGCCAAACATGCTCGCCCTCCCAGACGTGGGGGCGTTATAATGTGACGGTCAATCCCACTATTCGTTGGTAAAAGAGTTGGCGGTGGGTGGTGATGACTAGCTGCCTTCCCTCTAGTCTTACACTGCTAAATTAGGGACGGCTAGCACAGATAGCCCTCGAGTAGCTTTGTGCGAAATTCCAAAACAATCAAACAATTATACAGCTGAATAATGTGTATAAATATACAAATCATGAACTTAAAAACATTATTCAAACTGGTAACAGATTAATGTTAAAATCCCAAAGCAGTTATAATGCATGCCCACATTTGTAATGCTACAGTATCAGAAAGTAAAAGTCTTATCATTATTATTATCTTATCAATATTTTATATATTAAGACATTAAAGTACTTTTGTGGTATTCAGGCACACTATGTTTGACAGAATGTTAAAAGTATTCCTAATACACAGATGGTTTTGAAAATTTTAACAATGAAAGAACATGGACAAACAGATAAAATGAATAAAAATATAATCTTTATTATTACAAATCACATTGTGAATTTAAATTAGAGTCCTGTACAAAGCTGGATGGCTTATGTTTATTGTTAAGAAGCTTTCTAGTTGATGGGCCTCGTAAAAACAGATCTCCATGAGACAAGATTGAGAATGCTAATGATGACACATATTCATGGCAAAAGAAAGTTCCAACATGATGTTCTACAGTCCTAGATTATTCCAATTATAAATTCAAGGGCGATTATCCCACTAATTCAAACATGTTTGCAGAAGCCTCCATACACTTCTCGAAATAAGTGTGACCTCACTTTAGGAAGAGATGGTATAGGAATGAGATTGTTGTGGTATCTAACCTTTGTATAAGTGAAGGAGGTAGTGCAAGCTTACAGCTTTCCACATACCATAAATGACAAACACCTGCATTTAAAAAAAAATGTATCTGAATACATATATTAAAAAGGATATATCCCTTAATAATTATAAAAGCACAAAAGACTACAGTTTTTATTCCTTCACACTAGAACAGTACAAACTATTTTGTCTCTAATACATCCCCCTCAGTAACTTTTTGCCTTTCTATGCTGTAGAATGAGAAAATAAATAAGAGTAAAAAGTTCGAGTGCTTTTCCTTCACGCTTGGCGAGTCAACAGATGTGTCCAACATTTCACAGTTGCTGTTGTTTATTTGCGAAGTCAATATTAATTGTGAAGTAATTGAAAAATTAGGTTCTGTGCACAGTATGCATCGAACAACCACAGGCGAGGATATTTTCTGAGAGGTCGAAAAACCACTAACTCAGTACAAAATAGAATGGAAACGGCTGAAATGCGTTATGACAGATGATGGTAAAAATATGTGTGGAGCAGGAAAAGGTTTAGTTGGACAAATTTACAAAGCTGTTGAAAGTGCGGGTTGTTCCAAATCTGTGGTTCTTCACTGCATTATTCATCAGCAAGCACTGTGTAGAAAATATCTGGATCTGGCATATGTTATGAAACCTGTAGTTTCAATAGTAAACTTCATTTGTTCTCACGGGCTTAATCATCATCAATTCCGTGAATTTTTGGCGGAAAAAAAAACAACAAATCCCGACTTGCCCTACCATACTTCAGTTTGATGACTTATCTGTGGGAACCTGATATCGCAATTTTTGAGCTTAGAACTGAGATCGAAATTTTCCTAAACGAAAAAACCACCCTTAATCGTTACTCACAAACACTGAGTGGCTTTGGAAATTAGCGTTTTCTGTGAACTTGACCATGTACTTGAATTAATTCAATCTTAGATAACAGGCGAAACCGCGCTTATTTGCGATATGTACACCAAGGTGAAAGCATTTCGGTAAAACTAATTCCTATTGAGTCACAGTTTATGAGGAGTTGCTTCACACACTTTCGATGTTGTGAAAAGTTCAAGCAAGAAGCAAGATTTCCATGTAGGTTTGCACAAGATATCCTTTTTGACCTGAAACTATAGTTCAAGGAGCATTTTTCTGATCTTGATCTTTGATTGTGTTGTTGTTGAACTGCCATCTGAAGTTCAAATGAAAGTAATTGATCTGCAGTCCAACGACATGTTGAAATACAAATACCAAGAAGAAAAACTGATAGAGTTCTATCAATGCATTTCAAGTAATCATTATGTTCATTTATAAACTTTTCTCGTTGATTTATTTCAGTTTTTGAAACTACATGCTTTTGTGAAAAGACATTTTCAAAGATAAAGTACGTAAAATATAGTTACAGATAAGCTTTATCTGACGAGCATTTGCAATTACTTTTGAAGATAGGGAGCAATAACTTTGAACTTCATTTAAGTGTACTTTTGTTAAAAAGAAACAGTTTCGTGCTTCCACTAATGCTAAAAAAGAAGATGATTGTGCATCTTAAATATTTTCAAAGTGTGCTCTTATGTGATTTTCATTAGTAAATGACAATAATAAACGTAAGAGATCTGATTCAAAGAATAGACAAGATGATTCTCAGTTTTGTAAAACTTGTAATACTTGTCAGATGGTTCTCTCTCTTTCGGACTTGGGTACCATATGTACCCTGGAGGGTTTGGTGCTCTTTGTCCTCTTCCTCCTTGATTTACTTATGTAGTCATGCAATGTTTGATGGTGTTAGTTACTGCTTTTTGGGTCAGAGTGGGCTTAATTACTCCAATCCTTTTCAGGGCAATGTCCATTTACTGGTGTACATATATAAATATTCTTTTACCCTATCAGTAAGATGTATAGTTTGTTGGTGGCCCTTTTTTATATTTATTACTTTTTATTTATATTTTTATTATTTTATATATTTTTTTCTTCAAACTAAACTAAACTAACGTGGCAGGGGTTCAGTTTAGAGAGAGAGAAATCAGAAGAGTTCTCTCTCCAACTGGGGTGTTCAGGAACTTTATAGTTCCTCTTCGTCCCCTTACGTGAGAAATGTTTTAAAATATCCATGGAGTTTTTACTTTATTTTTAACATTTCAAAAATATTTGTGAGTGAGAGGAAGGACGGGAGAACTGGACGAAAGCAGCGAAAGTGAAGTGAGCCAGACTTTGGCTCGACGATGGAGAACCCTGGCGGCTGGCGAATTGGTTTTTTAAAATTTACTGTAATTGATTAGATACCCTTGACTGGGTAAACGGCCCTTTTCAGAATGAGGCTGGGACCTACAGGTCCGATGCCAGAGATTTTGCTGTGGGGGGAAACGGGAGTACCCCGAGAAAACCCACTTTCACGGCCTGGGCGCCGAATAGTCTACCCAGACCGTGCCCGGAAGTAGCTGGGAAAGAAAAAACAAAACACAAAATTAATAAAAAAACAAACAAAAAAAACTGATGAACTACGTTGATGGTGTACGTGAAAACTGTTAGCTGCAGTCTTGTAGATCGGGTGGCAACTTCATCATGAACTTGTTTCCACACTTGAAGCCCATTGGTGCAACTGAGAAACGTGGCCTTGGTGGTGGAACTACTGGCTGTTCTTCGGTGAGTTGTTCTTCGCTGGTCTGTGATGCTTTGTTTCTTCTCGAGATTTTGGTTTGAGTTTTCTGCGTGGAGGTAGATTGTTTTTCAGTTTGTGCTGTCGCGTCGATGGTTATCTTCGTAATGGTTTGAGTCTGGCTGGTTGTTGAGTTCTGTGGAACTGGGATTGAAGTCTGGCAGGAACTGTCCTTTTCTTTCTTGAACTACTGCAACTTGGAGTGTTGCCAACAATGGGTGTTGTCTTTTCTGAGTCGGGTTGTCTGAATCTGTCTTCGTGTTTCTTCTAATACGGTCTGGAATCGGCGGTATTTTGGTATTTTCCTGTTGGAAGATTTCCGTTGGTTGTTTACGATATCTGGGTGCTTGGTTTGAACCATTCTTGAGTGGTCGTCGATGTGGGCGTTCGGCTCTAAAATGAAATATATGATAATAGCAGCCATCTCGTAAAATACAGTCGGCACTGTACTTCGATGTTGTCACTATCTTCATGAAGTGTGTGGGATGATTACTGTTCTTAGAATAAATTCGATGAACTGCGTATACCTTGGCTTGTATTTGGGGTTCTATGGTTTGTCTAATTTCTTCAGGTTGAATTGATGGGTCGACGCCCCTGAGGAATACAGAATAAAGATTGACTGGACTTTTCGTTGGGGAACAACTTACTTTAAATTCAGTGTTCCATGGCTGGCACAGATAGGTTTGGTCTGCAATAGTGGCTGGTTGGATGAGGATTCCTCCCCGGCGTAAAATACGGGTCCTGGACGGTTCGATGGTTGCCCCAGGCTTGGCTCGGGCGATCAACGTGGCGACTTGGTACGGCGTGAGGTTCGGCGGTAAGCCGTCGACGATTACAGGCGGCACTAACGGCCTGACTGGCGAGGATGAACGTTTCGTTTTGAATATCATATTGGCACGTCTAACTTGCTCGGTGGCTAGCTCAGGTCTTCATGTATTTATTCTTATGTTTAAAATATGTGTTGATCGGGGAGAGGTGTTTAGGATTATCTTCATCATATATGAGGTACCTATCTAGTTTGCATAGTAATTAGTTTTTCTTACAATTTTTATCAAAATAATACGTTATTGTACTATGCAGGGGTCTATCTGGTATGGTTGGTAAGTTTGAATATTTATGTATAAATTGAGATGATGATGCTCTGGGAACTCTATATGCTGTTGTGAGGAGTGTGTTTTAGATTGTTTGTAGTTTGGTTTTAATTGTTTTGTCACTTACAGTTATCCATGCTGGAGCTGCATAGTTGATTACTGGTATAATGTATCTTTTGTAAATTTTTAATATATTGTCTATTGATGCTCCACTGTTCTTGCCAGTTTAACTTCCAGCATAGTTGGTTTTTTGCCAGACTTTACTTTTAATTTCGTTTACGTGGTTAATCCATGTTAATTTTGAATCATAGGTTAGACCAAGAAATTTTGCCGATGTAGCAGTCTGAAATAGTGTTCCATTCATATATATTTCAGGCTGTAGTTATTTTGTTTTTATCAATTTTGTAAAGACGACAAGTTGTGTTTTTGCTGTATTTATTTTTATTCTGTGTTTTTGACATTATTCGCTTATTCTATTTAGTTGCGGTTGTATGTTTGTGGCTGCTATTGTTGGTGTTGTGGCATTTTTCCAGGCTGCCGCATCATCAGCGAACTGTGAGGAGATTCCATGATTAGGATCCTTCAATGGCATATTGTTTACATACATGATGAAGAGTATAGGGCTAACCACCCCTTCCTGATGAACACCAGCTTCTGGAGTAAACGGTCAGTTGGTTGATTGATTTGTTTTGAATTTCGTGCAAATCCACTCAAGGACCATCTGCGCTAGCCGTCCCTAATTTAGCAGTGTAAGACTAGAGGGAAGGCAGCTAATCATCACCACCAACCGCCAACTCTTGCGCTACTCTTTTACTAACGAATAGTGTGATTGACCACCATTATATAACATCCCCACGGCTGAAAGGGCGAGCATGTTTGGTGCGACGGAGATTCGAACCCGCGACCTTCAGATTACAAGTCGAACGCCTTAACCCACCTGGCCACAGTTCGTTGAAAAACTTAACCAGAAAATTCCTGTTACTCCTTTAAAATCTATCCCAACTTTCGAAAAATGTCTCAGTTGTGTTATTATTGAGTGTGTTTAGCCAAACAAATAATATTTGTGTTTAAGCACTTTTATGTGCTTTGTATTTTATTATCATAAAGATATTTGTATTCATTTTGTTGTATATTGTCATGATTATTGAAGTGGTATAATAATTTCACAATGTATGACATATATATACATTGTATATACATATCATCATTTGCCACTCGGTTCCATTAAGGAACATAGGGCTGCAATCACTGCGGTTTCCGTAACAGGAATTTAAGTGAGTAGGTTGTTAGCCCACTGCACCTAGCCGTCCCTAATTTAGCAGTGTAAGACTAGAGGGAAGTCATCACCACCCACCGCCAACTCTTGGGCTACTCTTTTACCAACGAATAGTGGGATTGACCGTCACATTATAACGCCCCCACGTCTGGGAGGGCGAGCATGTTTAGTGCGACGCGGACGCGAACCCGCGACCCTCAGATTACGAAGCTCACGCCTTAACGCGCTTGGCCATGCCGGCCCTGTATATACATATACTAAGACAATATAGATAGATATATAAAATGTCTTAGTTAAAATTTGCATAACGCCAAATTTTAATTCACTAATTTAGGAGGTGTAATGGATTTACTCTCATACATTTATTTTAATATCTATGTTTTAGTTTAATGTATGCCACACCTATATTGTTAAGTGTTTACTGCGCAAGTTCCACCTGTTCTCTAAATTTGTAAAAGACTCTCAAGAGTAGAAATCAACAACATATGTAATCTTAGGGCCGCGGCTTCGAATTCCCTTTACACCCATGGGTGCGTTATAATGTATGGTCAATCCTACTATTTGTTAGTAAAAGAATAATCCAAGAGCTGGCAGTTGGTGGTGATGACTAGCTGCTTTCCCTCTAGTCTTACATTGCTAAATTAGGGACGGCGAGCGCCGATAGCCCTGATGTAACTTTACCCGAAATTCAAACCAAGTAACATAGAGTATATGTCTTATATCTTTTACCATTTAATTTTCTTTAAAACCTCTTTGTTTTGAATTTCGCGCAAAGCTACGCGAGGACTATTTATGTTAAAACCTCTTGGACTAAGCAAAACTGAAAATGTTTCTTAATGTATTATATTTGCTTTAAAAATTGTTTCAATGTATATCAAGAATCAAAGGTGGATATAAACAAAAAAAGCAACATTTATTTAAATTTGGTTTAAATACAAAAAATAAACGAATTATGCCAACAAAGCGTAATCACGCAATTACAAAAACTCCAAACTATCCTACACTGAATAAAATTGGACTATTACTACATAATAAAGTAATTTAGACAAACTGACTATAAATCACACAACATAACTCAAACAGCTAAATCGGAATTATACTTTTGAATTAAGTATAGAGTACCGCGCAAAACAAACTTAATTCACAAACAGTTGTTGCTACCAATTGAAGTCAACAAATCCAGAAAGCTAAAAAATAATAAAGATTTTATTTAACCATGACCATTGTGTTGTACATATTACTTTATAGTAAAACCAAGAAAGCAAACTGCTAAATAAAAGTCATGTAGAGTGCAAAATCTCTTGCAAATATATCTCTTTTTCATCTCCGACATCCAAATAATTTCTGTAATTTAGTCCACTCGTTATTAAGTCTTAAGAAAAAGGTTTTACCTACTTGTCCAGACGCTCTCAAAAGTATGCACTACTTCATAACATAGAAATGCATTTAGATATAGGATTTAAGTTATTTTTATAATGAATTTAGCCAGAGAGCAAGTATTCGAAAAAGAAAGATAATAACAATACCAAACCCATGTCATCCGTAACTGTTTCTTGACAGCAGTCATTTTCTCATTGGAAATAGCTTGAATTTAAAAATTTTCAGCACATGTACTATTGAAATTGTGCGTCACAAAAGTTCATATCTGTGAGATTGGATAGTAAAAAAAGTTTTCAAATTATTTCTAAATTCACATAAAAATAAATATATATATTTTAAAATAAAAGTACAGTCTAATTGCAATTCGTATTATATTGGCAGCGAAGTTTTAATATTGAATTGTAAACAATAAAAACATAGCAAAGAAAGCTAAACCATGTACTTCCTTTTAGAACAAGCGTTAGAAGTAAGCTATGTGTCGAGACTTCGAGAGGAGGTAGAGGAAATCTTCCCAATAAATATTAAAAATTAGAATACATATTTGGGCCTATTTCAATGCATTGATAGTGAAAATATACCATGTATTTTATAAATTTCATCCAAATGCTTTCAAAAAATCTTGGATAATTCTAATCTGATAAAAAAAAAAGAGATTTGAACGTCACTCTTATACACACACAAAACTCCGAATAGTGGAGCTTTGTTTTTGCAATAAAGGGCTGTGAACCATGAACCCTCAGATTCACAGTTTGATTATGCTAAACACTAGCCCACACCCAGCTCCTGAAAGGGTTTAAGTGAGTTAAATGGGAAAATAAATTTTGCTTTTGCAACTCCTTATCTCCAAAGTGCAGGCTTGCCCTGAGGCAAACCTTTGAATTTTGGTGATGATGAGTCGGGTTCTAAGAGGTGTGAGACTATAAAAATATTCCTTGTATTACTCTTTTTGAGTTATAAGATTTAAAGTCAACCCTTTAGCATGCATATCGGGAGGGAGGGGATGCAGGGCGCTACTGACTGTTTGCCTTCCTCATGATCAGCATCTCAAAATTATGGATTTCTTATACCAAAAATACAAAACTGTTTTATTTTCATCTTACAACTTTATTTTATAATGTTAATTTATTTGTAGGGAATTATTATTTGGGACCATTACTCAATTCTATTAGAGAATTTGTAAACCTCTTTAAATGTTTCGGGATAATCGTGGGTAGTGTTTCCATGTTACAAGAAAATTTTGAAACTTATTTATAGTGAGAGTAGTTTGTCACAAAAGCATTTAGTTTTCTTAAGGCACTGCGAGAACTTCCACTTTTAAATTTTAAATGATATAACTGTATGATAAAATTTTGTTTGTTTAAACACAAAATTACACAGTAGAATATCTGTGCTGTGGTCATCACAAGCGTCGAAACGCGATTTTTAAAGTTTTTTAGCCCTCAGACTTAAAGCTGAGTCACTTGTGGGTTTAATAAAGCTGTGAATTTTATGTTAATGAAATTGATTACTTAAGTAAAAAGATATTTTTGTTTTATCATTGCACAATGCAATAAATATTAAGTGGATATTAAGAGCTAAAAATTATTAAAAATTTATTAATTTATTTTCATATATAAGAAATATAGATATTGAAGTGATGCCAAAAGTTATTTGATGGAGATTTGCATGCTATTTTCACAGGAATAAGTTAGTGGCACTAGTGTAGTGGATACAAATATCTCTAAGAATTTCGAGTTTGTGCATGATTTTGATTTAAATTAAAGGTTTGAAATAGAGGAACAAAAGCACTTGGTGAGTTTATATAAATTTTAATTTAATACTAAGTGGAGGATAAGACAGGATAGTGAGTATCATGTAATATTATCGGAATCTTTGTTTATTCAATTTTTAATATATAAGAATAAAAAAGTGAAAGTTGTTTTTCTACCTTATGTGAGTTTCAGTTCGTTTGCTGTTAGTATTACTACACAAATAATTAAAAATTGAAATATTAGTAGAAATACCGCTAGTAATACTATTGCAAATCTTTAACTGAGTAAAAGTAATTAATAGCGTTTAATTAGTTTCAGATTGACTTTTTCAATTTTCGTGATGTATTACGACGGGCAATTGTATCGCGAAAATCAAATAAATTTCGATTTTATACATGAATCAGAGTACTCAAGGACTTAATAGTAATACTATTATTTGAGTATAAAGTATAATACATTTAGGAGTAGTTAAAAGGCAATGGTATCATGATACTTGCTATAACTGTGGAATAAGACAGTTTAAAATCCACATGGCATCTGAGTTATCTTTATATCTACTGAAAAATTTAACATTAAATAACAGGTTATAATCACAGATGGGTGAAGTTATTGGTTTGGTATTTGCTAGTTTGCTGATTGCTTGACTATATGGCATGTTTTCTTATATTTGTGCTGTTAGTGTTATTAATATTAACTAATAATAATTTATTTTTTACCAGTTTAGTAATATTACACACTTGGCAATTGAATAATATAAACAACTTTGGGACTGATAGGTGTTCAACAAGACACATAAGTATTTGTTGGAGCTTGAAGTCACTTTGATATTCTCCCACAGTTAGCAGAACAGAGTTGAATAGAGTGTTGGTTACTGAAGACAGTAAACTTGTAAAGCAGGTAATTGGTGTTGTAATTTGCCCCATTCGTAGTTAAATTAGAATGCAATTGATAAGATGAATTATTATTCTCTACTCTATTATAATTACAATACAGTCTTTCACTTTTTAAAAACCACCATAGTACATTCTCTATGACTAAACTCGCAATCACATAGTCTAGATTTATGTATATCTAACTAACTTGAACTCGTTTTGTACACATAATTATAGCCTGATCAACATCTAGAATATTCTACACACTATAAGAATATGATACATAATACTTAATCAAAAACAATGTGAAAAGCTTAGAAGGTACCAATAACATGATATAATAGTACAAGTGTCAATTCACAAACATTGCACTTTACAATGTATGACTTGTACAGTTACAGAAACAAATCTGCAATAAACTATTAATTCTAAACATTAAGTTTAACACTAAAATTAAAGTTAAAACTGAAAAGATCATGCACTTCTAACAAGGGCTAAATGCAGAATACAGATTTTGACAACAGACTAAACCCTTTATGCTCACAAAACGTTTAATCACAGAAGAAATGTTGTGGCTTAAAATACTATTTTAATCCAAGAAAAGAACTGTGAAACATCATTCAACATTACCTTTTTTTAAACACATCAGACATAGCCATGTATATATATCTACTGACTGGTTTTCTGGAATAAATATTGAAGTGGAAGCAAAGAACAAAAATACCAAGATATACATGAAGCTCCTCTTCCTTTCAATTTAATCTTGTGGCACACTTATCCATTGCCATCTTAAGTTTCTGGTTTTCGACCTGGTACATCTTCGTGATAATTGGATTACTATGTTTGCCAGTTGTTTTGCGTGTAAAATTTTAACATTTGCATTATGCATCCAATTATTAAAAACATAAATTGCATGATGGAAAAATGTCACTGTAGAATCCAAAGATTAAATTTATTATTTCCAGATAAAAGTATTAGTCTTTTGATGACAAAATTTTGTTGTTTTTCAGGCATTTCTTGCCTTTTCTAATATAAATTGTATATACTTAGTTTATGTTTTGAGAAGTATGTTTTCATTTAAGAAATTAAAAAGTCCAAAATAATGGATTCTCATTGTGGATTCCTGTACGTGGTGAGGGGACCTCCCAGGGAAGGTTCTGTTCTTTTTGGTTACCTCCTCTGGGATCTAAACATCCACCCACATGTTTGCCGTGCGTGGCAACCCGTAAAGGGGAGGAGAGGATCCTGGTGGTTGAGGGGTCCAACCCTAACACACCACTTTGGCCTTGAATTCCTGTAGCAGCCTTTGGGTGGCTCCCCTTGGGCTATAGTCAACCAAGTACCAGTGTTGGAAATTCTCAATTGGTGTTGTGAATATTGTGCCTGATGCTGGTGTTTGGGTATAGTGCTCATGAAACCCTAGTGTTGCTGCAATGTCCTTGCATGACATTGTAGTGCGTCCCCTTATAGGGTTCCATGGTGGTGGGGTCAGTGGGTATTGAAATTTATTTTTTTCCTATGGATCCTCCTACGAAAACTTTAAATAAAATAGTGAAAGAACAGTCAATACGTAACCTATCACATCCTGAAGACTCTGAGCAGCAATCTTCAACATCTCTAACACACGTACCTCATTTTCTTATATTACGTTCTCTTTCAGAAAAACCTTTAGGGCAAATGTCCCCCTTTTTTATTCAGAAGGGACTAGAGGGAATTGCTGGCTCTCCAAAGTCAGTAAAGAAGTGTTTATCTGGAGACTTGTTGGTTGAAACATCCATATCCCAACACAGTGAACTCCTCTTGAATTCAAAGGCAATTGGGGATGTACCTATTGAGGTTACCCCTCATGCTACCTTGAATTCATCACAAGGAATTATTGTTGAGAGGGATTTGAAGAACATCCCTGAGTCAGAGGTTCTCGCTGGTCTCTCCACTCAAGGAGTTTCTGCAGTGAGGCGCATCTCCACTCGCAAATATGGAGTTACACTGCGGATAAATATCCTCGTCTTGACATTTACATCACCGCGTGTACCTGCCACCATTAAGGCAGGTTATCTAAATTGGTTATCTCTCTACCTGTCCCCTGGAGAGACATATGATCAATCAGACCTTGATGCTCTCATTGAACAGTTGCTGTCTCCCTTTCTAATTCTGTGGGATTTTAATGGACATCATCCCCTCTGGGGAAGTGCTGTTATTGATAGGAGGGGTCACTCTGTAGAGAGTATGCTCTCTGATCACAATCTTTCTCTTTTTAATACAGGTTCTTCCACTTATTTTCATGCACCTAGTCACTCTTTTACTGCTATTGATCTCTTGGTTTGTTCCTCTTCATTATTCTCCCATTTTTCTTGGAGGGTTGACAATAATCCACCAGACAGTGATCATTTTCCTATACTTTTGAGAGACTGGCCATGGTCGATGCCACCCTACCTGCATGCCTTGGTGTAAGCTGGATCAGGCAGACTTATCCACTTTCACTGCTCTCGTAGAACTTGATCCTGCCATCGTCAGTCAGCCATCAATAGACGACTGTGTGACAGCGGTAACTGACTGTATAATACATTGGAATCCTGCCTGCCATATGGTACGGAAGGCTCAAAAACAGGCCTGTGATACTTTCTGTAGATATCCCACACTTTCAAACTGCATCGCTTTCCAACAGGTCCGTGCACACGCTAGGTGGGTAAGACGTCAAAGCCAGAGGGAATATTGGATAAAGTTTACAACTAGCATATCTTCTACCACCAGTTTCAAGGTCATATGGGACAGGGTGCAAAAAGTCAGTGGGCACTACAATTTTGTCCTCCTCTCGATCTTACTCTATGATGGCCAAGATGTAGCTGATGTCCAGAGCATTGTCGATATTCTTGGTGAAAGCTTTTGCTGGGTATCTAGCACTTCTGTTTGTTCCTCCACCTTCTTGGCCATCAAGACTCAGGCAGAGCGTTCACCTCTTTCTTTTCAAAATGACTGTCTCTTTGACTATAATTGTCCCTTTACACTGGTGGAACTGAAAATGGCCCTTCATGGGTCTGGCAGTACATCTGTTGGACCTGATGATGTACACTATGACATGCTGTGCTATCTCTCTCCTGCTTCTCTTGATATTCTTCTAATTGTTTTTAACCGGATCTGGCAGGAGAAAGTTTTTCCTAATGCCTGGTGCCAGGCTTTTACCTTACCTTTCTCTAAGCCTGGGAAAGATCCCAAGATTCCTTCAAACTACTGTCCAATTGCTTTGATGAGCTGTCTCTGTAAGACCTTAATGCTTGTCTTGTTTGGTTCCTGGAATCAAACAACCTCCTCTTGCCCACCCAGTGTGGGTTCCAATGACAGCACTCCACCATGGACCACCTAATTTGACTTGAAATATCAATCAGAGAAGCCTTTCTCAAATGACAACATCTTGTATCAATATTCTTTGACATTGAGAAGGCTTATGACACAACATGGAGGTATGGCATTTTTTGAGACCTCTCTATACATGGGTTACATAGCCATTTACCCATGTTTATTAAAAATTTTTAATGGACAGGAGATTCCAAGTTCATGTGGGTTTGACACTTTCCCGTTCCTTTCTACAGAAACTTGGGGTCCCTCAGGGCTGTGTTTTGAGTGTCACACTTTTCAGTATAAAGATTAATACCATCACTGAACAACTCCCTCTCACTGTTGTAAACAAGCTGTATGTCGACAACTTTCACATCTTGTGTCAGTTGTTGAACATGAGATATGTTGAAAGGTAATTACAAACTGCCCTCAATCGTGTACTGACGTGGACCACGGCAAACGGCTTTAATTTCTCTCTCTCTAAAATTGTTTTCCACCAACGGGGTATTCACCCTGATCCTGAACTCCGTATTAGTGAAGTTTCAGTGCCAGTGGTCCCTGAGACCAAGTTGGGGCTCATCTTTGACCATAAGCTGACCTTCATACCACACTTAAAGCAGCTAAGAGTAAAATGCACAAGAGCACTGATCATTCTCCGTGTCCTCTCTACCAACAGTTGGGGAGCAGATCGATATTCTATGTTAAAGATATATTGTGCTCTTATTTGCTGTTTGCAACTGTCTTTACTATATTCTTCAAAACTTCATTCCTTACCAAAGCATCCCACCTGTGGATGTGTTTTCCTTCCTCGTTGGGCCATACCTTTTCAGAACTGACGATCTGGCATTGCTTCTTTTGGCCTTCGCTTCCAGGCACAGTTGGATGAACTTAGTCTGTCCGTGGATAACATTGCAGAATCCACTGGTGAGCCGATCCCACCATGGTTTATTACAGTCTCCAAATGCGACCTTTCTTTAAGTCATCTGAGAAAGGCAGATACTGCCGATTGGAAGTACCATCTTATATTTACTTAACATATTTCGAACCATTTTTCCATTCCAATTTATACGGATGGTTCCAAATCAGGTAACTCTGTGGGCTTTGCCATGGTTTGTTGCGGTTTGATGGTTCTTCTCACACAGAATCCCCTCTACAGTTTCTGTGTTCACTGCTGAACTGTATGTCATTTCTCTTGCCCTGGATCATATTGAAGCTAAGCAGTACTCCAACTGCACTATTTATACTGACTAGCTTAGTTCTGTACTGGCCCTGGAATTGCTTCACGTTGGCTCTCACCTTGTTCTTCCTGATATTCAAAACGGACTGGCCCATTTTTCATTAACATCTGCTTCTATCTAGTTTTTTATGGATACCAGGCCACGTTGGTATTCGTGGGAACGAGCTTGCAGACACGGCAGCTAAACCTATCTGCTCTGGCACTATCACCACTGTGCCTGTTCCATACATGGACTATGGTTCTGTTTTCAAGGCTCTGCTCCATGCTAGCTGGCGGTCAACTTGGAGTGAGTGACGTGACAACAAGCTTTTCCAAATAAAACCCTATAATGGACTTTGTCTGTCTAGCTTCCATAAGGTTCGGAAGGAGGAGATTGTTCTAACTAAACTATGCATTGGTCACAGTTTTTTAAGTCATCGTTTTCTTTTATCTGGAACTGATGCACCAGTGTGTAGTTTGTGTAACACTCAAATCACTGTAAGCCACATTTTATTTTCTTGCCATCGTTGCAACTCTCAACGACGGCACTATTTTAAACATGCTCTGTCCCAGGGTTTGTCCGTAACATTAGACAGTGTTATTGGTGACGGTGACTCTGTCCACCTTGATAAAGTTTTTAGTTTTTAATGACAATTAATCTTTTCAATCTCATTTAAGTGTTTTGATATTTATTCATTACACCATTTTAATTGTGGTTCCCTTTTAAGAGTCTCAATCTTTCTAGTTCAATTTGAAATTGGAAAACAGCCATGACATTACATAACTTTACACCAGGAATGGAAAGGCCAACTTCAGGTGACTTCGTAAGTTGTCCTGGCGAGTTATTATTACAGTTTTTCTGCATGTCTTTTAACACTTTTATTACTCTACTTTTTGATACTGGCCATAATGACACACAACCTTTTATCTGTACCAGTCTTTCCTGCTTCAGACACCTGCAGCTTAAGAGGTTAATCATTCTGTCTTCTCTTGTCTCCTTTCTTTCCATATATCACATCTCTGTGATTTTTCACACTGAGCTTGTCTCCTGTATCATGTTTGGTGATATCATGCTCTCATCTGTTCTTATTCCAGGACCCTTCTTTCTCCTTCGACCTTTATTGGATAGATCCATTAACTCTTCCAGTTGGTATATTCATCTTTGGATATGGATGTTTGCAGGCTATTTTGCATGTCTTCACATTGAATTCATCACCTTTTTCATTCTCTAATTTCCTATCTTCACTGGCTTTGGGATTAAATCTGGGTAGGCATTCCTAAGATAAAGGAAAGTGTTCATGCCATCTACACTGGCTCTGCTGGCACTCCCTGCAAGATAGGATGTTTCATAAGACAACCTCATGTATCGTCATGTTATACAAATTTATTCAAGTGTCCAGTCTGTGCTTATTTCTTTGATTATAATGGAAAAAGCCAGTACCAGATAAGTGATTGCTTACTTCTTTGGCTTATGTTTCTTGGTTTTTAGAGATAGGCATTTGTGGTCAATCATTGAACTGTATTTAGTAAAAAAGACATTTTTGGTTGATGGTTCAATGGAGATTTAGTCACTTTTTCAGGTCACTGCAGCGCAAATTCCCCTCCCACTTTCTTCGAGTGGAGCACAGGAACCCAAGGCCACTTACCAATTTTTGCTGAGGTGATGGACCATTGATAATCTTCATTGGTTGGACTTAGCATATTACAGTGAAAAGTGAGAAAATGGTGACACTGTAACTGTAGTACAGGTCTCACCTAACAAACTTAACATATAACTAATGTGGTCTCATCCTGCAGCAAACATATGTTCACTTGTTGAGGTTGGCCTACTTTATAAGGTCTAATATGCTCTAACCACACTGTACATGTTGACTTACCGACTGATTGTATGTAATTGTTTGAAGATGGTCATGGTCTCATTTTGCTCATTTGCTTCTTACTTCCTTATGGGTGAAGAGTGCATCCTGGTTGAGACAAAGTACAGTTCCCTGCGTGTGTGCTCCTATTATGTCCCTGCCAATGGGTGCCACATTCCATGGGCTTTGGGTGCTTTTTGAAGAGAACTGATAAAGGTGAAATTAGTGTAAGATCTTCCACCATGTCATTGTGGAATTCTAGCATTTCCTTGTGTGGAGTTATCTTGGAAGTAAATATTTTCCTAATCCAAAAAAAAATTTGTTAAAAAGTTTCACATATGTTCCCACCTCTGGTGCATATTTTTTGTCTTACCTCAACAATTAATGACATTATCACAATTGCATAAGGAGAGTTACTTTGCATGGAAGTTATATTGCCCTTCTATTGATGGTGGTCTTTTGTCACATGTGAATTTAGGTAGGAGTTATTTCAAGGCTAATGATATGAAAAGCTCGTAGGCAGACATGGAAGGAAGATAACATTTCTGTGTGTGTAGGTGAGCATCTATTAGAAATACATCTTCAGATTAGTAAAATGTTGATGCTACAACCCCTCCTATAGGGAATGATAGTGCAAGTCTACCCTGGGTAGTGCAAGTCACTTTGGGTAAATCTTATTTTTTGTTGCAAAATAAGAAACTAGATTTAAAAAAAAACTACATAAACTTTTGTGGAAGTTGGTTTACAGAAAAACATCTGGAGGGAAAAAGCAAGTTAGTTTCTTTATACAAATATACACACTATGTTTGTCCATTGTTTTGACTGAAGTTTGCTTTCATTTTATATAACACAATATCCATTCTGTTAATTTCTGTGTTTTACTCAGTCACTTAAGTTACATTTAGTATCATTTTGTGAATTGTACTAAATCTTACATTATTATACCACAGTAGGTGAAGGAGAATGCAAGTATAACTTTTATCAGGTTAGAAGCCATCTTCAGCTTAGACAGTTTTATTTTAGACATAGTGGTTAACCTTAAATGTTGTTATTTAAGTAGGAACCTTGTTCTGAGGGAAGAATATGTTGACATATTAACAACCTTTTAGCAAATATTCTAAAAAAAAAGTGAATTTTTTTTTATGTAAGTTATTTAATTTGTTTAAAGGAGAAGAGGGGAATGCTTCTTAGACAGTTTTATTATTGACAAAACATCATGTATTGGAAAAGCACAGATTCAGTAGAAACAGTACTGAGGCTGGTGGCTCTGATAATGTTTACCGTAAGAGTCCTACGGGCTAAGTGTGTGTGTGTGAGAAGAGCTGGGAGTATTACAAACCAGTTTGATTTCTGTTCTCTCTAAATTACTGACATTGACTGGCAAGAATCACTTGGCAATAAACCTTGCATGTTTATTGAAGTCTAATGGTAGGACTTCTGCTTGTCTGAATGGAACTCTGTTCATAACTGTGTATTTTGATTTCCAAATATTTATTCAAAGGTATCCATATAATGAGCTTAATTGGTATGTTAGATTCCACAAGAATTGAAAAAAACCTAAGAATTGGAGAAAAAATTCTGCTTTAAAATAGAAAATATAGGATTATGACAAATGGGCTGTGCTGTTTTGGAAAATGTAACAAATGGGGTTCCTCAAATTTGTGTTCTGGTGATGTTTATTGTTTTATCTACAGATACTAAGGCAGTGATGTAGATTATTGTATAATCAGTATAATTTTTACATTTAATGATTTTACTGAACTGCTGGATAAGATTGTTCTAGAAAGTGCTTTGTTAATGCGAAATTTCTTAAATAGTCTTGCTGAAACAGCTAAGTTGTAGAAAATTAATTTCAACATTGATAAATATAGGGACTGGAAATGTGGAAAGACATTTTTTGTGTGTGTGCAAGAGAAATACTGATGTAGAGAGAGAGAGAGAGAGAGAGAGAGATATTTAGGTGTGATCATTGATAAGTCTCAAGCCTTTAAACCTTTACCTAGATGTTTGGAAGTAGTGAAAAAGCAAATATTTATGAGATATAGAAATTGAGTTTATAAGTATTGTTTAATTTTTAGTCTCCTTACCATAGTAACATTGATTTGGTTGAAAAAATTCATTGTGTCTCAAAACTTATTCTTGTTTGAAACAGTTGAAGATTAAAGAAAAAAGACAAAATGGTCTGGTTTTTTTCCCCTGGAGAGTTGAGGTAATCTGACAGTGTTTTTAAAACATTCTGGACTACAGAGCACTGTTCAGATGCTGAGTACATACTTATATAAACAAACTCAAAATTTAAGCAGATAAAAATAATTCTACCTACTTAAAAATTTGTAACTGAAATGATTTACAACTTATATTTTGTTGTTTTGTAACATTTAGTGTAATTTACAAACAAAATAAAAAATGTTAAAACTTGAATTACTGTGCATCTTATGTTTTAGGTTTTTTATTTGCTAAGAAATTTATTTCTAAAGAACACCTTCTTGGGATTATTCATTTCCTTTTGAGTTTGTTTTATTATAGGCATACGTTTCCACCACTTTATGAAGTTACAATTTGTGGTCTGAACAACTGTTAATGAAGGTCAACCTTTAATGTAGCTACAGGAAAAAAATGACCCATCAGTCCTGTTCACATATTTAGGAATGGCTATGGTTGAGAAATTATTTGATTATTAAAAAAAAACACTACTTTTTGTAAAACTCCATTTGTAGATTCATCTAGTCAGGACTTTTGCATGTCACATATACCCAAACTTTTACTTTAGACAGTAATTCCATCTTCAGTGCTGGAGCTCCATGAGAAGATGATGCCCTTTGAAAATGGACAAAGATTGCCATCTGACAGTTGATGTTTTGTTTTGGTACCTTTCCCACCTTTAAGTGCACATCCATGTTTGATGTTAGAGATATCTGACAAGGGACTACCGTATCACTCAATATCTTGTTTTCTCTCAGGAGGTTATCCGTGTTTTTTGGTTTTTTGTTTATGTTTTGATTTCACCATTCCCCTGTACTTTTGTTATTGATCTTATTGGGTGCTGCTTAGATCATTCTTTATCCCCACTTGAGATCCTCCCTGATTTGACCATTTTTGAAATAGATGACAAGGAGCTTCTGCTTATGTAGTATGTATTTTAATACTATATGAAGAGTATGATATAGTACTCATTTTTCATGTTTATGACAATACCTTTATCATATTGACTTAAATGTTCAATATACCATTACTGCTTGTAAAATCAACCTCTTTGCATTAATTAAAAGCATCATGGGCCAAAAGGTATCTTGCTGAGAAGAATACTTTCTTTTGGATATATTTACATGTATATTTATGGGGCTTGGTTATTTCACTAGTTTTCCCTTCATGCCAGTTCTAGAAATAATTTTCTGGTTCTCATATCTAATGTGGCTGTGCTTGGGTATAAATATATATTATTTTTTTCTACATAATTATCTTTCTGCCTGCAGAACAGTCTTATGTTTAGCTTTGTGTTCATTGGTTCCCACCTATTTTTTACAGTGTGGGTTCTCTGGTGTTCAGTGTTTCAGAAGTATAAAGCAACCTGATTTGAATTTTGCATTTTAGAAGTTAAGTGAATTTCACCCAAGTACTTAATTTGGTAATACCTTCCCTCCCCTCAACAGACTTTTCATAATTACTACAATTTCCAGTAAACCTAAGTTATGGCAGTAGAACAGAGTTTATCTAAGATTCCCTGATGCTTCCATAACACTACATAACAATTGTTTTGAAAAGTATTGCTTCCTGAAAAGTTTTGCCGATTGTGTCAGGTACCTGGTGGATATGCACAAATATAGTTTTGGTTTTACTTTATCAATGTAGGAACTCCTGAGAAATAGACAGTTAACTGTTTACCGGCAATGACGATTTAATTGTGTTTATGTTTTAATACGCTATTAAGTTCAACATAATTAAAAGTGTTTTGCTCCTGATTTTCGTTTGTATTCAATGTCTGGTGCATCACGTTGCAGTGTCCAACAGTAGTCAGCAAGCATTGACGGATTCCAGTTGCCCTGATATTGTTCTTCCATTGTAGCAATGTTCTGGTGAAACTGAAAATTTCGATGAAATGGTATATAATGGGCAAATTTGGTTGTGATTTTCTTGATCAGCAGCCAAAAATCTATAAGGAACACCCAAAAGTGTTCAAGAAGCAAAAACTTTGTTGTGCAGTGTAATGAGGTACATGGAAAGTGAGATAATGAAAAATTATGGGAATTAACACTGCTTTGCAATGCAAAAAAAAATCTAAGTTTTTAATGACATAATCTGTCAACAACTGAGGTTCAAACTCAACAAGGAAAGCTTTTCTGTATTTCAGTGCCTTAAAGTTGATTTTGATAATGAAAATGTAGAATGTAGTGTGACGAAGAGCTCCATCCTTTTGTCTATACAGCAACACAATTTTAAACTAACATCAATAGCTTTGGGTTTCATGCCAGGTTGACCTCACTCATGTCTGTTATAAGCATTCATGCTAGCAATTGCAAATTCAACTTGCTTCTCATAAGCCATGGTAAGATATTTTGTCTATATATTAACTGATACTGTTAGATTACAGTGTTGCATAATGTGAGAGTCAAAAGATGTAGAGATGTATCTTCATGCATTTTAGCAGCATCTGCAATAAAATAACTTTAGTTTTTAACATTTATTTCTTAATTTTGATTTGAAAAATATTGTGCACACAAGTAAACTGATATTGTTTTCATATCTTTTTTAATAACTGAAATATTAAAAATTTTCAATAGGGGCATGTTCAGCTAATTACATGCAATGGATGAAAACGTAAGCCCTATTCAAAATGAAGAATCAAGCTTCATCTGTAAGTTTAGCCATAAATCAAAAAATCTGAAAATAATTCAAGGTATGGAGAAAAGTGTAAAGTCTAGCTTAAACAACAACACTATAGAACTTCCAGAATATATTGTGGATCCAAGCACAAAAACTACATACTTGAAAGGAAAATTTATTGGAAAGGTGAAATTGTCTTTAATCATTATTATTATTTATGTATAATATTAATTAATAATAAGTGCCCTCTGATATTAAAAACAAGAAGTCAGCTTTTTAATAGTTTTACCTTCTAGATATATTAACAGACAAAAGTAATTAATAATATTTTAAAATTTTGTTGAAACATAACTTTTGTTAAACTTCTTCAATATGGAAGTTGTAGCTGAAACACAACAAAGTGTTATCATTTTAACTCATGCCTTAAGTTTGATTTACATTAATTTCACAGTACAATGTGTTTTCTTGCAAAAGTGTTATTAATTATACTTAATGAGTAGCAACTGTATTCTGTAATTTTTATGGTTTGAATATAAAATTCTGAAGTTAAATCATTTTTAACATGAAAATAGATGTTGGCATGGGAACTTGAAAATCTGGTTATTCATTTTAAATTGTCTAATCTTATCTCTTTTTACTATTCAGATATCAGTTAATATAAATATTAATTATAATTGTGTAATAATAGCTTTTCTTCTATATGCACAACTTTTTCACACTCTACTAGCTTTGATACTTCCAACAATCTTAAGTGGTAGAGCTGCATTGTAGCCTGCAAATAATCATGCTACACCTGTCACTAATAGAAGTGCAACATACTCTTGTATTGCAACTGGTTCCTCTATACTGTAGAACCTAATAAGCTTCATTTATTGATTTGGCACAGTAGAGTGCAGATGTTTAAATAGTTTGCTTGGGCCTGGTCATTATTTTGCATGAATAGTTTAATTTGTTAAATAATTACCTTAATTGTTTGTGACTTTTCTTGGCAGTTGTTATTTGCTCTATGGTGACTCATGATACTATAGATCGATATTTCATTCTCTATTCCCAGTTGAATTTTAATTCACAACCACTATTGTTAATACTCTCACTGCACTTCAATCTGTAGTTTCTTTAGCTTCAGACTTACTGGTGATGAGGTATTGCTTTTCTGTGTGTCATGAATTGGAGTCCATTATGTAGCCTGCTGTGCCTCCTGTTCACAGATAAAATTTTCTTATTTGGGGATCCTTTACAGGATGTCCTCACTTCAGATAGTCTGTTTCCTCCTCCTTCCTTTGCTATACAGTCTTGAAATCCTTTTGTGAATGCTTCAAGACTGTTTTCAGCTTTCTCGACATGGTGTCACGTGAATATTATCTTTTATCTGTATCCCCGGTGTCTAATGATTATTCTCCATTTCTCCTGAATTCCACTTCTTTAGATAAGCTAGTTTCTACCCCTTCTCTTGAAGTCGGGGTACATGCAGGCCTAGTTATTGCACTGTTATATTCTGGGATCAGCATGCCTTATATCCTTCCTACCCTTGGATATTTACAAATTAATGTACTATCACTCTAATTATGGACTGCCAGGTTTTGGAGTTTTTGATTCTGGTGTGGAGATCTGTCGTTGATACCAATGTAAAATATTTCCAAAGCTCAAAATTTTTGTCTCTTTGATTCTGTCCAACTTCCTACACTAGTTCTTCTTTATTTGTATCACATTTGTGGCTATCCATCTCTATTCATAGGTGTTTTTGGTGGATATTTACTTCCTTGTATATTCTCTGTTTGGCACTTGTTTCTTCTTGGCCATTTCCCTCCATCCTTAGTTCCTTTTTTTTTACCTTCTTATGGCCCCATTTTTATGCCAAGTGGTTTTTGCAGGTTTTTCTGACTCACTGGAATCCAGGGTGAGGGCTGCTCGTCAACATTTCTCCCTTTTTCTCCATGGTCTATTGTATTCCATGGTATTCATCTGTTCTCATTCCTGTTTTCCCTCTCTGCCCTTTTTCTTTTTTCTTGCCCTAGGTCTTGGCTGCTTGATGTCAAATTACTCATTGCTTAATACCCCACTTTTAACAATATTGGGAACTGTACTATAGGTTCTGGTGAGTTCAGAGCACTTTTGGCTAGGTTTATGCACCTATGATGTGATTTTTTACCTTGGCTACTCAGATGCTTCCAGGATTATTCAAAGCTCTTTCCATTTATTTTATCACTCCATTTTCCTGATCCTCAAATCCTATTCCTTTCTGTCCTCCTCAGGATCTGGTTTTCTTGCAAGCATCTCTGAAATGTTTTGGACACAGAATATGATGCTATATTATCTACATGAGAGGGTTTTTCAACTTGCATTTCAGTTGGTTCCAGCTTTTCTTTCCATTGAGATCAATGGAGCTTTTGGTTCTCAATTCTCAATCCTCAACTTACGACATGCAAAGTTCTTGGTCTGTTTTGTACTTGGGCTTTTGTCGAAACCCTTATTTTCTAGGGTCATGCTTATGTGCTTGCCTTTTAGTGGGTGGTACATGATAAAAGTAATCTTGCTCAGTTCATTTACTCCCTATTTACCAACACTTCTGTTTAGCCTGTTGGTTCAAACAAGGAGGTCAACACTATAGCAGGCATTCCTCTTTGCTTCCCCATCCTGGATTGCATTTTTCTACAGATTCTTTTTTGTCAGATTGGGGAGTGATTCTTTATTTTCTGGAAATCATGAGTCTTTGGTTGAGTCAGCTTTGCATATCGATGTTATGCAGCTTTTTGGCTTTTATCGAACATTGGATCATTTTCAACTTTTCATGGAGGTAAAAATTGATCATGCTACATTAAAACATTTCAATTGATGTGTCTTCTGTAAGTCAACAGTGGGAGTACCTGTACAAACTTTGTTTTTGAATGTTAGAACTCTTATTTTGCACCCATTCACATTTCACACACCTAGTAGGGTGTCATGTTCTAGGTGCTCTGAATCTTGTTACATATCAATGTCTCATCCAAACAAGATTCTTCCTGTTAAGTGGTTCCATGTTCCTTGGGTTTTTGAATAGTCAAGTGCCCAATGAACTACTCCATTTCTGGAAGCATTAGCCTCTCAGATCAATTCCAAGTCAACCCTTCTTTAGTTCCTGGATCAATATCTTTTGCTTTGACAATAATGTACTCAGTCAGGATTGGTTCATTCTCTCTTTTTATTTGTTATTTTCTTCTCCTAATTTGGGTTTTATTTATTCCCCATTCTCTTCCATGCTTAGTCCTTCTTATTGCACCTTTTTGGCCTTCTCAGACTTTGTTTCTTCTACTTACTCTGTTTCAATCTTCTCCATTACCACTTCCTATCTTCTGCTCCTGTTTTAACAACTTTGGTTGTTTGTGTCATCATTACTACACTCCAGCCATGTGTGTGGCATTTGCCTATATCCTTGCAAAACAGTTTAGATTTTCCACACATGTAGCATTTTTTTTTTCCCAATCTAATCTGTTCTTTTTTTTGCCATTGTATCAGAGTAAATGCTGCATTTTCACCATTGATCTCTGTGCCCTAGTTACCTTTTCATCTTAGCATGTCTCATACCTTTGACAATTTTACCTGGATATTTTACAGTGTTTCTTCTGTGACTATCATTTCTGGTCAACTGGCAGCCTTATTCAGTATCTTTCCTGTAGACTATTTTCCACTTTTGTCCTCTCCCTTTTACTTTGCTCATTTCATCTCCTTTGTTCACCTTATCCTATGCCCCTTCCAGTTTGGGAACATCAAGTAGTTTTCTTGCTTCCTACCCAACGTTCTCTTTAATTTTTGGTTATCTGTTTAATATACTACTTGTCCTGGACGTTTTTTCTATTTTGTTGGTGGTTAGTTTAGTCTGGGATTTTTTGTTCTTGATGTTTCATGTATCATTTACCACCACACCTTTATATTTCTCCTTTATCTGGATCATGGTTTTTTCTGGGAAGTTGATGACTCTGGAATGTAATGTCACACTTAGTTTTTTTTTTAACCTTTCCATTTCTGTTTCTGATGTATTCTGTGTTGTTTTTCATGTCCTATATGTGCTCTCTGGTGCTATGTTGCCTACGGGCCATTCCATGTCAAATCATCCAGATTTTGGAAAATTTTCCAGGTGACCCCTTCAGAATGCCTTGAAAAAATTCACATGTATTCATCTACCCATATAATGAAAGATTGCCAAAGAGTAGATGAATATCTCTAATAGTTTCTGACTTACAGCCCTGTAAAATTTAATTAATTTTTTATTTTTGGCAAATTCATTTTCGGGCAACTTTGGCTGCTTAAAGCTGCACGAGTAATGGTGGTAGAAGGCTGAAATTTGCTACACTGAATAAATTAATCTCATAGAATTCAAAAATGGTCTCAAACCAAGTTTATCTCTCTTAGGGTCTAATGATAGCAATGACAATTATCAGCCAGGGCATGTGGCATGCATATAAGATCATGAATGGTATGTGGGAAACGTAAAAGATAGATCAGATGAACATTCCAATGTGTTGGTGTCTTTGGTGAAGAAATCAAGAAACGAACTGGTCTCATGGCCTGCAAGGTCACGTAAAGATGAAAGCTGGATTATTTTCCAACATATTCTTTGTCAGATAAGTGCACCTTCCGTGCAAGGCAGTAGTGCTTGCCACTATGTTTTAAGTCAAAGTGATCTCAACATAATCAAACTCAAATTTCAGAAATTTATTCAAGCTGTATGAACAAAGCAATGTTTATTTGATATTATTAAGGCTAATTTATTGCTAAAGTAGTTTTTGAAATATTTCATTGTCGCGATTATTGTAGTTTGGTGTGACTATAATCTTTCTTAATTATCCCGTTGTAGCACTGTGCTTTGTGTCTGATTTACCTTTGTATTTATTAAATTATGAATCTTGAACTCGGCCATATCTGCATAAGTGTAATGCATACACAATATATTTGCATTGCTATGTGATCTAACTAGTTATGCCAATAAATTTGTTCAGAAATGAATTAATTCTTTCCTATTTCTTAAAACTTCATTATTTATTGTTGTGAAAGGCTGGTTAGAATATTTCGGTGGGATTCGTAAAATTCTGATAGGTATTTTTCAAAATTGTATGGATATATTTGCACACAGTAACACACCTGAACTGAATGTTTTTTTTAAGTAACAAACGTATGGTCAGAGGATATTTTAAAAAATTGTAACTCAAAAAGTAGGCTGAACACCATTCTGATTTTTTGTTGTAGATCATATTAGAGAGGTAAGAATATATGGTAAAAATCTGAAAAGGCTGAATAAGTGGTGACAGGGTCAAACTGGCCTGAAGTAGGGCTATTTTTAGCTAAATCATAAAAAGTTGCATGCAGCTATATTTTTTACAGGAGTTCTAACAGACTTTTAATTACAACAATTACTGATTAATCAATTGATATGTTATAGGAAATTAGAAAAAAAAATCAACTTTGTATCATATTAAGTCTTAGAGCTATGGCTTATTACATAAACCAATGTTTTTTACGATTTGAGGTTTTCAGGTGATTTTTACTGCCTCACTGTGAAAATCCTAAGAGAGATAAACGTGGTTTGAAACTGTTTTTGAATTCTGTGAGATTAATTTAGTCAGTGTAGCAAATTTCAGCCTTCTACCACTCTTACTCTTGCAGCTCTAAGCAGCCAAAGTTGCCCGAAAATGAATTCACCAAAAATAAAAACAAAGTAACCAAATTTTACAGGGCTGTAAATCAGAAACTATTGGAGATATTGATCTTATCTTTGGCAATTGTTCATTATATGGGTAGATGAGCACATGTGAAATTTTTCAAGGCATTCTGTGGGGGTCACCTGCAGCACCCTGGATGATTTGACATGGAATGACCCCTACAGTTTCCCTGTGATTTCTTTTCTTACATGTTTATTCATTGGAACCCTGCATCACCCAAGATATTTCTCCTTTTACCTTTACAAGTTGAATTTGATAGTTTGTAAGGTTGGCTTATTCCTTCTTTTCTTACATGTTTATTCATTGGAACCCTGCATCACCCAAGATATTTCTCCTTTTACCTTTACAAGTTGAATTTGATAGTTTGTAAGGTTGGCTTATTCCTTCTTTTTTACTGATTTACAAATCTTTTTTTTGGATTCTTGCATCATATACAGCATCTTATTTTCTCCCTGGTAGCTTGCTTCCATCATCCATGGAAGAGGGAAGGGGGTCTTTCAGGCTTGCATGTGAATCACAGAACACATATTCATATCGAATTCATTTCATCATGTGACCATTGCCCTTATTGGTATACTGCATACCAGCAATTGCCATCCTCTGATTGGAGCCCAATTGTCAGATTACTGCATGGTCTGATGTTTGTGTACTAGGTTTACACATGTGCATTGATTAGGATAACAGGATGGAACCTCTTTTCTGCTTTTGCTTCCTCATCTTTAGATGAAAATAGTGGGAATCCATCTTTTACCATGAACTGGATTCTCTTGCTTTTGAATTAGAGTTGACTTGCAGATTTTGGCCTGATATACCCTATCCTCTTTAGAAAATTTGGCATGTTAAACCGAATATTTGATGTGCTCCTTTTCTGCCCAAGATAGAGACTCATCTTCACAAATTGTTGTGTGGTCTCATTCAGATGTTGAAAGATACTCGTTTTAGTAACTTTTGCACTGTCTTTTCACTATGTCACTGTGGGATTCTAATTGTTATGTGAGCAGAGATAAGGTGTTATATTAGAAGTTAAAATTTTTTAACCTGAAAATATATTTCGAATAGATGCTTCCCTCCTCTTGCATTTCTTACCATATATCCCTATTTCTCGTGCTTATTTATGTGCCTAATTGAGTAGTGAAGATTGGGTTCTACATTATAGAGGGAACCAGCTGTGACAGGACAGTGGGTTGCACTTATGTTGGTGAATGGTTTTTTCATGATTATATTCATGCTACAATGCAGCTGTACTGTGTTAAACTCGTGGTATGAGTGGGAGTATTTAGACTGGTAGCAAGTGAGAAATGTATTCATATAGAGGGCAGTACGAAACAAGAAAAGCTATTATTACAAGAGTAGAGGTAAGTATCTGTTCAAAATATTTATTTAGTGTAGCAAAATTTTAACTGAGAATTTAAAGAAAATGAAAGTAATCAGTAGATGGCAAAAAGAAGCTCTCAATATAGAAATCATTCAGTATTAATAATCTGTCAATCTGTTTTTTTTATTTTTATTATTTTCAGTACTAAAAGAATATATAAATGTGCACATCTAAAGAGAAGAAATGTGTGTTGTGTTTAACTGTGTATTGTACTTTGAAGATATTGATATGTAACATCAATTTAATACAAGTATTTAATTCTTAGTAACCAAACACAGTCTAGTTTCTCTATTATTTACAGGGGATATCTGGTTCCAAATTTTTTACTTGTGCTGACTAGTAGTAAAAAATATATAACCATTTGTGTGTTTTTCTTTTTTAAACTTGATAGCAAAAAATATTCTTAAGTTGTCAAGTAAAACAGTAAATATTGTTTTAGCTGGTTAATGATAAAATTTATCACTTGTGTGAGTAAAAGTAAACATTTTAGGCATCTAAACTTAATCTTTATATCAAAATTTATTACTGTTTTCAGGCCAAGTACTGTTGTTGATAACTTCTTTTTAAACTTAATGGTAACCACAAATTTATTTTTATTATAAAGTTAATGAGCTGGCTTCTTAGTTTTTTAAGCTCAGTGGTGACAAGGAATATATAGTTGTAATGTTGTCAATGAGGTTTCATTTTTTGATCTGTAGTTTCAATTGTATTAGAGAAATGTTTGAGCAACATAAAAGGAATCACTTGTTTTCTTTTACATGATTTTTTATTAGTTGTTTTTCTTTATTTAATTTCAGTACTTTATCTTCTGACTTTTTTATATTTAAAGTAAGTGATTCATTTTTATTATTTTATGAAACTTTATAAAGATCTTGCTATGATGCTTTGCTCTACTGCTAACTAGTGCTGAAAATGAGTCATTGATTAACGTTTTGAATTGTAGTTCTGCAGGCCTGTTGTTCCTGTCCCATTTTCTTAGGAAACCACTGTGCTCTTAATGTTGAATATTTACAATTAATCAGTTTTTAGCTGCTACAGTACATATGTTATGAATTCTATATTTTTGTCTTTCTCTTTAGGGAGGGTTTGCTCATGTTCATAAGATGACTGATTTGACTACAAATAAACTTTATGCTGGTAAGATAATTCCAAAAGCCAGGCTTACAAAGATTCATCAAAGAGAAAAGGTTTGTGGTTGTGTTATACAGTAGAGTGGATTAAATATTCTACTGCTTAGACAAATAATTTAAGCTAAGAATGTGACATGAAGAATTGAGTTTGGAATGTTGTTGTGATAAATTAATCAAATTTAAATCCTTTGCAGAACACTTAGAGCAGAAACAAGTTGGAAAATCATGATAAAAGATTGTTCTTATACATCACATGAATAAGATATGGAACATTTTAAAAATAAAATAAAGTTGTAGATTACATTGTAAAGCAGTATTTCAAATGTTAATTTGGAAAATGAATTGTAACATTAATATCTCCAATATCTGTATATAAAACATGTATATCAGCATTTAGAATTTATTATAAAACAGTGACATGGTATTATAGTGACATGGTATTAAATATAGTGAAATTATTTTGTTTGCTGTTAGATTTAATTCCTTCAACTGAAAAAAAAGTAACTATTTTGTCGTAACTGACAGAAAGTTTTAATATTCTTCTCTCAAAAAGTAATTTTTTTAATTCCAGTGATTACATATCATTAGAATTAAATACTTTAAGATCATTCTTTAGTCCAGTGATTTTTTATTTGGTCATTATTTATTTTCATAGCTTCAATCACACTTAAGAATATTTATTTTCATGTATATTGAATGGTATTGCTTGTACCATTAAAAATTCCTTTGAAGTTTATGATTCCAAGAAAACTATTTGATATCTATGTAGTGAAAATTTGTTTTTAGTGATGAATTGTGAAACAAATTAAACTGTGTAGTAAATTCTACTCCTGTTGTGTTTTGTCAAGGAGTAACCACTGGATTGATAATTTATTCAGTAATGTTATTTAGCTGCTGTTTTACCATAAAGTGTTTAAGTTTTGAAAGAATCAAAGTAGCTCAACATATTTAAAGGAAATTCTTCATTGGTGAAATATTTTCAGATTCTTAGAGAAGTTGAAGTTCACAAATTGTTAGAGCACAAAAATGTTGTTGGTTTCCACTGTTGCTTTGAAGATAAAGATAACATTTATATCATTCTTGAAAATTGTCCAAGAAAGGTACTTTGATTTTAACACTTTTTTTTATTCTAGTAGGTTTGATAAATAAAATAGCACTTAGTTTTTTTTACTAATATAAGTGAAAGAAACTTGTTTGCATAGTGGTTTTACTTAAGAAAGATGCATTGCTAAATCATAAAGTAGGAAAATACATGTAGGAGTAAAACTAAATTTAATGCATTTCAAAATGTGTTTTGGGGTAATAAAAAGAAACAAAAGATGGTTGTCAAGTTTTTACCATGATTTCATCTTGATGGTCAATTTTTTTATTGAAATGTGCTGCATTAACTTTTGTTGAACTTCTGTACTATTGTAATTCAATATTATTTTAGTCACACTTAAATATTTTGTAATGTAAAACATAAATTTATCATAAAATACCTTTTATCAGGCCACAAAGATCTAAGGTTTAGAAGAAAGTACTCAAGCATCAATAGGTTTAAGTAGCTTGGGTATTTCAATAACCCGTGCTAATAGCTTATGCAGCAGAAATAGGACATGATATTGTTGTTTTTCTTTTTAAAAAAAGAAAAAATATAAATAATGTACTTGAAAGTGCACTACTATAAAGTTTTTGTGTAGGAGAAAGAATAATTATATTATAAATTGTTAAAATGAATTCAAATTTTGTGTCCATAAGATTTTTTTTTTCCCATGATATCTTTTATAATAAATGTGCCTATATTAATCATAACTTGGAGAAAGCAGTCTTTAACCCTTTTGCAACAGGTCATGGGGTGGAGACAATGTCATTACATTTGTTAACTTGCATTCAAAATTTTATTGAACTACTGTTTATTTCATTAATTTATGTCAATAAGTGGAATCAAATTGTAGATTTATAATTCATACTTTTATATCATACGAGTTATTTTCTTAATTTAAAAGTAAATTCTAAAATAATTCACCTAAATATAGAGTTCATTGAGTCATTTAGCATGTTTGAATGCAGCACTGGTTTGTGATGGAAAAGTACTAAATCTGTAGTTTCGTAGAAATTATATATTCAAATTATCAGTATTGACTAGCTAGAATATAAAATAAGTACTTCGTATCTTTTTATTTTGCTGAAATATGGCTTATGTACTGAATCAAACACAGTGGTCCTGTTCACCTTTCATTTTTAGAAACAATTTCTTGTATACTTTTTACTACACTATATGATGTGAATAACCAATCGACAACTCAATGTCTCCCTAGTGGTTTTCTCAGCCATTTTAATCTGTGAAAAGACTATCATGTTCTTTTGATCCAAGGTATCAAGGAGAGGTAGGTCGTGTATTTAGTTCACTCAACGTTTCATAACTGTTTAGACTTAAATACAGCCTAGTTACTAAGCTTAATAAATTATAGTGGAATTCAATGGTATCAGTGTATTTATTTATAATTTTTTTAGTTATTCACTTGTGTGTGTGTGTGTGTGTGTGTGTGTATACTAAATTAAAAATCTGATATTCTCCACATGCAAAATTTTAAAAAGATTGGCAACTATATTCATCAGCAACAAACAAGTAGAAAGGTCATAGCTAGAAGTGATAATTGTTTGCTTTACTTTTTTATTTATTATTCTATATTTTAAAAAAAATAAGTTTCGTAATTTATTTCTAAATAGTAATATATAAAATGTATAATAATTTAAACATTTCTGTATAATAAAAAAATACTAGTCCACTAAAATAGTCTTATGTTATTGATATGGTAAGATGAGTGGACATGCTCTGCTTCTGTGCTAGTTATGTGATGTTAGTTTGGCATGCCTAAAAGGTCAATATAATAAGAAAATAAATGTATAACATTATGAGCCTTGTTTTTGTGGAAATAATATGTAGTAATTCTAGTATGAAAAAGAAAATAATTCATATGTTTCCCTTTTTTTATACACCCTATACAAGTTATAGAAAATAACACAGAATATAAAAGTTTTACTAAAACAAATATTTAAAATGTATTTAGGAGGTTTCAGAGATTACACAAATAATAATATTTGAGATTTTTGAGATAAAAATAGTTTTTAATCATAACATGAAATCACTTTATACCCAGACTAGTAACCAAACAGACTGTATTTTCAGGGTATAGAAAATAACATAGAATATAAAAGTTTTACTGAAAACAAACATTTGAAATGTATTTCGGAGATCTTAAAGACTACACAAATAATGTTTGAAATGAATAGTTTTTAATCACGACATGAAATCACTTTATACTCAGACTAGTAACTAAACAAACTCTATTTTCACAAATAAATCTTTAGTAAAAATATTTCATTAAAAAAATCTGACTTCTTTGTGTACAAAAAATGTAATCTTTAAAGTCTGCCAAAATATGTGAAGGTACACATTGTATCAAAAGGTTTAAGGTAAGTACTTAATGTGTGCAAAGGCATAAAAGTGTATATTATACCAAACCTGTTGCAAAAGGGTTAAAGAAAATCTGTACCTTCCTGTTTAATTGTAAAATCTTTTAAGTTTTTATTCTGTTCTTTGTATGAATTATTATGGATTTTCATCTTTTTGTTTTGTTTGTGTGTAGATTCCATTCTTGGCAACAGTTGAAACAATGTATTGGGTTTATGACTTTCAAATATATGCTTAGTTTTGTTGTTTTTGGTTTGTTTGTTTAATTTCATACTAATTCCTAAAACTCCTAATATTGTGCTTATTTGTACTTGCTATGTTCGAATGTATTATGCTGAGACTGTCTCAAAATATTTTGTTTATTTTTCAGTCTCTAGTTCATGTTTTAAAGAATAGGAAGGTGTTAACTGAACCAGAAGTTAGATATTACATTCATCAGTTGGCTGAAGGAGTTCAGTACATTCATAGTCGTGGAGTTATCCATAGAGATTTGAAGTTGGGAAACATGTTTTTAAGTGAAAACATGGAAGTGAAAATTGGAGACTTTGGACTAGCTAGCCATATAGAAATAGCAGGTTTTAGGAAAATGTAAGTCAAGTGAAGATAGTGTCATTATATCTGGTTAATTTCCAAAAGTATTCATAAGAATGTCTAAATTTATAATTTTGGAAATAAATGTTTAATTTATTTCCAAAATAGCTTTGCTATTTAAAACTATTTAATAGACACCATAGTAGTTATTAACACTATTAAGTATCACATGAAAGTTAAATGACTAAGCTTTTGCAAATTGATGTTTTCCAGTGTTCATTTGAATATGAACTTTAAAAATGACTTGTGTTACAGCTGTCACACTAGATGACACTTTCAGAAGTTGCAAAAAATTAGATAATTAGTTAATTCTAGGATGAAAATTTCAGGTACCAATCAAGTCTCTCAACATGAGCTTAGTTGACTTCATTGAATGCATGACCTCTTTAGACCTGTTTAAAGTCTATATATTTGATACTACTAATCTTTAATATAGTATATGTATCTTCACAAAATCTAACAGTCTTTCATTAGCCATAATGATAGCTTTTTTGCATAGAAAAAAAAAGTTAATTTTAGTGAAGTATTTTAAACAAACTAAAAAAATATTTGTCCATAGATATATCAAGTATTTGTTTTGAATAGTCTGTGTACAAACTGATTTTTATCTTAAGATTAAAAATGCTTTTCTTCATCTCAAAAATCTCAAATTTTATTTGTGTACTCTGTGAAACCTCCTTAATGTTTTCTGTAAATTTTTTCTATTTGTCTCCTCTAATTCTATGCAATATTAGTCAATGTCACAGATTTTTAGCCACTAAAACAAAATAAAAATAAATTTCTTCCCTTTTTTCTTTATAAAATGGCATTAAATTGTGACATGAAACTACATTCATTTATCCTAAATAACTTTAGACTCATAGCAATATAAGTCTATTCATTCTAATATTTTATTATTTCATTGCCCTTTGATATGTGTCTGACTATTAAGTTGTAAATCACTTGAAATATGGAACTGTCATTATGATATTGAATTACATTACCCAAAAGCTGCTCACTTGTGTGCCTTACGAAACACTTTATATTATTATTTTATCCAATCTAACCCAAAGGTATACATATTTTTAGATTTTAGTTAATTTTTTGATAATAAATGAAGAATAAACATAAATAAAATAAAGTACTTGTTGGATTCATCATTTTTAACCTGTTGGCAGTCATTAACAATTAACCCCATGTTGTTTTTTTATGCCAATGGTAGTAATACACTAAATAAAAATTATTTAATTGAATAATGCACCAAAGAACATAGAATAATAACATGCAAAAAACAAAGTTTCCCCCACTATCACAATTTTTCTGTTTTTCTAACTGTATGACAAGTCTTTGCAAATTCATCTAAGCTAGTCGTTATCTATCCTGGGGTAAAGGAGCTTATATTAACAATGTAATTGAGAATTCTTCATTCATAAAACAAAGTAAAATAGTACGTAATTTGACAGATGAAGCCTTGGCTTTTTATTGGTTATATATGTAATATACAATTAAATGCGAGAGAGAACTATTAACAAATCTTGGAAGAGAGTGTGTGACAGGTGTATATGGTGGAGAGGGGTTTAATTCTCTGTTTGATAGCTCTGAAAAATCAACATTTTGTTGTGATGCAAAATTTATGGATTGTCTGAGTAGTAATTTACATTAACTTTTGTACCTATTGGAGGGGTGATGATTGGAGAAAATGTTTTGTCACTCTGAGGGAAATTCAGGATTTTAAAAATATTTTTCTTTTAAAAGTAAAAATGTAAAACTTGTATGCTATTAAAATATGGATTATTAGCTACAATTTTATGGTATACCAATTGGTATGTCTAAAGAGCTAAAGAGTAGTTTAATAAAAGTTTTAATGTAAGTCTCCTTAAGCCCATGATGTGCAATAAATGATGCCCTAACAGAGTGGTTTAATACATTGAAAGCTATTTGAGTAATATTACTGAATTAGCAACTGAACAGAGTGATAGTCTTAAATTCTAGATAAGAAAGAGTTACATTACTTTTACTTTGACACTTTATTTGGATTTGTGCTCTGATATAGGTGTTAAAAATGAACTATTTTGAACCTAAATTATAAATTGCTTTTGGTGTTCCCCTTTCATTACAAATTGTAAAGTTTAATGAGTAAATGGTATAAATTAACTTAGTTTGTGATGTTATCCAGCATTTTTAGGCTAAGGTATATTGATGTATATTTTTTATAACCATGTTTTGTTTTTTATAAAATAACTTTATATGAGGTGAAGAATCACTTGCATAAATCTTATTTTTTGCCCATTATTTATTTGTAGGTTTTACTCAAATTAGTATTTTATAAGCAATATTGTTATTAAACCCTTGAACTGTGATATGACTTTTGTATTATGGTGCATTTTAAAATTGCTTATAGAATAACTTAATGGATCAGCAAGTACAGGAAATGTTTTAAAGGTTGAATATCCAGGATAATATATTTAATTTGATTTTGTAGAGCTGTTTTAAATCTTGCTCCTGAGTAAGTATCTTCATATTCCACTTGTTATTTAAGTTTTTCTATATACTTCTAGAACTGTATGTGGAACACCAAATTACATTGCTCCTGAAGTTCTCAGCATGGAAGGGCATGGTAAGGAATCAGATGTCTGGGCAATGGGATGTATTATGTAAGTTCTAATTGATAAATATTTTTTATTTTTATTATATTTTTCTTACCCTGTTTTTTTGGCTAGCCATATCCTAGTGGTTAATGTGCAAGGCTATGAAATTGAAGGTATGGTGTATGACTAATGGTTGAACAAGCTCAGTGCTTTCAGTTGTTTTGTGGGTGTGTTGTTACTGATAGTTAATCCTTAGTTTCAGATTATATTTATTTTCCCTCTAGCCAACTGTCTTAAAACTAGCCCTCAGCTGAAGCTCTTTTTAATCCTCTGCGTAAACATTTATTTTTGCAGTTCAGCAGAAATATGAATAGGAATTAACTATTTTCAGATTAATGAATGTTTAGATCACTGAGTGCACATTCAAGGGTGGCTTTCAAAATATAGTCAACAGTATAATTTTACTTATTTTTCTTTAACAATTTTGCATGCAGAGATGTTACAAAATTGATACCTTAGTATTATGTAGTGTAATAATTTATTTCATAAAAGAAAAAGTAAAAGCATTCATTCCTCTTATTAAGTAATATTAGAATGTAATTATTTATTAAGTTTCTAAATTTTAAAAAAAGTTGGTTTCTAAGCTTATATTTATTTCTTCAGTCAGATTTAAACAGGTTAGCTATTCGTTGTCAGAAAGGGTGGTGGTAAACTTTTTAGTGCTACATAATCTAAAATCAAATAGTATAGTGCATAAAGTAGTTGTCTTTGGAAATTTGAGATTGTATGTAATTGAGGATAATAGTTTTGAAATTTTGTGAATAACTTTTTGTTTTTCACGAAGGTTAATACATTTTTTATAGTCTACACTTTCACAACTGTTCATGGTTTGTATGATGATCATGTATTTTCACTGTTGCCCTGTAGTATAGTTTCTATTGCAAAATGCTCTGTCATAAGGCTCTCATCTGTGTATTGTTTCTTAGTATTTGTATAAACTGCCAGATTGCACAGAAATCTATTGGCACTGCACTTGACAGCTTTATAAGTTTGTCTTCTTATGGAACAACATTATTCCTTGTTTTCTTTTGCTGCTTGAGTTAATGTTAGTTGATTGGGAGGTTTGATGTAAGGCTTTTCTTGGTAAATCCACATCCTGTTGGTCTTATTTTCAGATGGGTTTTCTTCTTTATTATGTTGTATACTGTTGCCTGGAGCATGAGAATTACTTTTGCTATTGACCTTTGTTTATTGATTCTGACATAGAACAAGACTTTGAACACTCTTTGATAAATTGTTTAGGCAGAGTATTTATGATGAAACTTTGTAGAATGGACAGCAACTACCTGTTGTGGAGACACAAGTGTAGAGGACGGCGTTTGTAAAGTCTTATGCCTTTCTTCTTGAAGGTGAAAGGCGGAAGACTTTCAAAACATCGTCCTCTACACTTGTCTCCACAACAGGAATTTGCTGTCCATTTTACAAAGTTTTAACATTGAACACTGTTGGCATGGCAAGGTGTGATTGGTTGCAGTTTTTTTTAAAGGTCTTGGGTACTCCAAGTTGATCTATGTTCTAAAATTTAAACCTGAACACATTTTAAAAATCTGATTGTATGGCTGTTTGCTTAGAAGTGGCTGTTAAGTATCTTTCTAAAAATCAGTAAATTTTTGATGACATCCTAGTACCTAAAAACCCATACAATTTCAAAATGTCATTCTGACACTTGCTGTTCCATTACAACATTGTATTGGTCATGATTGTCAGTGATTGCTAAGTTGTTTATTCAAAATTGTCTAGATATAATGTATTAAATACTCTTTATTATATCCATTTGAAAGTTATTGAAGTATTCTTCTATGAGAAATCATCTGGCATTTATCTTCCTTGCCTTGGGTATTCTTTACTGTGTGTGGCACAAAGTTTTAGTGTTTTGCTTTCAAGATTTTTTTTTTTTTTTTTTGCTATCTCAATTATTATAGCATAATATCTTTGCTATTAATTCACGTTTGAATAGTATATAAATTTCAATTTCTGAATTCTACAAAGCAGTACTTAAATTCTAAATTGCCCTACATGACACATTTTCTGTAGACATCTTTATTTTGTACATTACCCATTGAAAATGTATGGAATTAAATGTAAGTTACTCATTGTAAAATCATCATTGCTTAGAAAAATCTAGATTTATTTTTTTATAGCCTTCAATTTTCTTTGATAACAGAGCTATTCAGTAGAAAATACCACTCCTGCCACACTCACCTGTCATATCTTCTCTATCAGGATTTGTTAATAGTTCTCTCTTACATGTAAATATATATTACTTGTAACTGATAGAAAGTCAGGTTTTTCATCTATCAGTGTTTTGTGTAATATTGTGTTCTGAACAGATAAGCATCAATTTCACTTGGAATGCAAGCTTTGTTCCTGTGAGAAAGCTAATAACTAGCTTGATGATTTTGTAATGACTCTCACTGTATAGTTAAAAAGCCAGAAAAATTGAGAATTGGGGAAGTTGTTTACTTTTCGCATGTTATTTGTATATGTTCTATGGTGCATTATTTAATTGTGCATAAATTTACTGCATTACTCCCATTAGTATTTTAAAATGTTTGGCTAAGTATCATCAACAACAAGAAAAAAAATTTGGGTAAGTACTTTATTTCTTGTATTTTTGTTTATCCTTTATTTATTATAAAAGTAAGTAAAATGTAAAAATGGGGACTTTGTTTATATGAGGTAAAATAATCTATAATAACATACATTATTCATGTGAAACATTTGTATTAATTTAATGACGTAATGTGAATTGTATGTTTTCCAAGTGATTTTATAACTTTTTTATAATGGCAAGGATAGTAGTTAAGACATGGTTCAAAGGGCAATGAAACTTAATTATAAACAGACATTCTGTTACAAGTATAAAGGTACTAAGAATAAATAAATATAGTTCCATGTTACAATATTAAGTTATTCTAGGAGCAAAAAAGGGGTAACTTAGATTAGTTTTTAAGTATATATGTAAAAAAGGCTGGTATGGGTTGAGAAAATTTTTCTATGTAGAGGAGCAAACAACGTTTTGACATTTTTCGGTCATTGTCAGGTTCACAAAGAAAGAAAGAGGTAACTGACCGATAGCTGGCCACATGTTTGAAGGGGGTTGTGTAATTGAGTGTAGGAATGTAGAGGGCGTGCTTAGATGTTTGATTATATTTATTAATATTGGTATGAAGGTGTTCTTATGTATTAGTTTATTTTGGGCTTGAGTTGTTGTACATGTAAGGCCTTTTTAATTTTGCGTTTGTTTACGTTTGTTTCTTTATTTAGTATTTGAATGTTTTCTATGGTTATGTTGTTTTTATTTTATTTGCAGTGTTCGAAAACGTGGGAAGGTGACTTTTTATGTTCTTTGAATCTGGTTTCCATTTTTCTTGTTTCTCCAATATAGAAGTCCTGGCAGTTATCACATTGTATTTTATAAATAATGTTGGTGTGGTGTTTGTCAGTGTAGTTTTTACATAGTATAGACCTTAGTTTTGTGCCTGGTTTTTGAATAAATTTGGTATTAACTGGAATGTCATATTTTGTTACAAGTTTTTGCCAAATGTTGGTTATTTTTCTGCTGATGTCGGGAATATATGGTATGCAGCAGTATATGGTTTCGTGATTTTTTGATTTGTGAGATATATTTACTTTTGTTGGTTGATTTTGCTTTCTGTCTAGGTGTGTGCGTATAATGTTTTCTACGGTTTGTGGAGGAAACTTATTGACGTTGATGAAGTATTGTTTTATTTTGTCTAATTCATCGTTAATTCTATCTGGTGAGCATAGTTTTATGGCTGTGTTTATTTGGTTTCTTAGTATGTTGAGTTTTTGTTTTGTTTCATGTGCTGAGTCCCAAGAAATGTATAGTCCAGTATGGGTGATTTTGCATACAGAGTATTCAAAACAAATCCTTTATGTTCATGACCAAATCTTTAGTTTATTAAAAGTACTTCACTGAAAAATATGACTTTGTATGTGAAAGACTTATCTGAAAAACTGCCATATTTTTTAAAATATAAATACACTGTATTGATAGATAGGCAGTTAAAAGTATCTACACAGTATCCATGTAATTTTGATATAAAATTAAACTTTTGTTTTACAATGCATTATTTGAAATATAAAAAATCCTTTATTTTTCTCTACATTATACCTAATAACTGTATTTTCCTCATGTTTTTTTTTATATTGAAGCAATTTATTTATATTCTGTATTCATCAAAATTCTGTGTATTTAATAACTTTAGTATCAGATGTCATTGTTATGGCTGTAGCCTTTGTATTCCAAAGCTGAGTTCCACAATTAACTAATTTTTACCAATCTGTACATTATTGCCTGATTAAGGTCCCAATAAGAGGGCCAAAAGCATGCAAATAAAAGTATTTTGACTTGGATAAAAGTTTGTGTTTCATTATACATGTTAGATTACCTGCATTATAAGTTTTAAAATAACATTTAATTTGGGGCTAGTTGAGCATGATGGAAAAATGATTAACTTTTGTAATACTCTTCCTGAATAGACATTTCTTCTCTAACTTTCTGGTGAAACTTGCAGCTTCACTGTGGTAACAACTTTTATTTAAATCTTTTCACAACAGTACTAGTGTAAAATATATGTTTTATATATAATTTTGTACATGTTAAGTATGTATAAATATAAATTTTAATGCACAATGTATTGTGTCACATTTCTGTAGACCTTTAGTAAACATGACAAGTAATTTATACAGAAAAACTATTTTTAAAATAGTATTTGTTATTAAATATTTGTTAGTAAATATATGAAGTCTGTTTCATTAGTAGTCTGAGTGTAAAGTTGATTTTATGATTAAAAAGGTATTCTTTATTTCAAAAATCTCGGATATCATTTGTGTAATCTTAAAACTTAAATAAATTTAAAAAGCTTTAATTTGTGTCATATGTAGTTAGTCTAGAATGGGGAGAAACAAAGCACAACTTATGTCCTAATTTTTTGTTTGTTGCAAGGTTGGTTATATTGATGAACTGACTTTAAATAAAAGTTAAGTTTCTTCTTCATTCTTGTCACTACATATTACATGAAAACACAAATATTTATTTTAGATTGCTTAAATCTTTTAATATTATGAATTTATGTATATTTATTATTTTCATTATATTGACCTTTTCAGCCATGTAGGTCTAGCATTACAGAATTTGCAATGTGACATATCCATTCGTGTTATGAAGAGTATAAAAGTGACCTGTTTTGTGAGATAGTTATGTTTCAGTTATAATATGTTATATATGTATATACATTATTACTATTTGCAAACAAGTTTGTAAGCTTATTTTTCTTAAAATATAGAACAGTAAATAAATATAGGAAGTGATAATATCTTCTAGTTATAATAACTTTGTTTACTTTGCTGCTTGCTGTAGTATTTTATGTCTTTCAAAACTTTGCACATGAAGGATATGGAAAGAAATAATATTTTTAGATTTTAAATTCATACATTTGAAATAACCAAAATATCATAAATTACTGTATTGATACCATCTAATTCCACTATAATTTATCAAGTTTAGTAAGTAAGCTGTATTTGGGTGTATATATATATATTTATATATATATAAAATTCAAACAGACTGCAGAGGCAACCTATCTTCTTGAAATTTTGATTTGAAAGAATGAGTTCGTGTTATGAGATTTCAAAATGGCTGTTAAAACCACCAGGGAGATATTCTAGCTTTCATTTGGTTATTTACATGTCATGGAAGTAAGTGTATCTAAGAAAACTTTTCCAAAAATGGGAAGAGGTGAGTGACCACTGAGAGCAATATTTCAGTAAATAGAATAATCAGTATTAGTAATTTGAGTTCCTAATTCATTAGAAACTGTAGATTTTGTATTTGAACCAATATTGCATTCAACATACCATGTGACACACAAAATATGATATTTAGGTGTGTTGTATTAGTATTTACCTTTTGAAATATAAAAACAAACAAAACTAATGTATAATATGAAAACTTAAATTATAATTTTCAATTGGATTCTAAACTTATTTGTATATATTCAACTACCATTTTGTTTCTAATTTTGGATGCAATGATATGGCCTATGTGAACCATGTAGATATAGTTTTTATCAATTTCAAAATCAGAAATGCAGATTAACAAACATTTAATTACAGTAATTTCTACCAATGATATCAATTCTAGTACTTTTATACATATTTTCTATTTTGTAAAGAAACCTATTGTTACAAAACTTATCGTTATTAAACATTTATCCCCTAACAATTTGTTGTACTCAGCTTCAGGTAGCAGGATGTGCTGTGATCTTTTTATAGCTATAGGACAAAATTATTTACCAAAATTGATCGGAGAAAATAACGCCTAGATACACATGTTCAAAATTCCCTTAATATGTGTTCAAGGTTTCTTGGTAATTTCCTCTTCAAGCCATGGCACTGACTAAATGACACATAATTGACACAGGCTGTTTTATTAGTATAGGAAATAATGTATGGTCCACAATAGTAAATTATTCTGATGATGCAAGTCTTTTTGCAATGGTTAGTTGCTAACTCTCTTTGTTAACCTTAAGATGACCTAGAAAGGTCGAAACATTGTTCTCTGCTTTTTTAGTAAAAGTGTTAAAACCCATACTAGCCTACTGACACACCCTACTGTTTTATTCTTTCACATTTACCATTTGTGTTGTAAAACTTTTTTATTAAAAAAATGATTAAGCTTCAGAAAAAGGTTATATTTATTTTACTCAGTTTATTTCTACCATTTTTTTATGAGCAACTTACTATTTACACTGCTAGACTTGTGTGACAGGTTATAGATACATTTAGAATTTATTCTATAGACCGGTGTAGAGTGTGGAATAAAGTCAAATGGAATATATTCATTGAAACAAAACAAAAAGAGAAGAATTTACAGTAACGTTGATGTTTCATTACATGAGAGAAGGTATATAATTTTGTATTTTTTTTGCATAACTGTATTTTTCCAACTTCTCATTGATTCGTGACTTTAATTTTTTTTTCATAGATTTAGATGAATCTCTTTCTAAGACTTGAGTTAATGTAGCTACTTTTTCTTGCTTTTTCTCAAGTCATTGTACCACTTAGAAATTTTATCTGCACTATTTCAGACTAGTTTTTGATAATTTTTCTATGAATTGAGCTGTTATAACTACCATTTTTACTGGTAAAGGCACTGAAATCAGTATACAAGTTTTGAAGTACAAAAATAGTTGCATCTTTCATCTGATTGTGATTTTTTTTGTGAAGTTTTCATAATGTTGATCATGACCTGATGTGGAAGATGTATTCTTTTCAACTTATTATGTGGATTGTCAATGCGATACTTGTATTTCCTTTGGAAATTTTAATGTCTTGCTCTGTTCCAGTATTCTTTCATCCTTTTTTTTAATTATTTCTCATTCTTTTTCTTAATTCTTAATTCAGTCTTTTCATAATTTCTGCAAAAAAAATGTAGCCAAAGAAGCCAGCATATTTCACCATTATCATATGATTGACTTGAATTAATTTTTATATTTGTGTTATTCAACATTGAGCTCCAAACTGACTGTGCATAATTTTACACTGAATAGCCACTTTATTAGGTACACCTCATAATGCAAGTAGTCAAACACCAAATCATGTGGCTGCAACTCAGTACATAAAGCACATAGACATGGTTAAGAGGTTCAGTTGTTGTTCAGCAAAACATCAGAATGGGGAAGATGAGTGATCTAAGTGACTTTGACCATGGAATGATTATTGGTGCCAAATGTGGTGGTTTCAGCATATCAAACTGCTGACCTACTGGGATATTCACCCACAACAGTCTCTAGAGTTTACAGAAAATGGTGCAAAAAACTTCCATCTGAAGTCAGTGTGCCAATGTGAGGCTTAATAAAGTTCTTTTCTTAATCCTTTTGCAATTGGTCGGGGTTCAAAGGCCATGTCATTGCATTTGTTGACTTGCATACAAAATTTTATTGAGCTATTATTTTATAAAGTTTTCATTACATTTGGAATCAAACTGTATATCATAATTATAACTTTAATATTATATATGAGTTAATTTCTTAGTTTAAAAGTAAATATTAAAAGAATACATTTAAATATAGATTTTAGTGAGACACATGGTATGTTGAATGCAGCACTATCTAAAACTAGATGTTTGTGATGTCAAAATACTAAGTCTATAGTTTTGTACAAATTTGGAGCTGAAATTACTAATATTGTCAAGCTAGAATATAAAATCAAAACCTCTTTTTATTTTGCTGAAATATCTCTAATGTACTGAATAATACGCATGGTGGTCGTGTTCAAATCTTTCCATCTTTTGGAATGTTCTCTTATATACACTTAAATACATATATGACATGTGAATAACCAATCAAAAACTTAAAATAGCTGCAGAGTAGTTTTCTCTGCCATTCTGATCTTTGAAAATGCTACAACATTCTTTCAGTTCAAGATTTCAAAGAGATGTCTTTAGTTTGCTTGAAGTTTCATATTTTTCTAAATATTAGTTACTAAGCTTATTGCTTTATAATTTATAGTGGAATTCTATGGTATCAGTGTAGTTATTTTTGACCACTGAAGTGTGTGTGTGTGTATGTGTGTGTGTGTGGATGCATGACCTAAAAAAAATTTTTTATATATATCTTCCACATGTGATATTTTAAAAGGTTTAGCAACCTATGTCCATCTTTACTTCTTTATTTATTGTTCTATATTTTAAGAAAAATAAGCTTCAAAAATTATTTTTAAATAGTAATAATCATATAATAATTGAAATGTGACTTTTTATATTACAAAATACTAGTACACTGAAACACATCAAAGACAGGGGAGATTAAAGGTCAGTTTTATATTACTGGATACTGACCTGAGTGCATGTACACTGCATTAATGCATGTTATGTAATGTTAGGTAGGCATGACTGGAAGGTCAGTATAATAATATGTTCATATGTAGTGTATGAGACTTAATACAAAAATACATGTTTAATCTAAGTACTTTATGTAGTCATTCTAGCATGAAAAAAAAAATTTCTATGTACTTCCTAATTTTTTATGATGGATATGAGTCTGGTCAAGTTACAGACCTTATGTAATTAGAGCATAGAAAATAATAGTATATATAAAGATATGCTCAAAATAAACATTTGAAATGTATACAGGATGTTTCACAAGATGTTTATGAGATTTTTGGGACAAAGAAAAGTGTTTTAATCATAACATGAAATCAGATTTTTTTAATACAAAATTCTTGTAATATTTACTAAAAGTTTTCCAAATTTTTGTGATGATACATGTTATCAAAAGTTACAGTGCAATTACACAAATACTTAACATGTGCATATGTGTAGACAAACTTGTGTTTGTCATACTGAGCCTGTTGCAAAAGGGTTAAGGTTTGCTCCTGAAAGAGCTGAGGATTGCCCACAAAGATACTTGAAACAATTACCATCATTGTCTGAGGCCTTTACAAACTGCTTCATCAAGCTCAGTTTTATATGATTTGGAGATTATAAGACTTTCTTTATGTCAACCAAACTTTCACATATAATATCGGTTGATCATGTTATCAGTCTGGCTCTGTATAGCCATTGCTTTCTTATCCAGTGCTGATTTAATGCTGTGCCCTCTCACTTGCACAAAAAATATGGAAACCTTGTATAAACAGATTGTTGATCCAGTGACATACAAAAGGACTTTTTAAAGTATCTACAAAGGAGTCAACAATGTTCTTTGTATCTGACTTTATTGAGAAGTATGAGATTTCTTTTTTTTTCTTCAAGTGAACTGAATAAGCAATAGGAACAGATGCATTTGTGTTAACATTGTGAAAAAGAACACCTTTTAGACTGGAAGAATCTTATAGCATTGGTATTAATTCAGCAATACTGATACAATAAATGTTAACTTTTTTGTGAAAAGTATACCATAAATTATTTATAATGGTTTCTGTACCAGTAATATTATGTTCTTAGCCCAAAATCTGGACCCAAAGCCCTCGGAAGACTCCTATGGAAGGCCCAAAACTTTCATCAAATAACTACGTTCACCACATGTGAAACATTATGTTTTACCAGATGGTTCAGGTTGAAAAGAGTCCTTATTGTCATTTCTGTTAACATCACATTCAGAATCTGATGCAACTGTATGAAGAGTCTCTGATGGATTTAGGTACCAGGCATATTGGGTCTATAAATAGCAGGTTGAAGGCTTGGATAAGAAATTTTTTTTATTTTGAGTGTTGTAGCTTTGGATGTAATGTGAACAAAAATATCAGTCCTTTCCATAGTTCCTTAAGTTCATGCCAGACTATTATAATTCTTAAAGGCAGTCTTTTTCTTATCTTTAGTCTATTGTCTCAACTCTTCGATGCAAACTGTGCAGTGTCTATGATTTGTCTTGGTCCATAATTTTTATTGCAAAGTACATGTAATAGGCTTTTTTCTCTAATTCTGTGATGTTTTGTCTTTGTTTCTTTACCACAAATGTAATATTTGGGTCATTTACATGACATCTTGTCAAGTGATGAATGAATAATATTGAAAAGAAACATAATATCAAAGTGTGCACACAAATATTATCCATAAATGATACATCATGTATTAACCATTTATATACAAATTGCTTGTTTCTTATGTGTTCTAGAACATTCAATAAGACTCCCACTTTGCAGTTGATCTAGAAAAATCTATAGCCAGCTGTTAATATTTCAAGCATAACAAAACTTCACTGGAAATGATTCATTTGTGTGAAATGATGTTTTGTGAAAACTCTACGTGATGGAGATAAATGGATATATTTTCAGATCCAGTGTATAGGAATTACTGTTGAGCACGTAAAAATTTCAAGACAATAAAATCATCACAAGACTGTACTGTTAACATCATATTGATATACAGAATTTTGCATTAAGCAGTTAGTTTCATAATTACCAATTTTCTGTTCAACTCGTTTGTATCGTAGCACAGTATTTTCTAATTGTATGTAATGTATAAACAAAAGGTGTTCTATGTATTTATTAATTACTTAGTTTGATAAAACTGAAAACCCATGAGACTTAAAAATCAAGAAAATTTGAGTTCCAGGCATATTTTATGAACCTTGGGTATTTGAACTGTTGTATATGGCAATGTTTTTTATTAATTGTATATATTTCATATTCATAAAGTACTGAAGTAGACAGTTTTAAATATGTAGTTCATATTTTGTCAATTCTCCTGGTAAACTGATTGTTACCTTGTAGAAGTTATTAGAATTTGTGAATGCTTTACTCATTATTAATTCATATTTAAATTGTTAGAGAAATAGATACAAACTTGGTAAATATCATTTAAGTTATTTATGGAATGTAGGTCCAAGTCAGTAGGTCTTTTTCAGTTGTACTAGAATTAGTCTATTATGTATTATTGTTATTATTAACTTATTTAGTGTATATTATGAAGTCATTAAAAGTTATATTAGAAATAAGAGAATTGATGTTATGGAATGGTCAGCTCAATCACCTGATATCAATCCAATTAAAAATTTATGGGCTGAATTATACTAATTAATAAAATATTGCAAGCCAAATGTGAAAGATAAACTTCAAGTACCTAAAGAAAGATAGCAGTCAGTTACTCAGAAATATCTGCACAAACTCACTGACACCACGCAATGTCGATGTGAAGCAATACTGAAATCCAAAGGAATGACAACTAAATAATAACTTGTGAAACTGGTTTATTTTATTTTATGTTCAATTAGTCCAGAGAAACTTGTTTGATCATTTTGTAGGCTAATTGGAATATTATTTAAGAAACCACACCAGGTGCACAACACTTTTTATGAGAAAATGTAATTAAAATCATTAAAAGCTTTGGAATTTACAAAATCTAGTGTTAAAATTAGGATTTGAGATTGTATTTGAACAGATCTAATTGAATGCATTCTAAAAACATGTACACACTTTTCTGTTACAGAAGATGTAATAAATTAACATTTTCAAGGGGGGACACTTTTTTGTCCACTTCCTGTATATACTATAGTAAGTTTGTAGTACCAATGCTGTTAAGACTAAGAATACAAAGAGCCCATGTTGGGGTTAAATAATAAATTGTGCTCAAATCTGTAATGTGCAACTCTGTACTGTTCATTTGACATGTTAAATAATAAAGCTTATTGTTAAAATAATAATTACCTGTAATAAAGTTCTATCCAAGTTAAAAATTGAAATAACAAAAGATGAAAACATATAACATCCTTTGTCTCTGTTTATCTGTGTTCACAATTCCTATATGAGGAGAGCTTCTTTAAATTTTTTCATTGTACTTGGTAAGGATGTGTTTGTAAAATAATGGTTTTATATTATGTATTATTTGTCCATGATTAGTTTTAAAAAAATAATATGCACCAGCACTTTTTTTTGTACTTGTATATAAAAAGAAATACATTTTCCTATCCTTGTGTGTAAGGTGCTTCTTGTTTCACCAATGTACGTATAATGGTGGATGTTACATGCAAGTTTATCAACATTGGAAACAACACATCCACCTTCAGATTGCAAAAGATGTTTTTGTAAGACATTTGGCCTTTTTATGTTGTAGGGTAATGTAATGAGATTTTGAAAATTGGCTTTTAAAGGTTGCATCTAGCCATAACTCTAACAGTTTGGGTTTCGTAATTAGAGGTTTTATTTTGGTGGTGATAATTTTGTTAGCTAAAGGTATGATAAAACTAATCTTCTTGTTATATTTCAAAAATTGTTTTTCTTCATCCTGCTTAATTTGTATTTTCATGTTGGAGGCTTGTTACTATTTTTTGCATTTCCTGGTCTCTGAAAAGTTCTAAAAAGGCAGATGCTGCTCAAATGGAATGAACATGTATTGTTACTTTCCTATAGTCGTAATAAATTATTTTTAGTTCTCCAGTTATTGCATCTTTCCTGGAAGCTCTGGAATGATGAGAGTTTAAATTAAGAAAAATGTAATTATATATTATTGTCATTATTAATACTTAAAGTAACATAAAAAGAAAAATCTATACTCCTCTCATCATTTGAATAACACCAGGTGAATTTGATATTAGTCTGCAGAATTTACAAAGTCTAAGAATTTGACTAAAGATAAAAGCTTTGTTTCCATTGGCCAAATGTATTATTGGTATATCTAATCTAGATATCTGGGCTGGTGTTGATATCTTGATGTTGCTTGAGTGCTGTTTCAAAATTGTACATGAATAACCATTATCATAATACCCATTGTGACACCATTTAGTTTGGGATATAGCTTTCTGTCAAACCGAAAATATCCATGATGAAGGATGAAAACATGAGATTTTCCTGATAGTGTTTATTATTTGTGTGAACAACTGTGAATTGTGATTAAATATGAATTCAAACAATACATTGACACTATCTTCTATCTGTATAGATAAGTAAAGAGCTACAAAGCTCATTGTAGAATATTGTGTTTATCACTGTGGAAGATAAATTCTTGATTTATGACAGCAGGTCTTGAGTATTATTCAAGTGTGCTGAAACATAATTTAGTAGTGGCACTTAAATTGTATGCATAAGCCAAGATTGACTTCCAGTGACACTGCCATATGCTGAAACCATGGATTTTAGTGGTATTCCTAATTTATTTTCTCTTAGTGAACCCTATAATCCAAGGATGTGGCTATTAAAAGTGAATCAGACATCACAGAAAAGGTTGGTTGGCTTGCTTGCTTCTATTACAAGTGAATTAATAATGATATTTGCAAAGAAAAATAAACATCTAAGACTAATGCAACGAGGCCAAGTATTTGTAAATATCTTCCGTGAAATGTTTTCTAGTTTCTACACTTGAATAATGAATATCAGGTCAGGCATCTCATATAAAGAAGAGGAAGAATGTGATTTCAGACTTGTAAAGGAATGGAGAAGTATATACTAAGAACAAACCGACAAATCTGAGACTTTCATTACAAGTGCTAATAATGACAAAGAAATCATGACAACACTAAAGAAAAACAATAGTAGAAAGCGACATCCCAATCTCATCGTTTTTTTAATCTACTAGCCAAAAGACCTGAATCTGCAGTAACAACTAAACTTTACAACTATGTATATTTAAACACATTGGCTTCCCTTGAACAAACTTTTCATTCTAATTGACAGAACCATTTCTTGAAAATGGAGAAATGACTAAACCTCTTATTATAAATTATGAACAACAGTGAAAGCAACTGTCATATACTGCACAATATCACAAACTTAACCTTTGTTACAGTTGACATTGAAACTTGTAAAATTGATTCAGACATTAATTATATTTTTGAAATTTGTACAACTAAAGCAATTAATGATGCAGCTTTCAAATGTCTCATTAAAGACCCTTTTGATACCAAGAAGCGCAACTTCACCATACTAATAGATATTGAAACAAAAATCATGACAACACTAAAGAAAAACAATAGTAGAAAGCGACATCTTTCTGTAACATACTGTAACACAATGGGGAGGGTTTATAAAGACACACAAATCATCATGTCAGGTCTAACTTGTATTTCCAAGAACATTTAACCCTTAAAATAATTTAAAGATAATAACACCATCATCAAACAATTGGACAATTACAAAGGTTCTGTGGTTATGAGCAGAAACATTTACAAAAAAAAAATATATGTATTTGATCACTTAAACAAGAAAAAAAAATTAAATAATTAACAATGGCTCCATGAGAGGAAAGCTGAAAAGATTATTTATGATCTTGCAAAAACTTCTAGACAAAATGAGCTTAAACCCTCTTACAGTAGCATTTCAGAATTACATGGTTTATCAAAGAGTAAACCAGGTGTATCACTAAGACCCACAATCTTGGTATATAGCAATGCTACTGAAAGTCTGTCTTGGCTTATGCATATAGTTTTAATTCTAGTTCTAAATTGTGTTCCAACACACTTAAGTGGTACACAAAGATCTGTTATCACAAATCAAGGATGTATCTTGCTTAGTGACAAGCACAGTACTCTTTACATTGGACACTGTAGTTCTACTCGTCTTTTCAGATGGTGTGGGTGTAATATGGGGATTCACATCAAATCACATAAGTTGAAGATGTATGAACTCACAACAGACACTGACAGAGAAATATTATATTTCATCCTTTAATATGGATATTTTGATTAAAAAACACTATATCCCTAGCTGAGTGTGTAATAGTTGCTGCTATTTATGTATATGTTTGAAACAATGGCCTACAAATGTATTAACTTTCTTTACAAACAACACCAAAGAAGCATAGTTGCAGATTTTTTAAAACTATTCACAGACAAATAATCTGTGACATGAAACCACCAAACCTACCCAGTACACTGCTAGAACATGTGAAGAAACTCTTTTATTGAATTACCTCAACCATTTGTGAATAGGAACAAAAAATGATGTCTGTAACTTTTTCTTCATCTACCTTTCTGTTATTTCAATGTACAACTTTGAACTTTCAGTTACATGTAGAAGGATTTTGTTTTATAAATACAAATCTTACAGTAATATGTGAAATGCATGCTGTAGGAATTGCACACTATAGATTTGAACATAATTTATTATTTCAATCTGTTGAAGCCATTATTGGTTGTGTTTAAGTGGAATTATCCTCAAAAATTAAATGTTGAATGGTTCAATTTAAGAAAACAAATTTGGTGTTATAAAATTATTTCTTACTAGTATTAAGTACTATTGTTTTTAGCTTGTTCCATTCTCCCTTTTAATACAGTATGTGTGTATTTTAGAAACACATTTCCAGACACTGTGGTTTTAGTTGGAACATACAGCTGTCATTTACTACTACAAATTTTATGTAGCATCTTCATTTAATACCAGTGAAATTGTGAAGTGTCTGGTTTTTGACATATTTTTTGTTTTTACATTATAGGTATGCTATGTTGGTAGGTCATCCTCCATTTGAGACTACAACACTCAATGAAACATACTCGCGTATTAGCAACAATTCGTATTGTATGCCTATGAACATCTCTGAAAGTGCCCGTAATTTGATATTTAGCATGCTGAAAAGTAAACCTGAAGACAGACCTGAAATTAGTGTAATTCTTCAAGATCAGTTCTTTCATTCTGGTTACATGCCCAAATTTCTTCCTTCATCATGTTGCTCAAGTCCTCCTAAGTTTCCTACGATGTGCTTATTCCCTAGGTAAGTCAAATAAAGGAAAACAAATATTTAAACTATGTAAAGATAGTTCATTTAATAATGTAACTCAAAAGACCATTGACATCCATAAGGAAAATATCAGATTAAATTTGAAAAGTGAACTTTCTAATAATCAGTGGATTTTACTGTAATATTCACTACAATTACATTTGTCTCTTAATAAGTAATAAGTTGAAATTACTAAGCAAATGATGTAATATCAAGAAAGATTTATCCTGTTTTGAATTGTATTGATTAATAGTTCCATGTTTTCATACTTATATTAACGTACAAATTAATTAGAACACGTCAATAATTGTTATTTTGTGTACATTACACATAAATTAGTTATTGATTTGCTATAGAAATAAACTTATTATTTATAAGTAATTACACAAACTGTTGTGAAATTAGTACACAAGTGATGCCTTTAAAATATGTTTGTTAATATATAATGTGGCTATTTGTTGTATGAATGGTTTGCATTTTTGTAGTATTGGCTCTGGATATTTGTAACATCTTTGTTGTCTAATTTTATTTTTTTTAGAGGCTTTTTTTAGCATAGTTGTCAAGTAACAAAGTCCAGCATATTCCAAGATTTGTTCTTTGGAATTTAGATCTGGACTTTGTGGCAGCCATTTAATTTCCTGAAGATTATTTGAGATTTCTTACTTTGTCACATAAACCTGAAATTTATTGGTATTGTGTTTGGGATATATATCTTCTTGATAAATGAAATTCTACTCAGTCTCTTTCCAGAAGGTATATCCAAATAAACTAATATACTCTAGTGTTTACACTGATCTGTGATTCCTTCAATTTTATAATGATGGCAAACACAGTTCAGAGATATTGTGCCCCGTACTATCAGAGCCTCCTATATGCTTGATTTTTGGTATGAGACACTTTTGTATTTCCTCAGTTACTGTCTGGCAAAAATATACATCTAATTGGAACATAATTGAAATTTGAATTTGTGTATCCAAATTACTTTTTTTAACAGAACAGGATAAATGCCCTCTTGTGAAATCTAGTTTTCTTTTTTTCTTTTTGTATTATCTTTGTGCAGTAAGAGTTTTCTTGCTGCTACTTTTCTCTAAAGGCCACATTTTTGTAGTATTTTTGAGTCTCTACTTGAAACTTTTATCTGAGCATTATTTGTTAATGCTATAAGGAAGATGTTTCATTATCTTTAAGTATTTAAGGTAATTTATTTTATGGTGTCTCTTCTTAAGGACTTTTTTCTCTACTCCTCACCTTCTCTGATATTACAGGACTTTTGTTGTGTTTTTTTGCACCTGTCCTTCACTGTACTTTGTAAACAGTTTAGGTATTTTGCCATTTTCCTAAGCTCCAACAACAATTGTACAAAAAAGATCCGAGTAACTTGTCAAGGAATATTAATTCTTTCTTTGCTGCCATTATAATGCCAGTATCACATTATAGTGGTATTGGATGATGTTTTTGTGGGGTAGAAAAAGTTATCCATTGTTATGTCAACATATACATGAAAATCTTAGATTTCTGATACAAGTCTTACCTCATCTTTCAAATAGCTTGTTTGGTTCATAATGTTCTTTATATGCACCAAAATCTTTTCACTGAGGGGGGCTGAGGTAAACTATGGAGGAGCTTCCCAAAATGCCATCAATATGAAGTATAGATGGTAAATTATAATAATGTAAATACCAAGGTACATTTCAGAAAGGTGTGCTATTTTGAACTGCGTTTTCAATGCAGTTTTCATTGGAAACTCATACTCTGATTAATAATTCATTATTACAAATTAGAAATAATCTGTTTATGCAAATATGCATATGTGTAAAAGAGGAAGCTCACCTAAATTCCACCCAAGATAATACATAATAATAAAGAAAATCAAGATTAGCTTAGATTGAACATTTAATATACCATTAAGAGTAAAGCTACAAATCAAAAGAAATATAACATAAAGACATAGTTTACATTAGTAGAAACAAATTATTCCATGTGAAATTAATGCACTCTGAGGAAAAGTAAGGTCACTATTAGGCTAACTATTTTTCAGTACATTGCTATGGGACGCATGACACGTACTTCCATCTTAATGAAGACGTTGAGTTCTACAGATCTGTGTGTCTTTGATGTTAATTGTTAAGTAACAATGATGATTGTGTTTTCCATATTTTATGAATATATATGTAGGAAACAATATTGGGGGGCTGAGGGGGGCTTGGCTCATTTTGGGGGGCTTAAGCCAGCACCCCCCCTCTCGGCGCTGCCACTTTATTTTTGTTGTTGTTTAGCATAATGTTTGAAGTCCATGTTGTGTGGGAGATATTTGCTACTAGTCTCTGAGGTTACTTAAGTTAGTGTTTAATTTGTTTTAATTTAATGAAACATGAAAGTTAAAGCTTTACAATGGTAATTAATTTATTGTTAGTTATTATATCAGTTGTCTTTTTAAATGAAGGAAGAAACAAGCATGATAATGTTAATTTTAACAGAAATATGAAATGGCTATACTTGTATAGTACATTATGATTAATATATAAAGCTTTGTATCAAGTTTTCTCGATTCTTCCAAGTATGTGTTCAATGGTTATTTTATACACATTTTTGCTTTGATGCTTCTGGTATAAGACAATGTAAATATTGAATGTTTCAGGTTTTGCCTAGAAGAGTGTGATAGTTTTAACCAAGACCTCAAGGAAATTACACACACAGTGTCAACATTACGGGTATGTGCTAATTCAAAAGATGGAAATGAAAAGGTAAGATTTAAGAAATACATCATGACAGTGTTAAAATTTGAACATGTCTGTATATCTTTATAATGCAACAAACAGTACCTTTAGAATTGTATTTTGCCACTTTCAATATAGAAATATTGTCCTTATAAAGCAGTATAAATCTCAAGTGTGACAAGCCTTTTACAAGAAAATTATTTTTGATGTTACAAAAACAAGTTCAAGATTGATAGAAAAGAAATAAAAACTCTGTAACCCAAGCATTTTTGAAAGGTCCACCTTTTGAAAGCACTTGTGTGATAGGGTTTTAGTTTCAACAGAAAAAATATAGTGTGGTTTTTAATTTTAATGTCATAAACTTAGATATTTGGCACATAGGCACAACTGTCTTGTGCTATGAAGATTTAATTTTTTATTTCTCTGTATTAAGAAAAAAAGCAAATAGAAAATATTTCTTACAAGATATGCAAACACTTAAATGTATTTGAAATTTAAACATGAATGGTCATGCTAGTAATACTGAATGTCAGAAACTCATCCACCCTCACTTGCTTCTCTGTCAGTTTAGGAATAAACTTTTAACAGGAGGTGTATACATTCTGAAATTTCAACTTACTTCTGGAAAACCGTGGAAAAGTCCTATTTTTTTTTAAATTTACACTTTGAAAAATGAAAACTATACATTTTACAGTCAAATGTTCATTGGTATCTAATGGATATCTAATCTCAACATGAATGGTTTGATTATTATTATTTTTTAAACCATTCACACCTTTTCAAATCAGGTGCAATTTATGCAAGACATAGTTTTGGCTAGTAATGTGTTAGCATTATGACCATTTGTCATAGTGAACACAATGCACACCACAAATCTTATTTTCAATTGCCTAAAGGAGTCTCTGTTGATCAATCGATTTACATATGTAGCTCATTCAGTGCATGTAACATGAATCAATGAGCTGTTAAGCAAAACATTAGACTTGCATATTGATTGACAGTACGAAGGGGCAAATGCATATTTAACTAGGGGTGGTGCAAGAAATCTGAATATTCTATGTAGTTGAACTGAAATGTGGATAAATACAACGCAAGATGCACTTTGTGCAGGAAGGAATTTTGTATCTTTGGGATTGGGAAGCAGCTTTAAACACCCAAGCTGCTGATATGAAGTAAAATCTGTTTTGTCTTTTTTTAAATAAGAGTGCTATTCAAACTAACTTCATTTATCTACCCCAAGTTGACACAGCCACAGTTACGTGAGCCTCACTGCAATCACTGATATCATTTGAATCAAGGTCAGATTTTGTGTGCATTAAAAGTTTTAACCACCACTTCTCCTTCAATTCATTTGGATTTCAGTCTACTTTTTGCTGAAATTTTCTCAGAATCAACAATTGAAAAACAGTTTTCATGTGTCAAGAAGAAATATGCTTACTTGTATAATCAGGGAATAGCATCATACATGAAATCTCTTCTCACTACGATGGATATGTATTGGTCTTTGACAGCATAAGTTACAAGACCAAAATAAGCAGGTGATGGTCTGTAACAGTAGGAATGCAGATTGGATAAATTTTTGTTCAAATTTCAGTGTAAAAATTTCCACTCCAACGAAACCTGAGTATAGTAAAAAATTTGCTCCCAATTTCACATAAACAATCAACTGTAGAAGGAGGATATAATATGTTCACAATTAATCTCTGTAAAATGAGATACTATTCATGTAAATGCTTCATTTCAACAAAGAAATTGAAGTGGAAAAGTTAAGAGAACAATTCTTCATATTGCATAGATTAATCTGTGACCATATTGATATTGTTGGTGGAGTTCTTAACCTTAATCTATTGAGAGTTTTCTTCTAACTTCAGTAGAATCTACAAGGCAAAGGTATATGGAAGGAACAGTAGAAACCAAAAAAGAATGGACAAAAGGCTGTGATGGATATAGAAGAAAATGTATACAAAGCAATATTGCTGTTTTGTATAAATTGACAAATGAATTTACTCAACAGGTAGAAGTATCAAGAAAATACTTTCATTACCAAATCCAACAGTTTTAGGCACACTGCTAAAGAAAAAGAACTTGAGTTAAAAGACCAATTAGATGAAAAATTAAAAGAATTGAAGTAGTAAAATTGCATACATGTGCTACACTGTGTACATGTTTAATTTTTCATTGAAATTAAAAAAATAATAATTATCCTTGCATATGTCATTCACTACCAGGTTGTCTGAAGATACTGAATCAGGATCAGTGCCTGTGTCATTATTGTTTTGGTCTTTCTGTTTAAAAATACAAGTTCATCCATATAAATAGTAAATCTAGTTCTCATGTTATAATCTTCGCTACTCAACTATTTACTTCTTGAAAACAATGCAAAGTGTCCTTGAAAATTATTGTGGAGCAAAATGTCCTGGAAAATAATATTCTGAAAGTGTGTGAACCTTGTTTAAAGTGAAAGGATTGGCCTCATCTTAAGAATATTTAATTAATAAATATTACTGAAAATTGGTATTTGAAACAAACATGACATATACTGAGGTTAGTTGCACTTTGTAGGAGAAATATTCCAGGTTGTTTTGCTATTGATGCAATGGTTTATGCACTATTGTAACACACTTCTGTTATAATAGGTTTCAGAATAGGATGGTGAGGTAATTCTCAGACTACACATCTTGACAATTTCTGTGAAGGTCTTTCACTATTTGTGAACATCAACTGAAACTGAGTTTGAATAGAACAAAGAGATATACATTCATTGGAACTGCATTTTGGGACTTGATAGAAATGTAGTTGAATGGGAGTGCTGTAATTTCAACTTCTTCCTTCATCTTTCTTACAAAAGCAGCTAATAATTTTGAATGTGGTTTGAAGCTTATGCGTTTTCATCAACTTGATTGAATTCTAATGTGTATTATCTTATTAATTTTCCCAGGAAGTATGCACAGTTTTTTTTTTAAATGGATTTTTGTTTGGAAACTTCTCTTTTGTAACTGTAAGTTTTGCTATGCAAATATTGTGGTTTTGTAGCCTATACCAAATTATTTGTTGTGGAATTTTTCTGTTTTCATAGGGAACTTGGAAGACTTCCTTCTCAAAAACATTTATGTTCTTTGAGCCCACTTCATCTAACAATCTCATTTTTCAAATATCCTTTTTCAGTCTAAACTCTCAGCTATAATTCTGCCTGTTGCACTGTCAATTGGTAGGTGAATTTCCAAAAATATAAGTACTAAACAGGATGCATGTTTCATCATTACTCTCATCTATGGTAGCAAGTCACTGCAATAGCATATTTAAATTATTCATACAAAGTGGGATTGACTCTCTATAGCTAGTTGATGACCACTAGAAAAAACTTGCCAATGAAGGTCAAGTAACATTGAATATTCTTGTACAAATTCATTATTTCACTATTGTTTATAATTCAGAATTTCAGGTATTTGAGCTATGAAGGAATAAAGATGTATTAATTATGAAAACAAAATTATAATAGTTTTAAAAAAGCTCAACTAGTATTTTTTTAGTTGTTTTATATAATGTTAGTTGTTTTCTCTATCCAGCAATTAGCAAATGGTGTCCAATCATCAAAAGCAGAACACCCCAAAAAGGATGGTGTGGCAGCAAGCTTCAAGTCTTCTCTAGCAAGCTTCTTCTGTTCTGAAAAAAGTATGTTACTGTGTACTTGTATAACTCCAACTTTTTGTAAAATCACAGCAATTTCTGAAGCTCTACACACTTAGTGACTGGTAGGAATTATTACATTTGAAATTAGATATTAATTGTTTATAAGATAGCACTAGCAGTACATTTTTACCTTTTTACTATCTATACTTTCTAACTTAAAAAAAAAGATAAACATTTGGCATTTGATTGCCATATGGTGTTAGTCTAAGTTGCTAAGTGAAAATGTTGAATTGGTTTCTAAACTGGGCATGACTTGAAATGTTCACTAGTTTTGTATATTTTTCTAACTGAGACACAGGATATATTCTGTATGAGAAAGAATAGTCGGTTCCTTCAGATTTTGATATTACAGTGTTTCAATATTTTGAGAGACAACAGACAAAACTCTTAAAAATTGAATATTTTTGTTGTTGTATAGTTGATTCACTTTCATATATGAATTTTCAGGGTAATCAAACTCAAACTATGATTTTCACAATGAGTGATTTCTGTAGGTTTTATAAACACTGACTTTTTAAGAAATAATTGTATATATATGTTATTACAGAAGACAACTGAGGATCCATTTCGTAGTCTATAGTCATTCAGAGTGGATGTATCATGTTACAGAAGCTTTCTTGAGATTTTGGGAAATTTTTCATGAACTGCTCAACTTATACATGTACTGACTACAATTAGACTTTCTTCATTCTTGTTTTGTTAATTTTACATTTGCTACGTCATCAGTTCATGACGTACAACAGATTTTCAACATTCTATGTGCTTTTCCTGTATTTTCTGCTACCTGTAACTGTTTTAGTATAGTAAAAAATCTCTTGAAAAGCAAATGATTTTGCAAATTCCATTAAACAAGTTTGTTTTGAGTGAATGTTTAGTAGATGTATTGAGGGATGAACTTAACAAAAAATGACTTTTTTGGTTTTAGTGAAGTAACGTGTTCAAAATAATGTGATCAACATGAAATTCATGATATTTTTTCTAGTATTACATACCCTGAAAGTAGTGCATGTAAAACAAACATTGTTTTGAATGTTATGGGATTGAGCAAAGGAATGATGAAACCAAAAGTCAGCTTCAGATATATATTTATTATTCACAATTCAACAAAAGAAATGTTATCTCATCAAATTTCATGCATCAAAACAACAGGTTTAGAATTAGTTTTTACAGAAAAATTGTTCAACACTTTTTGACTTAAGTATGTATGGAGAAAGTGGAAGAGAGAGTTGAAATTCAAGGCTTGATTTTGTGGTATGCTACATAAATGTATATAAAAGGGTATGATAACGATTCTGGTTTGGTATTTCTTATGAAAAGTATGAGAGTTTAAAATTTTAATCTTGTGTTTCTAACTATTTTGTACACTGTTATATTGTTTCTTTACAAACTGTTAAATTTGGAAAGCCACATGTCCTATGTTGATCAGCAACTATGAGTACAGTTTATATATTGGTATCCTAAACAAAAAAAAAAGGTTTTAAATAAATATTTTGTAAAAGTGATTATCTTTATTTTAGGAGTGAAAATGTGAAACCCCTGAACTTCTCTCTGGTGTTTCTAACCTTCCATCCCAATTTTTTTTATATTTTTTCATATTTCAAGAAAACATTTCAGTAAGTTTTATATTGATCCTAAAGGAACATAACTTGGTATATTTTGAAAAGGCATGATCTTCTGTTCTGTGTACTTGTAGGCTTGCAGAATGACAATAGTACATGTATATGCAAGCATGCACATTTGTGTAGTACAAGATGTACTCAAAAAAGTGATGATTTTTTTCCAAGTATATGATGCCAGTTTGTATAATGAATATTTACCATGTTCTCATTACTGTCTTGTGTATTTATTATAATACCATGCTTTTATATTTTAGAAGTTATATTATTATAACAGTGTTTTTAGCACCGGCTTCCAAAATCTTAAAGCTTTAACATGCTTGTGGGTACCTGTATCTTTACTAATGGAAATGAAATATTTAAACTGTTCTTAGAATTTTGTGAATAGGTAAATATAATTGATACACTCAAGATCGACATGTCCTTAAAGATATGATTTTACTCTTTGTGCAGTGGTGTTTTAATTATACTAGTATTAATATTGAATCATTCCATTCTTTTTGTATTCACCAGTCTATCATAAATAGGTTAATTACTGGCTGTTAAGATAAAATATGCTAATTGTCATGTGTACCACTTGGATTTTTTAGTTTTAAGTAATTTAGAGTTTTTCAGCTGGACCTTAAAGCTGAGTTAATTCTTTAACACATCTATGTTTTGAATATCTCATTCAAATATGTACATTACTCTCACTTAAGGCTATTACTTGACTCTCATGGTTTCTTCCTTTGCCCCTTTAAGCAATGGTCTGATTTCCTCACTTCTTCTTATCTTTTATACCCCACTTAATTGCCCTTGGCAATATTTCTTTTATGACTTTTCATCTATATCAATGCACCCTCTATCCTAGTAATGTATACAAGACCTCTTTCAGATAATATTATCGCTTTTTCTTGACAAGATGTCACTAATGTGTTTCCTAGTATTACAATTTTTGGAGAAACTTTGACCATTATCATTGTTATCTAGTTAATTTTTGTAATTGAGGCTCCATTTGAGGGTGATCCTAGGTATTCTGGAGAGAATTTTGATTTTCCTTTTCCTACATCTTTTAGTCTGGTGTTTTAGTCCTCCTGTGTGACAGTGGTTAGTTTATGGAATCACAGAGCAGGTTTGCTTCCTATGAGTGGATGTGGCAGATGGCACAGCATTGATTTTCTTTAACAAAGAAACTTACATCAAAAATGTTTGTTCCATTCAGCGTTAATCAACATAGTCTATAACGGAAAAAGCAAAAAAAATGCCAATTTGGGAAAAGGTGTCTTATTTGTTTTCTTTCATTGGTTCTTTGGGAGAGTAATGTTTTGAGTTTTTTTCCTGGTTATTTTTGACACCTGCTCCTTGCTTAATGGTTGAAAGGTCTCAGAGTGAAATTTTAGTTTCTTTTTCCATCCAAATATTGTGATTAGTGCTGGAAGGTTTACTTCTCATGTACATGAATGAACATTCATTCATTCATTCACCTCTCGATTCCATCAAGGAACATAGGGCCGCAATCGCTTGTGGATTCTTCAACAAGTATTTAAGTGAGTAGGTTGTTAGCCCATTGCACCGAGCCGTCCCTAATTTTGCAGTGGAAGACTAGAGGGAAGGCAGCTAGTCATCACCACCCACCACCAACTCTTGGGCTACTCTTTTACCACCGAATAGTGGGATTGACCGTCACATTATAACGCCCCCACGGCTGGGAGGGCGAGCATGTTTGGCGCGAGGCGGACGCGAACCTGCGACCCTCGGATTACGAGTCGCACACCTTACGTGCTAGGCCATGCCAGGCCCACGTGAATGAACAGTCATGCCTTATTTAACATGTTGTTGGAGCTTTGAGAATTTTAGCCCACCACTGCCAAATGGAAGCATTTTCCAACTATTAAATAATACTTCTGCTACTTGAATTTCATGGTTTTGATGTGAAGTTTGTAGGTAACCTGAGTAAATTTATGTTCCTTGATGGGACAAGGTAAGTTTTCTAACTGTAAAATCCACCATTTTGTTTTCCTTTCACTTACTTTGCTGGAAGACTCAGGTTCACTAACTTCATTAATAATGAACTGAATCACTTGTTAACATGCGTGTTGATTTCAGTTTTCAGCTTCTGCATTCATCCTTGTCTTTGAGGGTTAAATTTCATTGAATCTTTCAGGGAATCATAGTTACACCTCTATTTGGGGTTTTTGACCCATGACACCAGCCTTTGGGTACATTGGTACCCAAAATAGATTCTCTCTATATCCAGGAGATCCACTGTTTGGTCTGATTGCCAGCATTACTGGTTATTATGGTATACTTTCAGGGTCTGTGAGAGCTCAGCTCTGAGAATTTCTGGATGTGTGGTAACCTTTATTATGAACATAGAAGCACATTGCAGGTTATTTTAAGTCATTATTTATCATTCAGTTCGTATTTTCTCCTCTATTATCCACCTGTCTTGTGGGGTTTTCATCTCTCCAAGATGAGTGGGATATGGGCTATCAGAATTTGGTTGGTTTGTAGGTAATGAGTCATACAAGATCTTCTGAGGTTTTATTCCTGTCAGTTGTTGGGCCTGTGTAGCTTGGAGATTGGGATCCAGATTATTAATATTTTAATAGGATTATAGATGTACACATTTGCTTTAGTCAGCTCCTATCTGCACATTGATATGGTGGTGGAGTTGCACCACTATTGGCATTTTTTGTGCACAAGGGTTGGGTATTTTTCCAAGGTTTTATCTTGGAACTTGTATTGGCTTCATGAGTTGTGCTATGTTGTACAAATTTTTTCATCACTCCCATTCCATCAGATTGTGCACATACCACTCCATGGTTTTTGCTACCACTATATCATTAATTGCCAGAATTAATTGCATTCTGATTCTCCTTTCAGAAATGACCAGGACAAACTTTTCAAGTTTCAGATATCTTTTCTTGTTTCAATCCCAAATGTCATCAGTCTGTATATATTTTTTTCATATTGGTTCTCAGTTGGGCTCATTTGATTCCCATTTTGCTCAAAGCTATAAAATGAGATGTCAAACTCTTACTCATCTCTTCTCCCATGGGACTTTCATAGTTCTTTCTCTTAAAAAAATGTGGGCATCACTTGAATCTCTTATGTCTTTGGGGCAAGAATACAAGTGATCCTTTTACAGGTTTTTGTGACCAACTGATCATAAACATCATTACACTGGTTTCTCCAGTTTCCTTAATCTGGATCATTATTCAATCTTGAGGTGATGTTAAGTTGTGACACTGCTGTGACATTGGTTCTTCTACTGTTACCTTGTCCAGAGTCCCATCTTTTCACAAATGCATTGCCTCACAGATGGTATATGTATACCAACAGTAAGGAATTCCAGGGTCTATGCAAGGATGAAGAGGATTCCCTACATAATGTTTTGGTCCTTAATGCTCTTAAAAATGAAATGCTTCATGGTTTGAACTAATTAAGGGTAAAATCAACAGTTTCACTCTGACTATACCATGGTGGTGTCATGTGGTTCTCATTAAGAGGAGGTATTTGGTCCAGGACTCCTTATTCTCTTTTTTCAAATCTTGGATCTATTTTCTTAGGACCACTTTTAGCTTGCCATGTTTTAAGAGTGATGCCTGTAGTAACAGATCAATTGTCTGAATCATCACTGATTCTTCTGATAGCCTCTCAGTGTGGATTCCTCTATGTAGTGAGGGACCTTCCAGGGAAGGTTCTGTTCTTTTAGTCCACCTTAGAAATGTTTTTAGTTTTTTAAAGGCCATTACTCTTTTTAATGCCATTTAAGTTTTTAATTTATACGTTAAACCATTTTTAAAGTGATTCTCTTTTAAGAATCACAGTCCATCAAGTTTGATTTGAAATTAGAAAATGGCCATAACATCAAATAACTCTAAACCAAGACTGGAAAGACCAACTTCAGGTGACTAACACTGCTGTTTGAACTACCTATTAGTCAACCTGGTGAGTTATAATAATTGGGTCATTCCATGTCAAATCATCTAGGGGGCTGCAGGTGACCCCCACAGAATGCCTTGAAAAAATTCACATGTGCTCATCTACCCATGTAATGAAAAATTGCCAAATAGTAGATCAATATCTTTAATAGTTTCTGATTTACAGCCCTGTAAAATTTAGTTAATGTTTTTTTTGTATTTTTGGCAAATTCATTTTTGGGCAAATTTGGCTGCTTAAAGCTGCAAGAGTAATGGTGGTAGAAGGCTGAAATTTGCTACACTGACTAAATTAATCTGACAAAATTCAAAAATAGTCTCAAACCAAGTTTATCTTTCTTAGGATTTTCATAGTGAGGCTGTAAAATCACCTGAAAACCTCAAATTGTAAAAAACATTGGTTTATGTAATAAGCCATAGCTCTAAGACTTAATATAATACAAAGCTGCATTTTTTTTCTAATTTTCTATAACATATCAGTTGATAAGTTTGCAATTGTTGTAGTTAAAAGTCTGTTAGATCTCCTGTAAAAACATTTAGTCGCATGCAACTTTTTATGATTTAGCTAAAAATATCCCTACTTCAGGCCACAGTTTGACCATGTCACCAGTTATTCAGGCTTTTTAGATTTTTACCATATATTCTTACATCTCTGAATATGATCTACAAAAAAAATCAGGATGGTGTTCAACCTACTTTTTGAGTTATAATTTTTTAAAGTATCCTCTGACCATACTTTTTTATTTAAAAAAAATTCAGTTCAGGTGTGTTACTGTGTTTTCCTTACTTTGACAATTGTGGCATTTGCTCTCTAGATACATCTTTCTCGGATTTATTTTACCTCCTTTCTGAGAAGTACAGAATTAATTGTAAGTTACTCGGTATAGATGTTACTTGGGCAAAACATAATTTTTTATGACCTTCAATCTTACTTGTGTATGGAATCATAAAGTAGAAAATCAGACCTACTTGCCATGCCCTATCAGTCACATAATTTTCAACAAATTGCCAAGAGTTCTCTCTGATGTTTCAGGCTATATTATTTATAATCAGTAGAGAGCCATATTTTAAGTTATTGAAGACTGTATTATATTATGTTGTTTTCTGTGCAGAGAAATATACATTTTGTATCCAGTTTTGAAAAAAACTTATCATTGGAATCACATCAATAAACCTAACTGAATTTTTAAAGGCTCTAAATACGGTAGGAAAACGATAAAAAATGTGATAGTTATATGGTGGTGTTTTTTGTATGTGTAATAATTTTATATTATTAGGTGCAACACTTAATTAAATAAAAAATAGTGTTGTAGTACCATTAGTATGAAATAGTAGTCTTAAGTTTCATCAACAGTTGACAGCTAAAAAATAAGTTGCAAAGAAGTATTATACTTCTAGCTTTTCATGTGTTGTTTTTTATTATTATAAAAGTAACTGAAATGTAAAAATTAGGAAGTATATTAGATAAGGTGATATAATAAAAATTCTTTGTGATGTATGCTCATTCTTTTTTTAACTCGAAAGGGTAACATGACCTGCACATTTACTGAGTTATTTAAAACTAGTTTGGTGGGATTATTAGTTGGAAACAGTTCAAATGGCAATAAAGCAATAAAATTAAGTATAAACACATGTATAACGTTATAAGCTTTAAATTATTTAAGGTACAGTTGCATCTTTATGTTACAACTTGTAGTCATTCTGGAAAGAAAGGGTAATTTGGATTTATTTTGTATTTTTTGTGGTTGTTATGAGGTGATTAATGACTGAATTTGTATACAGTTAGGGTAGATAAAATAACAGATGAAATATAAAATTTTACTTTAACATATTTTAGGGATGATGCTAATGATACTGGACAATTTTCAGATGATGAAAAATGTTTTCAATTTTAACATGGAAATCACTTTGCACTATAAGCACTCAACACTTTGACTCCATAAATTCACAGATAAATTTCTAGCAAAAATAAATTGTAAAAAATTGTGATTTTTGTCCAGAAAAGATTTGTAAGGCCTACTGTAAACTTGAAAAATGTTGAAAATGCACAAAACATTAAAAATTATTTTATGGAAATTCTGATAATCACTTTGGAGTTGTGAACTTGTTCAACTTGGTCAAATCTGTAGCGAGAGGGTTGATATTTTTAAGTATTCCATGAAGACCATCATTTTTGTGTTGTCAAGTACACCTAGAAGACCATGAGTTTTAATATTGTTAAGTGTGCCAAATACTGACCTTTATTATGTTAAACTTGTTAAATTAGTACAGTAATATTTGTGTGTTAGTTTGTTAAAATTATAAGCATTTTGATAATTTAAAGAAACTCTTCAGTAATAAGAATATTCCCACGGATATACCAAATTTTACTTTTTCATACTTTTTTCATGTCATAATTCAAAGTTATGTAACCATTGAATAATAATAGATTTGATTTCTTGTTCATTTTTTCTGACTTTAAAATGCACAAAAGCATGTTTGTAGTACACTATGCTGAATTTATTCCATGTTTATTCACATTATGTTTTGAAACTGAAAGCCATCATTTATTCCCTAAAGTAGCAAATCTTTTTTGGCTGAATTTTGTAAAATTAATTGAATAGTATTATGCTGACTTTTTTTTGTAGTAAAGGTAATAATTATGTTTATGTGTATCAATTTGCAACTTTAAGCTAATGAGAATTACAATTCAAAAGTAATTTGTAGGTGTTTTTGTTTTGCAAAGTGATCTTAAAGTATTTTTGAACTTTTTTTATGTTTCTGAATTAAATGCAGCCAGAAAAAGAACTATAGATTAAATTTTGCCTGAAATAATATTTATAAGTAATACATGGTATTATTATTAGGTAAAGTGGTTGGGTATTCAGTAGCTTTTAATATTGGTCAAGAAAATATGTAATGGTACACCCCTTCATGAAAGTATTCATTTTGTGACTTAAATAGAAAATAACTGTTTTTAATTATTGGCTTGATGTTTACAATTGTTTGTAGTTAGTTATTTTATTCCAGAGTTTTATTTTTCTAGCAAAATCTTTTGTTTTAGGCAACAGTTTTGTAAAAATTTTAAGCTAAATTATTTTCAGTTGTTTTTTTTTAAATATTTTTTACTAAATTATTGAACATAAAGAATTTTTACTGTAACTTACTATGAAAGCATTACAACAGAACCTTTGTTAATAAGCACCTCAAAAAATGAGCGCTTCTCCATTAAGGACAGACCTTTTCAGCCTCTTTCTTTATTCTGCTATTTGTAACAAAAATTACTCTTTCAGTAACAGAAACCTCAGTATTCTGTATTGAAGGCAGTGCCTTCAGTTTTATTTTCTATATAGGCAAGCACTGAAAGTGGGCAGTTATTCTTGCATGCTTGTACAGTGTACTGATAAATAGGAAACATGCCAGTAAAATGATCAGTATTCAAATACGTTATTTTTTTTTTTGTATCACACTGAACCATACACTGTAATAATCATTTTCACAGGTTCACAGTGTAATCTTATTACTATGAGCAATTCTCATCGTAAACAGTGTAGAATACTTCAATAGATAAATTTCACATTGTGTTCTCTGAGCAGGTCTCGAGTTGACTTATTTCTGTGCACATACTTTGTTGTTCATAAGAATATTGTATTATTGTGTGACATAAACAGTCTAATGACACAAGCTATGATTTATTGCTTTATTTTTAGCAGATTTCTACTTCAGTTATTGAATAATAAATAGTAAAATAAATGTAAAATGTTTAGCAGGTCAAACCCAGTAGAGATGTACTTTGAGACTTTGTGACCAATAATAAAAAAGAAAAAGGGCACAGTTAATCTACCCATAAGACTTATTGACAATACTCCGTGTCATGGTAACATGCAACTCATGAACACCTGTATCCTGTATGCACCAAACAAAATAGAAGGCCTTATAATTCAGAAATATAGTATCGTCAGTATGAAATGAAGCCTTGCTTGGGTCACTTTTTAATATTAGGTGCACCTTACTATAGGGGGCATTTGGATGCAATTGGATGAGTGCCCTTAATGTTGAGGCTCTACTGTACAAGTTTTTATTCTTAGGATTGGTGAGCAGCGATATTTGTGTAATTGATGGTTGCATGAGAAAGTTGAACATGAAACAAAATATTCATGAAATGTTTATATTATTTTGTTATTTTCAGGCAAAGTGTTTGAAGTATATGTTACATATATAGATAAATGCTCATTCCCCTCTTATTTGGTTTATGCTGCTTTTATCATATACCTAGAATGTACAGTAAAAAAAAGTATTTAGAAGAAGTTCCATAAATGGTTGATGTGTCAAACTCTGGGGCAGAGGTTCCATAGTTTGTGTCTAGTTACAACCAAAAGAAAAAATTTGCCACACATATTGCAACTGTGGATGTGTTGTAATATTGACAGTTAAGTTGCACTTTTGGTTCTGACATGAGTAGTTCAAAATTTAGTGATGGTTGATGTAACTGGAAATGCCAGATTGTTTTGAGAGATTGGGTAGGAAGTAGAAATATATTATGATTTATAATATTCAATCAATATCCAGCAGAAATGTACTAAGAGCTTAATCTTTTAAACTAAAAATAATTTATTGCTAAAAGAACTCTCCTGAGTAGTATTTGGCCAAGAAAATGCAGAGTTTAGGTTCATTTTGTTCATTTTGCACAAAATAGTAGTGTTCATGTTTATGCAACTACTACACTTACTTTATGGCAGTAAGTAAGCTTTGTTAATTCTTTCTTGGTCATATTTATTGATAGAATTCATGAAAACAGTGAAGGAAATGGTCTTGTGGAGCTGAGGAACCAACTCTTGTATTGGTCAATATTTGTTACTACTACTGTGTTTTGAATGGGTTTTACACCTTCCTACCTTGTAAGCTAGTATGAATCAATCCACATTGATAGGCAATTCATATTCCAGATATTACTAGGAGTTCAGTCTTTATTCTAACAATAAATGAATCTATCTGTTTTGCTTATTCAATTTTGATTTAATTTTTTATTTATTCACAGTTGTTCTTAGCAAAGTATTATGTAGTTCTCTATTCATATGGTAATTATTTTTATGCAGTTTATATTTCTTAATACTTGAAAATGATTTAAATATGAGCTGTTAATCATGTAGCAGCTAGTAATGATTTGGGTTATACTGAGTTCACCAGATAGGTTGGTAACAATACTGTTAATCACCTAGTGGTTGGTTAGTAATGCTTCAAGCTGTATTGGTTCCACTACTAAGTAACTGACACTTTGCATACAAGAATGTGCTAATTTAAGATTTATCTTTATTTCAAGCATTAAGAAGTATGTGCTGAAAGAAAGTAATAAACCTATAAAAAGAGGGCAATTTAAAACCGTTGCCAAGTCTGTTAGTTTGCAGATTTAACCAAAGATGATTAAGTGAAACATTTAGGTTAATTTATTCTTAAATCTATTCAAAAGTAAAAACAAATGTTAGAGTACCAGAAAATTTTATTTGGAAACAAGGCCTCAAAATGTGTCTCCTTGATGTGTAAACTGTGGGTTAAAAGCGTATTGTTTTTAAGTATTTGAATTTTGGTGATTTTTTCAAACTAAAAACTTCATTTACATGCAAGTGTTCATCTTGTGTAATGTTTTTATTCAAAATCCTGGCTTTAGGTAGAACAATTATTGTTTTGGCTCTACTCTAACATGCTAAGGCACACTGTGTGATACAGTATGTTACAGATGCAGTTGTAGGAACATGCCTACCCAACTTATTCCAGTTTTAATAGCTTAAAAATACCTTAGGTTGACATCAACAGTTACTGATGTTGCTATTCAAAGTTTTTTCATCTCTATGAATTATCAATAGGTAAATTTGTAATTGTATTTGTTTTAAAAATGAAATTGGAAAGCAGTGTGCTGTCAACAACTTTGAAAAGGAAGATGTAGGCCTAAAATTTGGAATTATTCTACATACATTAACCTAGATTGGAAAAACTATCTAAATTCAATATGCAGTATATAATGTGACTACATGAAAGTATATTTATACATCCAGAATGTTTTATTTAATGTCATCAGGAAGATGAACAAGCTGAAGAACAAAATGTTGGCCATCATATTTTTGAATTCTTCTTTTGTTGGTGGGTAAACTAATCTTGAAATTAAAAAATACACATACATACATACATACCAGATGTATCATGCCTGCTTAACCTAGGAAAATATTTGTAGAGATTTACTGCAGGCTGAAGATTATTAATCTCTGAGCTTGTTACATTATTTATAAGTAGCTTATATTTCACAAACAAATCTATGTTATTGTTTACTTGTTTTTACTCATTAAGAATGATGGTGATTCTTGATTTCTTCTTGCAGCTAAAAAGAAGAAAGTTTGTACATCAGCATACTTGTATAATATCCTTTTGTCTTGTTTGGAAAACAATACATACCAGATGTATCATGCCTGCTTAACCTAGGAAAATATTTGTAGAGATTTACTGCAGGCTGAAGATTATTAATCTCTGAGCTTGTTACATTATTTATAAGTAGCTTATATTTCACAAACAAATCTATGTTATTGTTTACTTGTTTTTACTCATTAAGAATGATGGTGATTCTTGATTTCTTCTTGCAGCTAAAAAGAAGAAAGTTTGTACATCAGCATACTTGTATAATATCCTTTTGTCTTGTTTGGAAAATATGCCTAAAGGTATGTACAGAAAAAGGTCTGAAAATAAATGGGAAAGGTATTACATTATATCCCTTATTTGACAGTGCCAGGGAATTTTAAATGGGGTCTATGTCATTGGTTTTTTTTATTTACTTGCTTCTCTATTAAAATCATTATACACTATACAGATGTTTTAGGTTGTTTAGCTGTTGTTAGACATAGTCTTTAAGATTTGTTAAATTACATGTTTAATTTTGTAAATTGTAATTTTAAGTTTGTAATACTCAACAGATTGTATTGCACAGGTTAGTTTTTGTTATTCTTGGAAAAGCCTGTTATGTAGGAAATTTTAAGCTTAATTCTATATTCCTTGAGTTCCTCTGTAATGTTTTTTCTTATTTACTAGAAGAAACTGGAGCCAACCTTCCTTATATGACTGGAAGCACAATATTATTTATCACAAAATGGATTGATTACTCCAATAAGTATGGTTTTGGTTTCCAGCTGTCAGATAACAGTGTGGGAGTTTTGTTCAATGATACAACAAAGATTGGTCTCTCTGCTGATAAATTGTAAGTTGTAAATTAAATCAGTTGATAGTACACAGTTAAGAATAGTTGTAATAGTTATTTCATGAATAATGATATTTAGATAGCTCAGTATTGTGGCTGTATGAGTAGTTGCAGGTGAAATGAAACAACTGTTATATACCTTAGGTTATAGCTGTTTAGACTTCATAAAATTTTAATTTAGATTGTGTGAGAGGTTATAGATAAACTATAATTTTTTTTATATTTAGATTAAGAGAATGGAATCAATATTTGACAATACTTGAATAAGAATATATAAGTAATTGTAATTGTTGGTTTAACTTCTCAATAAAGCTTCTTAATTACGTAATTCTAACAGTACATTATATGTAGACAATTTTATCAACTAAATGAAAAGAATGAACTTCTTTCCAAAGTAAGGTGATCTTTTTTTTATTTTAATTATTGTAAAAAGTAAGATGCACTAGTATAATTTGGAACTTAGTATTAACTGTGTTTTATTTCATAAAACTTAGTTGATAACTTCTACAAAAGATGTTTTTTATATAAATATTAAGTTAAAAGAACGTAAAAAAAATGTAACTGGTTCTTCATAATTTCAGTTAATTGACCTTTTAGCATACTTACAAATTGTTAGATATATGTTACCAGTGGCATATTTTTAATGACATTTACATAGTTTATCAGAAGTTTTTATGGAACTCAATCAAATATCAGTAGAGCCAAATGATAGCACATTCCTTTAGATTCTTAATTCAACATTAGTTACACGTAATCATGAATGTTATGAGTTAGCCAGCAGTGAAAATAATACTAACCTTTACTCCATGCAGAAGTGAAAACAACCATTTCTGAATTTTTTTTTAAACTGATGTTAAGTGTAAAATCAATAAAAATAATAATATTGTGGAATTAAACCTCATTCACAAAAAGTAATTAATGAATGACTTAAATAAACTTGATAATAATTGTAATTAACTTGTATAATCTAGCCCAAACTGTGATAGTTATTATCCATGAATGTTGGTTGAATTAATAGTGTTTAGACCATGAATATATCTGTCGTATTCCTGGCAAACTGATGAGCTGTGGTATTGGGCAGAAGATCTCACTAGCACTGATGGTTGACATATGATATATTTTGCTTTGCCTTACCTTAAAGTATTCATCCAGTGGAGAAAACAAAAAGAGTAACTTCTAATCCATCCAGCAGTACACCAAACATACTGTTTCATCCATGGGAATGTTATAAATAATGGGCAATTCTACTATTCATTCGTTGGTAAAAGAGTAGCTCAAGAGTTGGAAGTGGGTGGTGATGGCTAGCACAGGTAACCATTTTTTACATGAAATTCCAGAAAAAAAGCTATCCAGCAGTGAAAAAAGGCAGTAACTTCAAATCCATCTTGTACTTAGAAACATAGCACTAACTTCTAATTCATTCTTTAATACAACATTCTTTTTACCTTGTAAAAATTAAGCATTTTTGAATTTCACAAACACAAAAAAGTTAAAAAATGCTCAGTTTCTGCAGTATGTTAATAAAATGAATTTTAATGAATGCTGTTTTTGGTGTTTGCTTTGAAAACATTGCAACACAATGAACATTCATCCTTGTTTTTTTTATTATTGTTAAAGGAGAGTGGAGTATTATGATCAGGCTAACAAGTTGAAAACCTACAGTTCTTCTAATGTGCCATCCATTCTTCAGGAAAAGTACACCTTATTGAAATACTTTAGTCAGTATATGGAAGAAAATTTGACTGAGGTAAATTGATGAGAATGAAGGTGTTTTAGCTACATGTATTCTATTTTTTATTGGATTTTTTAATATAGCATGAAGAATGAAAATTATACTAGCAGATGTATTGTGAGAATTTATTTACTACATTTTCTAAGTCACAAACTAGTAAATTTGGCCACAGAGTACCTAAATGTAGAATATGAAAATGTAATATACTAATGCAGTGTGAATTATTTAAATGAACATTAACAAACTAGATTCTGTGCATTTATGTTAAACCAAGCTTATTTTCTTTGTACTTTTATACTGAACTTAAAAGAATTCAAGGAACTGTCTGCTGTTAGTATGATATTTTGCATACCTATATTTAAAGCAACATCATGATTATTGGATGGATTACAAAAACATGTTCAGGAATTGGGGTTGAGAAGTAACAAAAGTATTTGTGTGATCTAGTTATTAGTGCTATTTATGTACTTTTTTGTGATTCATACTCTTAACCTACTAAAGGGTGGAGAAGTGAAACGCCTTGAAGTATGCAAGACAAAAAGTACTCCATACATGAAACGTTGGATAAGAACCTCTAGAGCTATAATTATGCAGTTAAATTGTGGCACTCTTCAGGTATGACAATTAGCAGTTAATATACTCTTAACTTGTACCTAATTTTCTTAAATTTTCTAGCTCTTAAATTCATATTTCTAGATTATTTTATGTTACTGTGGTTGAAGAGGTAACTAAACCATTTTATCTATGTTTGTGAGTATCTTTTTTTAAAAAAATACCTGAAAGATTGTTTTGTGTTATTACATCAAATTGTTTCCTGTACTTCTCTAGTTTTATATGTTTTGTGATTATTATTCATGTTTTCAAAAAGACAAATCTGCTGGATCCTAAAATACAATATTTGTAATATATATTTTAAATTTCCTAGGCAAGAAACTGTGTACAACCTCTAATTTATTTTGGCCTAAGTCAAAACTGTTCAAGGAAAACTTCAGCTGACAAAATATTGCCTATTAATTTGTGAACATTGTAATCTTTTTATATAATATTTGCTGGTGTAGAAGCACAATGAATTTTCACAAGACAATTGTTATTAACTTCAAGGAAACAGTTGTAAATAATGTGCATTTGCAAATGTGTACAAGGTGCGAACATTGTTACCTGTCAAAATTCAACAAGGCACAGTTGTTATGTTAGATTTATATATATATGCCATTGGTCTTTGATTTGATAATGCAGTAGACAGCAAGTATTATTTTGCTGAAATTGCATGTTATTTTAATAAAGTTCTGATAGTTTCTATTGATGCAAACAAGTTTTAGAAAATGGCACTTGGAATTACAGTGTTGCAGACCTTGACAAGACAATTACTTCTTTTGTGCTAGCAGTTTTTATTATTAATTATTATTTTAAGATAATTCAGTGGTTGAAAATATCATTGTAAAATTATTTTAGAGCCTCATTGTACACTAATCTGTCAGAACCTTCTCAGGTATCTTGAACAATGTGACTTATAAAATAGTAAGAATATCTGTTTCATTCTATTGCTGCTTCAGATATACTTGGGTTTGAGTAGATGTACTGTTAAAGAAGTTTGTGTACATGATGACTTGTGTTGCTTTGTCAGGTGGAGATCCTTTTTGATTATGTTTTATAATGTTACCTGGGACATGTGAACAGCTTTTCACTGCCCTTTGAGTTCATGGATTCTCACCTATTCTGAGATGCAGACTTTGCTTACCATGGCTATGGTGTGGTTTATTGTAAGTCTTTTTTGGCAGTTCTGGTGTTTGAAGTTGAAGAATTTTTTTCCCCATTCGCATTAAATGCAAGGGATATCCTCATCTTGGAAAGTTTAAATCTTTGATCTAAAGACAGTTTTATGATTTGAGTGTATGAATATTTTTGTCAGACAATACTGTTACATACCTTTCCCAAAAATTATCAGTATTTGGTAACATTATACTACCTATGAAATGATACAATATATTTCAGATGCCATGCCATTCCACAATTACTTCATATAAGCTTTGGTTGTCACTGGACTTGGTGATGTATATTCAAAATTGTTTTAATATAACCAGGTAAAGATCATTTTAGCACAATGCATTTAATTGATCAAAAGCTCTTTAATTTTAAAATGGTATTTGGTATTATCTGTTTGTGTAACTTTACTGTCATTATATGTATTCATATGAGTGGTGAGGAAAGGAATTTTTAATTTGGAAATATGGTATAGAAGTAAGTATGAGTTGAATCTAGGGATAGAATTTCTTTTTATCATTATCAGGATTTGTTTGTTTAATCTTGGAGAAGCCATGAGCAGCAGACAAATAATAAGAGGGAATTTAGGGCTAGTACATTTTTTTTGTTTTTAAAGAACCTTGCATGTGACATTAATTTGTAGGGAAGACAAGTGTTTATGCATCAAGTTAACTTCTATGTAGAAGGGTATAATTAGAGAATAATTTAAAATTGTTGTTTAAAAAGAACAAGATTAGGTTACTTTTTAATGATCAGAGTGAAGTTGTAATGATGTAGAGGCTGGTGGAATTATGTTTTTCGAATAAAGAGGATTAGAAAATTAGTGTTTTTTGGGTTTTTTTGTTGTTGATTTGATATCCAGAAAAGGGAATGATCCACATTCTTCAAGTGCAGAAGTGAATTTGATTTCAGAGTTTATTGATAATAGATAAACATGTAATCAGAAACATTTGACTCTCTTGAATAAATTTTGACCACAACACACCTTTGTTTTCATTTGTATGCCTTGTTTGCTTATTTCAAGAAGTTATCTCTAGTTGCTATAGTTTCTGAAATTTAATTACATCTTTGTTGGTAGGTGAATTTTTTCACGGATCATACAAAACTTGTTGTCAGTGGAGGAAAACACCATGGCAAGTTGACTTACATCAACGAACTGCGGCACACTTATACATTTTCCATTGAAGACATTTCGTGTTATGGGTGCAAGTCTGACATCGTTTGTCGTATCCAGTATGCTCTGTCAGTTTTACGAGAGTTTGCTAAACTAGAACAGAATGACCTTTAAGCTTAACTAACTGTGATGTTTTACTGTGATTATTCTTGTGTATGTGATTGATGACCTGTTGATCACCAGTTTGAGCCCATGATCTCTTAATGTTCAAGTTGAAAAATCTTTGTTTTTAATTTATTTTTTATTTTTTAGTGTATATTCTGATATTCAAGTCTTTCTATATGGGAAAGTAAACTAATCCAAAGTAGTTTAACAGTTAAAAACCATTTTTTGTTTTACGTTGTCTAACTTATTTGTGGTTGGTTTGCATTGATACATCCATTGTGCAATAATTTAATGTAAATATTTAGTATTCCTAGCTTTTAAAAGTGTCTTCCTTGTTGTTCAAGATATAAAACAATTTTCAGAAGGTTTAATTTGTTTCTTACATCTATAGATTATTTTTGATGTAATTTTGTTAAATTTACTAGAAGTTGGGCAAGTGAAAACACACTCTTGCTTATTCTAACATATGCATTGCTTGAGTAAGTAACATTTGTTTTAAAGTTAAAGATTGATTAGGGATGTTTGAAAATTCAATAATTTGTACACACATAACTACAGGTATGTATTAATTTTGTGCCTCACTAACACTAAATGTACAGATTCTTAATATTCTAAGATTTCAATTTGATTGTAAATACATTTAAAATCAGAGGTATAATTCACTTTAAAGTATTAAAAACATTAAACTTGCTTAAATTATAAGTAGTGAAACTTGTAAGCTATTTTGTCTATGTATATAACATGTATAATTTGATATACTAGGAAATTGTTTCAACTTTGTTATAGATCTTACTTAATAAACAGTCATTTAATGGCCACCAGAGTTAATAGTGCTGTTTATTGGAAAACATTTACTTTATTATGAAGAACATATGCTATTCTGTGGCTTTTTATTTAATTATACATAAAGGTTCTTAAACAAAACACAAAGGATTTTTTTTTCACAGTTTGTAATCACCATAATATGTAATTAAGATACTGTCTCTAAACATCTGTATTGAGACAGTGATGTTAGGTACGGATGGTTGTTGTTGATATAAAAGGTAAAATATTGAATATGTGAAATAATATCCATCAAACTTCCTTTTAGCTCAGATTTTGTGTACAGTTTCTTGAATATTATTAATTTAGAGCAAAAAAAGAAAGTTATCAACATCGTTGCATAACTACAGTATATGATTTAAAAAATAAAACATTAAAAAACATTTATTTAAATGTATAAGAAAAATTGCAAAATGCTGTGTAGTATATGTATTTCCATATACAATATTGTGCAAAGAACATGAAATCCAAAATGAAAACACTCAAGTTGGTTTTTAGCAATGAAGCACTGTGCATTAAAATATTTGTATAGAAAAACAACAGCTTGAACTATTTCATTTAAAGTAAAGTATTTTTTTATGTACCTGGAGTTCTTTAGAAGTTTTCAAATATGCAAATAGTTCTTATCTTTGGATCCCAAAATACGGCTAAATTTTAAGATTATGGTTTTGAAAATTTTTCCATTTTGGAATCTGTGCTCATAATATAGCATTGGTAATTTTTCAGCTTAGCTTGGCATTCTTATTTATTTCATTTAAATTATTATTATGTGACATTAAATATAAAATAAAACTGCAAAATTTTCTTTCTTAACATGACCATAATATTTTTGAACCAAGCTTCATAACATTATGCATGATTTTTTCTTAAATCTTGAGCTTGATTTGCATCTAGAATTTCACACTAAAGTAATATTTATGTACAGTGTAACTCATAGTTTTGTTAATTCTGAAGATAAGTTGAAATACCTTAGATGAAATTAGTATTTCTGAAATAGTCTCAGACACCCTTAGGGGAAAGTATCACAATGAAAAGGTTTTGCAACCCCAAACTAATTGTATGCCACTTGAATAATAATTTGTTTTGTATATGATTTTAGAATTTATAACACACAAGGCTGGTTATGCAAAATATACGTATAAAAGTTAATGACTTCATTTAAAAAAAACAAACTGAATGAGGTCGGTTTATTTTGTGTAAGGTACAAAAGTCTACAAGCTTGCATGATACTATTATGTTTGTACAAACTAGGGAATGTTACAGGTTCTGAAAAATGTACTAATTATACTAGTATTAATGAAAACAATTTTTTTTAATTGTGTAAGTCTTATAACTGCCATGAAAGTTACTATTTTTTCTCAATTTGAATGCGTAGTACATACACACATTGTGTTAGTTACAGGTCCACTGTATTTGCAAGTATTTGTTATATATATATATATTTATATTTGTAAAGTTTTGCCACTCAGTCACAAATTATATGGTAAAATTTTAAAAGGTGTTAACTAGAGTTCAATATAAATAATTGTTAAAGAGAAAAACTGTTGTAATCATTGTTTTATAAATTCTGTGACATAGTCAATAAATTAATGATTAACAGTGTTGACTGTTTGAAGAATGAATATCCTGTTGCTCACAAACTGTTTTTTTTTTAATTACACAAACATATGATATTAATAGAATTAGTATCCAGCTTTTTTGAATTTATATTACATTTTTACATTCAGTTTTTACAAACAAAAAAATTTGTGTTTATCTTGCTTCATCCCATTCTCTGAGCTAGTTTGGGTGAAGGTAATATTATTTCCTATTAGTAACTTTTCCTATCAGTAAGGTAGATTGAATCAAAAATTGAAATCCTGTTGGAAGTTATAGTTGTAACAGATTGTATTTTTCTCATTGCTTGATAACCTACTATATTCAGATGTGAGGGATATATCAAGCCATCAAGAAATGTGTAGACTCTCACTCTTGTTAATAATTTCTTTATATTTTCATGAACCAAGAGATATATCTGTTATAAATAAAAGTGTACACAAATCAAATACACACTTGGTTATTATGAAAATTATATTTTATTTTAATTAATTCAACCAATATCCTGTTGAACTTTTCTACATTTGTAGTCTTATGCTTGTAAGATTATTCATGAAAAAATAGAGCAATTCACCAGTAAGACTAAGCATCAGGTATGTTGATTATAGTATCAAAATCAAAATATTTGTGTATGTGCATGAAGGCTAAAGTAGAAAACCTTTCTTGACCCATTGTTAATAATTCTTTATCTGTTTCTTGGCCAAGAAACTGCATTTGGTAGATGCATCTGTGAAAGGCAGTGTTAATAGGATCTGAAATATCCTGTATATGTTCTGATAAAGATTGCGATTCATCATTGAGAGTCTCTGGTAAATTTCATGCCTTGTTCTAAATATTTATCCATCTTTGGAATTTATTCCAAGCTAGGTTTTGTCTTTCCTCGGCCAAATCTGACTCAACATTATCAAGAATATAAGTGATATTTTTATCGGTAAGTCTGTATTTTATGTAGAAGTAAGTACTGTACCTGAAACTCATTCTCAGATGTGATAAATCTTTCTGATAACTCTTGTATGAGATGAACCAGAAATGGTTAATATAATGCATGTTTGTAATGGCTTCGTGGATTTTCTATATGAACATTGTTTTTGTTCCTTTGACATCCTGCAAGTCTCAGAATACCAGGTCTAATTACAAAATTATTGGCTATTTTAACAGCACTCATGCAAAGTGTTCTCAAATAACAGTTTTGTTACTGATATCTTGTATAATGTGATTAACTACATGAGTCTGCAGTAGCTGTGACAAAGTCCTTAGACTTTGCTTGAATCAAGTGTGATAGACAAGGTGTCAATTATAAAATATGCTCCACAGCTGTCAGAGTAATGGTGAACTGGATCTTGAGGATTCATTTGAGATGTCTGTTAGCTTATTCATCCCTGCCTGCTGCTTAGTATTCTAAGGTATTAACCACAATGTGTAGAGAAATTCAGCTTGTGCCAACCAGCATGTTTCACACAACATTTGCAATTTTCCTCAACAGTCTAGCTGATGGCCAACTTCATAACTTGAGTAAGTCTCTTTGCAGAGTATTAAAAAGTAAACGAGATCTCTTGTAAAGCTCACATCATATTTTCTATCAACTGCTTTTCATGTGCATGAATGATTGACAAGTTCAAACAGTGTACATAGCAATTGATATAATCTGCTCTCGGAAATGATGCTTTATTCTAGCTTGTACATTCCTTCATTCTTTTTGTTGTTTGATGTTTTGTCATACCCTTGGCCTTTCAAGTTCTTGACATCAACACTGTAGTCCTCCAGAGCTCTAATAATTTTGTCTGCTATATTTTAACAAGTAGTGAATTCTGCTCTTTCAACTCCTGAAAACTATTTTCAGACAATAACTTCATTTTGTTCTTGGTGTACTAAGTGAACACAAGAGTAATCTGTTCTTTTATCAGTTTGTTTGTTTCTTGTCATCAGCAATGCCACTAAATTGCTTTTTCCTTCAGTATGTATATGCAGGTGAATATTTTGTTTTTCACACAAATTAATAGTTTCTATCAGAGTTTTGATTATTTCTGGTTTTTGTGACAAGTCTTCAGCATTGGTCATGGAGAAACTGGTAAACAACAGGCTGTTGGTTGTTTTGTATCTGCATAAACTGCTTGTATCACACATGAATGATGCTGTAAATATTTTGACAGTGGTGGAAAATGAGCTGACCAACATTTTTGCACTCACTTGAAAGTGTAGAGAAAAAAAAAAGCCTTGCTCTTCAAAGTATTACTCCTGGACATGGAATAGAATGTGCAGCAAATTGCATCAAATGAAAAAGATTTGTGTAACCATGGGTTTTTTAATAGAAGCTTTGGATTGAAATGCCTTTTTTTATTTGGTTTTTCAAAAGGACCTGAAATAAAAGTGGAAATATTTGAATGCAATATAAATTGGACAACCCACAAAAAGAAAATGCTTCAACAGCTTAAAGTTATGAAAATATAAATGAGGTCAACATACTAAATTGTGTTGTTTGTTTATGCCTTTTCTTCTTTATATAAACCTACACCTTTACCTTAGATAGAACCTGTAGAGGTGAAGATGGTCTCAACCTTCTAGAAATCTCTTCATTTTAATTTCAATGCATTGCAATTTATTTAGTGAGAGGCAGGTGACATCTGGGTAAGTAAGCTAATATTCAGAACATTTATCGTAATTAAAGCAGACCTTTTACTGATAGTTTCAGTAGGTGACTGTAGAGGTTGCTACTCCACCACCTTGTTCTTGACGTTAGGTCTTCCTTTTTGTTTTGTAGATATAGACCTTGTAATTTTGAACCATGAATGAATTGGAAATGTATTTGTGACAACTCCATTGCCCATTTTATTTTGTCTCACACCAGTATACTAGTAACTAGATTTATAAATACTTAGAATTATGCAGCTGTACAAACTTGGTGTGGAATGTCATGTACAATGCTGTTATGATATGTAATGCTGACTTCACATTACCATGCCATTTGGCACATGGTTAGAATAGCAACACACTTCTGTTACACGTTACAATACAGTGTTGATCAAAGGCATTTTATGTTTACATTTAACAAAATTAAAATTTATTACTACCATCAACCATTGCAGTTGAAATGTTTATCTTAAAATACTTTACTATTAAATCTTCAATAATTTTCCCAAAAAGTATGCATAGGAATGTGTCTTACTTCCTATGCCTACAGATGTTGTCTGTTTTTTCAGTGAGACATGGTCACTGTATTTTTGCTGACTTTACCATTATCACTATTTTTATCTTATCAGAAATTGGTAAAAAGTAAGTTTTAGTTTTTTACTTTTTTGTTCAGTGTGAGATATTAATGTATAAAAGTATTATTGTATCAACTTGAGTAAGGAAATGCGTGCTAATATAACAAGTGGGCAAAACAACCATTTGGAAGCATGATGAAATGATTTATATTCCTCTCCCCCCTTCCCCAAATAAATAACTCTATCACACTTTTAAGTCATTGCCAGTTTATGATCATTCCACCTGTTATTTTACAATTATTGATGTAGGGGAAGACATAAAAAAACTCCTTCAACATGAATCAAATCAATGATTTTAATTAAGGTTTTGCATTTATCTTATTTTGGTGTAAATCACATTTGCTGATAAGGATGTTATCACATACAGTTGGTTTAAACCAGATTTTCTGAAGAGGATATTATCACTTATGGTTGGTCTAATCCAGGTTTATTGAAGAGAATGTTATTCCTTATGATTGAGCAAACTAACAGTTATTGAGGAGAATGTTATCACTTCCAAGGGGTCTAACAGAGGCTTACAAAGGAAAATGTTATCTTTTCAGTTGGGTTACCAATGATTTCATGAGGAGAAGTCTATTCCTTATAATTGTTCAAACCAAAGCTTACTGAAGAGGGGGTTATATCCTTCACAGTTATGCTAACTCACAGGAGTAATTCAAATTTTATTTTAGGCCCATGTAAAAATATTTTTAAAAATCTCACTATTTTATTTCATAGTAACTTTTTTTTTGCATTTAAGAGGCAAATACTGCAGTTTGTTTTAAACATGAAATAAATGGATAGGGAGATATAGAAATTTCCTCTTGGTACTTTTGACACAAGAAAGATGCTCATGGACTTGTATGAGATAGAATGTGAACATATTGTTAATATTGAATAAAGAATAGCATTAAACTGGACACATCATTTAGGCACTACAATAATTTTGATTTTAATGTTAAAAAATGATATCATTTACAGTTGTCAAGGTAACTTCAGATTTGACTTGCATTTCAGGTTTCTTTTTTGCATGAGTTACAAAGTCCAATTGATATTGATTTATTTATGAATGAAAATTTGTATATGTCACATGGCACCACATACCATTATTAAAAAGATAGTTTTATTAAGATTTGTCATATTTTGTATGTGTAATTTCAAAATGTCAGTAGTTTAACCACAGAGATTGTTCTACAGATTGGTATATTGTAATACTGTTCATTTTTAATACACAAGTTGTCCAAATTGGGTTTTTTGTACAAGTTTTCTGTACTGTAAGAAATGCAGTTAAATAAACTATATCGTTTGATCAAGTATTGAATTGATAAAATTTTGTTTTAAACAATGAAGTTGCATGTAGGATTCTCTCATTGCTCTCTGTGATGCTGTAGTTGATTGTGTAGCTTAAAACCATTTAATGATTGTTTTTTTCCAAACAAGGATGATAATGTAATCTTTTCTATATGGAGGTATTTTCCTGTGAGTTCAGTTGAAATCTTTGACTAGCAAAAAACTTATTAAATACCCAACTTGTGGTAGAAGGGTATGTGTTGTTTCCTGTTGCCATAGCCTTTGTTGTTTATTAAAGAAAGACAGTGTGTTGAGATCTTTTTATTTAACCTAAAATTAACATGATAAACTTATTTTCATACTTAGCAACCAGTAAGTTCTCTTGTGATTTTACTCAGAATGCCATATGAAATTTAATTTTGTAAGAAATATGCTTATTTGTGTAGACCTAAATTAAAGTTTTATAATAATATTTCAAACTAACACTAACAATTTCCAGATGTGTTGTTAAACATTCATTCAATTTGGTTCATACAAAGTCATTTGGAGTGTGTTTTGCTAGAGCGTGTTTTGTCATCTCAATTTAAAAATTTTATAGTTTTTCAATATGATTTTAAAAATTCCTATTATTTACGTAAGTTCAAAATAAACGCTTCATATTTTTTATTTTACCTGCTGTCTTTAGTTCTAAAATGCCCAAAAGGTATTGTTGAACAAATTATTTTTGTTATATTAATTTGAAACTGTTGAAATAATACTAATTCAGATTACAAATAAATTTAAAGTTAAAAGTCAGGAAAGTAAATATTCTTCTGAACATAAGGAAAAGCAGGGTTTTTAATTTACTAATATGTAAAAGTAATTTTGAAGCAAATCTTGAAGTAAATGTTGATCATAAGGGATTGGATCAACACATTCCATTTTGTTATGCATATTAACAGATGTTAAGTTCTTTGTGAAATGCTACAAAATATTTAAAATATAAAAATATTTGTTCTCTCTCTCTGTATGTGGAAACTAAATTGTGATTTAACCTTTTTCTTATATTTAAAATTTTTAGAGGACTAAGATTTGTATGGAACCTACTAGTAACAAATTGATGAGACATTTCAAAAACATCTATACTCAATGATTAGTATTTCTTGAAAGTAGTTTTTTAAATAAAAGTAGATATTTTACCATTCAATTCATGAAATATTTCATCAATATGAATTCATAATGTTTTTCCTTAAATTTGAAAAGTTATATTTTTTTCCTTGATGGTATTTAAAAAATGAAAAGTATATGATTTTTGCTGTATGTTAAAGACATTGAAAAATGACGATAATGTTTCATAAAACTTTTGTTTGTTTTTCTCAGTTTTAAAAGGAACTGTAACCATTGTTATTGAAATACTGCCAGAAAGTGTCTTGGCATCTGGTGTAATATACATATATTTTATCTTTCATTAAAGGGAGACATGTAGATATATTGTGCTATTTCTAGATTAAAGTGTTGGAAATTACTTGTTCAATGCTTAATGTTTTGTCTGTTTGTAATAATATTTGAAATTTAAAGAACTTTATAGAAATATTAAACTAAGTAATAAATTTCATAGGTATGTTAATGATTACTTACAAGTTCTTAATTTTGCCATTTTTCTGTGGTTTGCTTGACCTTGTTTAATGTTTGTAAACAGCAATTGTGTTTGATTATAATTCCTGTTAGAAGATCAAGAACCTGTTTATTAACATTTATTGAAGTGCACAAAGGTTGAATGAGGTGAAATAGAAGTAAACTGAATTTTGAAAGTATATTAGGTACTGAGTTAACCATTTGTGACTTTACTAGAACCAAAATTAGTTGTTTGGGTAAAATATTGCTGTTGCATGTTGTAATAATTTATTTCTTATTGAAATGTAACAGAAGTAAGCAGTTAAAAGAGTAAGATGTCTAAAATCATATCTATGTTTTTATTTCATTGCAGAAACACTACACTTGTTAAAAATTATGATTTTAATGTCAAAATCCTCAAACTATTCAAACCAATAGGCTTAAAAAAGTTATGAAACCAAAGTTAACTTCAGATATATTTTCCACATTCCTCTTAATATATCCATTGAAGAAGAAAAATAGAGAAAATTTAATTTTCATAATTTTTGTCTGCTGGTTGTCAAGATTTGGCCTGCTTTCATTGTTTAAACTAACCATAATCTTTAGAGCATTGTACTACCTATATAAATAGTATTTCGTAGAATATTCTCTCTCTGTCCAGCCCAACTGACGAGTTCTGGTATTAAATGAAAATATTCTAGAGCAGTGACCTGTGGGAAAAGATGGATTTGAAATGCTGTTTTCACACCCATCTGATTTTAAACCACAGTGGACGAATTAAGAGTAATAAAAAACAAAAAACAAATGCCTGTAATTAACTTGGTTTTCATAACAATGATAAAGATTAACTTTTTCAAAATTGGAATTTGTTCATTACTAAAAAATCTGTTTGTGTGTATTAAACTTGTATTAACTGTCAGTAATTATTATTAAAAGTGGAATAATAAAAAAGGAAAGAACTTCTTTGTAATTGAGTAAGTGTAGGAATATGTAATATAGTTTAAATTGTCTTACGTTTGATTGAAGGAACAGCTGTTATATAACTCAGTTTCAAATTCTGTAGTTAATTATGTGTCTCTTGATATAATTAATTATTGTAAAGTTCAAGTCCTAGAAATATTGGGGATTTTCCTTGAAGTTGTATTCCATCAATTTTATCAGTTTGTTCAGAGCTTATATTTCCTTTAAAAAAAAATTAAAGTTTGAAACTGAACAGATGCTACATGCATGTATAGACATTTAGAATGGAGTTGGGACTAATGCTGGAGATTAAAAGATTCTGTAATATTGTAATTTAGTCTGGAACAAAACTTTTGGTGAATATGCATGAACTAGGAAAGAATAATATTTATATTTTTAGACCATATGTATTCTTCATTCATTGCAGCACAACATGTTCTTGTTTGGATTTCAAGAATATTTACATGTTACACCTAGCGTTACAGAAAATGGTGAACTATTGTACATGAAGCATAAAATGATTAACTTTTGTAAACGTATGTGTTTGTTATAGCAAAGTCACATCGGCTATCTGCTGTATCCACCAAGTGACGAATCAAGCCCCTGATTTTAACATTGTAAATCAAAGGGGATATATGCTTGCTACTTCTATTATTTGACAGGCTCTATGTATACATATTCCCGTTTTACGTACATTTTACATAGTTTTGCATAGAAGGTTGGCTTTTTCTTTTTTTAATTCCCCGAAGTGTGTGTACTGCCATCTTTTACTGTGGTATATAATTTTTCTGTCTCATATGTTTACTTATATATGGTGAAATAGTTGCCTTCTAAATTTTGTCTATCATACTAAACTTTCAAAATCATCTCACTCCACTTTATTATTTTGCATGTTCTTGTTTACTAGGACTCGTGTATGAGATCACTTCTTATAGCTACTTGCAGAGCTATACTTCTACATTAGCCACCCCCTAAGCTAATCTGGATGTGCCATCTTCATTCAATTCTATTCTCTTCCTCAAGCACAAACAAAGGATTTCTAGGAAAAAAATTTTAAAAATCATTCATTCCCTTCACTCCCATACTGAGTATGAAGCACTACATCACTGAAGTGATATTAATTTAAACAATATGTCAACACAGCAATAAGCTCGTAAATCTAACTACTTCCAACTGGCTTTGTGATTTGCAAACTGATTTATGACCTCCTCATAAGTTGTAGAGACTTCTAGATCTGAATCAGTCATCAGCACTGTGAGTGTGTTAAGCTTATCCTCTGATATTGTAGATCGTTCTTGACAAGTTTTGATGTGGAGGAGGAGCATTCAGCCAAACAATTTGTAACTGATATGCACAAGAATATCCTTGTAGTGATGTTAGTGTTGGGATCAAATTGAGCTAGGCTGAAGAGTAATTCAAATTCTTCATTACAGTTTTTTGCCTTTCCAGGTGGGATTGTAATTTGTCTTGTACCATAATAAATATGTTCATCTCAAAGCTGCCATGGCCATGTTCCTCTTTTTGTGAAATGTTAATTTTGAACTTTAGCATTCTTTTGTGTTTCACCTCGTAATCCTTCACAATGGAATTTACCATCAGCAAAGCCACATACATGTCAAACATCTCAAGACAGTCCTTCACAAACTAAACTAGTGAGTTGTAAATATCTACCATGATACTAAAATACCTGTCGACATTTTGCAGTTTCTTTCCCAAAGGACAGCCATAAGAGCTATCTGGCTTCAACTGTTGCAAAACTCCTGTCACCTCACTGTTTTGATGGCTTTTTGTTAATATTCATTTTGCATGCCAAATAAACATAAACTATTCTTTCACAATCTCAATAAAGACTTTCATGCATCTTCATGTGCTGACCAGCATGTGTCAAACAGCTTCTTCATGAGTCGTGTATCAGTGAACACAAACAAATGGGTTTTCAAAATTTCCCATCTGTTTTTTTTTTTATTCTCGAGCTGTGATTTCAGAGATTCATGACTTTCATTTTACTGCTGTAAAAACAGTCTTCTTGTTATGGTCATGAATGTGCTATAAAAATGTTGTTCAAATTCCACTTTTCAATTTTTGATTGATGCTGTTGGTTAGCAGCTGTCCATATGGTATGCTGGTTCAAAATTAGGTTAAAAATGTGTAGGTAGCTTTTCACTAAAATTTTACACTAAAATTCTGAAGCAAACAAAATTCGTATTTGTAAGCTGGAAAACAATTGTAAAAAATCTTGTTTTTTACCATTGTTTGACACAATATTCCCCATGAATACTTAGAAAGCAATGGTTCTAAATAGTTTTGGATTTCCAACATATATTCTATCACTTTTTCCAACCGTTTGCATTCTATCTAATATAATTAACCTTTGTAGCTGTAATTATAAGTTAGATTTCATGCTACCTAAATCAACTTTATTTTTCAGTGGCTCCAAAAGTGATGACTGCTAAATCTTGTCAGCCTTTACTGGTGACCTAATAGATCTTATAAGACATGCTCCAGAGATTCATTAGAAATGAAAAATAAAAAGTCAGCCTTATAACTGATTACTACTTTAGTCCCATCCATATTTTTTTGCAATATCAGTGTTGAAAATATGCCTGACATTCTGAATATTATAGAATATCAGGTAAATATAAATCCTGTTGATTATCGTCATCCTAAGTTGAGATGAACTAATTAAGTATGATGCTCTTGCTATATTCCAATTAATAAATCTTTCAATTCTGACTGAATAACTGGGTAGTGAACTGGAAGATCATTGAACACTTACAGTTCAGTATATTATAATGTTCTGTGCACCTTTCTCTGACATGTGGTCAAAATTCAACAGGTTAAGCTGCTTAAGTGCAAGATAAGCCCAATTTATCCACAACCACCTTACTTTCATTCTGCAAGTTCATACTACCATGAAGTCCTGTCTCCATACTTGAACTGATGTTCTTTTGCTGTTTGTTGCTACTTCACTTCTGGTCTATGGTTTATTTACCCATTTATTAATGTACAAATCCAACTAATGCAAACCTTACTCATTTCTTATATTTCCTCCTTTAGACATTGTGGCACATTTATAGAGTTGGGTTATACATACAGTGAGGAATGTATTTCATGCAAAAATATTAAGATTTAAAGAAAAGCCAGAAAACTGCTTGACAAAACATGCTTGACAATTTGAATAACTCATCTTGTCAGACTATTAGAATAAGGATGTTACAGTGAAGTGCACATCTTTCTTATATAATCAACATAATCCATTGAACAGTTATCTGCTGATGTTTTTTTTGCTTGATTACCATTTGATTTAATTCATAATTGATGTCTAAAAGAGCATTGGAAACACCCTTGCCTTCTGACTGTAGAGTGAATTTGGTGATGTGAAACATTTTCTGACATTTCAGAAGAATCCCTCCCATGATTTAGTTAAATAAAGAACACTATATGGATCAGGAGCATAGATTTTTTACACTTGATGGTGGGGGATGATTTTTGCAACCACTTATGTAAGCTGTTCAATTTGCAAATTGGTAATCTGATTATGTGAACCTGAAAGCTGTAAACATGCAGTCATAGAGTAATCTTGTTGCCACGATACTTCAAGGTTTCCATGTAGGTTTGCATAAGTGAGGTGATGTGAACAGTTTTCAAAATGTTAATAAAATAAAGACAAATTTGTCGCAAATAAACTGCCACATGAATTTATTCCTGCACACTGCATAGTATAAAAGATGGCCATTTTACTTGACAAGGTGACTAATAACTTTCATTGCATGAATTACGTTTTCAAATATTAATAAAATTAGTAATTAAACTTATCAAGGGTAAGTGATGATCTGTTTATGAATTATTTCATAAGCTTTTCTATATTTATCTTGTCGACCTCATCTTTGTGAGTGTGACAAAGTGCCACATGGTTGAGGCGGTACTGAGACATAGTTGACCTTAACCACGTCTTCAACCATCTTAATGCAGAAAAGCTGCGTTCACATTCGCAGCTGGATACTGGACATACAAGCAAAATTTTCATGAGAAGAAACACTTCACTAAACGTCTGCTGGCCTGTTTCATGCATTTTACAGTAAACATCCTTTGCACCTTTCAGAGATACTGCTTTTGTTGTTCCTTTGAACATGGGCAACTGAAACTCGAGCCGTTCTGCAGAGATTTCTGGATAGAAGTTTATAACCAAGTTGTCAATCTTGCCAGATGTGATCATGTTCTCAAGTGCCAGATATTGCCTCAAGTCATTGTTGTTTGCATTGAATCTAGTGGTCATATGTTCTATGACTGTGTCCACAAATTCAAAATATTGGCTTCTGTTATAATCTCTAGTTGTTGCAGAATGGTGTGCTGAGTTATCACCTGTGATCCTTCTGGGGGGTCTGCAAATGCATGGTAGTTCAATAGGCACCAGTTACCTTTTTCTCAACTTCATCAAATATCTTGTAATGTTCCTCTGTTCGCAATACCAGCAATTGCTCAACTGTCATTGCAGATGCTTCAATCATGCCAGATACTGTTGCTGATTTTGCTTGGAATGCATGGTTTAGTTCCTCTAATGCAGCTAATGGATGCTGGGCCATCAACAATCCTACAACTGTCTTTCCTTTGTCAAATCTGTCCAGCAGACCTTGTGCTTTCAGTGCTACATCTGACTTTTCATTTGCTAATTCAGACAAAGAATCAACAATGTCACTGTAGTGATCATTGGCACATATAATTGCAGATAGGTGGCACAACCAGCATGTTGGACACAGTGGGCGGATGTATTTAACTGGACCATTGTGTATGTCTGACGATACAATATTTTCAAAGATTGTCTTGTATTTGCTGGACCTTTGAAGCAAGATATCAAGTTCATGTACTCACTGGATAGAATCTCGAACACATTCACCAGCTTTAACTACATGTTGCATTATTAAATTAGCCTGTGTGCTCTGCAGTGATAAAACAAAGCTGATGGTTGCTTCTCTTTTATTTTTGCGTGGCATCCACTGTACGCACCACTCATGTTAGCGGCTCATAAGTTTGTGCTCTTAATCCTAACAGTGGTAAATTGAGTCTAGTCAGTACATCAAGTATAGTCGAGGATATTGTTTTACCAGTTGTATGGGAAACACTGTACAAACCAAGAAATGTCTCATGGACGTCAAGGTTCTCATCTAAGTATCGTACACATATTTCTTATTGTTCGGCACATGTAACATCTTGAGTGCCATCAACCATTAATACAAAGATTTTACTTTGCTGCACTGTGTGCTATGTTCCTCAGTATTTAATGGCTGAACATCTCCATTACTTCATTCTGAGCCTGGGGTGATGTGAATGTGGTTTTCTTTGACAAGTAGGCCGTCAACTCAGGAGCTTCGTTAACTGCGGGAAGTTCCCCTCCGTATCAGTATGTCCACGTAATGCTAAACCTTAACGCAGTGAGAAACGTAAACTTCTGAATATTTTGGCTAGAATGCATTCACGAGGTATATTGTTTACCTGAATTTTATATATGTTTCCCAATGGCTCAACGATGTGTCTTCAGACTTACTACCATATAAACCGAGTTTCGATATCTATGGTGGGCAGGGCACAGATAACCCATTGTTCAGCTTTGGTGTTTAAATTCAAACAGCAGCAATTTACACACACACACACCACTAACAGTAGGCTTCAAGGTTTTAAAAGGATTCGCGCCCGAGACGCGCCAAACATGCTCGCCCTCCCGGCCGTGGGGGCGTCATAATGTGACGGTCAATCCCACTATTCGTTGGTAAAAGAGTAGCCCAAGAGTTGGCGGTGGGTGGTGATGACTAACTGCCTTCCCTCTAGTCTTGCACTGCTAAATTAGGGACGGCTAGCACAGATAGCCCTCGAGTAGCTTTGTGCGAAATTCAAAAACAAACAAACAAACTTTAAAAGGAAATATGTTTTTTATAGAATTATGAAATATTTTAAGAAATTGGTAAATCATTAAATAATTTGATTAATTGCTAAATATGAAGTTTTTATTTTAACTTTCTCTTTATGAAAGCTTGAGAAATTAGCTTTTTATAGATTTTTCGCAAAATATAAAAGTAGGTGTTTTGCATAATCACTTTAAAATTTAATTACTTTATTTTAGAAAGGTTAAGTTGATAAGTCTTTTAAAAATAATTTGCATATACTGGACTAGGATAACAACAAAAAACAACAACACAGTCTTAATTACTAAAGAATGTTAGAAAATCGTACGATATTTTCCTTCCCCTTATTTTCTTTTTTGTATGAGAAATAGTATCCAAGAGTGAAAAATAACAATACAGCAATTATTACTAATATTTAAATCAGTAGAGTTATTAAAATTTTGATATAACATATAAGGTTTTATGATTTCAAATTATATAATTTTTCGCTTTGGAGTCTATTAGTTCTTCTTTGACAGTTTCTAATATAACTGTTTTAAAAGTAAAAGGATGAACTCTGAAATGATTTAATTCTGTGGAATTTATGCATACATATAATAGATTTCAAGTGTGACCAACATATTTCTTATAATATTCAGTATAAATTAAAAAATAAACTACATTATTTATAAGGTGTTTTCTATCTATATTAGGATAGAAAAATTAAAGAGTTGGAGATGAGACATCTTTTGCTGTTACAACTAAATTCACTTGCAACAAAGTAGTGTAGCAGATTTATTATTATCTATTTATTTCAGTGTTTGTTTCAGTCAAATATATATTTAAAAATACATGTAACTTTCATTGGCAAATGCTTATTGCGCAAATTCCGCCTGTTATATAAATTTGTAGAAGATTCGCGAGAGTACGATTCAACAATATGTATCTTCGAATATTATCGGGCCAACTGAACTTTCTAGAACTTGGCCCACAGATAGTAAATCAATACGCCAAAAGACAGTTTTAGAATATTGTTGGTCGCTACAGTCAATAAACGATAAACCTCGGAAGGTTTAAACGTTTATTAATCGGAAAAATACAGATATTCGACCATGAACATTTACAGATTTCGAACATTAAAAACCGTTTCACTTTAGTGAATTAACTTTGGACGTCGTTATTTCTACGAGGACATTCAACATCTTCGACAGTAACAAGTTAGCTTGTAAACTTCGTGAAGCCAGCTAAGAATAGACAGCTAGCTAGCGTAAGTAAAATGTAATAATATCAATTCAAAATGAATTCGCTCTTTGTAGACCTGTACCGTCGATAAAATATTTAGTTCCAGACCAGATAGAAGACTGAATATTGTTTGTGAGTTTGTAAAAGTTTTTATATATAAATCATTATTTATAATAACCTCGAGTAGCTTTGCGCGAAATTCAAAACAAACAAACTTCTGTAATTGTCCCCCAGTGGCTCAGCGGTATGTATGCGGACTTACAACGCTAAAAACCGGGTTTCAATACCCGTGATGGGCAGAGCACAGATAGTCGATTGTGTAGTTTTGTGCTTAATTCAAAAGAAACAAACAAACATAAACTGGAAGGAAAAAGGTGAAAATATGGTTCTTTTATATTTGATTTTTTTTCCAAAATGCATTAATTAAAATGTTTTCTTGCGAATACTGAGCTTTTTCGAGACATCTGACATTGAATTTATCTTTAATCTTAACATCCCCAGTGGCACAGTAGCATGTCTGCGGACTTATACCACTAAAAACAGGGTTTCGATACTCGTGATGGACAGAGTACAGATATCCCTTGTGTAGCTTTGTGCATAACAAAAAACAAACAAATTTTAATCTTAAATCATCTGTTTTTACCAATATAGAATTCACGTGAACTTACACACTGTAAAAGATACGTTAGTTCTTAATGTTGCAATTAAATAAGTTATTAATGAAAAAGTAAATTTCATTATTATTGTCCTTCACCTGTGTAAATTTTTAATGTAAGCAAAATTACGTAGAATACAGTTATTTCTTTTGCAAGTAAAAACAGTTTACTTAAAATTTTCTTCCTCTAGGTTTATTCAGTAATTTATACAAATGTTTAGGTTCCAGCTGGGAGAGCGATAAGTCTCCGGATTTACAACGCTCAAATCAGGGGTTCGATTTTCCTTGGTGGACACAGCAGATAGCCCGATGTGGCTTTGCGATAAGAAAAAGACACACACATTTTAGGTTTTCTTTTTTATAAGTTCTCTGGGACAGCGGTCATTGTACGGACAAACAATGCTAAAAGGAAGGGTTCCATTTCCCGCAGTGGATAAAGCAGATAGCTTAATGTGCCTTTACTAAAGAAATAGCAATACAGCTGTTCTTATTAAAGTGTTTTATTATTTTTCAATAAATTTTTCAGTTTTTCTTAATCTACTATTTATTTTAATTGGGTATTAACAAATAAAATATCACTGTATATTTCGAAAATACGTCATTGCAAAAGGTAAAATACTTTCTTTAGATTACTAATCCTTATGTTTAAATGCTTTTTTAATTTAAAAAAAAGTATTTTTAGCAATTTCTAAATCTTTTAATATAATTGTCTCTGGATAATGACGCTTAGCTAAAAGTGCTTTTAATTGTTGTTATCTGGTTCCTCATTGGTACAGCGATAAGTCTTGGGATTTAAAATGTTGAAATCAGCGGTTCGATTCCGCTCGATTTTCTTAGCAAATAGCCAGATGTGGCTTTTGTATAAGAAAATACAAACTTACAGTATGTTTATTTTGGTTTTTTCAGTGGAAACCAAATGATACGAGGGCTGTTCAAAAAATACGCGGACTGTTTGAATTGCGCGGCTCCAGTTGGTTTCATGGGAATCCGCTTGGTGTCGCTAGGTTTGCACAGATCAGCTGATTACGACGCCATTTCCCGATTGCAGATATCTTCATTTGTGTATTAGCTACGCGGTTTTAAGTGAAGTGCGATTTTTTCGTTTCGCGGATTTCAGAATGAATGACCTGAAGGAGCAACGACTTGCTGTGAAATTTTGTGTTAAACTTGGAAAATCTGCAACTGAAACTTTTGCTATGCTTGACACGGCTTACGGTGATGTTGCTATGAATCGTACGGCATGTTTCAAGTGGCATGAACGTTTTAAGGATGGTCGACAGTCCATTGAAGATGATGAGCGACCTGGACGTCCTTCCACGTCAACTGACGACCCACACGTCGATAAAATCAACACCCTGGTACGGGCAAATCGACGTCTGACTGTTAGGGAGCTTGCTGAAGAGTTTGCGATATCAGTTGGATCTTGTTACGAGATTTTGACCGAAAAATTGAAGATGCACCGCGTTGCTGCGAAATTTGTGCCTCAGAACTCGTGCGTTTTTGGCCAAACACTCGATCACTGTTCTTCCCAACCCCCCTACTCACCTGACCTTGCTCCTTGCGATGTTTTCTTGTTCCCCAAACTCAAAAGACCCTTGAAAGGAAGAAGAGTTGAGACGATTCCCGAGATTAAGGCAAATGCGACGAAGGAGCTGGAGGACATTACAAAAGAAGCGTACCAGGACTGTTTCAACAAGTGGAAACACCGTTCGGATAAGTGTGTGCGTTGGGGAGGAGAGTACCTTGAAGGGGTTTTAGACCTGTAACTTATAAATATAGTACATTTTGTTTTATGACGTCAGTCCGCGTATTTTTTGAACAGCCCTCGTATAATCTGCTTGCAAAATTTACAGTAACTTTTAAGTTTAACCTAATGATAACCTAAGAAGGTCGAAATGCTGTTCTGTACTTTATTTTAATTAAAGTTTCAATACTCATACCAGCCGTCTTGAGAATATTTTTTTACTTCAAGTGGGTTTCTCGTTATCACGTAATGCTAGAATAATTTAATAACTATTTGTTCTTGTTTGTTTTGGTTTTTGGACAAATTAGATCGATCTGATAAATTTAAAATATAAAAGTCTGAGGCGTTTTGTACAATGAAACGGGACAAACTGAAAAAGTTTAGCCGAAATATCGATGATTTCAGAAAATTCTCTTGAAATGATTTCGAATATGCAAACTAGTGTGTCACTGTTTGGCATTAATAGCCTAATTAAAGGGTATGTGACAATTATTTCTGACACAAAATATTCATTCGCTTATATCTTAAAAATAGGGTTAGATCGAAGATTTAGAATTTCAAAGACACGGATATCTTTGCACTTTATACCACAAGAAGAAAGAGAAAAAGAAAAGTAGAAGAAAAAGAATGCAGATCAACTTGGGTTCCATGACTGTTCAAAAAGAGGTTGCAGTAAGTTGTATCTCAGCGTGGTTAGAAGTTTCAGTAGCAAAAGCCCTAAATGTACTGGCAACGGTACCCATTATAATCAATAAGTATCTCCAACTACAACATGAACACACGTTGCATCCATGATATACATGTTCAACAGGCAAACATCTCAAGCAGTTAAAGAATGAAATAGATATTCATACTTTTCCATGAGAAGGCATACTGTTCAACTCGCCAGTGTATGTGATTGGACCTATTGAAATGAACACTGATAATCTTTGTAGTGCCCTAGAACACTAGGTGGTTTCTGAAAGCTTTCAGGGAGGAGGTATTTGCTTTAAACGATGGAACCTTATTATAACAAAAAAAAACACTATAGGACTATTTTTAAAGATGCATAGTCATCAGATTTCATTTGACTGGACGTGAAGATAAAGATTCAAAGTTATTTTAGTGTAACATACTTAACCCCTGTATTTCCATCAATCCAACTTAAACTTAATAGAGGGGGTACTCCTATATACTAAACTTTAGTGCTTTGTAAGAAGTGTAATGCTATCAAAACTTGAAAATTTGTTGGAAAAATATGTAACAACCCTCTTTAATTCAAGATCAAATAAATGTGCTTAGCCAGAGAATTTAGAATTTTCAAGATGGTAATATCCTCTATAATTAATAACATTGGAATAAAAGCTTAAAATATTTCTCGTGGACCTGTGGAATATCTGAATGAAATAATTGATTTATCTTTTATAGTTGAATAAAACGTCTGCTCAACTCTTGACACTCCTGAAAAGTCAGAAAGCATAAGGACCAATATGACTTTTTAAGCTGCTCGGTATAATGGAGCCCCATTTAACTTAGTGGGGCACTCTGTGGAATCCTGAGTGCTCCCCTGTACTAAGATGGGCTTTTTATCCATTTATTCATCTCAGTGTGCAAGCTAGAGAAATGTTTACTCATGCTTGCACAAGTAGAGTTTCTGAGACACGGGAAGTAAGGATTAAGTGTCTACTCATTCTGCTAAAATTAAAATATTGGTAAACTGAACTAATCCTACAACTAAGGAGTAAGTTTGAAACTCTCTCGGAGTTACTTCCTATTTTATAGCCAATCTCTGAAGCGTAGTAGCATTAATTAAAGTCGAATCCCATTTTAATTGGACTAAAGACTATGCTAGTCACTTCAGTTGCTAAAATGTACCTTTTGAATGCATTTTAAATGCAGATGCAAGCGAAATTGGAATTACAGCTGAGTACGTATTGAACGCCATTATCGTATAACTTTAATATAGTAATAGTGTTAATTACAAATATTGCGGGAATACAGATTTGCTTTTCAGCACCCACTTGACTGAAAGTATGAAAGTGCAGAGCAAATTTCTTGTTAGTATGTGAGAGCTTATCCATCTGTAGAGTGTCTTGAATGTTTAACATGCTGCTTCTAATTTATTATAGCGTTCGTAACGTGTATTTTCTGTTTTGTTGAATGCATGCTGTACGTTAAGTTAAAAGGTTATTTTAGAGATGATGCATTAAAATATGTATGAGATGCTTGAGTAAATGCTTCGTATTATTCAAAGAAAATTATCTGTTTTATATAAGATAAAATTTTCTTTTTTAAATTATTTTACAATTATAGCAGCACCAGTCTTCAAATCTATAACATAACTATTAGAACTCTCACAAGTTACTGGGTTGTGACCATCATAAAGCTTTTTTATATTTCTGTGTTATGTCCATATGGTACACACTTATCAAGAGTGTATTTACAGATGTTTGTTTGTTTGTTTTGGAATTTTGCACAAAGCTACTCGAGGGCTATCTGTGCTAGCCGTCCCTAATTTAGCAGTGTAAGACTAGAGGGAAGGCAGCTAGTCATCACCACCCACCGCCAACTCTTGGGCTACTCTTTTACCAACGAATAGTGGGATTGACCGTGACATTATACGCCCCCACGGCTGGGAGGGCGAGCATGTTTAGCGCGACGCGGGCGCGAACCCGCGACCCTCGGATTACTAGTCGCACTCCTTACGCGCTTGGCCATGCCAGGCCCATTTACAGACGTACATGACACAATATAACTTTTCAAAATCAACAGTTAAAGCCATTATATTTTAAGCCTATGTTTTACAGTAACTCTAAGCCCATTTGCAGACTACAGATAAAAGTTTTGCTTGCCTTTTCACTATAATGAATAAAATGGCACGTGGAACTGTAGGCGCGCAATCCTGTAGAATGGAATGTACGACACAATGTCGTTTTGTACTTTAGGTATCGGGTTAAAGTGTATTCCACTAAAGCTTGTGTATTCCACGGGTGCACTTGTCGCCATACATACAAGTTCAACTTGCTTACAACGATCGGAACAACTCAGTCTTTTGACTACTAGAATTTGCTTGGGTAGGCTTGGTTGTGGAAATCCTTTCAACAGGATCATTAGTTGTGCAATAAATTTTCTTGAATTCTCGTCCACGACTAGATGTATTGAAAAAAATAGAAATGCTAACATTCGACAAATAATTTGCTAGTAACGTGGGATAACTAAGTTTTCAATCCATGCTGGTTGAAAGATCAAGGGTTCTTAAGGCACTGGTGGAACCCCTTTTCGAACTCATGTCATGTCGGATTATCCCCTTATATAGTGGTAAATCTGTTTTGAAGCTACCGATTTTCCGAAATCAAGAAAACAGTGTCGTTGAGCTAACTGTTTCTGTAACGCTTAATATCATTTCAACTTACTTATGAATCATCATAACCTAAAACCGTTTATTTATACAGACTCTTACATTGCTATATGCACAATCACAGGTATCAGAACGTCGTGATACCATTGTTGTGGACGTATCTCCTTCCACCCAAACTTAACGCTTGGATATTCTTTTATGCCTTTTCCAACTTTCACTAGTTGGAAGGTTATTTGCTTTTCAACAAAAGGATCGCATATTCTTCCTTTCATTCTCAGTGACAAGAACATGTTTCAGCATGATTTATTTACCAGCAACATTATCATGATAGAGTGGAGACTTCAAACTGAAGCGCCACCTTTAATTCTTTTAATATCTTGTTCAATTAACAGGTTCATTTAGTTTTTTGTTTTTTTGGAATTTCGCACAAAGCTACTCGAGGACTATCTGTGCTAGTCGTCCCTAATTTAGCAGTGTAAGACTAGAGGGAAGGCAGCTAGTCATCACCACCCACCGCCAACTCTTGGGCTACTCTTTTACCAACGAAAAGTGGGATTGACCGTCACATTATAACGCCCCCACGGCTAGGAAGGCGAGCATGTTTGGCGCGAGTCGGGCGTGAACCCGCGACCCTCAGATTACGAAGCGCACGCCTTAACGCGCTGGGCCATGCCAGGCCTCAGCTTCATTTAGGGTATGTTGGTATATTTGAATTTGTTTACAACCTTAATTGCGACATGCGTTCAGATCCCAGTTGTTAGCAGCTTAAAAACAAGAGGAAATTTATTTATATAATTTTGTAGATATAATTTGGTATGTTGTCTCCTGTGTTTAATCTAACTTGTTTTATTTCAGTATGTTAAAATAAATTGGATTTAAAATATTTCCTCTCACCCCCGTGGCATAACACTGTGTCTGCGGCCTTACAACGCTAAAAAACCCGGTTTCGATACCACTGGCGGGCAGAGCACAGATGACCCTTTGAGTAGCTCTGTCCTTAATTACAAACAACAACAATTAACAGATTGTTTACTTTAGGTTTAAATTTGTTCTCAATGTGGTTTCATCCATTACTGAAAATTATGTAGAGAACACGTTAATCTACTAGAATAAAAATAATAAAAATTACAATGCAATGACAAAATGAACAAATTAAGAGGTGGAAAATGTAATTTAAACGTGCAATACTTTCAATCAATGTGGTGCATCTTGAACACACACAGTGCTCAAACAGAGATCAATGAATTGTATTGTTGGATTGGATAATCCTTTGTTCAAGAACTAGCCGTTACCTTTTTTTTTAATCGATACCACAAATGTATTCCTGTGTAATATGTTGGAGCAAAAAGATCATAGCTAAAGAAGAAGATAGTTTGATAATTTATTTTAAAAAAGTTTTTCTCCCGACAGAAATTCTAAAATTGTTATCTTCACAACAAAAGCAGTGAGATAAAAAACTACTTAAATTTTATATATAGCTTTAAATACAGTAACTATAAAAAGTACTTTCTTATTCCTCAATCAAAAGGTGTATCAGTTTGTTAGTAATTTTTTCTACTGCAAGCAGTGATTCAGATTAGAAGTTGTGCTTTTTTTTTTTCTTGGGCTGCTGCTCAAAAATTATTTTCAAGAGAACCACCTGGTTTCAGTACATGACACCATATTTAGTTGGGTATCATAGGGCAATTGACACTAAGTGGAATACATGTATTTCCAAACTCAACACCTATCATTAAAGTAAATATAAGATAGGAATGGTAATTCTATCCAGGTTATTTACAATATTTGCAAAGCGTTACATATCATATTTTGGTATTAGAGACCCGCAGATAAGTAGTTTAAAACATTAATATTGAAATAAAAATTGAATTTAATTTGTTAGTGTTATACATCTATAATGTTATGTGATGTAATGACGATTAGTTGGTTTCCCAGATACTACCAAGGAGGCATATCCAAATCCAACCTTTATTTGAAACTTGACTTCCAGTATTCGTGTGACAAACATATCAAATTTCACAATGTTTGGAAGCATTTTGTACTTTGAAAATCCAAGATCATTTGAAAAAGGTTACATGATGGTCAAATAGTATTTCTGAACAGTCTCATAATCTATAGATTTCTTCCCATAGGCCTGTTGCTTGCCCAATCCAACTTTCGTTATGATCGGCCGAGTCGTTTCGGACTTATTGCAGAAAAGAAAACAAAAAAATGGAAAATTGGACCGGGTTTATAATCAATAGGGGTTCAGACCAATTACCCGTTAAACTTTGGTGAATTTTATCACATATATTTCTAGGTTGTCATCCAAAAACGAAATGATGGAATAATAATAGTAATAAAAACATAAAAAAACACGTATATCCCAAACCTTACCAGTGCTTTTGAACAGTAATCACAGGAGTTATTTTTGACTGATGTATTTCCCTATTCATTTTTACATAAGTAGAGGGGAATGGAAATTGACGTACCAGTTGAATTCCGAAAAGTGTTTTCTTGTTCTTCTCCTTTCACTACCGCATTTTGATGTGTTCCAAGATATAATAAAATATTGACTGAAAACTAAGAGCAAAGTTATGAATTAATGCAGACATAATACTATAAATAAAATTTATACAATATAGTGACAAGTTAAATTATTCATTTATTTTCCAGTTTACGTGATGACGAAGTTGGTATCTTGAAATTTCAACCATCTGTTGTACGCTGTTTCCTTTAAAATGTTCATTAAAATTTAGAAAATAGCATTATGTACATTATTGACAATATTACTCAACCAGATTTCTAGCTTCAGAGAATTATTACAATACATGAAAGTATAATAGAGATTCCGATGTATCTCTGGCCCGGCATGGCCAAGCGTGTTAAGGCGTTCGACTCCTATTCTGAGAGTCGCGGGTTCAAATCCCGGTCGCACCAAATATGCTCGCTTTTTCAGCCGTGGGGGTGTTATAAGTTACGGCCAATTCCATTATTCGTTGGTAAAAGAGTAGCCCAAGAGTTGGCAGTGGGTGGTAACGACTAGCTTCCTTCCCTCTAGTCTTACACCGCTAGATTAGGGACAACTAGCGCAGATAGCCCTCGAGTAGTTTTGCGCGGAATTCAAAAAACAAATAAGCAGACAAAACTCAGATTTTCGTGATGACGAGAAACCCACCTTGAAGTTAAAATATATCTCAAGACAGTGTTTTCTGCTTTATTGGTAAAAGTGATAATACCCATACCAGCCGTCCTGAGAATTCAGATTTTGTTAAAAAATTACAATATGCCTTGACGGTAATTGACTAAATAACAGAAATTAGAAGTTTTAGCCCACAAGTATTTGATTTTAGCACCACAATAGGAACTACAAATTAATGGTATGGTTTAATTTGAAAATGGAGTCTAGTTGATCATTGACCCGCAGTAGCAAAATAGTTGTGTAACTTATAAACCAAGTGTCAGAAATTCGATTGACATTGATTGTACTACGAGTAGAGTTTCAATTGTGTGCGAACTGGTGAAAAGCGTCTGAAAACTATATGTTAATGTGAGTTCAGTTTGGATGTTAAATAACTATAAGCAAGAATTTTCTTCTTCTATATAGAAGTTGTGGATTTTGAAATTAAACTCAAATTATTTTATGCTTTAGTTATTGGTTGTTAGGTTGAATGGTAATATGCACATGATTAGTTTAAAGAGTCTGAGGTCTTACATTATCAGTTTGACTTTTACTTATTGGTAGGTAAAAGTCAAATTGTTAATGTAAATCTTTTAACTTAAAGCCTTTAGCGTTAAACTAGTGTATAAGTACCACATAACATATGAAATGAAAATTTATACATAAAGGAAAGGAATATATTGAAATTAACATTTATCGCCTTCCTACGTCAAAGTATTGAGCCAGAAGACTTTAGTACTCACTTAATTAAACATAAGTTAGTATGTGACATTTTGGGCCTTTGATATGCAGTTGTCTTTCCATCGGGTATGTTTAAACATTGATCTTAAGAAACTTAAGTAAAAGATTATTGTTCATATATGCAAGCTTGAAATATAATTAGAGTTGTTAATTATACTAATGAATACTGTTAATTATTGTAATTTCTCACAGGTAATGTGTGTCGTAAGTATAATTACAACTTATTTGGAGAGAACTTTTCAGTTTATTAGGGTTATGTATTCATACTTTAAAAATTAATTGAATAAACTTTAAGTAATACCACTTTCATTAAATATTTGTTTATTTAAATAAAGGTATGAAAGATGTGTTTTTGACATGTACTCCTTGTACTATGCTGAACTTTAACATTGTGGATTCATATTTTTTTAAACCAGGGCTTTATGAACAGTATGTCAAAATCTTGCATACATAAGTATGCTGTTTTTATAGTGGAAGATTAACACAAGTCTTTCTTCTTAATTTAGTTTACATTGTAAGTTCAACTAAAAATTACTAATTTAACCCTAGGTAATCACATATTACAAAGGATCTAACTTACAATTTCATACTTTTGGGAATAATAACATTTAACTATTTACACATACAAAGTACATTTCATAATTGGTCATATCACAGTTTTTTAGTACTGCATAAAAAACAGCAGTATTCATACAGTAATATTAGTGCAACATGTTTTGTCATTGAGTTGGTTTGTTTTGGATTATTTGATAAAAATAATGTCAGGTCCATGCAATGATAAATTTGTTTCTTCAGTAACATTTTATACAACTTGTAGGCCTAAGGTCAAGTACATTGTTTTGGAAGGAATTTTATGACTAATGGTACCTATGCCTATCTTACTCAAGTGACTGAACAGCAGAATAGATATGTCTCACTACTTGTACTGGTTATTTATGGCACATTGAACTGTTATTAAACACTCATCAACTACTCACTCATTATTTAGTGTTTATATTGTACCTTTGTTTTTACATACTCCATTAAGTTTTTTGATACCTCACATCATGTGTCCTATAACAGGCACACAAATTAATACATTAAAAATATGGTTGACAACAATATCATTAAAAAAGTAGTCCTTCAGTGGCTATTAACTACACTCTGACATTTCACAAGTTATTTGTGTCACTAATGTAGATGAAACATGCAATGCAAGACTACATCGGCAACTACAGACAATGATAATTACACTCCTGATAATGATGTATTCTTAGTTGTACATACTAACACTGTCGTGACTTTACACACTGATGTAAACTCATCAAAGTGCTAAATAATTTTTATCTTTGTAGGAGCAATTGGTCTGTGTGCAATTTAATGTTGTGCCACACCATACCCCATATTACTTATCCTAACACCACATCCTAACTGTGGTCCACTGAGATTTGTGACATGCTGAAGAATTAGTCTTAAATACTAAATATTAGTTTGAGGGGATCATGCACTAGCTATGTGGTTTCTCTTGACTACCAATGTTCAACTATCAAGAGGGTATGTACTTTAAACTGTCAGTAACACTAAAAAATTAAGGATAAGAAAGGATTTCTTGGTCCATCTTGGCTGTCCTATTCACTAAATTAAATTAACATGTTAAAAAAACAAACACTTAGAGCCATCTCTTATCATTCAGATATATATCAAGCCTTTCCTTAAATTATCTTAAATTAATTACATCCACTACATCTGAAGGTAATCAATTTGAAAGGCTAATGACCTTGAAAGAAATATAAAACTGCCTTAGCTGAATTTGGCTCTTATTTTTTATTCCTAATCTTCCCATTCTCATCACTTAGTTTTGAAAAAATGTCATTGACACTGTTAATTCTCTTAACAATCTTATACATCTTAAGACCCTTCTATATCTTGTTTTCTTCCAGATAAAACAATTTCAGATATCTTAAACTGTCCTCACATGACAACCTTTCCATTGGAAATATCATTCCAGCAGTCCACATTGGAAATTCTTTGATCTATTAAATTTTTTTTCTAAGGTGAGAAGACCCAAACTGGACACATTACTTTAAATATGGCCTAATCAGTGACCTATACAATGAAAATATAACTTTGTTAGAATCTTATTTAGTACTTCTCTAGATATAACCTTGTATACTATTTGTTCCACCATTAGAAATAACTTTTTGCTTTAATGGCTGAACAGATCAATTAACCAGAACATCAAAGTCCTTTTTGTCTCTAACACTGATATGGTTATTCTGATCAAATACATTTTCAGTGGTAGAAAAATGTTAACATCAATTTTCTTGTAGTTATAACTTCAAAAAACAACAGGCTTTCATATTAGGTGGGTTAGAATGTGGCAGGGTTGAAATGTTTTTAATTTTTGCTCTGATTTGAATATCCTAGATAGCCTCATCAAATTATTTTTTCCTAATTATTACAAAATTTATTGTTATTGTAAGAAGTTTATAATCATTTTACTGCAAAGCATACTATAAAATATTTTGGCAGCTCAACAGCTTGTGCTGTGATTGCATGTATAATTGGAGAGGTTTGGTGACATGTTGGTGCTAAATATTAGGTAGTGTATACACATTTGTGTATATCTAAAAAAAAATTATTTCACACCTACAAAAAACATTTTATCCATTTGCTATATATTTTTCACATTGCCAAACAATGGAAAGTTAGTATGCTGTTCAGAGATAGTGAACCATTGTCCCAAATCTTTTATTTCATTGAGAATCGTTTTATTATTTCATGCAATATTGCTGGGAATAAAGATTTTCTTCCAGTTGAAGTCACTGCTTAGCTAATTGTTAAAACATTTTTCCATAAGCTCTATTAAACGTAAGGCCATTGTGTGAGTTTTCAATAGGTAAAGAATGTTTAGTGTAATTTTGTATAATTTAAAACCAAGATAAAAAAAAATTTCTTTCAGACTCAGAGTATGGGTAGAGAGGAAGAGGAAATCAACCCTTTGTTATTGAAACATAGCCATAATCATGACTCAGTGGAAAAAGGTTCAGAAAGTGATGTTTTAGGGTCTGGTTCAGTTGAAAAAACATGTTGGACATCTCAGTCACAGCCTATGAATAGGTATGTGTAACTTCAGTGTTTCAGATTAATTTAGCAGCATTTGGTTACAGAAATACTACTTACTTACTATTACCTTAGCTTAACTGTCATGGAATTTGATACACATGCAACAAACCTTGAACAGACTCCCACGTCTACACTTGTATTATTCCAGTTTATCATGTAATAATCATAATGTTGTAGCTATCCCACAATAGGAGGGGAAAAGAACTTTCATGTGCAGTAATCCCTGTGAGCACTAGCACATAACTATAGGTACATTCTATCCTTGACAGTGTGTGTGTGTATATATATATATGCATGTATAAATTTATTTTTGTATTGCCTGTTTGTCATGGATTCTCAAGTTCACATTTCTTCTATTTTCTGAAGTCCAGATGTTCCTCTTCAGGAATCTTCTACACATGTATCAACATTTATTGGAGGCACATTATCTGTTCACGATGTTACCAGTATAGTACATCAGGTGATTGTCTCCATTCTGTCTATTTCCACTTTAGTTTGGATTTTCATTGTTCTGTTTTATTATCTTTTGTGGAGCATTTTTCACCTGTGGAAATTTTTGACCAATAGTATCAATCTCCAGTCTTCACTTCCAGTTTTTCTTTCTCTGATGAGGAACACATACCCCTTCCTTCTATATTTACTAGGTTTACAAGTCAGACATGATATTCTATCTCTTGCCAGTTAATCATGATAACATTGAAGTTGCTTTACTTCAAGAGCCTCCATTTACTGACTTTTGTCTTTCTTCCTTCCCAGCTGATGCCTTTTTATCTCAACTGCTGATTGATCAATGCCTTCCCATATCATCCTTATGACTCCTTTTCTATGGTTTGTGGTTGTGATCTTTGTATATTTTTTGAATGCCAGTCTTCAGTCTTTTGAGCCTCTTCTATCAGCATGCATTGTTCCTCTTTCTCTTTTTTTTTCCAGCAATCTGTTTGTCTTCAGCTTACCGTTATGAAACTTCTCTTTGTGTCTACTCTTAATCTCCTTACTTGATGCTCTTCACATGGCCTTGCTTTTACTCGTCCATCACCTTGATTTCTATTTCTTCCACTACTGTCTCTGTTTTGACTTGTTTTCTGTTTTTGGGATCTTTTTGGTCAGGATGCTTTCCTTTTATTGCCTCCTTTCATTATTTCTTTGTGGCTTTCTTGCTTCTTTTGTTACCTGCCTAGTCTTTGGAGGTCCTGCTGACCACTTGGTATCTTGGGTTGAGGCTGCTTGCTAATAATCTTCCATTGTTTCCATTTCTTTTTTACTCACTCTCTAGACTGATGCTTCTCAACTGGGTGGATGGTTCACTTATGGGTTAACAACACCAGAATTAGGGTAAAGTAAATGATTATCAATTATACAACAAATTCAAGAGCAAAAAAACATTAGTTATTAATAATTCTAGTTGTAGTTTGCTAAATACATTTATTTTTGCTTATTTTATGTTGTATTCATTCTAGTTGCAGTTTGGTGTATATTTAAGTCATAATGAAGAATAATGCATGTAAATTTAGTACTTTGTCTTTTTTCAAACTGGAATAATACAAACTAGTTGTAATAAGACACCAAAAACATGGAAGTTCACTTGCATACAGGTCATAGGTTATAAAACCTTAACTAGTGTTAAGCATAAGTTCAATAACAAAAAATAAGTTAACAGTGTAACCTGTGCACTTAACTCTGCTGTGCTTAATACAATTAATAAATTATTATTGTTATTCTATGATGTTTTTTTTTTTTTTTGGGGGGGGGGTAAATTCTTACTGTGCATGCTTATAAGCAAAATTATGATAATTAAGCTACTTTTGTAATAAATATATCATCCAACAAAATTGTATTAATATTTAGAAACAAAAAAGATTTATTTACTAATCAGTCATCTGTTGCACAAATTAGTTATAATTGTCATAAGTCATTAATATAGGTGGATCATATATTTTAATACTGTAATTCTTGTCTAGACTCTTGTGGATTTTGAACAATTAGAGGAGTTTATACTAGTATTTCTACCACACTGTTCACCATATCCATTGAAAATAATTCATATTATGTAATCCTGGGCTTGTTACTGAAACTGGGACATGATAAATACAGTAGTAGTCCAAATATGAAGTATTTCATATAACAGAAATTGATATAATTTGTACACTTTTCTAAATTTATAATATTCATGGACTGTTTAAATCTCTCTTAAATCACCATTTATTAACATAAAGTATAAGGGTATGTAAATAACGATGTGCCATTGCACCAAATTTATTATTCAATATTGTGTGGTAGATCAGCTGTTTTCTCTTTTCATTTCTTTAGTTTGCTAAACAGTGAGTTGAAAACAATGCTTAGACTTTATATATGTTATATACTCACCATCTTATAAGAGGCATAATTGCATTTCTTTTGTTTGCTAAATCTAAACTGTGATGTGAAAAGTGCAGCCTACAATGGAGAGTGCATTGTTTTAGGCACAGTGCTTAAAATGGAGAGTAGAACAGGAGTAAACATACCCCTCTACTTCTTATGCATTATTATTAAGAATTATAAAGAGTGAAAAATGCTATCACCATTTTTTTTGTGCCCAAGTATACCCCCACTTCTAAATTATTACTTTGAGCACTGCTTAAGCAGTTAAATAACCCAAGTTTCAATTTTATATTTTGTGAATAAAAAATAAATCAGTAATGTAATCAGTTTTTATACTTCTTATACTAAACAATTTAGTGATGTATTACATGCTTATAAGCATGTCTATGAAAATAGTCAATAAATAATAAATGTTAGCTAAGTGACAGTCATTTAGAATTGTATTTAATATATTAACTATTAAAAATGAGCAAGTGAGACGTTAAAAGATTAAGGGATATATAGAAGTTCTTTCATTGTTTACTGCTTATTTTTGTCACACACACACATACTTCTAGCCTGCAAATTGTTTTGAGAAATGATCTTGAGTTTCATAAATTTAAAATAGGTATTTTTCAGCTCTTTGTTTAGATAGCATACACGTGGTATTCAGGGACACCCACATTTGATTGTCATGCTGTAAATTTGCAGATTAATAGAGGGGTTAAGAAGATAAATTTTGATGAATAAATAAATCAAACTAAGTCAATGAAGCAAAAACTAAACATATTGGTTGATCAAAACTACAAGGACACAGTCATTAATGAGAATAACATACACAATATGAAACTTAAGGACAAGAAAAAGAACCTGTTGATTTTTCCATACTGTCTCTTTTTTTGTTCCTATACTTGTAGAATGAGCAAATGTGAATTTAAGATGGTAAGAATTTTTTCTCACTTTCCTGGTAGTGTAATCGTAGGTTAATACTAAACATATAATAGCATAACCTTTTACAGTACATATGATTCAAAAAATATTTAAATCATGATTTACTTTTAAAATCAGAAGACCATTTCACTACCCATCTATGAGCAACCTTGGCAATATTTGTGAAGACCAAAGCATTGAAGTGTCAGCAACTGTCTCTCGACATCGTTACTATAGTAAGCTAACTGATCCTTCACTTGACACATTAGTGAGTATTATGCACTGAAATATTGGTGTTGGGTTTTTATTTGATCACTTTTTCATTGTAGACCTATTATATGTTAACTAAAAAGATTTGAAGTATTAACTTTTTTAGAACTGATTTCAAACCAGAAGTTATTTTGTCCTCACCAAACATCCCTGTTATTAACTAGAAAAGTGGGTATACACTACCCTTTTTGTATTATTTTTTCTGCTGTTTTATTCTTTGCCAGCCATTATGTATGAAGGCTACTTCATAGTCTTGCATTGCATGTTAAGAGTGAAAACATTTGCCCTTGGTTATCTGCTACCTGGTTTATAGCTACTTGTATATTCACATCAGAGTAGTAGGTTATTTTCCTCTGAGTATAAGACTTATTACAGTGTGTTTGGCTATTTTAGCTCTCAGTATCTTAATAAATTGGCCTTTTAATTTTTTTTATATAATTCTCAACAGTTACATTTATAACTTTATTTATAGTCATAACATTTCATGTTATTTAAGTTTGAAGCTGCAGGTTTTGACACGCTTGTTGAACTTGAAGAAAAGCAAAGTGTTAAGTTTTTAAAAATTCTGTGGAGCATGTCATTATATTTTAATGTAACTACAAATATAAAACAGGTATGTTTTTTCGTTTTATTTTCTGTTCTATTTAAATGTATGGACTTCTTTGTGTTTTTTTTAGAACAGGGGTTCCCAACCTTTTGGCACTTGTGACATGAAAATGTAATTGATGAAATAAAATTAATGTTATCTCAAGCTACTTTTAACAAGGCTACGCGACTCCCCTGCCAAGGCTTTGCGACCCCTTGGGGGGGTCGCGACCCACTGGTTGGGAACCCCTGTTTTAGAAATATGATAGGAATTAGTCAGGATGATTGAGGAAACACTTCTTCATGTAAAAGCTCAAAATACATATTGTTTTTACCTGTAATAATTGCACTTGCTTCTATTTATGTGTTTTCAAATTCATAGACTCAAGCAATGATGTGACACATGGTTTCATTATATCATTTTTTCTTAATTTCTTCCACCACCAGTGGTCATGAAAGTTATGTTCTCCCTCTTGTGTGTTTGTCAGTAAGATTCCCAAAAACTGCTGAATGGATTTGAATGAAAGTTTGTGTACATTTGAACTATGGCCCAACATAGAAATGATTAGTTTTTAGAGGATCAAGGTCACAAAAATAAAATTCCTATCTGTTAGCATGGGCTGTTATTTTTCACACTACATTTGCTCTATGATTCTGTCAAAGGTTATTGGATTTTGATGAAACTTGGAGGACATATTTACAGTATTATTCCTCATTATTCTACCAAAAATGGTTTGTGTTCACTAATAACAATGGACATGCAACCACATTTGTGTATTTTTTGAACACTAAATATGATCTATGCTGGATGGAGGTAGTATGTGCTCTGCTGAGGTGTAGAAGAGTTTCAGAAGTAACAGTACTATTGTTCCATGATTTGAATTATATTATTTTTTAACTTTTTTTTTCTTTTTAATGAATATTTCTAATTTTATTACTTTCTGTTTGCTCATGTGAATAGATCTTTGACCTGTTAGTTTAATGATGGATATTTTAGAGCGTCTTGTACTCGGTGTAGGATAGATAGATGGAATTTTTTTAAATGATGGTATGCTATTCTCTTAGCTACGATATTCATGTGATCATACATGAACATCCTTATTCACTTGACATAGAATTATTGTTGATGTGAGAACTTTTTGGTCTGTTAGAATAAACATTATACTAATAAAGTCTTTAACCGTTTGTGCTTAGATTCTGGTTTTGAAATTTTGTCAATTTATACCTATAGCCCCTACAAATTCAGGTTTTAGGCTGAACAATTTTTGTATAAAATACCCATTTTCATTTCATAAACATTGCTTTTAGTGTTACAGATTGGTTAAAACATTAAAAATTGTTGTAATTGCAGTTTAGTTGAATAATTTTATCATTTTCATTAACTGCTGCATATTTGTTTGTTTTGAATATTAAAGCATGTTAACATGGGTCATGATGATACAGGAACAGTGGTGCTTACCAATTAATGTCAAGACTGAGATAGTGTATACAGTGGTCAAACAGGACATTCTAAAGAAGTGAGAAATGATTGACATTTCAAAAGCTGAAGTTAAGGAAAATGTATTCCATCTTTGCATTCCACCTTATTGAAAATAAACACCAATTTGAACTGGAAAGAAACTGAAAAATTTTACATATCTGTGAAAAAGGATAACTAGATACCCTGGAACCTTTAGAAATAAAAGTTTAAAAACAAATCCAGAAAAGGTTTAAGTGATCAAACCAATTTAAGCTCCTCCTTATGTCTTACCCTACTTATCTTTGTCTCCAGGTGAATGTCAAGGTTATTTCTGGTTCATTATTCAAACAAATATAAACCTGTTACAGAACATTTTAGTATGTACCTGATAATGCCTTTAATGGCAAAACCATGGTCATATTATATAACATAATATCTGTGTAATGACCATCCCTTACTCACTGCTCATATGTGTTTTATTAAGTGCACTGTATATAGTAACAGTGGATATTTTGAATAACAAGATCAGTGGTTTTCACTTGGTATTACTGCTATTTTTTGCCTATAACTACAACTTCTGTATTTTGTGGTATATATATATATATATAATTTTATGTATTCAGATTGCAACACAGGACTAGAAAGATTGTTTTTTAGAGCACTAAGTCAGAATAGCCATGTGTTATTGTAATTTTTCAAACATTTTAGCCAGCAGTGTTAAAACTGATTAAAATGTGAATTGTTGTTTTTGCACATTCACTTTATTTTAGCAAGCAAGATATTAATAGTGGTTTTGAATTTCACAGAAAATTCCTGACCATGTCGTACCATCATATTTCTTCTCTCCTTTTCTATTTCGAAAACTTGTTGGTAAACAAAGTAGTATTATAACCATGTAAGTACTGGGATGGAAACCTAATCTGTAATGTTGTAAATAGTATGAACATTTGAACTGTGGTAGTTATCCATTGATTACTTGTATGTGCAGTTATATGTGTAAAAACTAAAACAGTATTCGGAATTTGAAAGGTAAAAAAAGTATTATAATCACTTAGAGTTAAGACAGAGTGTTATCTAAAATATGAATGAAATACATAAAACAGTATTTGTTTTAATGAAAAAAATCAATTTTTAATTATGGCTTGCAGTTATTCTACATGTTTTGGCAATATTAGAATAGAATTTGTAGTTAAAGATTGATTATTAACAAAAACATTGTTTTCATGTTTCACTGAACTTGTGGTCACTACTTAAATTTCAATTTAAATGTAATTCCTTGTTGTAATTGATCACAAACTGTGATAAGAAATTAGTGAATGTTTTTCCTTTTGACATATATGCAATAATTTTTGTAATAACTCATTTGATGTTTCCATAATTATATAAATTGTAAAAACGTTAGTGATTTTTAAACAAGAAAACGTAAACTAAAAGTTTTGTTATTGTTTTATAATGTTTTAAATGTGTTTTCTATGTTCTTTTATGTGTTACATTATTAAGATGTTTGTTTATAATTGGATTGTTTTAGATTCTCAGTATGGAACACTATGATGGGAACTTCTTTATTAAGTATGCCATGGGCAGTCCAACAAGTGAGTACAATTTAATTAAAATAACAAAGTGAATGAAGAATAAAAATCTTTGCCTGCCATACCAACTCCAAAAGAAAGTACATGTTACATTTCAATTAAGATAGAAGCTGTTGTAACAAACTGATTTTGAAGCTATTGATCCTCAGTTAACTCCATTATGACTGCTGTGCATCTTTCTGGAGTTGAGTCATTATAGTGCTCCATCTTGTGAAATTTCTCTCTCTTACCGTCATGGGCACATATGTGGGACATATTACATAACTTTTATTTTCAGCACAAGTGTCATTGTCAGGATACAAAAGACTGTTTAGTGTATATGTAATTAATTAGTTCATTTTGTTAATGATTATGATTGTTTAGTTTTTCATTATAAGAGCATTAAAAACAGTTGATTATTGGAAGTTGTATTTTAACTTATTGATGTCAAGAATATAGTGAGTGGGTGATTTAGTAATAAACATATAAATAGTATGAGATGAGCGGGAAATAGCAAACAGACAAAGACAATAGAGAAAGAGGGTAACGGCCAAGGAAAAGTTTAGTGTAAAGTTAACTTTAGTAGAAGAAAAATGCCTAATGATTAACACAGACATAATGTTTAATATATTAGAGTAAGACTAACATTAGAAAAGGAGATAAGAATAATAACTGATTTTGTCAAAACATAAGTGAATCAGCCTGATTGCACTTTGACAAAAGAAAAGAAGGTATTTTGAAGAAAGAAAACCAAATTATTACTGGAGAAGTGTATATAAACTGCGGTAACTCACAACAAAGTGTAAGTGAATTATACAGAGAATGTTAGTACAATAGAAATAGGCACAGATAATTCAGCTTGTCAGTTGAAATTGAGTAGGTCTGAGTGGACTTTAGTGTTTATGATATCTCTATGACAACTACAGTGTAGAAAATTTGTTGTACATATGTTGAACTAGTTTAGAAAATATATATACATAATTTTTTTAAAAACAAGTGGTGTTCATGCTCTTCATTTATTGTTGAATTTTTTGCCAACAAGCCACAGACACCTTAGCCTAACAACACAGTACATTTTATATATTATAAAGAGGTATAAGGAATATTTTTAACTGGAAATTGCTGATTATAACCTTAATATCTGACAATGATATTAAGTAAATATTTTGTTAATAGGTATGTACTAAAGTTTGTATATTTGGGAATGTAAATGAATATTACGGGAAGACTTAAATAAAGTTTGCCAGGACAAATCAATTATACAATACAGTAAGTATTAGAAATTGTGTTCCTATGTATTTTTTGTTTTATGTTCTTTAAAAAAATAACTGTATTTATGGGTAAATAATAATATTATATAAACATGTTCATGAATGCTTGCATACTTGTGTACCTATGTTGCTTAATTCCAACTGTTATAGGAGGATAACTAACATCCAAATGTCTACCAAGTTTATTGGATTGGCCTGGACTTCATACAGAGCTATATCATAAACATTTTTTTGTACTTTTATTACTTTTAGACAATTCTCATTGCAGCCACTGTACTATAAGCAAGCCAATAAATCCTCCTTCACTGTATTGTTGAAGTTGGGATTACAATAAACTCTGGGAAAGTTGTGGTTTTTTGTACCACACAAGCTTCTTAATGTTAAAATCCATGAAGCTATATTCATTCATCATCTAGCTGATGACAATGCATATTGCATATGTAGCCAAGAAGTGATATACTCACTTTGATCTTTATTTATTGCTGTTGAATGTCTAATATTTAACCTACATTTTCATACTAATGATTTTACTACACTAAATTATTTTTCATTTAATTAAGTAAAGCATCAGAGAACATAGAATAATAACATGCAAAAAGCAGAAAAGGTCCCATAATTATCATAAATTTTCTGGCTTTCTAATTGTGTGACAGGAGCTGTTAAAAGTTCAGCTTAGCATGCCTGCATTTCTCATGGAAATAACAAGAAGCAAAATAGACAATTCTTTGTTCAGAAAACCATCTAATGGAATATATTATTCTTTAGTTTGTAACCTTGGGTTTCTGTTGGTTATAAGTAATATAATATTCAATGTCAGAAAGAATTATTGAAAGAGAAGATGTGGCAGGTAGGATCTGTAATCAAATAAAATTGAAGTCTATAAAAATTATGCTTTACCTGAATGATAACAACGTTATAATGAGTAATTTGCATTAAAATTTGTACTTCTTGGAGGGGTGGAAATAAATTAGAGAAGATGTGATACTTAGAGATTGAATGTTACAATTCTCACGCTAAGATAAATTAAGAATTTTTTAAATATTTCGCTTATAACATTAAGAACTTAAAGTGATATAATGTTAAAATTAGGATTACACTGCACAACAAAGGTTTTACTTCTTGAACACTGTTGGGTGTAGATTTTTGGCTGCTGATCACGAAAATCACATCCAAATTTGCTCATCACGTACCGTTTCGTCAAAATCTTCAGTTTTGCTGCAATGAAAAAATGATATCAGGGCAACTGGAATCTGTCAATTGTTGGACACTACAATGTGATGCACCAGCCATTGAATACAAACAAAAATCAGGAGCAAAACACTTTCAATTATGTTGAACTTAATAGCATATTAGAAACATAAATGCAATTAATTAAGTTATTGCTAGTAAACAGTTAACTGTCTATTTCTCAGAGTTCCTACGTGATGAAGCAAAACCAAAACTATATTTGTGCATACCCACCAGGTACCTGTTACAATCAGCAAAAACTTTTGAGGAAGCAAAACGTTTCAGTAAAATTGTTGTGCAATGTTATTAGCTAAGTTTTTATGTCAAATTTATTTGTATACTATGATAAAAAAGTAGTTTAATGAAATTTTAAATGTAACTCATTAAAACCTCCTGACATCCTTTAAAGTCATTTTCACTCTGAAAGGGCTAAAGGATGCTACACTTTTCTTGCTGTGGTTTGTATGTGACTTATTGTAGGTCTTTTTCTGTATGGTTATGGTTAAGAGTTGATTCATATTTCTTGGTGTTCCAGTGCCATTAATTAAAACAGATCTCCATCTTTAGAATTCTAAAGCCCCAGTCTCAACACATCTTTGTGATCTGAGTGTAGGAATTTGACAGTTGCTCACCCTTGCCAGAAATCTATGAAACACCAAAAAGTTGCAAAATGTTATTCTGATAGATCTATTCCACCATTACTTCATATTGGTTATGGATGTCAAATAACTTTATGATTTGCATTTTCAGAATTTAATATAGTGCATTTAGACCTCTGTATTTGATCTAAAATTAAGAAAACATAAATGGTTTCTTAATAAGATAATGAAGAATAAATTTGGTTAAATTTTGCTGGTGAAGTATATATTTTCTGAAAGAAATCAACTGGTACATAGAGTAACTGTTTTACCTTAAGACAGGATGCAATTTATTAAAATATTTAAACAAATGTAATAGATTTAGTAGTGTTTTTTTTTTGAAGTTGATTTGTGGCACCAATTATTGCTAAATATCTCTCTTTTTTTTATCATTAGGCTGGATTTGTATTGGCCCTTGTGATAATGCTGACAATGTGTGGTATCTGTTTATATACTGCTTTAAGAATAATCAGAATGCCAGCATTGGTTGGTGAGTATTTTAAAATCAGTTATATGGTAAAACATTACTTTAATGTTTTTTTACAGTACAAACAGTTTCTACATGAATGTTGCACATTACACATATAAGTTGACTAAATTTACAGTAGAAATACCGAGTCAAATTTTACTCTGATGCTAATTTTAATGCTGTATGTAGTTAAAAAAAACCCTACAGAAATACTTTTTGTCCTTTTGTGTAGAAAACTAGAGTGTAATGAAAAACAATTTTTATATATTAAACATAAAATTCCCTTAACCAACCCTAACATGATAACTTACCACCTTTCAAATGTTGAATGCACATCTGCATATAAAATTTACTTATTTAAGTAAAAAAAAAACTATTTTAACAGTTTTTTACTCAAAAATATTTTATAATTTCATGACACTTGTTGTGAGTACATTTTGCAGAGAACAAAGTTCTAACTTTCATTTTAATTCAATTCAGAGGAGTCTTACGTATAAGCAACAGATTTATAGATTATTTTATCATCTGTCTTCCCAACCCAAAACAAAGGTAATATGATAATTCATGGCTTGTTTCTTTGTTTTTCATTCTCTGTTAGTGGTTTTAGTGCTACACCTCTGTATTGCCACCATTTTAAGATGTCACAGCATGTTGTGTGAACATTTACTAATGGAGCTCTGCTTTGAAACTAGCTATAGCCAACTTTTTAAAGGTGATTAGATAGCACAAATCTGTGTAACATTGTTTGAGAAAGATTATTGAGCAGTGAAGTGTTGGATAAAAAAAGGATAGATCTGAAATGGTATTTTTTTCAACACATCTCATTCTGAGTTACAATGGAAAAAAGAAAATGAATGTGTGGTAATAAATTAAGAAAAGACATGTGTAGTTAACTTGTTTTTCTAACAGTTTTAGCATATTGATTTTCCAATTGGTTACCTGGTTTTTGTATTTAAACCATAACGTTCAAAGAATTTATTATTTACTGAAAATAAATTAACTTCAGAAAAGACTTGTGTCAGTAAAAGTCATGATACCTAATTTAATAAAGGTAATTGTGGTGCCATTTTGAAAGGTGAAGCCTTAGGTCCTCAATAGATTTTTGTAACAGATCTAATATTAGTTTAACATGTGTGTTTGTTTCAGTTTAATATATGTTTGGAAGTGTATGTAACTTAGAGTTAAATGTATATTGTGCAAGTTCAACCTGTTCTCTAAATTTGTAGAAGATTCTTTAGTGTAAGAATCAACATTATATATTTTACAAAAGCATGAGCATAACTTCAAATATTGTTGGCAATCAAACTTTTGACAACTTTACCCTAAATGTTTATAAATTGATGCACCAGGAGACAGTTTTATATATAGTTGGGTCATTACAGTCAGTATATTATAAGCCTCAGAATCTTTAATTGTGACAAATGCTTATTAATTGGAAAACTATAGATATTTGACCAGGAATGTTTATAGATTTTAAACATTACAAACTGTTTGACTTCAGTGAATTAACTTTGGACGTTAGTATTTCTATGAGAACATTAGATATTGTCATCGGTGAATAACTTGCATGTGCTTCATGCTAGCTAGCCTTCAAGAGAAGTGTACAGTATATCAACTCTTAATTAATTTGTCCATCATGGACCTGGACTGTCAATGAAATATTTAGATCCAGACCAGATAGAAGACTGAATATTATTTGTGTGTTTGTAAAACTTTTGTATATAAATCATTATTTGTAATAATTGTTATTATAAATTGTATTATTATTTGTATATTAAAACATTTTGTATATAAATCATTATTTGTAATAACTGTTATTATAAATTGTATTATTATTTGTATATTAAAACATATTTGTGTTAAGAAAATTGTGTATCAGTTTTTTGGCAAGTATCATAAATTTAAAACATATTAGCATTTAATTAACTTTTCAATTAAAATTAATTAAAAACTGAAGTGTAATTAGATTCTTTCTTATGGAGTTGTATATCAGAAGAACATTTAAAGTATAATCAACCATTTTTTTTTTTTTTTTTCCCTTTTGTTTTAGGCAATGCCACAGGTGAACTGCTTGAATTTTCTGATATAGCTCGACACTTTTTGGGGCGTTGGGGTGAATGGTTTAGTTTGTTTTTCTCACTTCTCACACTTCTGGGCAGTGCTGTTGTTTATTGGGTATTGATGACAAACTTTTCCTTCCATTCTGTTGTATACCTTCATAGTAAGTTTAAATTTTCCATGAATATACTTCAACATAAAGGTATACATGACATAAAAAATGTTAAATTTTATTTTAAAAAATTTTGTTGTTTAGAACATGCTAGGTTTGCATTTGGAAAAGTTCTATTTTTCTTATATACAAATTTTGCAAGATAAAAATCAGATTAATTACAAGATAGCAAGCTTGATGAACTGAGAACCTTTTGTTTGTTAAAGTTAACTGCTTTCTAATAATCATAATGTATTTATATGCTAAAGTTAATTACTTCCTAATGGCCATTGTATCTTTTTGTGCTAAAATTGTTTTCTAATGACAAGAAGAATGTTGTATGCTGAAGCTCACTCTTTTCTAATAGCCAGAATGTCTATTTGCTAAGTTCTGAGAAGACGACACCTCCACGCACAATTTAACTGTTATATTCGTTTTCTTGTGCTCACACCTCTGCCAAAGAGATTTGTGTGCCACTAGCCTTGAAGCAACTCTCACCTAATTTCTTGTGATTTAATGTGAATTACACTATTACATGAACTGTAGGGTGACCCAGCTCTCTGCACAATACCTTCCGTTATGCTCTTGAATTTGTGGAATCTTCATTCTTTTCCTTGGCATTTGCATTGATCAGATATGTTTAAATTTCTCATATTAATTCAGTTTATTGAGAGTTACATTGTTAATGAAACTTCTTTGGTTTTTGTTTCAAAAGCTTTAGTTTTTATGAATTCTCAAATGATGGTGATTTCTACTTGGTCCTAATTAAGTGATGTTATTCTTGCTTAAGCTTTATTTTTACTCTGGTTTTTTGGAGGCTCATTAACTCTCAGGGTTGTTGCAGCCATTGTTCAACATGTTGATTATCACATGCTTAATGTGCATCCAACAATTAGATTTGTGTCCCTTCTCAGTCAGGAAGGATCATCTGATTAGCTTTGGATAGTACCTTACATTTATGCAATTACCATAATCTTTCATTCTAGTTTTAGATTTCATATTCAGACATTGCCTTTTCCCTAGCTTTTACATGTGTTCTTTATTATTTGTTCCCAAGTGGCACAGCAGTTTGTCTGCAGATTAATGTTGCTAGAAACCAGGTTTCAATACCCATAGTAGGCAGAGAGATGGCTCATTGTATAACATTTTGCTTAACTTCAAACAGACAAATTTTATTATTTCTCATTATCTTACTCCCTGATCTGTGTTTCTTGAAGTTGCCTTATCTTTTCTCCTTGCTTGCTTTTATGGTTTATTATATATATTTTTTCCTGTAATAGCTCGTTTCTTGCACCAAATTGCTTCATCCCTGTTGTGGTTGTTACTGTATCTGTCCTGATTTGTAGACTCCATTTTCTTTTTTGATTCCCTATGATTTATATCTGTTTGACCAGCTTTTAGATCAGGCTTCTTACCTTCTTTTTCTGGTTCCTTGTTTTAACATTTTTCTCTCTTGATTTGTAACCCCCCTCTGTTTCTTCTCCTAGTTCCATACTTTGTCTGAGGCATTTTGTGCTTCAGGAAGGTTTCTGTAGTTGTTCTTTCCTTTCTCTGTTTACCTTGATCCATTTACACTGTAAATGTACACTTTCCTCTTTTTTTGTGTACAGAGTTTTCACCTGGTTCCCTTCCTTTAGTTGGATGTCTTCTTTTGGGTTTCTTTTTCCCTGGTACCCTATACTATTATATATTTTCTGTTCTTGTCATCTTCCCAGTTTTTTACTCTGTCTCAACCTTACTTTTTTACTACTATTTTTTATCTTGATATGTCTACTTTTAAATTTCCTATTCTGGATTCTAGGTCTTTCTCATTTTCTCACCTTCTTTCTAACAGATATCTAGTTTGTCACTATTTTTGTTGCAACTTAACCCAGTCATGTTTGTATTGGTACCCACCTCTTCAGCTGTTGATCTCACTCTGTCAGCAGTTAATTTTAATTTCTCTTCTTTTGTCTATTTCCTTGCTCCTTTAAATCTCTTCTCATTTCCTTGCCATCTCCCTCTTATCCTACCTGTGACCTTTTTCACCCAGTCTGCAGTTGTACGTGGTCAATGTGTCAGTCACCTTTCTAGATGATACTATTGACCTTTCCTACATTTGTTTTCTAAGTTCTGCCAGTCTTTTTCCCCATCTTCTTTTGTATTAATTGGCATCACAAGAGCCTTCATGTGCCTTATTCATGTCATGGGGGCTGATGTTCTAATTTCTGACTAACTTCTTATGTTTGCTTATTCTCAGATATTTCCACCTAACCCCCTTCATTTCCTGTGGCTGCTTATCCCAGGATCTAAGTCTTTTCTCATGCCTATTATTTGTGTGCTACTTTTGAATGTATTTTATCTTTTTTTATCTTGAACAAGTTCAGCTTTCTCCTCTTTGACTGTGTGCTATTGGTATATCAGGTCATTAGGTTTTACATTTATTCTTTTGAGGCACAGATTCATGTGTCTCTCCCTGTGGATCTTACTGACCCATAATTTTCTTTTTATCAGATCCATTGTTCTCATTTTGAGTCTTTTCTCATGGAACTATCATGGTGACTGAATCATGCACATACTACTTCCTGTGTTCCATTATTACCTTTAAAACCAGAACTATCCCTTCTTTGGTATTTCACTCTGTGATTAAGACACATTTCTGTTGAGGGCAGGACTTCTAATGTTTGGATGTTGGACAATAAACTCCACATCAAAGTGCTTGCCCTTCTCTGTTAGTTGGGTGTTTTCCTGTTTCTGCCAAATTTTGTGTATCACTTGGTCATGTTCCACTCGATCTCTTCAACAGTAATTTCTTGTACCAACCATCCATGAGGCATCAGTTTCAGGATTTTTTGCTTTTGGACATTAGACTTAAACTTTCAGGTCCGTTCACATCAGGCTTGATTACTTAACTGACATTTGCTGATGGCTTAATATTGGGTTGATGACTGCTTTTCTTGGCTAATCTACATTCTATCTCCAGAGTGGTATCCAAACCCCATGTCTTTACTATGAGTTTTCAATAAGTTGGAAAAGTCACCTTTCAAAATTCTAGGCTTCTTATCTTGTGGGTACCTCTTACTCATCTTTTACATCTAGTTGTCAATTTTCTCAGCCTGATCTGGTCTCACTTCTTTTTATATGCCCATACCATTAGTTGACTCCTTCCTTTAGGTTTTGGCTTCATACCTCACTCTCTTTCATGGACCCTGTTGTTAGTGTCTCTTTGACCAGCTCAATCTTGGTTTGTTTGACATTTGGATCTTGCAATTCCTCTTTCCAGTATACCTTTCTTTTCACCCATATGCATTCCTTATGGAACATTTTTTTTGCATGTAATTTTATCAAGGGCTTGTCAGTCTCTGCCCTTACTGGTTTTTAGGAGGTCTTTTTACATTGCATTTACTGGTACCACAAGTGTTTCTTCTCTGTTCTGCTTATTTTATTCTATTTTGTTCTCTTCATCTAATTCCAATGGCTACATGGGTTATTATGGAAGTATTGTACAATCTTGTGCTTTTCCTTCCAACCTGTTTATTTCTTACCTTTTATGCCCTTTTTCTTTTCATTTATTTCTCCTTTTTTCTCACCTAGGACATATTTGTTTGAATGCTTATCATAAATGCTTCTTACATACTTTTTCATGACATTTCTGTACTTCTCTCCCTGAACTAATCTTTTTTGTCCCAATCTTCACTCACTCAGTAGGTTGACTATACTTTTCTCCTATTTCCATTCTTATTTTCTCTTGCTTATTCTACTGTTTAGAACAGTTCGGCTCCTGTGTTCTTTTGGGCCATTTGGTGTTCTTTTTTGTGGACCCCTTTTGAGATCTTCCATACTCATCCTTTTCTACTATGAGACTTCTCTCTTATGATGAATCTCTCACCTCTTATCCTTACTGGACGAGTCAGTCACCTCCTGCAGTTGGTACTCTTGAGTGCTAGATATTCACAAATATTTTCATATTTGATTTTTCACATTTTTCATTATCTTACATTTCTAGCAGTGGATTCATGATGGGGAAATCAAAGTTTAATAATGAAGGTGAAGATGGTTGACAAAACATACAATATTTTATTTACAAGTTTGAACATTTCAGAGTAACTTATTCCATCATTGGTAAAATCTAAAAATTGTGTTGCAAACATGATTATTACCACAATTATAATACAGGGTGTTCGGTCACTGTGCACTTATATATTTATTAACAGACATATTTCAATATAGAATACAGGAGGTAAATATGAACGACAATTATAAACAATGTTGAAAGTGACCCTCGTTGGCATCAATACAAGTCTGGATCCTTCTTATTGTGTTTCTAAACACTGCTATCAGTTGCTGGCTTGAAATATGATTACAAAACTGCACGGTGACTTTCTGAACACCCTGTATAACATAATCATTAGTTTTTTTTAGTTATTAGGAGAGTAGTAAGTGTATGGATAAAACAATGTTTTTATATATATTTTACACAGTGGATGAGTTATGTGTGAAAATTTAGAACATTTTTAGGTCTGAAGAGTTTTGTGAATCATTAAGGGTCAGACAGTTTTTAGTTATCAGTATTTTTTGAATATAGAGTTCAAGATCCAAAGATCTTGTTATGTTTGAGAAATCATTAAATGAGATATTGTGACTGTGTGGTTTCAGAATGTGTATTAGTGAATGAATGAGTGGCTGGGTTTAAGTTGTGGAAGGTTGATTCTGTTTGATACTCATAAATTTTTAGACTCTATAGTTTTTAAGTGGTGTTTTGTTTTGCCAATGTACATGATTTTACAATCTTAAAACATGAACATAGGAGTCTAGGTACTTGATTTTTTGTACTGATACAGGCATAGGCTGTGTATTATTGTAAGCTGAATATGAGGGTATGTTTTAATTGGAGAAGAGAGTTGTTTTTTATTGGTAGAGACTGCAAGCCCATAAAAGGAAGGGGAAAGGAAATAATGAGGGAAAATTTGGGGATGGTGTATACATTGGCTGGTGGTTGAAATTTAAGAAATTTGATGTAATCTTTGTTAGAAAATTAATCAGATAGCTGTTATTTAACATGTGCTTATGTAGAAAGGCAAGTTCTTTGTGTAAATTCATATTATTAGAACAAATATTAAAAATTCTGTTTAACAATGATATAATAAGATTACATTTGAAGAAGTGGATAAAACTACTGAAATTGATGTAGAGGCCAGTAAAACTCCTTTTATAATAAGCAGAGGTAGAAAAATATTCATCTTTGATAATTCTTATGTCTAGGAATGGTAAAGAATCATTTTCTTTGAATTTGGATATGAATTTGATATTAGGGTGTTGGGAATTAAGGTAAGAAGGTACTTGGAAAAGTGGTTTGATTTGATTGTCGAAACAGCAAGAAAGTATCATAAATGTAGCATTTGTAAAGGATAGATGTGAATTTACATGGGCACTTTTCTAGCCACTTTCAGAAAACTATTGGTTGTCCCAGTGGGGATTGGTTGTGATTTCATCTACATCTTGCATTTCTTCTTTGCAGGTCCTAGGACAAGCTCTTCTAAGCAGGCATGTGAATGTTCTTCACACATTTGTTTACTCTTCTACACCTTTTGACTGTTTTTTCTTTTGATAGGTTTTTGCTTTCACAGATCACCATTATTCAGTCTTCTTTGGGAAAATGTGTAGTATTTCTTTTTCAAGATCCTACCAGGTGGTACCTCTCAGGATGTATTTACCTAAAATCTTCATTGAGTCAGGATAAGAGAAAACTCTCTCAAATCATCTGTCTGTACTCACTGTGAAATGGGATGTTCTTTAAGATCACTTGAGGTATTCTCATGGCATATGTATAGGCATTTACTTGTTTATCTGATGCAGACTTTACCTATTCCATGGACTATCATAGCTAATGCTCTCTAGCTTTCAAAAAATAGGGTTTTGCTGACACCCATTATACTGTCTCCTGTCTGAGGGAAAATGGGGATTAGGGTCCTCTTTTTTTAGGTTTCTTTTTTTTTTATTTAGTAGAGCATGGGAAGCCCTGCACTACCAGTTATTAGGTGATGGGGTGGTGAATTTTGGAGATTCTTCACCAATTGGACTTGTACACTATGTGAGGCACAGTTGAGTACTGGTATGTTGAAAAGTGGGGTGGTGGTGACACTGCCAGTGTGGTGCAGACCATCTTTCATATACATATGTGCCACTTATGCCTCTTTCCTGCAGCCAGAGTTTGTTCGGTAGCATTAAGGTAAGTACATAATATGCAAATCACAAAGGCATGACTAATGCTCTTTCCACTTATAGCTAGGGTCTGTTCAATAATCTGATGGTGGAGTTGAGGTGCGTACATAAAGTACAGTACTTGCGTGCAAGTACTTGGATGGACATGTTCTGACCCTTACTGTCACATTGGGCTCATTTGATTCTCTTTTTTTATGGGTGATGAATATATCTTGGATGAGATAAGATATGTGACTCTATGAAGCCCCTACCATTGGGTGTCACACTCTATGAGCCTCTTTCAGGTACTTTCTGAAACAAGCTCACCAAGGTATCAACCCCTCAATACATTCAACACATGATTTTAGCTGCAGTGGTGAATTATCATCTCAAAAGTTAAAATTTTCCTAACCTGAGAATGCATTTCTATTGCTTACCTCATCACATATACATCCCACCCATCATCCTCACTTCTGGTACTCTTTTGTTTTCCTTTTCTTATCAAAGAATAAAGTTTTCATGGATGCTAATGCACAGAGGAAGCTGTTGTGCATGGAGATGCCACCCTCCTATTGGTAGAGGGTTTTCTTGCATAATTATTTAATAATGCAGTAGTTTAATTCCTGTTAAATCATGTGAAATTGAGTGGCAGTTGCCTCAAGGTTAGTTGTATGCAAATATCTTTGGCAAATGAGTGAATTCAAGGAAGGTAGCTAAAGTGTGTTTAAAGGTGTGTAAGGGGTGTTTCAAAAAATGTTCTTTTTTATTCCCCAAAACAAACAAACTAAGAAATCAATAACTGAACAAGCCTCTAGTCAATATTTTGACCATCAGCATTTTTAACCATTTCTAAGTGAGATTTAAATGATTTCAACAATGAAATAAACATCTTAGTGTCAGAGACAGTCTTGTGAAGAGCCTATGTAAGCACAGGAATCAATATCAATATTTTCAACATCAGGTGTCCAGAATCTCTTTGATGTTCTTGCTGAAGAGTTGCACCAGTGTTTTCAGTTAGATTGATATTGGAAGAATTTCCAGGCCATTGGCTAAATCCATCTTTATGGAAGAAATACAGTCCCTTTTCATCAAGCAGATCATGAGTTTCATTTGCTTTCATGCATCTGGCTAGATCATGCAAGAATATCAACTGTTTAAACTTCCCTTGACAATTTATTCTCTGATGCAAAAATGGAAAAATAATTTCTGCAAGCACATGATTCCTGAAATACCTCCCATTCTATGATTGTCCTTGCTGTTTGATATCAAAGACCATTCCTTTTTAAGTGAAGTACAAAAACATCTTATGCATGTTGGATGTAATTGTGGAGCACACAAAAGGTCCCAAACTTCACAGCAATTGAGTGCCCAAACTCTATCATTTAGAGAATTTGGTTTGCAAAGTGAATAAATGAACTCATAAAAGGGAGCTAAACACAGGTAACTGTCTTCACTCTAATCACTCAAGAAATTGCAGAAATCAAGCCACTGTTCAAAATTTATTACAGAAATAGAAGGAACTTGCACCCATACTAATGTTTTAATCTTCTTGCATTTCAAAGTTCTCCATGTGATGCATGTTGACGTGATGAGTGACTGTGAATTATTTTTGACTTTTTGAATGTTTTAAAAATACTTGCTTGTTTTATTGTGAACAAATTGCACTGAAGGTGCTGAAAGTTGTTACTTTCTTCCAATAATCTGATTCAATTCATCATCAAAGTTTCCTTCCTTGAGTTCCACCAACAGTGAACATTTTTTCAAGGTTCTGCCATGAGTTTCACTGATATGGGATTCTTCAAATTTGCTGTTGCAGTGTGATGATTCAAAGTTTTGAAATTTTTCAAAACATCCACCACTGGTGTGTGTGAAAGCCTAATTGAAGCAGAAGCAACATGAATCTAAACTATTTAACTCCATGATAACTTAAAATGCAATAAAAACAATGTTAATGACATGATAATTGCATGACAGTGACATCTTATACACAGCACATTACATATATTGATTTTTGCAAGGATCTTTGAACTTGCAGAAGTTTTTCTTGTTTGGTGAAAAAAAGGAGATTCTTTTTTGCAACACCCTTTATCTATTAGAAATACATTTTCAGGTCAGGAAAATGTTAATATTAGTTGTTTCCTAATGACCAGGATATCTTTATCAAGTAAAATTAATTGCTGCTTAATGACTAATTCTTGTGATTGAAGTGACTTTGTTTCTACTAAAAGAACTTATTTTCTATATTTTACAATTGTGTTATTAGTGTTAATCACAAACTTCTGTCAATTTGAAATTTATGAACATGTATTATATGTAAATTATTTTTTCTATTAAATTTATGTTGTGCATACAGATGTATAAAAGACATTTTAATGATGGAAATAAATGATCTATCAGCAACATATTCATGATTTTTCTTTCATTGAACCATCAATGTTTCACTTTACAGCTACTTCAGGAGCATTCTACTAACTGGAAATTGTAACTGGCAGGATAAAGCTTTGAAGCTATATACTGTCAGTTAGGCTTATGTTCTAGTGGAAAACTTTTAAAGAATCTGTAAAGTAAGATGTTTGAGTATGCAGTTTTTAGAATGTTTATTTCTTTTGATCGTGCAGTTTGTTTTTTAAAGAAATATCCCAGTTTAAAGTGCTATTGTCAGAACATAAGACTTTATAGAGTTGGTGTAATTGCTGTTGAACATACATGTTTTAAAGAAGCTGTAATTGCCATTAGCAAAGCAGAAAACTTTACAAACTCTTATACCAACACTTTATAGAAAGAAAGTTTGATGCAAATGTTGTGTGTGAGGTTAACTTAGGTTGCCATTGAAGTAATTTCATTAAGACTAATTGTTATACCAAGTATCATCTTTATCTTTTGTTGAAGTGATATGAAAATTTCAAGATTTTTTAAAAGTATATTTTTATTACAAATTGTAGGCTTGGCTACTGGAGCTTATGGGGTACAAAATAATGCAAATTCAAGTGACTCTGATTGTAAGCATTTTCCTAAACTACTTGTATATTCTTAATATTTAGGAGATGACATAGTCTGTAGACAGTGTGTGTTATTAAAATTTTAGTTTGATACAAAGTTTGAAACAAATTGTATCCATTTTAACTTGAGATTAGTTGTAATAGGTTAATGTGTATGAATTGTGTAATGAGTGCCATTTATTTAATAGAAAACTTGAAAAATATTATGCAGAAAATTTAAAGGAAACTTCCTGTCCAACGAATTAATTTTATGTTACAAGATGACAATGAACACTTAAGTAAATGTTTTAGTCTTTGTTTAACCACCTTGCATCTATCTGTTTAGCAGTTTAATTCAGGCAAAAGGAGCTTAGGCAGCAGTGAGGCTCAGAACAATTTAAAAGACTTTGAAAGATTTTTGAAAGTGTTATCAATACTTGCAGTATATTTTTCTTTGCAGTGACCCTGATACATATTTTTTTGTTTATAAATGAAGATCATCAACTTGTGGTATCTGCATCAAAAGGATATATAGGGTCAAAAAATACAACTATATAACAGTGATGAATGAATACACAAGTCAAGTCAAATATTTAAGCAAAATTAATTGTACCAAAAACAAAAGCAAAAATAGAACAAGGAAAAATACCACCTTTCAGGGTATTACAAAAACTAAACTTTCAAAAGAGAAATGTTGAAGCATTAGCTTTGAAACGTACTGGAGATATCTTGCAAACCTTATCCAAGTAATGCAATTCCTAGACAATATAGCTAATAAATGAAACTTGAAAAGACTAGTGTTTGTGTTAGAACTCCACTATCACTTACCATCGTTAGACAGTTGTGGTTATAGTGGCTACTCCTTAAAACTATTAGATAATTAAAAGAATGCTATTCATAAAGTTAAAGTGGAAATATTTGTCACTTAAAAAAACACCCTTAATTTTTGCAATGTAAAACTCCCAACTTTTGGTCATAGACTGTTATTACAAAATAATTATATAACCATACCTAATTATATCTATAATAATTGAGCACTCATTCTTTCTTCTTATCAAAGTTAAAACAAATGAAGCTACCTGAATTAGTATTTTCTAGAACTGGAGTACTGTGACACAAATGTGGTTTGTTATCTGTGTAAATTTGAAATATCTTTGTAAGCTGAAAGAATCATCTCCAGGTTATTTACTAAGCATATATAACCAACAACCAAAAATGATTTATGATTTAATTGATAACCCCTCTTTACAGGCTCATTTATGTTTTACTAACTTTTTCTTATAGCTTAGTAAAGAATTCACCTTAGAGTTATGTTATAAATTATTATAAAGAAAATTGCTAGTTTTCTGCTTCTCATTGCAGTTTTGGATATATCTATAGCTATAGGTATTTTGATATGTGTTGTTCATCTTCTAGAAAATTGCTAGTTTTCTGCTTCTCATTGCAGTTTTGGATATATCTATAGCTATAGGTATTTTGATATGTACAATTTGTGTTGTTCATCTTCTAATCTAATATCTTGTCAAATAACCTATGCCTGGCAAGTTCCAAAATTTTGTTGGTATCTTATGAGAGCCTCTTTTCTGTATATTGAATATCAGTATTAAAACAAAGAAACTTTTTTTTAAATAATAAAAAAAGGGATTGAATATTTTTATAATATACTTTGCCACATTATAAGGAATGGGATTGAATTAGTATAAGTAATTTGCTTGTTTTAGAAGTAAATCATAGTTTCCACTTTACTTCCAAGTTATGCAGATAGCTTAACTGCTTTGTACCATAAAACACTAAATCATTTTCAAGTTGGACTTCTCATAATATAGGATTTACTTTTTCTTAACTATTATGATCTACTGTTTGGAAATATTTAACTAATTTAAAGCTTGAAATAATTAGCATTTACTAGAATTTTTCATGATTTAGCTAATAGCTTGTAATAAAATTATTCAAAATAATAATATTTGTAGAGAAGTTATCAGTTAGAAAAATATATAAAAAATAAAATAATTTTCTTCCCATAGGAGTAAAGTATATTTGCTATTTTTTACTGATAATGGAATTTCTAGGGAACATTTGTGGACCCGACATGATTTTAGTTAAAAAAAATTCAGAATACAGAACTTATGGTTTGTTGAAAACTTTCTTATCCTCAGAGTTGTGATTATTATTTTATTTTTTTTAAACTTGATAATTGAATAGTAATTGAAATCTCTGATATAGTTTTGTTATCTTGAAGTCTGAATGTGGAAAAATCGAGTTATAGAAGGAGACATTTGAGTCTTTTTATATGATGATACAATTGAATTGCAACATAGGAAAGGAATTCTTGGTAAATTTTTTACTCTATCACCACAGGTCTCTCTTTCTTTGTGTGATGCAAGGTTTTAATGTCGTTTATTCAAAATTTGATTAAACTACTTTTTGTTGGTTATACCAATTAGTGTAGTTTAAAATCTTAGCTAATAATGCATATCTTAATAGTATACAAGTTTTAAGTTCTTAGTTCTACAAGGCAGTATAAAAAAGAAATCCTGAATTTCTCATGGTGTGACACGTGACTCATTTTCTCTTGGCATGCCATTTTCCCTATTTTATCCACCACCCTTCAGATAAGTGTGAAATTAAAAATAAATTACTCTATAAAATTGTCATTGATCAGATAATCCATATTTTTCTTATAATATTCAATTTAGTTTGATTACAGAGCTATTGAATAGAAAATTAAACTCCTCCTGCCACCTACCTCTCATCCTCTTTTTCATAATTTGTTAATAGTTCTCTTTTATGTTAAATTATATATCACCTTTTACCAGTGGAATCTCAAGGCTTTCATCTATCTGATGACAAATTGTACAGTGTTATGTTCTGTATGATTAAATGCCAATTTCATTCAAAGTATCAAATCATTCCTGTGAGAAGGTTAATAATTAGCTTGGAAGAAATTGTAACAACTCTTGAGTTGCAAAGATAGAAAGGTATTCAGAAGTAAAGGACTTTGTCTATATTTTGCATGTTATTAGTTTATATTGTTTGGAACATTATTTAATTAACTAAAAATTATTAAGTATATTACTATCATTAGTATAACAAATTTGTGTTAAATCTCTTAAAATTCATGACAAGAAAAAAGAAAGAGGTTAAATATTTTGTTTATTGTTTTCATTTTTATTCTTTATGTATAATTATAAAATTAACTTAAATGCAAGAATAGGTATCCCTTTAGGTTAGTTAAAATTATATTGGTATAATAAGTAATAATAATATTATAATAAAAATGTTTCATGAGGGACACACATGAGCAGCTCGTAGTAGCTTGCAAGTAATGTAAGCTGTATGTGCCCTGAGTAATTAACAACTACTTAGTTAGATTAGGTAAAATAAAATCATAAATTAATCATAAAAATGTTTCATGAGATCTGTATGCAAGCAGCTCATAGTAGCTCCTGGGTAATTTGTTAACGTAACATAAGCTGCACGTTTTCTTAGTGATTTAAATTTATAATTGTGCTTATAGTAGTTGAACACAGTTCAAAGGGCAATAAAACAAAATTTAATTATAAATAGATTTATACTGTTACAAACTTAGGACTACTTAGAATAAATGAATGTAGTTACATTACAACTTGAAGTCATTCTAGGAAGATGAAAAGGGTAATTTTGACCTCATGACCACCAAAAAATATCAAAAGTCTGTCAAACTGACCAATTATGTTTTGAAATAGAGAAAGGTAACAAATAAAAAAATAGTGTTGGTGAAAAGAAGATGTTTGAAATGCATATAGGAGGTTTTAGGGATTACACAAAGGAAATGTGAGGTATGAGGTTAGAAAAGACATTTTTAATTTTAATATGAAAATTACTTTGCACAGATTATTAAAAAATACAATATGTTAATTGACAAATTTTTTTATTTTATTAATAATACTTTACTAAAAAATGATTTTTGGTATGTGAAAGACTTAATGTTAACTTAAAGACTTACAAATTTTGTCATGATACCCACACTATCTTCAAAGCTTCAAATGTTAAATCTGAGAAGACTTTAAATGAGTACAAAGAGATCATATGGTCAGTCAAGTTGATCGAGCTTGTATTGAAAGAGTTAATAGTGTACATAGCTTCTATGTGAAAGTTCCCAATGTAAGAGATCCTGTGGACTTTGATCAGTAGATTATATTGTACAAAATTAACCTTTTAAAGTCTTTGATTGCTCTCATATCTATGCTTAATACTTATTTTTAATTCATGTAAAGTGTTCTCTTTTTAAATGAAATGTATAAAAAACTCCTAATATACTTATAACCAGATAAGGTGTCTGCCTGAAGAGGCTCTGTGGCTTGACTTAATGATGGAAAATATAAAAATGTTTTAAGAAATATTATTTTCTAGTATTCCTGTTTCTATAGAGTCTAAGCATTGAGATGCATAGGTTATTAAATTATCTCTTTAATGCTGCATCTCCTAAAGAAATTTTTCGACATCAATATCTTAATGTTGAATCCTCAAATAATTATTCATGGTTATATTCTCAATGACCTATGACATGATTTGTGAGTAAACATGAATATGATGGTGTGTTATGGGACCCTACAGCTGATGCTAGTTAGTTACTCACTATTTGTTAGTTTGCATCAGCCATTACAAATTCACCCTGATCATTGTCATAGTGAAAACTTGTATTTTGTGTAATCTATGGGCTGAATCTCATATTTTAGTCAAAATTGGGTTTTCTGGAATAGAGAGTTCTAATAAACTCTAGAAAAGAAAATTCTAGAACATTTCTTATACACTTATTTATCAATATACAGAATAGATAATTCTTGAAATAGTTCATATAGGAAAACCTATTTTTCCATGGACTCCCACATTATAATTGGAGATGTGTTTGTGTCAAAAACATTTTGACCCAAAGACATAATAGAAACACTCTAAAGAAGATAGGAAACCTGTTTTAAACAGATGTTTAATGTATAGTGGTTTAATCCTGTTAATCAACTAGCAATAATGCTAATTGTGTGAATAAGATATTTTTCTGGTAAAATGCATTATTTTATAACTTGATTCATGGCTAACTATGTACCAGTCAGTAGAAGTTGGCTACTAGTGCTAATGATGGGAGTTACAGGATATTTATACATTCTTTGTATGTACTTTTAAAATAGACACTTATAATAAGTTCGATATTTTAGATACATGTTATTTTGGACAAATACATTTTTATAATCATAATTCTTAAACATTTCATTTTCAACTCAAAATATTTGCTATAATAATGATTAATCACAGTATAAAGTACGAGATCAAGGAAATAATATAATCACACACAAAAAGAACAACAATAAAATGGACAAACGATATTATTGACTTCTTACAAGCAGTATCCATGTAGCTGAGATAAAAACGTAATTGTGCAAAGCAAAAATAACAATGAAATTTTACAGTTAGAAACATCTCTTTATGCACTGCATGGGTCCATTGGCTAATAAAATTTATAAGTTAGAGATTCAGAATTCTGTTCTAGACTACATCTGCAAGAATCTAGTTGGGATTTATTTTAAAAATTATTTTTATCTTCTTACACTTTATATAACAATGGGAAACTAAGATCATGGTAAAAGTAGAAAATGTGAATCTAAATCTTAGAAAAAAAGTTGTGCTGCTTTTTTAAACTCACTGACATATTTGATTCTAGGATTAAGGGTAGTGAAAAAATGTGCAAGTAATCTAAGTGTGTTAATTATTGCAAAAGCAGTTTTGTAAGTGTTTCTAGTAATTCAGTGGGATGTGAAGTTTTGGATACAATTATAAATGCCTGTTCTGTTTCTTAAGAAATACTGAAGATGAGATTGTTTGTTTTTTTCCAACTTAGATGATCTTGATGAATAGTTTTTGCCATTAAATGATAATCAGGATATAATGTTATTTAAGGAAGCTAAATTCTCATTTTCACAGGAAATGATGACTTTCTTATAGATAATAAAAAAATAACATACTAACCCTATTGAGACAAGTAGGGGTCAGAGGGTATGTCATGCTTATAAATAAGACTTATACATTTCTTCTACATAATTCTATCACTCTTTCTAAGTTATACACAAGACAAAAATTCCTGTATCATTCAAAAGTTTGAAGTATTATGATCAAGGCTATTTTATTAATAGAAATGTTTTAGATTTATATAAAATTTAGTTGTGAGGCTTAATAACTTGCAGTGGATTTTTGGGGTATCAGTATTTGTAATTACTTGTGTTGTAAAATATAAAGTCTACAAAAATTGTGATTTTATGAGGCTTAAAATTGGCACTTATGGTTCATGTGACATTAATGAATTTAAAATATACAAATAACATGGTTTTTTAGACCACCTGATACTAAATAATCTTTGCCTTGTAATTTATCATACAAAATGACTTACATGAGATATGCTCAATATGCAAGTAGCACTTCACATAGTCCTGACTATTCCAGTTACTTTTGCTTCAGCAGAAAAAACTTTCTTGACTGAAGTTTATCAAAACTTACTTCCATTCTTCCATGTCTCAGAAAAGATTAGAATCTCTGACACTTACCTATAAAAAAATATTTTAAACTGTCTCAGTTTTTATCTTCTGATTGAGAACTTTAGTGCATAGAAGAGTGGAAAATCATTGTTATAAAACAAATAATGTGACTGATGTAAAGGGCATGGCATGGCCAGGTGGTTAGGAGGTCAACTTGCAGTCTGAGGGTGGCAGACTCAATTTCCCGTTCCAACAAATGTACTTGTCCTTTCAGCCATGGGAGTATTAGTATGTGATAGTCAATCCTACTATTTGTTATTAAAAGAGTAGCCCAATAATTGGTGGTTGGTGTTGACTAACTGCCTACCCTCTAGTTCTACACTGCTAAATTAGGAATAGCTAGTGCAGACAACTCTTGTGTAGCTTTGCAAAAATTCAAAGCAAACATAGTAATGTCGAGAAGTGAGTTGAGTTAAAAGGTTATACATATATATATCATTCATGTATGCAGTGATACATTTTTTATTTTGTAATATTTATTTTAAATTTCATTTTATCAGTTGTATAAATTATTTTAAAAAATAAACTGTTTAAAGAACATTTGAAAATATTTTTTTCAGGAGTTAAGTTGGCAACCAGTTCTCTATAAGTGCAAATAACATCTAGCAAACTCCATAGCTAGAGTTACCTATATAAGGGTCCTTTTTGCTACAGTTACCTTTGACCCCACAAACTTAAGATTAAGCCTTGCTTATGTTCAAGTTAATTCTATTTTTAAGCCAATTTCAGATTTGGAAATGTTTCAAAACTAGTTAACCATTCTCTTGCAAAATTCTTAGGTTCTACATATCCTATAAACTCAAGCTACACTCTCAGAGAAAAAGTAACATTGCTTTCAACATTTTTTTTTGTAAAAAATAAAACTAGTGTGTAAAATTGTTTGAAATATGGCAAAAACATTCCTAAAAGTATGTAATTTGAGGAAAACAAAGCTATTTTATTTTTCTACTATAATAAAAATATTTGTTATTTAATGTAGTTATTTACACTGTCTCTGAATAGTTTACCTGCAAGGTGATGTTTATATGAAATATTAAAATTTTTCTTATTATTTTAGTTTTCACATTTCATTTGCATAATATTTAGAACCTCTTGAATGAATATCAAATTATTTTAAAGTAACTTTTTATATTTTATTTTCCATTTTCTCTACCATATCATTAACTCAACCTGTTATTATCAATGTACACTGCAGTGAAATGTTTAAAATTAAGAAATAGAAATGCATAATATATTTTAGTTCTCTGTCAAAATCTTTTGAAACTAGATTTTTAACATGTATAATTGCATGTCTTTATTTTTTCACTTATAGTTTATTTTTAAGTTTTCTTTCCAATTCTTTGTCTGTTGTTATATATAAAGGGGTGCTCAAGAGATCTTTTTTTTTCACTATTTCTTTGCACACGCAAGGAAGCCATCTTGTTTATATGCTTTCACAATACAGAAAACAAGAAGGTTAAACTTATAAAAATCATTAAACCTTTGAAATATGACTTTTAATATGACTCTAACTGTAGCTTATTTAGGTAAGAAACTGCCATAAGTGCTGAAGTTGATATAGCAGAAAATAATACTAAGGACAGTTATATCTCCTTCATACAAAAACTGCTTGCCAATTTCAAATTAACCATTTGGGGAGTTTTGTGTAAACTGAGCTCTTTCTAATAACAATATACACTTGTGTCGGCTGTCTACATGGCTGTCATAGCTCTCGAGACAAAGTGTAGAAGGTGGGTGTGGCATCCATAAAGGGCTGGAAAATGTATATCTGTTTTCTAGATAACATATCTGCAGACTTTAGATATTAAAAACACATGCACATAATGTCTAGATATTCATCTACATTTCCAAATTAAGTAGCTAAGAGTGAACTGCTTCTAATGTTGAGATTTTTTATAATGTGAATCCTGTGACACAAAAACTGCAATTTAAGTGTTTTTATAATATTTCATTTACAACAAAGTAATTAGATAGCATAAAAATTCAAATGGTAACATGCATTGTAATGTTAATTTCATTGACGTATGTCAAGAGTAAAATGGTTTAATTAAATTTTATATGTAATGCAGTTCCATGCACCAAAAGGAATTTTAAAATAGCTCTAAAGGTTATATATAGGGTTAACTCTATGACAATGACGCAATTTGTAAACCTTTTCTGTGCATGTGAGTTTGCTGAATTCAAAATTTACGTCAACTGCTTTGCTATAAATGTACTTCAATGAAATTAATAACAAGTAAATTATACTTAAAAGTTTATATTTTACAAATTTCTATTTCTTTATTTCAAAAGAAGTGAGAATGTAATTAGCCATGGTTCAGATATTCAAAGTACATTTACAAATTTTTGTAAATGTAATTTGAGAAACTAAGAATTAAAGCCATTGAAAAGCCCATTGAAAGAATTCCAGAATTGAAGATAAGTGACCTGTACTTTCTTAGTAGAAACTATGTTGCTAAACAACAGTTTTAAATTGAATGGCATACTTAGAAACTAACATAAAGAACAGATGTTGCTTTTCAAGGTCTTTACTGTAAAGGGAAATGTGCTTTCCATTTTCAAATGGGGGAAATGAGTCTTGCATTTAGGTTTTACTTATAAAATTTACCTAATTATGCATTTGTGTTTTAAAATTCATATTTGGAAAGTTTAATGATTTTTTTTAAAGTTTTACTTATTCTCCTACATCGTCAAGATTTATAAACACGAAATGTGTGCAATACAGTTTGCTCATGGCAAATGTATTTTCTTTCCCAAACAGTGTGTAATAATAACCATTAGGTAGCTGGTAATCTTTTGACATAAGTAATAATAGACAAAGAATTGAAAAGGAAAATTACCAAAAACCCTCTTGTATAAATGTTTGTAGTCTTCAAAATATTATGTATTTTATTTAATTTCTTGAAGTATTTGGCATTTAATATTGTAAAAATGAAAAGTAATTATATTCATACCTGGTGATCTATACAACTTATTTTATTTGTATATTATTCATAAGAATTTGGTGATGGGAGGTGTTGACTAGTTGCCTTTTCTCTGTTATTTTAGGTTGATTAGAATGGATAACCTTCTAGATCTTTAGAAAAATTCAGTAAACAAACAAAAATTTAATTAAACAAAACCTTTTTTCTCAAAATCTGAATGTACATTACTATATTTTCATTGAATATCAACCCAGCAATTTGCAGTTTCTATCTAACCTTGTTCTCTTTACTGGTATTTATTGTTTGCTTTAATAAATATAACTTATTTGTAAGGAAATATTTATGTTGTATGGTTAACTATTGTAACATTTTTTTATTCACAATATTGAAATAGTGTTGAATCCAATTACAATCTACCCCAAAATAGATTTTATATTAAAATTTAAATCTGGCAGACCTACCTTTGAAGTACTGAAAGCCTTTTTGCATTAACTTTGAACTTGTGCCTCAAAATTTCTAAAAGTTCTTCATTTATTTTTGCACATTGTGTCATTTACCCATAATATTTCACTCTCCCACCTTCTGTATGACTTGTTTATACCAGTGGATTTTATATAAGCTCTACTTCCCACCATAAGCTAGGTTTGTTTTTTTTGTTAAAAAATATGATGTTGACTTTGCAATGACGTTTTTTAAAATAAGATAAAATAAAAATTGGTTTAGGACACCAGAGGTCTTTCTATGTAGATATACAGCTTTGTGGGTATGTGAAACAATAGAAAAAAAATGCTGCAGTTTAGAAATACATAAAATTAATTTTAATGATGAATTGTTTTCTAAATGATATAATTGAAGCAAACAGTATGACTGTACAAAAAAAGGACTGTACCATTGAACCAATAAATATAGACTATTGAAGAATTAGAGTATTAGAAACTAAAGTATTCAACTTGAGTCTGACAAAAAAGAAAATTCTAGTTTGAGACCTCAACAGTAATTTTTGTTGCATGTATTTTATGTTTATCAATGTAAAAAACTTTTGTCTACTTTCAGTGATATGTACTTCATTCTCTGACTCAACAAAGAATTCTACATTATGCAGTTCTAACAGTAATGATGATCTGTTCTACAAAATCTGGAATGTTGATCTGACTGTTCCTTTCTTTCTTCTCATCATCATCTTTCCTGTAGTTAACTTGAAGTCACCCACTTTCTTTACAAAGTTTAATGCTCTTGGTATGTTAGATATTTACTGAAAGCTAAATCAGAATTCCCTAATCATATATTACCATTTTATGATATAATATTTGTAGTAAACTAACTCACAATATTAGAAATCTTATTATCCACTACCATGTGGTATATATAGTAAATTTGGTACAATGTAAAAATTGTGTGTATTTACAACCATATTTTAGTATGACCTCTACAGTAAATCAACTAAGTAATAAATCTTATTTATTGCTATGCTACAGTATGGTGCATATAGTAAATAAACTCATTAAGTCAGAAATCAGTAATTATTTACAACCATGGTATGTTACAAAATATTTAAAGTAAATTTACTCACTAATTACCAATAACTACCATGTTTTAAAGTAGTATTTACTGTAAGATAACTTACTAAATCAAAGATCTCTAATTTTTACTACTACATTATTTTATACTGTATGGTATTTATAGTAAATTAAAGACAGAATTTCCTAATTACATATACCATATTATGTTATTATGTATAGTATATAAACTAAATGTTTTACCCAATTCTAAAGTAACTTGTCATGCATGCAAGTCATATATAGTATACTTTTTAACTAAGTGAACTGACTATCATGATACATTTGCATATAATGATATGGAGAAGTCTCATTTAAAAGTAAAATGTAAAAAACATTATGGCAGTTTATAATGTTAAAGTATTCCATTGTTTTGTAAAGCCATGTTGGAAGATTGTGTAAAAGAGCAGCAAATATTCACCAATCTAGGAAATATGTTAATTATTCTGAGAACATTTTGATTATTGCTTTGATCTCAAGAGTAAATCGCATACTTTTTGTGGTCAAAAATAATTCTGGTAGATTAACTTAAGAAAGTTTTGAATTATTCTTTAAATATTTATCTTTTATGTTTTTTACTTTTCAGGGTTCTTTTAATTATTTGTACCAAATTGTAAACGTTGTTATTTAAATAAACTATTTAAATTTAAATAATTTAAAAGTATTAATTTTTTTTCTTAAATCTAGAGTTGAGAACCTTTCTTGATATGGTGGTTAAGGCATTTGTAATCTGTGGGTCATGAATTCATCTAAATTAGGGATGACTAGTAAATATAACCCTCAGGTAGTTTCGTATGAAATTCAACAAAACAAAAATGTGTTCGTGCATTTTAGTAATTCTGCTATTAAAAGTCATGGAAAATATCTAAAAACAAAAAATGTTTTTGAAGAGTAATCTAACTTTATTTTTTGTAAAAATTCATTGTCTCCAAGAAGTGATCACCATTTTAAAGCTCTTGAACCCACAGATACGGTCAGAAAAAAGCTAAACTATTTATAATTGGGATAAAAGCCTGGAATAAAAAAGTAAAAAAGGAATATAGGTACAAATTCAAAAAGTATTTTTACTGCAATCACTTTTAAAGAAGGATTGTTTTTTCTAGTTATATGTAAATTGGAGTTTAATGTTGCAGTGTGTCACTTTGTGTAGAGATGGTTGCTATGTAAGGAAAATAAGATGTTTCATATTAGTTTCATGTAACAATTAAAATATTATAATTTATGTGTATGAACTTTTATCATGTTGATTTTCTGTGCGTCATATTAAATTCCTTAATTTAACCCCTCGGTGTGGATTCTTGTCTTTCTGGTTACCTTCTCTGGGATCTAAACATCCACCCACATGTTTGCCATACGTGGCAACCCGTGAAGGGGAGGAGAGGATCCTGGTGGTTGAGGGGTCCAATCCTAATACACCACTTTGGCCTTGAATTCCTGTAGACGGGTGGCCTTTGGGTGGCCCCTCTTGGGTCAGTCGGCTTGTCCACTTGGGCTAGAGTCAACCAAGTACCAGTGTTGGAAGTTCTCAATGGGTGTTGTGGACATTGTGTCTGATGCTGGGGTTTGGGTATAGTGCTCACAAAACTCTGGCATTGCTGCAATGTCCTTGCATAACATCGCAGTGTGTCCCCTCGTAGGGCTCCATGGTGGGTGGGGTCAGTGGGTACTGAAGTTTTCCTTTTTCCTATGGATCTTCCTACGAAAAATTTAAATAAAATAGTGAAAAAACAGTCAATAGCTAAACGACCACGTCTTGAAGACTTTGAGTAGCAATCTTCAACATCTGTAACACACGTACCTCATTTTCTTATATTACATTCTCTTTCAGAAAAACCTTTAGAGCAAATGTCCCCCTTTTTTTATTCAGAAGGGACTAGAGGGACTTGCTGGCTCTCCAAAGTCAGTAAAGAAGCTTTGATCTGGAGACATTGGTTGAAACATCCACATCCCAACACAGTGAACTCCTCTTGAATTCAAAGGCAATTGGGGATGTACCTATTGAGGTTACCCCTCATGCTACCTTGAATTCATCACAAGGAGTTATTGTTGAGAGGGATTTGAAGAATTTCTCCAAGTCAGAGATCTTGCTGGTTTCTCCACTCAAGGAGTTTCTGGTGTGACGCGCACCTCCACTCGCAAAGACGGAGTTACACTGCTGACAAATATCCTCATTTTGACATTTACATTACCACATGCACCTGCCACCATCAAGGCAGGTTATCTAAATTGCAGGGTACGGCCGTACATTCCAAACCCTCCCCGATGTTTCCAGTGTCAGAGGTTTGGCCACTCAAAGACTTCATGTCGTGGTTCCCTGACATGTGCTCGTTGTGGTGGCAAGGACCATGATGCCTAAGAGTGTGACACGGACACACATTGTGTCAATTGCAATGGTTCTTACCCTTCCCACTTTCGTTCTTGCCCAAAATGGTTGGAGGAAAAAGAGGTGCAGCATTTGAAAACAACTCATAACATTAGTTATCCTGTGGCTCAGAAATTGCTGCCTGCCACTTCATCTCGGACATATGCTGCTGAACTTCGTTCCACAACTACAGTGGGAGTGCAGACAGATCTCTCTGTGCCTCCAAGAGAATCGTTTTCAAAACATATGAAAAGCCTTTTGCTTTCCATGGTTAAAAAGATTGATGAATCTCTGTTTCTCCCACACATTCCAACAAACCCCAAGATCCACATCCTTTGGTTTCAAATACAGGCATTTCTTCAGATACATTTTTTTCTCCCATCCTAAGATGAAAGCAATCATTTGGTCACGTCCTCAATCACTGGAATCCCCTTCCAACAACAAAGACCTGCCCAATCGACCCAGGGCAGGATCCATGCAGGTCGATAGACCTCCTCCAAATAAGGACAGTAAGGAAAAAAGACGTGGTCTTAAAAATGGCCACCTTGATACAATGGAACTGTCGAGGTTTACATTCTAATCTGGATGACATCAAAACACTGATTGCTTTCTTCCATCCTGTATGTCTTTCCTTACAAGAAACATTTCTGGAACCTGCCAATACAGTCACCTTTCGGCAGTTTTCTCTGTATAGAAATGACAGGCTGTTTGATGGACGAGTATATGGAGGGGTGGCACTGTTGGTTGATCGGCATGTGCCCACCCTGTCTTTGCCACTCAACACACCCTTGGAGGCCGTAGACATCCGTGTTTCCTTGGGTCATACCATCAACTGTTTGTTCTCTCTACCTGTCCACTGGAGAGACATATGATCAATCAGACCTTTTGCTCTCGTTGAACAGTTGCCATCTCCCTTTCTAATCCTGGGGGACATTAATGGACATCATCCCCTCTGGGGAAGTACTGTTAGTGATAGGAGGGGTCTTTTTCAATACTGGTTCTTCCACTTATTTTCATGCACCTAGTGAGTCCTTTACTGCTATTGATATCTCGGTTTGCTCCCTTTCATTATTCTCCTATTTTTCATGGAGGGTTGACAATAATCCACTGGGCAGTGATCATTTTCCTATACTTTTGAGAGAGACTGGCCATGGTCGATGCCATCCTGCCTGCGTGCTTCGGTGGAATCTGGATTTGTCAGACTGGTCCACTTTCACTGCTTTCGCAGAACTTGATCCTGCTATCGTGAGTCAGCCATCAGTAGACGACTGTGTGGCAGCGGTAACTGACTGTATTATACAAGTAGCTGCTCAGTGTATTCCTAAAACCTCGACACGTTTTCCATGACATCCTCGTCCGTGGGAAATCCTGCCTGCCACATGGCACAGAAGGCTCAAAAACAGGCCTGGGATACTTTCTGTAGATATCCCATGTTTTTGAACCGCATTGCTTTCCAACAGGCCCATGCACATGCTAAGTGGGTAAGATGTCAAAGCCAGAAGGAATCTTGAATTAAGTTCACAGCTAGCATATCTTCTACCACCAGTTCCCAGGTTATATGGGACAGGATTCAAAAGGTCAGTGGGCACTACAATTCTGTCTCCCTCTCAATCTTACTCTCTGATGGCCGAGAGGTAGCTGATGTTCGGAGCATCGCCGATACTCTAGGTGAAAGCTTTTGCCAGGTATCTAGCACTTCTGCTTGTTCCTCCACCTTCTTGGCCATCAAGACTCGGGCAGAGCGTTCACCTCTTTCCTTTCGAACTGACTGTCTCTTTGACTATAATCGTCCCTTTACACTGGTTCAACTGAAAATGGCCCTTCATCGGTCTGGCAGTACATCTGTTGGACCTGATGATGTACACTATGACATGCTGTGCAATCTCTCTCCTGCTTCTCTTGATATTTTCCTAATTGTTTTTAACCGGATGGAGGATGTTTTTCCTAATGCCTGGCACCAGGCTTTTACCTTACCTTTCTCTAAGCCTGGGAAAGATCCCAAGATTCCTTCAAACTACCGTCCAATTGCTTCGACGAGCTGTCTCTGTAAGACCTGTAAGAGGATGGTTAATGCTTGTCTTGTTTGGTTCCTCGAATCAAACAACATCCTCTCGCCACCCAGTGTGGATTCACAACAGCACTCCATGATAGACCACCTAATTCGACTTGAAACATCAATCAGAGAAGCCTTTCTCAAACGACAACATCTTGTATCAATATTCTGTGACATTGAGAAGGCTTATGACACAATATGGAGGTATGGCATTTTGAGAGACCTCAGTGTATATGGGTAACATGGCCATTTACCCATGTTTATTAAAAATTTTTAATGGACAGGAGATTCCAAGTTCGTGTGGGTTTGACACTTTCCCGTTCTTTTGTACAGGAACTTGGGGTCCCTCAGGGCTGTGTTTTGAGTGTCACACTTTTCAGTATAAAGATAAATGCCATCACTGAACAACTCCCTCTCACTGTTGCAAACGGGCACTATGTCGACGACTTTCACCTCTCGTGTCAGTCGTCGAACATGACATATATTGAGCAGCAACTACAAACTGCCCTCAATCGTGTACTGAAGTGGACCACAGTGAACAGCTTTAATTTTCTCTCTCTAAAACCCTTTGCACTTTTGCCGCCACCGGGATTCACTTTGATCCGTGTCAGTGAGGTTTCGCTGTCAATGGTTCCTGAGACCAAGTTCTTGGGGCTTATCATTGACTGTAAGCTGACCTTTATACCACACATTAAGCAGCTACAGGTCAAATGTACAAGAGCACTGAACATTCTCCGTGTCCTCTCGTCCACCAGTTGGGAAGCAGATCGATGTTCGATGTTAAAGATATATCATGCTCTTATTCGATCGAAACTCGACTATGGATCATTTGTTTATGGCTCTGCCAGACCCTTGGCCTTAAAGACACTGGACCCCATTCATCATCAAGGACTTCGACTCTGCACTGGGGCTTTCCATGCCTCCCTTGTTCAAAGCTTATATATAGAATCTCATGAACCTTCTCTGCATCTTTGCCGTTTGCAACTGTCTTTACTATATTCTTTGAAACTATGTTCCTTACCAAAGCATCCCACCTGGGGATGGGTTTTCCTTTCTCAGTGGGCCATACTTTTTTCAGAAGAGAGGATCTGCCTTTTGGCCTTCATATCCAGGTGCAATTGGATGAATTGGGTCTGTCCTTGGATAACATTGCAGAATTCATTGGTCAGCCCATCCCACCATGGCTTATTACAGTCCCCAAATATGACCTTTCTTAAATCATCTGAGAAACGCAGATACTCCCGATTGGAAGTACCGTCTTTTATTTACTGAACATCTTTCGAACAATCTTTCCATTTCAATTGATATGGATGGTTCCAAATCAGGTAATTCAGTGGGCTCTGCCATAGTTTGTTGCGGTACGGTGGTTGCACACAAAATCTCCTCTACATATTCTGTGTTCACTGCTGAACTGTATTCCATATCTCTTGCCCTGGATCATATCGAAGCTAAGCAGTACTCCAACTGCACTATTTATACTGACTCGCTTAGTTCTCTTCTGGCCCTGGAATTGCTTCATGTTGGCTCACACCCTGTTCTTGCTGATATTCAAAACGGACTGGTCCATTTTTCATGAACATCTACTTCTATCCAGTTTTTCTGGATACCAGGCCACGTTGGTGTTTGCAGGAATGAGCTTGCAGACACGGCAGCTAAATCTATTTACTTTGGCACTATCACCTCTGTGCCTATTCTGTACAAGGACTATGGTTCTGTATTTAAGGCACGGCTCTGCTCCAGCTGGCAGTCCACTTGGAGTGAGCAACACGACAACAAGCTTTTCCAAATAAAACTGTATATTGGGCTTTGGCCGTTTAGCTTCCGTAAGGTTCAGAAGGAGGAAGTGTTTTTAACTAGACTACACATTGGTAACAGTTTTTTAAGTCATTGTTTTCTTTTATCTGGAACTGATGCACCAGTGTGTAGTTTGTGTAACACTCAAATAACTGTAAGCCACATTTTACTTTCTTGCCATCGTTACGATTCAACGATGACACTCTTTTAAACATGCTCTGTCCCAGGGTTTGTCCGTAACATTAGAGAGTGTTATTGGTGATGGTGACTCTGTCCACCTTGATAAAGTTTTTAGTTTTTAATGACAATTAATCTTTTCAATCTCATTTAAGTGTTTGATATTTATTCATTACACATTTTTAATTGTGGTTCCTTTTTCAGAGTCTCAATCACTCTAGTTCAATTTGAAATTGGAAAATGGCCATAACATTAAATAACTCGACACCAGGACTGGAAAGGCCAACTTCAGGTGACTAACGCTGCTGTTTGAACTGTCCTTTTGAACTACCCGTTAGTTGTCCTGGCGAGTTGTTATTACAATTTTGCTGCATGTTTTTTAACACTTGTATTACTTGGTCATAATGACACATAACCCAGAACAAGGACTGGAAAGACCAACTTCAGGTGACTGATGGTGGTTCTTGTACTTACCTATTAGTCTTTCTGGCAGGTTATGATCATTACCATTATGCTACAGAGAGTCCTTTACTACTTTGTAGACTGGATGTCAACATTGATTTTATGCCATTTTATGTTTTCAATTTTTGTTTTGTTTTTATCTTCATTTCCTTTTATGAATTTTACTACATTTACTTTACTTTTACCTTTTTACTGGACAATTGGCTAATTATTGTTACGATTTTGCTACATGTCTTTTAAAACTTTTATTATTTTACCTTTTGATAATGGCTGTTTTGACACATAACCAGGAACCAGGAATGGAAAGACTAACTTCAGGTGACTGACTGTGGTTCTTGTACTTACCTATTAGTCTTTCTGGCAGGTTATGATCATTACCATTATGCTAGAGAAAGTCCTTTACAACTTCTCTTACTCTGCTTTCTCTCTTAACATTGTAGACTAGGTGTCAACATTGGTTTTATGCCATTTTATGTTTTTTAATGCTGTTTTGTTTTATCTTCATTTCCTTTTGTGTATTTTACTACATTTAATTTATTTTACCTTTTACCAGAGGTTTGGTGCACATAGCCTTGCTGCTTTGTGCCATAAAACACGAAATCAACCAACCAAACAACCTTAATTTAAAGTTACATGGCATCATCATGCAACAATAGCTCCCCACCAATATCAGGACAACACAACCCCCAGGTGTGTTCAAATTTCTCGTTTGAGTTGATGAGGTTTGCATTTGTTAATCAAACTTTGGTTTTAGTTTTCTTTATGTTTTTTTTTTCAGAAGTGTGAATTATTGTCTTGAATTCTCAAATGACGGTAACTTTGCTTTGTTCTGTGTGAATGATGTTACACATACAGTCCTTATTTCTACTAAGGCATCTGGAGACTCGTTAACTGTTGGGAACATGGTAGCATGTTATGGATTACCACGTGTTTATTGGGTCTCCTACTCTTACCCTGTTAGCTGATGTTCTTTTTCCTCAGTTGGGAATAGCTTGTTGGGCTATAAATTTAAGGTTATTTTTGGGTTGTGCTTTGTTTTGAGGAATAACTTCAACCTTTCAGTCTACTTTTAGATTTCATTTTCAGGTATGTTACTTTCCTTATCTTTAAATTGTGTCCTCTAATATTGTCCATCCTTCTCTCCATGAATCCAGATATTAGGTTTATTTTGTTGTTTCCTTTCTCTTACAGCTCCTCACTAACACCTAAATTCCTCATTCTCTTGCATTCATAACTTCTGGTGACTTGCAGACATGCTTCGTTTCTTTTGTAGATCTATGTGGCCTTCTTGTGGATTGGATCCATTAAAATTGTCTTTGGTTCCTCATTTATCCATTTTGTCACAACTCTATTGTCTCTCCTCCTTTCACCTTTAGTCTGAGACATTTCATCATGTTCTAGAGGGGTTTTCTGCAAAATTAATTTACTTCTCTCTGCCTGTTTCACTTCTGCATTAGGACCCTTTGGATCAAATTGTGTTCCTGTTTACTGTACACGTTTCTCCTTTTTGTGTAAGTGGTCTTTGTAGGGCTTTCTTTTTTGTATTCTTAATGTCTTTGGTGGTGGTGATTTCTCACAGTTCTCATTATCATTCTAGGTTTTTATCTTACCTGACTTTGCCCTTTGACTCCTGTTCTCCATCTGGTTCAGTCTGCCCCTACCTTTTCCCTTTCAGAATTCAGACTTTCCTCTTTTTCTTTTCCTCCTACTACCCAATGTTTGGTTCATTGCTCTTCTTATTAGTGATTATCTTTGGCCCTTTGGATACCTGTCTCTCCCTTTTTGTTTGTTGTTAGTCTTATTTTCTGATAACAGTTAATTTTCACTTTCTCTTTCATAGCCTCTTCCCACTTCTCTGACTCCTTTTAACTTCCTCTTCTCCTTCTTCTGACCCAACTATGGTCTTTTTTTCACCTAGTGTGTGGTTGGCCAAGGTTGATTGTTGAACATTTCTCTGCATCCCTGTTGACCTATCCTCTTCGTGTTGTCTCTGTTTCATCCATTAAATCTATCTTCCAATTTCTACTTCCTGTTTTTCAAGTCATTTTTCAGACCCATTCAGTATTTGGTACATCTGGGAATTTGTGTTATCTCTTTCTTCACTCAAACTCAGCTTTCTTCTCTTTGCCTGTTCACCAAAATTTATGATTCTCATTCTTATCTTATGCAAGGGGTTCTTTCACTTTTGGGGTCTCTGACTTCCCTGAAACACTTATTCCTTTGGAATATTCACACATGTATATTCTCCAATGGTCCTTGAAGACCCAAAGGATTTCTTTTGGGTTCCACTGCCCTCATTTGTGTATCTACCCTTTCATCTTTGCAAGGAACTGTCACAGTAACTACACCATGCCATACCATGTCCAGTGTTTTTTTACTAAGTTGCAAATTAGATCTATCTCTTTGGTGATACTTCCCTTCTGGATTAAGACACATCTCTCAATGATGATATCATTCTGTTATTTGTAAGTGAGATGAGTGTTCACTCCATGTTACTGTGCTCAAACTTCTTGCTGCTTATAAGCCATGTTCACATTTCCTGTCCCTTCTTGTGAATAAGTAAGTCAAGATCCACTTTGACATATCCACAGTCATTTCTTACCTCTACCCTCAAGTACATGTTCCAGGACCTTTGACTTTGGACCTACCCTTCTGTGTTCATTTATATTAGGTTTATCTTGTCGCCTTTTATATGCCTGTATCTGTGGACCTTGTTGTGGACTTCTCACAGTCTTTGTGCTGCTTATGGAGGGGTCTCTTCACCATAAATCTGTTGTTGGATTTGCACTCTGTTATACACACCCTTCATATATACCTTTGTAATCTCTTTAGACTCCACTTTTGCTCTCCTCTGGTCCCTTGTTCCTCATCTTTGGTTCTGGTTGTTGATGTTCTCACCTTTTCTTATATGCACATCCTCCTCTTTTCTTGAAAATCCTACTTTTTTGTATGTAACATTGGTAACTTCAGCCTTGGTGTCTTCTGCTCCATTACTTGGTATCCCATATACCTACTCACCAATTCTTCTGTTACCCAGAGCCCTAGCAATGATTCATGCAACCCCTCTTCACATTCTGTTAGTTGCACAAGATTGGCCAACTTTCAAACATGGTTTCCACTTTTATGGTACATTCAAAAGTGTCTGTTATGAACCTGAGGCATCCACTATCTGATATCTCAACACCCATTTCTCCTGAAGCTCAAGTTTCATGCATGCAGGTTATGCTGTCCTTTGCATGGCATTCAGATTTAACTTTCAAGGTTACCATGTACCTGTTTCAGTTTCTGCATCCTCCCATAATGGACATTTATTCACAGAAATGGCACATATTGACAAATTAGGTTGAACCCAGTTCATCCAGATGTGTAAATCATAGCTTGATTTTTGACCTGACTCTTTTACAAGGGTTTTATAATAACTCTGTATAAGGTGGTTTTTATTGGCTACCTTCAGATACATGAAGAGATAGAAATTCTTTGAGTTCCTAGTGCTCTCTGGTTGTCAAGTTGTTTTGGATTCTTTGTCACAAATGACCATTTCAGTTACATAACTTGGATATAAAAATGGTGTTACTTGCTTTTTCTCAACATCTTTTTGAAGTTTTAGTCTTATGTATTATGTATCATCTTTCTCTTAAGGTGTGTTTTTTATTGCTGCTGGCCTGTGGATTTTGCTGGCTGGAGTTGTTTGTGCTGCATGTGCACAAGAAACATTATTATCCTCCCTATGTCTTCCCTTACTCAGACAGGTCCTTCTTACCTAAGATACTGGCAGCCAGGGAAGGGGATAAATCCTTTTCGCTGATTCATCTAACCCCTATATCTCACCTAGATATATGGTGCTAGATAATGGCTTTTTATTCATTGTGACCATTCATTTTTTTGTGATTTATTCCCAGTTACTTTGAAGGAATGAGTATGACATTTGGTCCATATTGCTTATCCTGGGTTCTGTCTGGAGACGAGAAGAGATCGAAGAATTACATCCCAGATGTCAGTAGGTGTCAGTAGGGGGGGGGACAGCATATGCTGGAATCTACTCACAATACTGGTTGGATTGAGTGTGGTCCTTTTTTTTTTTTAACAGTATTGGTTCAATACATTATTCACAGAAGAGGGTCCATTTCTCCTCATAACTGCAAAAGCAGAGTGGTTCCCATCCTAAGTCCTTAGTTGAGCACAGTGAAGCTGAGTGTTTGTAATTCCAAACCAGATAAGTTCAATTTCCTTAGGTTGCATATAGCACACATGATCTTATCATTTCAAGTTTGGGGTGTTGCCTGCAGACTTCTTCTGATTGAGGAAATAGTTTGTCCTTCTTGTCATGATTCTGGTGGCTTGAAACTCATCATCCTGTATCTTTAGGTTGGAATCTACTCACAAATAGATTTATTGTGATCCAAATGCCCTAGCCACCAACATGGGATTTAGGGGCCATGACTCTGTAATTCTAGCCCTGAGCAGTGGGACCTTTGCCACCTGGTTGGGACCTGGCCAGTAGTGATAGAAAATCATATAAAATTCCAACCACAGCACATGAATTAAGTTCCAGGTGACAAGCATGCCTGTTTTGGATGTAGTGTGATTCCTGAACTTGGGAGCCAGTCTTCTATTGATACAACCATGATCTGTGCAGGTTGTTTTTTTTATTGCTTGGATAATGCCATCACCAGCCCCTACATCTTATTAACAGAAGTATGCATGTTTTGGAAGTTAATATTTTCTTAAATAAAAAATAAATTTCTAATAATATTTACCTCATTTTACACACTCCTGCCCTTCCTCTCTGTAAAGGTATGGTGTTAGAAACTGCAAATTGGGTCAGTCTCACAAAAATGACAGTATTATCTGAAGGTGGTACTTATTTTCAGTACCAAGATAAAGGGTGCATTGATATAGGTGTAAAGTGTCACAAGACAGTTTTTGCCAAGAGCAATTAAGTGAAGAATAAAAGACTGAAGTGAACAAGGATGAAATCAGACCAGTGGTTAGATGGGCAAAGCTAAAGAAACCCTAACATAACATAGTATGAGATAGGTATTATTGAAAATACATTTTTGATTTATGAAAATGCTAATTTTCCTAATGTGAAAATATGTTCAACAGACTCTCATATATGCACACATCTGATTGTCCCTCTTCTAATACTTGTTTTTCATACCTTGTTTAAAAATGAAGTTATCTTGAATATGGAGGTTGTGTTGTCATCCTGCTTGCAGAGAGCTGTTATTGCATGATGACATCATGCTTCAGCACCATTCACGTTAAATACTTGAATTTAGGATGGAGCTAATTCTGGGCTAATGGCATACAAATCTCATAGGCAGGTCCATGAGGGAAAAAGTATTTATATGTGAAGAGGCAAGAATCTGTTGGAAATACATTTTCAGGTTAGGAAAATGTTAAATTCTGCTTCTTTCCAACAACAGATATTAAGACAGAACTGCATAGTTGCATTGAAACTGTATAATGTTTTATTTCATTGATGATTATGAATATATTATAATTTTTTGTGAAGATGTTTTGATCTTTCCAAAAACATTTTTCAGTTTTGTAATTAGCAAATATTAGAATTACAATTTTAACAAGTGTCCCACTACACGTTGTGTATGATTTTGTTAAGTTTTTGTTTGACAAATTATAAAATATACAATAAAGGCAGATAGTTTTCTAGTTTTAGTGATTCTGTATATAGTGCTACTTGTCATTCTATGTTTTTAGGAACTTTAGCTGTGATGTACTTGATAGTTTTTACCATTATGAAATCAACTGAGTGGGGAATGAATTTTGATGTATACAATTCAGCAAGTCCAAGTTTTGTACCATGTGAGTTTGTATTTTATATTTCATTAACATAATATATCATTGTTAAAGTTATTGCTTAAAATTATTATGCTTCTTGCATGTACAGGTTAATAAAAGTAATTTCTCATTGAATACTGGATTCATATTAGAGGAATATATGTTTAGTGTTTGAACATCAGAAGTCTTGCAATGGTAAATCATACTTTTTCAGTTCCATCTTTCATTAATAACTGTGAATTGTTTGAACCAAACATACGTCAGTCATTTCTGTTTTGCACTGTATACTTGATTTCATTAAGCTTTGCATGTTTTAAAGCTTATGATTGTTTTTAGTAACTGATATATGTGCTAGGTGCAGATTCACCCATCTGGTTTTACCTTAAAAATATCATATAATATGATTTAATATTTCTATCAATTTTTAGATTGTAAAATTTCCAAAATTTTTTTGTGAGACACTGTTTCTAAGAAACATTAAAATAGTTCCTTCCATCTTAGAATTTCAATTGTTGTGACTTATTTAGAAACACCAAAGATTGGGGCATTCTGCTTTACCCTCTCCCCATATACCTGAAGCACATTGACAAGATATCTCAAGAGTAAATTTATGAATTTTGATTAAACTTGTACAACATGTACTATAACACATTTCTAATTCTGAGTAACTTTTGCAGGTCAAGAGGTGACTGGTACAAAGTAAATCTTCCCCAGTCTCATGGACAGTTACTATGTCATGAAACTGAGAGAACTTAAACAAAAAATATAACATTAGTATAGGCATAGGTGTTTTATAAACACCGTTTTCACTTATTTTAATATGGGTCAGAAACCAGTTTATATATCTAGTGAGCCTTGTTAATATTTATAAGTGAATTTATTTTGATACTTTGTTTTGCTGATTGCAGTTGTAATAAAAACAACAACGGATCAATATTTATTCATTATGTTTCAAAATTGCATTACTCTTACCTTTGTTAGGATAGGTATTGTGTTTTCTGCTGACAATATTTTTGGTTGAAATCAATTTATATACCTAATAAAATAGTTTATTTTCAATAAATAATAAGTTATTTGATTTTTATTTGCTATTTGATGCAGTGAACTTAATATTCAAAAAAGGAGGAATTGTTGTCATCACCTACTTTATATTTGGAAAATCTAACAAAAGCTTATCAGATGTTTTGTGATAGAAGAAACTTTCTGTAGTCGCTAAACAGATATGAATTAAAAACAAATACTTTTAAAAATGAATGTAATAACAAAAGAAATTTAAAAGATTCTGAGATCTTTATGAACTATAATACTTTGTTATGTATACAAGAGCTCTTGGTATTCAGTATTGCATAAAACCAGGTATTACTGCTTTTTTTTAATAATATAACTACCTAGTTGTATTTAAACTCTAGATATATATGTTATTAAAGCTGATGTTCACTAGTTATTGTTCAGACCATATGACTTGACATTGTAAAAAAGGTAGGAACATGGGTCTGTAGCAGTGTAATCACTAACAGAGAAGGAATATCACGTGAGTAATACACGTTGTATAAATATGTTCTCAAGGAAAAATAAATTCTTACCAAATGTAAAACTTTCCATTGGGACTGGTAAACAAAAAATTTTTAATAATTTATAGGTGCATTGTGTTTGAGCTGTTTTTAATTCTTGGTATTGTATCTTAGAGAATACTTGTGTATAGCATTAATGTTAAATATAATATTCTTTTTCAAAACATAGTTAAGATTATGTCACAGATAGTGTGGTATATAAGACATGAACTTTTGAGATGTTAATAATTTAAAATTGATTTATTTAGTATACATGCCATCATTTCCTGCACTATCTGGAGTGTTGTCCTTAGCATTCTTCATCCATAATTGTATTTTGTCTCTTTGTCGGAACCAAAAGAATCCTGAAAACAACGTAAGCTGTATTTCTACTATTTCAAGAAAGGATATTATTATTTTTTTATATTAAGAAAGTGAGTAGTAAAGATGTACTTCATTTTATTTTATTTGAGTATGTGAAATCATGGTTGCAAATGAACTGTAGAATGTTGAAGTAGAGATTTTTTGCTGTTTAAAGACAATTTAACTTTATCATAAATTACAAGATAGCTATTGTAAAAAAGTTGCATGTGTACATTGGTACTAAGTTTTTAAAGATGTCACCAGATGTCAGAATATTGCTTTTTGTGGAAGTCAGAAGAAGGTCTTCACACTCAGTAGTAAAAATTGCATGAATTATGTTCAATACACAAATTATACTTTGTTGAAGAACAAAATTTACCACATTATGTTGAATATGTGTATCATTCTTTGTGAAAGAACACAAATTACCATCAAATATGTTGAAGCCATGTACCATACTTCGTAAAATAACACAAATTATCATGAAAGACATCCAATATCTGGAAAAGGGCAGGTGGAGTGAGCCAATCCAAACTTTTTTTATTCAAGCTACAGATGTAAATATCATTCAATTGTGATCATCTATATTCCAGATGTGAGCCACACAGAACAGATGAAAATGACCATTCAGTTTGTTAAACATTTTGAGGCTTCTACAAGATGGTAAAGTCAGTACTATGGTGGGCATTATCTTGGAAAAGGTGCAGAAGGAGCTGATTCCATTTTTGTCCAACAAAATCTTAATTCATATTGGCAGTTGCTACTCGGTTTTGATTGATTGTATTCTAGGCATAAGCCAATCAGAGAAGATAGCCAAACACTTTTTCATGCATCTTTAGTCATCTACAGTTGAACATGGTGAGGTCAGTTTCAATAACGTTTTCCTCAGTTTTTATTAGTGAAGTTGTTCTAAGCAATCTTATGGAAATAGCTGTTAGAACAACCAATCCAGAATTGATGCTTTTATTGCAGTTACAATATCAGTTGGGAGTGGTTTCTGAAACTCAGTTTCTATATAGGGCATAACCCTCACAGGGGCCAGTAGAACATAATATTATGAAGATAAAGTAACCTATCAATGTACTAGTTTATCCTAGTTGTTTTGTATGGATGATTTACTGTATAAAATAAATCTCACCTGCAAGCTACTATAAATTAGTGATCTCTACATGTCTTGAGCTATTTCACAACTACACAAAATAAAAGATCCCTGTCTTTTTAGGACTGAAAAAGATATTTCAAAGACAAGCTATGGTTGTAAGAGAAATGAAATTCATTGGATTTTTTAAAAAAAGAACTGGTCCAATCATAAAAAAAAATATTTTTTACAAAATCAGCCAAACTTAGTTTCTTCAACAAAATTACTAACAAAGTGATTGAATTCATGGAGAGAGGTTTCAATAAATATAGGAACATAACTGATTTTTCAGTTCTGTGTACTGATTTGTTCACTTGTCAAGAATGAGCTCAAAGGATTTGCCAAAGTGTACTTTATGGATTTTTAAATCAGTTTATCCGATGGGAAGGCAACTGAATTAGTACAACACAACTGCGTGATGCATTGAAGGCTCTATTATGAAATTATACAAATAAAGTAAACCGAAATACATGTGTGAGAACATGTCAGCATCATTATTTCCCAAACATTTGTCATATTTAGAATTCTGTTGACTTTGCAAGTATTCATTATTATTAGTTGGATATACAAGCTTTTCCAAATTTAACCATGTTATACAGAAGATTGGTTGAACTGGTAACAATTTCAGTTTTATTTCTTAATATTCATATGGTTTTATAGCAAAAATTAAAAGTAAAATTAAAGGTGACTATGAAAACCTACTTATGGTGGTAGTTTGTATTCAACCTGTTTATAGGCAGATTTCAAAGTTTTCTCATGTATCTTATAGCTAAGTTATAAGATTCAAGGAACATTTTAGTAGTTGATTTGAAAATTTAATAAAAAGATAGACATAAAATTCAAAACTGCATGTATTTACACTATCTTAGGGAAGGGAAATATTTTATATACAATAATTATTAATATTTTAAATTAATGTTTTGCATTTCTGTTCATATGTTTAAACACTTGTATAACTGTATTTCAGGTCTGAACTTTTAATCATCAGAGCAACTTGTGAATTTTTTTCCTTTTAGGTTAGGGATATAAGCATAGCATTCATGCTTGTGTGCATTACATATCTTTTCATTGGAGTACTGCTGTACGTTACATTTCCACTGAAGAAATTTTGTATTGCTGATGTAAGTCTGTTGTGAACTTATTTAAGAAGTTACTTGAAAATTCTATTAATTAAATATTATAATTGAAATATGAGTATTTTACAGGTTATTATAATTTGTTGTATGCTATAAAATGAGACATTGAAGGTCAGATGGATGTGGTTTCTACCTATTTAAATTGTTAATTGAAAAGAAACATTTTTAAAAGTAAGATTCATCATTTAAAAATGGCATGGAACTTTAGTAGAAATACAAAACAAGCTTTGAGTAACTAAATTAAAAGAATAAGTTATAAAACTTCCAGTCCCTTATTAACAAAGAAACTGATATTGAAGAGAGCATAAATTCAAGTTCCTAGCTTTTGTTGATTATTAGCAGAAGCATAATTCAGTTACAGCTAATGATTACATATTTTATTCTGTGTTGTTTCTGTTTAATGTATTTTCTGAAAACAAAACAAAAATATGTCATCACCTTTTCTCTAATATATCTGCCCCTCCCAAGAAGTATAAAATGTAACAAAATTACTTAATATAATGTTGTCATAATTCAGACAAAGTGTAATTTTCTAACTTATTGGGTTACAGAGCTATCAAATGGAAAATCAGATCCATTTTTCCACATATTATTTATAGCCAAAAGTAATTATATTACATTGTTTTCTGTACAGAGCATTGTCAGATTTACTTTCAATCAAGCTTTATTCTCAAGAAAAACACATCAACAAGTTTAGTTGAATTTTTAATGACTCTTATTGAATAGTTAGAAAGACTGCTGAAAAATTGTGATGGTTAGGATACATTGTTTCTTCATGCTATTATTCTGAGTGCTTCAGTACATTACTTAATAAAATAAGATATTACTTAGTGCAGGCCTGGCATGGCCAGGTGGGTTAAGACGTTTGACTCATCTGAGGGTTGCAGATTCGAATCCCCATTGCACCAAACATGCTCGCCCTTTCAGCTGTGGGGGTATTATAATGTGACGGTGAATCCCATTATTTGTTGGTAAAATAGTAGCCCAAGAGTTGGTGGTGGTGGTGGGGTGATGACTTACACTGCTAAATTAGGGACACCTAGCAAAGATAGCCCTCGTGTAGCCTTGCACAAAATTCCAAAACAAACAAACAAATCAGTGCAATAGCACCACTAGGAAGAAAGAGTAGGGTTAAGTGTCCTTTAAAAAAAAGAGTACTTTGTCTTGTTTCTCGTGTATTGTTTATCTATTATTATATTAGTAACTAAAATGTAAAATTTGATAATTTTCTAGATTAGATAATATTAGGGTAGGTAAAATGAATAATAACAGGGATAAAAATTTCTCATGATGTATGCTTGCTAGCAGCTTCTGGGTATCTTGTACATTATTTACTTTGATAGCATAACATGAGCTGCATGCTTGCTAAGTGATTTACAACTTGTATGGTGCTAATATTAGTTAGAAATTGTTTAAAAGGCAATAAAAGTAAAGTATAAACACATGTATACTGTTACAAATTTAAAGTTATTTAGGATAAATAAGTGTAGTTACATGTTACAACATGAAGCCATTCTAGAAAGAGAAAAAGGGGTAATTTAGATTTATTTTGAATTTGGCTAACCTTGTACAGAGTAGAGAAAATAAGAGAAAAAGTATTAAATTTTACTGAATAAGCATTTGAAATTTAATCATGAGTTTTTAGAGATTGCTCAAATCAAATTTTAGATTTTTAAGGTGAAGAAAAGTATTTTTAATCTAGCATGAAAATCACTTTGCTCATTGACTGGTGAAAAAAAGACTTGGTATATTCATGGATAAATTTTTAGGGAAATTCATTAAAAATTTCATATTTTATGTACAAAAGACTTGTAATGTTCACTGAAAATCTGCCAAATTTTGTAAAGATACACTTACTGTGTTAAAAGTTGTAATATGGAAGGTTTAAAGAGTATTCCATAGTTACAAACTTAGTCAGTATGACTGTGTTTGTAGCTGTAGAGTTAATGTGTATTGCACCAGTTTTTGATGTAGTAAACATGAAACTATAGTTCACCCTCACCAGGAGAGTGACACATTCTCAATGCACAGTAAACTCTATGAGTACTTGAGTTTCAGCAAAGGCTTATTTTATTCCTCAGCAGTACTTGATTAAAAAGATGTTTTTTCATTAAGAATTATTAACATTTTGTTCTTATTATTTTAAACTTTGGTTACAATTTCTAGTGCATTCTTTATTACCTTTATTTTTTGATTATGAGAAAGAAAGTTATAAAGTTTGAGTTTAAACTTTTTTCTTTTAATCAAATAAGAAAAAAAGAGAGGCAGTTGCCATAAAGACCACTTTTTCCATGCTCTTGACCTTGTCTTTAGGCTCACATCCATCATAATTGGTTGTAAGCCAGTCATGTCCCAGGAGTTTTGACCCAAGTGGCAGATCTAATATCTTACCAGGACAGACTTCTTGGAAGTACCTTGATAAGATATAGTTTTATTGGAACACACTTGCTGTAATCTGATGTAGCTCAAGGCACTTTCTTGGGAACATATATATATATATATATATATATAAGGTAAAATGGTTGCATATACACAACCCTTTCAGTGTTTATCAACACCATACTGACTCATTCTGATTCAGTGCTGCATGTCTCTTCATTGACTTCAGTTGTACCACAGTTGTGTTACTGTGCTAATTGTTATGCAGAGAGCATACCTGTTCAAGAAGTTGTGCTGTGCCTCACAGGTGTGCTTTCCTTTCAAATTCTAGCACATCTGTACTATACGGATGTTGCCAAAACTTTTAAAGTTTTAAACTTACTGAGTAGGTTAATCTTGACATTAATTCATCTCTTCACCAATGCTTCAACAAACTAAGAGTTCAAGAAAAAACATTCTTCCAATATAAAATATCTAACTCTTATAACAAGTGTAGGTGAATTGCAATTTAATCTTATTTGTGTACCCTTTGAGCTTCAAGAATGCTCTCAGAAATGATGTTGACTGGAATTTAAATAGTTTTAGAAATTACCATGCTGAATTTTTTAAAATTTCTTAAAATGGATGATTAAATATCAGAAGTTAAAAATGATCAAGTAATTGTTAAAGTGAATGACAAATATATGATTTTGTTGTGAGAAATATATTTAGCTTCATAGAAAAAATTAATATTCATCTCAATAATACATCTATTTATGAACCTCTTAAGAAAACTGAGAAATAATGTTAAAGATATTTTGGAGAAATTTAAAATAAGCACCATTGTTACTACTTAACAACATTAGGCCAGCTCATTCAAAAGCCCTCAAACTGTATGGATTACCCAAAGATCATAAACCTGACACACCCCTAAGACCTATAGGTTCCATATCCAACTTTCTTCTAGCATCTATATAATGGCTACTTGAAAAGTTACTTTATCCTATCCTCAACATAATACTTTCACCCCCTTAATAACACTGACTTTCTCAGCAGGTTATGGGGATGATTTATTGATAAAGTTGATCACTGTCCTTTTTACTCTTGATGTTGTTTATTTGTATCTTTCCATTTCAATAGAAGAAAATACAAGCTTGATTATGAATCTTTTCAGATTGAAAAGTTATTATACTACCATTTTCCTACAGAAGTCATTGAAAATTCTTTGATATTTATTCTCAACAACAGTTACTTCAAATTTGATTCAAATCTCTGCAAAAAAATGAAAGGCATTGCTATGGGCAATAATATTGCTGTCATTTTGGCCTCTGTTTTTATGCATTTATTTTAATCATCAGCTCTAACTTGGTGAAAGTTTGAAATTAATCTTGAAGTAACTAGATGTTACAGATATTTTGATGCCATTTGTGGTATATGAGGTTATGGATTCCCATCTCTTTTGGAAATGGCTGATTTTCTCAATTAATCAACATTCTGACATATTGTTCACTTATTCATTCCGATAGTGTCCAGAAATCTATACCATTTCATAATGCCATGGTCACTATTATAAACAGCAAACCTCTTACTTCTTTGTCATAAACCACATGCTCAACCTATTTCTCTGCGTTACAACTTGCATCTACCATTTGCCAAATGAGGTGTCATTATTGGTCAACTTGATAGAATTGACAAAATCTACAAAACCATGGGACAGTAAGATGCAAGCCAGGATCAAACTTTAGAAACTACCGTCATCAGGTGGCCACTCCTGTTGTTACATTGTTAAGATATTTCATAATTTTTACTCAAAAGATTTTAACAAACAACTTAAAGATATTACGACAATAAGACACTGTCTCATGGATTATACTCTTTGTGGATGAACTTTTAACTACTTGGTTTTCATCGAACAATTAGAAGATCTGATTTTAATATCAAAATTTTACAAAAACTAGGTAGAAAAATGAAGGATATATTAATTTATTTAACTTTGAATAACAACAATACATGTAAATCTGAAAAGGTTTTTGTAAATTGAAATGGCTCAGAGAAATACTGCACTCATAAACATTGTCTATGAATTGCATGTACACTGTTCACCTACATATGTAGTTCAGTCCAGTTGTCTAATACATGATTGTTTCAAAGAATACCTTCATGATATTGGAAACTTGACACCTTGCACAATCAAAATTTTAGAAATGTGTGACAATTGTCTGGACAAAAATTATATGGAAGCAATTCTGATTCGATTCAGATGCCCTTCCATTAATAGGTATAATGTGTGGCTTCTTTAATATTCTATTATTATTAGTTTTATCAATTTTATTTTATATATTTTTTATGTTGTTGTTATCATTTTTTCTGTTATAACCAATGACTTAAAACTGCTCAATTATATTTGTATCACATAAGCTATTCTGTTATATTGTTGTAGCTGCATTTTATTTTTGGTTACTGTCATTTAAAATCAGTTTGGTAACCTGTGATGTTCATAGACCCTTGATAACAACATAAGCCAAAATGTTGGATACAAGTAATTAAACATCTTTTCTGAACTTGTTTGTTGTCTTTACACAGTTACAAAATAAGTAGTAAAGGGTTTATCTGTGAAAGGTGTAATTCATGAAGTAGTATTTTGATATGGTGGTTTCTTTTCTTGCTGTCATTTCTTAAAATCTTGTGTGTGAAAATTGTCGAATGCCTTAATAATCCAGGTTATAAAGATGCTAAAAAGATTTGCATGTGAAGATTATGGGGTTTAGAAGTATGTCATGTGATTTGGGATAATCCATATGTATTGGTTTGGGATGAGTTGATCTAAGACTGTCTAAAGATGCATGAGTAAAGAGGTTTAATACTTTAAGTCCTTCAAATGTCTATAATATTTTCTCTACTTTTGTGTGGTCTTTGTTAAGTGGTTCATAACTTCACGTATCATCGAGATATCCCTTAACCTTTTCTACACGAGTGGATGTATGCATTGAAACACAACTTTTCCTCTTGTTTTTACTTTCATAATTGTGTGATCTTTCTTAACTCATTGTTAGCTAGCCATTCATTTCTTGAAAGTTTGGTTTTACATGATAATTATTAAAGCTATTTAAAATTTTTTCAACATTTATACATTTCTTGATACTGTTTTCCATAGAAGGGCATACTTTGGGAGAAATGGGTTCAGGAAAATCAAAATGTATGGGAGAAATGTTAAATTTTGATTCATCCACATTGTTTTTGAAGAAAGATATGTCTGTATCAAAGGAAGAATATTTTTTGCTGAATACTAGTTTGTATGTAGGATTGGTGAAGAGATGAATTGGTATCAAGAGTTATCATTTCAGTAAGTTGACCCAAAATAGCAAAATTAGGATCTTTGGAAAGTTTTAAATTATATAGATTTGTAATTCTATCATTAAAATCATGAGCATTGGAATTACGTACAGACATGGTTTTCTTCTCAATCATGTGTGCTAGTCTTTCAAACTTGTTTTCCAGTTTAATATTACTGTCTTTATAATCTTTCAGTTTGATTTGGTTACCAGTATATACCTGTTCTTGGAGATTAAGTTCATGACATTTCTTCAAGATATCTTGACTAGATTTAACTAGGGTAACATTCTTAGATTTCTCAGGGTACATGGCATCAATGACATCACAAAAATGCTATTTTCAAATATGTTTGGGTGATGGAGGACTTACTGTTATTAAGAACACAGTTGGTAAAACTAACCAGTTGAGTCATACCAGAAGGTGTTAGTTGATGATGTAAGAAATCAATCTGTGTTGTTGTTCTTGTCAGCACTTTTTACTTGACAGAAAATGTAAAGAATTTATTTTGATTCAGTCCAAACATCATTCCTTCCATTCACAGATACAGTACTTGGTTCTGATAATACCATGATGCTTTTGGGTCATTCCATGTCAAATCATCCAGATTTTGGAAAATTTTCCAGGTGACCCCCACAGAATGCCTTGAAAAATTCACATGTGCTCATCTACCCATATAATGAAAAGTTGCCAAAGATTAGATCAATATCTCTAATAGTTTCTGATTTACAGCCCTGTAAAATTTAATTATTTTTTTTTGGCAAATTCATTTTTGGGCAACTTTGGCTGCTTATAGCTGCAAGAGTAATGGTGGTAGAAGGCTGAAATTTATTACACTGACTGAGTTAATCTCACAGAATTCAAACAATGGTCTCAAACCAAGTTTATCTCTCTTAGGATTTTCATAGTGAGGCTGTAAAATCACCTGAAAACCCCAAATCATACAAAAACATTGGTTTATGTAGTAAACTATGGCTCTAAGACTTAATATGAATTTTGTTTTCAAATTTTCTGTAACATATCAGTTGATAAATCAGTAATTGTTGTAATTAAAAGTATATTAGATCTCCTGTAAAAAATTTAGTTGCATGCAACTTTTTATGATTTAGCTAAAAATAGCCCTACTTCAGGCCACAGTTTGACCATGTCACCAGTTATTCAGCCTTTTCAGATGTTTACCATATATTCTTACATCTCTGAATATGATCTACAAAACAAATCAGGATGGTGTTCAACCTACTTTTTGAGTTGTAATTGTGGTTCTTGCACTAGCTTTGGAAATCAAGTGTGGAAATTTTCTCCCTATACTTGCTTATTCTAGTATATGTAATTCATGTAAGTATTTTTCACTTACTGCATGGTATGACTTACTACCCTAACAGTCTTATTCTTCTTGTCTGTGCAAAGCTTTAACAGAAGGTTCTTTTGAGAATACATTTTGTTCTCACACTTTCTTGAGTTAAACTTATTCCCTGCACAAGAAGGAAGTGGTCTTCCATTGAGTGACAACTGCACCATTAAGCCTACTGCCCTTTAGTGGATGACATTCTGCAAACATTTCTTTAACTTCATCAAAAGTGTGCATATTTTGAGATATGAGTATTCATGGAGGATACATTTGAGTTTGTGATATACTTGTGCAATACACATTAATTTAGATAGGGGTTGGAGTTTCATTTAGGGTTTGTATCATACATAAATATTTTAGTGGCAATTTTAAGTTTAATGATTGCTTTAATTATAGTATTATTTATATGAATAGAATATTAAAGTTATTTTTTATACCATAAATTTATTTCACAATTTACTATTGCTAAATTTCTGGGGAATATGATTGTAAAAATAACCCAATAAAACCTATGAAGGTTATAAGATTTCACAGTTGTGTGTACGTTGTGAAAGTGTACTGATAAATTATAATTTTGTAGTATTCTTAAAGTAGTTTATAAGTGAAAACAACAAGTCAAACAATTTAAAACACTAACATTCATAAAGATGGTTGTCTGCCACTTTAGCTTAGTGTGTGTAGAATGTTTGTTTATGGTGAGGTTATATTTATACATTTGTAAGTTTATCAATACTCTTTTCAATAGCATGACATATTTTGGGAGAAATGGGTTCAGGAAAATCAAAACATGTTTAAGAAAGGTTAAGTTGTGATTCATGCACATTGTTATTGGAGTTAGATATGTCCATATCAATGGAAGAATATTTTTTGTGAAATCTTAGAAAGATATCCTTAAGTTTTAGGGAATTATTTTGCTATATTTCTTTAAATTTGCTGGTTCTGAGCACAAAGAGACTCTTCACACCCTTTTCTTATTTGGTATAAAATATTTGTGAGTTTAGAAATTATTTTAACTTTTTTAAAAGGGTGAATTCATGGGTTATTTAATAGTATGTATTAAAAGAATGAATTCATTCTAGTTAACATTCCAATTATTGAAACTTTTTTATGCTGCTTACTACCAGTGGGCTCAATGTGTTACATAATGTTACAAAACGTATTGTAAAGAACTGATCAAAAATGTGAATGAGATCATTTAATTTTTATTGTGATGTATGAAGGAAACTCAGCAGTAATTAGTAGGACCAAAATTCAGTGTTGTGTGTGAGTAAGTAACAATTTATTTGGGACTCTGTAACAAATATGGTTATAGACCTTTGAGCAGTTTGGTGCATAAAAAGTTCATACATCTTTAAAAGTCAATGTAGGTCATATAGACTAACCCTGGATGTAATTCTAGGGTTAAATTGATCACTTACGGTTATTTTTGTTTTTACTTATGAATTAGAAATTCTTGAAAATTAACTTAAAATTAACAAGAAAAATCAAACCAGTGAATAGTTGTATTCTGTGTTGAAAGTGGAAGTCTGTATACACAAGTTGATTAATCAAATAAGTTAATGGTACAAATAATCACAAAGTTTTAAATGTCAAACTTAAGAAAATATTTTCTTAAGAATAGTTCTTTTTGATATAAACTTATTTTATAGAGCTGAATTACTATATCATTTCTGTTATTTCTCTGCAGAACATTTTGAACAACTTTGGAAGTTCAGATTTGATGGCCTTTTTGACTAGATTATTTTTATTCTTCCAAGTGTTCACCCTGTTTCCACTAATTTTATATCTACTTAGAATTCAAGCTATGCACTTTTTGTTTGGATGCATTTATCCAGGGTAAGATTATTGATATTTTGACTTGTATGATTTTATTGTACTTGAAATTATATATACAAGTTGTGAACTCAGAGATTGGCAGCAGGTAATTTACTTTTGACCAGCATTTGTTCTCAAGTCAGAACTGTTGTGTAACATATAATTAAATAAGTATTTTAATTAAAAGTTTCAATTATATACAATTTTCAGTATTTCCTTCACAAAGATTAGATGTAAATAAGTTGATATTGTAAATAGTAACTGTGTATACCAGTGGTTTCTAACCTATGTCATGAAACGTTACTGCTCTGAGCATTAATTTTTAAAAAATCTTAATTTTTCTGTGTGACCCCAACTTTTTTTGCAATAAAATACATATGAAATTAGTACAGATGAAAATTAATCAACCCTTTGTTTATTTAGTTATTAAAAATGAAACAAAATCATAACATTACACAGGTAATTATTTTATGTTTTTGCAAACTTCTTGTACTTCAAGCAACGAGATTCTTGTAGATTTGGAAATGCTACATCTGTGCATACTTCGGATGAAAAAATTAAATTATTGAATAGCAATTAATAAATTAGTTAAACCTGTTCCTCACAGTATTTTGCTAGTTTAAGCTTGTTGTATTAAAATGACATATTTGTCTTAAAAAGTACAGTGGAGTGCCATTAAGCCACAAACCAGTAAACTGCAAAATCACCTAAGCTGCTGTAGCAAGTCTTGTGAGCGAGGATTATCCCGGCTCACCTCTAATTTAAGAACGTGTAAAAACGCTGCTTACAAATTTAATCCTGGCTTTATAATTTCAAGGGGATATTTAAAAAGGATTTCCTTTAATTTGGGAAATAAATAAAATATATTACAATAGAAATCGACCGTTAATCTACCTTATTTGCTCTCTATGTCAGCTTTATGGAGCCTGCCATTGTTACCAAATCACACCTCTCCATACATTAAAGTTAATCCGCAGTAAATCCGTGAAAAAGTTATCAATAATTAAAGTATTATTTTTAATTCGATAATCTGATATTTTTATGGAATTGTATAAATATTGGCCACAAACCCAATAGAAATCACTTTAGTTTCTGAATTAATAGTGAGCATATCATATTGACAAATTCCTACCCCATGAGTATCAAACGTAAACATGCATGATGTTCAGCAAAAGCTGAATGTCATAAAAAGAATACAAAACAGCGAAACTCGCGCTAAAGTTAGTAGAGAGTTAGGCATATCTGAGTCTACATTGCGTGAGTGGATTAAAGATGAGAATAAATTAAGAGCATTTCTTGATGAACTTGATGAGGGTGGTTTGAAACGAAGAGAAAATTAATTAACTCAGCACAAGATCCTGAGTTAGACAAGGCAACATTCAATGCATTTTGTGAAGCCAGAAACAATGGAATTCCCATATCTGGACCAGATATTCAAGCACAAGCAGAGAAACTACACAAGGAACTTCATGGCCCTAATGCAGATCCAGAGTTCAAGTGGTTGGTTAAGAAGGTGGAAGCAGCGACACGGCAAGAGACAACGTGGCAAGTGGTAAAGGCAGAATCGATCCAGAAGTGTTGGAACAAGGCCCTGGGGGTCCATTCACTGAAGGCAACAGAGAAGAAGACTCAGATGATGATGAAGAAGAATTCCTTGGTTTCACCCCAGCAGAAATGAAAGAAGCAGAGCAGAAGTTAATGAAAGCTGTCCACTCAACTGTTCTCGTGCAAGAAATTCTGTCAGCGTGGTTCTCCATTGATGATGATGTACCAGTAGCTTCCTCAATTTTAACAGAAGAGACCATGAGCGAAGATGAAGAAGAAGAAGATCCTGCCCCAGTACCTTCAACAAGAACTGCAGATGAAGCCGTCAAAGGACTTGAGGTAGCCCTACAGTACTACAAGCATGAGGGAGACAAACTGAAAACACTACAACTAAAGTCCATGATTAGAGATGCAAGGAAGAGGGCAACAATGAGCAAGAAGCAAGCAACAATAACGTCATACTTTACCAAGAAATAAACTGTATTTGAACTATATTATCTGTTTTTGTAATTTTTAAAATTAATAAATTGAATAAAATTTTTGTGATGATAATGTAAAAAGTGGATAAAAATTTAATGTGGTTTCTTGTATATTCGTAAGAATTTCAAATGTAATAACTCAGCATGAAACTAACTTTTTTGTTTATATTTGTTATGTTTTTAAAAAATGTGAAATAAAATGGTTTGAAATGTATTTTATTTGTTTTTCCTTATTGTTTAACTGCTAGTTAGTAAATTCGGTATTAAAAATTTAATAATTTATGCAACTGTGCAATATCGCTACCACGAGATTTAAAATGGCAGCCCGCATGTAACATGGGAAGACAAAATTTTACAATAAAAAGGTTTATTTTTATTGTAATCTTTATATTATTAATAAATCTTAATCAAAATTGTCTTGTATATTTTATTTATTAAAAAGGGGAAAAGCGAACCATCGCAATGCATTGGTCATTTGTGTTAAAACGGCACTTGTCAATTGTATCTGAATAGTCTATACATTAATATTATAATGATCACACAATGGCCTGGATGAGGCTCCTCAGCGGAACTGTTGGCGACTTTGGCTTTTCAGTCACAAAGGTTTAAGCCACGGTTAAGCAGGTTGACCCCCCAAATACCGCGGCTTAACTGTATATTGAAACACCTATTAATATAATTTTTTTCAGTTATTCATTATTTTACCATAATTATTCATAATTTTTCACTGTATCTTGTCACTATATTAGGTTGTTTTCTCAGTAGTTTACAATAAGGCAAGACATTTTTATGTGTTGGTTCATGACAAAAAATAACCTAATTGTATTTTGTTTCAGTGGTAGCTGTGCAGGAGAAGTGATCTGTCAAACAACTTACACATGTGATTAGTAAAATTATAATGGGCTGCATCAAAAATGTAATTAGTTGATAAAACAAACATGCATACCTATTAGCTTTATAAGTTATGTTTCAATAATATAAAGTTCTGAGTGCTCCTGATTATAAAGTAGATGTATTACAAGTGTTTGTAAACTGTATAGTAAATTATTATTTAATGTATGACATTTTTGTTTGGAACATGATATATACCAGTGTACTACTTTTGAGTAACTTCAAATCAAGAGTTTTAAAGAGTAACAGTAGATGATTGACATCTTTAGTATTTTAAAATTCAAAGATATTTCAAAATATCTGAATAACAAAATGTTATTATTCAATATAAATTCCAATAATAGAAAACTGTGTATATTAAGAGAAACTAAAACACAACCTGGAAATCAGCATAGCTAATTAAGTATACATTTCTTATATTTCTGTTTTCAAAGATTAGAATGCAGTTTCATCCTGTATGCTGTTAGTGATATTTTCAGCTACAGTCTTGGTAATATTTCATGTGATTTGGTCAGCTTATGAGATTTAACTCTTGTGCTATGGGTTATGTATCAAAAAGCCCATTTCATCATGTTTGTTGACTTCATTCAAACTGTTATTGATCTACCATTTTATGAACTGGTCCCATTTATATACTTGTGTATGTGACATGTGAATAACCAGTCAAAAGCTAAGAATGTTCCCTTTGTGGCTCTTTCAGCAATTTTTGTGTGTTTGGATGCCATCTCATTCTTTTGAAACAAGATTTCAAGGAGTTGGGTTGTGTTCATAATCTTTTGAAATTTCTTGCATTTTAGATTGAAATACAGCTGAGTTGTTAAACTTGAGAAATTATAATAAAACTCTTATGGCATCAAAGAATAATTTGATTTTTTGGTTATTCAAATATATATAATAAAAACCTAAAAAAAATTTTTAAGACAGAGAGAAGTAGGTGAAGAAGCAACCATGTACAAAGGCTGTAACAAGAAGACATAATTATTTGCTTTATTTTTGGATTTAGTGTTCTGTATTTTAAGAAAAATAAATTCAAGAACTTGTTTGTAAACAGTAATAATTTATATACATATATATAATGTATAATAATTGAAATGTGACTGTATTTTACAAAATAAAGTAATAATAGTAATATATATAAATGTTTGATGTTATGATATTTAAGCTACATAGACTAAACATTTGTTTTCAAGTTATAATTTGTAGTCATTCTAGAATGAATAGAAGTTTATTTATCAAATTTTTATGGTGTTTAAAAGATTGGTCAAATTTGCCAAATGCATACAGACATTTAGATTTGATAGGGAAAATAAGATAAAATGTAAAGTTTTTTTCCTAAAAAAAATTGTAATTGTCTGGAGGTGATAAAGATGTGTGAAATTTGAAAATTTTCTAATGTATGAAAATAATTTAAATTTTAAAATGGAAATTACTTTGCTTGTTGGATAGTCAACATTCTGAAGTAAAAAAATAAAAAAATAAAAAATCTTAATACTCAATTCAAAAACCTAATATTTTGTGTACAAAAGCATTTTAATGTTTGCCAATAACCTTAATGTTGTAAAAATATACATACATTATCAAATATCATATACATACATTAAGTTGTCAATACAGAACAATTTCTATAATAAAAGCATAATAATAATAAATTAAATTAGAAAGTAAAGACATCAGAAGTTTTATACATGAAATAGTATAATCAGTACTGTTAATCAAAGTAACAACTTTATTATACTGTAAATACAGAACACTAGCATATTAACTATTGGATTTGTGTACTTGCTTTGGTAGCCATGCATCATTTCCTTTAAATTATATTACTGAGGTAAAATTGTTTATATAGATGTAGTTGAGGTGAATTATTAACTTTTGGCTATCAACTTATTTTACATAAACGTAGTGGGCTTGAAAACATTTATATTTGCTAGTTAGTTTAATCTGAGTTTAGATAACCTAAAGTTTTTGCATTTTTTTCAGATTGAAGCAAATAGTTTGTTTAAACAGTGTTCTCCTTATCATTTGTATCTTGTTTGCTATCTACTTTCCACGTATAGGAACTATCATTAGGTAGGTTTCTTATTTTGTTAATTTTCTTTTCAATAAAAACTTTATATACACAAATGTGTATATAACTAGTATTAATTTGTGATAAGTTATTTGTATGTAAAAGTTACGTAATGTTTTTGGTCAATAAATGGCAATGGATTAAAGAAAATTTACTATAAATATTTTCTAGTAGTTCTAAATGAGATCTTAAAATGATGAATTATTTTGATTATACTTATCCACAGAGCAGACATTACTTCAGACTTTCAAAACATTCATCCATGATTATTTTAATTTGTAGCTGAAGAGCAATGTCTGTAATGGCAGTCTAATTTTACAATTTGTTTTGCAACTGATTTCTTGCATTGATTTAGTGGATTAGTTTTATTATTGTTGAAATTGGTAATGACTCCCAATATTTGCAAAATACTGATTTTTATTTTTGCCAATTTATCTTTGATTGTAATATTTGTGAATTTTGTTCAACTGATTTGGGGAGCGAATAGAAATTTTTATGACATCAGTTGTTTTTAGAAGTACTGAATAAACAGGCCATTTTTATCTTTTGTAGTTATTAAATGATTTGGTATTCTTCAAATTTTCAGATTTTCTGGCTCATTTTCAGGCCTAGCTTATGTCTTTGTCTTGCCTTGTATCACTTACCTTAAGGCTCAGAAGGACAGAAGAAGCTTAACAATTACTTCTGTAGTTTGTCATGTCTTTCTTGTCTTATTAGGATTTGCCAATTTTGTGGCACAGTTTTTTGTTGATGTGTAAAAAAAAAGAGATACTCAAATTTAGTTGCTAAGTATTACATATTTCTAAAAGTATACTTAAATGAAAGTCCAAATTAGATTATTACAAGAATTAACTTCACACTAACTTGATTCTTATTTTGATTGTAAATGTTATTACATAAAAATGGAATCTACCTGATTGTTTTTTTCTATCTTAGAAAATCTAAATTTGTAATTGTAAAATGTTCCAAAAGTTTCTTCAATTGTTTTCCTTTTCAACTAATCTGAAACATTAAAAGTTTGGCACATTTATTTTGTAACATTTTACCTTTCACACTATATGTTTCTTGACATGCTTTATTTAATTTTAACCAATATAGAAATTTATCCTATACTTAACAAATTATATTAATTTTTTTTATGTTCACTAAAAAACTAAGCTTTACCCTAAACCTCAAGACTAGCGAGCTAAAATGTTACTTTTTCATCTTTACAAATATTTTTGTCACTTGTTTGACAAGATTTTTCTATATCCATTGAAAAATCTCCAAAACCTTCTCATAAGATACTGAGACCTTACCCAACAGTTCAGGTATATAACTGTGTTCACCTTGTATTATGATGCATGTAAGATTTTGAATTTTACTTAATTTTTTGTTCTCATGATAGTGGGTCTTGTTGCATTTGTTTTGAACCTGTATTTTGAACCAAATGTGAAGTGCATATCATTTAATATTATGAAGTTTTAATTTAAATGACACAAGTAGCAGTGTTCATTTATTCTTTTTTCTATATTTTTTATTCTAATGTTTTGTTCATAACTTTTACATAGTATAAGGACAATGATTATATTTGGGAGAAATTATGCATGATTAAAACATCTCATCCATATTATTGTAACAGGTGGCTGTTAGTCACTGGGTTCAGCTGTATACTAATTATGAATAAATTTATTTTATATCAAGATATTTTGTGTGCAGTTGTGGGTAAGTCTAACAAGCCACCACCAGAAAGAAATTTACATAAAGAATATAGAAAGCACTTGGAGATTAGGTAACGCAGAAACATATATTTAATGTATTATAGAAACAAAACACACAGTTAGTTCAATATACTTAACAGTTGTACCTCCAGTTGTCTGTCGTCAAATTCATTGGGATATTTTCAAATAAGTTCCTTCGTCATTGACCTGGACCATGCGACTTGGCCATAACTCATAATCTGAAGGTTGCAGATTCAAATCCCGTCACACCAAACATGCTAACCCTTTCAGCCATGGAGGCATTATAATGTGATGGTCAATCCCACTATTCGTTAGCAAAAGAGAAGCCCAAGAGTTAGCAGTGGGTGGTGATGACTAACTGCCTTCCTTCTAGTCTTACACTGCTATATTAAGGATGGCTAGTGCAGATAGCCCTCAAGTAGCTTTGTACTAAATTCAAAACAAACCAAACCAAAACTTGATTCAATACTTACAAGAAACAATGCATTTAATCTTTTGATGCATGTTGTTTTGAAGTTCATTTCTGATGTTTTTTAGTTTTGAAAATGAATGCTCCCCATTGAAATTTACCATAAGACATTAAAAAAAATTGCAGTGATTTCCCATTTTTACAAATGTTAATTTTAAAAGATCTGTCTTTATCTTATTATAAACAGCACTGGCAGTAGGCTTTTCCATGCTCAATATGTAATATTTCAACTAATTAAAAATTGAAAACCAGTTGTTCTTTGTTCAGGTTGTTTGGCTCATTGTTTTTGTTTTTTTAGTTATAGTTAAAGATTTATTTTATTATTAGTTACTTCATAGTTATTAAATTAATCTTAGTCATAGTTGTCCTTACAGTTAACTACCTATCATTTTGTTGTTATTATAGTTGACCAAGAAATGACAATCATAATATTTGTGAGGTAAGATAATTTAGGATTTTAATTAATTAACCCTTTGACAGTATTCTTCTTAGAGTAGCTGGATACCAAAACTGAATGATTATTAAAGATTACCATTTAATAGCTAAGTCTTCAGAACCTTTCATACAATTGCAGATTCAATATACTGGAAACAAGTTTTTAAGAAATAGTTTATTTCAGCTTCTCTTATTTTAATGATAAATATACAAACTGCAGGTGGTGGTAAAAAAAAAAGTGGCTCCCCTTGAAAGCATTTTTAATTTATTATATGTTTCATCAAACGATATAAATATGTAAAACTATGTCTTTAGAAAGCACTGAATAAGATCTATTCCAATATCATCTCGAGTCCTAATTTTAACATTGGCTTTTGTAAATACCTAAACTTTTCATGATTCTAGTTACAATTTCTCATAAAAATTGTTGTGTATCTGCTGTAGCTTCTTAGAGTTTAGATGTAATTAGCAACCAATCATGTAATTACTACAAACAAGTTCAATCTTTCACATACTAAGCCTAACCATAAACTGTTTGCACTAACAAGGCAAATTATACACAAGTAGCAGATTATATTTATATGTTTTGTTTTTCTATGAAAAACAGAACGACTTGCTCACACAGTCTCTCTCAATATTCTCAATTTCTAGACACTTCCACTTCTTGAATCTTCCAGTTTGTATTTGACCTTCATTATCACCAAATAACCAGAAGTATTCTTCAGATGGGAAAATTGCCTTTCCCTAGCAAATTATATATATATGTTTTGTTTTTCTATGAAAAACAGAATGACTTGCTCACACAGTCTCTCTCAATATTCTCCATTTCTAGGCACTTCCACTTCTTGAATCTTCCAGTTTGTATTTGACCTTCATTGTCACCAAATAACCAGAAGTATTCTTCAGATGGGAAAATTGCCTTTCCCTAGCAAATTATATATATGTTTTGTTTTTCTATGAAAAACAGAATGACTTGCTCACACAGTCTCTCTCAATATTCTCCATTTCTAGGCACTTCCACTTCTTGAATTTTCCAGTTTGCATTTGACCTTCATTATCACCAAATAACCAGAAGTATTCTTCAGATGGGAAAACTGCCTTTTTACTTCTCTCTTTTCAAGTGCCCTGAATACAGTAGTACCAATCAATAACAAACTGTACAGGCCTCACAGACAAGACAAAGTTAACCTAAGTTAATAGTATAACTTGTAATAAAGTTCCAAATGTGCCACATCTCATGATTGTATTAAATGTTGAGATGTAACTGCCCAGTTTATCAAGATTACTTATTTGTATGGACAAACTTTCTCTGAAACATAGTTACGGTTTACTTCCTTCAAAGTTATAAAAAAAAAATGAATATAATTTTTTTCTGTATACCATTTTTATTTATGTTTTTAACTTTTAACCTGAAATTTTGGAATCCCTATATAGCCAGAGCTCTCCCCTTAAGATAGTAAGCAGTATGTTCTATACGTTTAAAAAATACAGGAACTATATTATTAAATACTGCATTTACTTGATAGAAATAAGACTTCAAAAATTTATTAAATTCAACAGTTTCCTCAGTGTATCCAAAGTATTATCTATAATATCTGCAACATGAATGAATACTGGTTTTTTGAAGTTCATTTTCTTTAAGATGGAATATCTGAGAAACCACTTATGAAGACATGGAGATATTCTATGTATGTGGTAAGAAACGAAATGACTGAACAGTAATTGTTAAAAAGGGGATGCAAAAAACATTTATTTTACCGTCTATCTTAAGTTGTTTTGTACCTTATCTATTATACAACATATAACAGCCCACAGCCCTTGCATTGGTGGTACTGAAACAGGTGGTAAAGTTAAAATTAGCTAAAAACTCCATGGAGAATACACTGAAATGGATACATTCCTTAACTAGATTTTTCTATGCAAGAGAGTAATAATTCCTGTAATGACTCAAAATATCATGCAGCCCTTCTTTAGAAAAAAGGTAATTTGCATAAAATTGATTTCTTTGAGCTGGAAAACATCCAAATCAAAGGAATGATGGTCATCTACAAATATCTTTGAAAGCCTAAAGTTGCATCATGGGCTTTCATATTTTTTTTCACAATCACCTTTTGAGAGTAAGTCCTTGATATGTTCTTACAGCAGAGTCGTTATTTGTACTTCTCACAATATTAAGAAGATAATATTTGGAAAGGGCACCAACAATTTTGATATAATCGTCTATGACATGAATTTACCAGTTAGTGAAGAACGTAACCAGTAACATTCATTGTTTGAATTGACCACTAACTCCTTAATATACTTTGGTAACTGATCTTCATAGCTTGAATTCTTCAGTTATATGTTGTGTCCTTAAGGAAGAAAACATGGCACTTTTATGCATCTATAAAACCAAGGTCTGCAATGTCAACATATGTTTTCATTCAACTTCAGATGTCTTCAGCATTATTTTCAAACATTTGATGAATTACTGCTGCAACATTATTTCTTCCACAAGGAAAGTATGATCCATTAATAGACACTTTCAGACATGATCATCATCAGCTTTACAAGGGGCCTACATATATGCATCCTGTTTCCTTCATTAAAGTTCTCAGTCAATACTTTTTATTTTATGTTAAGTGCCACTTCAACTTTTTCTTCTGGGTTTTTACTCTGTCAAGTGTGGGTGTTGATTATTTCTTGATGATTGATATGCTCAACCCTCAAATAAAATGGAACAAAGTTACTGAATGAGGCTGCAAGAACCAAATGTGTTACTTTCTATATGACAAGAGAATCCTTTAAGCCAGACACATCTGAGATTATCCTATTTGATAAGCCAATACAAAACATAAACAGTAGGTTAACTGAACATATCCATACAGTTTTTACATTAGTATATTTCAATGGTCTATACTCATACTAGCTAGGAATACTCCTCATTTATGTGGTTAGTTTTCACAAATTCTTGAAATATGTCACTATTTTACCAAATGTAGGAGTCGTCTAAGAATTTTGCTATCATTTACCATAGTTTTGTATGCTTATGTTTTGTCATATAATAATATTCTTTAGCTTTCATACAGGTGTAATTTAACATGAAAAAAATTCTGTAATGAAAAGATTATTTTTAAAAAAATCATGTATTTTGTTTTGAACTTAAATAATCTGTGTATTATGATTATTTATTCACCCACACCAAAACTCTTAGTAACCAACATCATAGTAAACAAGTTACTTCTCAAACAACTTTATTTTAAATTCATGTAGATAGATTATAAACTCTCATCTATTTTTTTTATTGTTTACTCTTATTATTTTCAAAGTTGAGCTTCATTGGTGGTTGTTCATACCACATTGTATAATACACTGCTGGCCAAAATCTTAAGGCCAATGAACATAAAGAAAAGATATTGCATTGTTAGACTCAGCCACTTATTTGAGTAGAGCTTCGAAAGATGAAAAGGGAAAATAAAAATAAACTTTTTTAGCATTTAATAGGGAAAATGTGAACACTATAAAATTAGCCTAAATACTAGCTGGTCAAAAGTTTAAGACCATGTTGAAATGTAAGTCTTAATCGGTAAACATATAACAAAACTTAGTCATTTGTGTTCAAGCATTAGCGTTGTCAACATCTCCCACTGACATTTCCTGTGTTACATTGTGAAAACCTGGCAAAGGTTTAAAATTTGACAGAGTTTGAACGTGGCAGAATTGTCGAGCTGTAAAAGCAAGGTTTCTCTCAATATGCCATTGCTGGTGAGAGTGGGCATAGTAAAACTGCTGTTGCAAATTTCTTAAAAGACCCTGAGGAATACAGAATAAGAATTTCAAGTGGTCAGCCCAAGAAACTTTTGCTGGCATTGAGCAGGAGGATTTGATAGGTTGTCTGGCAAGACCACCAGCCAATTGTCGAACCAGATTAAGGCCCTTACAGGATGCAGAATGCAGCTCAAAAACAATAAGATGGCATCTACAAGAGAAAGGCATTAAAAACCGTAAATGTCTTCAAAGGCCACGCCTTTTTCCACACCACGAAACAGCTGGGTTAACTTTGCTGAGAAGCACCAAACATGGGACATAGAAAAGTGGAAGAAGGCTTTGTTCTCTGATGAGAAGAAATTTAACCTGTATGGTCCAGATGGCTTCCAACATTACTGGCACAATAAGGATATCCCACCAGAAACATTTTCTACAGGACACAGTGGAGGAGATTTTATCATGATTTAGAGTGCTTTTTCTTTTCATGGAACAGTGGAGCTTCAGGTTATACATGGGCATCAAAGAGCAGCTGGCTACATTGGCATGTTGGAAAGAGCATCCTTATTGACTGAATGCCCTCACTTGTCTGGAAATGACTGGATCTTTCAGCAGGACAATTCTGCAATCCACCATGCCTGCAGGATAAAGGACTTTTTCATGGTGAATAATGTGATACTTTTGGACCATCCAGTATGCTTGCCTGAACTGAACACCATTGAAAATGTTTGGGGGTGGATGGCAAGGGAAGTTTATAGAAATGGATGTCAATTCCAAACAGTGCATGTTATTTATGAAGCCATTTTCACCACTCTGAATAACATTCCAGCCAGCATTCTGCAAATGCTTTTCTTGACCATGCCAAAGTGAATGTTTGAAGTTATTCACAATGAAGACTGTGCAACTCACTATTAAGACCTCTTGTTGAACATTTCCTACTCTGTTTAGGACTTCTTTTTGGTATGGTCTTAAACTTTTGACCAGCTAGTAATTAGGCTAATTTCATATTGTTTACATTTTCCCTATTAGATGCTAAAAACTGTTTTTATTTTCCGTTTTCTTATTTTCACCTTTCAAAGCTCTACTCAAATAAGTGGTTGAGTCTAACAATACAAAATGCATATTTTTACTTTATGTTCATTTGCCTTAAGATTTTGGCCAGCAGTGTATAATAAAAGTAACAATGAAGGGCTATAGAAAGAAAACCACCAATGGAGTGAAAATCATTTGAAGAGTGAGAAACAAATTATTATATTTTCAAGGTATGATAGTTTCTTAGCAAACACAAACATGCTCTTTGGGATTGGTAGAAAAATTATGTAATTTATAGTTGTTAATAATAGCTATTTAAGTTATCATAATAGTAGCTTTTAAAATAAGAATACTAGCTATTTGTCTTTTCTTTGTATATTTATGTTGGTAATGTTATATATGTGTATCATGCTATACTTGTATTTATTGATCATATGTTGTTAAATTCTTATGTCACTGAATTCCACTTAGCATACATAAAAAAAATGCTACTTTCAACAGTTGAAGTATGTGATAAGCAGAAATGTTAATATCTTGATTTACAAACAACTTTGTTCTAGCTTCAGTTAAGTGTCTGTTTAAGACATTAAACACACTTAGCATAACTGCTTTGTTGTATTGGAAAATCAGGAATGCTGGTTGATACTTGTGAATGACCACATAAGCAAGATTATTTGTGGACATATAGTTATCAGTTGCAGTGACTGAATCATGTTGTGCAGCAGACTGTTTAAATTGAAAATTCTACTGGTAGCATTTATTTCAGATTAATGCTGTTTCTTTTCACTGAGAAACATTCTCAGTTTTATGTAATAAAGTACAAAGTTTTTTATGATAGTATAACACGTAAACAAAATACTAATTTTCAAGGTTTTTCAGCTGCAGGTATGTGCCTTTAACCATTAAAATGTTCATGATATAAATAGCTACCAAGCAAAATATTGTATGTTATACTTAAAGTATGCAACACCTATCCAAAGACATTTTCAACTAACATGATACCAATGTTGTAAACAAATTTAGCAATGTACTATTGGTATGTTACAAAATAATTTTCTGGATTTTGAAATAAAATTGAGTATGCTTAGTTTGAGGAAGAAATACTCCTGTTTTACCATGAAAAAAAGCAACAAATAAGATGTACTATTATATGAGAAAGTCAAATATAATACAAATTAAGTATTTGAGCCATTAACCCCATACCTTTAATGATATTGTTAAGTGCAAATTAAAATTACAGGTAATTAATTAATATTTGCCCATTTCTTGTGGACATTTTATTCAACTTATATTATTCTTGCTTGAAAACAAACTTGTACAAAAATTTGGCATTACTTTGAGAAAAATGACGTGAATATGGTAAACAAATGAAGTCAACCAACACAATTTTTCTAAATATTCAAGAAGTGTGTTTGAATGCTGTTTCAATTGTGAGCAATTACTCTAAGTGTTTCTTTCCCTGAATTGTATTTTATCATTTTTTGTTGTTCAGACAAAAACTGTTTTCATTTAAGTGTCTTTGTGTTTTCCAATTATTTTTTGAAAAATTTTAGTCTCATGGATTTGACTGAAAAATGTGTTTGACAATTGTTTTATTGAAATAGAACTTTCTTTTTACTGTGTTGTCAATTTTATGCAACAATGTATATTTTTCAAGATGAAAAATTACAAGTTCGAAAGAGTTTTTAAGTGAGAACCTAATAAGTAATTTCTTTGACATAAGTTTGGTTGTTTCAAAGTGAGAAACAACTCACTACTGTATTAAAAAAATTATTTGTGTGAGACTGTCTGTATCCCTCATCCACATTAGGCCTATTCCTTAAGAAGATACTGAGCCGTCAGTGTGTGTGGATGAATGGGACTAAATAAAACACATTATGGAGGTAGAAATTTAGTAACTGGCATTTTATTATACAATGTTTCAAGTGTATGGGTGGTTTTAATGTGTTGAGCTTTACCATTTTCTCTGTAAAAAATTTTAATATAATGGCTTTTACTGAAGATATTTTGACGAAAAGTTACACAGTTACCATATTCATCAATTTCAATATTTATTCTACTTTTGAGAGGTACTAACAATAGCAAATTTGCTGTGAATATCTATAAACCTATACCAGTACAATTTCAACAAAACAAAGTGAACAACAATTAATATAAGAGAAATGCAGTTTTCACAAAAACTGGAGTTGTGCGTATCGGTAGAGTAGAGCATTAGTACAAGGTAATTTAAGGAGAAAGATATTTTATGGTTTCCCACTTAAATCATAGTTGCTATACAATTTACAATCATAAACAGGACTAAAAATGCTACAGCAGTAAGATTTTCAGAAAATAACTATAATATCTATTTTAGAATGCCAAATTCTGAACACCATAAAGGACAGTGTATCGTGCATAAAAGAACTCCCTCTAGAATTGAGCTTCTGTTTACTTTATAATGTTTTAGCCAAGTTTTGTAAAATTTTATGAATATATTTTCAATAACTAACTATTTTCAGCTGTTAGTATCAAAGCTGATAAAATATTATGTCTCCAACATTTATTTCAACAGTGTTTTATTTGCATATGTCTTTGCTCTTTCAAACAATTGATATTAAAATATACAAGTTAATATTTTTATCACACTGAATTGCTTTTTTAGATAATCATGGATCCACAGGGAGTAAATTCCTAACACTTCCAGTTAGCATTACAAAATAAATATAATAGCTTGTGTTCTGAGTAGGTACTTATTTAAAAATCATAAATCTATATATATATATGTCTGATAAAAATTACTTCTTAGACAAAAACAGATTTCATTATCCACTTTTAACCATTATATGAGGTTTATTAGAAGAAGGCCAACACGACAAAATATTAAATAGTGATTTCTTTAAAATACATTAGTTGTTAAGTGCAAATATACAGCTTAAGCATATCCTTACAGAAATGTGTATTTCAATGGAAAACACTGATGTATCTCCATAATCAGATATACATCTGAATTTTACTAATATTTAATGGAACATATGCAGTGTTTACTAACGTTTTATTATTAACTCCTTCAACTCATATCCTACTGCATTCTTGAAATAGATGTCAAGATGCGATGTTATCCAAATGTCAGCATGCACTTAAAATATTTAAATTTTGTCAGAATTCCAAGATAGCACAAATTTCTTGTAAACTGTAAAAGCATGTAAATGAAGAAGGTAAAATACATCTGTTGATAATCTTAAGGTAAGAATAAAAGGAAAAATGCCTGGCCTATTATCTTTTAACTATTTTCACATTAAAACCAGAAACTGGTGCATAATATTGATAAGGTATAAATAATATAACAAACACATTAATGGCAGAAAAGTTATTACAAATTATTCAATATATTGAACTGTTTTCTTCACTTTAATACTATTCTGATAAGTTTTAATGTAAGCAAAACTTTGAAGAGCAAAAAAATTTTTATTTGAGCAATTGCAGACTAGAGTAATTAAAACAAATTAACTGCTACTGAGAATGAAAATTGCACATATTTTAACTTAAAACTAGTCTTACTAAAATCTTTGGTATTAATTGTCTCACTACTGCACAGTTATCCCTGATTGAAAATAATTTGAAATACAAGTGTAATGCATGAAAAACATGTTTGTTAGTAGCTTTGCCATAGTCCCTATTTCAATATCATACTATATCTGAAAGGGCAAATCTGTTGTACATGGTTTTGATCCTGCAAAAGAAAACATGAATTACAGAGATACCTAATGTTTTTCTATTCACTGTATTCTAATGGAGATTTAGATGTGTTTGTTCTTACTGACAGCAATGCTGCATCAATGTAGATCTCATACTTTACATAACTAGATTATGAAGTAAAAATTACTTCTGACCACATTCTTAACTGATTTTTAAAACTATAATATCACAAGGTTAATTTTTTAACATTTATAACTGATATAAAATGTAAAAATACATAACAAATTTAAATTAAATTTCCCAATACATTGCATGAGCTTCTATGTATGCGTGTGTGCATGCGTTCGTATGTATGTATGTATGTGTATATATAAAAACAGCCAAAGTGAAAATAGTAACAAGTAATGTGATACTATACATACTTTGTACAGCTTATGCTGTTTCACAATGCAGGAATTTTTATGTTATTCAAATTTTACTAGATATTAAAATAATTTATTTCTCTGCACTAACTAATTGCAGAAATTTTTTTTTGCAGGATGTATTTAAAAGAAATAATATATTCAAGTAGTTTTTCCAAAAGACCTAGATATTACTTCACATCAAAGGTAACTAAGCAATATGACCAGAAGGGTTACTACATATTCAAATGAAACTGGCAAAAAGAGGTATAATATAACAAAACATCACTTTTAACACAACTCTATACTGGCTCAATACTAAATCAATAAATTTAATTCATAAGAAAGAATAATTATTCAAAAACTTCATTAAAGACAACAACAATAAGTATTAAACTGGCAAAAAAGATTTGAATACAAAAATATTAATTTGAAAAATGGTAATATGTGTAGTGAAACCATTAAATTTCTCAAACGAATTCTTTAAAATAAAGGTTTAACTAGTCCATAATATAAATCCAGTATTCATGAATTATTGTATAGAATCCTATAGAAAAAAACAACAAAAGACTGCTAATAAGTAATATAGGTAATATACTAAATAACAAAATTATTTGCTTTGTATAGTTTTGAATTCCTAAAAGTGCTTTCAATCCTTATTCACTTCCATATGCTTCCATAGGAGGACAGGTGCAAAATAGATTTTTGTCTCCATAGATGTCATCAACTCGGCTCACAGTTGGCCACACCTTACTCTCAGGAGTGATGAACTTCTGAAAAATAAAGTGGGTGAAAAAAATGGTATAAATAATGTTTTTAATTAAGATAAAATTTGATTTGACATGTTATTAAAGCAAGAATGGGTGCAGCTGTTTCTTTTTGGCAAGTTTACTGGACTCACTTTCCATAGAAAGCTTAAATTGTTTTCTGGATTTGGAAATATTTAGCAGCATTGTATTACTGTAGTAGCTAGAAAATCCTAAGCTCTTCTAAACTAAAATTTATGGGTAAGATATTACGAAAGAAACTTCTGGTTTTCTAGATATGTACACATTTAGCTAAATATGATAAAGTTGGATTATACCAGATACTGTTAAGGCACTATGGAAGGAAGTTTCATATTTATGTAAATGTAATGTTTATAAGATTTGAACTGTAATTCTACTGGTAAAACTGACTGTCACATGATTTGAATGCAAAAGTGCTGTTTAAGTTATGAAAACCAATAACACTGCCACAGTAAAATGAATAGTTGTTACTATTTGATACCTACAATGGAGAAAACAGGATCTATGGCATTAAAGGAAGTAGTTAATACATTTTTTATTCATATTCAACAGTCTTTGGATTCTATTTTTAAGAGAAATATTGTTACAGATCTCTGAAGAGTACATGTTTCACATACTGTCAATTCAGTTCTCTATTTAAGTAAAACATATAATTATGTACCAGAACTCTCTTGGGTCATTCCATGTCAAATCATTCAGGGTTCTCTGCAGGTGACCCCCATAGAATGCCTTGATAAAACTCACATGTGCTCATCTACCCATATAATGAAAAACTGCCAAAGATTAGATCAATATCTCTGATAGTTTCTGATTTACAGCCATGTAAAATTTAGTTAATTTGTTTTTAATTTTGACGAATTCGTTTTCGGGCAACTTTCGCTGCTTAAAGCTGCAAGAGTAATGGTGGTAGAAGGATGAAATTTGCTACACTGACTGAATTAAACTTACAGAATTCAAAAATAGTCTCAAACCAAGTTTATCTTTCTTAGGATTTGCATACTGAGGCAGTAAATTCACTTGAAAACCCCAAATCGTAAAAAAAACATTTTTAAAAGCTATATTACATTAATAAATAATTAAACCACTTGATATGATATCTCATTAAAATTCCAAACAAGCCTGTGCCAAACTTATGGTAAGTAGTTTATTATATTCTTGCGGGGCAAATAGGTCCTCATCAAAAGTAAAGTTATCTTTGGGGTGGGCAGAAAAATTTGTGGAGAAAACAACAGTATATAATTGGGTTATTTATATGCAAACTATTCACAATTTACAGAAACGGGAAAAAATTTCTTTTCCATTTTCCTTCGTGAATTATACTGAATAAATGTCAGAAAATGACAAAATATAAATTCAAAAATATTTTATGACTTAAAATTGTTGATATATAGTTAGAATTGATATAAAAAATTGACTTTAAAAGTTGTATTTAAAAATATATATAATAAAGTGACAAAATATGAAAAACTATAAAAAAACCCTTCTTTCAAACTTTTTAATGGACATGAAAATGTGTCATGTAAGCAACTCAGCTGCATTGTTTGACATTTAGAAACAATAAAAAATTAATTCTCTTAACAAAAATCTGTTGTAACAGATAATTCATTGTTGTTTTATATGTTCAAAACCATGTTTGCAACAATTTGGGCTTCAAGTGTGGTATCTACAACTACACAGTTACTCAAAATGCTTTGTAGCCAACCAAATCATAGTTCATTTTGTTTATTAAGCAAATTGTGCTTTTCAAGATATAATATCTTGGGATATTCTTCAAGTTGCCTAAACTTAGTGAAAGAACACATAAATTAGAATAACTTAAAATTATATCATAAAATAAAATTTTGATAGTCATAACTTATAAGGATGTCAGCAATACGAAAACAACTTTCTTTTGAGAATTCTAACTTCTAATCAAAGATATGAAACATGGCAAACCTATTGAGTTTAGGAGATAGGCTGAGTTGGAAACAAAAACAACAACAAAAAAGATATGAAATATGGCAAACCTATGAGTTTAGGAGATAGGCTGAGTTGGAAACAAAAACAACAACAAAAAAGATATGAAATATGGCAAACCTATGAGTTTAGGAGATAGGCTGAGTTGGAAACAAAAACAACAACAAAAAAGATATGAAACATGGCAAACCTATTGAGTTTAGGAGATAGGCTGAGTTTGAAACAAAAACAACAACAAAAAAGATATGAAATATGGCAAACCTATGAGTTTAGGAGATAGGCTGAGTTGGAAACAAAAACAACAACAAAAAAAGATATGAAATATGGCAAACCTATGAGTTTAGGAGATAGGCTGAGTTGGAAACAAAAACAACAAAAAAAGATATGAAACATGGCAAACCTATTGAGTTTAGGAGATAGGCTGAGTTGGAAACAAAACAACAACAAAAAAAAAAGATATGAAACATGGCAAACCTATTGAGTTTAGGAGATAGGCTGAGTTGGAAACAAAAACAACAACAAAAAAAGATATGAAACATGGCAAACCTATTGAGTTTAGGAGATAGGCTGAGTTGGAAACAAAACAACAACAAAAAAAAGATATGAAACATGGCAAACCTATTGAGTTTAGGAGATAGGCTGAGTTGGAAACAAAACAACAACAAAAAAAAGATATGAAACATGGCAAACCTATTGAGTTTAGGAGATAGGCTGAGTTGGAAACAAAAAACAACAACAAAAAAAGATATGAAACATGGCAAACCTATTGAGTTTAGGAGATAGGCTGAGTTGGAAACAAAAACAACAACAAAAAAGATATGAAACATGGCAAACCTATTGAGTTTAGGAGATAGGCTGAGTTGGAAACAAAAACAACAACAAAAAAAGATATGAAACATGGCAAACCTATTGAGTTTAGGAGATAGGCTGAGTTGGAAACAAAAACAACAACAAAAAAGATATGAAACATGGCAAACCTATTGAGTTTAGGAGATAGGCTGAGTTGGAAACAAAAACAACAAAAAAGATATGAAACATGGCAAACCTATTGAGTTTAGGAGATAGGCTGAGTTGGAAACAAAAACAACAACAAAAAAAGATATGAAACATGGCAAACCTATTGAGTTTAGGAGATAGGCTGAGTTGGAAACAAAAACAACAACAAAAAAGATATGAAACATGGCAAACCTATTGAGTTTAGGAGATAGGCTGAGTTGGAAACAAAAACAACAACAAAAAAAAGATATGAAACATGGCAAACCTATTGAGTTTAGGAGATAGGCTGAGTTGGAAACAAAAACAACAACAAAAAAAGATATGAAACATGGCAAACCTATTGAGTTTAGGAGATAGGCTGAGTTGGAAACAAAAACAACAACAAAAAAGATATGAAATATAGCAAACCTATTGAGTTTAGGAGATAGGCTGAGTTGGAAACAAAAACAACAACAACAAAAAAAAATGAAATATGGCAAACCTATTGAGTTTAGGAGATAGGCTGAGTTGGAAACAAAAAAAAAAAAAAAAAATGAAACATGGCAAACCTATTGAGTTTAGGAGATAGGCTGAGTTGGAAACAAAAACAACAACAAAAAAAGATATCAAATTTAACAAACTAATGAATGAACAATGTTTGGAGATTTTGTCACCATCAGATATAACTTGTTTACTTAGACACAAAACTTTATATATGTACATATATATACAGTGCATATGGCCCTTATGTAACTCTGTGCAAAATTATAAACAAACGTGTATATACACAAACACACAGTGCTCAAAATGGAAAGTAACACAAAAGTATGCATACCATGGCTTCTTGTGATCTTTATTACCCAAATAATGTAAAATGCTATCACCATTTTAATGCATGAGTGTACCCCACTTCTGAATTCACCCTTTGAGCATTGTATATACACTACATGAAACAATGTCACATGATTGAAAACTGCTTAGGGCTTACTAAAGTTACCTTGTTGATGTTAGTTTCTTTGTTTAAATTTACTATGCTCTTATTTTCTAATGGATTAGTGTTTTTTTTCACTTGTATTGCTTATAAATGAGTTTTTTGTATTATATTCAAATCAAATAAATTCAGTTAAGTTCACTTTTTAATGAGTATAGTAAACAACTGCAAAATATTCTGATGACTAATTTTTATGTTTAACTTAATATGTAAGTTTCATGTTTAATTTATTCTATATAAAATAAAGCAGTTAATTATCTACTTGATTATTTCTAATTGTAATCATGATATATTTTAAATAAGAACAAATTTATCATTACTTGCTTTCAATATTTATCAATTTATTTGATATATACAAGATTAGTGGGGAACTACTGCACATTTAAAAATAAAATGACAACAGGGTGGTTGTCTCTTACACTATAGTAAATGTTAGTGTTTCATTCACCAAGTTTGAAATCTCCAGAAAACATTTTAATAATTTGTGCAAAAATATTTTGCTAAAATGCATAAATTGCAATTTCTATAAGATGTTCTATCATGTGAAAATGTCATTCAAAAATTATTTAAAAAACACCAAAACTACAAATGAAAAATTAACATGTTAGAATAATGCAGTAACTCATAAAGTTAAAGCTACTGCACTTCTATCCACCCTGTTTATAAAGAGTAAAACTAACTAACTAATGAGCCCAATGATGAACCAGTCAACAAAATTCACTAATTGCACAGTTGCATTTAGGATTTTTAAAATAATTGCTTACTTATAAATGTTTCAAATCTTGATTTTGTATTTTCATAAAAGTTCAGCATATAATGGGACAAAATTAGTATTACTGCCTTTATATACTGCAGCAGTGTTTTTAAACATTTTAGAGGTCAATACAATCGACTGAGCAGTCTTTTACAAGATAATAAGACAATCTAAGTACCAGAAAGATGCTATCCTTAAACAGCAACTTTCATCCAGTAGATCTTTAGTGTACTAATATCTGAAAAATATGGTTTCTCAGAGATTGTGATGAAGAAAAAATATTGTTTTCATTTTATGTGTTCAAGTGAATCTTTGCACTAGTTCCTGTTTACTCCAAAACAGTCAGTTGTGTATATGCTGTTCAATCAGGTTTTGTAAATTATACACTTCTAATTAATACTCATTGTTCCCATTTGTGGTAAAAGGTATTAAAAGCCAAGCCACATTCATATAAACATGAGAAACTATAACTGTGTTTTGATCTAAACTTTAAGACAAAATTTCCACAGCTGTTAAGATGTGTTATATATTTTTAAATACAAATAAATTATGCATTACAACTTTAAAAAAACAAGATTGTGTTTTGATCCAAATCTAAATACAAAATCTTCACACATGCTAAGATATGTTAAACACTGTCAAATAATACATACAGTGTTACTAATTCTAGCTTCAGAAACCAACAAATAGGACTTACTGCAGGAAATGCTGCTTTTTGTCGACTGTATGGTCTATTCCATGTATCACAAAACACATCTTTTTGAGGATGTGGTGCCATCTATTGCAAGGAAAATGAACAATACACTTTACACATTTGTAATGAAAATATATTTTCGTACAAAGAAAAGAAACAAAAAACGTAATGATGAAACAGTATGCAATATTATAAGCTGGGATGTAAACAGAAATCAGAAAGGTCAATCTTTCAGTCACTTATTAACTATACTTACAAACATTTACTAAAATAATAAATAATTTAGTTTTTCCAGTTTACAAATATACCAAACAGAATAATCTTATTCAATAGCAATAGGTATAAACATAATTCCCCATCAGAGTGGAAATGGAATATGCACACCATGCATATTTAACATTCTTTTGCTTTAATAATAATAATAATAATAATAAAGCTAATTAACAATGGAATGTTTATGATTAGTAGCAAATTTAGTGGAGACATTATAATGTACGCTCCATTTTATATATTAAGAATTTGATTTCACTGTGAACTGTCTACATATGTGTGTGTATGTTTTCATGTAGCAAAGCCACATTGGGCTCTCCTGCTGAGTCCATTGAGAGTCCCATGATTTTAGCATTGTAAATCCGTACTTACTGCTGTACCAGCAGGGGACAAATTCTTTGTCTTTTACTACTTCTTAGAATACATTAAATGATGTTTCCAGGGCTTTCTGAAGTCATTTTAGCAGACTATGCACACAGACTTGTTGGTTGGGTTTCTTTTTACAACAAAGTCACAACAGGTAATCTGTTGTGTTCAATGAGGGAAATGAAACCCTTGATTTCAGCAAATCCAAAGACTTACTACTGTCCCAGTGAAGGATCAGATTCATTGAAGAAAACAAGATGACACTTATTACACATGCTATGTTTATAAGTTATCACAATTCACGCAACAAAATGTTGCACTTGTAAAAATCATTAAACCTTTCCAAATGTGCAATTTAAATCTCTATAAATCAACTGCGCATAAAGTGAGAAAGTAAAGCCAAATGCTAGGGACCATGTTCATGACAATGTTTGTTTGTTTTAAATTTCATATAAAGCTACACGAGGGCTATCTGCACTAGCTGTCCCTAATTTAGCAGTGTAAGACTAGAGGGAAGGCAGTTAGTCATCACCACCCACCACCAACTCTTGGGCTAATATTTTACCAATGAATAGTGAAATTGACCAACACCCATTAAGAGATTAGTCCATAAAATAACAGTTCTTTTAGTAATCATCATCAACTTGTCAAAATTTTAAAACAGGAATGGAGATGAATTACAACTGCTCGATGACACTGAGAGCACACCTTACAAAAAGTAGCAGGTATTGAAGCCTAATGTACAGTACAATATCCCTAGGGGAATCTACTCTCCAGAACTACACATCTTATTTCTTTTGATAAGACAGTATACATAACTTCAAACATGATTTTACTTTTAAATACTCTGATGTATTTATTATGGAAAGACCAGATAATGCTTAAAACTCTTTCTAGTAAAAAGAAGTTAAATTTCTTGCAAAGTGATCTGGTATCTCAAAATCATCACAGGAATCACTGATGATTTCAATATGCATATGTTAAATTAAAAGCCTCCATAAGTATAGTTCTAAAACCTTTTAATTATTCCTGAGGTTTTATTCTTCAACTAACTGAGCTTTATAATAGGTTATAGCCTAGATATATAAAAATTCTACATACTTACTTTTAATGGATTGATTTTCTTGTCCATTCTACCTTCTTCTATGTCTTTGACTTCTTCTCTTATAACTTAAAATGTTTAAAGAAAAGTTAAAATAAACACCTACTTAATTCCATAAGGGTGTATAAAATACTGAGTTAGCTAAATTTCACAGCAACTGTAAATTTTGTTCCTCAAGTATCTAATTAAAAAAATAAATTCATATTCAAGAGAAGTAATCAGTTGAACTGATAAAATCTGATGTTTTTAATATCCAGTTTTCAAAAATAAATGTCTAATAATTAAGTTAACTTTCTCACTACAAGTAGATCAAAGTGTGAATTTAGAGTTACTAGTCAGGAGGCAGATCTTGAAAACACCTCTGGAAATAAAGACGTTTGACATTTTTGGCATTACTGTCCTTAAATGTGTTTCTTATATTTCTGAAAATGTGTACAATAATATAATTGTATTCTTGTCAGAAATTAAATCCAACAAGGAATACCAGATTCAGCTTTTTGTCAAAATTGCAATTAAATTGAGTTGATGTTAAAGATAAAACAAGGTTCACAACTATTGTCAAACAGAAATTACCATGATCATTTTGCCCTCAATGTCCATGCAAATGAAGTTTCACGAAATAAAATGCCATGGGTAATTCTCTTCTCTCAGTTGTGGTAATATCATATATTTATTGTAGATAATACTATAGACTGGGTTGCACACACGTGTAGAAAGAACAACAAAAACATATACATTAACAATGTTAACTGAAATGTCTGCTAATGTTATTTCTTTGGTTATGTGGATTTTTGCACCAGTTGCTAGAACAGAAACAAGCTACAGTACACTTCAGAAGGCTCTTTGTGTGTGTACATTGCATGAATTATGATTACTACAGTCACAAGTTGACTGCTAAGTGCACAAAGTTCCCTGCAACACAGATATTAAGGCCAAGTGATGTGATGTGATCAGCTGCAGCCAGTGATGGCCAAGTGGAGCATGATGTTACAAATCATATGAGTAGAGTGAATGGAATGGACACACACACAGTGTGTGTGGGGCTTGATTGAACCCAGGTTAAGAACCACTGCTCCAGAGCATTAGAGAGAATTTCTCCACTCTTGGAGAAGTGAAGTTGAGGGCCCTCCTACTTTGTCTCTGGGTATTTTTTCCCAAATGTTGGTAGAAATTGCACCAGTCTACGTGGGAGCCTACTTATAACACTGGTTCAGTTTTATCACTTAACTATCCTGTTGAATTAATTGTGACCCTTATTTTTGATTAATATTGGTTCAGTACATTGTTTATAGAAGAGTGCCCATTGTCTCCTTGTAATTCCAAAAGCAGAATGGTTCCATTCTGATTTCTTGATTGAGCACAGTTTTTCATGTCCTCTTTATAATTCTAGTGAAAAAGTGGAATTCATTTTCCCCATACATAATGGCATACACAATCCCATTATTCTGAGTTTGAGACAAGGTTTGTCCACTTCAGTGGCTTGGAATGCATCACTCTGCTACAGGTTGGGATATATTCATAAGCATGTGTGTGTGCATGCACATAGATAGAGAGTATGGTCCAATTATCATATCCACTACTGTGTGATATATGGGTCATGGCACTATAATTCCAACCATGAGTGTTGGAACTTCAGGTATCTGGTAGATGGATAAAGGAAGAAATCTTGGCAATTGAATAATAGCTGTAAGTATGAGAAGATAAAGTATTATTGGAAATATGCTTTTGACTTGTGAATATTTTATCATGAATTATTCATGTGCATGTCAACCAACTTGTATGAAATTTGGTACAAAAATACCTTTTTGCAGTTCCCAAGTAGGGAGATGCAGTTTTCTGTTTTTCTGCATAGAAATGTTCCATTTGCCTGTGAATATTGGCCTCTTTAATTTTTTATTAACTATTAATAGAAGCTTGGTCATCTTGACCAACCTTGTAACCATGAAAGTATCCTTACTTTAATTTTCAGTGTGGTCTAGGTGTCTTCATGAAATATGGCAAGCTCTTAGTAAATATTACAATAATTTTGTGCATATAAAACTAGGTTTTTTATTAAGTACTTCCACTAAAGTCTTGTCCATGAATATGCAGACTCAATATTGACTATTCTAAGTGCAAGGTGATTTTTATGCTAAGATTAAAAATGCTTTTATTAATCTTACAGTTCTTAAATTTATTTGATTAACCTCTAAAAATCTCCTTAAACAAATTTGAAATATTTTTGAATAATACTTTATATTTTAATCTGATATCTTCTCTACCCTAACTCTATATATACCTGGTTGATTTGAGTGACCTTGTAACTATGTAAAAAAAAAAAGAAGGAAAAAAGCAATTTCAATTTATTTCAATTAATGTGGAATGTAGAAAAATATAATTGTTTGTCATAAATAGCTACATCTGTTTATTCTTTATTTTATTGTTTCATTTCCTTTTGAACTATGTCTAACTAATACTCTCATGAGATAAGCTCTAAGTCACATGGCAAATGTGTAGCTTAAGTTGCCATATTGAATGCCACAGCATGAGTTACTCATCAGCATATCTCATGAAGAAATTGTTTTTAATTGTCACACCTAATCTAATCTAAAAAGTATCTGATATTCACAATAAATGAAAAATATTTATTTTATTCATTTATATTGTTCATTTTGATTCATTCAACTTGTACAAGAATTAAAATTTTTTTGCAAATATTAACTTTGCTATGAAATCATTTGAGTATCTTAACAGCTGAATAAAACAACTGAAACATAAGTACGATTCCTTTGTTATCAAAAATTTCTTAAATTTGTCAAAAAAATTGTGCTCTAAGTTTCAGAACTAGTTTGCATACAGGACCAGGAATTCCTAACTTTTGATAAATGCACCTAATCCCTGAAGAAGGGCCTTCATGAAGAGATGGAATTCTGGATGAGGTGGTGGAAGAGGAACTCATACCTTAGTCGACTTCTGACTTAACAACCCCTCAAGATCAAAGAATGATCCAACCTAAGGAAACTATGAAATTTAATAAAGCAATGTTTGAGGTTCCTTGGTCACATAACGACCCTTAAAAGAATTTCTTGTGTTCTTGTCTGAAAGGCATGAGAGGTGTGAGTAATGCCAATATGCCCAGAACAGAAAGAGCCATGGGCAGTGGGAAAAGGACAGGTAAGAGTTGAACTTCCTGTTCCATAGCATGGAGCTAGGTGGGAGTCAGAGTGCCCAACTGAAATACACGAAAAATAAAAAATACCTAGAGTGATGACGTGTTGAATTGGAGAAAGAATTGACGTTTCAGCACTGAGATTAAAGCTTGCTCTAGTTGTTTTTGAAAATAGAATCAGGATGTGATGTTTTCACAAGTGACAAGATGGTACTACAGTAACTAGTAGTCTGTGGAATGGGGTGCAGAGTGTGATGGAATGTAGATGATGAGAAAAAGCTTGTAACATAAGGCAGAATCCATGGGATTGTAACATAAGGCAGAATCCATGGGATTGTAACATAAGGCAGAATCCATGGGATTGTAACATAAGGCAGAATCCATGGGATTGTAACATAAGGCAGAATCCATGGGATTGTAACATAAGGCAGAATCCATGGGATTGTAATATAAGGCAGAATCCATGGGAAGCAAATGGAAGTTTGGATGTAAAAACCTCGTACTGCAATACCTGCCCCTTGAATACAGAAAATACTGATAGTTGTAGTATGCTACCACTATGGCAGTGTGCAGATAGGAGCCTACTACAACAAACTTGGACATGCACAATCCCAGTGAAAAAACAAACAAACTGTGAATTCAGATTGAAGGAATGAATAATTTCTGAGCCTTAAAGAACCATGACATTGATACAAATGAAAAAGATTAATAACTGGATGCCAATCTCCATTCTGCTTGGCCCAACAATCAACAGGAATAAAACCATGAAAAAACTAGCATATCTCTCACTACCCCCAGATCAACAAAATTCTGACAGCCTTAATACCAAATTCCAAATCCTGAGAACATGCAGAAGATTGAATCCCTATAGGTTGAGTGGATAACAGTGGTGAAAACATGAAGTGAATAAGTAAACCTGACTCAAGAACCTGTTGTGCTCCTGGATCCACATCTAAAGCTACTACCTGTTCAGAAATTTTTGGAATCAAGCCCCAACAGACCCTGAAGGCATACAGTAATCACCAACACTGCTTGCAGTGATTTGCTTAAGCAGCAAAACCAAAGGATATAGATATAATCTATTTTGAATATCAATGTATCTAGAGGATTATGTTGGGAGGTCAGAACTATGAGACCCCTGTAGGAGCCAATAACATTTGAGATGCCAACAACAAGAGATAAATGTATAAGCCAACAACCAAACCAATATGCATGCTAACAATGGTTCCAGCTCATCATCATTGAAGTTGGTAATCCTGAGAGGCCCCCAGCAAAGTGAAGTGAGGGGAAAAAATATTATATTTTAGAGTTGTAATAACTATGCAGATTTACAATGTCCTACCAGGGGATATTGATCTATTTAGGTTAACCAGAAATTCTGCCTTAGATCCCAAAGATTTGGAAACAGATGTATTATTGGAGAGCTTGAAAATGGTTTTACCTAGCTGTGGTGTACACTAAATAATGAAGTTCCAACAACTGTGTCAGAGAACACATAACTGATAAGTAAACCTCCTAGCATGAACTAAAATATCTATGAATGGAAAGAAAACTAAATATTTTATTCCAGAGCTTCCATTCATCAAGAAAAGTGCACATTATAAGCAACCAGGAAAAGATCCAAGCATTACACTCTTGATGAAGCCAACAGAAGAAAACAAATCATAGGCAGCTTATCCAAGAGTGACCTCCTTTTTGTTTGGAATGTCATTTAAAGACTATGTTTATTACTATTCATTGGGACAACATTTGGTCAAGTAAGTTTGTATTGTTAGAGCAAAGCAAAATTGTGCTATCTCTAGCATCCACTATATGGAATCAAACCCCAGATTCCTGCTTTGCAAGTACACAAACTAACCATTGTTAGATTGAAAATCTAACAGAGTGAAAGAAGGTAGAAGAAAAAGCATATCTAAATTCTCTCCAGAAAGTCAAGGGTTGCCCTCATTTAAAGAGTGTGAGATAAGGTATGTTTTGGAAGTATACACTTTTGGTTCATTTGACCTTTTATCCCATAAAATCCTTAAAAAGATCTAAATAAAAAAAATGAAAAACGTGTCTGGGTATATTAGAACATTCCTACCAAGTTCTAAGTCAGTCTGCCAAAAAATGAATTAATAATAGTTGGTTAAAAAGTGTTTTAAAGAAAAAACAGCAGAAAAACAGACATGATGATATAAATTTGGTTAATCACTACTACTTAAATTATATTTTCACTTTATAACCATAAACTGTGTATGTGCATTTCAATAAAAAAGATATAACTTGCCAATTAAAGCTTCACAAAATCGATCTAGTTCTCTCTTGTCCTCTGATTCTGTAGGTTCAACCATAAGTGATCCAGGGACAGGCCAAGATACAGTAGGGGCATGAAATCCTGTAATGTATAAAAATCATAGCTGATGAGAATTAAAAGTGTTAAAATAATCTCTTTCATATTTCTGTTTTATTTAATCTTTCAATTTATATCTAAATATACAAAGATGATCAAATTACATTTGCTTTAACTGTATTTGATTGGATTAAAAAGATAGAAACATAAGATTTAAGCAAAAAAAAAAACAAAACAAACAAACTATTTTGTTTCTTATACCATATTTTAAGTGTTGCTATTGGATGTTCATAAAAACCAACAACAAAAAAATATCAGCACACGAGAAACTATCATCACAAATTTTTAAGAAGCATAAATAAAGAACCAAAGCTTGTTTTTATCTGATAACAAGCAAACCATAGTACTAGAGTTTGTATGTTATTTTTCATCAGTTCTCTTCTTTTAAGCCATTAACTATAACATACATAATATACATATATATTAAACTTCAGACTGTTTCACTTTTAACTTAACATCAAATACAATATTCTGATCAACATACTAATAAATGAAATTCCATTAAATGTCATTTATTTATTTAGTGTAAATTGCAACACTATGTATCTCTTTTTTAGTAACACAAATGCAGATGTTACACACCTTTTCTTTGTAAAATGTAAGCACTACTTCATTACTTTACTAAGGTTTCAAATAAAAACCAAATATATCAACTGATATTCTACAAAAATGTCTTCATTTAAATAATTATTTCTATTTGATGTTTTGTTTTCATGCATATTTGTAATTGATTACGAGTTAGAGAGCTTCTTTCTCTCCCTAAAATGTCAAACACTTGTTAAAATTATTACAAAATAAGTATGCAAGCAAAATATATATATAAGAATAACTAATATTTTTACACATATTAGAAGACATATTAGTTTGTACATACAATTATTATAAAATTTAACAATAATACAAAACCTTTTTTTCTTATAAATTTGGCCTTTAGGTTTGAGTTAAACATTTGGGATTTTATGATTACATTAACTGCTGTATTTAGACTGAAATGCAATGCTTTACTGAACTTAAAAACAATATGATAACAAGTTAGAGAAAGTTAAAATTTTATATCATACAATTTTTGTTGCAATATTTAACTAATGCATGCTCATATTTTCATAATATCAACTAACTAATCCTAATCTCCAAATAAAAAAACCAGAATCAAATCAACCTACCAAAATCTTGAAGTCGCTTAGCAATGTCCATAGCCTCTACATTCGTAGTTTTCTTGAATTCTCGTACATCAATAATGAACTCGTGAGCTACCATACCTATAAAAAAGGTAATTACAAATCTCTTAAAAATAATTTTCAGCTACTTTTATTCTTTACAGACTTAATAGCCATAGTATATCAGAATCAAAATGATATAAATTAAAGATAGTGAAAATGGTTGAACACAAACATTTACATTCAAATTTGTTCGTATTCAGTGGAAAAAAAGGCAGGTTTTATTTACATAAAAACTTTAAGATATGCATGTGACTTATTCTAAAGTGAAAAATATAATAATATTAAAATATCTTAACTTGTTTCTAGATCTTGGAATATAATTCTTTCTTTTGATTCTTGTAATTTTGTTAGCATAAAATAAATATCTTATGAAACTAGTGTAGAACCAACAGATCTTATAAAATAAATGTTCAATTTTTAAAAACCTATAACACTATAAACTTCAAAAGCTATTACAAAATAGCAAACTGAATACATACCTATAATTATAAGCCATAAAATATATTTATAGAGTCTACTGTAATTTCTAGTCATAGCAGAAACTGTTTGTGGTGATAGCATCCAGAAACGGGGAATATCCCATCTATAAATAAACAAATTAATGCTGCCAAGTTGAATGCTCATACCCCCATCATACTTCTCCTCACCTCATTGTTTTCAACCAGTTGTAGGAAGACAATTACCCTCAAAAGTTCTTTATGTCAAAAGTAGGAATAAAATAAAGCCACCCTGAAATATTTCTACTAAAAATTATTTTTCCTAATCTCAACCGTTAAAACTTCTAATAGTTCCTAAAGTAGGAAAAATAACAATAGATCCACCCTAATCATTCTATTATAGGTTACTCCCAAATTCCACCCTTTTATAAAAATATGACTGTTTTAAATGATAATTTAAAATATCTTAAAACAAATTACACATCTTACTTCAAAATGTGTAGTTCCTCTGTAGTAAAATTTACTCAGGATAGCCGAGACAGGTTCAGCAACTTGAAGTTTTGTAAAGAATTGTTTGTTACAAACATTTAAAAATCTTTATAGTCAGGATGTAATGACACCTTTTAGCATTTAAAATGGAACAACACTATTGGGAATAAGTGTACCAAGAAATTGAAAATAAAATGCTATTGTTTTATCAAGAGTAATCAGCAGAGATGCCAACTATTTCAAATGACTGAGCATAATAACTGTAGACAGGGCTCTTTATCATTTGCAGCTACTAGGCCTAACCAATGTCTCTAAGCTGTTTATTATTATTATTACTATAACTATTATTATTTATTACTGCTATAGATTGCTCATTTATGACTGTGTTTTGTATATTTAATAAATAAATTTAAAAAAATTCTTTTGAAATTATGTTTTTTATTTAGTTCAGTGTAACAAACATACTGGTAAAACAACATTGAACATGCACAAACAGTAAGTAGAAAATCCTTTGTGTAAGGACTAGTTTATATCATGTTTATGACACTTATTGTAATAGTTTTGCAGATGTTGCAGCCTTTGCTTTCATGAGAATGTCTCTGGATGGTTGGGTGTTATAACAACATTGTCCATTTGACTGCATACACAACCATATTTTTTTGCTATATCAGAGTCTGGGAACATTTTTCTGAATAGATGTCCTGCATGATCAGCTACAGATAGGGGTAGATTATGAGCTATGACGAATTGTGTGAACATCACTTCTGCACTTATGGTTTTATATTCTGAATTCTTACTTATAAATGTCGTTATCTGCATCATTTTTGTCTTTGCCTTTTGTTGATGAGATGCCAATTTTGTATGTCTGGAACAACTGTTTATCCCGCCATGCACCACAGAAAAATCGATGTGACAAACTGTACAAAACGCATGACTGTCATTGACTTTTGATGCAATGACTGAATATTTTGCACTATACTCTTTCCTAAATTTTTGATTCACAGTTTTAGTCCTTTTAGATTTGCCAGAAATAAGATAATCTGGTGAACAAGGCCTTTTTTTTTTCCATCTTGTGAACGATTGCATTGGTGTTTCTATACCGCTTACAAAATGAGAAATATCAATCTATCGCGAACGCTGATTGGCTGACAAGCACTGATGACGTAACTATGGATTCCCCCACATACCCAGTATGGAGAAGTACTGCACTAAAACTATTGGTAGATGTTGGAGATACAAATATTTTTTATTATTTCAAGCATAAACATGATTATTGCAAGTAGTCATTTGGACTATGTCTTTTATTTATTATCAAAATTTATTTGTATCTCACTAAAAAGTTTCTTTTCACCCCTTTCAAGAACTGGGGAAACAATTTATCACTTTATTGTATAGGCCTAAATAATATATAACAATTTGGAAGTTGCAACAAGTTGTAATATTTGTCTGTACGAGCTTATAGTCCTAATGCATACACCAAAATCATAATGATTGGCATCTCTGAATCAGTTGTACTTTGCTGTTTACAAGATTAATATACAAATTTAAATAACTGACATGGACATGACCATTATTACCTTTTTCTGTTACATGTTCTTTTAGATATATTAAACTTAGATTGAAAGCTCCCACTGAAATGTCCACTACTTGTTTATATACCCTGTTCCTTAAAAGTAATGTAACTATTACATAGAGAAATAAATAATACTTTTTTACATTGGATGCTAGTAAATTTGAAGTTTAAAATATTTATTTCTACATTTATAAAAGTATCGAATAGGTCATTGAAACTTTGATTAAACCTTTCAGTTTTATTTTATAATGTTGTAAAATCATAAATGGAAATGGAACTTACTATATCCAAGGTATTTAAATAATTTAAACATTCCAAAACCAGAATGTTGTTCTTAACCCCAAAATAGTTATCTTGATCATTTGAAGACACTTTTCAATTTTTCAAATACAAAATCATAAATATTTTAAGAACAACAGATACAGATTTAGTAACTGTATTTAAAGAATAAAGAATTAGTTATAAATCTGAACTTATAAGGATTTTACACAATTTTAGAATTGCACATAAAAATGGCAATTAGAGAAAAAAATAATTTACATGCATATTCCACTTTTCTATGTTAGAGATAATATTTTTCTTTAAAGCACTTTTGGTAAATGTACCTGTATTGTCAATTTGTTTTATCCATTCACTATGGGCTCAGCATAACATACGAGTTTGTCTATACATTTTCACAGTAACTCTTGATACAGCTTGTGTATCTTCATAAAATTTGGTAGAGTTTTAGTAAAGATTAGATATTTTATGTACATAAAAAATCAAATTTTTTAATGAAATGTTTACTACAGATTTCTTTGTGAAAAGATTGAGACTGTTTTATTACTTGTCTGAGTGCAAAGTGATTTCATACTATGATTAAAAAATATTATTTATTCCCAAAATCTCAAATATTAATTGTGTAATTTCTAAAACCTCCTAAACATATTTCAAACATTTGCTTTCACTAAGACTTTATATTTCATTATTTTCTATACCCTAACTATGTGGGGTTTGTAAATTGACCAGCCTTACAACCATAATAAAATAATTAGGAAATACATAGATGATATGATTTTTTTTTGCTTGGTAGAATGACAACATAGTATACCACAAAAATACAAATGTTTAATCTAAGTAGCTTAAGTCTCATAAATTATATATTTATATGTATTTATTATATTGACCTCCCAGTTATGCCTAGCTAACATTATATAATTTTATTGATGCAATGCTCCTTTAATCTTCTCTCTCTTGGCTGTATTTTAGTGAACTAGTATTTTGTTATGCACAGTCACATTTCAATTATTATACAATATGTAAGCATAAAGATTATTATCATTATTTAGAAGTAAATTATTAAACTTATTTTCCTTAAAATATAGAACAATAAATAAAGCAAACAATTATCTCTTTTTCCCTATAACCTTTGTACTCAGTTGCCACTGGACATAGGCTGCTAAGCCTTTTAAAGTTTCACACATGAAGGAGAGGACATCAGTTTTTTTTTTTTTTTTTAGGTTTTATACACAGAGTTGAATAACCAAAAAATCATAAATAACTAACACTATAGACTTTCACTATAATTTATTAAGTTTAGTAACTAAGTTGTATTTAAGTTTGAAAATATGAAACTGAGCAGAATAAAGACACAACCTATCTTCTTGAAATCGTGATTCAAAAGAACATGGTAGTCTTTTCACAGATTAAAATGGCTGGGAAAACCACTAGGGTGACATTCTAAGCTTCTGATTAGTTATATACACTTACTTCAATATATGACATGCGAATAAGGGACTGTTTCCAAAAGTGGAAAGAGGTGAATGGGGTCCATTGTGTTTGATTCAGTACATAAGCCATATCTTGGCAAAATAAAAAAATAAAAGGTTCTTATTTTATATTCTAGCTTGATAATATTAGTAATTTGAATCCCTAATTTGTATTAAACTAGATACTTAGAATTCTGATATCACAAATATCTAATTTTAAACAGTGCTGCATGTAACATAGCACATGACTCACTAAAATCTATATTTAGGTGTGTTGTTTTAATACCTACTTTTAAGTTAAGAAATTAACTCATACATTTAACATTAAAGTTTGAATTATAATTACAGTTTGATTCCAAACTTATTGACATAAATTGTCAAAATAGTAGTTCAGTAAAATTTTGATTGCAACTCAACAAACAATATGATGTGGCCTTTGACCTATGATTTATTGTGAAAGAGATAATTAAGAGTTGCACATACAGTGTTTTCCAAACAAAACCAAACTTGCAACTTGCTTCATTAGTTTTTGTTTTGCATTATTTTATTTTTGAAAATATTAAAACAAATATCTATCTTGTATTGAGATAGGTTTAAGTTCCTTAGATACTTTTTGCTGGGATTTATGAAATGTAATTTCCATTCAAAAAAGAAAGAAGGAAGATAGTGCATTTTTTTTAGTTAGTTTAATAATATAATTAATACTTTTGTTCAGATATTTTATTATTTCACATTTATTTTGTTTATCATAAAATTCTAAATTCTGTTCCATTGTTTAAGACCTTTTAGACTTTATTTAAAACTTTGTCATCTGTTTAGAAAAGGGTTTGGTTTGAAATTTTTGCAAAACTACACAAGGGCTATCTGCATTATTTGTCCCTAATTTAGCAGTGTCAGACTAGAGGGAAGGCAGCTAGTTATCACCACCCACTGCTAACTCTTGGGTTACTTTTTCAACAACGAATAATGAGATTGACCATCACATTATAACATCACCATGGCTGAAAGAGTGAGCATGTTTGGTGTGAGTGAGGGGATTCGAATCTGTGATCCTCACATTGCAAGTTGAGCTTCCTAACCACCTGGCCATGCCAGGCCTGTGGTGGTTGGGAGTAATCTATAATAGAATGATTATCATTATCTATATTAAGAACTGTTAGAATGTTCATGGGTTGAGGTTGGGAAAAAGAATTTTAATAGAAATATTTTAGGGTGGTTTTATTTTATTTCTACTTTTGACTAAAGACTTTTTTTAAGGGTAACTTAAAACTTTAACTGGTTGAAGACAGTGAGGGGTAGTAGAAATTGAGATGTTATGGGTATAAGCACTCAATTCTCACCCTTAATTGATTTTCCATGCTTGCCAATTAGTTTTTCATCCATTAGATGGGATATCTTCAATGCTTTTGGATGCTATCACTACAGACAATTTCTATTATGGTGACTGGAAATTACAAAAGACTCAATTAAACATTTTAAGGCTTATCTTGTATTAAAGACCATTACTGTTTTGTGGTGCTCATTTTTATCACCAATTAACATAAATGATATGATAATAGTTTTGAAACTATTTCTTTCATTATAAATAAACACACACACACACACACACAGTATGAAAAAATAATTATTTCATTGCATTTTGTCCTGCTGATAATTATCCTTTTGCAAAAGTTGATGATATGATATTAACAAGAAAGCAAGTTGGTATGCTGACTGTAGGGAAAGTAATAATACTTCAAAATAAACAAACAAAAAACAACTTTAAAATAGCAAAAAATACCATTTGTTCCTCTGTAAAGAATTTTGTAGTATTTCTCCAATTTTCTGCTCATATAATTAGCATTTAATATGGCTATCTCAGTAGCATGACGAAGTCCACTGGGTCCCATCATCTTTATGTAAGCCCAGGAGATCGGGAGAATGGCTGATGAGCCCCACGGAGAAGCACTTACTACACCAAATGGTTGTAGGTTCTGTCCAAGACCGTATAGTGGATCAACAACAGGATGAGATGGCAAAAATGGTGAAAGATGGGCTTTACTGAAATATACAGATATGATGGAATAAACACAAGTTTACATTAATAAAAATTTAGATAGAATTTGTTAAAACGTATGGCACTTTTATACCAATGTTTAATCAACACATTTATCAGAAAAAACACTTAGCTTTTTCTGAATGAAGACCAATAACACCATGTAACACAAATTTTGTTCCTGGATAGTATGTGCTATTTCTTAATTGCTTATGTTGTAAAAGTACAGTAAATGGCCATTATTCCCTTCAAACTTTGCTTTTGTGACCTGGATAATAAAATTTAGAAATTAACCTATTTTCAGTGTAAAAACAGGCAAATTTGCACACTTTCATTTACATAAGGTCTGAATAAAACAACATATGAATCAAGATTTACATGTATTTATACTAAAGTTATACAAAATTGAACAAAAATGTTTAGAAGTGAGTAGTTTCTCGAGATTTGCCACTGTAATGTAGATCATTTTCACGTATTAACCCCCAACTATAGTCTCCTATCAAGTTTTCATTATATGCTCTTTGGTAACGGCATTCAAAGTCCAGTATATGTTGGTGGAAGCACTCACCTTGCTCTTCTGAGTATGCCCCCATGTTCTCCTTGAATTTATCAAGACAAGCGTCAAGGATATGGACTTTCAGGGACATTCTGCAGCCCATTTTGCTGTAGTTCTTCACAGCCTCAATCAGTTCCACATAATTTTTGGCCTTGTGATTGTCCAAGAAGCCCCGAAGCACTGCGACAGAGCTGCCCCAAACTTTTTTCCTTCCTAATGAGCTTCTTGGGGAATTCTGTACACTCCAGGATCTTCTTTATTTGTGGTCCAATGAAAACACTTGCTTTGATCTTTGCCTCAGATAACTTAGGGAAGAAGTCTCAAAAGGTACTTGAAGGCTGCAGACTCCATATCAAGAGCTGTGACAAATTGTTTCATAAGACCCAATTTTATGTGCAATGGTGAGAACAACATCTTCTGGAGGTCCACTAGTGGCTCACACTTGACATTGGGCCTCCACATACATAAATTGGTACATTGTAGCCAGTGCTTCCTGTTGTAGTGTGCTGCAGTGTCCCTGCTGTCCCAGAGGCATAGATGACAGGGAAACTTGGTAAAGCCCACTTGGAGACCCATCAGGAATGCCACCATTTTGAAGTCTCCGATAACCTCCCAGCCATACTCATCATACTTCAAGGCTTCTAGCAAGGTCTTGATGCTGTTGTGTTCCTCTTTGAGGTGCACCAAATGAGCCAGGGGAAGAGATGGATACTTATTTCCATTATGGAGCAGCACAGCTTTGAGGCTTGTACAACATTCTAGAAAGTTCTTGAAGATTCTTATAAGTTTAAGAAAATTCTCTATCAGCTACTCAGCACTGAATCTATCTGCAATGTTCTGGAAAATGGGTAAATTTGAAAATTTCATTACCCAGGTCATAAAAGCAAAGTTTGAAGAGAAAAATATGTCTTTTCCATTTACTTTAGGCATAAGGAATTGGAAAATAACACTTTCTGCCCAGGAACAAAAAAAAATAAATTTTGTTACATAGTGTAATCTAGTATTACTGTGGAAAGTAGATGAAAATTTGGGATCCTAATATAACAAGAAAAACGAAAAATAGTGTCAAATACAGATTACTGTATCCATCCGAAAATAAGATCATTTATCAAAGAAATGAAATTGGCTTCTAATATGGTAGCAAGCAATCAGTACAAATACTCAGACATAGAATTGATTGTACGATTATATTTTATTTATATAAATAGTAGTGTAGTTTATAAATAAAGTAACAGAAAGTACTCTTCCCTGAAAAAACTAAAGAGAATTTGTACAAGATGAAAAAAACAAAACATCAATGATTTATATTAAAATACTTTAATCTTTTGATTAAACACAAACATGAGTTAATTATTGGTTTTCTTTACTATGAATTATTTTTAATTAACTCACAGGTAAAGTATATTTTTATAAAATAACTTAGAGCAACAAAACTCAAGAATTTAAAGCAAAGTGGTGGAAAAAGATTTACAAAAGATATAGTTATAAACAGATTCCATAAGTTTCTGTTCTAAAAAAAAGTAAACCCAAATGAAGACAAAATCATAATACTCAAATCATAAAAATATCATACAAACACCTATTAATCCATCAGAAAACTCAAATTCAATAAAAAATAACAACAAAGAATACTTTATGAATACTTCTACAGTGAAACAAAACAGAAACTTATCTCTGAAGAGAAGGAAACAAAACTGAGGAAAAGTTACATATTTCCTACAATATAGCTTAAAATACAAAACAAAAATAATAGAAAAACAATACTTTCGTTGTCTGTACCTTGATAAGTTTTGAAGAGAAAAGGTTGTAATTACATGGAATTAAATAACGTTGCAGACCAAAACAACTGTCATAAAAAACCTAATGGTTTGGATTTCTTTTTTTATGTACATGTACAAAATTAGTAAACTTATTAAGCAAACAAGAAAATAATTATTAGTATATATAACAAAATACTGTCCAAAATATCTGAAGAATTAAGTGAATCAAAATCAGAGTTATGATATATAAATAAAATAAAAAAGCATCATGTAAAAATCATTGGTACAAATGCCATTGTCAGTCCTATCTTTCAACTCAAAGTCATAATAGTTACCGCATGTGGTAATAACATGCATGTGTTGGAGACATGCCATTTATCAAACATAATCAATTGCTGATGGTAAACTAGCCAATAACCACAGAAAATAAATTAAGGATACAGAGCCAAGTAGTTACATCCACAATGTTGCCAACTCCTGCTGCCTTTCCTTGTATGCAGCCAATTATGAGATGCAATTACTTTTATTACAGTTCTTACAATTCTTTAAGCAGAACTGAAATCACCATAAAATTTTTACTCTGTGAAACTTCCAGCATCTACACTTACACACACAAAAAAAAAAAAACAGAACTAGATGATCTTAAAAAGAACTACAAGCCTACCTTAACAGTTCTTATATACTCAACCTCCTCAATTCCTCTTCAAGATTTATTCAAGTATTACATGTAAAAGCAAAGACTAACTTCAAGTAACTGGTTTGTCTTTCTGTCCCAGTATACTGAATAGATGTATATTTTCAAAGTTTGCAACTTATAAACTAAGAGAAACCAATAATGTCTAATGTCTCCACAAGTTTTTTCTAAAATCAAGTTTATTTTTTAAAATACTTTTGTATTTATTGTAAGAGTGTGAAAAACTGATTTAATTGATCATCTTTATATCCATCATTTTTCAGTTTATTTATGATTAATAAACCATTATCCATGAAAGATTTACTATTGTTATAGACTCCCAAAACCTTTTTTAACTTGGATATAATAATACCTTTTACATCATATAGGCAATAACATTATTAAGGATGGGTAAACCAAGGATAGGAAAATTCCCTTTTTGTTATCAAAAATAGTAAACTGTACTTTGCCTTCTACAAAATCAATGTCTAAATCCAAATAATTAGTATGAACATTATTACCATTGGTTCTTTTTATTGAGTTATTTTGGGTATATTAAGTTTGGTGTACAGTTCAAGTTGTTAATGGAAATTATATTATCTATGTAACAGAAAGTGCAAATGTGCAAGTTAGGACTTAATACCTGCTTCAGAAATTATTTTTTCATTAGAGAACAGATACAGGTTGACCATACTTTAAAAAAAATGCTCTCATTGAAATACGTACTGTTTGTTCATAAACTTGTTTGTTAAAAGTAATATAACTCTTATAAACACTAAAATGAGGTTATTTTTACATTGAATTTCAGTAAATTTATATTTTTTGAAGATTTATAATGGTATTGAAGGAAATGGTAGTGAATCTGAACTTTTTGAGGATTCTTCTGCAATTTCAGAATTACATATCAAAATGGTATGATGGAGTAACCTGTACATATATTCCATTTTTTTAATGGCTTTATTTAAATTAGTAATATTTTTCTTCAAAGTACTTCATGTAAATGTACTTTTGATATTAAGTTCATTAACTGAAATTTCTGAGTATAATTTTTCTTTTTATATACAAAGTTAAAATTACAAGCAGCTTTATCAAATGAATTGTAATAAATTGTTCTTGAAATTCATGATAACGAGAAAACCCACTTGTATAGAAACTTGTATATTTAAAAACGGCTGGTATGGGTAGAGAAAGCACTAATAGAGGAGTAAACAATGTTTTGGCCTTCTTAAGCCATTGTCAGGTTCACAAACCTAACGTCAAATTAATAAACAAGACTGACAATGTCAATTCTACCAATGCTTATTTTATATTAAGTTCATTATTATTTTACAGAGTTGATTTAAGTTACCTATTACCAGTTAATGCAACTGATCATATAAGACTCATTTAATTATTTATTTATATTAATAAAAATATATAAAAAACAAAAAATCTAGTTAAATAAATTTCACATTAAAAGGAAGTATTAAAAACAGTCTCAACCATATTTTGATGATAAGCAAAAATAAATTACAGAATAAAGTCTTTTCCATACAAAAATAAAGAAATCCCAGCAACATAATAAAGTAACATCAGGATACCGGTAGTATGGTAAGAAAAATGTAAAATGTATGTTACTTGTGAAGTGGTCACATGACTATGGGAATATGTCATCTACCACACACAACCTTCTTTACCCTGTCTCTCACAAAATTAAAAAAAAAAGCCCATGACATTCCCACAATACACATCAGGGAACAGAAGTATCCCAAACAAGGCATCAGATTGTTCGTAAGTAAAATTCATTAACAAATACTGTATGAAAAGCCAGGATAATCTATCCTGTAATATCCTTCAAGGTGTACAATCTGGGTGCTAAACACAGTAACTGTTTTCAAATAAAAGTTAAATGACAGGCTAAATATTAACAATGAATGCATTAAGAGTACGAAATTTATGAAAACCAAGTAAAGTCTCATAAGAAGAACAAATTTTTGTGTGTAATTAAAACATGATTTCACAATTGTATAAAATACCAAAATAAAATGGAAGAAGAATTATTACCCAACCATCTTGCATATTTATGCATGATTAAAACAAAATTTCTACAAAATCTGAGTTTCTTTTCATGAGCAATAAGTTAAATTACAATGTAAGTGTTGAAATGGCTGTATTTATACTATCAAGAGCTGACAAAATGACATTGTACATACAATGTTCCTTAGTGGATTAATGACAAGTTTCTAACACACTTACATGTTAAAATCCATGGCTTATTTTCTTTGCACATGAAATCAACAACTACACATTAAGATTTGATAGAGTAACATAAATCATAAAACAAAGTGTTACTACAGGAACTCTTAAACAGAAAAATATAATTAGGTTAAGAAACAATGAATTAAACAGAAAGTATCTAGGCAAGTTAAAATTGTTAAAAACTGTTCTTGAAACTTACACTCCAATAGGACCAACCCCTGGTCCACCTCCACCATGTGGAATACAGAATGTCTTGTGCAAATTTAAGTGAGACACATCTGCTCCATAGTCTCCAGGCCTACATAGTCCAACCTGGGCATTCATGTTAGCTCCATCCAAGTACACTTGTCCACCAAACTCATGAACAAGATTGCACATCTCTCTAAGGATAGGAAAAAACACATATGCCATAATTCTTTAATTTCTAGCAAAACGTTCATGTTCTTTTCCACTTAACTTATTATATTCTGGTCTAGTGGTTAGTTTATTTGAATCTTTACCAACACAACTGCAGTTCTTAAGCTTATAGATAAAAGGCGTATAAGCAGTTTATGTCCAATAAATGGGTCTGATCAAAAGAATGGTGAAAATGTGAGGAGTTCATAAGTAATAAAATACCAGCAAAGTAAAATTTATATTTTTAACTATTTCACTTACAAAGGTTTACTAATTTTATCAGAAATTAAAACCAACACTGTTCACAAGTTTCTTTTAAAATAGTAATTTCATTAGAAATTACTTTCCTTCCTCTAGGAATTCTTATACATTTTAGGTTGTTCAGAAGTTTCTTTTAAAGGATCTTGTAGCTTTCAACATAATTTTCCTCACTTTCAAGGATGCCAAAGCACTACAATTATAAAATTCTAACACATAAAAATACTTTTATTGGTCTCATTTCTATAACTTCAAATTTACTGTTAATAATTTTTATAAATTCTTTGTAATAGGTAGTTGTCAGCTTTATTTCCAAAAAGTTCTTTTGGTACATGTATAAACTTCAACTTAACATGTAATTGTATGATTTAAAAGAATAAGTCTATAATGGTTTGCTTTAAAAACTTACACTGGGCTCTGATCATGTATGTATGCAAAACAAACAACTTAACTACTTCGCAATTTAGGATCAGTAATCTACTTCAGAGAGAGAAATCACAGAATATTTGAGTAGCTGATATTATATCCAAGTCAAAACTAATAATTTCATTTAACTTGTAAACTAACAATAGTTATTCTGAAATTGGCCCCAAGTCATCATCAAAGCATACATGAAACTGAGTACAGTATTGTTGGCTATTTGATCAAAAATAGCACTTATGGTTGTTTCTTACCTATATATATACACACCCTTGTGCAAATTAATTGAAACAAGATGGAAAATTACGATTTTTTTCAATTTTTTGATTTTATTTCTGAGAATCCAAAAATTACTCAGAAATTAATACATGATATGACCACCTTTATTTTTCAGAAGATCATTAATCTGCTTTGGCATTGAGTTCACAAGTTGACTGCAATCTTTACTAATTTTTGGATCACAGTACTGCCCCTCAATTATGGCCTCAATTAGCTTATCTTTCGTAGCACAGTCTTTTCCCCAAAGTCTTTCTTTACAAATTGCCCAAAGATTTTCAATAGGATTTAAGTCTGGAGAGTTTCCAGGCCAGTACAGCACTTTTATTCACGTTGTAGTCATAAAATTCTTTACAAGTTTCGACGTGTGGCACGGAGCCAGATCTTGCTAAAAAATGCCAGATCTATCTGGAAATCTCTTTTTCCATTCTGGAACAACTCTTCTCTGCAAAACTTCATTGTACTGTGGTCCTCGCATCATACCTTCTACAATATGTAAGCCTCTGATGCCACAGTAGCTGAAAAAGCCACAAAACATTTTCTTCAAGTGATGTTTTATGAACCGATTGATGAGATTCTTGAAGTTTCTCACCTGGAGATCTGTGAACATGCAGACTTCTTTGACCCTGTATGAAGAAATGAGTTTCGTCACTAAATAACACCTTCCTCCATTGTTCTTGCGACCAGTTTTTGTATTTCAGACCCCATTGATACTGTTTTTTCTTCATTGAGTTGGTAAGAAGTTGTTTTTTGACTGGTCTTCTTGCCCTTATAATGCAATTTCGAATGATGTTAATATTCCTCAAAATTTTGTCATATATCCAAAAAATAGATCGACCATACTGCAAAACAGAGCTAATGATGCCATCTATGTGAAAAAATGACTATTAAAGGAAATCAACAGGTTCAGCAAGCCTACACCGGCCACCATGCTGAAAATATTATTATATATTTTTGTTAGAGGTACAGTTTAAATTGTATTTAGATCTCTCTATTATATTCTAACCATGTTTTAAAATTCATAATTAAAATTTTTAAACATATTTTAAATATACATCATACTTCATTTCATTCTTAAGGCTTACAATATTATATGTTGAATGAACATTTTACCAAAATGTTGCACATGTCTCCCAAAGAAACTGTAATATATCTCAAGGACACTGTTGACCTGTGCCAAGATGAATAAATGGTAAAGGACAGTAAATGGGGAATAATATATTAAAAATTAACAGTAATGAAGAGGAAAAAAGTAGATGAAATTATGAATCTAACAAAAGAAACATCTTCATATATATTCTACAAAAAAAATAGTTTTACCATTTCATTGCACTGCACATTACTGATAATAGTTAGAGTTTATGATAGGGTAAAGAAAATGAAAAATAAAAATTTACTTTAAAAACTTCTGATATCTTTTCAGAAGGTTCTAGAGATTATGCAAGTGAAATATGAAACTAAGAATAAATAAATATTTTATACTTCAAATGAAAATCATTTTGCATTCAGTTTATAAATGGTTTTAAATGAGACTAAAAATTATGAAATTAAATAATTTTTGTATCAATACATAAAAATCCATCATTGCACTATTTGACAGTACACTGTTTGTATATACAATACCACTTGCAAGATCTACAGGATCATATCAATTACAACTTATTTAAATTTTTACAGAATGTACTTAATAATACACTTGTTTGTCTGTATGTTACATAAATGACATGTGCATACACACATATCTAGGTAGTTAAGTGCTGGTGCATTGTCATAACAGATAAAAACTGAGTATTATTACAACAGACTAGCAGAGATCCACTAGACATTTGCACACAGTTGAGTGTCTTTATTGCAATAGTACTTCTTTAAATACATAATAATTTTGTTTGCAGACAGCAAAATATTTTCATAATACAATTCCTTTTATACATTTTTAAGCATGTACAGCAAGAATTTTATCCATAATGAACAAGTCATTACAACTACTCTATGAATGAAGGAATAACAAAAGGTGAATGGTAAATAGTCTTTATTAAACATTTAGTATGATAACATTGAAAGTTTGAAGTTTTCAAAATGGTTTGATGTTAGATTCTTGAAAAATATTTAGTTTATTTACAAATGTTATTAAATTAAGTATAGTATAGTTTGGTCCTGACTAAACTAAAGTTAAAACAAAACAAAATGCAAGTGTTTATCTCTTTATCAAACAAAGGCATAACATTAGTTAAGGTTTTATAGGTTAAAACCTAAGTACAAGTGGACTTGCAAATTCATTTTACTATTTTACAAATCATGTAATTAAAGAAATATTGTTCAATAAAGATACTAGTTGAATAGTAAATATTTTGTGGGTCTCTGCTAGTATTATTATAATTTAGTGCTGATACATACTTATTTAACAAGTACATGAGTGAAATTCTAAAAGCAAAGAAATGAGTCAGACAGAGACATCAATAATATTTTCTCACCTGATGCCTTCCTCAAATATTCCATTTGTTGATGGATAAGTAATCATAAGACAAGCAACCTTATCTTTATTGGCAATCAACTGTTCAAGAAGAGAAAAAATAACCAGAATGAAAAGGAAGGAAAAAAAAGAAGACAATCTTATGTATACCAATTATACAGCATTTAAGCCTACCACAAAAACTAATAGATCTGTAATTGAAAGCAAGGCCACAAAACAGAGGAGTATGCTTGTTAGGAGATGAAAGTGTTCATATAACAAAAGCATACAAATGGCTATGAAACTTCAACTCTCTCACTAAGGCCTTGGTTCAAGTGGTTAACCATGTAACCATTTTGTGCTTGTTATAATAAAAAGCATTTATTAAGTGTTTCAGAATCCTCACAGTTACACCATCACTAACCTACGAGGTACAAAACACACAAGCTATATTTATAATCACAACAGAAATATACATCAAGAATAAACTATTTGAATACACAAATATAAGATGAGAAAATTATGTGAAACAAATGAATTAGTTAAATTAAAGTAAGTTTAAATCAAGTGAAGACTGTATTATTTGTAGACAAAAGAAGAATTTTTATGTACAAGGTTTCTTGTTGAGAGAAACCAGATGTCCTGTTTTTGTATTGTGCTGATAGGTAGCCTTCCTTCTAGTTTTTATAAATATGTTTATGTGCTATAACTATATTCCTTGTACCCTTCTTAAAACCTTGTACTAAGAATGCATTTATATATGAATCATTCCAATTTTCCAATCAGTCAGCTGATCCCCTTAAATATTAATGGCGAGATTATAAATTTATAATTACTTATAATTATAAATTACTCCACCAAAATCACAAAATTCCACTATAATTTGCCAGGCTGACTGACTAAACTGTGTTTCTGAGATTCAAGACAAAAGAAATTATTACTTTTTATTCTATCTTGTCAGTATCAACAATTTGAGATTCTAATTCTTAAAAAAACATAGAGAAGTGCAAATAGAAGATTAACTTCAGATACTTTCTTACCTACTCTCATACAAAGCCAGAATCCCAAGTTACAGAGGTGGAGGGGCCAGTGTAGATGCTCAACATTCAAACCAAGTGGAAAGCAATCACCAAGAATGAATGTGTGCTCCTAAATGAAAACAAATTATGCACATGGGGCACTGCACTATATCAAGAACAGATATAGCATTGTTACAAGCAGAACAAAAAGGTGCACAGAATAGTAATTTGAGTTGAGAGGTGCAGACCTTCAGATTTGAGGTGCATAAATACACTTGCAGGATATGCAGGTAAATTTTGCTTTAGGTGCTTTGTTAATTGTTCATGTGTATTTCCCATTATTACTTGCATCAAAACATTTTTAATATGTGTGCAACTTTATTTATTTAGCACATTTGATGAGTGGTATTTTCATCTCATGAATAATGTGGCTGTTTTGAACTGCAGCATTGTCAATCCACTTCATGGGTATAGTTATCAAGTATGCATTAACTCAAATAAAGGACTACTATCTACTTTTGTGAACTACTGTTCATATAAAACAATGACAGCTACTGGTATGAACATATTTGTCCATAATTTTAAAGTGGGAATTGCTGGGTACCATGTGAAACCAAGTTGATTATGGAGGCAAATACTTTTTTATAACACAATACCATATCTCTAATATATTGATACTATATTGGCAGATAAATTATTAAAAGTTATGCAAGTATGCAACTTTAATTTCCTAAATTTCATGAATATGCTGCCTTTGTGTAACACATCCTAAACATCTTCATCCAACATCATTGATTATCTATATGTTTATTCACTTAATAATAATAAAATAATTCAGTTAGGCTTATTTCTGTCAAATGTTGATAATTAAGGGTGCATTTTAAGGGTGTCTGAGAAATTACCAAATACTGCATAACATTTTTAAATGTAACACATGTACACACAGAATTTTGGAAAAATGTTAAATAAATGATTTTTTTCAAGTTCAATTTTTTGTTTTATTCACTACATTATGATGCATGGAACAGAAAAAATAATTTTTATTGACTGATTAAAATCACTCACCATATTTTTTTTCAGGCAAGAAAAAATGACTCACTTGCTCTTTCAAAAACAAAGGGCTGAGGTGCAATCCATATTAAAATATAATTGTAATAAGCAATGTAGATACCCAACCTCAAAGGGTCAGATGAAGTTCAGTGATTTATTCAGCATTAGAAGGTTAAAGACCGAAAAAACTATAATGAATATGCATGCAGACCATCTTACACATATTCAACCTAACCAAACTGTCAGTAAACTGAGTATCTGCATGGAACAACCATAGTTATGAAGAGGAAGTAACTGTAAGTCTGAAACTGGACAAACTACCAAAAACACCATAGGACCAAGAAGTACAACAAACCAAATACATCATTATAGATTTATGGCATTGTCTCAGTTCAGCTGTAAGAACAGGGCAAAATCTGTAACCATTATTAAGAGCAGAAATCATATCTCACCTAGCTGTACTTGCAGGGAAGAGACATCCTGAAACTGGAATTAATGAAAGGTGGGGCCTGTACTGCATATAACTATGGGAATAGGCCATTAATCATCCTGAACCCACTATTACAAGGAAATTTCTATGTAGGCTGGTCCAACTACAGACAACAGCTGTCTACCTGGAAAGAAGCATCCAGGAGAAAATGGAAGGTGGGAAACTAGTTTTGCCCTTTTCTCATAGAATGTATAATCAAAAGTATGTATGTATAGTAATGCAAAATGTAATGTGAAAGGGAAGAGTGCAAAGACTGAGTGAAGATTTCAGGTAAGAGCTTATAGCACCTGACAAAACACTTAAAAAAGCAGATGTCTGTCCAAATAATAGGATCCTGAACTAAAGCACTCAACTACAAGCAATAAATAACTATTAATGATGAGGTTACTGTGTGGATGAACCTCAAATTGTAGAGTATGAGGAAAAAAAATTGATTTCTGGTATTAAGAATGTAGGAAAAGAAGCCAAAGCAAATATCAACCCTGTAATTAGAAAAGAAACTAGCATGTTAATGATATAGCAAGGCAAAAACAAAGATTTAAGTTCTACATTAATGAAAATTTGGATTATAATGCACATATTTAAAAATACCAAAAAATTATTCAAAGGGTACAATGAATTGGTTTGTACATTACATATCCTTATTTCTAGAAACATCTAAGTTTACCTATTCCACAAAGTACAGAATAATAACAAACATGCATACTGACTAAACCAACTAAAAAATTATATAATCAATATATAACTTAAAATTTGTTTAAATTAACTCAGATGCTATTTAGAATTTTAAGGTGCATATTTAACAATGATGAGAAAAAATGTTGAGAAAAAGCAATGAATCAGATGCAACCAGTTGTAATGATATATAACAAAAACTATTTAAAAATACCTAGTTAAAATACTTGTTAATATCAAACTGAAAAAAACCTGCAAACTTAACTGAGTCTACAAAGTATGTACGATTGACAAATGTGCTACATGACTAAAATTTCCTAGAAAAACAAAGAAATAATCAATATTTAACTCACAATTCATCTACATTAACTCAGACAACAAAGAACACATAAATATCTAATGTGCCAAAGTCTGAGCACTGTTGGTTTGAAGTCCTTAATTCTCTCATGTGTAAAGAAAGACAAAGCTACACCTATCAAGGGTATATTCACTAGATATGAAGTACACAAGTCAAACCATTTACTATGAATATGGTGGGAGAACTGGAATGAGTGCAAAGAAAAGGGGAAAAGAACAAACTTCCACCAAAGTGAATGATGTGACACCACAACAATTGGAGCAGGAAAAAGAAAACTAGCAAAATCACCCATGCCTTAAATATTCAGAAAAACCAGAATATGTGTCACCCGATGACTTGATTAACAAGTTGTGAAAAAGAGGAAGGGGAAAACTCCTGAAGAGATGTAGTGTTACAGACCAAAAATAAGAAGGTACTGGAAAAAGAGCCTCCAAATAGTCTTCTCTTTGATTGTATTCTTCCCAAAAAACATTGCCCTGTAGAAAACAAGAAGAAATTGCCAGCTGAACATATGAATCTATTTCCTTGCAAATTAAGGCCTTATGTCCTCTGCAGATAAAGTCAAACCCAATTCCTTGGAAGTTATAATAATAGTTTTCAGGCTGTAACAGGAATTTCTGTAGTGAATATATTAAACCATGAATTTATCCTAGGATTGCTTTTTGTTATGTAAGAAGAAACAAATACTAAAAAAATCTTCAAACAATTGCATGCAAATACAGTAAAATAAAACTGTGGAAAAAAAATTAAAATGGCAAAAAAGCACAATCATAAATTGTAGTCACATTTAAAAAGACACACACATCTAAATAATACTGTGTCAATTAAAAAAGTGAGGATTTAGTGAGAATAGCAGATGGTGCTAGATTTACTAATATAGGTGGTGCAAAACTATTGGTACAGAGTAATCACATTATATGCAAGTGTTCAAGAATGGCATGAAAGTAATGGGGTATACAGACTAATGCAGTGCACAGCAAACTTTTTTCAACAATGCTTGAAAGGCAGAAGAACAAGAGAGACAGCTTGTGTGAAAGAAGGTAAGACTTTACCAGAAACATGCATTTACTGTCTCAAAGTATATAAGAATAGAGATTTTATAGTTCTCTTACGAAGGCTCAAAGATAATGACTCAAGTGAAAATAAAACAAATTTAATAATTTTAAACATAAAAGATCTTGTCAGTTAAAAGTTCTGTTTGTGTGTGTGTGTGTGTGTGCATGCTCGCATTCAAGCGAGTGTGCAGGGGGTGGACAAAAAGTGGTTCCTCTTGAAAATGTTATTTTGTTAAATGTTATATCAGACACTAGAAAAATACATAAAACTATGTAGCTTCAGAATGCACTTGATGAGACCTAATCAGATATGATCTCAAATTCTAATTTTAACACTAGCTTTCATAAATACCTAAACTTTACATGATTTTTAGTTACATTTTTTCATAAAAACTGTTGTGCACATGCTGTAGTTGCTGAGATCTTATTCCAATTAGCATACAAAATGATTAAAGAAGTTTCTCTGCAATAATCGTATGTTAGAATGAAACTCAAAACAAGCCAGTTTCACAAATTAATATTTACTCAGCATTTCCTTGGACATCAGTACTGCTTCACATTGATGTGTTATGCTTTCAATGAGTTTATGTAGATATTCCTGTGTGACTAACTGCCATACTTCTTGAAGTACTTCAAAAAAGTTCACCTTCCATGTTTGGTTTGTGATCTTTTGTTAATCAGTTTAAATCAACAGATACATTTTTAGTTGGATTGATATCAGGTGAATGAGCTGGCCATCCCATAACATCAGTTCTCTCATTTCTCAGATATCTTTTAATGACTCCACAACAGTAATTAAATATGTTTCAAAGGGAAACAAAACAATGAAAATTAAGTATAAGTAGATCTATACTGTTATGAGTTTAAAAGATATTTAAAATAAATAAATATAATTTCATATTACAATACGAAGTAATTCTAAAGAAAAAAAAAGGATAATTTAGATATAATTTGATTTTCTTTTTTTGGTAGTTATAAGGTCAGTCAAACTGACCAATCTTGTACAGAGTTATGGTAGAGAAATTAACATATAAAATAGTTTTACTCAAAACAAAATATTGATATGAATTTAGGAGGTTTCTTTTAAGATTAAGAAAATGAAATTTAAGATTAAAAAATAATTTTCTTCATCTCAAAAATCTGAACATGAAAATCACTTTTTTGCACACAGGCTAGTCTGAAAAAATACTCAATATATTTATAAATCTTTTTTTGTTTATTAATGACATTTCACTAAAAAATTGATTTTTAGTGTGTGAAAGACATAACATTTACTGACAGCCTGCTAAATTTTGTGAAAATATATATACTACACTAAAACCTAGTAGTATCAAACCTATAAAGACTTTAAAGAAGTATAAAGAGGTCACAGGTTGGTCAAATTGACCAAGCCCATGTTAAGAGAGTTGAATTATTTTTTTTATCTAATTAAATAATAAACCAAAGAAAACAAAATAATAACATGCAAAAAGAAAACAATGATGCACAACTGTCAAAATTTTTGAGGCTTTCTACTTCTATGACAAAAGCCATTAAAAATTAATCAAAGCTCATACCAAAAGAAAAATTAAACAAATGTTGTTTTTCTCATAAACAAATAAGATTGAAGACCATAAAATGTTCCACTGCCTGAGTAATAACAATATTATAATGAAAAATATATATGTAAAAACGGCTCATCTGGTTGACAGAAATTACCTCTTTCTTTCTTTATGAACCTGATGATGACTGAAGCAGGTCGAAACGTTGTTTGCTCCTCTACGTAAAATATATTCTCAACCCAAATGAGCCGTTTTTACACATATATTTTTCTCTACAAGTGGGTTTTCTCGACATCACTGAATATTATAATGAGTAATTTAAGCAAAATTCAATACTTCTGGAAGGGTTGGTAAATAAATTAATTAGAGAAAATGGGATACAGAGAACAAATGTCACAATTCTTGTACTAGGGTGAGACTGAAGATTATTTTAAATATTTCCTTATAAAACTTGGTTAAAACTAACGTAATAGTAAGTCTGGATTTTGTAATTATGCTTTGATGACAATTTTATTCATGTACACTGATAATAAAGTAGCTTAATCAAAAATATAGCTCTTTTAAACTGTCATGACATGCACATTTTGATGCACCCATAACAAGAGGATTAATGAATTGTTTGGTATGGTGATTTTGTGAATGAAACTCTTACCCGTGTCTTAAGATGATCAATATCAATACTACCATCCTTGCTTAACCGTACTGGTTCTACAATCATTCCAGCCATGTGTGCACTAGCAGGATTTGTCCCATGAGCTGACACTGGTATTAAACAGACCTGACAAAGAAATATTTTATATACATTAAATAACACAGTGATACTTACACCTAAGATAGTTTATATGAATGTGATGCCATATGATAGAAAGTACTTTACTAATACAATTAATAATGCTTGTACATACTTACCTAATCATATTTAAGGGAAAGGTACATCATAACAGAAAATATTACATAAATAATAAATACATACACACATCTAATTTAATTTACATATGATACCCCAATTTAGAACAAATATAACCTGAAAATAATAGTTTCAGAAATGTCTTGAATTTTGTATTTTTGTCCCACTTTCTTGGTAATACTGAAGATTTATTTTAATGAACGTAGTTATTCTAGAAGTTATACTTATATGATACAGAAACATGCCATGCATTTCTACTTTCTTATATTAATACAGTATCTCTTTAAATTTAAGAGTTATTCTAAGTAATAACAGGCAGTTTGCATCTAAACACATGGTCCAGAAAAGTTTAGTGATTTCCTCCTAGTTGTGTTTGTTCCTTCATTTTTCTTTCTTTTTCTGCACATGGATTATGCGAATATTGCACATTGTATAAGCATGTGAACAGCAGTGTTGTTCAAAGGCAAGTCAAAGTTATAGTCTCACCCATGTCTGAATGAAAAATAACTCGTCACACAGGTTGTCCTAAAATCGTGGAGCAAGTCAGTTTTGGAAAGAAAACAGTTCTGATCCAGCAGAAGCAAAATCTACCTTCTAAGCAAATAAGTATGATGTATTTGTGTCTACTGTTATAATAAAATTGTACTTTTTATATTTTACAATGGGCCCAGTCTCTATTTCATTATCAAAAACTCAGTATTACTCTGTAATAAATATCTTGTTGGATCTCTTGTTATTCAGTAGATCATTGCTAAAGGAATAACCAACTTTACCTAATAATACCACACTTACATCTCTTTGTTGCTGTCCAATAGCTTTCAAGTAAGATGTTATAGCTCTTAATCCTGCATATTCACCTTGGGCACCACTATAAAGAGAATTACCAAAATCAGCAATAAAATAATATAACCAATAATTATTCTACATGACAGCAAAATCTTCTGAAGAAACTAAAATATGTCTGCAGAAAATCTCAATAAAGGGGACAACACATAACATAATTCATCCATATATATTCACTGATTCTTCTTTTTATACAATACTCACTAAATGACAGATCTCAAGTCAGTTATTGAGAAACTAATTACAAATAAATCAACCTTATGACTACCAGGAGTTTACAGTAAGTATGTAATGTAGCTCTTTCATCATATTTCATTCCAAAAATAAAACTAGTATATGAAATTGTTCAAAATTTACCACAAACTTTTGTGAAGATATTTAGTTTCACAAAAATAAAAGTATCTTAGTTTTCATACATTACAGCTTCAAATTCTTGTGAAATTACATTAGGGAATGTTTTAAATATATACTGAAAGGTCCATCTCAAAATATTTGATTATTTGATGACTTAAACATCAAAAGGTGTTTGTTTTACTTCATTTATTTTTGGTACATTCAGATAAAGTTTGGAATAAGAATTCCGTTCCATAACCATAAATTGTAGCTTTACTACATAATATTTAATTTTATTGTGAGGTATATTTATTATAAAGAATAAAACAAATGAAAAAAATAAATTTGTAAAGCAATCCCAAACTGAATTTATACTTTAGATGAGAAAAATCTTATTGTTATGAAAACAGGAATAACAAATATTACTGAACAATTTTCTGGAAAGCACTAATAAATATGACACTTAGTAATCTATCTGTCTGTAATTTTTATTTGCAGCAATCCATTTTTACTTTTAGTAGTTTTATGTTTCTGGGGGTGCCATGAGTGTATGTATTCCTAAGTATTATTTTGATCAATTGTTTAAAAAAAAAGCATAACAACATAAGATATCTAATTGGAAGAATTAGTTACATATGTGTCACATAACAGCGTATCTATATAAAAGGGATAGTACTTTACATTGGCTCTGCCTTACACTGGAACAACTAATAGCAAGATAATATGTTAATATATTGATGCCATCTCTTGGTGCAAATCAGTAACAGTTCTAAAAGAAAACTTTAAGCCTATGTCCTTTATAATAATGGAATAATTAAAAGTGAATATCAGACACTACCCTTCAACTACCATAATATATTTGACTTTCTAATTATGTGATAAAAATCTTTAAAAGTTCAGCTAAGCTCACCAATGTGATTCCCATGAGAAAATTTCAAACCAAATGACAAAATAGATAAAACACTGAAAAGAAAATGATGTAATATATGTCACTTAATAAATTAAAATCTTAGCTTTCTATTGGTTATAAATAATGTTGTATAAAATATCAAAGAAAACTATTGGTAATTTGTGAAAGAGGGATGTGACAGGTGGGTATAGCAAATGAGTATAATTTTCTAGTTTATGGTTCCATAAATAAATACAATTGAAGGCTATTAGCAATAATGCTTTGTCTTAATAATACTGACATTATAATGAGTAATTTCCATCAAATTTCATACTTCTTGGGCAGGTAGTAAATAAGTTACTAATAAAAAATAAAGGAAGATCTAAAAAGCAAATGTCACAATTCTGATACTAGGAAAGACAGAATTTTTAAAAAAATATTTCTTGATAAAATTAAGAACTTTATATTATATAATATTAAACTCTGATTTATAAATTCATTGTTTATTATTTTTTACTATGTTTTTATGCTACATTTACTCGTATACATTGATAACAGAGTAATTTAATCAAGTTTTAAGTATAACTGTGTACACTTTGATCTACCTTATGTAAAAGTACTAAAACACGCAAACACACCTGTTAGGCTGAAAAGATATGTTATCAAACCCAGTTATTTCACATAGATCTTGCTCCAGCTCTTCAAACAATTGTTTGTATCCTTCTGCTTGCTCTTTGGGTACGAAAGGATGAATGTCTGTGAACTCTTGCCATGAACAGGGCTGTAACAGAATGACATAGAAAGTTGTAAAATACTGAAACTCAAACATTCTAGAAATATTAACAGCACACCAAACAAGCATTATAACAAAATAAACATACATATCCTTAAACAAATTTTGCAATATACACAATTATTTGAAAGGAACATGCACTAGTAAGTAGAAGCATAAGGTTATGAAGGTGCTGTGTTTTCTCACAATTTTATTGGAAGTTTTCTATGTTTGAAGTTATATTTATAAGGTATTTCTTTGTTCTTGTGAATTAACTCAACAGGAAACTGAAGAACTTAATAGCCACTTTTACAAAAATGCACATTCTTTATATATTGTTTATAAAACCAAAATTTTAAATTTATTATACATCATTATTTGAGTTTATAACATTTATACTAACTTGGGTCAGTATAAGACTTAAAAAATGCATTAAAAATTTTTGATATGCCTTGTGGTCATGGATATATTGCCCTTAAAATATGGAAGTTTACCAGTCATCTTAAATACATTAAAAAACAATGATGCATTCTAAGCAAACTCAATGGGTTATTTGGAATGGTTCAACGATATTAATGTGTACTTTCAACCATATGATTGACTCTGAAATGCCAAATTTTTCCTACAGCTATATGAAATGAAGAAGTACAGCCAAGTACATAAGGATGCCCTACAACATCTAACCATTGGTACTGATAAAGTGACTGGTTTATTACTAGAGCAGTCTTCATGTAGCACTATGGTGTCATCATTGTAAACATCCAGGTTTGTTGTCATATTACTGTTCATAGTTTCACTGACAATTATTCATCACTTGTAAAAACTTCTCCATCCTGACCTGCATTGTTCTTAATATTCCTGTTGACTCTTCTGCTTAAAAAGCAGTAAAGTGTCTTTATTTCAAAATACTGATGGAAGTTTGTTCTCATGTGGGTAACCTGTGATAAGTATCTGCTGTGAGACTTATAATGCAAATCACATCATGGTAAAGAAATGCTTTGAATTTCTCTTTATTAGGACTGATATTTTTTGCACCACACAGACCATCAAGTTTTAAAGGGTTAGCTCAAAGAAGTGCTTAACTTACCTATGCCTTCAAAATTTAAAATGTTAATTATGTTAAACAAACCGATATCCCTAAGTTAGTGACACTTGTATATTAACATCATTGGAGTTTCTATACTGTTTCATGTTTTCTTGTATATGCCTTGTATCTATTCCTTAAACCATCATATGTTACTTATTTATAACAACAGAAACATACACTTATTTTAAAACATGCCAAAGACAAAAGTCACATTTTGTTATTTTTAGTGCTTGTACATGTGGCATTACAGTGTTGTAACCTGAAAAGGTGCAACTGATTTTCAAACTGAAAGTTGATTTACATTCATAAAACATATATTTTTATTCTTGACTGGGAAAAAAGTAGCATTTATGATTTTTTTTTAAAAAGAAAAATTTATTTCTGATAGATACTTTGCTCCCATAATAGTTTTTATAATTCAGTGTTCTTCTCTATTTATTTATTCATTTGCTGCTAGTCTTGAATATCCCACTGACCCCATGTTTAACATGGGTCTGCTGTGTCTTTGACAGGAAGTAATCATATGACAATTCTCCACTGAAAGGAGTATGACACACTCTTCTGATGCAGCTGGCTTCCTCTCCACAAGTTTATCCAATCTTCACTTGAAAGTCAGGCACTAAACAAACACTAAAAGTAGGAGAAAGTGTGTGAAATATGAGTCGAAGTATCTATCAAAGATACATTTTGTGTACGAAAATTATAAGTTCCGATATGGTACCTTACTTATTCTCACAAAATTGATCTAGCAGAAGAAATGTTGCACAATTACTTAGACCAGCTTCTGTCAGAATGCATTTAAAGAGAACCCATACAGTATGACATCTCTGAGAAGAAACAACACACTCATGGGAGATAACACAATATCTGAATCAGGTATACTCTTCACTCTTCATGAAAGATAGTGTCACTAAACTGGAGGCAAAGAGGCACAAGCAATAATGAGTTATGTGCCCAAAGTATAACATGGAAAGGGCATGGGAAATCAATTCAAATCTAACCAACAGAACAGGGAACAGAACATCCTGTCCATGGTAGAAGGAGGTCCTGAACTAACTGTAGCCAGATGTGATAATGGTGTAAACGAAAGGTTACCTCCACCCCAAAATCAGGAATCAACCATCTGGTCCACAATAGCAGGAAATCCTCTATCAACTTCAAGATTCATGAACCAGAAGAGAAGAAGCACTTCTGTTCCAAGAAACCCAAGCTATCACTGTGTGTACAACTAACATGACCAACTCCTGTCCCCTAGTAAAAGACATTTAGATGAAGACAAGAAGGTGAAAAGCAATGTGGAGGGTCAACCAAGTCAAAACTTATGCAGCATTGGAAATGCATCATCCATTCTGTTGCAGGAGGGGTGTCCCAGTCCACTCGTAAATATTTATGGTGGTTGGTCCAGTTCCAATCAAAACAAGTTGTCCAAAAACTAACATCCAGAAAGTGGTAGGAAAGAGGGCTCCCAACTGGAGGTAAACTGCTTTTTCATTCAATCCAAAAACAAATGACATTCGAAATTGTACATCAGGTCCTTGATAAGAGAAGAGTAACATATTTACACTAGAAGAAAATCACTATTATTCCCAACAGGGAAAGACCAGGCACACTCAAGAGGAAACTTCCATTGTTCACCACCTCAGTAGCTGAGTTAGTAAGTGGTAAGAATTACTGTACTCCATAGGAAAAGGGAGAGAAATACACTGGAGAGTTTTGAGGAATACAATGGACGACCATGAGATCCTATTTTTAAAAGTCAGCCATTCACAATTTATTAACTCAAAGGACTGCAATCCCCTTCTGCTTCATTCATACTAGTCCACAAGCATATGATCTGGGATGGACAAGTTCATGATGCAAAACACTGAGGAAAGAAACCTACAAGTGATCTTGCAAAACATCCATCTCAACAGTGAGAGAAATAGACCTATAGATCTAACACTTAGTGTACCTGGACAGGCACCACTCATCACAGAATGGGATTCAATATAAATAATATTATGATCCTGCAAGAAAAATATAGAAATATAAATCACTCAACCATTTACAGTTGAACTAATGTTTGGAGTATGACAACATACAGTATGCATATCCAGATGAGGAGGACATGACCAACACACAATGCAAATAATGGGAGAAGAATGTAATCAGTATAGCTCACTAGCTAGGTACTGTGCTGTAGTTGATGACAATTACACAAAACACTAGGAATTGTATAACCAGAAAGAATAAACCATTCTGATGAGGTGGCAAATACAACCTTAAGTGGTAGGTGAAATACCTCGAGATGAAGGGTTCCAGGGGATGAATAAAAATGAATGGGAACCACACACACAAAAAAAAAACTGTTTGGCAATATAACCTGTGAGAACTTGTAAAGGACATAAGTCTATCTTAATTTGAATGGGAATAAAAATGTAAAAAAACAACTATAATCCAGATACAGGAGAATACATGCACATTATTTGTTATTAAAAACATAAAGAACAGGCAGACAAGGATTCAGATGTGTTTTATGTAAGGGAGTAGAGAATTATATCAAGATACCAATCCTGAAAGATTGTAAGATGAGAAGGGTGAAGGATCCAGAAGAATTGCATCAAAAGGGAAATATTACAAGATGAAAACACCCTGCAGTAATGGGAAAATATGGATGATATTGGATAAGGCTGCTTGATAGCCAGCAATGGTAGATATGAAAGAATCATTGTCAAACAGCCAGGTAAAAGAGCCAGAGACATAAAGAATAACTGAAAAATAAATAATATAATAATTTTTCAGAGACCAATGATGAAATGTATATCAATTTATTTGATATACCATGAGAGAAAGAGTATGTATATAATGGGAAGGGAAAGAAGCTCCATATTTGAATAGTTAAAGTCATCTCACAAGCTAAAATATAGCAACTACAGAATAAAATATCAGAGACCAAGGTTAATGAAGGAGAAGAACTGGAAACCAAAAAAATTAATATTGAGATGGGTGGCAAAAGTATTCAAAGTTAATGAGGTGATGTACTTCACTGATTGTATAACCTTCAGAAAACTTGGATATTGAGGATAATACCCTGATAGGATCCTGTAAGGATGAAATAATTTTACCACAAGATCTAACTCACCTGGAACATAAAATGCAACTGAGCAAGTGCAATATGAATGTGGCCAGAATAGGAGTTCTAACATTCAGAAACACAGTGATCATAAACAGATGTCACTTTGTTGATTAATGTACAAGACAACAGGTAATTTTATGGGAATGGATTAAAGCAATTTGCTTCATACTCAAGGTAGGAAATTATCCAAAACATAACATATGGCAAAAAAGCTCTAAGATGTTTACATTCATTGCTACCTCAACAAAAAATACCAATGACTCAACATTTCTGGAGAGTCCATTCTTGATGCCCAACCTGTAAAAGAAGCATCTGTATACAGATGTAGCTCTAATCCTGGAGGTGGAAGAGGCACACCTGTTATTGTGTTGACTCTGCTCAGCCACAATATGAAATCAACTTGAAGTGCTGAATAGAGATAGATATAAAAGTATATAGAAGATCCAAGGCAAAATTCCATTAAATATGCAGCACCCAAAGAAGGGTATGAACAATGCATGACTCTCAAGAGTAAGGGCTTCAATAGAAGCCCATGTCCCATTAAAAGGAAAGAGCCTCAACTGCAGAAAGAGCATGAGGCAATTGGACATTGAAAACCAAGAATAGAATAATTTGGCCCAACTGAGGAGAGTTTTAAAATGGTACTCCCAGGAAAAAAGAGGTAATGTTCTGGGAGAAGGAAGGGCTTCTCCAACATGTTGAGCCACTCCACTAAAGTAGCAATCCAAATCAGCAACTGAGTGTGTTTGTAAGGTGTATGTTGGAATACAGCTAATAACAGCTCTGAATCCTTGTGAAAATGATCCATAAATCTAGAATGAATGTACATGAATGTGTGAGGAAGGACTCTGTGAGAAAAAAAACATGGAATGTCAAAGGAATTTTTGAGATTAAACATATATAATCAGATGCTCATTCCCAGCTTTCTGAGGGAGCATCAAGAACCTGGAATAAAATCCTGAAGTTAAATGTTTGACATGATTGACAGCATCCTCGAGAAAAAATACTGAATTACCTCAAATAAATGTTGCACAGAAAAAAAGATTCCAAGAAAGCAAGAAGATAGAAATGGGGATAATGGAAGGTAAGATTACTGGAGATCACTTTCTGATCACACACCCCCACATCCTGAATTCTGTGATGAAAGTGTGCCACAAGAGCACACTCCATTAGCATGTTTCCACATTGCTAAAATCAATACGATAGTTGCCTATACCCTCAGCAATATCAGATTTGACAATAGGCAAGAAAAGCTCCAAACAAAACAGAAGTAATATTGTTGAATAGTCATCACTGCCCTTCAATGCAATAATGTGGTAAGATCTCTAAAAATTTACCTGAGTAAAAAGTGCCACTTATACGGCATGTAAGTAGGATATGGGTAGACACCCATAAGGTAACAGTGCATTCTTACCCAGGATTTCAATAACAGAGTACCCATGTTTGAAGGGAAAAAACTAAAGGTGATAAACATAACAGAGTAAAAACATACAGTATCCAGTGTCATCCCAAATTCTGCTGGGGAACTGTGGATAACTGCAGACATGAGGTGACTGGAAAAAAGCCAACTGCAGAGTGTTGTAAGGGTCCAACAGATTCAGGCCTATTGGACATGAGAAAACTTCATGGAAGTTAATAGGGTCAGATTACACACAGCACAATTATCTTAAGCTAGAAGGGGACAAGCCTCAATTGAATACAGTAATGTAAGCTATGGGTTCACCAAGTGATTTACTACTTGAGTAGCAGGACACAGATTAAAAGGCAATAAACCAATAAAACTAAGTATAAACAGATGTAGACAAGTTTTAAACTACTTAAGAAAAACATATGTAGTTTCCTATTACAATCTGCAGTCATTCTAGAAAGAAAAGAAGGGTGTAATTTAGATTTATTTCTTTTCTTTTTTGTTTTTAAATATATAATGGTTACATGGTCAGTAGATCATACAAATCTATTTAGGGTAGGGGGTAGAGAAAATAAAAGAAATGTGTAATCATTTTTTTTCTCTGAAAACAGATCTCTTTTTTTCTATATTCCACTGCCCTTAATACATTGGAGAAACATTTATTGCTTGACACACTAGTCTTTATACTCCATAAGTTTGAGCTACTCATTTTGTATACTACATGCAGGCAACAACACTTCACCAGCAGAAGTATGACACCCTCTCCCAAAACAGCTGCCTTCCTCTGTATTACTTTATGTGAACTTCACTTTTAAGATTATGACCACAATAAGCAAAAGAGCACTAGATGAGGTAAGGAAGGGTAGAAAGTGTGTGACAAAAGTGAGTTTCTATCATAAATCTATTTTTAGTATAAGAAAATGACACTTTCTGATATGATACCTACCTACACTCACACAATAGCTAGAATATTATATTGAGCAGGTGTAGAGACAAGTACAAGAAAAAACAAGAGACATCTTGTGGAAAGTTTCCATAGAGAATCAAACAGGTGTGTCCCATAATGGAATGGAAGTAAACACTTGGGGTACTGCACCACTTCTCAAACAGGTATGCTTTTCACCCTCAAAAAAGAGAGGTATTGTGAAATGGGTGACATTCAGGTCTAAAGTTAGTAAAATAAAAATCCTGGAAAATAATGTATCAGTTGTAAATAATCAATGCAAGTCTCACTTCATCCTGAACCATATAAAAAATGACCAGAAAAAACAACACAAACAAACAAACAAAAAACAACTGCAGTAGAATAAGAGTCACAAGTAGTATAAAGAGTAAACAGATATAAATAGGTAACTCCAAACCCACACGGAAAAATTAAAAATCCAATGGGCTGTTCATAGAGTTATGAAGAAAAAGGCATTACACATGATACTGTGATGTATCTGCTCAATTCCAACCATACAGATAAGGTTCCATATCCTGTCTGTGGAAGAGAATATCATGTTATATCAAAACCAGTATGCACAGTTTATGGTGGCCAGGACAAGAGAACATTAGTAATATTATATACCAACCCTTCCTAAAAGTAAATGCAGTGCTAAACTACAGGCATCTAGAATTTAGATGGCATCTGTTGGACAACCTTCCAAATCAGCGACAGAAGACAGGAAGTGCAACAAAATGAACCTTAGCTTATAAAGTTATTTCTAAGCCTCAACTCAACTGTAAGAACAGGGAGTTATCCTTTACCTGGTATTATGAGCAGGCAAATAATACATCTTACTCAACCATACTAGTAGTGAAGGAACATCATGCATCTGGCATTACAAGAAAAATATGGAATGCCTGCTGTACCACAACCAGTACTACAAAGCAGATAAGTCCCCCAGTATCAACTACAGAAGCAGGAAAATAAAAACCTGCAACCAGAATTACTAAGAAGGGGGCATTTACCAGTTCCAATTGTGGGAACAGGGTATTACCCATCTGAACATGGTATTAAGAAGAGGATTTAGCACTGGCTGGTCAAGCTCCCATCAACATAAGAACACCTGAGGTAGATTGTTCCCATGAGAGTTCCCAGCTTTGCCATATTCTCAATGTTGTGAAGTGATACATAATGTTATGATGCATGTTCTACATGTAACCTGTTAGGACAACATGGGATCTAAAGATCTATCTTGGCTGTTCTATTCTCTGACCTAAACCAAAACTATTAATAAATAAATTTATCATTTATATACTTATCAAGCTTTCTCTTAAACTTGCATAAATTTATTGCCTCCACAACCTCTAGAGACATCCCATTCCAAAGGCCATCCATCATTTTGGAAAAATAAAATTGTCTTAGCTGAAGATGATTCCTACACTGCCAAAATTTATATTTGTTCTGTAGTTCAATTATTTTTACAGGAAAGTACAAAAAAGATGATGTATCAACACTGTTAATTCCCTTTACTATCTTAAACACTTCAATCAGCTCCCCACTAACTCTTCTTTTTTCAAAAGAAAACAAATTTAAGGATCTTAATCTCTCATATGACAACTCCTCCATTACAGGCACCATTCTTGTAACCCTTCTCTGAACCATTTCCAACAGTTCAATATCTTTCCTAAAGTAAGAAGCCCATGAATGAACAGAATAATCCAAATGTGGTTGAAGTAGTGATTCATACAATGAAATTATAATCTCTTTAGCACATTGCTTTGATGGCTTTATAATTCAAAATTATGATAATCCACATGCATTGTTTTGCATTTATTACATTTAAAACCCATTTGCTATTTATTTGCCCAACTTACTAAATGATCTAAATCCTTTTGGAAAGCAACAGCAGCATCCTCTTCACAGCTAACATCACTCAAGAACATATCAGCATCTGCAAATTTGGACTATTCTTTCATCTATGCCATTGATATAAATTTAAAAAAAAACAAAGGTTGTGAAGCTGCACCTTGAGTTACCCAACTTATGGCATTAATCTAGTTGGATATGAAAAAGACTTTGTTGCCCATTATTCCATTGGTTAGGAACTGGAAAGTGGCAATGACTCCCAAACTCCACTTGAGGAAAGGAAAGATAAAAGGCAATGGGGAATATGGAGGAACACTGTATTGGAGAAAATGCAATTTTGAAAGGTACACTGCCCCTGATTTATTCAACTAGCTGGGATGGGCAGTACAGTTCACCATGTATGCATCAGAATTCTATATAATGTGTGTATACAGACACACACACATCTAACCTTTAAAGCCAGTGTGTGTGTCATGTCATGCTTGATTTCATGAAATAGGAGTCATAAAAGCCTAAAGGCATTTATATAGATATACTACTGTCTACCCATTATGATTCCAGTGACAGGGGTGAAAGAGTGCTGGGAAAGGGAAAGAAACCTCATTAATAAGTCTAAAGTAAAGACAGTGTGGGATCACCTAGCCTAGAGCCAAGTCAATAAAATTTATCATGAAAGTAAAAATACTAGTTCTATTTTAAACTTAAATCATTTCTAAATTAAGATATTTTCTGTTACATCAGAAACATTTAAAATAAGAAACAAAACCTCTTTTATCACCAGATATTCTAAATTAAGAAATCACCAAATATTTTCCAGTTTTGTTTTCTGCATATTAAATCTTATACTTTTAGTACATAGATTAACAATGATATTATGTTACACTTTTGTTCACAAGCAACATGATATAAAAGCTATTGTTGAAACATTGACTTTCTACATATTAGAAGTTGTTGATCTAACAGGTTTTTACTATTAATTATTCTATGAATTGCCACATATTTATTTCATGAATGATCTTAATTTTGACTGTCTCAACTGCACCCTTGTTTCTGTCAGTTAAGTTTGATTTGGATGCGTGGCTATATTATATTTTGAAGTGGTAGTAATTGCCTTGTCATTTTTGACAGGCTATATGCCAGTAAATATGTATACTAGGTAAGCCACTAATGATCTTGCACAATGCTCCCTACAAACAGCATATATCATAACCGACCAGGCAATGCTTGCCACTGAGTGGGATCTGAAAATATACATATATATATATGGAAGAAAAGGGGGAACATGAAAGAAAATATGACACAAAGAAATACACAGGTAAGAGTCAAACAGGTGCATGTTGAAATGCTACAGGTGGATGATACTTACCAGAGAAGGTGACAAAAACAAGGCACTAGAGACAAGGTAATATATCAAATGTAATAAGACATGAAAAAATGATGCCCTTCCAAGTAGAGAGAAGAGTGAAGCAACTTAATAAGCTGACAAATCCAACCCATAAGTTTTATGAAAGAGGTCAAGTGGCACAGAAGGTTTCCAGAGAAGAAACAAACTTGAACCATGAAAAGAAGCCATTCAAGTCATATAACACAACAAAGCTCACACAGGACACAGGAAGCAAACTTGATCTGACCCAAAATAAACATGAAAAATAGAAGAGATGGAGACTGATTTGAAGGTAGAATTGTCTTCATGAGCAGCTAAAGTCTTGGGAAGAAATAAAGGAACAGTGCATGTATAATACAATATATGTACTCTAATAAGAGGTATGGGAAACCTCTTTTTCAAAAAGGTTAGACCTACAATGACAGCAAGCCTGCAGGAGCAGAAAATATATATTGAGGGAAAGATAGTACAGGAAATATAAAGTCAAGGTTCAAATGCAAGTTTGAAAGGGGACAAAAAGGACAATACTGAAATACAAATCAAGCACAGAGAAGACATGGTGAGGATAAAGAATATGAAAGGACAATAACAGAAAGGAAAGGATAAGATATTGGTAATATCTGGTAAAGTAAGAAGTGGTCAACAAGACTGCTCTATATTCAGAAACAACTGAAACCAAAACAGCTGGATTAAAAACAGGGAAAGGAGAGGAATAGAAAGATGGGAGGTGAAAAATAATGACAGATAGAAAAATGGTGAAAAGTAGTACAATATCATTTGTAAGTTAATAATGTTGTAGGTTGGATCAAGAGGGAAAGGAGAGAAGCAACATACAGTGTCAGATCCTGACTTCTTGCAACTGACCTGACAAAATCCACATGAAGCTGGAAGGTGAAAGTGGTGTGATGGATGACATCTAAATGAAATTAATGAAGAAAAGAAGGAGACAGAGGAAAGGCACAAGTGATGACAATTGTAGAGACCTCAGGAGAGGGAACTAAGACTGAACTAGCTAAACTGGGGTTATCAAAAAAGAACTCAATATAGAATGGTGGATTAGGGAAACTACTTTGGGGAGGAGACATAAGTAGGAAAGCCACTCTATTCCTGACTGAAAGCCATCTACCCTTAAAGCATCAGGATGAGAAACTGGAAACCAGAAAGATAGAACTTTGCTGTTCAACTGGCAAAATCATTTGTGTATGTGGTTCCCATATGACAGCATACCAACTATGGGAATAACACTGTGTAGATGCAATAACCAGTCCTCAACCAGAATTAAGGTATCAGAATTATGGGAAGCCAAAAGGGGTATTTGATGCTTGAGGACTAGAAACAGGAGATCCAGAATCCAAAAACAAAGGGACCTGGATTTGGTACTATATGGCTTGGTGAGGTACAAAATTATTGCATTGCTGACAGAATGCACAATAATCATCTTCCCTCTCAGAAGATAAAGGAAATGACACATAGCTGAATAAACAGCTATGAGCTCTAAAACAATGATATGAAGCTTGTATTTGGCCAACAACCAACTCCTGGACATTTCTGGTATATTGAAATATGCATCCCAACCCACAAGAGAAGCATTGGTAAAAAGATGCAAGCATGAATGAGAAGGTGGAAGATGAACACCAACCATAGGACTGCATCTGTCCAACCACCAAGCAAGGTCAGTAGGAAGGGAAGAGAGAAAGATAACCAGATGATTTGAACTGAAGTTCCATCTATCAAGAAATTCCCAGTGAAGACAACACGTGAGTACAATAGACTAACTGCTCTATGTTCCAAATACATAGTAGAAAGGCTGGATCTAACTAAGATGGGAATTGAAGAAAACTTCCAAACAAACTGGTTACTGTATAGGGAAAAGGGTTGATTACTCCATTTTGATTAACCAACTCACACAAGCTGTTCCCTCGAAGAGGAAATGAGTGTAGTTAGAAGACACCAAAAAAAAAAAAAGCAACCTAGTCATCCATACAATTATGAGACAAGAGTCTCAACGAATGTAGATGTCAAGCAAAGATTTTGATAACCCAACAAAATACTTACAAGGCCAAGGAAAGCCTGAAAAGAAGATTGCATAACTTGAAAAAATGCCCCCTCGTGAACAAAATGGAGATCAATGGAAGAAACCAATTCTGTGGTAAAACAAGAAGGGTCTAGAAATTTATAAGTCTCTAATTTCCAGTTTTCTTGGGGGCAATGAAAAGACAAGAGCAAAAATCTGATGAACAAGAAACATCAAGAAGGTCTCTCAGTGCATGTTACATATTATAATTTATCTTGAATGAATATCTAATTTATTATGTTACATATAACAGTTTAAAATAGCAAGAAACATGAATTTAAACTTAAAAGTTAATTAAATGTTAATATATATCAAATTTATGATACTTGCCAATAAGATCAATACACACAATTTCTTTTATTAACACAAATACATTTTGAAAAACAAACAACACTACAATATCTAACAGTTATTAAAAATAAATGATTTATATACAACAGATTTACAAACTTACAATCAATACTGAGTCTTCTATCTTGTCTAGAACTGAATCTTTAGTCAATGGTTCATGGAAAGCAAATTAATTTTATGTTGATAACCAGGTATGCTTCTCTTGAGGTGAAAGCTAGCTAGTTCTATTCTTGGCAAGCCTCATGAGGTTTATAAGCTTATTTTTCACTGAGGAAGATATCCAATGTCCTTGTAGAAATACTAATGTCCAGTCCAAAGTTAATTTACCAAAGTTAAATGGTTTGTAATGTTCAAAATATATAAACGTTCCTGTTCAAATGACTGTAATTTTTTAATTTTTTAAGTCATGAGTTTATCACAATTATAGCTTCAGAGGTTTACAGTATACTAACTGTATAGCGTTGGAATATGAAGCTTTACTAAAATAAAAACATCTGATATTTATTTAGAAGGTTTTAGAGGTTGTGCAAATGAAATTTGAAAATTTTCCTATGAAGTATTTTTAACCTTAACATAAATATTATTTGCACCTGGAGCAGACAACATTATGTCTCCATATATTCAAGAAACAAATCTGTAGTAGAAACAGTTAATTAAAAAAAACTTACTTTTTAAGTACAAAAGGCTTGTAATATTTAATGAAAGCCTACCAAACTTCAAAAGAGGAGTCCCACTGAGAATCAACTAAATGGAAGGCACATTATTCTATGATATCTGTGAATCTTGAAGAAATCTTCATAAATATATGTGTTTGGGGACTATCATGCAAGATTATTCATTATAACCTAGTAGTGAGAGATACCTTCATCTAGATAAAAGCAGTATCTGAATCATCCAGATTATAGATAATAGCTTAGAACATGTTACAAGAGAGGAAAAAACCCTAGAATTCACTAATGTGGTTAAACCTTGATCAGACTACTCACCCCCCAATGGCACAGCAATATATCTGCAAACTTACACCACGTGTAATAATGCATCTAAGAACCCGAAATAATAACACAAAAAAACAAAACAAACAATGTTCTATAACTATCACAATTTAACTAGCTAACTATGGCATAACAGCCTTAAAATAATTCACACAGCTTCTGAATTCGAACATCACAAGTGAAAAAAAATATTATGAGAGAAACTTCCAAACTGAAAACAAAATTTACAAAACTGTACTAAAAACAGCATAATATATCATATAATTGGCTAAAATTTTGGCTTTCTATTTTTATAAATAATACAGTGTGAAATGTTACTGAGAAATATTGGCAATTTGTGAAGATAGGAGGTGACAGGCAAGCATGGCAAGTGATTTCATGCCAAACAAACAGATACTCTTGCTTCTTGATTGTGTAAGTAATACTTAAAATTTTCTTTTCATCTTTAACTTAAGCCATCTTGATATGAATAAATAAACTGTGCATATCACAATTTTATACAGAATTAAATCAAAACATAATTAAGCAAGTTTATTATTAGTGTATATTAATAAATTTGGAATCAAAATGTAGTTAACAAATACCATTTTGATACATGTTTTAGTTTCTTAACTAAATATATAAATTTTTAATCTCTTCTTCTCTTTGTACTATGAAATTTAATTGCACTGAATGATCAATGTTTTTTTCCTTACCATTATGATATCCTGAAAGTAATATAAGTCAATCATCAAACTATAGGTATTAATAAATCACACCTTAGTTTTTATAGCCTTTTTTCTTTACAGAAATATATACCAGGAAGTGAAACCTATTTGCAATACTTTCCTATCACATCCTCTCTTTAACAAATTGCTAAGTCTCTCTCTGACATTTGCTATTGCATCATTTATAACTAATAGGAAGACAAAGTTCTAATTTACTGAATGATGTATAATTCTACCTTGCTCTCAGTAAATATTTCTAGTTATTTCATGTACAGACTGAAAATTGCTTTTGCCCAATTCATGTCAAAGAGCTAAATGAATTATTTTATGTACATATGCCATAGAAATTTACTTAAATTATAATTTTCATGAAACATTAGCTACTTTGTGTGTATTATCATATTGTGTAGTTAAGTGCATGTTACAAATAAATAAAAATTATTTTAGTCAATAGTAATATAGTTGTAAGTAACTAGGTTTAAGCTTTGTTGAAAGACAGAGAAAAACAAAAGAGGCTAAATGTTAGAACGAAATCTTTTATGTTTTATGTCAATTTTTATTCAATGTTATAAAATTAATAAGACAAAAATTAGAATCTTAAGTTAGATAAGGTTATATAATGAAATGATAACAAAGAAATTTCTCCATGAGAAATACTCCAAGTAGCTTGTGCTATGTATTTGTCACGTGATTTACATTTACTTCTGTGTATACAGGATTATTAGTTGAATATGGTTCAAATAGCAATCACAAATAAAAACAGTTGTAAAAAGGTATGGGCCTTAAAGTATTTTATATAAAGAGCTGTAATTTTCTGTAACAATCTGCAGTCATTCCAGAAAGAAGAAAAGTAATTTATATTTACGGTCATTACAAAATCTGTCAAATCAAACAAGGCTATAAAGTGATAGGATAAAACAATAACATATAAAATATAGTTTTGCTGATTAAAATAATATTTTGACAACCATTCACTAGGTTTTAGAGGTTGTGCAAATGAAACCTGAAATCTATAAGATGAAAAAAGTATTTCTAATCTTAACACATATCACATCTTGCACTCTTATTACTCAAAATCTTGGCCACGTTCTGGTTCTATATATAGAAATCTTTAATAAAAACATTTTAGTAAAAAATTGGAGTTTCTGCGTACAAAAAAATGGTAATGCTTCTAAAAGCCTACCAAATTGTGCGAATTTTTTACTAAATTAATGGTATGATATATATACTTCCATGGTTATATGGTGGTTGCAAGGTCAATCAAAATGACCCTGCCAAACAGAAAGAGTTAATTTAAATGTTTACCTGCAATAACTTAAGATTTATTGATCAAAAAGAGTTATTTCATATGAATGCAAACATTGGTTTTTATGTTAAACTTGACTGAACTAGACTGTTATTTTTCTGTGATAATATATAGCATGATAAATGTTGGAATTTTCTTTTAATTAGTGAAAAACAATAGATTAATATCATATGAGCAATGATGGTACATTTCTTTTGCAGAAAACATAATCACTGGTAAAATATATCACCAAGAACAAATCATAATATGTCACTGGACTATCCTTGTAGAGTATTTCATTTCCACGCTCTACTCAGCCATATATCTATACCTATCTCTCTGTCCATCCATACATCCAATTACACATACACTTACAATTTCTACAGATATTAACACAAAATTTGTTACTTTTACTTTTTTAATTTTTTCTCAACTTACCATCATCTCAGTGGTGCCATTGAGCTTCATTGTGCAAGAACCCTACAAACAATAAACAAGGTATGCCCACAAGTTTAAACCAGATGGAAAGTTATGATTCTCTGAAAAACAAGAAAACTTTTTTTTGCTTTTATTAATATTGGATATAAAAGGATTTAATAATGTAATAATAATAAAAAAAATATGTAGCCTAAGACATCCTTTAAACCACCACAGATTGATAACACTATAGGTTAAAAGATATAAAGTACAAATAAACATTCCAAACTTATTACAAATACTAACATTTTATGGTGAATGAAAAAATAGATTATGTTGTTTAAGGAAATAGCTGGAAAAGTGAAGGTAAGAGTAAAACAACAGTTACAAAATAAATATTAAAAAAGAATTACTATACAGTAAGTAAATATACAGATACAATTAAAATAGACAAAACACACTGTATTATAATTAAAGCTCTAACTAACACATATGTAACTAAGAAAATTACCAAATTGATTTCACAAAAGTAATGTTAATAACAACTCTAACTAAAACATTTTTAAATGTTTTGTTATAATAAAAAAGTAATATGTTGTCACAAATGCATGAATTAATGCAGGAAAAGTGTATAGTAATAAGTCATCTTGAGGAAAAATAAATCAACAACTGTTACACTAAAAATAAATTATTACTTATAATAAAAACATAGTTGTATATTGATAAAAAGATGCATCTAACATAGTACCACAAGACTTGCTACACTGAAGTTATTTTGAAAAAAAAACACAAAAAACATTTATACTATCAATCATAATTTGGAATCCAAAAATTTTGTAAGATTCAACTGAGACAAAAAATCATCACAAATAAACAGTCAAAAACAAGTGCCAGCTGTTGCTTTATACAAATTAAAGTTGCCTAAGTGTTTATTGGTACAAAGCAATTAGGCTATCTGTGCCAAATAACCAATAAAGAATAATTAAAAAATTAAAAAAGGTAAAATTATTAAAATATGTAAAAAGGAATCACATTAAAGCAAAATAAAGGCCAATGGCTTTAAAAAATTTAAAAATACAATTGAGATAGAAAGTGTCACCATGGGAAAAGTATGTCTAAAATTGTAGTCACTCATGGCCATAAAGACAGCAGAACAGTAATATGTTGGTTACTGTCACTTGAGTGTCACACAGACCACACACTGGTGCATACAAAGAGGAGTTAAAAACTGTGACCAATGTCTATCCTAGCCAGGACAATTTCCTCTTTCTGATCCTTATGGAAGCAAGACAGCCAAATTCCAATAGAGGGTTGTATTTGGTAAAGCTTGTTATCATGTTGCTCACTCCAAGTCGTCTTTCAACTGACATGGAGCCTAGCCTTGAATAAAGGACTGTAGTCCATGTCTGAGACAGGCACGGCCATGTTAACATCAGAGAAGACAGATTTAGTTGTGGTGTGAGCAAACTTATTCCCACGAATACACATTGCCTGGTATTCAGATGAACTGGATAGAAATGGATGATAAGAGAAAATGAGACAGTTTTGAATATGAGTGAGAACGGAGTGAAACTATCATGAAATGATTCCAGGGCCAGTAGAGAGCTAAGCGAGTCAATATAAATAGTACAATGGAGTACTGCATAGATTTTTCACAATCCAGGGAAAGAGAAATAGCATACAATTTTGCAGCAAACACAGAAATTGTAGAAAGGATCCTGTGTGCAACCACTGAACCACAATATGCCATGGCAGTCACATGATTTCAAACCATCGGGAGGGAAGGATGGTTTGAAAGATGCTTTGCAAATAGAAGATGTTGCTTCCAATCAGAAGTATCCACCTTTCTCAGATGACTCAAAGAAAAGTGATAGGTAGGAATAGTAATAAGCCATGGTAGGATGGGCTGACCAGTGGAGACAGCAACATCATCCAAGAACAGACCCAATTCAGCCACCTGCACCTGGATATGAAGACCAAAAGGAACAACGGAGACAATTTACTCTGATAAAGCATGGTCCACTGAGGAAGGAAAACACAACCCAAAGTTAAATGCTGTGATAAAGATAAATGTTTTGAAGTATACAGTAAAGATAGTTTGAAACGACAGAGGTGTAGATGAGACTCAGTGTACAAACTCTGGATTGGAGAAGGTTAAGGTTCTGGCACATCCACAGATCAGAGATCCATAGTTCAGTTTCAATTCAATAAAAGCACAATAGATCTTTAGCTTAGAACATTTATCCTCTCCCCAGGAGATGGAAGAGACAACACAGAGGATGTTCAGTGCTCTTGTACACTTGACACACAGCTGCTTGAATGCTTGATGTGTGGAATGAAAGTCAACTTATGATCAAACACAGAGCCTGCTTGCAACTGTAGGAAGAAGCTGTTCGGTGATGGCATTCACCTTTATATTGAAAAGTGTGACAGTCAAGACACAGCCCAGAGGGACTCCAAGTTCTTGTGTGAAAAACAGGAAAGCGTCAAACCCACACAAACTGGGAATTGCCAGTCAATTAAAAATGTTTGATAAAAATAGGCAACTGGTCACACAACCCATATAAGTGGTCTCACACAATGCCATGTCTCCACATAGTATCATAATCCTTCTCAAGGTAAAAAAGTAGATAAACAGAATGTTATCACTTGAGAAAGGCTTCCCCAATCAATGTTTCAAGTCTAATCAAGTGGTCCATGGTGAAGTGCTGTCATTAGAATCCACATTAAGTGGGCAAGAGGAGGTTGTTTGGTTTGAGGAACCAAACAAGATGAGCATTAATCATCCTTTCCAAGATCTTACAGAGACAGCTCGTCAAGGCAATTGGAGAATAAATTGAAGGAATCATGGGGCTCATCCTAGGTTCAGAGAAAGGGAGGACAACAGCCAGATGCCAAGTACCAGAAAATACATTATCCTGTCAGAACTAGATAAAACAACCAGAAGAATAACAGGATAGGTAGGAGAGAGATAGCACATCATAGTCATCAAGTCTGATCAAGGTACTGCCAGGCCAATGAAGAACAAGTCTGAGCTCTAACAGGGGCAATTATAATTATAGAGATAATTGGCCATAAAGGAAAGAAGTGAACGCTCTGCCCAAGACTTAATGGCTAAGAAACAGAAAGTGCTAGATGCACAAAATTAGTTCTTATCAAGAGTACTGGTAATGTTCTGGACATCAGCAACTTCTTGGCCACTGGAGAGCAAGATGAGAAGCATATGCCCCACTGATCTTCAGAATCTTATTCCACAGAATTCTGGAGCTGCTGGAAAAAGAAATGTTAGTTGTGAACTTAATACAAAATTTCTTCTGACTTTAATGCCTAACTAGCTGTTGACTAGCATCCACTTGTTGGAAAACAATGCAGTTCAGAAGAGTGGAATACTAGTGAAAAGTACCCCAGGCCCATTTTTTAGCCTTCTAGTCCTCTTGGCAGGCAGAACTCCAACATGAATGAGGATACCATGGAAAATGGTTGGTTGGTTGATTTAGTGTTTTATGGCACAAAGCAGCTAGGCTATCTGTGCCAAATGTCTGGTAAAAATAAATTAAATGTAGTAAAATACATAAAAGGAAATGAAGGTAAAACAAAACAGCATTGAAAAACAGAAAAAGCATAAAACCAATGTTGACACCTAGTCTACTATGTTAAGAGAGAAAGCAAAGTAAGAGAAGTAAGAGGGCAGTGGAACCCAAAAGAAATCCTTTGGGTCTTCAAGGACCATTGGAGAATATACATGTGTGAATATTCCAAAGGAAAAAGTGTTTCAGGGAAGTCAGAGTCCCCAAAAGTGAAAAAACCCCTTGCATAAGATAAGAATGAGAATCATAAATTTTGGTGAACAGGCAAAGAGAAGAAAGCTGAGTTTGAGTGAAGCAAGAGATAACACAAATTCCCAGATGTACCAAATACTGAATGGGTCTGAAAAATGACTTGAAAAACAGGAAGTAAAAATTGGAAGATAGATTTAATGGATGAAACAGAGACAACACGAAGAGGATAGGTCAACAGGGATGCAGAGAAATGTTCAACAATCAACCTTGGCCAACCACACACTAGGTGAAAAAAGACCATAGTTGGGTCAGAAGAAGGAGAAGAGGAAGTTAAAAGGAGTCAGAGAAGTGGGAAGAGGCTATAAAAGAGAAAGTGAAAATTAACTGTTGTCAGAAAATAAGACTAACAACAAACAAAAAGGAAAAGACAGGTATCCAAAGGGCCAAAGTAAGTCACTAATAAGAAGAGCAATGAACCAAACATTGGGTAGTAGGAGGAAAAGTAAAAGAGGAAAGTCTGAATTTTGAAATGGAAAGGGTAGGGGCAGACTGAACCAGATGGAGAACAGGAGTCAAAGGGCAAAGTCAAGTAAGATAAAAACCTAGAATGATAATGAGAACCGTGAGAAATCAACACCACCAAAGACATTAAGAATACAAAAAAGAAAGCCCTACAAAGACCACTTACACAAAAAGGAGAAACGTGTACAGTAAACAGGAACACAATTTGATCCAAAGGGTCCTAAATGCAGAAGTGGAACAGGCAGAGAGAAGTAAATTAATTTTGCAGAAAACCCCTCCAGAACATGATGAAGTGTCTCAGACTAAAGGTGAAAGGAGGAGAGACAATAGAGTTGTGACAAGATGGAAAAATGAGGAACCAAAGACAATTTTAATGGATCCAATCCACAAGAAGGCCACATACATCTACAAAAGAAACGAAGCATGTCTGCAAGTCACCAGAAGTTATGAATGCAAGAGAATGAGGAATTTAGGTGTTAGTGAGGAGCTGTAAGAGAAAGGAAACAACAAAATAAACCTAATATCTGGATTCATGGAGAGAAGGATGGACAATATTAGAGGACACAATTTAAAGATAAGGAAAGTAACATACCTGAAAATGAAATCCAAAAGTAGACTGAAAGGTTAAAGTTATTCCTCAAAACAAAGCACAACCCAAAAATAACCTTAAATTTATAGCCCAACAAGCTATTCCCAACTGAGGAAAAAGAACATCAGCTAACAGGGTAGGAGTAGGAGACCCAATAAACACATGGTAATCCATAACATGCTACCATGTTCCCAACAGTTAACGAGTCTCCAGATGCCTTAGTAGAAATAAGGACTGTATGTGTAACATCATTCACACAAAACAAAGCAAAGTTACTATCATTTGAGAATTCAAGACAATAATTCACACTTCTGAAAAAAAAAAAAAACAAAGAAAACTAAAACCAAAGTTTGATTAACAAATGCAAATCTCATCAACTCAAACGAGAAATTTGAACACACTTGGGGGTTGTGTTGTCCTGATATTGGTGGGGAGCTATTGTTGCATGATGATGCCATGTAACTTTAAATTAAGGTTGTTTGGTTGGTTGATTTCGTGTTTTATGGCACAAAGCAGCAAGGCTATGTGCACCAAACCTCTGGTAAAAGGTAAAAATAAATTAAATGTAGTAAAATACACAAAAGGAAATGAAGATAAAACAAAACAGCATTAAAAAACAGAAAAAGCATAAAACCAATGTTGACACCTAGTCTACAATGTTAAGAGAGAAAGCAGAGTAAGAGAAGTTGTAAAGGACTTTCTCTAGCATAATGGTAATGATCATAATCCACCAGGAAGACTAACAGGTAAGTACAAGAACCACCATCAGTCACCTGAAGTTGGTCTTTCCAGTCCTTGTTCTGGGTTATGTGTCATTATGGCCAGTACCAGTTGGCCTAGTTCCAGTTAGTCCTGAAGTTGGCCTTTCCAGTCCTGGTGTCGAGTTATTTAATGTTATGGCCATTTTCCAATTTCAAATTGAACTAGAGTGATTGAGACTCTGAAAAAGGAACCACAATTAAAAATGTGTAATGAATAAATATCAAACACTTAAATGAAATTGAAAAGATTAATTGTCATTAAAAACTAAAAACTTTATCAAGGTGGACAGAGTCACCGTCACCAATAACACTGTCTAATGTTACGGACAAACCCTGGGACAGAACATGTTTAAAATAGTGCCATCGCTGAGTCGTAACAATGGCAAGAGGGTAAAATGTGGCTTACAGTGATTTGAGTGTTACACAAACTACACACTGGTGCATCAGTTCCAGATAAAAGAAAACGATGACTTAAAAAACTGTTACCAATGTGTAGTCTAGTTAAAACCACTTCGTCCTTCCAAACCTTACGGAAGCTAAATGGCCAAAGCCCAATATACAGTTTTATTTGGAAAAGCTTGTTGTGGTGTTGCTCACTCCAAGTGGACTGCCAGCTAGCGCAGAGCCGTGCCTTGAATACAGAACCATAGACCTTGTACAGAATAGGCACAGAGGTGATAGTGCCAGAGAAAATAGATTTAGCTGCCGTGTCTGCAAGCTCATTCCTGCAAACACCAACGTGGCCTGGTATCCAGAAAAACTGGATAGAAGTAGATGTTCATGAGAAATGGGCCAGTCCGATTTGAATATCAGCAAGAACAGGGTGTGAGCCAACATGAAGCAATTCCAGGGCCAGAAGAGAACTAAGCGAGTCAGTATAAATAGTGCAGTTGGAGTACTGCTCAGTTTAAATATTATCCAGGGCAAGAGATATGGAATACAGTTCAGCAGTGAACACAGAATATGTAGAGGAGATTTTGTGTGCAACCACCGTACCGCAATAAACTATGGCAGAGCCCACTGAATTACCTGATTTGGAACCATCCATATCAATTGAAATGAAAAGATTGTTCGAAAGATGTTCAGTAAATAAAAGAGGGTACTTCCAATCGGCAGTTTCTGCGTTTCTCAAATGATTTAAGAAAGGTCATATTTGGGGACTATAATAAGCCTTGGTGGGAGGGGCTGACCAATGGATTCTGCAATGTTATCCAAGGACAGACCCAATTCATCCAATTGCACCTGGATGTGAAGGCCAAAAGGAGCAATGGCAAATTGTCTGTTCTGAAAAGGTATGGTCCACTGAGGAAGGAAAACGCATCCCCAGGTGGGATGCTTTGGTAAGGAATGAAGTTTCGAAGAATATAGTAAAGACAGTTGCAAAGAGCAAAGGTGCAGAGAAGGTTCATGAGATTCTATGTATAAGCTTTAAACTGGGGAGGTGCAGAAAGCCCAAGTGAAGAGTCAAAAGCCTTGATGATGAATGGGGCCCAGCATCTTTGAGGCAGAGCCACAGACCATTGATCCATAGTCGAGTTTTGATCGAACAAGAGCACGATATGTCTTTAACACAGAACATCAATCTGCTCCCCAACTGGTGGTAGAGAGGACATGGAGGATGTTCAGTACTCTTGTGCATTTGACCCATAGCTGCTTTAAGTGTGGTATAAAGGTCAGCCCCAAGAACTTGGTCTCAGGGACCACTGGCAACAAAACTTCACCGATATGGAGTCAGAATCAGGGTGAATACCCCGTTGGTGACAAAAGTTCACACAAACGGTTTTAGAGAGAGAAAAATTAAAGCCGTTTGCTGTAGCCCACTTCAGTACACGATTGAGGAGAGTTTGTACTTGCTGCTCAATATATCTCATGTTCAACGAATGACATGAGATGTGAAAGTCGTCAACAGAGAGCCCATTCGCAACAGTGAGAGGAAGTTGTTCAGTGATGGCATTTATCTTTATACTGAAAAGTGCGACACTCAAAACACAGCCTTGAGGGACTCCAAGTTCCTGTAGAAAAAAACAGGAAAGTGTCGATCTTGGAATCTCCTGTCCATTAAAACATTTTTAATAAACATGGGGAAATGGCCACGTAACCCATATATATGGAGATCTCGCAAAATGCCATACCTCCATGTTCTGTCATAAGCCTTCTCAATGCCAAAGAATATTGATACAAGATGCTGTTGTTTGAGAAAGGCTCCTCTGATTGATGTTTCAAGTCGAATTAGGTGGTCTGTCATGGAGTGCTGTTGTCGGAACCCACACTGGGTGGGCGAGAGGATGTTGTTTGATTCGAGGAACCAAACAAGACGAGCATTAACCATTCTCTCTAAGGTCTTACAGAGACAGCTCATCAAAGCAATTGGACGGTAGTTTGAAGGAATCTTGGGATCTTTCCCATGCTTAGAGAAAGGTAAGATAATAGCCTGGCACTAAGCATCAGGAAAAATATTCTCCTGCTAGATCCGGTTAAAAACAATTAGAAGAATATCAAGAGAAGCAGGAGAGAGATAGCACAGCATGTCATAGTGTACATCATCAGGTCCAACAGATGTACTGCCAGACCAATGAAGGGCCATTTTCAGTTCCACCAGTGTAAAGGGACAATTATAGTCATAGAGACAGTCAGTTCAAAAGGAAAGAGATGAAAGCTCTGCCCGAGTCTTGATGGCCAAGAAGGTGGAGGAACAAGCAGAAGTTCTAGATACCCGGCAAAAGCTTTCACCTAGAGTATGGGCGATGCTCCAGACATCAGCTACCTCTTTGCCATCAGAGAGTAAGATCGAGAGGGGACAGAATTGTAGTGCCCACTGACCTTTTGAATCCTTTCTCATATGACCTTGGAACTGGTGGTAGAAGATATGCTCGTTGTGAACTTAATCCAAGATTTCTTCTGGCTTTGACATCTTACCCACCTAGCATGTGCAAGGGCCCATTGGAAAGCAATGCGGTTCGAAAGCATGGGATATCTACGAAAAGTATCCCAGGCCCATTTTTGAGCCTTCTGTGCCATGTGGCAAGTAGGATTCCACCATGGACGAGGATATCGTGGAAAACCTGATGAGGTTTTAGGAATACACTGAGCAGCAGCTGCTTGTACAATACAGTCAGTTACTGCTGCCACACAGTCGTCTATTGATGGCTGACTCACGATGGCAGGATCAAGTTCTGAGAGAGCAGTAAAAGTGGACCAGTCTGCCTGATGCAGCTTCCACCGGGGCACGCGGGTAGAGTGGCATCGACCACAGCCAGTCTCTCTCAAAAGTATAGAAAAATGATCACTGCCTAGTGGATTTTTGTCAACCCTCCATGAAAAATGGGAGAATAATGAAATGAAGGAAAAGAGATCAACAGCGATAAAAGACTGACTAGGTGCATGAAAATAAGTGGAAGAACCAGAAAGAGAAAGGTTTGAGTAGAGAGCATACTCTTTATAGAGCAACCCCTCCTATCAATAACAGCACTTCCCCAGAGGGTATGATGTCCATTAAAATCCCCCAACTGTTCAACGAGAGCACAAAGGTCTGATTGATCATATATGTCTCTCTAGTGGACAGGTAGAGAGAACAAACAGTGATGGTATGACCCAAGTAAACCCAGATGGCTACAGCCTCCAAGGTGTGTTGAGTGACAAAGACAGGGTGGGCACATGCTGATCAACCAATAGTGCCACCCCTCCATGTACTCGTCCATCACACAGCCTGTCATTCCTGTACAGATAAAACTGCTAAATGGTGACTGTATCAGCAGGTGTTTGAAATGTTTCTTGTAAGGAAAGACATACAGGATGGTAAGAAGCAATCAGTGTTTTGATATCATCCAGATTAGAACGTAAACCTTGACAGTTTCATTGTATCAAGGTGGCCAATTTTAATGGCGAGTAGGCGAAGTGGCTGGAGAACCCTTCTGTTTACGACCACGTCTTTTTTCCTTACTGTCCTTATTTGGAGGAGGTCTATCGACCTGCATGGATCCTGCCCTGGGTCGATTGGCAGGTCTTTGTTGTTGGAAGGGGATTCCAGTGACTGAGGACGTGAACGAATGATTGTTTTGCATCTTAGGATGGGAGAAAAAGATGTGTCTGAAGAAATGCCTGTATTTGAAACCAAAGGATGTGGATCTTGGGGTTTGTTAGAATGTATGGGAGGAACAGAGATGGGTGTAGAAGTTGATTCATCAACCTTTTTAACCATGGAGGTGAAAAGGCTTTTAATTTGTTTTGAAAACGATTCTCTTGAAGGCACAGAGAGATCTGTCTGCACTCCCCCTGCAGTTGTGGAACGAAGTGCAGCAGCATATGTCCGAGATGGAGTGGTGGACAGCAATTTCAGAACCTTAGGATTACTAATGTCATGAGTCGTTTTCAAACGCTGCACCTCTTTTTATTCCAACCATTTTAGACAAGAACAAAAGTAGGAAGGGTGAGAACCATTGCAGTTGTCACAATGTGGGTCCATGTCACACTCATAGGCATCGTGGTCCTTGCCACCACAACAAGCACATGTCAGGGAACCACGACATGACGTGGTTGAGTGGTCAAACCTCTGACATTGGAAACATCGGAGAGGGTTTGGAATGTACAGCTGTACCCTGCAATTTAGATAACCTGCCTTGATGGTGGCAGGTGCATGTGGTGATGTAAATGTCAAGACGAGGATATTTATCCGCAGTGTAACTCCATATTTGCGAGTAGAGATGCGCTTCACTGCAGAATCTCCGACTCGGGGATGTTCTTCAAGTCCCTCTCAAGAATAACTCCTCGTGATGAATTCAAGGTAGCATGTGGTGTAACCTCAATAGGTACATCCCTAATTGCCTTTGAATTCAAGAGGAGTTCACTGTGTTGGGATGTGGATGTTTCAACCAATATGTCTCCAGATTGAAGCTTCTTTACCAACTTTGGAGAGCCAGCAAGTCCCTCTAGTCCCTTCTGAATAAAAAAGGGGGCATTTGCCCTAAAGGTTTTTCTGAAAGAGAATGTAATATAAGAAAATGAGGTACGTGTGTAACAGATGTTGAAGATTGCTGCTCAGAGTCTACAACATGTGGTCGTTTACCTATTGACTGTTTTTTCAATATTTTATTTAAAGTTTTCGTAGGAGGAAAATTTCTGTACCCACTGACCCCACCCACCATGGAGCCCTATGAGGGGATGCACTACAATGTCATGCAAGGACATTGCAGCAATGCCAGGGTTTTTTGAGCACTATATCCAAACACCAGCATCAGACACAATATCCACAACACCTGTTGACAACTTCCAACACTGGTACTTAGTTGACTCTAGCCCAAGCAGACCAGCCGATTGACCCAAGGGGGGCCACCCAAAGGCCACCCATCTACAGAAATTCAAGGCCAAAGTGGTGTGTTAGGGTTGGAACCCTCAACCACCAGGATCCTCTCATCCCCTTCACAGGTAACCACGTACGGCAAACATGTGGGTGGATGTTTAGATCCCAGAAGAGGTAACCAGAAATAACAGAACCTTCCCTGGGAGGTCCCCTAACCACGTACAGGAATCCACACCGAGGGGCCATGGAAAATGTGTCAAGGTCTTAGGAACACAGTAAGCAGCTGCCTGGACAACAGTCAATCAGTCACTGCTACTACACAGTTGTCTATAAATGCCAGACAGACAGAGAAAGCACTGAAAGATGGCCAGTTGGCTTGGTCCAAATTCCATTGAGGCACATGGGTCAGGTGACAACTACCATGGCAAATCTCCCCCAAAATGATAGGAAAATGATCACTGCTCCTTAGATCACTTGGCAACTCTCCAAGAAAAATGAAGGGGAGCAAATAGAAAGATCAATGCCAGTAAAAGTCTGAGAAGGTGCATGAAAATAAGTATAAGACCTAATTCTGAAGAGAGAATGACCTGAGAGCACATGCTCTTCAGATTGACCCCTCTCATCAATGTCAGCAACACCCCAAAGGATGTTTTGTCCATAAAAGTCTCCCAGGATTAAAAAGGGAGATGAAAACTGTTCAACAAATGCATCAAGGTCTGATTGATCATAATTTTCTTCAGTAAATAGGTGAAGAAAACAAACAGTGATGATATGATCCAAGGAAACACATATTGCAACAGCCTCCAAAGGTATATTGAGCTGCAAAGACAGGATGGGCACATGCTAGTTGACCAGCAGTGCCACCTCTCAATGCACTCATCCATCACACAACCTGTCATTCCAGTATACAGAAAACTTCCAAAAGGTGACTGTATTGGCAGGTTTCAGGAATGTCTCCTGTAAAGAAAAACTCACACAGGATGATAAGAATTAATAAAAGTAGTAACGTCATTCAGGTCAAAATTGAAACCTTGACAGTTTCATCATATCAAAGTGGCCATTTTGATCTAAGTGAAAGAGAACTGGACGGAGAACCTTTTGGTTTACAACTATGTCATTTGTCTTTATTGGTAAGAAATTTGTCGATCACTATTAATTATGTTATGAGTCGAATGGGCAGGTTTTTTTGTCAGTATACAAAGGTTCCAGTAACTGAGAGCATGGACAAATAATCATGCTACATCTTGGGAATGAAGAAGTTGGACCCAAGCAGATGCCAGTAACCAGGGCCTAAGAAAGTGGATCTGGGCAGATACTGGAAGGGATAGTTGGGGCAGAGACAAAACTATATATTAACTCATTTAACCATAGAGAGAAAAAGACTCTTCACATGGTTGCAAAACAACTCTGTTGGAGGCACAGAAAAACCTGGCTACACTCTCACTGTAGCAATGGAAAGTAGTGCAGCAGCATATATTTGAAATGAAGTTGGAGACAATAACATTTGAGCTGCTACAGTTAATGTAATGTGGTTCCACTATGCACTTTTGGGTGTCACAGTCTTTTCCACCACAACAAGCACACATCATAGAAACGTGTCATAATGTCTTTGAACATCTGAAGTACTGGCATTGGAAACATCAGGTAGGATTAAAAATGTATGGCCAAACCTTACACTGCAGATTTTCTGCCTGAACAGAGGCAGATGGAAGTGGTGATAAAAACATCAAAATTAAGACACTGTTCAGCAGCATAATTCCATCCTTATGAGTGGAGATACAGCACACAGTAAAAATGCCTTGGCTAGAGAAATCAGCGAGAAGTTATGACTTAGAGATGTTCTTCAAATCCCTCCCAATGATCACTCCTAGGAAGGAATTCTGAGTAACATGGGGAATAACATTGATGGGTATACCCCTAATGGCCTTAAAATTCAGAAGGAGGTCACTATGTTTTTGTGTAGATGTTTCCACCAAGATGTCTCCAGAATGTAGCTTATTGATGGACTTGGGAGAGCCAGCAAGCCTCTCTAATTCTGTTTGAATGAAAAATGGAGGCATTTTCCCTAAGGATTTGTCTGATAAAGAGTAAAGAGTTAAAAATAATGCAACAGGTCCTGATTGTGGTGGTGATTTCTTAACAGAGTTTTCTTAGCATGGTCATTTAAGAATTATATGTATTTTTATGATATTTTTCAAGGATTGGGGAATCCATAATACAGAGAAGAAGATTCAGTATCCAATATCATCTACCTATCATGGAGTCCTATGAGGGGATACAGTGCCAAACCTTACACTGCAGCAACAACAGGGTTTTATAAGCACTATACCTAAATATTTGCATCAGACACTGAGAAAGCCCAACAGGACCAGTCAAATGATCCTGGAGGGGCCCAACCCAAGGCCAGCCATCTACAGGAATTCAAGGCCATAGTGGTGTGCTGGGGGTTGGACCCTCAACCACCAGGATCCTCTACTCCCCTTCACGGGTTGCCATGCCATGCAAACACGTGGATTGATGTTCAGAAAGACAGGACCATCTCATACCATGTATCAGTATCCACACCGAGGAGTCTTCTCTATGTAATGAAAATGTATGTCAGTAGCGTTTCAATGGATGTGAAATTAACATTTCTTTTTTGATTCTTAACATAAGGCTATTTTTTTATGCTAATTTTTCTATTTAAATAGGATCATACAGTTTTAGGTTTCTAAAGTGTGACATCAGTTTAATGTTTTTAAATTTTATAAGAATAAGATGTTTTGTGCAAAATTACTTGTGTCATATCACATCAAGCATTAAACTTTATCTCAAATGTCAAAATTACCTGGTGAAGAATGTCAGAAATAATTGTGTGAAACTCTCATTTGGAGAAAATAATGAAATTACTCCCCCTCTTCTTCAACTTTCTATATTTTGATTAATCTTTACAACCAAAGAGATTTAACTTACTAGGGGTATCATGGAATGTACCAGTGAAATGTCTTTATTCTCCAACATTTTCATGTACCTTATAAGAGCTGTTTCCGAATGATAACTGAAAATAAAAAGGTGTTCATAAATGTTTATCATCGTACTAATAATTTACATTTTAATTAAGAATCACAGAATTAAGCTAAAATGATACACACACACAAATATATGATTTCTTTTCATTCTTCGGAAAAAAAAACATTCTGGCAAGAACATTTTAGTAATAGACTGAATGATATATTGTTCCTATCTTTTCATTAACTATGTCCTACAGCAAAACAACTGTTTTGAAAACTGAAACAAAACATGAATGGATATGTACAATAACATGATAAAACCGTAAATTTAGACTGCTTACTTCACTCAACAATAAACACAGTCATAACTGCTGGATAAAAAAATGCTAATATTTTGGCATGTTTAGTGAAGTAAGTATATTCCTTTTTATTGACCAGTCAGCTCGGAAAAGTTTACTACTGTAGTGTAAAAACGTTGACATATAACTGTGTACACTCTTTGCTTGAGAGAAGAAAACAGCTATTTATAATAAATAATTATAAGCAAAATTTAATAAGGTAAACCCAACAGTGATCAACATATTTCATTGGCTGTTTTAACAATATAGAAGGCAGAGCTGAAAATGTTGAGAAGAAAGTAATACCCACTTATGTTTTTATATTTTATACAAAACACAAGTTATGGCAGCCAGAGTTGCTAAATTGGGTCTAACTGAAAAAAATATTTTGTTTGTTATAGTATTATGGAATACAAACAAATATTTTCCAACTTGGAAACAGTATGTTAAATCATGATGTACCTAAAAAATGGTATGAGATATAAACTAAATCCTGACAAAGTACAGCTATAATTTATGTGTAGAATCAAAACTGAACAGTATAGTCAACTGCAGAAAAAGTAAATCCTGTAAACTTGTATTAAACAGTCAGATAAAACATGTCAAAAGCCTAAAAAAGGGGCTTTGGAAGAGTATAGGTTAAATATCTTAGTTAACAAATTTAAACAGATAGGATATTAGGTTATTTAAGTTATTATTCATGGTAAAAATTTTTCATTTATAGTGAAACTTTGCTTTCTTTCTTTCATTCTTTTGGAACTTTTATTTTAATGTTTTGAAATTTTACTACTGATTTTTCTTTGTTTTCTGCTTGTTGGAGAAATGCTGTTACTACAAAAAAAATATGAAAGTTATAAAACAAAATAAGAAATGTTTTTATGCATGATCTTACATGCTGTTAGCATGTTATGAATATTGGTGAATTTTCATAGCAAATAATAAGCCTTTTTGTTTTCTTGTACATTTACTTTCTCCTCCAATCCATCACATTTATATCTCATAAGGCCCTTTGTTTCTTTTTCTTTTTTTGCTATAATAACATAACTCATAAAAAAAAATGATCATGGTCAGTAGAAGCATTTACATCAGTTACACACATTTTGATGAGTTATATTCAAAGGTTTACATTTATACTAGAGGTTTTGTTCTAAGAAAACAACAACAAAAATTTCTAAAAACATTTTCTCTTAACAAAACTTTTCATGAGAAAAGCTTTTAAAATTATTGTGTACATAGGTCTTAGGTTTAGAGAGAAACAGTATGTGAAATGACTTCAATGTGAACTTCTGCTTACATGTTAAACACAGGATGACTCAGATACTTTGATGTCCTCTCAAATGGTGTGCCATATACACTTTTTTCAAATTTCTCAGTTGAACAGTTTGCTATCTCTTCCTATAGAAAATATAATAATCAATGTCACAGCTAAATGTAACTGACAAAACTTCAAAAAATTATTCTACATTTATTTGTTTATCTTGTAACACATTCATAAGCCTGAAACAAAGGTGACATCAGCTGAATAGTTTGAAACCACTCCTCTTCATGATCATACTAGTGATCAATTCATGATAAATTAATGAAGCATTTTCACTATTAATGTCTCCATGGATTTATATGGGGTCAAAGTGTTGACTGCTTCAAGTACAAAGTGATTTTAATGTTAAAATTAAAAATACTTTTATTCATCTGAAAAACCTCAAATTTCATGTGCATTATCTTTGAAACCTCCCATATAATTTTCAGATGTTTTAATAAAATTTTTAAATTATGTAATTTTTTCTACTCAAACTCTATTTGAGACTGATCAGTTTGAATTACCTCATAACCATAAAAAAAAAAAATCAAAGAAATCTAAATTACCATTTTTCTTCTTCCCAGACTGTCTTCAAGTTATATTATCAAATGTTTGTTTATTTTGAATAGTTTTAAGCTGATAACAGTATACATTTTTTTCATACTTACATTTTATTGTCCTTTGGACCATGTTTAACTATAAATTATGTAATGCACAGGTTACTTAAGAGCTCGCACCTCATGAAAATTTTTTTTAAATCAACCTTCTACCTTTTACCATTATATTACCTTTTATATAACCTTATCTAACCTAAAAAACATCTAATTATTATATTTTAGTTACTTTTATAATAATAAATAAAGAATACACACACAAAAAGAATAAAGCACTTACCAGGGTCTTCTTTTCTTTTGTTGTCAACAGTTTAATTTCCATTATTCCAACTTTGTTTTATATTAATTGTACTACTGTATTAAATACTTTTTTATTTATTTATGTGTTACACCAAAGAACATAGTTATGGAACATTGTTACTTTTTTGCATCTTATTATCCTATCAAAATTTTTCTCACTTTTAAATTATGTGACAAGAACAATTAATAAATAATTCCTTGCATATTAAACAATGTAATATAAAATGTCATTTGATAAATTAAAACACTGGTTTTCTTTCTGGGTGTAGTAATACAGTATTAAACATCAGGAAAAACTAGTGGTAATTTCTGAAATAGAGGATGTGACAGGTGAGTATGGCAGGAGAGGTCTGGTTCTTTATTTTATTGTTCTGTAACCAATTAAGAGTGAAAAGGATAAACACTATGCTTTGTCTGAGTGATGACAGTATTATATTTTATAATTTAAATTAAATTGTATATTTCTCGGAGGAGTAATAAGTAAGTTATAGAAGAGGGTAATACCGAGAGATCTAATATCACAATTCTCACACTAGGAAAATTCAGGATTTAAAAAAAAAATACCGACTTATAAAATCAACAACTTAAAACTTATTTAGTATTAAAATTTGGATTATTAACTACATTTCTGTGGTAAATTTATTTGTATAAAATCATAAGGAAGTAGTTTAAATTTTTAATGCAATTTGTTAAAACCTCATGACACGTGTAGAAAAAGATGCCTGTAGTGAAAGTATTACAGAAATTAAATTTTCATTATAGCAGCAGTGATCATTAAACTGAAAAATAGTAGTTCTAATATGAAATCTGCATTACACTGGCCCTGTAAAAGTGGGTCATAGGCCAACAGATTCATTAGTTATGTGTGCAATGTTTCTTCATGAAAATCAAATCAAGAAACAATATAAAAATAATTAACATTAACGATCAGTATATTTTATGCTTATACACACACACACACACACACACACACACACACACACACATAAAATGCTACTTTAATGGACTTAAAAGTTATCTGTTGAAGTGAAAAACAAAAAATATAATAAAAAATGGAATTCTACTGAGTAAAAAACAATAAATTCTCTGTTAATTCTTTTTCAGCTTGTGGCTGACTTTATAAGAGTAAATATTTTCCAGCAATTGGTATGTAAAACTTCTAAAAATATACAACTACTAATAGAAAATTAAAATTACGACTTCATCAAATTAACACTTACAATTTTCGTTTTGACCCCAAACACTTGAAGTAAATCATTCATGTCCTTTTCTTTAACAGTTTCATCCAAAGAAACTCCAACCTAAATTAACAACATGAATGGTGTGTTTCAAGTAATATTAATAAATAATATTGCACAGTTAAAATTCTGTGACAAAGAAAAATAAAATTGTGGTAGCTTCTGCCATATTTTTTAAAACTCCAAATTCTTTTACAAGCATTAACAGAATTAGAAGTGAAGGTACATTAGAAATATTACTTTCCAATTAAGTGGCATCCAATTCAAATTCACTAAAATTATTTTATATTGTTATGATAATAGAAATATTAAGTACGTCTTGATAAATAGTTTTCAAATTTTGAAGTAGTTGTCTAGAGCGTACAATAAAGGTTAAATTGGTTAGCTTATATCTAAGTCTAGGAAATCCACTGCAATCTAGAACTAAACAAAACAGATTTAAGTAAGTTATTTATATACTTTTCTTTGACAAATTTCATCCAAAGAAACTCCACTACAACCTAAGTTAACAAAATTAAAAGTATTTTTCAACTAATATTAATAAACAAATATATTATTCATGGTTCAGTTCCACTGAAAAAGAAAATCCTATACTAACTCCTGCAATACTTCTTGCATTATAAGTCCACATCCATTTGAGCATTAAGAGTACTAACAATGAGAAATAATTAGTAAATCATGATACTATATCATTCTTTTTATATTTTAAAGATGATGATAATTATCACAGACATGTATTAAAGCTATACCTAGCTACATCTTGTATTCTATATATTTTTCACTTACCATGTTAAATCAATGTTGAAAACACATTTATATCTCCACTATATGAAGACTATGCAATGTTTTGAAGACAAAAGCCTTTATCAGATAAATACTTTATAAAACACACAAATAATATTTGTTTCTAAGCTCTTATTGCTCAGTTCTTATAAACATAAAAATATAGTACTGCACAAAAATGTTAGGACTAGAGAATGTTTTGCCATTATTTCCATGTTATGAGACAAATTCTTTCATGCTAGTACAGAATGTAAATTTCAACACTGTGATAATGCTTCACTAATCCCTGTTGACACCTGAATGAGTGAGGGTGAGAATACTTATTTTTCAGAATTCCCATATACTTGTACCACGGATGTGTCATAAGGGTCCTGCATCCAATTTAGGGTGTGAAATAATTGTCATGGTACCCCATGTAGCATCTTAACTACAGAGAAAGAAGCTAGAATATGGTACCAGTGTATGTTAGAAGAAATTAATTTAACAGCACTTCACAACTAAACCTTGACAAATACAGTATTTAACACTATATATTAAGTTTTGTTGTCATGCCATGGTCCTGAAAAGCATAGAAAGTTGTCAGTATAGCAGAAAGTTTACATGAAAGTTTTGTGATGTTCGTTGGACTTTCCTACAAATTGCTGCAGACTTGAAATGCTCCCCAAACACTGTCAGAAACAGTCTAGATCATGAGAGCAAGACAGATAAATTTTAAAATAGGAAAGGAAGAGGTAGGACACCTAAGCCTAATAACAATGATGTTAAGTATCTTCATTTGTGCAGCCTTTAGGATAGAAGAAAAACTGCCACTGATCTCAAGCACGAGATGAATCACTATGTATCAAGTGACAGAAAAGTATCTGTATCTACAGCCAAAAAACTTTTACTTCAACCTCTAATTTTGTCAAGAAACTAAAATTTGCTAAAAAGTACAAAAATGGACTGCTGACAGTTGGAAAGGGTGTTATGGATAGATGAGTCCAAATTTAAAATATTTGGTTCAAAGTATGTTTTAAGTTGGGCAAAAGAAAAGAGAAAGATACTTATCTCCATACAGAGCACTTACCATGAAGCATGAGGTAGGCAATGTGATGTTTTAGGGGTGTTTTTATGTTAAGACAACAGGAGCTACTTGCAAGATTGATGAAATAATGAACCATTACAAGTACCATCAAATACTCATCAGTTATGGTATACCCTGTGATTTATGTATTACTAGTAAAGGTTTCTACTATATAGAAGGTAATGATCTCAAAATCTCAAACCCACATAGAAATTACTTATGTAAGAAAGAAGCTGTTGGAGTCACTCAAATGAAACAATGGCCTCCACAAAGCCTTTATCTCAACCCAACTCAAGTGAGCAAATCTGGGAACTTATAGATCAAAAACTTGACAAGTCAAAAGTTTCTTCCAAAGTTACTTTATGGGAGTGTATTAGAGGCATTTGGAGTAATACCCCAAAAGGTATTTTAATTAATTATGCTGTAATAATGAATGAAAGACTTCTTGCAGTTATTAAAGCAGAAGGAGGGCACATAAAATACTAAATGTTTGCTGAACTCAAGCACTTCTGACAAGTTTTTATTGTATTTAATATGAATTAAAGTTAACATTTTCCTAAACTAAATATGTATTTTTAATAATACTTACCTCTGTTAACATTATAAGTATTTCTCAATCTCAATGGTTTACACTCTTTGCTCATCTAAGCATTGAAAATGCTTGTTCCAGTCTTTTATACCCCACTTAAATGCCCTAGGCAAATTTTGATGTGCAAATCTCTCCACCAACTTCAACATGCTCTCTATCTAAACCATTTAATATATGTATAAAAGGTGTATATAAGCACCTCATTCAGATAATTTAATCACTTTTTTGAGACATAGGTGAGGAGAGTGTCAGTGGAGACAAGTATTATTTGGAAATTAGCCTTTTCTTGAACCGAAAATGTATTTCTAATAATAGTTAGAATCATACTGTGAGAAGGTGAAGAAGCTCGTGCATGTACGATCCTCCATACAGATTTTAGTGGTGAGTTCTGAACCATTAAAATCAAGAAGAGAAAGTAAGCAACACTGAAATGGACAAACTTTCTTCTCCACCTATTCCAAAAGACAACACCACAGGCTTGAAATAACTGGATCGTGTATGCTGTACTCAACTAAAGGAACAGAACTTATCCAGTCTGGAATTATGAAGATAACATGGAACCTGTGTTCAACAAACAACCTTGCACTGAGAATTAGGAGCAGTGTACTAGACCACCTTCCCACAACAATATACAAAACTGGCATTGCTTAATGAGAAGTGTTATTTTGTTAATTGAAAGGATAGGACCAGAGGAAGTCAGTCATTTATATTATGATGTGTGCACAGGTCCAAGGAAAACAATGATGACAAAAAACTTGAACAATTCTACAAAAGACATAGGGTGCTGATGCAAGATCAAAAGGTAGAGTATTTTTGTTGTTGTTGTTTTGTTTAATTAAGCATTGCATACATATAAACAGAATATAGAATCTCCAACTGTGTTCAATTCATAACATAAACAAGAAACTGTGCCAAATGATGTGCCAAGAAAAATTGATTATATTATTTAATGAAGTGCTTATATACAGTGACTAGACAGAGAACACATTGAAGTTGGGAAAATTTACAAATTAGAATTTGCCTAGGACATTCTGTTGGGGCAAAAATACAACTTAGATGGGAAAAGTATGGAAACTCTGGATATCAAGAAATAGCTATGGTGTTAGCAGTGGTACACATTTTGGAATTTTGATATTTCACAAATGATTCATCTTCCACTGTTGTTTGAAAGTAGACTTAAATTTAACTTTTGACTCTGTCCTAACACCTTTGCACAATACTGTATATACACATTAAATCACCTGATTCTGTTTTTCAAAACATAATACTAGAAAAGATACTACACAAGTCTACAGCTTTAATAATTAGTTATACAACTGATTTGACTTACTGAACCATCACCATAATAACGAAGATTAATTTCTAATTCATGAGCTCTTTTTCGAATTTCACCTTGAGATACACATGGCATAACTTTCAAAGTGTCAAAAACAAATGGGTTTTCTATCACATGACCAGCTTCCTTCATACCTGAAAAAATTCATATATTTCAAAATTATGCAGAAAGTATAATTTCACAATGCAACTGCTATCACCAAGCATAACACTTCTTTAATTTTGTCAAAATTATTTATACAAAATAACTCCAGAATTATAAGTTTAAAATTGATGTTCTGTCTAACAATAAGACAAAGACAACCACTTTTTTGTAAAGTTAACTGCCAATAAATTATTTTTAAGAGGAAAAATACATTAAACTTTTTTGTTAGAATTATTTTAAATCTAAGGAGCTAAGCATGTTTGTTTTTTAAGTTACAATTAAAACAATTTTCATACTTTTTTTTAACAAAGAATTAGGAAAAGTTCTTAGGAAAACAGTGCATTTACAAGCTGATTGGGAGGTGTGATAAGTCAAGCCTTATTGATTAAAGAATTATATAAAAATTTTTACATACATAAGAAAAAAAAACATTTTATTTTGAGACCTAATGCTGCTATACTAATGCCATATATTGGTAAGTGGTCATACAGCTCTATACCCGTTATAAAACTAGGTAACAAAGGATCACTAGGATCATATGTTAATTAATACAAAAATAAAGAAAACATCACATTTCTATAAATTCTTATGAAATCAGCAAACTTGAAATATTCTATATTAGATTTTAGTTAATCTAACTTGATGCATCATACTAGTTATTTTAAAAGTTTTTTATTTTGGAAACTCAACAAAACATTCTTTGAATTTTCTTTGAAAAACTGAAATGTGATTGTCACAGCAAGTACAGTAGACAGAATCTAATAGGCCAACTTTGTATCAAAATAAACAGACAAAAACATTAAAATACATAATAGTATTTCACAAATTTATAACAATAATACATGTAAAACTGTACAAATAGAAACATCCAGAGAAGTACATTTTTAAAAAATATTATAAATATATACAATATAAAGAATCGAACCTTCAGCCAGCCAAAGAGTGGTCTTATGGACTTGGTTGGCAATATCTCTGAGTCCATCAGGGCCATGGTATATAGCATACATTGCAGACATATTAGCAAGGAGGGCCTAAAATGCATACAGGCAAAATTATACACAGAGAAGTGCTGAAAGCAAGGAAAATCTTGGACTATGAAAACGAAATTCTACTAGTCTAGGATACATGAATTATATTAAACTGATGACGTTAAGTTCTGCATGCAAAAATTATTCACAACTTAAAATAATCTTCAAATTAGCCCAAATTTAAATGAAGTATTTTGATTTTTAGTTTCATCAATTGTATATAAAACTGTACCTAAGAAAAAATGTTTAACCCTTTCAAAGCAGTTGGAATGCATATTTCCTGGTGCTCTCCCTACAGTTGGTACAAATGTCTCCCACTATCATTCAGAATTGTTGTGTGTGAAATAGAGAAGTAAAATAAGTTGAAAAATATTTACTGATATCCCACATAATGTGGAAAACTTTGAGGGAAGCCACATAATATTGATATGTAGCTTCCCTCAAAGTTTTCCACTTAATTGTTCAGTAGCCAACAAGATGTCCAAGGGGCCTACTATGCTTAAATAACTAGTGCGGTGAATAGTAATCCTAATTACCATATAAATACGCCTGATATCTTTATCTTACACATGCACACATCACACACTGTTTTACCCATAGTCATTTATCTTATTCATTCTGTTTTCTTCTATATAAAATATAATTTCATACAATCACTTTTACAGTATAAAAAATTGCCTTGAAACACTTTTGAAATAAAATCTTAACTTTACTAGAAATGTTAAAACCACCTAAACCAACTGAAATAACCATTTATAGGAAATGCTTTCTTCAAAATAAAAATTATATTTTTAATAGCCCATATTCAAAACATCACATTTAAATTGTTATTGATAAATTTAATATATACACAGAAAACCACATATCATATCAAAATTTTCATACAAGTAGATTTTTTCTAACAGTTTCAATGACAATCTGTACTTTTTGAACACAGTGTCCCCCCAAAAAAATCTTTGGAATTGGCCTCCAATTCACACATGACAATTACAGAAATACCTAGAGCATTACAGTGCACTATTTTCACAATTTCAAACATGATTTATTGATGAATACACATATTTATTGAATTATAATCAAATATTTTTTTTAATTTTAGAATTCTCTAAATGAATAAAATCCCTAAAAACTAAAAGTTCAGTAAAATTTTTATAAACCAGCTAGCCATGAGATCCTTTATTTCTGGGAAATTTAGAGAAATATCAAATACTTTATTAATGAAGATGAACTACAACAAAAGTAAAAAAATTAAAATATTTAGGTGAATACAAGGTAATCATTTTTGGCAAAAAATTAACAAAATATGTTGATATTCTTCTTACCTGAAGATTTATTTCTAACAGATACTCACCTCTTTACAGAGAATAGCTTATTTCTCTTGAGATCAAGCATTCTTGCAAGCCACCAGTTTTTTGAAAATTCCCAACTAATCTCACATGAAACAACATTATTTTGTACTATTACAGGACATCCTCATGCAGTACAACCCTCCACCAAAATGAATGTGACACAAATTCATATGCAATTAATTTATATAAATTTGTAATCATGAATTCCTCATTCTTTGAAGAGGCAATAAAATATGTGCATCAGAAAAGATGGAAGAGTGATTGGTTGGTTGGTTTGGTGTTTTGAGACACAAAGTAGCTTGGCTATCTGCACCAAACATCTAGTAAAAAGTTAAAATTAAAGTAAGTTTAGTAATATTCATAAAAGGAAATTAAGGTAAAACAATACAAAGTTTGAAAAAACATAAATAGCATAAAACCAATGTTTACATCTTGTCCACAGCAGTGAGAGAAAGACTTCAGTAATACAAGTTATAAAGGACTTTCTGTTGCATAACTGTGATTATCATAACTCACCAGGAAGACTAACAGGCAAGTTCAAAAACCACCATTAGTCACTTGAAGTTGGCCTTTCCAGTCCTGGTTTCAAGTTATTTGATGTTATGACCATTTTTTAATTTTAAATCGAAATAGATGGACTGTGATTCTTAAAAGGGAATCACATTGTAAAAGGTCTAACGTATAGATTAAAAAACTTAAATAGCATTAAAAAGATTAATGGCCTTTAATCAACTAAAAACATTTCCAAGGTAGACAGTGTCATCATCGCCAATAACACTGTCTAACATTACGGATAAACCTTGAAACAAAACATGTTTAAAATGGTGGCTTACTGTGACCTGAGTGTTACACAGACAACACATTGGTGCATCAGTCCCAGATAAATGAAAATGATGAGTTAAAAAACTGACTAATGCATAGTCTAGTTAAAACAACTTCTTTCCAATCCTTACGGAAGCAAGACAGTCAAAGTCCAATATAGGGTTTTATTTGAAAAAGCTCGTTTTCGCATTGCTCACTTCAAGTTGACTGTCAGCTGGCACGGAGCCAAGCCTTGAATACAGGACCATAGTCCATGTATGGAACAGGCACAGCAGTGATAGTGCCAGCCAGATAGATTTAAATGCGGTGTCGGCGAGCTCGTTCCTGTGAATATCAACGTGGCCTGGTATCCAGGAAAACTGGATAGTAGTAGATGTTAAAGACAAATTGGCCAGTCGGTTTTAAATATCATCAAGAACAGGGTGTGAACTTGCGTGAAGTGATTTTAAGAGCCAGTAGAGAACTAAGTGAGTCAGTATAAATAAAAGCTAAACAGTAATCAAATTGCACTATGTGATCAAGGACAAGGCATACAGTTCGGCTGTGAACACAGAAGCTGTAGAGAAGATTCTGCATACAATCACTGAACCACAACAAACCCTGGCAGAGCCCACAGAGTCACCTGATTTCGAACCATCTGTATAAACAGGAATGGAAGAAGGATTCAAAAAATGCTCAGCAAATAACAGACAGTATTTCCAATCAGGAGTGTCTGCTTTTCTCAAATGACTTAAAGAAAGGTCACATTTGGGGGACTGTAAGAAGCCATGGTGAGATGGGCTGACCAGTGGATACAGCAATGTTATCCAAGGATAGACCCAATTCATCCAATTGCACCTGGATGAGAAGGCCAAAAGGAGCAATGGCAGATTATTTGTTCTCAAAAAGTATGGCCCACCAAGGAAAAAACACAAACCCAGGTGGGATGCTTTAGTAAGGAATGAATTTTTGAAGTACATAGTAAAGACAGTTGCAAATGGCAAAGATGCAAAGAAGGTTCATGAGATTATGAATAAGCTCTGAACTGGGAAAGTGTGGAAAGCCCTAGTGCAGAGCCGAAATCCTTGATGATGAATGGGGTCCAGCATCCTTAAGGCCGAGGTTCTGGCAGAGCCATAGACCAGTGGTCCATAGTCAAATTTCAATCGCATAAGAGCATGATATATCTTTAGCATAGAACACTGATCCGCTCCCCAAGTGGTGAAAGAGACGACATAGAGGGTGTTCAGTGCTCTTGTACATTTAACCCATAGCTACTTGATGTGTGTTATAATGGTCAGCTTACAGTCAAAGATAAGCCCAAAGAACTTTGTTTCGGTGATGTTGTGCTGCCTATGGTCCCCGAGACAGAGTTTAGGATCAGGGTGAATACCCCGTTAGCAACAAAAGCACATGTGAATAGTTTCAGAAAGAGAAAAATCAAAGTTGTTTACTGTGGTCCACTTCAGAAAATGATTGAAGGCAGTCCGTAGATGCTGCTCAATACACCTCATGTTCAATGACTGACATGAAATGTGAAAGTCATCGACACAGAGCCTGTTTGCAACAGTAAGAGGGAGTTGTTCAGTGATAGTGTTGATCTTTATACTGAAAAGTGCGATACTCAAAACACAGCCCTGAGGGACTCCTAGGTCTTGTAGAAAAGAACAGGAAAGTGTCAAAACCACACAAACTTGGAATCTCCTGCCCATTAAAAGAGTTTCAATAAAAATGGGCAAATGGCCATGTAACCCATATAAATGGAGGTATCGCAAAATGCCATGCCTTCATGATATATCATAAGCCTTCTCAATGTCAAAGAATATGTTGTCATTTGAGAAGGTTTCTCAAATTGACGTTTCAAGTTGAATCATATAGTCCATGGTGGAGTGCTGTCATTGGAACCCACACTGGGTGGGCAAGAGGAAGTTGTTTGATTTGAGGAACCAAACAAGATGAGCATTAACTATCCTATGGTCTTACAGTTTGCTTGATCTAGCTTCCACCAAGGAATGCGGGTCAAGTGACATTGACCACGATCAGTCTTTCTCAAAATTATAGGAAAGTGATCACTGCCTTGTGGATTACTGTCAACCCTCTATGGAAAATGGGAGAATAGTGAAGGGGAGCAAACTGAGAGATCAACAGCAGTAAAAGACTAAGTGCATCAAAATAAGTAGAAGCGGATGGTGTCCATTAAAGTCCCCCAGGATTGAAAAGAGAGATGGCAACTATTCAACGAGAGCATCAAGGTCTGATTGATCACAGATCTCTCCAGGCAATAGTTAGAGAGAACAAACAGTGACGTTATGACCCAGGGAAACACAGAGGGCTATGGCCTCCAAGGGTGTGTCAAGTTGCAAAGACAGGCTGAGCACATGCTGATCAACCAACAGTGCCATCCCTCCTCGCACTCATCCATCACACAGCTTGTCATTTCTGTACAAAGGTGACTGTATCGGTAGGTTTCAGAAATGTTTCCTGTAAGGAAAGACATACAGGATGATAGGAAGCAATCAGTGTTTTGATGTCATCCAGATTACAATGTAAACCTCGACAGTTCCATCATATCAAGGTGGCCATTTTTATTTATGTGTAAGTGAATTGGGTGGAGAACCCTTCTGTTTATGACCACATCTTTTTTCTTTACTTTCTTTATTCGAGGGAGATCTATCGACCTCCAAGAATCCTGCCCTGGGTCGATTAGGCAGGTCTTTGCTGTTGGAAGAGGATTCCAGTGACAGAGGATGTGAACAAATGATCGTTTTGCATCTTAGGGTGGGAGAAGAAGATGTAACTGAAGAAATGTCCATACACGGAACCAAAGGCAGTGGATCTGGGGATTTGCTGGAATGTATGTTAGAGACAGAGATAAGTGTTGAAGTTGATTCAATTTTTTAAACCACAGAGGTCAAAAAACTTTTCATTCGGTTTGAGAACAATTCTTTTGGAGGCACAGACAGATCCATCTGCACTCCCACTGTAGTAGTGGAAGTGCAGCAGCATATGTCCGAGATGAAGTGGTGGGCAGCAACTTTCAAGCTCTAGGATAAGTAATGTTATGAATCGGTTTCAAATGCTGCACCTCATTTTCTTCCAACTACTTAGGACAAGAACAAAAGTAGGATGGGTGAGAGCCATTGTAATTGATGCAATGAGGGCCTGTTTAACATTCACAGGCATCATTGTCTTTGAGTGACCGAAGCTCTGAGAGTGGAAACATTGTAGAGATAACCCGCCTTGATGGTGGCAGGTGGACATGGTGATGTGAATGCCAAAATTGGTTGGCATCGTAATTCCATCTTTGCGAGTGGAGATATGCCTCACTGGAAAAACTCCTTGGGAGTGAGAATCTATGATATGGGGATGTTCTTCAAATCCATCTCAACAATAATTCCTCATGATGAATTCAAAGTAGCATGAGGTGTAGCCTCAATAGGTATATCCCCAATCACTTTTGAATACAAGAGGAGTTCACTGTGTTGAGATGTTGATGTTTCCACCAATATGTCACCAGAGTGAAGCTTCTTTACTGACTTTGGAGAACCAGTAAGTCCATCTAGTCCCTTCTGAATGAAAAAGGGAGACATTGCCCTAAAGGTTTGTCTGAAAGATAATGTAGTATAAGAAAATGAGATACAACAGATGTTACAGATGTTGAAGATTGCTGCTCAGAATCTTCAAAACGTGGTCATTTACCCATGGAGTGTTTTTTCACTATTTTATTGAAGTTTTTATTTGGAGGATTCATAATAAAAAGAAGGAAATTTTGGTGCCCATTGACCCCACCCACCATGGAGCCCTATGAGGGATGCATTACAAAGTCAAACAAGGACACTGCAGCAATGCCAGGGTCTCGTGAACACTATACCCAAACATCAGCATCAAATAAAACGTCCACAACACCTGTTTAGAATATCCAACACTGGTACTTGGTTGCCCCTAACCCAAGTGGACCAGCCAATTGACATAAATGGGAGCCACCCTAAGGCTGCTCTTCTACAGGAATTCAAGGCCAAAGTGGTGTGTTTGGGTTAGACCCCTCAACCACCTGGATCCTCAACTCCCATTCATGGGTCACTAGGCACAGCAAACATGAGTGGATGTTTATATCACAGAAGAAGTAAACTGAAAGAACAGAACCTTCCCTGGGAAGTCCCCTCACCACATACGGGAATCCACACCAAGGAGGAGGAGAGTGAATGAGAATGTGTGTGGAGAAACCTATCAGAAATACATTTTTAGGTATGGAAAAGCCTAACATCCGAAAACAAATAATTACCTCTTTACATAGAATAGCTGGAACCTCATATTCAGATGATGGAAGAACCAGTGAAAGGACAATCAAGATAAGATCTCTTCAGAAAGTGTCTGAAAGAAGCTCATGGGGTGTGACACCCGATGACATAGGATTCACAGAAGCATACCTATGGGAGGCTACATCTTGTCTCATTCAGGTTATAATTTTTAACCGTGTAGGAAAATAATAAAATGCCACAACTGTATCACAAGGATGGGCAGAATAAGTATATGGCCAGTTCAATGTGTGTAGTGAAGTTGTGGCTCATTCAGAACGTGTTATGTGATCATCTCTTCATATATTTGAATTAATAGGTTAAAAAACCAGCTGTGGGAGAAAAGCACTTGTTGTAAGTGATAACCATGCTCACTTCTTTTACTGTCAGTGTCTACTAGATGTAGGTGGAATACACTGAATGTAAACATGTCTTTATGGACATTGATAAAAACTTTTAGTCAACCATCAATCACTACAAGCCCCATTCCTGCTCTAGAAGTAGAGTATGGGAGTGATTCAACACAGATGTATGTAGTGTGTTCCCCTCAACCCTGCTGTCAGTCTCTACGGGCCACATACCAGCTTCAGGAGGATGCTTTTTTTATTTTGTTGAGAAAAATGTGGAATGAATCAGAAATAGAATGATATATAAAAAGAAAAAGATGTATATAAAGATTCAGTATAGCAAAATGCATCATCAGCTCACTCAAAGATTGAGATGTATCAAAGTTACACATGTGGAATGCCCACATTACACTCTGGTGTTATTCCAGCCCAACTTTTTCTAGCCTCAGCAGTTAGATCTCAATCAGTGAAGATTCTAAATGGTCTACCATACCAGCAGCTGGGAACTGGTAAATGGCAAATATCTCTCAAGAAGGGGAGCAATCCCATAGGAGAGGTTAGGAGAATGTGTCTATATCTCCACTTTAACGGTCTCTAACTGGAGACAGTGAAACCCTGGAAAGAGTTAGCCTAACAAGTGGGCAGAAACACTGTTCTGGTGCTGGATCTTCCTATGATAGTCCATGGAATAAGTACAGTTTGAATCAAACTGAAAAATTAAAATACATAGAGAGGGAAAGAGAGAAAAATATTACAATGAAATTGCAAGTGGTCTTGTGGAACATCCTATCTTACAGTTGGTACTAGTAGAGCTAGGGTAGATGGCATGATCACCTTTTATTATACTGGCTGGATGCAGACATTAGATAACATGTATACCCTGGAAGGAAACACTAACCAGCTGGTGGGATCCTATAATAAATTGGGGGTTCAAACATGAAATGTGGATTGAAAAATGGTTGTGGACAGAAGAAGTATAAATACATCTGGATATATGACAGCCAGGTAGTGTAGATAGTGGGTGAAGGTGTGGGGGTAGTCTGCATGCCAGCCTGAAGAATTGTCAAAATTGGTGAGATGAGACATGAAAGAGCTGATGATCACACAGCTATAAATAAGAGTATGTCAAGAAGAGCTACAACAAATAAAAGATTGCAATAATTCAAGAAATAATAAACCTGACAAATCCTACATAATGACAATGAAAGGATGCAACACTTTGAGGAAAGAGTGATGTGTGAATTTGAGACAGAAGGAGAAAAATGTTGGGAATGGAAAGGGGTGCTTGAACAAGAGAAAACACAAAAACAAAACCAAGGATGGGCTGGCCAGTAAAGGACTACCAGTTAAGATCCTGCACAGAGTGTCTGAATAAGATCTAAGAAAGAGGTGGAGAGGAAGATATCTATACAGGAAAAAGGTGGACCAGTCATTACTAAGAATATCCACAGTAAGGACTGAAGGATGTGGTACAGGAGATCAAAAGAGAGGGAACATGGTATTGAGGGGTATAGTGAAGGTATCTATTCAGGGAGATTCAAGTTGGGAAAAGATCCAATGATACACTTGGGGCTGATTGGACCATTCTGTGAGTAATACACGGACTTGTCAGGAAAGACAGTCTGCAACAATATTCAGCGTACCTGGAACATAACATGTTATTAAATTCACCAAACTATACAACTGTTTTTATGAGCTTATTATTCCTAAAAAACATTTATTTTATTATACATGACAGAGACAGCTCAAGGAAATTACCCTCAAAGTGGCTACATGAGCAATTTTGGTTTCATTTGATTTGATGTCATTCCATACTTAGGTAAATAATTTATAATTAAAATAGTATTTTGTGGAGTATTTTTAATAAACTAAAATAAAGATTTGTCATTGAATATATGGAGTATTTGCTTTGAATAGTACATGTACATAGTAATTTTCATATTAAGATTAAAAATACTTTTTTCTCATCTCAAAAATTTCAAATTTCCTTTGTGTGATTCCAAAAACCTTCTAAATACATTTCAAATGTTTTTTTCCTGTAGAACATTATATTATCGTTTTTTCTACCATAACTCAAGAAAGGATTAGCCAAACTGAACAAATTTGTAACCACCAAAAAATAATTTTTAAATAAATCAAAAATATCCTTTTTTTTCCTTTATAGAATGACTTCAAATTTTAACATGAAACTACCTTAGTTTATACTAAGTAGCTTTAAATTCATAACAGTGTATATGTATATTGGTAATTAACTTTATTGTTTTACAGCCTCTTTTACTGCCCTTTGAACCATGTTTAACTGCTATTTGCATCACTGTAAGTTGTAAATCACGTGAGGAAGATGTATCTCACATTACACTATCAAATTACAATACCCACAAGTTACTATGTATTGCTTCTATGCATGCCTCATGATCAATTTTTATTATTATTTATTTTATTTACTCTAGTCTTAACTAACATAAAAAGATTCCTATTTTTACCTTTTAATTACTTTTATACTAAAAAATAAAGAATAAACACAAAAAATACAAGAAATAAATCACTTATTCAATCTAGACAATTTCCTCCAAATCAAAATTTTTCTGGCTTTCTACATATGCAACAAGAGCTGCTACAAATTCATCCAAGTTGATTGTTATCTTTCCTGTGGTAACAAAAATTATATAATTGTATGATACATCATTTGACAGATGAAAATCTTGGCTTTTTATTGAACATGTATAATATAGAACTAACCCTGGCTATCATTTTTCTGACCAAGATACAAATATTTAGTATCTTACAATCAAAATTTTATTAAACTACATTTTATTTATGTTATACCAATTAGAATAGTATAAAATCTTAGCCACTCATCCATATTTTAATATTATATAATTAATATCATAAAATAATCCATAAGTTTTAACTTCTTTATGCCACAAAGGAACATTTTAAAAAATCTTGAATTTCCCCTAGTGTGACACATTTTCTCTTAGCATGTCATCCCCATGTTATCTGCCACCCCTTAAAAAGGTAAAAATTTATATACAAGTTACTCACTATAAAATTATCATTTCTCAGATAAACCAAATTTAATACAGTCTTCAACTCTGTTTAGTTATAGAGCTACTGAGTAGAAAATCAGACACTTCCTGCCACACCCACCTGTCACATCTTCTCCTTTATAATTTGTTAATATTTCACTTCTATGTTTAATTACATATTACTAATAACCAATAGAAACCCAAGGTTTTCATCTATCAAATAATGATATAGAACATTATATTCTGTCTGAATGGTTAAATGTCATTTCACTCATAGTGCGAACATTAGTCCCACGAGAAAGTTAACAACTAGCTTGGATGAATTTGTGACAACTCTTGTCATATCATACTGTTAGAAAGCCAAAAAGATTTTGAAAGGTAAAAGAATTTGTCTACTTTTTGAATATAATACAATGTTTGAATTATTATTTATTTAAATGAAAATTATCAATTGCAACACTATGAGTTGTATAAAAAATAAGGCCAACTCTTTTAAACAACTGAGGATGAGAAAAAAGAAAATTGAAAAAGTATTTTATTTCTTGTGTATAATTATAAAATCAACTGAAATGTAAAAAATATTTTACATTTCAGTTGATTTTATAATTATACACAAGAAATAAAATACTTTTTCAATTTTCAAAATGAGGATATTTTTACATTTGATAAAATTAGATTAAGTAAAGTAAATAATAATAATATAATAAAGAAAATGTTTCACAAGACATACACACAAGCTGCTTGTACTAATTGTAGTAGTTTGCGGGAAATGTAATTCTATTATGTAACGTGAGCCCACATGACCTGAATGATTTTCAACTTATAATGGTGCAGACAGTAGTTAGCCATAGTTCAAAAGGCAAAAAAACAATGAAATTTAATTATAAGCAGATGTCTACTTTAACAAATTTAGAGCTACTTAGGATCAACAAATGTGGTTTTGTATTTCAATATGAAGCCATTCTAAAAAAAAAGAAAAAAAAAGTAATTTAGGATTATTTCAATTTTTTTTAGTGGTTACAAGGTCAATCAAATTGACCAATCCCCTTTTGAATTAGGTTAGAGAAAACAACATATAAACTATCAAGTTTTATTTAAAAAAAAAAAGTTTGAAACGTATTTAGAAGATCTTGGGGACATTAGAGATTTCCGAGATAAGCACAAGTATTTTTAATTTTAGCATGAAAATTACTTTGCACATGGACTATTTAAAACAAATATTCAATATATTCATGGACAAATTTTTATTGTATTGTATTACAAATACTTCACTAATAAATATGTTATTTTGTATGTTAAAAATGTATAATATTAATTGAAATACTGCCAAATGTTGTGAAGATATACACACTACTTTGATAGTTATAAAAATTAAATCTAAAAAAAAAACTTCAAATAAGTACAAAGAGATCTCATGAATGGTCATATAGACTAAGCCAGTGTTGAGAATTAAACATAAGATAGTTATCGACAAAGCCTGTAAGAGTGGATGTGATAGCGAGTGTGGTAAGAGGAGTCTAAATTTCAATTTCATGGCTCTGTAACCAAATAAAATAGAAGGCTATTAAAATTATGGCATGTAGAGCAATGATGATTTTGTATTGAGTGATTTACATTCAGTTTTCTATTTACTGAAGGAGTGGATGATAAAATAGAGAATATGTCTAAATTAAGTGTATCACAATAAGGGAAATTTAGGACTATTTAAAAATATTCCTTCAAAAAATTAAGTTGTAATGTAAGCAAAATTGATGCTTATATATTTATAATACAATGTAATACAATATATTATTTGGTAGACAAAACCATGACAATCTATTGGTTATGGTTATTATATAATTAAATGTAAAAGGCAATTATTAACATAGCCTGAAAGAAAGGATGCCACAGACAGTGGCAGGAGGGGTGTATTTTCTATTTATAACTCTGACCAAACAAAATTGAAGGCTACAAAAATTAGAATTCATCTGAGCAATAACAAGTATATAGGGGGAAATTTATATTCAACTTGACACAGTTTTAAGGGGTTGTGGATAAACAAAGAAGGGAAGATCTATAGAGAAACTGTGCAATACTAGAAGTTCAGAATTTTAAAAATATTTCCTGAAACAAATAAGAATTTAAAAATGATGTACTATTAAAATGTGTAATATTAGCTATGTATTTATACCATATTAATTGGAGTGACAAACAAAATATAGTTTAATAAAACACTGAATATAAGACATTAAAATTTTGGGTCATGTGTAGTGACATGATTAAAGCATACGTAACACCATTTTTGTAAATTTTAAGGAAAGAATATACTCGCAAGTCTACAAGAGAGGAGAGTAGTATGTATATTTATGTGGAAAGCTCAGATAAAAGTTATTTTTTACTTATGTTGTGTCATGTACCACAGTCATTAGCATCACAGTGGTATGCACACCACAATTTGATAATTCCTGCTGTAAACAGATAACTTAAGACATTTTCATGAACATTTATATTCAGTCTTTGACTATGGAATTTTTCATCTGTCTTTTCAATGGCTTTAGTCCTTGCAATATTTCAAATTACATTCACAAGAATTTGTACAGGACATTTATCTATCTTAACAAAGGCAAGTTTACATTCTCATTCTTGTCTTTCTTATATAATTCTTAAGTTGAAAATTTTAACTTTGATCACAATAACTGCTGCTTTTTAGTTATTGTTTAAGGGATTTCTGTTTAAACAAGAAATAAAAGCTTACACAATACAAAACTTTGAATTACTACATACTTTATAATAATAATTTTTAATAATAATCTCATTAAAATGCATTTATAGTAATTTGTCAATTTAAATTTTGAATGTAACTCAGTAACATCCAAAGAGAAAGGTTTAAAAATGGCATCATTGTCATAAAGTTAACTATGCAGGTCAGAGGTGCCAGTTATATTACTTACTTTATTTGAAAATTAGTAACACTACTGTAATCTGCAGAGATTTTTGAAATTAAGAAACTTATTATATTTCACATAATTCTGTTCATTTATTGAAATATTCAATTGTTAATTTAATACTGGTCAAATTGAAATATTCAATTGTTAATTTAATACTGGTCAAATTGAAAATTTTAGAGATAGAATTACTTTGTTCAAAAGTCACTTTAAATATTATAAAATAGAACACTGCTATTCTGGTCACATTAACCCTTTTTAAAAGATCTGGTGTAATATGCACAAGTTCGTATATACACACACACTTTAAGTATTTACTCTAACTGTTGATATAGTATGTGTATCTTCACAAAATTCGGGAGACTTTTAGTAAAGATTACACAAAAAATAAACTTTTTAACGAACTATTTTTGCTAAATATTCATTTACTAAATATCAAGTCTGTTTTGTTACAAGTGTGAATGCAAAGTGATACCTTATTATTATTAAAAACAAAGAAAAAATGTTTTCATCGCCCAAATATTTAACATTATTTGTGTAATCTCTAAAACTTCCCTAAATACATTTCAAATGCTTATTTTCAGTATGACTTTATATGTTATTTTCTATACCCTAACTATGTGGAGTCTGTCAATTGACCAACCTTGTAACCATCATGAAAAGTTAGGAAATAAAGAAGTAAAGCAATTATATATTCTTGCTACAACCTTTGCACTTTATTGTTGCTAAATATAGGTTGTTAAACCTTTTAAAACTTACATGCAGAGAACATCAAACAAACTATTTTAACACACACACACACAGTTGAGCAACCATAAAACCATAAATAACTAAACTGACACCATACAATTCCACTATAATTCATTAAGTAACAAAACTATATTTAGGTCTACAAAAATATGAAATTTTGAGCAGATTAAAACAAAAACTAACTCCTTGAAATCTCAGTTCAAAAGCACATGGTAGTCTTTTAACATTAGGGGACATTCTGAGCTGTAAAAGGATTATTTACATGCCATATATTGAAGTAAATGTACATAAGAGACAGTTTCCAAAAATAGATAGAGGTGAATAGGACCACTGTGTCTCATTTAGTACATTAGCCTTATGTTAGCAAAATATAAATAGGTTCTTATTTTATATTTTAGCCTGTCAATATCAGTAATTTGAGTTCCTAATTTGTACAAAACTACAGACTTAGTATTTTAACATCATAAACATCTAATTTTAAACAGTGCTGTATTCAACATATCACATAACTCACCAAAATATACATTTAGGTTTGCTCTTTTAACATTTACTTTTAAATTAAGAAATCAACTTCTATATAATACTAAAGTTTGAATTATAACCTACAATTTGATTACAAACTCATTCAATTCAAAATTTTGAATTGCAATGATGTAGCCTTTGACCTGTGATCTGTTGCAAAAGGATGAATAATTAATATATAGGATCTACAGGCCCTTTACCAGAAGCCTTATCTTTATTCTTATCTTCTTTGGCACAGTGTGGAAAAAGTTGTAATTTTCCTGTGCTAAAAATGTATTTCTGATAGATACTTACCTCTTCTTACAAGAGAAGATTTCCTTTTTAGTGTTGCCCTCTATATGCAAACTTTATTTACACATTCTTTGTTAGAATTAGTATATTCCAATGTGTGTTCTCATCCAAATCATTATGCGTCATCTATTAATCAGTAGTAGCACAGTATGCTCAACTTTAGTGAAGTTTGGCAGAAGATGTGAGCATCAAAGAAGTGGAAAGAAAGGGTGGGATGTGTGAGGGGAGGCAAGTAACTATTGAAAATACATTTTCAGTAAAGAAATATCACTACTTTGAATAAGGTATTCAACTCTCTCACAAGATTAGTTAGAATCTCCATTGAGAAGGAGGACAAACTGTTGTGAGAGAACAACAGAAGCACCCCTGGAAGCATCCACATGATAATCTGACCATGAGAGAGAAAGATCTGAAGACCAGTGGAGAGGAACACCACCACTTTTGAGCCAGGTATACTCTTGACCCATGTAAAGAAATTTGTAAAATATGAGTGGAAATCATGAGGCCTAGAGTGGTTAGGATACATCAGACCATACTTTCCAAAACCTCTTCTACAGGGTACCTTCTCCACCTCAAGAACCAAGGATTAAGAACTGCACTAATTCCTGGGTAATACACAAGGATCAACATCACATAGCAATCTGGGACTTGCCATCCAGCACTGAGAGGATGGATTCAACTTATGTTGATTGGTTCACTCAGATACAACACCTCAGCACTGGGAACTGATGTCCATGTGAAGGTAGGATGAAGGTTCTCAATCAAAAAGAGGTGAACTCCATGTGCAAGGGATCAACTCCAAGTGTCATGGAATGTATAATGGGAAGCTTTGTTAATCTAAGGGTAACAGATCAATTCAAAGGTATGTGTAATGAATAGTAAGAGGCCACATCGATGGATTAACTCTTCGGTTGTGTATATAGTATTATGAATCCATGCCAGCTTCTAAAGTAATGGATCAACATTGGTGGTTGAGGATATTGTTAAATATGTAAATAGTATAAAAAGGCCAAACCATCCAGGAAAATGATATTGTAAGTTGTATCAGGAGGCCACATCCATTAATAAAGGGGTGAATCAATTCCAGTGGAGACCACATCATATATGGACCAGAAGAATACCACTGTCTCACTCTCAACTGAACAGTTATAGCCAACTTTTAAGTAGAAATTATTCACAGGGACTCCTCCATGGTCCACCACCCCAGCAGCTCAGAATTGGGAAATGATAAAGAGAAGACCATACTCTATGTGAAAAAGGAAGGTGAAGCAAAGGCTCAAACAATGAGACAAAACACACATGGAGCCAAGGCAAGTCCAAAGGAGAGAGCTCAAAATTAGTAAATTCCAGAGAGATAAACAAACCAAAGACAAAGTCAGGAGTGAAGGGCTATCAGGAGGTGTATATAGGCATTGAAAACATCCAATTTTGTCATCCATAATCCCAGGAAAAATGCATATTTTAGGGTGAGAAAGGGCTTTATAATGAACTTGGGGAGCACAATGAAGCAGTTGAGGTATGATAAATTGATGACTGAATTTCTTGGGGATCATGAAAATATGCAAGTAAAATCCCTTCAAAGGCTGGTGAAATAGTTTGATAGCCCACCACATAAACAAATTCTGAGCCACCTCTGACAGATGCTGGTGGAGAAGAAGGAAAGGAAACTGGGTGAGAAGAAAAGAGAAGTGGGGAAAGAAAGGTGAGAGTGATTTCCTCTAAAAGAACCTTTGTTACCCAAAAATCTTTGACAAAAGGTAGTCAGCAAGGAAGAAAATCCAACAATCGAGCTCCCATTGTCCCCAAACCAAAGAAAAGAAGCAAGACACAAGACCCTGAGATAAGTGAAGGGCAAATTAACTTTAGCCAAAATATAGCCTCTATGAACAAGGTTTCAACAAACAAACAATAATTAAGGGATATTTGTTAGTTATACTGAAGAAATTTCTGTTAGCCTATTCCAAGTTATTATACAAATTAGTTATAACAGAGAATGTTGTGAAAAGTATATCAAAAGTGTTTCAGTGTTTGAATCTCAGTCTCAGTCAGATTCTTCACTTCAACTGTAAAAATTCCTCAAGTTAATGCTTGTTTACTCCACTTGCCATTGTATTCCTCAAATTGATACAAATAACTTGTAACTGGTAGTAACAGTCAAAGCTCTACAGAGAGCATCACTGAATGAGAATAGCTGATTTCATGAGTAGAGATTAAGTACCATATCGGAAGAACAAGTTATTACATAAAAATTTGTTTCTATTTTGTTTTTGTAAATTAGAGGTCATTTAGAAAAAAATATTGTGATGTATATGTGGTTTTCTGTGCATTAAGTGGATTTATCAAAAATATTTTAAATAAGATAATATTTTGATTGGGTATTATGAGTGATAGTTCAAAAAAAGAATTAAAGCTTTGAAGTAAACAACACCTTCACCTAGTAACACTCTTCAAAGGCTAATTTTGTTAACAAAGTACCTTTTGTGCAATAATATTTTTGGACACAATTTACTTGTATGAACAAAAAATTTATTTTGAAAATTATGTTACCTGAGCAGTGCAAATGTTACTTGTTGCTTTGTCACGTCGAATATGTTGTTCACGTGTCTGTAATGCAAGGCGATATGCCTTATCTCCCGAGGCATCTCTAAATATGTATATTAGAAAATAATCTTTAAATAAAATTTTAGCAAATTGTATGTTTATATAATATAGTCACTTAGAACATCATCAATGCTAATAATACTCAGTTTTTGTAATTACATTCCATCAACAAGTGAATACTTAGCATGATTTTAGGAGAATTGAAATAGACTTAATCATCACTTTTACTGATTTTGTAAACATCACCTAACTATAATTTTTAATGTGGCAAGTGTATTTGGTAGGTTTTAAGCAAACTAAAAGTTTAGAAAACAATTAAATTGTTGATGCATTACATGAATTATAATCACACCTGATTATTTCAAATGAAAGACGACTTTTGTGTCAAGATTAAAAATACTTCTTAACCTTACAGTTTTAAAATATCATTAGTGTAATCACTACAACCTTTTAAAAATATCAAAATTATATTTATCATAAAACTTTATATTTTATCTGTTATTGTCTTTACCCTACAACTAGATAAATTCAATCAATTTCACTGACCTTTACTGACAGAAAGGAAGAGTAAGAACTCATTTAAATATTTCCTTTTGAAGTAAAGAAATTAAAATTTATATAATATCAAAATTTAATATATCAATTACATTTTGATGCCAAGTTTATTCACATACATTAAGAATTAAAGGTGATTACTGCATACTTTCAACTACTTAAATTTGAAAGGGTCAATAAACATTACTAAAATTGTTCAAAACCCACAAAATGTTTTCATGTAAGGAATAATATTAACTCCATGTACATTAGTGTGGACATAAGCTTATTTACAAGCCAGCTTAACACATTCAAAAACATTTAGTGCGATATTTATTTATTTGTTGTTTTATTTTGACATAAATTACACATTAAAAATATTGCCAAAAAAATCGCAATTATTTTAATACAATAAGAATAATTTCACACTTAGTAATTACATAAGTTGCAAAAGTGTTTAAAAAATATACACACACATATTTCCTTCATGAGCTGAATAAGTCCACATATTATACATGATGATATCCTATATGAGCACTTCTTTTGTAGGAAATATTTGAATTTATAAATTAATTTGAACAAAAAAAATAAACATATTTTTTTAAACTTGAAGGTCTCCTGGTATCATTTAAGTATTGAACACAACAAAACTTTACCTTGACACTCCCACCATGCGACCAGGAATTATTCGAGTCAGTGATGCTTGTACAGCAAAAAATCCAGCATGAGGTCCACCATAATTCAATGGTACACCAAATCGCTGACTTGTTCCAACAGCAATGTCTACTCCAAACTCTCCTGGTGGCTTCATAATAGCCAGTGCTAGAAGATCACATGCACAAACAACCAGTGTCTGCCAAAAAAAAGGTGATACTTAAGTACCATATTTTGTGATTTCAATAACAAACAGAACTAAAACATATTATACTGCTCTCTAATTATGAGGTTGGTTAATTTGACCTAAAATTGGCCACAAAATTACTTTTGAACCTTCACACTATAATTTCTAATGTTTTGTGTATTTTCAAAATTTTGCAAGCTATTAGTACTTTTACTAAAACTTTCTCTATGAATTTATGGACTGAAAGTGTTAACTGCTCTGTGATTTTCATGTTATGATTAACAATACTTTTCTTCATCTGTAAAAAATCTCAAATTTCATTTGCATAATTTATAAAACATCCTAAATAAATTTAAAATTTTTGTTTTCTGTAAAACTATATTTCATCTCTACCTTAACTCTATATACGAGATTGGTCAGTTTGACCAATCTCAAATACAAAAAAAAAAATCAAAATTATCCTTTTTTTCTTTCTAGAATGACTTTCAAACAATAACATGCAATAACTTTTGTTTATCCCAAAATAGCTTTAAACTTGTAACAGTAGGCATCTGTTTATACTCAAGTATTGTTTTATTTCCCTATATACAAACCAATATTCTTAACATATAAATTGTAAATCACATAGTGAATACATAGTTTTCATGTTACCCTATCAACTTATGTAATGCATGAGCTACTCTCAAACTGTTTGCAAACACGCTTTATGCAAAATTATTATTCTTTACCTTACCTAATTTAACCTAACAAGTTTCTAATCTTTACATTTTACTAACTTTTTATTATATCAATTAAAGAATACACATAAAAAACAAGAAATATAGTAGTTGTCTTTGTTTGTTTTTTTTCTTTTGACTGTTGAAGAAACTTAACCTGACTTTTTTACACTAATGGTACTACTAAAAATAAGTTTTTATTTAATTAAAAGAGAACAAAATTATAACATGTAACAAAAGCAGGCAATAACCTAGAAGTATCATAATATTTCTGACATTCTAACTGAGTAACAAGTGCTGTTAAAATTTCAACAAGAGTTTGAACCAGAAGCAAAATAGACAATCCTCTGTAGACAGAGAGAGAGAACAAAAAAAAAACAAAAAAAAACTGACATCTGACAGCTTAAAACTTCTATTGGTTATAAATAAGATAGTATTATATGTCAGAGATAACTATTGGCATTTTGTGAAAGAAAAGATATTACAGGTATGTGTGACATGGCCGTCTGATTTTTTTTAGTTTTTGAACCTGTAAACAAAGGGAAAAAAATGTATTTTGCTTTAGGAATAACCACATTATGATGAATAATCTAGGTTAAATTTCATACTTCAGAGACGTATGATTAACAAATTACAGAATAGGGACAATTTAGAGAGGAAATGTCATCATTGTCATATTAGGGAATAATGAGGTTTTTAAAATAATGTCCTTATAAAATTAACTTTAAAATTATATAATATTTGATTTATTAACTACATTTTGATGTCACGAATATTCATTATACCATAATAATAAAGCAGTTTAATTAAATTTTGAATGTAACTTTCTAATAATAATAATAAAACAAGTCTTGACATCATGACTTTCATCAGCTCATGGTGAGAGGATTAAAACTGAAATAAAGTATATGCTAATAAAAGTTGCTGCTAGACTGTTTTGTGAAATAACTTAAAAACATTATCTGCAGAATAAGAATAAAATGAAGGAAAAAACTGTATTTAAATAAATGTCACCATAAATGAACTTGAAGAATACAGATACTAGAAGAACCAAAGACAAACAAAGATGAGACTTCACAGTAAGCCTCAACTTCAAGATCAAAGCACATCTGTTTAAAGATACTTTATTTTCAGAATAGCATATAATAATAATCTGGAAATACAGTTACCTCATTTAATCATCATAAAAGTCTTCTATATACAAATAATAACAACTATCCCATGAAACAGTAGAGAGCTCCAGTGATTGAACCTTCCTAAAGAAAGTAATATATTGAATTTGGCAAGAGCATGACAGAATTTCAAATGTTCCAAGCTTGAACTTAGAATACTATTTTATGAATAAAGTATACACTGTGCAAGGGTGAGATAACTTGCATCAGCATACCTCAGCAAAATATGATAATAAGTAAGCAAGCGAAAGCACTTGACCACAGATTTTGGGATATTCAGAAATCTTGTTAATGTACACTACTAAACATCAACATCTACACATTGGTACAACGTCCAAACACATAATCAGGCAAGAATTTGATCCCTTTTCACCTTTTACCTTTGAGGGTTGCATTTACCAATACATTTTGCTTTAAAACACAATGACTTTGTAAGTTTGATTACTAATTTTTATATTATCTTTATGTTCTACATAAAACTAAGACAACAGTATTTCAGTTTGCCAAAATGTCACCAAGGTAGAAAAAAATTTTTTACCACTGACTTACAGTTTACAAATTTTCCATTGACAAGATCTGACCAGAAATGAAACAAGAGATATAATGACCTCTGGGTTACCTTAACAATTCAATTTGAAAGGTAGGCTTCAATCTCACTCCATAAATTAACATGGTTAATACTAAACTACATGAAAAGAAATCCTATGCATATTTGTTATCTCTAAAAGTGCATAACTTTTGAAACCTTCATTATCATAAAGTGTAAATTATTGTCATATCTCTTTAAAATTGGGCATATTTTGTTCAGAAGCATATTCAGTAGACTACTTTACCCAACAGTTATATGTAAAAAACCAAAAATAAACATGGATACAACCTAAGAGATACTGACATTTAAGAATAGTTCACAGGCTACCTTCTGATCTGGCCTTAGCATAACATGAAATGCTATCAATATCAAAGCTCCTCAAGCATTTGCTCTTCATAAATAACATTCCCATATCTATACGATACTATTCTGCATTAAAATAAAAATAAAAATCAAATCACTAAAACTAGTTTTCAAAAGGTATGACAAAAGTAGTCTTCACACATTATTACATTCAGTAAAATCTACTAGTTCCAAATAACTAAATGAAAGTTTAATTATATGGCCAATATCTTTAACCATTTAAACAAATAAAACATTACATCCCCTACATAAAAGCTCTCAAAATCAGGGTCTGCATTAACCCAAGCCATAATAAATTTAAAGTTTTTGCATATTTACCACGTGCTTTCTTTTTATTCATATGAGTTACTACCCTACAATTTATATTTAACTGCAGATAAAGTATATAAAACTTGCAACTTACTCCATATTCATGACACTTGTGTACCAGCTCTGAAAAATCATTAACTGATCCCTCAGTATCAGGATATTGAAACAAAACACCCATCACATCTTTTTGACTGTAGTTCATAGAATTTAAATCACCAACAAGTACTTCAACTCCCAGGGCACTAGACAAGTAGAAGTCATTCATGAACAAACATTACAGATAAAAAAAGTATTCAAAATAATAATAAAAGCTTTATATCTGATACAGTGCAGAGAGCCCTTATATAGCTTTGCATCAAATTCAAAACAACCCACCAAACACAAATATCTGATACAATGAGTAATACAGTAATTGTAAGCTAAAATTTATTTTCATTTTTTCCATCTACACAAGAGAACCAAGACAGTTAAGATTATTTCTAAATTTTGCAATAATTGAATGTGTATGTTTGTAGCAACTAATTAATTTGTTAATGACTGATTTTATGGGAGAAAATCCTCATGATAAATCTTTTATCTGTAAAAGCACCTGTAGTTTACAAATTATCTAGGTGACACAGAATTTTCATTCTAAACAAAGCATCATTATACATTCTATCATTGGTAAAATTGTCTCATTCAAGAAGATCAAGAGATTCCAAACTAAACAGAAGACCTTTATCCATACCTATTTAAATAATGGTCATCTCCTGCACATATGCAATTATAGTAAATCAATGGTAATTTCTTAAAGTAATTTCACATTCAAAGTAATTCCACTGTAAAAATACAAAATTTACATATACACACCACAATCTTTTTCATAATTTTATCCTAAAGTGTGTGTGCACGTGCAGAGTTTTAAATAATGATTGTCCACGAATTCTTTTCTTTTCTTTCCAAAATATGAAGCAATTTTGATTTGAAAAATTAAAAATACTTTTATGTAAAAAAATTGTTACAATTCACATGTGAAATCTTTATAACCTCTTAATCACTTTCATATAATTACAAACTTTTTTTTTCCCAAAGAGAAAAAAACTATATTTTATCTGTTATTCTTCACTACTGTGTCCATGTGGAAAGTTCCCATCTTCAAAAATTGGAGACAAATCACATGGAAGAAATTTTGAGCTTCCTATTGGTTTTATTATCATTACAGAGCAAAACAGGTGTACATTAGGAGATATTTCCAAAAATGGAAGAAATGGACAAGGCCACTCTCTTTTATTTGCTAAATGCAGTGATATCTCATTAGGTAGAAAAAATAGGATGTTCTTATTTTATATTCTAGATTGTTAATATTGGTAATTTGAGTTTCTAATTCATAAGACATCACAAATATCTAATTTGAACCAAAGCTGCATTCAACATACCATACGTACGATACAAAAATTGATATTTAAGAATTTTTTAAATATTTTCTTAAAACTAACAAATTAACTAATATATATATAAAACTAAAACTTGAATTATAATCTACAATTTTATACCAAACCTATTGATATGCATTCATAAAATAGTACTTCAATACAACTTTGAATGTAAATCTACAAACATGATGACATGCCCTCTGGCCCCTTACACAGATTTTTGGTCATAGGTTTAATTAAATAATGCACCTAGGAACACAGAATAATATGTAAAAATTCATTTTTTGGCATTTTAACAACGTGATAAAAGCCATTACAAATTCAGCTCAAATTATCAATGTGTTTTCCATGGGAATAGAGTTTGAACTGGAAGCAAAATAGATAATTCCCTCAACACAAAACTTGGATTTTTATTCTTTATAAATAATGTAGTATTAAACAACGAGACCAATTTACAATTTATGAAAGAGAGGATGTAAAAAGTAGACATAGTAAGTGAGTCTGATTTCCTATTTTTGACTCCATAAAGAAATATAATTGAAGGATATAAACATTATGCTTTGTCAGAAGAATAGCTATATTATAATGAATAATTCTTAAGCTTCATAGTTCCAAGAGGTATTGTAAATAAATTATAGAACAGCAAACACATAAAACACAAATGCTACAATTATCATGTGAGGATATTCAGGACTTTTTGAAATATTGCTTTCAAAATTAAGATTATAATTTATTTAAGATTAAGTTCATTAACTATGCTTTGATGACAAGTGCATTTTGTATATCTTGATAATAAAGCAGATTAATTAAATTTTAAATGCACCTCTCTAAAAAGTCAAAATCCATATACTTTGACTTGCCCATAGCAAGAAGGCTAAACTCAGTGTTATTCAGGTTAACATGGATACTAAGGTAGTTATGAAACTATGAATGCTGCAACAAGATCTTTTATTTTCAATGTTTTGACTATAAATCTTCTTTGTAATTTTCTGAAGAAGAACTGTAGTCAAAACATTGAAAACAAGAGACTGTCATAACATTCTTAGTTTCATTGTTGTCTAAAGTTAAACCACACGTAAGTGAATCAGTAAAATTTATACCAGACACTAATAATTTTATTTAAAAGTATTAAAATGGATAATCTGTTAGAAAATTCTAATTTCTTGTGATTTAGTTTGCTTATCATTTAGCACTTCACACAGAATAGCCTCACATTTTGTTTGTATTAGATAAATTAGACTTGCAAAAAAACAAGTTTTTAAATTTTGGATTGCATTGGTATCAATTACCAGTGGTTTGTTATTCAAAAAAAAAACTCTTGAAATTTACTTGGACCATATTGTTGCAATTGGTTTAATAATCATTTAGAGGAGAGAAAATAACATTTTATATCATCAATGAACCATAATGTTTTACACATCTTAAAAACTGTTATTATCATAGAAAAATGTCTAAACTGTTGTAAAATTTTTTAAACTAAATTTCTTATGCATATTGTTCAGGGACTGCTCTGATCAAAAGATATAAAATTAAGTATATACATAAAACCTGATAACCAAAAATAGTATACTTATAAAACTAATAAAAACTCTCATCAAATACAGTAGGAAAAAAAAAACTATTAAAAGACATTAATTTTATTTTTCATAATCATTTGCACTATAAAAGGAAAAATGAATAAATGGACATTCCACTGATGTCATAAGTTTTGAGAATTTTTCTCCCTGTTCATAGTGTTTTCACCATATAACTGGAAACACAACCATCAAAACTGTTACCTGTTTTTAAACTTACTATCTGGTTATTAAAAAAGTTATGCAAAGTCTAAGTAATATTAACAGAGCTGCAGACAAACTATTATTTTTGAGAGAAAACAGTAAGCAAAAGTCAGAAATGAGCAACAAAAAATGTCAACACAGGGAGTGAACACAAAAGTGGAAGCAATCATAGTGATAGACTCATATTAAATTCTCGTAGTAAGCCACTGACACTGATTAATAGGTCACTAATCTTTAACTTTTTAAAAAATACTCGAGTACCTTATAAATCAAGTTATTCAACCATTCATTATACTGTCAAAACCTGCTTATACCATACTAAGTTTAACCTCTATCACTGAATATACAAGACAAAAAATCAATATAGTAAGCTACAAATTTTCAATAATGTATTTTGAATTTTTCTTTGTTAAACAATTGTTGGCTGACTCACTAAATGGTATTCAGTTTGTGGTTACTGCCATTTTGTAGCATGGCAAGACAGAAATCAGCATTCTAGGACAGAAATAAGGCCTATCATTCACAGCAAACTTTCAAACCTGATGTATGCATGATTTATAATAATAAATACTGTTAATTACTGTATCAATATAAATATAATCTTATGAAAATGTTCACATTTTTGTATGACTAGTTCAACTTATTTAAACTGTAGCTAGCTGTTACTCATTAAAATTTGGAATATTAGGATCCAGCAATTGCTGCCATAGAGTCATTGTTTCACTTCACTGCAACTTAAATTGGGAAATATCAAAGTTTTGTTACTGAAATATTGAAGATAAGCTATGACAATTGTGTTAACTTTTCTGACAGCACGGGTGCACTCAGTGATCTCTCAACCTGTGTAACAATGACAGACAGCTATGGATGCCATAACATCCATACTCAAAAGTATGTACTTATAACCTAAGTATTATTGTCACATACAAATATTGCCTGTGCTGTGTGGGTATTATGTAATGATTGTCAGCCAGGGTGAACCTTTAAAGATTACTTTATTTCATTACCAGTTACTAATACCAATAAATTAACAGTATACAATCAAAGAAAGAATCAGAAATTTTATAATTTGATATTAACTTTGACCATTAAATTATTGCTCAACAGTAGTAAGTGAAAAGTTAAAAAATGGAGAGATGTTTGTTTGAAAATTTATTTCAGTACATTATGCAGAATAGTGAGAATACAATCTGTGACCTATACATTGTAGGCTTATATTATAGTACAGATGATGGCTGCAAAAAGTTTAATGTTTAACATCATTTTGATCTTTCACTTATAACACAATGTAACACAAATTTTGTTCCTGGAGAGTATGTGTTGTAAAAGTACATAAAATGACCATTATTCCCTTCAAACTTTACTTTTGTGACCTGGATAATGAAATTTAGAAATTAACCTATTTTCTATGTAAAAAAGGGCAAATTTGCACATTTTTATTTACATAAGGTCTGAAAAAAAAACATGAATCAAGATTTACATGTAATTATACTAAAGTTACACAAAAATGAACAAAAATGTTTAGAAGTGAGTAGTTTTTTGAAACATGCGGCTGCAATATAAATCACTTTCACGTATCAGCCCCCAAATATAGTCAGTCTCCATCATGTTTTCATTATATGCTCCCAGGTCACAAAAGCAAAGTTTTAAAAGAAAAATTGGTCTTTTCCCTTTACTTTAGGCATAAATAATTGGGAAATAACTCTTTTTGCCCAGGAAGAAGAAAAGTAAACATTTTGTTACATAGTGTAATTGTATCATTTAAATGTTTTTCTTTTACTTATACATTCAAACATTCATAAACTTTCTATTACTGGCAGTTTTAGATATGTTTCTGCTAGAAAAATAAAAACATCATTGAACACAAATTAAACTGAAACTGTGCAGCATCATGGTTCATATTGTATTGTCCTTTGAAAATTAGAAACTGTTGTGCTAATATTGGTTAGATATTTTAGGGTACCTGGGTTACTACCTGAATTACCTATTCAATTATCAAGGTAAGATTTTTGGTATCCATTCTAACACTAACTTTTCACACAATTGTAAACTTACCTAGCACGTGTTTGTACAACAGCTAGAGTCTGTGGATGCACCTTCTCAGAACAGTAAAACTTGTTTCTTTTAGTCTGTCTGTAAAGTTAATAAAAGTATCAAAAAATTAAATACCCAAGTTCACACCTTATAAAGCAATATATTTTCACATTCCACACACCCTAAAAAATAATTCATAAGGCAATCTTGCATTTGGTAAGTAACTTTAGCATCAGGTTCAAATAGTGACTTTCAGGACATTTTGTTTATATTAATATTATTCCTGTCCTTTAAAGAGTATTTTGTCACCAAAAGTACCATTAGAATTTTTCAAATTCTTCATGGTAACTAAGAATGAACCTTTACCCCTTACTTTTATTCACTTTGTGAACAACTCAAAGCACTTGACTAATATAAACTGTTGCAAATGTATTTTGATCACAATGATTATTCCATCTCTACCTCTTTCTTTTATTCTTCTCAATGTGTATATTATTTCATGAAGTCTGAAAACCATCAACATAAAAGAAAGCAAGCACATACTACATTTTATCTAAAAGCCTTATCTTTATTAAACTTGTACATTCTGCTCAGTTCACAAGGCCAACCATAAAATTGTTGAAATTATAAATATAACAGAGCTCTGAATTTAACTCTCTTACTATAGGCTTGGTCTCAACGAGCAATCTCATAATCAATTTGTGTTTGTTATAGTATTATCATTACACATTTTAATACAATAACATAATTTTCACAAAATTTGGCAGACTTTTCATAAATATTATATACTTTTTGTATGCAAAAATTAATATTTTTAATGAAGTAGTTTTACTAAATATTTGTTTGTGAATATAAATAGTATTTCTATATACTAATCTGAGAGTTAAGTGATATTCATGAAAATATTAAAAATACTTTTCGTCTCAAAAATATCAACGTTTATTTGTATAATCTCTAAAACATCCTTAATAATTTCAAATAATGTTTGGATAAAAACTTTATATTTTATCTGTTATTTTCTTTACCCTAACTTTATACAAGGTTGGTCAACGTGAGTGATCTCGTAACCACCAAAATAAATCTAAATTACCCTTTCCTTCTTGCTAAAGACATTTTAAATTGTAATACAAAACTACATTTGTTTATCTTAAATAGCTTTACACTCATAACCGTATGCATCTATTTACACTTAAATGTTACTGTTTTTTTGCCCTTTGAACCTTATGTAATTACTAATTGCATCATTATATTATTGAATTGCATTATGCACAAACTACTGCCAAGCATACCTTTGAAGAGATTTTATTATAATGTTATCTATTTCAATTAACCTAATCTTAACAAAAGTTTCCATTTTTACATTTTAGTTACTTTTATAAACAAAAAAGAAGACAAAAATTAGTATTACTTTTTTTTTGCTGTTGACTATCAGTAACACTTAATCCTACTTTTTATTTTTTTATACTTATAGTAATAGTAAAAAATTTCTTTTTTACTTCATTAAATAATGCATAAAGGAACAAATAATATAAAGAGCAAAAAGCAGACAATGTCCCAAAACTATAACAGTTATTCTTACTTTCTAGCTATGTGACAAAAGCCATCAGGAACTTAGCTAAACTTGTTGATGTGTTTAGTGTGGGAATAAAGGATGAACTGAAAGACAAACTGACAATTTTCTGTCAAGCAGTGCAAGACTTTTATAGCCTTCAATCTTATTTGGTTACAGAATCACGAAATAGACTACTGGTAACTTTACAATAAGTAATTTATGTTAAATTGTGTACTTCTTGGAGGGTTTGTAAATAAATTCAAAAAGAAAGAATGCCTAGAAAGCAAATTTCATGATTATCACACTTGAGGAAATTCCAGATTTAAAAAAAACAACAACAAATATTGCCTTGCCTGGCTAGCTAATAAATGAATATTTCCTGTCAAGATCTTATGAATGCTACACATTTAGTTACCAGTTTGAGTGCCAATTTTGACTTCGTTCCTTCAAGTTACATGCCTAATTCTTTTTGTCCTCACATTTTTTACACATCCAAGGTGTTTTTGAATAGATAAGAAATAAAGTGAATAATACTTTTTTTTCTAATACTTCTTTGAATGCATAACTCTTGAGATTTTCAAACTATTTTTCATAAGTTTGACTTCATTTTTTTCACATCTGTTTAATTTTATGAACATGTTACTTAAATGTGCACCATTTCAGCAGTTTATCCCTTTGTCAAAAAAAAAAAAAAAAAATATATATATATATATATAAATCACACTAGGATCCCATTAACAGCTTCTCATAAATAGCACATGGAATTTGCATTTACTGGTATAGGTGTGCTAGGCCTCACTAATTCCACTTAGTTGTCCAAAGAAACAAAATTGTGTAGCTTTCAAATGTTAATCTTTAAACATAAAAATACATCAGCACCTAGAATAATTATTCTAAAATTACTATAGTTTATGACTTTCTACATTAGCTATAAATATATTACAAAATTCTGTTAGCTGTTTGGAGTACAGTAACAGTCATTACAGACAAAGAAAGTACACCTGACTGTATACGAGTCAAGATGAAATAAATGTAATAAAGTAAGAGAACCTTCTCTTCCTATCCTTTATGAGTATGTCAATTAATAATGTAAAGTTCATTAGCAATCAAACTCAAGAAACTAAAAGTAATGGCTGTTATGATGAGTTTGACATATTTATTTATACTTCAACAAATCAAGGTTGGCCAGTCAAGAATTATATTCTTGCTTTTGATTATGCAGAATTTGTGTTTATAATTCACTGGAAATAGTAGAAACCAACTACCGAAGGTATAAAAGTCAGAAGTGGAGAACTTGGAATCCACAAACATCGTGTGAAAAAAATGAAGACTGATAATCTAAATATTTCTTTTAAAAATTATAAAACTAAAACTTAGTAATACAAAGACTTTATAATTCAAGTTCATTTGTATGCCTTGTTTATTGAGTAAGTTGTTAGAACACTTCTGAATATCACAATTACAAGAGTTACAAATCTGATTACAAATAAATACTGACCAATTCTTTTTAATAATCAGTTTATCATTTAACTTGATCATCCAGCTTAATATAACAGTGATTTTTAAGATACTGGTTCAACACAGAGGGTGTTTGATGAGATAAAAGTTACCTTTACACTTAATTTCTTCAAATTTTAACAAGTTTTACAATGAGAAATATTACCTGTAGCACACACCCATAGCTTCTGCTGCTGACGTTCCTTCATCTAATAAGGAAGCATTTGCAATGTCCAGACCAGTCAGGTCACATATCATTGTCTGATAATTCAACAAGCTCTCTAGCCTTCCTTGAGCTATTTCAGCTTGGTATGGAGTGTACTGAGTGTACCTACAAAACAATTTACTGTGTGAAATGAACTCAATTTTGGTTTTGATATTAGAGTGCAACAACTAATATCTAATAATTGTATACAAAATTTATAAAAAAAATACTTATTTGGTTGTGAGTTAAGCACAATAAAAATTATGTTATCCATGTGCCTCTTAACTTTCTACATATATTTATGGTTTAAAATTTGCGTAACATAAAAATTAATGTGAAACAGCTTTCTTATCAGTAAGTAATGTTATTCTTCTGATTAGTATATACACATAAATGTTAAGAAATGCTCCAGGTTCTACAAACCACTGAAAACAACTAGGCTAAAGTAACTTATGATGATGAGAAATATATTTGAAGTAGAAACATATTTCATGACAGTTTGTATGGGTATTAGAACTTTAAAATAACTTAAAAGTTCTTATACCCATATCAGCTGTCTTGAGATACAATTAGATTAAAAATAAGATATTTTCTGGCTTTAACCATACTGCACAGCACATTTCAAGTATTCATGAAGTGCACACCCGCACATCAAGTTTTCAATTTTAGTTAAAAATTTCAATATTTTTAAACAAAAAATTTTAGAACTGATATTTCATCATTTTGTAATATTTATTTAGTATAATTCACAAAGAAAAATTAAAACATTAAAATTTTTTACTTCTACTCAGCTCTGAAGAGATTTAACTGAAAACAAAACACTTTTAAATCTTTTCGCATTTTTTCTGTTCATTCAAAAACACAGGTTTAAATATGATATGAAATTACCATCCCTCAAAAACATAATTATCTTTTTTTTTGTTTTAATGTGATGTTCTTTCTCTTTCCTGATTGTATTAGTAGCACCTTACAGTCCTGTCCTTTTATGATGTTGTATCACATTATATAAAGAACCACTAGAGCCTCAGCTTTCAAAACAATTAATGCAAAATTTACATACCAATGAACAGTATTGTGTTACAGGCTTTTTATGTCAATGTAAAAATAAATAAATATATGGGAAAACAACCAGACCAAGTTTCCTTAGAAAACAATAGCAGAATATAACTGAAAATTTAACAATAAGCTACAGATATGAAAATTTTTTTGTTTTAACTTGCATTTGTTTGAAACCTATGTATATTTTCTTCTATGAAGCGAGATTGGATAGAGCAGTTAGGTTTACTAGTATGGCAGGCAATAGCAAAATATTCCAATGACTCAAATCTTTATTTACTGAATATTACTATTAAGGTTATTTTTAAACAACATATGCATAAATAATTTAATACTTATTGAACAGAAACAACATCTACAAGATATAGACTGATCTTAAATAAGAATATTGTTATCTACAGCACCCTGACTTGATGCTATTTTGACAGGTCAGGATTCAGGCCACTAATAAATGTTTGTAAAGTTTATGAGGTGTTTTTTACGATTTATAGGCAAGAGGTGGTGATTACTACAGTAATGGCAAAAATAGAGTATGAAACAAATGTTTAACATTATAAATCTAGTTGATGTAGACTAGATTTACAAAATGGCTTTTTTGTTGGTTTTTCTTTTTATCGAGAAAAAATTTTAAATGAAAGCTGGAATTTTTTAAATATTCTTTTCAAAGAAAATATCTGAACAAAAGTTTAAGAAACACATAGACTTGCAATGATTCACACATTCTTTTGTAATTCCTGAATGCTGAATACAAAAATATTCATTTTAATGCATAATGTACAGTTTTTTCATAAAATGTCATATGTACTTTTATATAAATAAATCATTTTTACTGAAATTGGGTCACATTTTGTTTAAAACTAGTTATAGATTTCTCTAGATTAATCATGATATTATATTCTTACCATTCATTCCAGAACCCAAACACAACAAACATAATAATAAAAAAATTTTCATTATAGTAAACGAATTAATAATCTAAGTAAGTTTTTTCTTCCTGTTTGTACAAAATCCTTATGTAATTGAGAATCTAAGTCACTGATTTATGAAATCTCTTATAAAAACTAAAACAATTCATGAAGTTTAGATTTGCAGACCCGTGTTATTTGACATAATTTATGAAAATTGTTAATGTTTAACTATCAATCTAGGTATGTTATACCAATTAGTACAGCATAAGATCTTAGTTTAAAACTGATATTTTAATAGCATTTAAATTTTATCATTTTAATTTCACCCTGTAATATTTTACAAAATTCTGAATTTCTCCTATTATGACATTTTCTCTAGGCATCTTGTTTTCTCTATTATTTCCACCACCCCTTTAGAAACATTATTGGTCAGACAAATCATAATTTTTTATAGCCTTCAATTTTCTTTGGTTAAGAACTATTAAAAGAAAATTTCTGCCACACCCACCTGTCACATTTTCTCTTTCAGGAGAAGTCAACAGTTTAGTCTTGTATTTAATTATATATTACATATAGCCAATAAAAAGTCAAGTTTCATCTATCATATGATGTATTGCATAATACTGTGTTCTGAACAGATAATAATCAATTTCACTCAGAGTGCAATTAATGCTTAAGTGAGAAATTTAATGACTAGCTTGAATGAATTTCTTATAGCCATTGTCACAAGAGGTATGGGAAATTGTCTACGTTTTGCATGTTAGTAGTTATGTTCTTTTTCTGATGGTTACGTGATCAAGTTGACCTACCTTGTATATAGTTATTGCAGAAAAAAATAACGGATAAAATATAAATTTTTATCCAAAAAATTTAAAATTTGTTAAAAAGTTTTGGAGATTATACAAATAAATTCTAAGATTTTGAGACAGAAAATTAATTTGCACACTGACAATTCAAAACAAATATTTAATATATTCATGCACAAATTTTTATTTTATTAGAAATACTTTACTAAAAATATTTTTTGTATGTGAAAGACTTATAATGTTAACTGAAAGGTTGCCAAATTTTATGAAGATTTATGCACACTATATTGAAAGTTAGAAGTATTAAATTTATACAGACTTTAAACAAGTACAAAGAGATCATGTGTTCTGTCAGATTTGCCAAAGGCTCCTGTTAAAAAGAGTTAAAGCCAAAACTAGGTGCTATTTAGTAAGTTTTTCCCAAGTTTCCTGTAATTACACTGAATACTTCCATTGTGAAAAGAAAATCAATTACAGGGTATCAACGACATCCATCTAGTCTGGAACGTATATTTAAAACATTAGATTTCAGTAAATTCTGTATACTGGTTGCTTGTTTTATTGCACACAAAGCTACACAATGGGCCATCTGTGTTGTACCCTAACCTGGTTTTTAGCATTATGAGCCACTAGGGTTCATATTTCCTTAGGAATTTATATGGAGGCAGGAGATTATAATGTTCTTATTTTTAAAACTATATATTAAGCTTATTAATAATCTCCTCAATTAAGTGTAAACACTATACAACTATTTAAACTTGTTCAGAAAAAGTAATTCCAACAGATGTTCTATAAAGCAGAATGCATAAAAACTTAAGAATTATTTAATGTGTTCAAAACTTAAAAATTTTACTTGTTTATTTACAATAAAAATTAATTGTTCTCTTTTTTTACATTATATAGCTAGATATAAAAATATATTTTAAATAAATTGAATACCAATATTTGAATTTAGTTTAGCCCCACTTAAAACAAATTAGGTGTAGCTTTGACAAATCCTTTTTTATTTGGTGTTGCTGTTAGAAAATAATAGATGAGATATGAATGAACACAATACTAGATAGTGAAAACTATCTGTGAAAACTACATTATAATATGCTTTAAAAATCCGGTGTTTTTATGCACAAACATGCTTTGTTGTTGGTTTGTTCATCATTGTGTAGTTTCTAAGATTGCAAAAACCAACAGGTGAAGTGCAAAAGCCACACCATTATAAAGTTTAGAGAAAATGAACACATCAAGCAGAATATGATCACAACAAACATGCTTTATACAAGAAATTTATTATAAAAATTGAATAAATTTATTTTAACCCAATTAATAAAGGCTCTATCAATTTGATTAACTTTGGAGGGCATGTCATGACTATTTTACAGTTGCATTCAAAATTTAACTAAACAACTTTATCAATGTATGTTTATAAATGCTACATCAAAACCTGGTTTATAATTCAAAATTTAATATTAACCAAGTTTTATTTTTAGTTAAAAAACACAAGTTAAAAAAACCTCAATCCTCACCATTCTGTCATGACATATCTGCCTTATAATCTCTCCCATTTAGATATTACACCTTCAACAATACAGTTTCTATAGGGCTCAACTAATTAAAAGCAAATTACATATATTGACATGAAAGAATACAAGGTTTTTAACCTGTTCCCTTATTGACTTAAGAGATATCAATGAATCTGTCAAATTGCTAGAGAAGCATTTTCTATCTTTTCATGCATAGCAAACCAATTATTTACTTCCATTTATTAGATGGATACATTTATAACTAAGAGAAAGATAATAGTGTAATATACAGAAATCTTAACTTTAAGTATACAAAGACAGTAGTTCACAAGGAAACCCAGATGTATGCATTAATTTATTGCCCCAACTAGCAATGGAACCTGTTTTAACCTATTTATGCCTTAGAAAGTCAGATAAATATAGCAGTTCTGTGACATTCTGCAAAGAAGTCAGGATATTAATCAGATAATTATTTAGAGAAATTTGATGTACTACCTCCTGTTGCTTGAAATATTTTAAAACAGATCTTTGCCATTTAGGTTTTCCATTATCAATAGTAGTGGTGCCTTCATTAGCCAAAAAACCCAAAATAATTTCTAATCAAATTTTTTGTATTACTTTCTTTTAGAAGTATTGGGCTATTTTGCTCTGAATCATGGCAGTATTGTTTGCATGGTAATACTGTGACCTTCCATAGTGTACAATACTAGAAATTAATATTTTACTAGACAGAAAATATATTTCCAATAGTCTTCCTTTCAGTATTGCCTTTTATGTGCAAAATTTTTTTAACCTACCACTAGCCTTTAAGCTTCCATCTACCCCATATTTAATGCAATTCTACAGCATCTTTGCATGTTTACACCAACCACCAATAGGGGAGTGACACACAATCCTGATGCAGGTTACTTCTATACTATTGAGCTTTGTCTTCCCTTGGAGATTAGGCATGAAAGAAGCACAGAAGTGTGAGAAGATGTAAGCATTTATTAGAAATATATTTGTTTAGGAAAGGAAAATATTAACTCCTCAGATGGAATCTTACACTTAAGAGGTGGAAAGACAGCTACAAATGTTACCAAGATCCTACAAAAGCACCGTTCAGAAAGCATCCCACAGATATGTACATTTATACATGTGCATGCACACACTCACACACACTGATAATTACAGACCATAGAGTGCAGATTTTGTGGCTGATAGCAGCTAATATACCTATAAAGATTCTGATTGCTAATTAGTGAAATCCAGCCTGATAAGTTGATTAATACAACCCATAAGGGCAGATGGTGAAAGGTAATGGAGTGAGGACTGCTTTCAGGGAATGAATAACTAGAAATGAGACCTATAGAATTCATATGGGAGTCATTCCATGTCAAATCATCCAGATTTTGGAAAATGTTCCAGGTGACCCCTCAGAATGCCTTGAAACAATTCACATGTGCTCATCTAACCATATAATGAAAAACTGCCAAAGATTAAATTAATATCTCTAATAGTTTTTCATTTACAGCCCTGCAAAATTTAGTTAATTTTTTGTATTTTTGGCAAATTCATTTTCGGGCAACTTTGGCTGCTTAAAGCTGCAAGAGTAATGGTGGTAGAAGGCTGAAATTTGCTACACTGATTGAATTAATATCATAGAATTCAAAAATGGTCTCAAACCAAGTTTATCTCTTTTAGGAATTTCATAGTGAGGCTATAAAATCACCTGAAAACCCAAAATTGTAATAAATATTGGTTTGTTTAATAAGCCATAGCTCTAAGACTTTATATGATACAAAGCTGAATTTTGTTAACACATTTCCTATAACATATCAGTTGATAAATCAGCAATTGTTGTAATTAAAAATCTATTAGATCTCCTATAAAAAAACTTATGATTTAGCTAAAAATAGCCCTATTTCAGGCCACAGTTTGACGAAGTCACCAGTTATTCAGCCTTTTCAGATTTTTCCCATATATTGTTACATCTCTGAATATGATCTATGAAAAAAAATAAATCAGGATGGTGTTCAACCTACTTTTTGAGTTATAATTTTTTAAAGTATCCTCTGACCGTATGTTGTTTACTTGAGAAAAAAAAACTTCAATTCAGCTGTGTTACTGTGTGCAAATATATCCATACAATTTTGAAATAAATTATGAATCCCATTGAAATATTCTAATCAGCCTTTACCACCATATATTCTTACATCTCTGAACATGATCCTCAAAAAATTCAAGGTTGTGTAAAATAATAAATTATGAAATTTTAAGTCTCTCTCCTATGTACCATTGGGCAAAGGACCACTTTCAGGGCATTCAGTTCTTTCTTGTCAATCAGGAATCAGTCATGCAGAATTCTGGCAGGTATTAGGTCACATCATAACTTTATTCCCCACTCTACCAACATATTGTATATGAGAAGGCTATCAGATGATGATGTGTACACAGTTGTTGGTAGTAGCAGTGAAAGTGATGTTGCAGCAGCTCAAATAGGGTCTAATGATAGCAATGACAATTATCAGCCAGGGAAATATGTGGCATGCATATATGATCATGAATGGTATATGGGAAACATAAAAGATAGATCAGATGAACATTCCATTGTGTTGGTGTCATTTATGAAGAAATCAAGAAACAAACTGTTCTCATGGCCTGCAAGGTCATGTAAAGATAAAAGCTGGATTCCTTTCCAACATATTCTTTGTCTCATAAGTGCACCTACCGTGCAAGGCAGTAGTGCTCGCCACTATGTTCTAAGTCAAATTGATCTCAACATAATGAAACTTGAATTTCAGAAATTTATTCAAGCTGTCTGAACAAAGCAATGTTTATTTGATGTTGTTAAGGCTAATTTATCGCCTTAACAGTTTTTGAAACATTTCATTGTCACGATTATTGCAGTTTGGTGTGCCTATAATCTTTCTCAGTTATCCCCTGTTGTAGCACTGTGCTTTTTGTGTCTGATTTACCTTTGTATTTATTATATTATGAATCTTAAACTCAGCCATATCTGCATAACTGTAATGCATAACAATACATTTGCATTGCCATGTGATCTAACTAATTATGCCAATAAACTTGTTCTGAAATGAATTAATTCTTTCTTGTTTCTTACAACTTCATTATTTAACATTCTGAAAGGCTGGATAGAATATTTCAGTGGGATTCATAAAATTCTGACAGGTATTTTTCAAATTTGTATGGATATATTTGCACACAGTAACACACCTGAACTGAATTTTGTTTTTAATAAAAAACGTATGGTCAGAGAATACTTTAAAAAATTATAACTCAAAAAGTAGGTTGAACACCATCCTGAATTTTTTGGTAGATCATATTCAGAGATGTAAGAATATATGGTAAAAATCTGAAAAGGCTGAATAACTGGTGACATGGTCAAACTGTGGCCTGAAGTAGGGCTATTTTGAGCAAAATCATAAAAAATTGCATATAGCTAAGTTTTTTTACAAGAGATCTAACAGACTTTTAATTACAACAATTGCTGATTTATCAACTGCTATGTTATAGGAAATTAGAAGAAAAAAATCAGTTTTGTATCATATTAAGTCTTAGAGCTATGGCTTATTACATAAACCAATGTTTTTTTTACGATTTGGGGTTTTCAGGTGAATTTACTGCCTCAGTATGCAAATCCTAAGAAAGATAAACTTGGTTTGAGACTATTTTTGAATTCTGTAAGTTTAATTCAGTCAGTGTAGAAAATTTCATCCTTCTACCACCATTACTCTTGCAGCTTTAAGCAGCGAAAGTTGCCCGAAAACGAATTCGTCAAAATTAAAAACAAATTAACTATATTTTACAGGGCTGTAAATCAGAAACTATCAGAGATATTGATCTAATCTTTGGCAGTTTTTTATTATATGGGTAGATGAGCACATGTGAGTTTTATCAAGGCATTCTATGTGGGTCACCTGCAGCCCCCTGGATGATTTGACACGGAATGACCCATGGGCAATAAAATAATGAAGAGCACAAACTAGTCATTGAAGTATATGTGGATCAGAATAGGAGAATAAATATCAAATGGAAGGGAGGGAAATTGGCACAATAGAAGGATTGTCTACACAAGTGTCACTGATGTTTTGAGAAGGAAAATATGACCTGAATAAAAGAGAATGTAGGTGTAGTGGTGAAAGGTACATGAAACATCAAATGTTGAATAATATCCAACCTCCGATTTCCACAGGCAATTGTGAAAATCAATTAATTTAGTTAATTGCCCAGCTTTATACACAATATAACTTAAAAATCATATTTTACATGACCTTCAAACAACAGAATGTCAAGTAAAGCAAACAATACAGTACAAATAAAAGGTATTGCCACACTGAACATGAACAGATGCATGATTTGGGTTTCAGCTTAAGTAAATTAATACAATTTTATATTTAGACCACTCAGTGATTGTAAGGTTCATTAGCTGCAGACACATATACTTTGTATCCTGGATCACAGGCTACTTTTTAATGTACACTATCAAAAGCTACAAACATCAACTTTCCATTAATAACCCTTTGAATATGAACAGCAAGAAAAATTAAAAAGTTAACAAAACAATTATTGCCATAAATTACCTTCAGAAAGAACTGGGTGTGCTATAGGCATGGATTTGTAACACAATTAAAAATGCATAAAACTAAATATAAGTATTTATAAAAATAGTAATAGAAATTTCCATGGTTTAGGATATCATGTAATTCATCATGAGCAATTAATAACCAGAGATAGGAAAAACTGCCTCAACCACTGGTACCAACTCATTTCACAGTCTTCAAGAAGCAGCTACTAAAATGTTGGCTGGCCAGATTCAGAACAAGAGTATATTTTAAACAACATAAAATCACACATTCCAATTTCTAAAATATCTCTTTTATGATGTGATAAACCATTTCAAACTCAAATAAATGTTATGACAAAAAATAATATTTATATACCAGAATTGCATGTATCATATTTTACAAATTTAATATAAAACTGATACTAACAATGACAAAAAATTGATTGAAAACTGAATGTCTCACCAAATATTCACAAAAGAAAATGCTAAACTGAAAGTTTATTTCACAAAGCTTATGTAAGAAACTGCCAAAGAAAGATGTTCAAAAGATGATTACACAGGTATACAATTCACAAACTCTGACTCACTTATAAATAAAACTAAAAATACACTACAGTATGTAAAAGTTAAGAAAGCTGACATGTATAGTCCCAATGGGGCAGTATTTTCTAAATACTGGGATTTAATACATGCAGAAAACTATTTTATTCATAACATCTTCATTTTGAATTTTACTTACAGTAAGTAGCTTGTAACATTTTCATAGTTTATAGACATAAAATGTATTTGATTCTGTTATCCCAAAAACTTTTTTTCAATTAATAATTTTGTTTTACGAGTTGTTAAAAGTAGCTTGTTTGCATAACATTAAAGAAAATATTGTTTCATTAGTTTACTCTAAAAATTATAATACCTGGTTCAATTTTGCAGGTATGTTCAACATTTTCTTTGCTGTTCCAGGTGTTTTTGTTGGTATGCATACAATATACAGCTTTGTAAAAAGGTTATGTAAACACAGTTTTGTTTTTTTTAAAGCCTAGGCACAACCTACTGATTAGCATGCCACATTGTAGATCAGAAGGTCTAAAGTTTGCTCTGTAACAAGATACTAAACTGCTGCTGCCATATGATCATTAAAAGTGGATGCTGCTGACTAGTTTGCTCTCCCTCTTGTTCAAAATTAGGAACTACTATACCTGCAATTAATCATTTAGCCCACGTGTCCCATAAAATGTTCTGGTTCGATATCCCAAATGTCCATACCCTTCATTTTTTGTTGATAAGTTAACAGCAACAATATATTACAAAAATAGTCTTTGATTTACAGCATTAAATATTTCCACATAATAAAAACATACAAATTTTCAGTTTAAATGAAATTAAATATCATGTATTTCTAAACATAAAATCAATAAAATACAGAAACTATTTGAGTTTCATCCCACTTATCTCAAAGTAATATATGTAATAGCAATTTGGCTAAGTATACTGTTCAGTTTCCAAAGAATCAGAAATAAACTATTCCAAGTTTTGATTAAATACATCAGCATTAACCACATTAAATTTTGATATTTATCACAAACTTTCATCCATTTTACCATGGTCTAATTCACATTGCATGTTTAAGAAAAGCACTGATAAAATAGCCACAATTAACAATAAAATCAAAAATTTAACATTTTGAACATTAATGCAGATAATTTATTCATATATAAGACTCAGGCAACAAATCCAAGTTTGATAGATTTAGCTATTTAATATTTACATAGTATCAAATATGAGTATTTCTTACCCTTCAACATAACATTCCTATTAGTCACAGACAGAACACTAAATTATACTGTAAATTCAATCCAAAATAACCTAGTTTGTTAGTGATAGCCTGAGATGCAAAACTTTTACACATCACTACTATAGTTTACATAAAATTTCATTGTGAACCAGCTCCAGCTGAAATGAACACTCATCGTTATTTAATTATAATAACAAAGTCTCACTCAATACAAAGAGTTTACTTTTGGTAAATGGGAATTGGTATCTGAAAGTGATGAAAAGTACTTTTACTGAAAATGCCCAAGTTCATATCCTTGTGACATTCCATGCATTCTACTACTGGATGCAACCACAGCAACAGCTAGCAAAACAGCACGAGAAAACTTGCATTAGTACATTTCTATCCTGCTTGCAAGTAGCTAGCTGTGTGAACAGCCTGCATTTTCTGTCATGTGTCCAGAGCATCAGTGCTTTTGTCATATACTATAGGTTACAAAGCTCTAAACATGTTATCAGAACCATAACAGAGTTAAGTTACTGAGTAAACAGAGATGTAAGATGAGTATCAAACTGACGATAGTAAACTCAGAAAGTTAAACACAATTTATAAATGTACATTCACAAAGAATTCATAAAAAATTTATATAGACAAGTACTTACAAAATAACACGATATCAAATAATTTGAGATATAATTTCTTAACAGGTTTTGGCAACCCTAGTTTGCCAACATTTTGGATTATTGCATTTCACAGTTTTACATTCATGCATTACAATATTCATTCCTTTTTCTTATTTCATATTAACTTATTTTATATAATATTTCACAGAGAATTAATAACATTATCGACATCTACCCTCATTTTATCCAATCATACACTCTTCAAAAACTTCCAGTGTCCACTACTCTGTTTACTTATTATTTGTGGATTATATCTAATTACATCCAATATAAAAACCTATTCAGCAATAAAATTCTAAAATATTGGTCATAACAAATTACATAAATAGCAATAAATAAGTAAAAAGTGCTTTTTTACAACTTAATGAGGTAAAATATTTTGCTCAAATTCTTGTATTACCATTAGCATAGCAACCATAAAATAAAAATAGCTTTGTATCAGTTAATCTTGATTATTCTAGCTATCACCCACAGAAGCTAAGTTATGAAATTTATAAAAATATCAATTTGTACTTTCCTTACACTGATAATTCTCTCAAATTTCAAGCACTTTATTTTTAAAGAAATTATTAAAATTAAAATAAACCTCACCATCCTGGATTTTCTAGAATATTTCTGAGTATTGTGTGAGGAACTTTACAGCTGTTATAGCCCATTCCAATGTATGATCTCCATACTTTGTTTTTCTGAGCAATATACTTGATTTTCTTAAGCAGGTCTTTCTCACCTAAGGTTAATAATAATAATTAAAAAATAATGTTAAATGATCTACTGTAAAAATATAGTATATACATACAATAATGCATATTAATTATTTACAGAATGTGGAATTAGAAGCCCTGTTTTTAATATACACTCTTTGTATCCTTTAGTGCACTATTGGAAATGAGAGTACCTTCATAGCTATTTAAGTTACATGCACTTAAATAAAATATTAGTTGGTAATGTCTCTTCCCAGTTTCTGTTCTGACAGAACATTAGGAGAAATGAAAAGAAACAACTGAAAAGGAATCTCAATAAAAGAAAAAAAGTAACCAAAGTAAACGTAGAAATACATGGATCATTAACACATTATTAATTTATGTTGCGAACTAACACAATCATCTTAACCTTTCTTTTTCTGGAAAACACTAACATTTTTACTCACAAGTTACAAGATAAATTATAAACTCTCTTAAGTGTTGATTAACACTTCAAATTCTGTTTTTAAACATTATGAAACATGAAAGAAAAATATTAAATTCTGAGGTAACTTTGCCTACTAACTAGAACTTTTAAAGACTAAAAGTATATAGTGCATCCAAGTACAAGTATATTACCAATAGCTTTTGATCAAATTCAAGACTTACTATCTGTCCTCATAATCAAATCAAATTGATTAAATTATTTTAACTCCAACCAAGTCAAATATTTGCTAACTGACTAACTTATTTGTTACCTTATGCTTGTTGAACAGAATATACCACAACATAGTTGATTTCTATTCTCAGACAAAGCTGTCAACAGCAGAGAGGCACTTAAAGCTACCATTAAATTTTAAGGAACTATAGGGTTGCACTAAATAAATTTCATGGATATAAAACTGACAAACAATATAATTAAATGTGAAACAGCATCAACAGATCTTTATTTCATTGTGAATGTAATAAAAAAACAACTCAGTATTAAACTGATTAACCCAATAATTACAGGCATATGTCAAGATTTTATTGTTACATTAAAACTTTAATTAATCAATCTTAGTATTAGTGTACACTAACAAAATTAGAGTTAAATTTACATTATACTTTGAAAGTTTTATACTGTACAAGTTTTAATTTTATTTCAAAAGAAACCTTAAAGAAAAATTCTTAAATTTCAGTTTGATGCACAAGTTTACAAAATATTAACTTTTCATCTCTAACTTGAATGGTTCTTCTTGTACACTATTTCTCTGTATAGACAGAAAGTAGATTGACTGCTCTATTTACACTCTTCTTTCAAGGCTCCTTAGGGCACATTTGAAGAAAAGAAAACAAGTTTCTTGCAACTCTTAACAGATACCATGCACATCCTCTACACAAAGTTGCAATATAATCAGCCAATTATACTATATTGAGCTAGATGTTTGTAACTAATAGGAAGTCATATTTTGAAATATTTTCCCAACAGTTATTTTAAAATTGACACAAAGAATTCAAGAGAACTTTTCAAACACTTAGCATTGTTACTACTCGTCACCACATTAGCAATTTATTGTTATTTCTCATCTGTAGATATATTAGTTAGATAGATAGTTAATTATATATTTGCTACATTTTAAGGACATATTAGATAGATTTAATATTTTGCAAGATATAACCCAAACTGCCTTCATTTATCAGGCTTAGTGCAGAAGGTGAATATCTCAATGCTCTGACTGGTTAAAAGTTTTATTGTTGAGGGCACCCAGAGAATACCCACTGACACGTCAAGATAAGCTAATGCTAAAGGATAGTAAAGGAAAACAAAACAAAAATGCTTTGTTGTGAAAAAGTAAAACTTACAATTAAGATTATACACTCAGAAGATTTTGAAGATAATTCAAAGGTATGTACATTTTTGTTTTGAATTTTAAGCATTTCACTGCACTATACATTGATGATAATACTCAAAATATTCATAGTCTGAGTGGAAATAACTATAATACAAGAATAACATATTTAATTAATGTACTTAATTACCATAAACATATTCTTTGTTTAAGATTACAAGTAAATAAAGAATATGTTTTGTTTATTAGTACTTGAAAACTTTTACCTTGTGGTTACAGTATGAAGTTATTTGCATATTTCTCATATGGAGAATGATACACAGTTCAACAATACTAACAACAACTCTGATGATGGTTTCTTCAAAACAAGTTGTTTACTTTACATTATAAAAAAAAAATCTGTAACTGTGATTAATGAAAGGAAGTGTAAATTTCTCAGAGACATGGAAAATCTCCACCACTAAGCATAAAACTGGTTATAAGGCAAGCAGTGAACTGCTACATTATTTTCCAGTAGATCAAATTGCTCCCTTGTTCTTTTAGAGAAGGAATAAATACATGTCAAGTAATAATACCAAAAACTGAGAACAGGAAGTCACTATGAGAAAGTAGAAAGCTTGATATTAATACTTGGCTTTGCTGAAGTGGAACAAGGCAGTGATGACCATAGCTGTGACAAGGACACAAGCACCAGAAGATGTGCAATCTGTAAATGAGAACTAGCAAAACAAGTTTAGCAATAGAACCTTTTAAATAAATTTGAACTTGTTATTGTTTTTGCACTAGCACCTTATGGATTACCTTGTTAGGTATAAGCTAAATTCTAACAATAATTTGACACGAGTATTTAAACTCAATCTTGAATTTTAAAAATTTCACAGGTTTTAGCAAGGATCAGAGGATTTAATATAAAACATACAGAAAAGTAAAGAAAGAAATGGTCATTTTTCAGGTTAGTATTTTAATGATATAAATTTATGATGTGGATCAAAAATGATGAGTACCCTAAGAAAAAAATCAACTTCTACTGGACAGCTTCCTAAAAATTCTACCTGCCCAGTGCCAAAACTTTGGGCTGAAAGAAATAACATGGATAAAACATGAAACAAAAGTTAAGGTATTTTATAAATCATGACTTGGGAAGCAGTATTCTTAAGATTCTCAATCAAGTTAAAAGGTGATAACTAACTTATCAAAAATGTTAAGGTGGTTGTATTTTCGGAGAATTCTTGGGTTTGCAAAATGCATTGAGCACTTTTTTGTAACAACGAGGTGCTAACTTTATTAAAGTTCTTTTATGGCTGGTATAACTGATAGTGAGTTCAGGTATTCATGCAAGGTATAATCTGTTTGAACTGTTTTAATCACTATTCTTGAGATTGTGCAACTACTTATATTGATAGTCTGACATATTACATATTACCATATTCAAATAAAGGCCTCATATACGAAAGGTAGATGATGATTGTTTTGCCACTGCAACCTTTATTAATACTTTCTATACACTGTGGGTGGTTAAGTTATTACTTATCCTCCTGATAAAATTATTAACATGTTTGCTACAAGTTCAAGTTGAATGTTAAACCTGTGAATTTTATAGCTTGAGAACTGGAATACTAAAGTTAAACTTAGATTTCTTAGTTTTTTTGTTCTTGTTAACTAGGCTTGTTAAACAGCATAGTTGTTTGCATTATTAAGATGTAATTACTCCAGAAAGTCAAAACTGAGCATCACAAAGGTGCTTCTAAAATATTGGGCAAAAAATGAAACAAAACTGGTTGTTTGTTGTCAGACATGATTGTGATATTATTATATTGTAGCTTGGTAATATTACTATGAGAGTTGATAATAGTGATAGATTTAAATTTTCTTCAGAATAGCAAGATGTCAGAGGTTAGGAATTATTTATGGATTCAGAATTGTTCCCAATTGTTATCCTGTTGTTTTTGACAAGTTTCTTGATACGATAGTTTTGATCATTTATTAATGGTTTTAAAAACAGAATAATATTTACTTTTTTTACTATTTCAAATAAAAAAATTGATTATTTCACTTAGTATTTGCATTCAGACTGAATAGTTCACCTTCAAGGTGATTTTTATATGAAGTATAAAAGTACTATTTACTGTCTTACAGTTTTCATATTTGCAAATTCTCTTGAACCTCGCAAATGAACATTAAAAAGGTAAATGTGTATGTTACATTTTGCATTTTTTCTACTATGTCACAAATTAGGTATTATCATCTACGTACAGTAAAATGAAATGTTTACAATTAACAAATGGATATATGTACATACCTTCCAACTCTTCACAGAAATCCATTAAAATAGTTTGTTTTTTTTAATGTGCAATTTAGTGTTTTGATCTTTTACTTATATTTTATTTATTTTTTCAAATTCGTAGTCTTTTATCATTTATGTTGATATATCAATGGATAATGGATATCCACAGGGATTTGTAAAGCAATTTCAGTCAACTCAACATCCCAAAGAGAGAGGCATTGCACAAACAGGATGATGCTTGTACATGCCATCTTGTTCAAAGACCTTTCACAATCCAGGTAAAAAATTAAACTCATAAAAAATATCATTAAACTTTTCAAATACAATTTTTAAAAACACATGTAATACATAATTAACTAAAATATAAGAACTAAATTAAATTTAATGTTTCTCTAACTACTGCATATTTAGGTAATAAATTACCCTAAGAGCTATAGTTGACCAAGCAGCCAACAATTTAACAGCAATTACATTTACTTAAATACAAAAACTGCACACCAATTTAAAATTAACCACTGGTGGAGTACAGTGTAAATAGATATCTTTCTAATCATTATATAAAGTGGTGTCAACTAACTACATGCAAATTATAGATTTCAAGGCAAAGTATATAAAAGGTAGATGTGGCACTCAAAGGTAGGAAAATTTATATCACTTTTCTAGACAACTCTGCCACAAACTTTATATCTCTTGTGTCAGTTACATGTACTTAGTGTATATTGAGAGCTTATATGATCCACTGCTGAAGTCGAGATTTTTCACAGCAAATAGATCAGCCAACACCAAATTTGATGTTTAAGAACTTCCAGACATTTCCTTTAAAACAAAGGAATTCAAACTTTAAAAAAATTCAAATTATACATTATAACTTCATTGAAATATAATGATTGTAAAGTGGTTTAACTTAATTTTTAATGTAATGCAGTACCAATGAGAAATAAGTTTAAAAATGACACTGGGAGCAATAAGGTTAAAAAGGTTTAATGTCATTTTTAAACCACAAATTAGAAAGGTGACAAGGTATCTGAAGAAATACTATAGTGTAAATAAATGAATTTCCTATCTTAAAGTGGACCTGACATTAGTTTATATTTCACCAGAGATTTCAAAAAAATCCATAAAGAAAGACAAACATTATAATCCCTGGTGTTAGGATCAGATATTTATTTTTATAGAAATGGAACAGAACTTAGAATATATTTGAAATAGAACTTCAGTTGTTAAAGGTGATAACTACAAGGTCCAACACTGAGATTCAAACTTAACTTGAGATGATGAAATTATTATGACAAGATCAAGAAAAATGAGATAGAAAATTTAAAGATTTGTAAGAAAGAGACAGACAAATAAAAGATAATCATGAAGAAACCAGGAGAAGATTAGTCAAAGACCATGAAGAAAGAATGAAAAATTACAGAAATCTGAGAGTGGTTAAAAGAAAAAAACCTATTATCTAACAATTATCTAACATTAAAATAAAGAATAAATATGATTAAAGACTAGATCCATGAAACTATAGGGGTATTTAGGGGGATTATAACAACAAATCTAAAGAAATGGAGAATGGAATCATAAAATTACAAAAGGACACCAGTGAAGCCAAAAGTGAAATAATGAAAGATATCAGCAAGATAGAAAACCTCAATGAATTAGAAAAAAAAACAAAAAACAACAACTTTGGTGACAGGCTAAAACATATGAGAAATAAATTAATAAATGCAAAGACTAAACCATCTCCACCTCTTTCTGTATTGGTTAAACACTTCCAACTGAAAACACCATCTACAACAAGATATAGCATAAGAGAACTTTAATGAATTACACATATTATGACACTACTATGACACCTGTTACTGGAGAACATTCCTGGACTACTCCAGCTATAATAATACCTAATGCATTTCCAGAGTTTAAATGGCCAATTCAACATCATCTAATACAGAAACAAATAAAATATGGTGACAAGGTACCATCGGAGTCACAGACTTGATTCGAAATTTTTAAGGCAAATGTTTTGAATAATGAATAACAAGCCATTTGACTGCCCATTTAAAATGATCAACTTTAACAACATTAAGTAATCTTCAAGTTGAGACTCATAACACACAACAAGAATTAGTAGCTATCTTGTTCAACAGGTTTAGAGAGTTGCCTCAAAAATGAAGTATCAAAAGCAAAGTTCTGGGATAAAGTATGAAGAAAAGATCAAACTTAATTATGTATACCTCTCCAAATCTTTTGGATGTTCAGCTTATCTTAATTGTTTTTTGTGGGATGATGGATATCTTAGTACATAACCAAGTTACAGATAATAAGTTTGAAGTGAATGCAAAATAAAAAATTCTATATATAGAAAAGAATGTAATATCATAGGCTACTTAATAAACTAAAATTTGGCTTTCTGTTTGTTATAAATAATATAGTATTAAACATCAGACAGAACTATTGGCAATTTGTGAAAGAGAGAATGTGACAAGTAGGCATGGCAAGGCAGTCTGATTTTCTAGGTTATGACTCCATAAATAAATATGATTAAAGGCTGTAATAATTATGCTTTGTCTGAGTAATATTTAAATTAAGTAATTTTTGTTAAAATCATACTTCTGTGAGGGATGGTGAATAAAGTAGAGAAAAGGGGAAATCTAGAGAGTTAAGTATCAATTCGTATACTACAGAAGATTGAGGATTTTAAAAAATATTCCTGATAAAATTAAGAAATTAAAACTTATACAATATCAAAATGTGATTCATTAGATGTAGTTCAATAATAAGTTTATTATGTACACCGATAATATAGTAGTTTAATTAGATTTTCAATAGAACTCTAAAAAAGTTGCAACATGCAGAAAAAAAGGAAAACCATTACAACCAACACTATAAATTCAACACTTGTGAATGCTCCATCTTTTGCAAGTGAAAAGTTCATTATTTGAAGAAAATTTCCAGTAAGTCCACAGTTTCACTGATGGAAAACCTTGCAATATGCTGAGTGACCAGTTATACAGCTACAACTGTTCATCCTAATTTGTTAATGAAAGATGGGAAGTTGCTTCCAGAGACGAAGAAAATGGATTGATGTGAAATCAGGGAGACAAAGTTTAATAAAAATTGAAGTTGGAAGTTACACTACCTGTAGGAAACTTCCCCATACCTCATGGATAACTGATATAAAGGAGGAGTGTACCTTTGGAACTTGCTTCACAGTTAGTGACCAGGAAATCCTTATGTGCTATAAGACAATTGATACACCAGAGGTTGAACTTGCATACAGGGATGGTAATAATTACACTACCAAGAACTTAAATATGAAAACAGAAATTAGCAATAATTCTTCATCCAGTGAGCGGGATATAATTTAACAAAAACTCTTCAGTATGTCGTGAGAAACTGATGGCTCAAAAACTTATGAACATGAATAAAAAATGTGGCTTTACACTGTAAAAAAATCAGCTGATTAAACTGGATTTCAAGAAGGTTACATGGTAGGGCTGAACAGTTCACATTATGAAAAAGGACATACTCCAAAATTAAGTAGGTGTTTGGTAAATAGGTAACCCATGCCATTGGCAATCTGCCATGATCATTTTTGGAAGTATGTGAATGAAAGACAGTCAATTATGTAACTTGAGAAAAAAATCACCTTAACCTGCTCAAAGTTTGTCAAGACTACTTCTAGAACACTGTTTCAATCGTGCAAAGAATAATCAAGAATATTTACACAACAGTATACAAATAACTAGAAAAAGTAACAACTATAAATCATTATAAAGTAATAAATAAATCACAAAAGAAAGTAACAGTCATAGAAGTATAAGTAGACATTTTTCTAAAGGCTCCATACAAGAAAAGAAACAAAACAGATCATTTTTCTCAACTTACAAATATCTAAACAGTAAAAATTAACTTTGTCCACATTGTTATACCAAATCTATTAATGTAAACTGGAAACTTGTTTAATTTACAACTGTTTAAAATACCAGGCAAGTCAATTTGGAAATTCTGTTATAAAATAACAAAAATAAATAAATACTCAAGCTTTTTTGTTTTTAGTTCTACACATTTATTCACATGCACGCTTTGTTTCAAGCAAATTTTCTAGCCTTTTAGATCACTTTCTTAAGTTAGGTATTTGGTGATAAGAGAAAGTCGTGACATCTTTATTAAACACAATTATGTTTAAAAGTATCACTCAGCCAAAAAGGAAGCAATCACAGCAGGAAGTTTAGAAGATGAATGATGCTTTTAACATGCAAAATTACATTCTGTCACTATACATTAAATAATTAATCCCTATGAATTTCTAAAACAAAATAACCAAACAGTTGCATTTGGGTTTCAGTTTTGTTTCAAAACATACCCAATGGTTGATCCATATTAAGAAGTTTTTGATGCAGTATGCTTGACGGCACAGTCTTCTCAATCAGCTCCTCAACATTCTGTAGAGGAAACAAACATGTACTTCAATCTAACATTAACTTTACAATTCATCAAAAAACCCAAACTTTTCATTGAATAGTAAGAGACCAACAACAACAGAAATGTATATTTAATAATATATAAAATGTCAAATATGAACAATGAAAAGACATCAATACAGTGTGGATGTGTATTATGATTTATATTACAGAAAATAGGCTTTATCTACACTATCTTTTATAACCACATGGATATAAATACTGAAGGAAGAATTACTTTTAAGTTTCACCATGAAATTTTAGAAGCTACTTTTCCTTAGCATAAATTTAATGGGTATATCAATAATTTCAAAGTTCTGTAATCTTTCTATTTTGATTTAAAAGTCATTGCATTTGTATGGTTTTCAATTATATTAAACTACACATAACATTCCATTTAAAATGTATGAAAGCTGTAAAACTTTAAAAGGACTTAAAAATAATAGATTTCCTGCACATATATATTTCTGTGTTACACAAAGATGTTTTTAAATAATAAAAAAATAGAAATACAATTTAACAAGTTATTTTCTAATTTACATTCTGTGAAGCAGTACCTACAAAATACCATCATTAAAAGTGTCCCAATAACATTTTTACATTACTAACTTTCAAGTTAAATAAACATGAAAAACATAAAGCAGCTGTTCTTTGTGTACATATACAATGTATAAAATGAGACTTGAAAAGTATGATAAACAACCCTTACAGCCAGCATCTTTGTGCATGTTGCACATACAGTGTATACATGTAGTAATTTGATTCTAGTCTCAAGTTTTTATATAACCTCTTTGTGCATGCTGTACATGCACTGTATACATGTAGCAATTTGATTCTAGTCTCAAGTTTTTATATAACCTCGTTGTAGTTTTAAAAAATATAAATCAAAATGAATTTAAGAAATTACTTTTATTGAAACATAACTATAAAACTAACTAAACCAACAATAGCATACACATCATCCTGAGATGAAGAAATTATATAATAATGCTTTTAAAAAAAACAAAGTTGCAGTGTACAACATTTAGGGGACACAGAAGGAAGACTTTCTTTCATGCATCAATATAAAGTACATTCTTAACTTTGATTTTACATATTTAATTTTCTTCTTAATGTTTCATATTATTATTATTAGGAATTCATTTGACACACAGTAATTTTCTGTATTCCAACTATTATACTGATATCTGATAATTATAAATTTTTCTATAAATCTAAATTCAAGTCATTTTTGATATTATTTCATCAATGCATTAAATGAAAATACTTGGATTTCACATGTTTCAGTTTTTTCATGCACCTACTGTTTGATATTTAACAAGCTCCTAGATTTTAGATCATTTAATCATTGTTCCTAGATCTGCATTTTAAGTGACATTCTTGAAGTCATTATTTATAAATTTCAAAAATAGAATGCTTTTTCACATTCAAAAATGAAAGAAGAATTTAACTGACAAAAATTTACACACTAAACACAACTTTTTAAATAATCATAATATTTGTTACCATGGAAGTTTTCCTTAATTTATTAACTGATTTGTCATAGAGTGCAGTTTGCTTCCAGCAGCTGAATGCAAGTTTGATGCATACACAAAAATAACTTGCATCATGAGGAAATACACCAAATGGCAATAGATTTAGTTGCACAAATATTCAACACTGGAAGAAAAATATTTCTTGGTATGCATAATATTTAATTTTATTTTAAAAATTACCCTGTGTTGTTTAATTCACTTATATAAGATTAACATTTCATGGTTTCCATAACTTTGAACATTCTACACCATTAACTTGTTAACTCTATAACACAGTATTATTGACACCAACCCCTGTAAGAAAAGTAAAAATTTAAATCCATTCCTTTATATTTCAGGAAATCATACTTTCTTAATCTCCTATAAGGTGCTGACATCCACTTCTGCTGATAGCAATTCATTCCATAATTTAATCACCCTATTAGAAAAATAAAAGCTGGCTTAAATTCAACCTAGCCTCTCTTTTCAAAATCTAAAAACACGTGTCCCATAACCTTCAGAATAGAGCACAAAAACGTCAGAGGTATTTATATCTTATTAATTCCCCAAATCTTGTAAACTTAAATAAGGCAACTTATTATCTTTCATTTCTCAAGAAACAATCAGTTAACAGGTTGTAATCCTGAAATCATGCTAATAGTCCCACCCAAAAAACCCTTTCAGTTAATCAATATTCTGTCTTAGGTTGCATCCAAAGTGTGCAAATTTTGAATGAGGCCTAACTGGTGGTTGGTATAAGAAGATAATTACCTATTATGTCTTAAAATCAGTTTGTGTAAAACTTCTGCCTACATTTCTATGGCAATACAACACTGACTTATTTAGTGATGCTATTCTCACTTCAGTAAGTTCCCATCATGATATTCTGATTAACCAGTTTAAACCATCCAAGCACTGTTTTGTTGCTAGTAATAGGGAAAAATAGATTTAGGGTTGTATTTGCATAAATATGAAATAAGTCTAAAGAGGTTATCATTTCAATGGACAGGTCCCTAGTTAGGCCTCATTTGAAGTCTTCTAATTAGTTCTGGGCTCTTTACCTCAGAAAAGACATTGGATTGTTGGAGATTGTTAAATAAAGGTAAAAGTTAATTTTTCTACACTGAAAATATTTCCAACTTCTCAATGATGCATCTCCAATAATAATTACCTCCTCTCACACTTACAGTTATTACTCAATTGCCAAAGTTTCTTCTTTTGCTCAGTGGTCAGATTTTTTCTTTATTACCTCAGTCTTTTTATTACCCTTGGTGATATTTGTCTTGTTACATTCTCCACCTACATTAATACTCCCCCTATAAAGCACCTCATTCAGATAATGTTATCACTTTTCCTTTTTTTAAAGACTGACCAAATTCCAGTCTTTAACATTGGCTTTTAATGGGAGGAAGCCCTTCCTCCCATTAAAAGCCAATGTTAAAGACTGGAAATGCATCAATTTGAAAAAAAAATGTTAACTTCCAAAACCTACTTAGCTCTGCTTATACTAGCAGCTATAATCCCACATTGATAAGACAAAGGGGCCAGTGAGAGCATTAACAATACAGAAATAATGCAGAGATCATTGGTGTATCAAGAGAAAACTAAGACCCAAATGGAGGGACTGCACTCCATCCAAACAGGTAGCTCTTCACCTGGAACTTAATTCACGTACTTTGGGCAGAATTTTACATGATATGTCATCACTATTGGCCAGTATCCAACCAGATAGTTGAGGTTTCACTACTTAAAGTTGTCCTTACATCCCATATTAGAGCAATCTGTATATATTACTCATTAATAGATCCCAATCTGTAGCTATACAGTGATGTGTTCTGAAGCACTGAAATCATGAAAAGAAGGTAGAAAAGTAAAATAGATAAACCTTCTCCTTAACCTAAGCCTGAAAGACAACACTCCAGGCTTGGAATGATGGGATCATGTATACCAAGCGAGCAATGCAAATTCCACTCACCTCCAGAATTACAAGAAGGACAGAGAACAAACTGTGCTCAACCAAGGAGCCAGGATAGGACTACTATGTATGTGGAATTACAAAAACACAACAAACTCTCTTTCATGAACAATGTACTAAACCAATATTTGTCAAAAAGAAGAGCCACATTCAATCCAACTAGATAGCTGAAGAAAATATCTGAACTAGTGCTATAGTGCTATGAGTAGGCTCCCATGCAAACTTGTGTTTCTCCTACAAACATCTGGGAAAAACATTTATGACTAAGAATGGAAGAATTAAATCTTACACTCTGGAAGAAATGCCTTTGTCCAAAAACCTAGCAACTGGATACTGGATGTGGTAAGGACCCCCTAGCACCACTAGTATACTCAGAGACCTGAGCTAAGGTACAGTGCAATATGTGAAAAAAAGTTCTCTAAATTTTAAAAACTAACCCTGATTCATCCAATCTAACAATTGGGAAGGATGCATAGCATGATAGTCTATAGATGGCAATCCATCATAATATGGTAATACCACTGGTTGGCCTCCAAGTCAGGGATTCCCAACCTTGACAGGGGGGGGTCGCAAAGCCTTGGCAGGGGAGTCGCTAAGCCGTGTTAGAAGTAGCTTGGGATAACATTAATTTTATTTCATCAATTACATTTTCAAGTTGCGAGTGCCAAAAGGTTGGGAACCCCTGCTCTAAGTGGTCTTATGAAGCACCTCATTTCTACAAAGTCTGTTGGCAACCTGTATAAAGTATATTAAATTGTGGTTGCTAATGCAAAACTGGTTTGATTAAAGCTGCATAAGCAACACTCACAATGCAGCAAGATCTTGTAAAACAATGTAAGGGACTCTGAAAGGTAGCAAAGAAAAATACTTGCCCCCCTCTATAATCCAATGAAAGTGTTGAAAATAGCTATGGGATGGCAAGACACTAAGATTAAAAAAAAACTGCTAGATAATGCAAGTAATGTGAGAAAAAAGTATGGAAAGGAGTCATACCTGACTGCAGAATATCCTCCAACAGAAAGGTTCAAATTGGGCTGCTAAGAATGAACAAATGTAAAAAATCTGATTAGATGTGACTTGTAAAAGATCCCTCACCTTCAAAGAAAACTCATAATAAAAAAATCATTAACTAACATCACTAAAAACATTAATGCAAGCAACAAAACCTTAAGACCCTCACTGAACATGACAACAATTGAAATCCGATAGGACACAGAGGTAAAAAATAGTGCCCTCAACAATCAATAAAAATAATTTATCCTCTTTCCTGTTTAACTGAGAATGAAAGTATAATGAGAAAGCAACTTCTACACAAACCTCTTTGACTGGCAATATCTGTAGTTCAGCAGCAACATAAAACAAACTTTCAGGTAAAATGTAATACCTGGTAAAGAGAATCAGGTTACAAACAGGTGTTGAGAAAGGGCATATAATATAACCTTAGTATAACAGTAAGCTAACTGAAATGGTTGTTTGGAACCAAGGACACAAAGCAACTTGAGGAATTTGGAGTGTACTGGGGACTCAAAAAGTATTTTGTCACACATACTGAGCAGTTGTCAATAAGACTGCCTTATACAGGGCAATTGTGGAAGATACAGAAACCCTTGTTAAATAGGTAAGTATAAAACAAGTTATGCTTAGCACTTCTGATGATTGTAGTGAGTTAATCCCCTTTCATTATATGATTGCCAATATCCATTTCATTTCTACTGATAAAATGTTCATTGCAAGACAAAGCAAAGAGTGAGAAAGATACATGGCAACCTTCAAAATGAAAATCAAAGGCTGTGCAAAAGACAACATAACCTCTATGCCTTAAGGTTCAGCTTCTGGATAGTGGGGTGTGACATGTCAGATCATGGCTGCCTCCACAGAGATGGCTAAAAAAAAAGAAATGGAAAAGATGAAAATTCCAAAAGGTGCTGTAATAACAAAAACCAGAGTGTAGCTGCAAATATGGTGCTACAACAGGACCCAACAATTGATTGGAACAAACCACATTATTACCCTATATAACATAGGAATTGGAGGAAAGGACTGGAGTTGTAACCCCAATCTGTCTTGATGGAATGCATCTCTTACCAAAGTCCAAAGGTGAGGTATTAGAGACCAAAATGCCAGTAGATGGGTGTCGCAGTCCACAAATCATTGTTGCTAGATGAGAGTTAATCCAAAAGTCTTGCGATGTAGAATCTATTCTATTTTCAAAGTTAAATTTTATATCTTATCTGATATTTTCTCTATCATAACTCTAAACAAAGTTGGTAAATTTCATTGATCTCATAACCATAAAAAGAAAGCCAAAATTACCTTTTTTTTATCTTTATAGACTAACTTCAAACTGAAAACATTTTATTTTAAGCAGCTTTGAACTCATAACTATATATGCTTACTTGTGCTTACATTTTATTGTTTTATTGCCCTTTGAACAATATCTACTATTCATATCATAACAATTAGTAAATCACTTGCAGAACTTGCAGGTCCAGAATTCCCTCACCCATGAGTTACTTTGAGCTACTCATGATCGTGCTCATAAAATTATCATATTATTTAACTACTCTAACCTAATGAAACTAAAGAGTTTCTTTTTTTGATATTTCAGTTACTTTTATAAATATTGAATAAAAATACACATGAAAAACAAAAAAATATTTACCTGGATCTCCCTTTTTCTGCTGTTGACTATTGATGACACTTGACTTTTTTTTAAACTAATGGTAACATTGTACCAAATAATTTTTATCAAATTAAATAATAAACAAAATATTATAGAATAACAACAAAAAAAAGCAGATTGTGTCCTTTAACTATTGCAATATTCAGACTTTCTAACTATGTGACAAGAATTGTAAATTTTTTAGCTAGTCAGGGTGTTTCCCATGAGAACAAAGCTTGAACTGAAAAAGAAATTACAATTTTTCTATATAGAAAACAGTTTAATACAGTATGTTACTTGACATATTTATCAAAACTTGGGTTTTCTATCAGTTATGAATAATACAGTATCAAACATAACAGAAAACTACTGATCAACTCCCGAAAGAGAGGATAAGACAGATAGGTACGGGGAGAGGCCTCTGATTTTCCATTGGATGGCCCTATAATCAAGCAGAATTGAAGGCTGTATAATTTATGGTATGCCTGAGCAATGACAGTAGTATAATGAGTAATTTATGTTAAATTTGGGTTTTATAACAAAGCAACTAGGCTACCTGCATCAAACATACGGTAAAAAGTTAAAATTAAAGAAAAAATTAGTAAAATTCATAAAAGAAAGTTTAGGTAAAACAAAACAGTTTAATTTTTAAATTAAAAAAACAAACTTAAATAGCATTAAAACAAATTTGTGTAGCTAGTCTACAGAGGTAAAATGTAATACAGGCCAGTAATACAAGTTCTAAAGGATTTTCTGTAGCATAATTGTAATTATAACTCACCAAGAAGACTAATAGGTAAGTTCAAAAACAACCATTAATCACTTGAAGTTGGCCTTTTGAGTCCTGGTTCAAAGTTATTTGATGTTATGGCCATTTTCAGAAAGTAAAGTAATAAAAGTTTTAAAATACTTGTAGCAAAATTTTAACTCACCAGGATGACTAATGGGTAGTTCAAACAACAGCATTAGTCACCTGAAGTTAGTTTTCCAGTCCTGATATAAAGTTATTTGACATTACAAGCATTTTTTCATTTCAAATCAAACTAGATGCACTTTGATTCTTAAAAGGGAATCACATTAAAAAAGGTCTAATGTATAAATTAAAAAACTTAGATACAGCATTAAAAAGATTAATGGCCTTTAAAAAACTAATGACATTTCTAAGGTTAACAGTGTCACCATCGCCAATAACAGTCTAATGTTACTGATAAACCTTGGTACAGAACATGTTTAAAATAGTGCCATTACAACAGCAAAACAGTAAAATGTGGCTTATCATGACCTGAGTATTACACAGACAACACATTGGTGCATCAATCCCAGATAAAAGAAAATGATGAGCTAAAAAACTGTAACCAATGCGTAGTCTCATTAGAACAACTTCCTCTTTCCGATCCTTACGGAAACAAGATGCCCAAAGTCCAATCGAGGGGTTTATTTGAAAAAGCTTGTTTTCACGTTGCTCACTCCAAGTCAACTGCCAACTGGCACTGAGCCAATCCTTGAATACAGAACCATAGTCTATGTGTAAAACAGGTACAGCAGTGAATGTGCCAGAGCAGATGGATTTAGCTGTGGTGTCGACAAGCTCGTTTCCTCGAATACCAACGTGGCCCAGTATCCAGAAAAACTGGATAAAAGTAGATGTTAAAGAGGACTGGGCCACTCAGTTTTGAATATCAGCAAGAACAGGGTGTGAAATAACATGAAGTGATTCCAGGGCCAGAAGAGAACTAAGTGAGTCAGTATAAATAGTGCAATTTGAATACAAATGGAAAACAAATTGGAGGGAATCAGGATGTGAATGTAGGACATACTGAATGAAAGAGCTAAAAGGAATGAAACAAAGGGAGAGAAAATGAGGAAGGAAAAAAAATTTCCAGCAATGTGAAAATAGAAAGGTATTGTATAAAATTGCCCAATATTCAGCAGTGGTAGGCACAGAAGAACCATTTTCAAACAGCCAGATAAAAAATAGCAACATATGAGGAACACTAGGACAGAAGGTAACAAGATGAAATTAACCCCTTTTGCAACCGGTCACATGTGAAAGACCATGTCATCAAATTTGTTGATATGTATGCAAATTTTTATTGAATTACTATTTTATGAATTTACGTCAATAAGTTAAGAATCAAACTGTAGATTATAATATAAACCTTAATGTTATATACAAGTTAATTTCTTAATTTAAAAGTTAGTAATAAAAAAACACACCTAAATATAGATTTTAGCAAGTCATATGGTAAGTTGAAAGTAACACTGTTTAAAATAAGATGATTATGAACCCAAAATATTAATTCTGTAATTTCATACAAATTAGGAGCTCAAATTACCAACACTAACAAGTTAGAATATAAAATAAGAACCTTTTATCTTTTGATTTTGCTGAGATGTGGCTTATGTACTGAATCAAACATGGTGGTCCTGTTCAACTCTTTTTTTGAAACAGTACCTTACACACTCTTAATACAGTATGTGGCATGTGAATAACCAACTGACAGATTAGAATGTCCCCTTTGTGGTTTTATCAGCCATTTTAATATGTGAAAAGATTACCACAATCTTTTAAACCAAGATTTCATGAAAATAGCTTGTGTCTTTAGGCTGCTCAAAGTTTCACATTTTTAAAAATCTAAATACATCTTAGTTACTAAACTTAATAAATTGTAGTGGAATTCTATAGTATCAGTATTGTTGTGATTTTTGATTATTGAACTATATATGTAAAGACCTTTAAAAACTTTTGTTTGATATCCTTCATGTCTGAAATTTTAAAAGGCTCAGCATGCTATGTCCAGCAAAAACTGAGTTCAAAGATCCTAGCAAGTGATGATAATTTGCTTTACTTCTAGATTTATTGTCCTATATTTTGAGGAGAAATATGTTTTATAATTTATTTCTAATTAGTAGTAATCTATATACATATATAATGTATAACAACTGAAACGTGACCGATTATTAAAAAATACTGGTCTACTAAAACAGCCAAGATAGGGATGACTAAAGGTCAGTTTTATATTATTGGATACGTAACATAGTCCTACCAAAAATATGTTTGAAATGTATTTAGGAGATTTTAAAGATTGCACAAATAATATTTGAAATTTTTGGGAGGAAGAATAGTTTTGTTTTAATCATAACATGAAATCACTTTGCACTCAGACTAATAATGAAACAGACTCAATATCTTCACAAAAATCGTTATTAAAAATATTTCATTAAAAATGTGATTTTTTTTTTATTTACAAATTTATAGTAAAAATGCTTAATGGATATAAACCTGTAGATCAACTTGTGCATATTATACTAAACCTGCAGCAAAAGAGCAACATGCATCCATACACAAGAAATCCCAATAACAAATGATCCAAGTTTGTAAGGAAAAAGGCAAGGAAGACACAATCACCAACAGGGAATATGTGACAGAACGAGTAACTTCTGAAAATCATCAGGGAAAGGGTAGATAGCCACAAATACAAGGTAGATGCAGCAGAGTTAACACAGAGTGCTGCGAGAAAAACTAAGTCTAAGAAAATCTCACAGTGGTATCAGGGACAAATCCTCATACCCGATTCCAGAAGACCCTAATGATGAAATGTTAATGTTTAGGAATCCAAGGTGTGGAGAAGGGCAACAGCATACCAGCCTCAGAATTTAATTTAGTTGTGTTGTTAACTAATCAGCATGTAAAATGATATCTGGAGAGGGGAGGAACCTAGGTAATTCAAAGAAGAGATGGACTCAGGCTATCCAAATCCCATCATTCCTTCCATGTTCACCATGAAAAATGATATTTATGTGGTCAGGTATAAGGAAATACTGCAGGCCATATAATGGACCTAAACTTGAAACACATGAAAACTAAAACCTCTGTAACAGAAAATGTGGAGCCTGATTTATGTATTGCACATGTCTTTGCTCTACTAAACAGACATGAACTACAAGAAGAGAACACAATGTTGTGATGTGTTCTCCTTAAATGAGCAGTTGCCAACTGCAGGAAGTAAGCACAGAGTCTGAGAAACTGCAGATTAAGTTGTAGATGTTAGAAACTGAAAATTATAATTAATAACTCAATCTGAAATGAAGAATGGTCTTCACAGTATAGAGGATATCAGCTACACCAGGGTGGTATGTTGCATTCTTGTTAGTGGGGGGATTCTAGCATGATTATTTGAATGCTACAGTGAAGTTGTATCATGTGTAAACACATCAGGGTAGGTGGAAATACCAAAGTTAGTGGTAAGCAAAAACTGCACCTACAGAGGGCAGCACTAGACAATAAAAGCTATTATGTAAGAAAAGGTATATGTGAATACTCTGCTCTATTGTTCTAATTGCTCTCTCTGTAATAACAGAGCAAAGGATATCAAGTAAATCCAGTGTTGATCATTATGCATCACCAAGTAGATAGAACATTAGTATATCTCAAAATGACTGGTATTAATACGTTTACTGATAAGAAGAAACAACATTTCGAACTTCCTAGGTCATCTTCAGGTTAAGTCCAACCAGTCTCTTTATAAGTAGAGTCTTTATCCTAGAGAGTAAATTTGTCATGTTAACTTCCTAGAACCTTGGGACTGAGAAAGTAAGAATTCTCCCATGCTTCACTAGAGCAATGAGGGTATGGAAGGAATTCATATAGAAGAAGAATGCCAGTGTGCACTTGGACCATATTCATTGGCTGCAATCTTCTGAAATTGCATCCCCACCAAATACAAAGCAATGGGTTACCATAATTAAAAGATGGCAAGCAAAATCAGATGTAGTTGGTTGGCATTTATTGGTGCAAAGCAACCAGGCTATATGCAACAAACAACCGGTAAAAAGTATAAAATTATTATAAAAGGTAAAAAAAAAAAAAAGTTAAAATAATGTCCAAAATTTGAATAAAAGATAAACAAAATTGGAAAGGCCAATGGCCTGTAAACAGCTAAAAGCACAAAAAATTGGTCAGTATCACTATTGCCAATGACACTGTCTTATATTAGGAGTAAACCCATAGAAGAGACATGTCAAAAATTATTGTAATAACACAAAAGTAAAACATTGGCTATTGTGGCTTGGGCCACAAATCAATGGATCAGTCTCAGATAAAAGAAAGTAACGAGTTAAAAAACTGTGGCTAATGCATAGCCTAGTTACAACAAATTCCTCCTTCTGATCCTTATGGAAACAACATGGCCAAACAACAACAGAAGATTTGATCTGTAAAAGCTTCTTACAGTGTTGCTTACTCTAAGTTGACCGTCAGTAGACACAAAACCAAGCATTCAATACAGGACTGTAGTCCACATACCTAGCTGCAGTGTAAACAAACTTGTTCCTGTGGATACTTACATGGGTAAAAAAACTAGGTTGAAATAGAAAACAAAGGGAAATGGGTCAGTTATTTTAGAATAGGGTGAGAACTTATGCTAAGTGATTCCAGGGCCAATATAGAGATAAGAGAGTCAGTGTAAATGGTACAGTAGCTGTACTGCATAGCTTCTATGTGATCCATGGCAAGAGAAATGGCATACAACTCAGTAGTATACACAGAAATTGTAGAGGGGATTCTGCAAGCAAAAACTAAGCCACAACAAACCATGACAAATCCCACAAAGTAACCTGATTTTGAATCATCCATACAAATGTAAATGGATGAATGGTTTGAAAGATATATAGTAAAGATAAGAAGTTACTTTCAAATAAGAGGCCTGCCTTCCTGAGATGACTCAAAGAAGGATCACAGGTGAGGATGGTAATAAGCCATCATGGGATGGGCTGATCAGTAAAGACAGCAACATCATCCAATGACACACCCAACTCAACCAGATGCACTGGAATATGAAGGATAAAGAGGAGAATGGCAAACCATCTATTCCAAAAAAAATACAGTCCACTAAGGAAAAGCAACACAACTCCAGGTGGAATGTTGTGGCAAAGAACATAGTATAATGGCTTACTGCAAAGAAGTTGCAAATGGTGGAGGTGAAGAGGAGATTTGTGGGACTCACTGTTCAAACTCTGCACTGAAGAGGGTTCAGCATCCTCAATGCCAAGCTCCTGGCAAAACTATAGACAAGAAACCCACAATTCAGTTTGGAACAAATTACAGTATGATAGATTGTAAATGAAGAACAGTGATTCACTCCCAAAGAGGTGGAGAATGTTTAGTGATTTTGTACACTTGACATATAGCTGTTTGAAGTGAGGAAAGAAAGATAGCTTACAGACAAAGATAAGCCCAAGAAATTTACTTCAGTGATTACAGGAAGAACAACATCACTGAGAAAGAGCTTGGATCAGAATGTAAAAGTGCATATAAATAGATTTTGGAGTAGGAAAAAGTAAAAATGTTTCCTATGGTCCACTTAAAAAGCAATTGAGGACAGTCTCAATAAACCTCATGTTTGAAGACCCAAAAGAGATGTAGATGCCATCAACACAGAGCCCATATGCAACAGTAGGAGAAAGTTAAGTAGTGATAGCATTAACTTGGATTTCCTCAAGACTGTATTACCACAGTTCTCAGTATCAAAGCTCCTGTGGAAAAGAATGGGAAAGTGTTGAATCTGCATGAACTTGGAATCGGCTGCCCAGTAAAAAGTTCTGGATGAAAATGACCATGTAACCCACAGTACGAGAGGTCTTGCACAGTGCTACACCTACACTGTCGTAAGCCTTCTCAAGGTCAAAGAACATGGAAACAAAAGGTTTCCTCTTGAGGAAGGCTTTCCTGATCGATGTTTCTAGTCAAATTGGCATTCCACAGTAGAATGCTGATGACATAACCCACAATGGGTGGGTAAGAGGACACTGTTTGGTTCAAGAAACCAAACAATACAAGCATTAACCATCATTTATAAGACCTTACAGTGACAACTAGTCAAAACTATTGGACGATAGAAGGAATTTTGGAACAACAGCCCAGCACGAAGTATCAGGAAAACATTATCCAGCCACATCTAGATAAAATTACTAAACAATAGCAGGATAGGCAGAAGAAAATCAAGAAAATCTCATCAAGGTACTGTGAGATTAAAGAAGAGCAAGCCTGAGTTAAAATCAGGGTAAAGGGGCAATTATAGTCCTGGAGACAAGTGGTCTGAAAGAAAAGGGGTGATTACTCTGCCCTTGACTTGATGGCCAAGAGGGTGGGGACAGTAGCAACAAAATCTTGTTCCACGTGGTTTTGACACTGATGGTAGAAAAGATGCTAGTTGCAAACTTAATCCAAGATTATATTTGGCTTTGATGTCAAACATACTTTGCACAGGATTGTTGGAAAGCAATGTGGATCAAAAGAATGGTTTATCTACAAAAGGTGCCCCAGGCCCATTTTTGAGCCTTTCTTTCCTCCTGGCAAGCAAAACTCCAAACGATGGACAAGGATAACATGGAAAACATGTTGAAGCCTTAGGAATAGACTGAGCAGCTGCCTGGAGGATACAGTCAGTCCCTGCTATCACACAGTCATTTATTGATGATGGAAAGATGACAGCAGTATCAAGTTCCGAGAAAATGGTGAATAAGAGCCAACTGGCTTGGTGTAACTTATACCAAGGCACACAGGTTGGATGACACCAACTACAGTCAATCTCCTTCAAATGACAAGAAAATGATCACTTCCCTGTGGGTCACTGTCAAACCTCCAAGAAAAGCAATAGAAAATGAAGGGTGAGCAGTCAGAAGGATCCACAGCAGTAAAAGACTGACGAGATACACAAACATAAGTATAAGAACCCTTAATGAAAAGCAAAAGATTGTGATCCAAGAGCAGGTATTTTATGGAACAACTTCTAGCATCAATATCAGCACCACCACCATAGGGGATTGTGTCTATTACAATCTCTTGAGATTAATAATGGAGACAGCAAATTATTAATGAGAGCATCAAGGTCTGATTGATCATATGTCTCTTCAGGATAAAAGTGATGGTTCTTAGCCTAATTAAGAAATTCCATGGTGAGAAATTATGGGTATTAAAAACAGACAACTTCCTAGAGGTTGATGTTAGAGACAACTATAGGAGTTCCTAGAATAACCCAACAATTGCAATCAAAGAAGGTGGCAAGCCCAATAAGCTGCAGACATCTCCAAAATGATATGTATGTACTGCTCCTCTGGAATCCTGAGAGTGGTGGTATCAAGAAGTGTCCCCAATTAAACAAATGTCACAAGTGTTGAAATGGAAGTTGGTTTGAAAATGAGTAAAATACCCAAGATGGCATGAGAATAAATAAGCCACCATAAAAGAGAGATGCAAGCACAGATAAGGGATTACAGAACATATTCCACAGATCCCCCAGATCTCACTAAGTGGAATGTATGTGTGAACTAGTAATGGAGGTAAATTTCCCAAAAAAGCAAGAGTTCATTAAAGCAAGAAAACCTCTCACGTAGGAAGAAGATAGAGAAGAGCCTTTGATATCAACTTATCCATACCTTATCTTCGAAACTTAAGGTTAATCTTGCCTTAAACAAGAATTGAGGAAAACTCTTAAGCAGACATGAAAGTGAGTGGGAATGAAAACAAACTTGGAAAATTTGACCAGTTAGGCCATGCAAAATGCCTCCTAAAGAAGAAGACCAAAAACAGTAATCACCAAGCTTTGTTGAGAAGAGGCCAAGAGAAACCAATCATACATATAATAATGGAAATGAAGACCATTGCTCATGACTATTGATCACATAAAAGTAGTCACACAGATAAGAAAAGCATTGATGAACAAAAAGTTAGAAGAGAAAGCATCAGCATGGGCATGAATGTCAAGGAATGGGGGAAAGAACATGTAAGAATGTGGAGGCTCATGCAGTAAAAGAAGATGAAAGTTTTCATGATTTTCTTGTGACAGAATGCAACACACATGATTTATGAGTGTAGCATATACAGGAGTAGGTGTACAAGTTTCATAACAGAGAGAAGAACCAGAAGTAAATGCTGTGGATAGAAAAAAGCTGTCAAAATCATTAATGGACAAGGTGCATTGTAACAGAAAAATAAGGGCTCCAAAGTGGAGAAGCAGTCAGAAGGGAACCAACAACTTGATGGACTATAGCAGTGACATTATCAGAAAATAATGTGGCTCCAGATTTCACTGAGAGATACGAAGACAACACAAAGAGAAACATCTGAGCCTCAGAATCTACAAGCAATGTTGAGTAGAAAATTTACATTAAAATCAGCAACCAACTAGCACATTTTTTGCTGTTTTATCTATTTATAGTAGTAGAAACAGGAAACATGGTAGCTATTGAAAAAAATACAATTACAATCAGGTTGGTAGAATGAAAATGCTACAAGAACATAAGTAATATGACACCAAATAAAGAGAAGCAGTTTATCAAATTTATCGGAAACAAAACAAACAAACAAAAAAAACCATGAAAACATGCATCTAAACTGAGCCTGCCTAAAATTTCAAGGATCATTTCACATAGAGGTTGACTCATTACTGGTGGAAGACTACAGCATTGTAATGATTTCATTACGGCCTAACATAGTACATGTGTATGTGTTGTTTCTTGCTTCTATGAATGACATAGCTATTACCTCATGCACATGTATATGTGTTGGAGTTTGTTCAAGGCATATGGAATGCACTGGGAATTACACAGCAGTTGAGCATCAGGTAATAGCTATTAGTCATTCATAGAAGTAAGAAACAACACTGAACATTTTAAATACCACATATGACAGATTTCACATTATATGAACTCAAGTTTATACTAAAGACAAATTTTCAGTGAAAGAACACAATGCAAATAATACAAATTCATCACAAAAAATTCTTAGGTAATTAAAAGAATGTGATAAGCATGACAAAACTCATCACACACAAAAATGTACATGCAAGACATTTAATAAACATCATTGAAATCAAACTTTCACATCTATAAGTTGCAAATAAAGTATAAAAATATGCCTTTTATTCTAGTTGCCAGAAATTAAGCAAGTAAGCTTACAAGCACACATACGCTTTACAGTAGTCTTTCCCTTAAATCAATCTTGTGTACATACACTATGTCTTTATGCTACTAGTTCACTTCAAGTCAACTAAACAACAAACTTGCAAATAAAAGAAGACAAGCTGACATGAATAACATTCATGCTAGTAAGTTAAGAAAAATAAGCATAAAAAAAGGCAAATTGCAAATTATATTTTTGAAAATTATCATTATTTCCAATTCTTGCAAAATGAAGCGAAATAGCAATATGTATGCATTATCAGCACCTCTCTATGCTTTGTCACTCCAGTGACAAAGTTAAATAGTTTAACATTTAGCAAAATGTTAAATGTATTTAGCTATGGCATTGAAGACTTAAATAAAATTCATAAAAGGCACAGAATGACCTATACCCTAACATCATTAATTGAATAAAAAAATCATTTATTTTAGGAAACTTAATCAACAGTAAAGATTTTAAACCAATTAGGCTGACAGATATGAACCATAAGTACTGTACACGTATTTATGAACTTTATAGACCTATACACAATTTTGTACAAATTCCTTTCTCTATGTTTAGAATACTGAATTTCGTAAAAAGCTTATCTAAGATATGAAGTTTATATTAAATTCCTGAATATTTCAGTTCTTTAGACTAGTTTTTCATCACATACTATTTTAGTTTTCTTTCTTTCTTTTTTTTTTTTTTTTTTTTTTTTTTTAAATTTATGCTGAATGATTTAAAGGCCAAATAATCATTATAATCACTTGAAAAGCAATCAGTTAATTTGAAATTGTATATGTGCTTGGATAAAACAATTTCTAGTAACAAGATTATGTAACACAGTGGCTAGATTCTAATTTGTATAATTTTGATGCAAATCAAGAAGTGTTCTCAAGTACAGAAATGGAACTATTTTTAACAAAATATTTAATATACAGATAAATATGTCAAATACCAATTGAATCAGTTCAGAGTTAGTTTGCTCTTTTAGTTCCTAAAATCATATGATGATTTTACAAAACATTTAGATTATTATAATAAAAACTACATTGTATACAGTTAATAGTCATCTGCAACTCCAAAGTTAAAAACATGAAGTAAACAAGGATAATATAAAAGGCACTAACACTTGCTCAAGTGATTATGCTTACGGTAACAGGTTATGATAAGCATGTACCAGTGTGTGAACACAGCATATTTGGTGAGAAATGACTGATTCTGTAAAAATATGTTTATGGTACAAATGAAATTGTTTGATGTTAGACTGTGAGGTTCAAAGTACATAGAATGGAATGAAACAACTAAAATGTTTTATATAACCAACACATCCCTTTCAGTCTTTGTTGATTTTACATTATAACTTGAAAAATAGTGTAAAAAGCTTTCTACTGTCAGCGTGATGGGCAGGAGTTTGTGTATCATAACTAAGTTGCTTACAATAAAATATATTACTGAATATACATTTGCAAGGCCAGTAGAGAACTAAGCAAGTCAGTATAAATAGTGCAATTTGAGTACTGCTTAGCTTCTTTGTGATCCAGGGCAAGAGAAATAACATACAGTTTAGCAGTGAACACAGGAGCTGTAGAGGGGATTTTGCACACAATCACTCAACTACAACAAACCATGGCAGAGCCCATGGTTTTTGTTGTGGTTTGGTGGTTCTGTGCAAAATCCCCTCTACACCCATGGAGTCACCCGATTTCAAACCATCTATATAAATAGGAATAGATGGATAATTCGAAAGATGTTCAGCAAATAACAGATAGTATTTCCAATTGGGAGTATCTGCTTTTCTCAAACGACTTATCGTCCCAAAATATGTCCTTTCTGTAATAAGCTATGGTGGGATGGGTTGAACAGTGGATACAGCAATTATCCAAGGACAGACCCAATTCATCCAACTGAGCCTAGATACAGAGCCCAAAAGGAGCAATGGCAGATCATCTTTTCTGAAAAAGCATGGCCCATGAAGAAAGGAATACACAACCCCAGGTGGAATACTTTTGTAAGGAACAAAGTTTAAAAGCATACAGTAAAGACAGTTGCAAATGGCAGAGGTTCATGAGACTGTGTACAAGCTCTGAAATGGGGAAATGCAGAAAGCCCCAGTGCAGAGCCAAAGTCCTTGATGATGAATGGGGTCCAGCATCTTTAAGGCTGAGGTTCTGGCAGAGCCATAGACCAGTGATCCATAGTTGAGTTTTGATCAAATAAGAGCATGATATATCTTTAGCACAAAACATCAATCAGCTCTCCAAGTGGTGGAAGAGAGGACATGGAAAATGTTCAGTGCTCTTGTACATTTGACCCATAGCTGCTTGATGTGTGGTATAAAAGTCAGCTTACAATCAAAGATAAGCCCCAAGAACTTTGTCTCAGAGACCACAACTTCACTGATACGGAGTTCAGGATCAGAGTGAATACCTCGTTGGTGGCAAAAGTGCATGGTTTTAGAGAAAGAGAAGTTAAAGTAATTTGCTGTGGTTAACTTCAGAAAATGATTGAGGGCAGTCTGTAGCTGCCACTCAAGGTACCTCATGTTCAACAACTGACGTGAAATGTGAAAGTCGTTGACACAGAGCACGTTTGCAACAGTAAGAGTGAGTTGTTCACTGATAACATTAATAATTATGCTGAAAATTGTGACACTCAAAACACAGCTATGAGGGTCTCCAAGGTCATGTAGAAAAGAATGGGAAAGTATCAAATCCATGTGAACTTGGTATCACCCATCTATTAAAAACATTTTAATAAAACTAAGCAAATAGCTACGTAACCCATATATATATATATATATATGGAAGTCTTGCAAGATGCCATACCTCCATGTTGTATCATTAGCCTTCTCAATGTCAAAGAGTACTGATACAAGATGCTGTTGTTTGAGAAAGGCTTCTTTGATGGACATTTCAAGTCGAATCAGGTGGTCCATGGTGGAGCACTGTTGTCAGAACCCATACTGAGTGGATGAGAGGAGGTTGTTTGATTTGAGGAACCAAATGAGACGAGCATTAATCATCCTGTCTAAGGTCTTACAGAGACAGCTCGTCAAAGTAATTGGATGGTAGTTTGAAGGAATCTTGGGATTCTCCCCATGCTTAAAGAAAGTTAGGACAATAACATGGTGCCAGACATTAGGAAAAACATTCTCTTGCTAGATCCAGTTAAAAACAAGCAGAAGAATAGTAAGAGAAGCAGGAGATAGATGGTGCAGCATCTCACAGTGTACATCACCAAGTCCAACAGATATACTGCCAGACTGATGAAGAGCCAATTTGAATTCTACCATTGTAAAGGGACAATTAATTTCATAGAGACAATCAGTTTGAAAGGACAGAGGTGTTTACTCTGCCTGAGTCTTGATGTCTAAGAAGGTGGAGGAAGAAGCAAAAGTGCTAGATACCTGGAAAAGCTTTCACCTAGAGTATCAGCTACTTCCTGGCCATCAGAGAGCAAGATCAAGAGGGGAATGGAATTATACTGCCCACTGACCTTTTGAATCTTGTCCCATATGACTTTGGAACTGGTGGCAGAAGATATGCTGGTTGTGAACTTAATCCAAGATTTCTTTTGGCTTTGGCGTCTTACCCACCAAGCATGTGCATGGATCTGCTGGAAAGCAATGCTATGCGAGAGTGTGGGATACCTACGAAAAGTATCCCAGGTCCATTTTTGAGCCTTCCGTGCCATGTGGCAGGCAGGATTTCACCACAGACAAGAATATCATGGAAAACGTGTTGAGGTTTTAGAAATACACTAACTAACTGCTTGTATACTACAGTCAGTTACTGCTGCCACACAGTTGTCTGCTGATGGCTTACAGACAATGGCAGGATCACGTTCTGCGAGAGCAGTGAAAGAGGGCCAGTTTGCTTGATCCAGCTTCCACCAGGGAATGAGGGTCGAGTGGCATCGAGTCTCTCTCAATATTATAGGAAAGTGATCACTGCCTCATGGATTATTGTCAACCCTCCATGAAAATTGGGAGAATAGTGAAGGGGAGCAAATTTGGAGTTCAACAGCAGTAAAGGACTTACTAAGTACATGAAAATAAGTAGAAAACTGCTATTGAAAAGGAAAAGTTGTGATCAAAGAGCATGTGCTGTATGAAACAAACCCTCCCATCCATATTGGCACTTCCCTGAGCGGATGATATCCATTAAAGACCCCCAGGATTAAAAAGGGAGACAGCAACTGTTCAATGAAAGCATCAGGGTCTTATTGATCATAGGTTTCTCCAGGCAACAGGTAGAGAGAATGAACAGTGATGGTAGAACCCAAAAAAACACAGATGGCTATGACCTCCAAGGGTGTGTCTAGTGGCAAAGACAGGGTAGCACATGCTGATCAACCAACAGTGCCACCCCTCCATGCACTCGTCCATCATACAGCCTGTCATTTCTGTACAAAGAAGACTGCCAAAAAGTTACTGTACTGGCAGGTTTCAGAAATGTTTCCTGTAAGGAAAGACATACAGGATGGTAGGAAGCAATCAGTGTTTTGATGTCATCCATATTAAAATGTAAACCTCAATAGTTCCATTTTATCAAGGTGGTCATATTTATTTATGTGTAAGCAAATTAGGTGGAGAACCCTTCAGTTTATGACCACATCTGTTTCCTTTACTGTCTTTACTTGAGGGAGGTCTATTGGCCTCCAATAATCCTGCCCTGGGTTAATTGGGCAGGTCATTGCTGTTGGAAGAGAATTCCAGTGACTGAGAACGTAAATTAATGATCGTTTTGCATCTTGATGTGGGAGAAGATGTATCTGACAAAATGCCTGTACCTAGAACTAAAAGAAGTGGATCTGGAGATTTGTTGGAATGTATGTAAGGGACAGAGATGGGTGTTGAAGTTGATTCATCAACTTTTTTAACCATGGAGGTCAAAAGACTTTTCATTTGTTTTGAAAACGATTCATTTGGAGGCACAGAGAGATGCATCTGCATTCCCACTGTAGTAGTGGAACAAAGTGCAGTAGCATATGTCCAAGATGAAGTAGTGGACAGCAAATTTCTAGCCTCAGGATAAGTAATGTTATGAATCATTTTCAAACACTGCACCTCTTTTTCTTCCAACCATTTAGCACAAGAACAAAAGTAGGATGAGTGAGAGCCATTGCAACTGACACAAGGAGGGTCTGTTTCACACTCATAGGCATCATGGTTCTTGCCACCTCGACGAGCACATGTCAAGGAACCACGACATGATGTCTTTGAGTGACTGAACTGCTGACACTGGAAACATCAGTGAGGGTTTGGAATGTATGGCCATATCCTCCAATTAAGATAACCTGCCTTGATGGTGACAGGTGGATGTGGTGATGTAAATGTCAGAATGAGGATATTGGTTGACATCGTAATTCCATCCTTGCGAGTGGAGATGTGCCTCACTGTAGAAACTCCTTGAGTGGAGAAACCAGCGAGAATCTCTGACTCGGGGACATTCTTCATATCCCTCTCAATAATAACTCCTTTTGATGAATTCAAAGCAGCATGAGATGTAGCCTCAATAGATATATTCCCAATCGCCTTTGAATGCAAGAGGAATTTGCTGTGTTGAGATGCGAATGTTTCCACCAATACGGCACCAGAGCAAAGCTTCTTTACTAACTTTGGAGAGCCAGCAAGTCTATTTTGTCCCTTCTGAATGAAAAAGGAAGACATTTGCCCTAAAGGTTTGTGTGAAAGAGAATGTAGTATTAGAAAATGAGGTACAACAGGTGTTACAGATGTTGAAAATTGCTGCTCAGAATCTTGAAGATGTGGTTGTTTATCTATGGAGTGTTTTTTTCATTATTTTATTGAAGTTTTTATTTGAAGGGTCTATGATAAAAAAAAAAGGAAATTTCAGTGCCCATTGACCCCACCCACCATGGAGCCCTATAAGGGGATGCACTACAAAGTCAAACAAGGACATTGCAGCAATGCCTGGGTTTCGTAAGCACTATACCTAAACACCAGCATCAGATACAATGTCCACAACACCTGTTAAGAACATCCAACACTGGTACTTTGTTGACCCTAGCCCAAGTGGACCAGCCAATTGACCCTAGGGGGGCCACTGCAAGGCTGCCAGTCTACAGGAATTCAATGCCAAAGTAGGTGTGTTAGGGTTGGGCCCTCAATTACCAAGATCATCTCCTCCCCTTCACAGGTCACCATGCACGGCAAACACGTGGGTGGATGTTTAGATCCCAGAGAAGGTGAACTGAAATGACAGAACTTTCCTTGGGAGGTCCCCTCTCCATGTACAGGAATCCACACCAAAGGGGAAAAATAGATATTTATTACACTGTTTTTTGTTGTTTTTTTAAATCTAGAATGACTACAAAATAACAAAACCACATGTTTAGTCTAAACAGCTCAACTCACATAACATCACACACACACACACAAACATATTATTTATCTTTCAGATTTGTGTGACTAACATTACAGATACTAGAATGATGCGCATGCACTTATTATTGTGTCATGCAAAACTGGCCTCCCCAAATTATCCATATTGCTTTTGTAGTAGGGAACTATTATTTTGTGAAATATAATCACATTTCAGTTAGAATACATTATATACATAGATGCACATGTGCATCTATATTTTTATTACTATTCACACACAAGTTCATAAATTTCAGTTATTTTTTTCCTAAAACATAGAAGAGTAAATAAACACATATAGGAAACAATGATCTCTTTTACTTTCAAACTTTGTGCTCACTTACCATAATTTGCAAAGCCTTATCAAATTCCACATGTGGAAGATATAAAACAAAATACCTTTTTTTAGGTTTTATACATACATTTAAAAATAACAAAAAATCATAATTTAATATATAAATAACATGAAACTTCACTGTAATCTATCAGGCTTATTAAGTAAACTGTATTTGGGTCTAAACACCCAATTTCTTGAATTCCACAATGCCCTACTTAACTATTTTGATACTACTTGAAAAGAAAGTAGTCCTTGCATAGACACTTTACACAGGCTGAGAAAGCCACTAGGAGGACATTCTAAGCTTTGACTGGTTACACACACATTGTGGGCAAAACAAGTATAAGTATGCATATCCAAAAATGAAAGATCAGTGAAAGGTCACCTTGGCTAATTCACTAAAAATAATAACATATGAAAATAGAAATGATAGAAAGTTCTTATATTCTAGCTTGTTAATATTGGTAATTTGAGTTTCTGATTCATATGAAGTTATATACTTTGTACTTGGACATCACAAGCATCTATATTGAGACACAGCTACATTCAAAACACTACTACACATTAAATCAATATTTTGGAATTTTTAAAATATGTTCTTTTACATTAAGAAATCAATTAATGTATAATACCAAAATTTAAATTATAATGTACAATTTGATCTCAAACTTACTGACTTAAATTCATAAGACAGTAGTTTAATAACATTTTGAAAATCTACAAATGTGATGACATGCCCTTTGACCCCTGACCATAAGAAGATCCATCTCAATTGAATTAAGGTGTGATGCAACATTTCCATTTGAAAAACAACATAAGAATCCCATAAAACAAAAAACTTACTCAATAAACATTTATTGCAGTATTACATTCAAATGTAAAGTTTTTCAAGTAAATTGTACACAGAATAGCTTACAAGCTCAAAATTGACTTAATTTTTTTGAAGTTCAGTTCAAATGGAATTTAATATCCATCACATGCTTGTCAATTCAAGTCATTTAAGTATCCAGTTTCTTACACTTCTTAAACAGGTTTGAAGAATTTTATCATCACATTAATATAAACTGACTTGCATCATCTACATATCAAAACTACAAACATATAATGACATGTATAAAATCAACTTTAATCATGTGCTAAAATTATATTATTAATTTGAATAATTAAGGATATTCACACATCTTGAAAAGCTGATTCATAATTTTGAACAATTTTGATAGCTGATCAAGTGTGGACTTTTTTTTTTTCTAATTTCAAGTATTTGATATCATTATATTCTTCTTATAAAAAGAAATATCAGAAAAAGACCAGCTCATGGTTAAAATTAAAGAACAGGATCATAACTTTAAGATATTTAAATTAATTGCTATGATGTGAAAATGATAAAAGAATAAGAGATTGGTCAAATATTATTATGCAATCATAACAAAAACACTGACCAAAAAAATTGTAGGATGGAGACAGGGCCCTTGAAAAATGATAAAGGAAAATTAATCTATAATGATTATGAAATTGCTGGGTTACTAAATTCTACTTTTTCTTCAGTTTTTCCTAATAGTCTCAAACTATATTTTTCATCCTGAAGAAATGCTAAATAAAACAAATTGATATTGATTATAAGCTTGTTCAACAATACTGGAAAAAAAATTAAGAATAGTAAGGCAATATTTCCCCAAGGGTTTGAACAGGTTAAAGAATGGATATATCAACCTCTTGCTAATGTTTATTTGCAAGTCTTTAAATAGTGAACAGGTGTGAGAAAATCTGAAATTTGTCAATGGTCTCCACTTTTGAATGGAGGCAATAAAAACTGCCCAGGTAATTATAGATCCACTAGTCATACATCAGTAATTGGAAGAATTTTGGAAAGTCTAATAAATTTTTGTAACACTGTTCAACAAAGCTTCAATTTTTGTGTAATGTTCAACAAGCATTTACTAGAAGAAAATCCTGGATTACTAAATCTTTTACTAATCTCTGAAACTGAAGATGCTGCTTTTTCTGCTTAGATTTGGTTTATCTGAAATTTCAAAGGTGTTTGATGAGATGCTACACAAAAGTCTTAAGTATTATTTCTATATGTACAGAAGATAAATTGGCTCAATAGATACAAAACATACTTGCTGAAAGGAAATAAAAGATTCTTATAAATAGAATTCACATAAATAGTATTAGTCACAAGAAGGACACTTCAGAGCTTAGTAGTAGGATCTTTAGTCTTTTTAAATTCTATTGCTGATCAACATCAACAATGAAATGAAAAAACAAACTATACAAAATAAATGATTATTTTATACAGTCCTCAAGTTAACTATAACATTTTTGATTTCTTGTTTTCTGCAAATTTACAAAAAGCTAATAAACTTACCTTAACTCCAACAACTTCAAGCATTTCTTTTTTCTCGCTATCTCTTGGGCCAATATGTCTCTTAGAAAACTCATCATGATCCGGGATTAATATTTTCCTCTTACTGTCAGCTGAGGCAGTAAAAACTGACCTCGTAAGATCAATACCAGCAGTAGATGCTGAACACCTGTTTATTTCTACACAACCACGTAATTTGTCAGTGTCACTCGGACGACTGCTGGTGTTACTGTTTTTACTTTGACCACCTAAGTGATTGTTTTGACTTTTATGGGAAACACTCCTTAACTTATTTCGAAGGAAACTATACTTTCCTGGCGTTTGTAAAGCATGTTTCACAAGTCTTAGTCTTACCAAACTCAGCATTGTAAACTCTTTTCAAGTATAACGTTAACACTGTAAGTTGTAAATATATGTACTATATTACAGTATAAAATTAAGTTATACAATGCAACAAGGACTGAAATCTTAAGTGAAGAAACACAGTGAAGTAGTTTGATATATTAATTTATACACTAAACTACTTTAACTTATTAGATATATCAGTACTTAGTTTCTTTCGGAACGCATAGAAATTGTTTGTAACTATTTGTTATTCCATAAACTAAGATAGTATACCACAACAGGAAAGATAGAGGTTGAAATGATCATGGAACCCTGCACATACACTTTGCACCAGTTATCGATGGACATATTAGGTAGGCATAAGAAACACAGGTGGTCACGCCACGCTTCGATATCTTATAGTACACATGATAAATAGATTATATTTCATATAATTTTTAATCAAAAATTTCAATGGCAATCCTAAATAATTTTTGAAAATACATAATATAAAAATATTAATTTCTTCAACTATTTAAATTTGGTAAACATTTATTCTTGCATAAGTAAGAGACGGTCACGGGATTAACTACAAGGTCATCAGCAGTTAATTTCGTATCTGTATGCACATACATATCCACCCCAGGCCTTAGCGTGCTCAAATCGAGTACGTAATTATAAGATTGTCGTCCTCTTTTTCCCTTCCTTCTTGTCAGTGGTTCAGCGGTAACTTCACTTATTTACACTTCTACAATTCAGGATTTGGTTGTTCATGATGGTGAGTGTGCTTGTAACTCATTGTGTTGTACCACATTAAAATAGTGACAAAAACGCCTTGTCAAAGGTCAAAAATAAATGTTTTTTTCTTCTTCAGCTGTACCAATCTCTTCTACAGGATACAAGGATATCCCTTTTAATGTTTGATAAAGAGCAAGTTACTCAGCCACTGGAACTAAATAAAAGATGTCTAAATGTCATATAAGTAACTTATTTAAAAACAAAACAAAAATATTTGAAATTCAAATTTACATATGTTATGCTAACATATAATATCATAACCAGTATCAAAATGGACATATGAAGCTGCATGGAAAATGTTAAAAATCAACTATCCAATACAACATTTTATTAAGTACGTAGGGCGTATTAAAGAACAAGTCACTACCAAGTGTGACGACAAGAACTGGGCGACCTTGAACGTGACATAAGTCTGCTATGATCATCTCTCTCACATTTACATAGTACTATATTGTATAATTCCAATCTTGATTGGTAAAAACCAGTTTTCGTAAGTAATTTTATGTTCCTCCACAAACTTTCAATTGTCAAAAAATATTATTTAAGATCTACTTGGCTCCTTGTTCACTATAATTAAGGGAATTCTCCTTAGTGATTTTCATCGTTGAAAAAGTTTGAATCATAACATTTAAGATTCTATAAAAGAACAGAATGGTTCTAATTACTCTAAATCAACTACAATCTCCTGTACAGCCATGGTATAACTAAAAAAAGTAAAATAAATCTGCTGTTAATCTATTTAAATTTTATCTTCCCTATTCTTCTCATCAGTTATCTCTTTCTCTTAACCCCAAGCATTTTTTTGTGAGCACCAATTGTAAGAAACCAAGATAAATAAAAATTTGGGAATTCAAAAACCTAGAAAATAGGGATGGTAAAAAAGGTAATGAAACAAGGTTGGAGATACCGTACACATTATTTACTCAACCTATAAACCCCTATTTTGGCTCCATGTTGTTACCTATAATTAATTCGATGGAGTCAAAATACAGATCTGTAGCTTGAGTAAATAATATCTACAGTATTGTTTCTTATTCTTTTTTACGATTCCCCCGCTGGGACAGCGGTAAGTCTACAGATTCACAACGCTAAAATCAGACGCTCGATTCTCCTGGATGGATACAGCAGATAGCCCGATGTGACTTTGCTATAAAAAAAAACACATACATACTTTTTATCAACTTTATTTGTAGTTTTTAAATTATCAATTGTTTGTTTATCTTTCCTGCTAGGCCTGGCATGGCCTAGCGCGTTAAGGCGTGCGCTTCGTAATCTGAGGGTCGCGGATTCGCGCCCGAGTCGCGCCAAACATGCTCGCCCTCCCAGCCGTGGGAGCGTTATAATGTGACGATCAATCCAACTTTTCGTTGGTAAAAGAGTAGCCCAAGAGTTGGCGGTGGGTGGTGATGACTAGCTGCCTTCCCTCTAGTCTTACATTGCTAAATTAGGGTAGGCTAGCACAGATAGCCCTCGAGTAGCTTTGTGCGAAATTCCAAAACCAAACCATTTTTTTTGCTATCTGTTTTCGTGCTCAACTTTTGAAAATGGATTAATTCGTATTGTAGCTAACCTTATACGTTGTAATAATAAAGTAACTAGTAGCTAAATGATATGTTTCATCATAATTTACTGTAGCTATTGACTATTTTATAGTATTATTTCAACATTTAAAATGTTAATTTGCAGGTGAAGAATGTCATGGAGATATGTTTGAAAATACAGTGAACATTTATAATTTCTGTCTAACTAAAGAGTCTCTATATAATGGACAGAAATTAGCAAACGTGCCTAAATAGGTAAAATGTTACCAATAGAAAAGCAGCCTTTTCAGATAAAACACATTTGTCTACAATACTGCTTTAAATAAATCTTTGTGTTTTCTAAAGTAATTATTCTATGAATTTTGTAATAGAATCTAATACTGTGTGTATTGATTTTCTCTATTCCTTCATTCAGGGGTTCGTTTCCTAGAGATACCTATGGTATACCGTACAAAGCATCGAGTATCTGTGTTACACCCATCTAACGTTTATCTATTATTTGCTAGTAATTCCTGTTTCACCCAGTACTTAAGTATTTTAAAGAAACACCAGATATTTGTAAGATAAAATAACTTCAAGGAATAATAATAATAACACCATTTACAGATCAATTTTCAATATTCCTACGGCTTTTACGTACCTTATTTAGTATTCTACTAGAAGTTTGAGTAGAAACTACTAAACCCTTTTTGTTGTAGGATGGCAAGAGAATGATAACTATAACGAGAAAAATTACAAATGGGACGTTTTGAGCAGATTGTCTTTTCCTTGTAAGTCTAATATGTATGCTGTTTTGTAAAGATTTACATGTGTACAGCCTTAGCACTCAATTATAAAGGTTTTAATTTGTTGTTCGAAATGAAGTTTTACTCTTTAAGATGCTTTTTTTTTGCCTGAACGTTCTACTAGATTTTTGTGCAATTTGTTGTGATCCTTATGATGTAACATATCATGGTTCATGATGACTGGCTTTATGAGATGAAAATAAATGAGCTTAATAGTTAAGATATTTTTATGTTCACTTATTTACTTTCACTATTGGATTACGAGCAGTAGGATAACTTCAGGATCTACAGAAAATCTTTTTTGAAGCAGAACATGAATTTCCTAAACAATGACTGAGTCTCAAGCAAAGAAAGAGTCAAGGTACAAGTTTAAGCTCAATGAAACAATTTTATTCCAACATGCAAAGACAATCAAGGTTCTTAAAAGACAAATGTTTTATGCACCTTTACTGAAATGTGTTACGTTAAGTGTTAAAAGTAGCTCTGTAAGAATTGTCATGTTCCCATTTAATCTTTTTCACGGACTAAGAAAACATGACATTATTTATGGAAAACAATAATGCTAGTTATCTCACGATGCAGATGCCATCTGTGTGATTGAGTTTCGCTGTTGTTGCAAAACATTTTATTCTATCGTGTTTTAAAGCATCACCTGACTTACTTGAAGAAAATAGAGAGCTTATGTGATACTTGTTTTGAATGACCTAGCTGTATAAATTACTAGAGCTAGAGATATATAAATGATAAAGAGTGGCTGTAAATTTTTTATTTAATAGCTTCAGTTTGGCTTAGAGGATGGGACAGCCAAAATGGATCAACAGGTCCTTTGTTGTTCCTAAATATTATGTTATATATATATATGCATAGTGGGTCTCTTAATCATCTTTATATATTAAGCATAAAAAACTCAAAGTATAGCGCAATTTGGAAAAATTGCATATCAACTAAGGAGCAGCAAATATATGGTGAGATTATATACCACATGAGATTAAAGAAATTGCCTGAAGAACAAACCTTAATAGTTTAGGTTACATTGATTTTAAAAGTTTGCATGTTAGCTCTTTACTTCAGCTGGGACACATTATCCTAACAAATAATAGTTCCCGGGTTTGATTTCACTCACAGGCAAAACATTTGATTATCAGGGATGGGAAACTGAATCGAATTCGAATCTGAATACTTTTTCATGACCCAAAATCGCAAAGAAAAATCGAATCGAAAACATTTTAAAAACTTAAATTAAAATTGGAACTCGAATCGATAAAAAAATATCGGTTTATATTTCGGTTTTTCACTGGAAACTTTCGAATATCTAACTTTGCATTGGCAGAGAATCACTAGGCGTTTCATTTGTGTTCGGGTACCTATTATATCGTCCATCTCTCTTTTTCCCCTGCGTTTTTATTGACCTCATTAACCCTACCCTTAATCTGTTCTACCGTATTAAACCTCTTATGGGAATGGTATTCTTATAAAAATCTGTTCTGCTTCTATTGTTGTAAGTTCTTAATTTCTTAATGAGGTTGCTGCTACCTGGAAAGTGACAGATGACTGTATTTGTAGATGTGGCAAAACGGAACAAAATCGAGGAGGAAGTTGTGCCTTTGAACCTTTTTGGGGATTAAAAAATAACCTTGTTGAGAGAATGACCATTCGCTTACCTTTCCAAATCAAAGGGCATTATACAATTACAATTTAACCTCCTAAAGCTTAAAATCGGCTTCCTTTGATCTCGACATGATTAAAGAGTCTTAAAGGAAGCTTCCTAATTAAAAACGGAAGAAGAACTATCATGTTTTCTCATAAATGAATACTCAGTTTCTTTTGTTTTGACCAAATTCAAATAGCTCTGAATCTGGTAAAAGTTTCTGATTCAGCAATGTCATTCTAGATTGTTGTTATCTACTGTCTTTGGTATATTGAATTAATTAACCTATTGTTACTGTGAATAATTCTTATAACATCCAAATGATAAAACATTATATGGAGAAAAAGAAAATGTCCTAATATTGGGGTGTTATTAAAACCCGGATGTAGACTTAAATGCAATATATTTTACAATAGCCTATCGATGGAATTATAAACTTTTAGTATGTTATATATAGCTATCTACTCTATAGATTTTAAAAGTTATGAAGTGGTATGAAAGATATTTTTGAGATAATAAACTTAGACGCAACTTTTATGCTAAATAGTACCTTTGGAGAGCGTGATCTCATAAAACTCGGATGCAATACTGGTGGGTGCAGTGAACAACCTTTTTGACAATTGAGTATAATGTAGAATTCTTTTTAATGATATATATTTATTAGTTATCACGATATAAATTAGTTCACATGAACAACTTTTAGAGTAAAACTGAAAGGGTAAAACACACATACACTGTTTATATATATACTTACATATATACACACACACATACATATATAGAAAAATGTTAAGATAAAATTACAAAGATATTAAATACGGACAAAATTACTAAGTAAAATTCCAGAGCATGGTAGAAAAGAAGGTAACCAATATAGACAAATGAAGACTGAATTTATTTTACATACATAATGGGGATATAATTCAAGAGTAACAACAATGCTGCTCATTTTTAGCACTTTTCGTGAATATATTCATGTGACACCATACAGTCATGTGAAAAAGTTAAAACACCCTATGAAAGCCTGTGTATTTTTGTAACATTTTTGAATATCTAGATATTTAATCTCAATTTCAACAATACTGAGAGATTATAGGAATATAATTAAACAATTAAAACTGAAGAAAAGACTTTTCAAGATCTTCTGTAAATGTAATTCTACAAAAATGCATATTCTAACTGAGGAAAAGTTAGGACACTCCCACATTTATTCCCACTTAAAATGGCTCAACTCACACACAGATGTATCACACCAGGTGCTCATTATTAGAAGATCGTTACTCAGCATTTTGAATGAGGCTTGCTCTATTTAAACCTCAGACATTTAGTTTGGTGTGCTCCTGACTGTTGAAGTGAGAGTGAGCACCATTGTGAGAGCAAAAGAGCTGTTTGAGGCGGTCAGAAAGAAAATTGTAGCAGCTTATGAGTCTGGTAAGGGATTTAAAAAGATACCAAAAGCTTTTGAAATCAGCCATTCCACTATCCGGAAAATTGTCAACAAGTGGAGGGCTTTCAAAACAACTGCCAACATGCCCAGGTCTGGTCGTCCAAGCAAGTTCACCCCGAGAGCAGACTGCAAGATGCTAAAAGAGGTCTCCAAACACCCTAACATGTCATTACGTGACCTACAGCAGGCTCTGGCTACTGTTGATGTGAAAGTGCATGCCTCTACAATCAGAAAGAGACTGCACAAGTTTAACTTGCATGGGAGGTGTGCAAGGAGGAAACCTTTGCTCTTTAAAAGAAACATCAAGGCCAGACTGAAGTTTGTCAGAGAGAACGTAGACAAAGACCAGGACTTTTGGAATAATGTTCTTTGGACAGATGAGTCTAAAATTGAAGTATTTGTACACCAGAATAGAGGACACATTTGGCGTAAACCAAATACAGCATTCCAGGAAAAGAACCTCATACCAATTGTGAAGCATGGAAGTGGAAGTGTCATATTTTGGGACTGCCTTGCTGCAGCAGGACCTGGACAGCTCACAATCATAAAATCCACCATGAATTTTATTGTGTATCAGGGAGTGCTTGAGGAACATGCGAGTCCATCTGTACGAAAATTAAAGCTGAAGCGGAACTGGACCCTGCAACACGACAATGACCCAAACATACCAGTAAATCCACTAAGAACTGGCTGAAAAGTAAGAAATGGAGAGTCCTGGAATGGCTAAGTCAAAGCCCAGATATTAATCCCATTAATCCCAAAGGTGCTGGTTAAGACATATACAATTACTTCGATTCATTACATAACATTTTTGTGAAGTTGTTGTTCATTCAACAAATAAACAAGTTTAAACTTAACACCAACACAGATTTCTATAAGAATAGAGATGGCACTGCATCCTTCTTCAATCGTCTTTTATTTTTTTCACTTGGGATACCCTAAAGTTGCGACTTTATGTCATTAGCATAATCATTTTTTGTGAAGTGTTAATAGAATTATAGGTGTTGTTATATACACCTGTTTAAATGAATCCATTGCCTTTTTATGTCGTTTTCCTCAGGAAACCGAAAGTAACAAATATATGCTTCCACTTGTTTCTTTTTTATAATTAAAACATTCATACGCAGTACAATTACTTGGCATATTGGCTATTTCTTTTGTCATCTTAAAAAACGAATGATAATTAAAATATTTTCCTCTGTAACGTTTTTATAGTATAATATGACACAAATTAGGCCATGATATATCGAAAGAAATTTTGTATAGTGAACCAACTGGGCCTAACTGAAGGACGCACTAATCTCCGCCTACATTCGACAAAACTCTCAAAAGCTGCGCATTGAGCTATATATATAGTCTCTTCAGCGTTCATCTGCTGTAGATAAAGCTTGAGAGAAATAATGAACATTACTTAGTCCATCTGCATCATATCGAGAAAGAACTTTCCTTTGTATATTTTGTACGGCCGCTATTTTTTACATTTTTCTACCTTTTTCAAATACGAGGCTTTATAAAGCTAACAAAGTATGTTCATAGTTCGCAATTGCTGGTTCTTGGAAATATGCAAAAACAACTGGTTACTCTATGGCTTCGAAGCACCTTTGTGCTACTAATCTAACAAAGCATCTGGAGAGACACCATAAAGCAGAAATTTAAAAATCTACTTAGAAGAGTCCCCCGCTAGTGCAGCGGTGTTTCTCCGGATTTACAACGCTAAAATCACGGGTTCGATTCTCCTCGGTGGCCTGAGCAGATAGCCCTTTGTGGCTTTGCTATAAGAAAAACACACTACTTAGAAGACGCGAAGCTTCAACGATGAAAAAATCACCCTGCAAGATGAGAAGACTCGAGACCACAGCGACACCAAGCGCACAAAAACATTCAAGACTTGTTTGGTTTTTCACAATAAATATTCCAATGGACATAAAAATGTTTAATAATATTATGATTGAGTTGGTAATCCTAAATAAAAGACCTTTTTCTGCAGTAGAGGACAGTGGTTTATGTAAAATAATCGATCCAATTAAAAAGGCGCTTAACACAACAATAGATCGGAAGAAAATGTCAACTTTAGTTGATGAAAAAGTTACAGAAATTATGAAGCAAATAAGTGAAGAGCTTCAAAACAGAATGTTTTCACTAAAAATTGACATCGCATCTCATTTGGATAGATCTGTGCTGGCCAATAATATCCAAGTCATTAAGAGAAACTCTTTTAATATAAGAACGTTAACTGTTACAAACTTATTTGAAGCTCTTTCGGGTGAAAACATCAAAGAAATAGTTATAAATGTGTTATCGAAATGCAACTAAAGTATAAATGAAGTGTATACTATCATTACTGATGATGCTTGAAATATTGTTAAAGCTGTGGAATTGATTTCCTGTGAAGGAAATGACTGCTAATGATAAGCAATATAAGTGAATTATTATATTAAACTACGCATTGTTTTTCTGCTAAATGTACTTATCACACTTTGAAAATTGTTGTAAGAGATGCTTAAACTGGAGGACTGACTGTGTGTAAGTACTATATCTCAGGAGCAAAAACTCTCAAAAAAGCTGCGAACTCCAGCTACAATAAACATTTCAAAGAAATATCATATGCCTATTATATATATGGCGACGCGATGGCTCTTAACATATGGTATGATCTTCTGTTTAGTGGAGCTCTGACTATTTATTGAAAAGTTTATTGAAATAATTGGAATGGACTTAAAACTTTCTCTTCAATCTTGGGAGAGATCGCAAGAAATATGCTCGAATTAGAACCGTTTAAAAAAGCTACAATACGGTTACAAAAAGAAAATTTAACTCCGGGGGACATATATAAGGTGTAGTTTATTTACTAAAGTGAAATATCCAAAATCAAATGTCTACCAGCTCACAGCATCAATGAATGCGAGGGAAAAGAACATTTTATAAATGAAGTAATATTAAGATCGTTATATCTAGATCCTAGATTTAGTGTTATGTTATCTGAAGCAGAATAGGAATGAGCCATAAACCATTTGATCAGACTTAATGGCAAATTATGTGCAATAAATCCTAAAGTTAAACTTCAAGTAACTTTGGTATCTGAAGAGCAGGTAGCATTCAGTATATCAGAGGATGAATTGGAAAACATGCTTAGAGTGGTTGCACAAAGCAAGAAAAATTCAAATACTATTAAGTCTCCCAAAAACAATTTGTTGCAAGAAAACATTGAGAATATTTTAGTTGTTCATTGTAATTTCAACTTGTAGTTTATGCTATAAAACGTTTGTATTTTTTAGATAACAAAGGAATTGCATTAGAACCCCCTTTTTACTACGCCTATTCTAAAACTTGGTATGTTTGAAAACTATGAATTAAAAGTATTAAAGAGTTTAACTAAAATAAGAAAATTAAATAAAAAGTATCGGAAAAAGTGAGTGTTTTTCCGTTAAATTAGATATAACGTATAATTTTGTGTATTTACAAAAATTGTAATCGAACAAAAGTAAAAAGAAGAGTAAGCAGGAGGAGGTAAATTCAGTGCTTCTCAAAAAGAGAGAAGAAACGGGACAGGAGAAAGAAAAAAATATGAAGTTGCCACAGTGTGGCATTTATAAAAAAAATAAATATAAAAAACTAATTTTAGAGATCAAAAGGTTATCTTATATTTCAAAAGTAGATGTGAATGAAATATATAATAAAATCACAAGTTACCAAAAGAGTGCATACTGCCACAGAAGAAATTAATAACTATTTTAAAGAAATATGAAACACTGGAATTGAAATTGAAACTGAACTGAACAGAAAACTCTGAAACTAGAATAGAAAAAGGAACTCTAATCGAACAATATAAAAAAAAAACTTGAATCGAAACTGAAATCGTATTTTTTAAAATTTAAACCGAAATCAAAAACTGGAATTGAAATTTTTCAGACTCCCATCCCTGGTGATTAGCATTCAAAAACTGATAAACAGTTAGTGGTTATGATCACCCCACAACAATGAGAGAAAGCCTGAAGAAAGGCCTTCTTTATGAGAGGGAAATAATGCAAAACTTTCTAAACAGTTAACCTCAAGAATAGAGCAGAGAAATATCACGTAAGAATCTCGGTTTCAAAAGTGAGTTAAGGAGGCATAAAAACACTATAATGGAACTAGTAGACAACTGATGAGCCAATCATGTGTAAAAGAACCTTACAAACGTAAGAAAGCTGAAAGCAAAGTATAAGGCAAGAGAAGACAATCTTTAATGAGGAGATTGTAGTAAAGTGAGATAAAATGTATAAACTTCTCTGAAATAATGTAATACCAGAAGTAACTGCTTAAACCAGGGGTTCCCAACCTTTTGGCACTCGCGACATGAAAATGTAATTCATGAAATAAAATTAATGTTATCCCAAGCTACTTCTGTCAAGGCTTCGCGACCCCTGGGGGTCGCGACCCACCGGTTGGGAACCCTTGGCTTAAACAATATAGTAACATCCCACTCTCAAATAATTATACAAGTGTTACATTGTATCATAGTAATATAACCCAAAGGATGTGGTAATGTTGAAAGTGGCTATTCAGAGTTTGCTTCTTGCTGCCTGACGAGTTTAAAAATAAGTCCTTATTTATCTTAAGGAAGTTCCATAAAAATGTTAAATGTATATGTCAGTGTGATAATCTCAGCTTCAATGATTTAGGTTTTAGGCAGTATCTACAAATAAAAGAAGGACAAACAGAAAATATACCGCTATTTGGGTATACGTTTTATGATTCTGAGCTTGAAAAATTACCAAATACGATGTAAAACCAAAGTAAAAGAACAGAGCCTCTTTTGACAAATACAATCAAAATGGACGAGTCTATTGATAGATGACAATGCTTTTACTGATGGTTAGCATAATAACTGTTTTGGAATAAGACTTACTAGTGAAGAGCTTTCCTGAACCTTTTTCTTGACCAAGAGAGCATAGCATTATATAAAAGATACTGTGATGTCACTTAGTACACATACTCTACCTATATCAATGAATGCAATTCCAACAGTAAAATAAGGGAGGTGTTGAACTGTATGGTGCTGAGTGATCCTTATCTTTGTTACTGTCGAAGCTTTAGATTGATTGGCTACTATAGCTGTAACTAAGATTATTTGGGTCTGGATAATAATGGATGTTGAAGTAGATGTCTGAATGTTACCATATGCCAACATTGAAGGTTTGGATACTGGAGGCCACATGTGTATCTGGAGTTAATGTAACTCCCTCCTCATCATGCATGTTGACCACTTTTATAGGTTGTCATTGGTTGACTCTTCATCAGAAATACAGTTTATCTATTGTATAACTTAAATTGTTTGGTAATATCTGTATTATGTTCATCCCTAAGATACCAGTTCCATAATCAAGATTGGAATGTTACTTAATTTCGACCAATAATAGCATATAATTATTACCTATACTTTTTTAAATTTTTCTCTTTAATAATAATGGATGCTACATTTATTATAATCTATTTATTATTATTATTTATTATAAATAATTATTATCATTTTATTTAATAGAGACTGTTTTAGATTTCACACTTGAATCTGACGGGCGAACCAAATATAACTTTTATCAGAAGTGTAGAAGTAAGTACTTGAATATCAACTTAAAAATATATATAACTTTATTGCGATGTGGACACAGACAGTTGATTAGAGTATTTAATATCTACTTTTAATTATTCATTTTTATTATTTCCAATTTCATTTTTAATATTTATTATTTTACTATAATGATTATTCTACATGGAATGGCTGTTTTAAGACCTTTGGGAGTTCTTGAGTACACTTCAACTTGGGCCACTCATATTCGCCACGGTTGTCGAAATGGAGGAGGGAATTGGTCGATGTTTACTCAAATATAAAACGCATTGAATGCTTTGCAGTTCATTTCAAGCGCATCAATAAAATAAAAAAACAATTGATTCTGCACATGACAACCCCCTCTCTTGGCACAGCAGTATATCTACGGATTTACAACGCTAGAAACTGGGTTTCGATACCTATGGTGGAGAGAGCACAAAGGGACCATTGAGTAGCTTTGTGCTTTAACTGCAAACAAACAACTAAAAATATGAATATTCAAGCACAATAAATGTGTACTTCAACTGTGCATTATTAAAATTAACATTTAAGTCATTCATAAACAAATCAAAGTTAAAAAAAAAAAAACAAGGAAAAATAAGGTGTTCAGAATTTGCAAGCTACTTCAATGAGCATAAACTAAAGAATGGCATTACAAACTCAGAAATTACATAATTTCATAAGATATTTCTTGTTTTAAATTGAACTTTATATTTGGTCGTTAAAGAGTTCGAAAAAATCACAGATTATAGATGATGTGCGTAGTCGTGTTGCGATCATTAAAGTATTATAGCTATTTTTTCTGAAACCTTCATCTAAATTGTGGTGTGTTGCTTTTCTGCAACATGATTAGAACCTTTAGGATGTTTTAAACTAAATCTTATCATTTATAGTTTAGTGATCTAAAAATTATTATAGGCGGCAACGATTTGATGCCTGGGACAAAATAAAATATACTAAACAAATGCATTTACAAAAAAAAAAAAATTTCTTGTTGCAAACTCTCTTTGTTGACCTGAGAATGGCCTAGAAATGTCGAAACGTTGTTCTCTACTTTATTTTAATTAAGTTTTAATACCTATATCAACCGTTCAAGTGAGATTCTCGTCATCATGAAGAATTTAAATCTTTATTAAATTCTTCAAATGTTTTTCTTCTTTGTATCTAGTGTACTATTTTAATTTTATTTCATATATTTTTAGAAAGGAAGTTTTCCTTGTTTACCACATGCGTTTTAAAACTTGTTCACTGTATTTATAATAAATCTATTATATCTTTCATTTTTGGTTTGGTTATAATAATGAGTGGTACACTTCCCTGGTGGTACATTGGTAAGTCTACGCATTTACAAGCGTAAAATCAGGCGTTCAATTACCCTTGGTGGGTTTAGCACGTAGCGTGATGTGCCTTATTGTAAGAAAATACATATCACTACACACATTTTATATCAAAATATAAGACCATGTTATGTTTATTGAATTTGTTGAGGTTTTTTAAAATTTCACAAATAAAACAATTTTTGTTCACGTCCTTTCAGTTAGGAACTTTCAAATTATTAACACGAATCCTTTTTTATGAGTTTGAGTAACTGTTTCGAAACAGTTGAAAGAATTAATAAGTTTGTTTTGGATTTTGTGCAAAGCTACATGAAGACTATATGCTCTAGCTTCGTGATTTTTCCATTTTTTGTAGAAAACAGACAGACAGACTAGAAGAAAGACAGCCAGTCAATGTTAGCCATCACCAGTTTTGAGCTACTCTTTTAATAACGAAAAATGAGATTGGTTGTCACTTTTTAACTCTCTTACAGTTGAAAGGGCGGACATATTCGGTAACGGGAATTCAAACACAATGACCCCATTCACCTATTTCTATTTTTGGAAACGGTCAGTTACATACTCTTTCTTCAATATATGACATGTGGATAACCAATTAACAGCTTAGAATGCCCCTAGAATGGTTTTCTACCATTGGTGAAAAGGCTACCACGTTCTTTCGAACGAAGATTTCAAGAAGGTAAGCTGTGTTTTTAGTTTGTTTGAGGTTTCATATTTTTTAAAATCAAAATACATCTTAGTTAGTTTAGTAAATTGCAGTGGAATTCTATGGTATCAGTATAGTTATTTATAATTTTTTTGGTTATTCAACTTTGAAAAATTTGTTTGATAACTTCCACGTGCGAAATTTTAAAAGGCTTAGCAACCTTTATCCAGCAGCAGTGGAGTTCAAAGTTTGTAGCTGGAAGAGATAACTGTTTGTTTTAATTCTAGATTTACTGTTTTATATTTTAAGAAAAATAAGTTTAATAATTTATATTGAAATAGTAACAATCTATATAACGTATAATAATTGAAATGTGATAGTATATAATTTATTTTATAGTAACATGAGTGGACGTGCACCGCATTAATGCAAGTTATGACTGGATGGTCAATATAATAAAAAATAAATATATAGCGTTATAAGACTTAAGCTACTTAGACTAAGCATTTGTATTTTCGTGTTATAATATATGGTAATTCTAGCACGAAAAAAGCATGATTTATTTTTTATCTTTTTATGATAGTTGTGAGATCGGTCAAGTGACAGACTCCACACAGTTAGAGTATAGAAAAATAACATAAAACATAAAATTTTATTGAAAGCAAACGTTTGAAATATATTTAGGAGATTTTAGAGATTACGCAAATAATATTCAAGATTTTAGGGGCAAAGAATTTTTTATCATTACATGAAATCCCTTTGCATTCAGACTAGTAATTAAACAGATTCGATCACAAACAAATTTTTAATAAATAACTTTAATTAAAAATCTGATATTTTGTGTACAAAATACTTGTGATATTTACTAAAAGTCCACTAAATTTCATGAAAATGCTAATGCTGTATCAAAAGTTATAGTGTAAATAATTAACGTTTGCAAATGTGTAGACGAATTTGTGTATATTACACCGAGCCCTTAATGAAAGAGTTTTAATGAAAAAGTATCTGATCAAATGGAAGGACTTTTGAGTATCAAAAATAATGCTTTAATGTATAACAAGTCTGTATATTTTCATTTTAGTTGAGACTGATACTCCCCAGTTTAAAGCCAAGGATATTACAATAATACCGGAATATAAAAAACCCTCTCAAGCAATTTATTTCACTGTTTATGGTAAAAGTTAAGAAGTTTTAAAAGTCAGACTTACCTCTTTAACAAACAACCTCATAATATCTTCATTAATGAGAGTGAATTGTACAAATTAATATTTAGATAAAAAATGTACATAAATGAACTTAGATGAAGATATTGACTGCGCAACATTTAAAATATTAGTATAAGTTAAAAATTAAAATGTATAACAATTAAATTGAACATTTAATATACAACTTTTGGGAAAGACAGTCTATTTAAAAGTTTAATTGAAAGTAATGATAAGAGACACAATGAAGTAAAAAGGGACGAAACCTCGTGTAGTAGTTATACCATCTAATTTAAATAAGTCACAAGTTTATTTTAATCAAAAAGACTGATTTATTATTATTGATTTACAAGAATTAAAAAGTAATTATAATTCAAGAGTAAAATAATTATTAGAAGGTTATCCAGAGAATGAAATAATTTTGAGAATTCGCTATGACCCAGGTAGCAACAATATATACAATAAAATGAAAAGATTACTTAAAAAGCATCAAGGAAACCATTTCAAAATTGATTTTCGAGAGTGAGAATTAATGATGAAAATATTAGAAATTAAAATATATAAATGGGTCATAAAACAGGGTCTTTGGATAATATTTGCAACATTAACCCAATAATTAAGTTTATTAAATATCCTAAGCACGTCACAATTACTTTACCACCTTTTTATCAAATTATTTTTCAGTCTTATAATATTCGTCTTTTACCATCTTTTACTTTTTATGATTCATTGAAACTTTCTTCAACTGTTTCATCAACTTCCTATATGAAAATATTTGTTCCTTAAAATTTGGTATATATTCCTTTTTGAATTATCTCTTATATTTTGAAAAGTTAACCTTATCAAAAACTTTATATCTAGCAGTAGAGATAAGTTTTATAGCATATAGACTACTAAATATTTCACATTCACTTTCTTTTTTATTTGTTTTAATTGGGTCATTTTAATTAATCTATCACATGAATTATTATAATTTCTTATTAATTTATCTAAAACAAAAACGTATTTCATTTTTTATAAGAAGTAAAATATTTCCCATTATAGTTTTCAAGGTTTTATTAAAATATTCAACAATTTAATATTTTATATTGGTTTTCATTGCAACCACTGAACTTCTGATCACTAATTAATATTTCAGTTTTTATTAACAAGTTCTGTTCCTTTAATAGCATGATTTTTGTGATTTCTTCTCCTTAAAACTTTTTTGAATGCCTTGATTATTTCGTCTCCTGTTTACATTTTAATTGAAACAGCTCAAGTATTTTAACAGAAAATATCTATCATTGTTAACAAGTAACTAATTTTTATTATAAGATTTAACTTAGTTCATACCAACTAAATCTGCTTGCATTAATCATCAGTATGTGTTACAAAAACTTTTTTTTTAAATTTACTTTTTATTGATTTGTGTTTTGTACATTTATTTTATTAATGTAAAAATTAAGTGTTTTTAGGTAGCCCAGTTTTTCTGTTTAACAAGTGCCACATGAGTTAGCTCAGTACAGTTACGACAGAAAATGTTCGTACCCCTGCGTCCGAGTAGTTTTTTGCTCATAACTTAAAAAGTATCACGATTAGGCTAATAGACATTTGGTTTTTTATAATTATTATACTAACACACATCTACATACATTTTTATGTAATTTAAATGACAAATAAACTGTTTATAAACAAATAATCAAACATAGGAGGAGCAGAAAGTGTTCGTACATTTCAGAACGTGTGAAAAAAATTGATATTCCAGTAAACATTTTGTTTAGTTTGGCGAATAAACTACATTATACCGTTCCAGAACTGGACACAGGGTTCATAATTATTGGAATTTAGCCAGCAAAATATTTACTTCCGGCAATTTAGCGCCATCTCCGTCATTATCTGCTTGGTCATCATGGCGAACAGGAAACAACTGTCCAGTGATTTATAAAACCGAATTATTATAAAATACAAGTCTCTTGTGTCTCTTTCCGGTATTGCTACACAACTTAATGTGCCGAAACCTACTGTTAAAAACAGAATTGCCAAGTTTAAGCTTACAGGATCAACTGCTAACCTTTCTCGTTCCGGACGCCCCACCAAAATTCCAGAGAGAACCAAGAGGAAGGTTCTCAGAGAAGTTAGTAGGAACCCTTGTTTAACACGTAATGACATACAGAAACTGGTAAGGGAAACTGGGGTTGAAGTAAGCACCTCTACAGTTACGAACATGTTATGCTCTTCTAGGTTCAAAGCATGCCGTCCTCGTAGAACTCCATATTTAAAGCCTGTTCATTTAGAAGCACGATTGAGGTATGCAAGAAAGCATGTAGATAAACCCTTTACTCATTGAAAGAGTATTCTTTGGTCAGACGAGACTATAATCGAGATTTTCGGCCACAATGATGTTCGCAATATTTTCCGTAAAAAAGGGGAAACGAAATCTTCCAAAGAACACCGTCCCTACAGTTAAACACGGAGGTGGCTTGATCATGCTTTGGGATTCCTTTTTCTTTTTTGGTGTAGGCAGCTTTCACCGCGTCAACGAAATCATGAAAAAAGAAGAGTACGTTGATATATTAGGCACTTATATCAAGAATGATGCTCGGAACTTGCGGATTGGGCGTCGTTGGATCTTCCAGCACGACAATGACCCTAAGCACACATCGAAATATGTGCAGTCTTGGTTGCAGAGAAACCATATAAGCGTTCTGGAATGGCCATCGCAGACACCCGATCGCAACCCAATTGAAAATGTTTGGCAAGAGTTTAAGACCAGGGTTCATCAGCGTCATCCGAAAAACTTGCAAGAGTTGGAGGCCTTCTGTAAAGAAGAATGGAAGAAAATACCAGTCAAGTACTGTCAAACGATCATGAGGGCTATGAGGAGAGATTGCGCCAAGTAATTCACCTGAAAGGCTACACAACTGACCATTAAAGTAGACGCACGAACACTTCCTGCCCCTCTTATGTTTGGTTATTTGTTTGTAAACAGTTTATTTGTCTTTTCCCCCACAACAGATGTAAACGAAAGCATTTCTACTTATTTTTGTTTGTTCATCCTGGAAAATAGCGCCTCTTTGTACCTTGACATTTGCCAAGAGAAGTTGAATGTAGTCTCATAAGAAATCAATTATTCTTCTATACATTTTTGTTTGAAGTGAAAAAGAATCAACATGTTCGATTCAAGTGATACAATAAATTGTTTTGATGAAATGACATTACATTATGTATCATATACCATGCTGCCATCTACAGAAAAATAAGCATCAGCTGAACCTTTCTCATCCTTTTGTTTTCTTGTGAACAAAGGATTTGATACTAATTTTGTGTAATTTGGATAATAGGCACATGTCCTATATAAGTATCTGTTTTGGTAAAAGTTGGCTTTCTGTGACTATACAGAAACACTTATAATTGATGGAAAGTCTAGTTTTTCATATGCAGAAACACACCTTCGAAAATTGATAAAACTTCTGCCTAATCTTGCTTTGAATCTCCCAGTAAATAATGATCACAATAATTATGTATAGGCATCATGTATCCTGGTTATTTTCGCTATTTAGTATACTACCAAAATTATTGTGTATAACACAGTACTATCCCGACTGATCCCTTTCTTTCCATAATGTTCAATGACTTTCTTTATACAATTGTATGCTTATAACCAATAGAAGGAACAGATTTTTCATTTTAACCTCTCAAGCTTGCCACGAAATACAAGCAATAAGTTATTTTTCAACGGAGAAGAAAATTGCTGTTAGGTCGATTATTGATATCAATATCTCTAGTGTTTGTGATTTTTTTCTTTATATATTTAGTATTTATGCCTTTCTTTTGTGTTTTAGTTAATTATTCATTATTTGTGTTTTGAAATTCATATATGAGAGGTTTAATGATTTTAAATATTATTCTTAGCTTTTCATCACTCAAAAAGTTTTTCCTAAAGAGATGTGCAAACTACATCTTGCTAGAGGCTAAACCGTTTTTGCTGATAATAACTTATATCACCCAAAGACAACTGTTAAATTGTATTAACATAAATTATAAAAAAAATTGTGTGTGTGTGTGTTTTCTTTTGCAAAGCCACATCGGGCTATCTGCTAAGCGAACTGAGGTGAATCGAACCCTTGATTTTAGCGTTGTATAGCCGGAGACTTACCGCTGTACTAGCGGGTGGCATAAAAAATTGTGAAAAGGTAACGACCTGAAATTACACTTGTGACCTAAAGAAGATACTGTACGATTATTCAATGAAGAGGTAAAAACTATGTACTATTTCAGTTTCTTAATGGCGGGCATGGCCAAGCGTGTTAAGGCGTGCGACTCGTAATCTGAGGGTCGCGGGTTCGCATCCCCTTCGCACCAAACATGCTTGCCCTCTCAGCCGTGGGGGCGTTATAATGTGACGGTCAATCCCACTTTTCGTTGGTAAAAGAGTAGCCCAAGAGTTGGCGGTGGGTGGTGATGACTAGCTGCCTTCCCTCTAGTCTTACACTACTAAATTAGGGACGGCTAGCACAGATAGCCCTCGAGTAGCTTTGTGCGAAATTCAAAAACAAACAAACATAACGGTAGTTTTTGTTGTTGTTTTTTTATAAGAAAGCCACATTTGGCTATCTTCTGAGCTCACCGAGGGGAATCGAACTTCTGATTTTAGCGTTGTAAATCCGGAGACTTAACGCTGTACAAGCGGGGCGGGGCTATTTTTCATTAACTAATTAAAGCAAATATAAGTTTATTTAATTAACTATTAACTCCTAGGGTGATTTTCATGCAAACCACAAAGTATTTACACAGAAAAACTATTATTTGTTTCTTAATTTTTAAATTTCTTTGCACTGTGTGTTGATGATAATATCTAGAGTTAGTGTTGTTGTAAAGAAAATGACAAATAAAATATCAACATTCATCAATTTAGGAAGTTATATAGATCATGTAAAGGAACTGCAAAAACTATAAAGTAATTAAAAAAGTACTTTCATACACAACATGGAAATCACCTTGCAGATGAAATATTCAAAGTTTAAATGCAAATAATTAGATGAAATAATAGTTTTTATTAGAAATACTAGAAAAGTCCAAATGTTCTACTTTTGAAACTACGTTCTTTTAGGAAAATTCTTTTCAAATTTCAAACAATTTCAACTAATAGTTTTATTTTTGGATCAAAATATGACAATAATAAATCTCCTAACATACAGAAAACATTGAGTGGTCTTAATACCAATCATAACAGCTAAGAATTCTAGCTCCATTACTGAGCAATTTATTAAGCTTTTCCTAGTTGCCTGCTCTGACAGGCTGTGGAGTGTTCTTTTCCATATTCGTCTAACTACAATAATACTGTACCTATAGCACAACATGAGGCATCTGCACTTAAAATAAACTCTTCACTAAAATTTGGATAGCTTAGAATTTGTGTCTTTATTAATTCACTATTTGTCCACTAAAAATGTTATATCTTTCAACTCAAAGGTTTTACTAGAAATAGAAAATGGAGTATGAATCTCCTGTAAAATTTTACGAATGCAAAGATATCATTTACTATTACAATTTTAGGCACGGAATAGTTTTTATAAATTTCTTGTTTTTTCAGATATATTTTTACATCTTTTGCAGCTACCACGTAATCAAAATATTTTGCCTACTTTCATAGAAACTGACACTTACTCATTTTCTGTTTTCTTCTCTCACTCTGTTTAACACGTGTCTTAGTTTCTCTAAGTGTTTCTTGAAGCTCACAGCAAAAGCTATTGCATCATTTAAATACAGAATCTTTTCAATCTTCTAAACGGGATAACTTTTCTAATATGGGTAGGTGAGTTCCACCTGGCCCACATACCCAAAGTACCCATAAAGCACTTATACTGTACATTTTTAAAATGTAAACAAATTCTCACGAAATTTTGTAAATTATCAGTAAACATTACAAGGTATTCATACACAAAACATTAGTTTTTAAATTAAGTTTCAGCACATTTTGATTAATTATTTGCTTCTATTAATTGTTGAATGTTGGCTACCCAACGTGAGAAATAATTTTGATTTTAAGATTAAAAATACTTTTATGCATAAAAAAATTGTCAACATTCACATGATTTTCTAGTAATTCCACTAAATTCTGCTTATACTTCTTTTTAACATTTCCTAAATTAAAATCACAATCATCTCGCTTTTCTGTGGCTGTTTCTTGCTATTTTCTACATCATTTTCCCCCTGCAGCTAGTTTTCTCTTTACTGCTAGCCTTATCTACATTTCTCCATATGTAACTAGTCAGACCTTACTCATATTCTGATTTAAGAGTATTCTGTATAATTAATTCATCAGGATGTCTATATGCCCTACACAATCCAGTACCCTATTCCTATAACAAAACACATACACTCTCAATAACATTCTCAATTTCTTCTTCATATATACCCTGAAAAAAAGCAATATAACACTTATTACGTGTGTAGTGCCATATGGTCCTACTAATGTAGGTTGATCTGATACAATCTCTAATTTTTTTTTAACCATATCTTTTATCTATTCTGGGTCATGCACCCACTTTTGTTTTAAAATCTTCAGTGCCAGTAGCCATATCTAATTTCTTACTTTACTTCTTATGTCTACCGACACTACTTATATTAACACTTAACAAATAAGTATATTTATTACCAGATTATGCAGTTGTGGGTTAGCACACATCCAACAACTCGAGGAAATTTACATTCAGAATAAAATTTAACTAAAAGACTTTATGGTTATTGTAATATAATAGAAAAGTTTAATTCAAAATGTTCAAATTTTCACTGACATCAACATTACCAAAATTATCATGAAACAATTCTATGCCAAAATGGCTAAAGGCTTTATTCTACATAGATAGGTTTCGTTAATCATTTTTTTTGTAATATATATCATCACAGATATTACAATGAACAAATTATCTGCTATGTTAACACGAGATATTCTTTCAGACAAGACCCAACATGGCCAGGTAGTTGGGGCACTTGACTCAGAGCTTTGCAGGTTCGAACCCACCTCCCACTAAACATGCACGTCCATTCGGTGGTGGGGGCATTATAATGTGATAGTCAATTCTATTATTTGTTGGTAAAAGAGCAGCCTAAGAATTAGTAGTAGGTGGTGATGACTAGTCATCTTTCCTGTGGAAGCTCTTTAAGTTAGTTAACGTTAGATTAGGTAAAATAAATAATAGCAATAGAATAAAACATTTTCATGGGGTAAGCTCGCGAGCCACTTGCGACGATTACGGACTTTTGTAACCGGTTAATCTTTGCCTCGTAACCGAACCGTAACCGGTTAATTGTGTAATCGTCACAGCCCTAGGAATTTGCGCGTGACGGCCGCATCGAACGTTAACAAAAACTAAAGGCTTTCAACAACAACAACAACGAAAATTCAACCAAACAAAAAAGCAAGCAGTTCGTAAAATCGCGATAGGCAAACATACCAATGTCAAGGTCAAATAATGGAATATTTACATGTCGATAATCGTATTGTTTTCCCTCGTTTATTTTTCTCGGAAAAAAATCTTAGATTAACCGGTTAGAAAGTCCGTAACCGGTTAAGAGCAGTAACCGAACCGTAACCGGTTAATCGTGTAATCGTCACAGCCCTACTTGCGAGTAACGTAAATTGTGCATAACATAATGTGAGTTATATATCTGCCAAGTGATTTATAATTTATATGACACAAATATTAGTTGTACATGGTTAAGAGGGAATAAAACTGAAGTATAAACATGCACACTGTTGAGAGTTTAAAGCGAATTAGAATAAATAAATATAGTTTTATGTTACAAATTGAAAGTCATTTTAAAAAAATATGGGGTAATTTAGATTTATTTCGATTTTTTGTTCTTGTTTAGGAAATTGGACAAATAGATCAATCTTGTATAGAGTTAATCGATGAAATATAAAATTATACTAAAACCAAACGTTTGGAACTCGTATAGGTTTTAGAGATTATGCAAATAATATTTGAGATTTTTTTAGAAGAAGGAAAGTATTTGTAATCTTTCTATGAAAATCACTTTGCACTGGGATAGTAAAACAAAATACTAGAAATATTCATTGACAAATCTTTAGAAAAGTACTTCATTAACAAATCTCACTTTCGATACACTGAATGATATTCGTGTGAAGTTTCACATACTGCATTAAACGTTATTGTGTTAAAAATATAATTAGTACTCCATCGTTACAAACCAAGTCAATCTATTATCCCTTATATTGATTTTGCTAAGTCTGCAACAGACGTTTTCCTCAAACATGATACATCATTTACTAGAAACGTTGTTAGAATAGACATAGTACCAATATTACTTACAAGGAGTTTGTGCTATGAATATCTACTATACACTGTAGAACAACCATTTTCTTGAGTGTCATAGATTGTGGGTGCTTTTGAATCAGCTGAAGAACTTCTCTTTCAGGTACCGATCACGGCATTTTGTACTGTTTGTTTCATAGAATTACGACTCTTCAAAAAGTTCAAATAACCGAAATTCGCACGTGATTCTTCCAATATGATTTCTATACTTTCAGTGTTCCACAAAGCAAAACTATAACCATCGACTAATTGGTTTGTTAGGAATTACTTCTCAACAATCATTAGTTGACAATAGCATAGAGTTTCAAGCCCATTAACTCCAAATCTATGGATATTAATTAATTTGGTCTTTTCACATAAATTCTTTCATTTGCTACTTTCCATCGAAGTTCCACTTCTCATATTTCATAGGGTTACTTCCATTAATTTAGTGTCTTATATCACAAACGTTCATCGCTTTTCTATCTCATAATCATGTGTGTTCATTGCTGATAAAAACACTGTTGATTTTTACTTCTTATATTACAGCTTGAAGTTCATTTTAAATTAAAACATTTATTTACTTAGCATTTTCCTGTCCTTATTAGGTCAGTTTTTCATTAAGTTTCTATTGTGCTTTTGTCACTGTAGGTATTCTCTCTCTGTCTTTCATGTATGTATAAATAGTTATGAAAATTCTACTTTTCAAAACCTTTCGTAATTTATAATTTAGCAAATGCCTTATAAACTACAGGCATCTCTTGAATTTCTCGTTAAGAGCACAAGAGAGAAAACGTTTGGAGAAGACTAATTAATGGATTCTAGAGGAAATGTTTTCTATACACTTCATGAAAAGTTCAAAGTGAAGTCTCTGAAGAAAATAAGTCCTGTTTATTGCAAACTTCCTTTTTATCCCCAAATATGTCATGTTCAATCAGGAAATGATTTTCAAAAATGAACTTATCTTTACATTTTGTGTTTCTGCCAAGCAAAAAATCTGGATAACTTTTATATAAAAAACACACAAAATTTTACAAAAAATGCGACGAGTTTTACATCACAGAAACCAAGAGACAAGTTTCTAAACATGTTAAGGAACATGACAAACCCTCTCCTATGATTTTGAACATATTGCCATTATTTCAACCTTAAACTTGAAATATTCAATACAGATATAAACTGATGCAAAATAAAGAAAGTTTTCTCAATTAAACAGCTTGAAAGTAAAATTAATAAATATTTTAGATTATGTGATGACGAGAAAACCCACTTGTAGAGAAAAATATATATGTAAAAATGGCTGGTATGGATTAAGAAAATTTTTATGTAGAGGAGCGAACAACGTTTCGACCTTCTTCGGTCATCGTCAGGTTTACAAAGAAAGAAAGAGGTAACTGGCCGATAGCTGACCACATGTTTGAAGGGGGTTGTGTAATTGAGTGTAGGAATGTAGAGGGCGTGCTTAGATGTTTGACTATATTTATTAATATAGGTATAAAGGTGTTCCATGTGGTGGGAAACCTGTGGTCAGCTATCGGTCAGTTACCTTTTTCTTTCTTTGTGAACCTGACGATGAGCGAAGAAGGTCGAAACGTTGTTCGCTTTTCTATATAAAATTTTTTTCAACTCATACCAGGCGTTTTTACATATATATTTTGGGTTAAGGTTGCATTTTTTTTTCTACATATTGTTTATAACATCTAGTTTGTATTGCTACTTAGATTTATATTTGGAAAAGTAACAATATATTTAGTCACAATACGTTAACATCACAAGTTGAAACTTTTATCTTCATAAGGTGTTATAATTATAAAATACTGATTTTACTAATAATCGTATGTATTTATTTATTTTCTCCCAGGTCCAGCATAGTTAGATGGTTAAGGCACTCGACTCGTAATACAGAAATAGCCTGGTTGCCTTGCTTCATAAAAAAGTGTAATCTCAGGATCGGAGGTTCAAATCCCCGTCACACCAAACATCCTCGACGTTTCAGCTGTGATGACGTTATAATGTTACGGTCATTGTCCCTGTTCGTTGGTAAAAGAGTAGCCCAAGAGTTGGCAGTAGGTGGTAGTTACTACCTGCCTTTCCTCTAGTGTTATACTCCCTACATTAGGGATGGCTAGCGCAGATAGCCCGCGTGTAGTTTTGTGCGACATTCAAACCAATCTTTTCTCTAAAAATTACAAGATGGCAATTCTTTTTTACTCGAGTTTAAAATTTGAATCTAGGCTGAATGTTATGAGTACACGCCTTTAAAAAGTTAGAGATTATGGTAAAGAAGGCGAAAAACAAAATCATAGGTACAAACCAAGAATCTACCACGATGTATTAAATTACTATTAACAAATTTGTTTGACTGACTAGATATTTAAATTATGTATTCACTTTATACAATAGATTGAATTGTTTTTGAATATTATGATATTGGTCATAATTCCTTTTTTTCTGCAGAACATTTAATTTTGATACATTGCAAGTAAGGCCAGTTAACGAGCAGACTTTGTTCTTAGACTTTTTTAGCCTGAAAAGTCTGGGTCGGTGTTTTCTTTTTTTTTTAAATATGGGACGCGTGTATTAAAATATTGATAATTTACGATAATTTTAGGTATGTGCACATTCATATTTTTGCATTTTCGATACCAATAAATATTTATTCCAAAAGGTGGCCTATTATTTATTTAAATAATTGAACTATACAGCCTGGTGAAATAAATCTTGATAAACTACATAAATCGTAAACGTCTGTGTATACTGCTTTTTATATAATAGTTAAATACCAAGTTAAAGATAACTGAAAGTTCTGATCGGACATTATTTTTGCTAAATTTCATAATCATGATTGCTTTTCTTTTTTTAATATGTCATTCATTTTTAATCTTATGCTTCCGAAAACTAGCTTCTCAGAAGTTTCTTTTTAAATAAAAATGATGTTGCATAGTGACATTTTGGTGATCCTTTCACCTGCTATTTATACAGTGGTGAAAGTCTTAAGAATAAAAATAAAAGGAGGTGAAATGAACCTGTTTTTGAGAAAGAAAATCAAAATTACGTGTAACCGTTAAGAAACGACAACTTGAGCGTCAGTGAATAAATACTTTCATATAGAACAATGGAACGCGCACGCATCTGAAAAAGCAGCACAAAAAAGTCTCGGTACTAGTAGCTCCTTAAAAACATAAGTTATGAACTCATTACCATTGAGTACCTACAGAATTTCATCTATGTGCTTATGCAAAAATCATTAACTGAAACTGAAATTTTTGGTATTTAAATACGACGTCCATGCAACTTGTATTGTTTTATATGTTTACGCACACGCTGGGTTCCGTGTATATACATTGTTGTCTCAACATAAAATTAAGTTTGTGTTTTTTGTCACTACTGCTTAAAATCATGTACAGGAAATTTAAACTGATTATGTTTTAACACCGTAAATTAAAAAAAATATATTCTACTACACATTGGGTCAACAATGTCGCGTAGATTTTTTTTATTTGAGTAGCCTAAAATCAAAATATGAAAAGCTCGATCTAAGTTTGACTTTGAAATAAGAACTAAATATTATCTATTTAAATACAAAAATCCAACGAAATTAATACATGTTTTCACATACCACTTCTAAGTGATACCGACTACAGAAAATAATGAAATTCCCATAGACGTAGCAAACTCCTAAACTTATAACTTTTGTCTTTATAAATAGTCCGTACTTATTACACATCAGAAGAGAAGATAGACCCTTTCAGATTTTAAAGGACAATTTGTTTTACATAAAAATCAAGTATACAAAGAATCAAAAAAGAAAAACAATACAGAACAGAAAAAGAGATCATTTTTACTCGCACTTACGTTTCAGTATATAATATTTTACACACAATTTAACATTTGGTTTTAGCATGTTCTAGTCCATTTTTGCATCATTTCACCATCAGCATCTTTTAAATTCTCTAAGATATCTCAAACTACATGCGATAACAGAAAAATCATGTAGCACTACTATTGAAATCGTCAGGAGTTAGCGTGAAAATCCAAAATATAAGAGGACGCTATATATTTAATTCTATATAACCATATCTTTAAAAATACCATTCACTTAGTGAATATGATAAAACAAGTGAGGAGGTTTATCATTATTACTGAATAAAATTACATAAAATATTTTAAACTAACGCAGCGTAGCTGTTAAATACAAATTAATTTTCGTAGGTTCATGCAAGAGTCATGTTCTTAGTATCATTGCGTTTCATGCCCATGACAGGCAAGCATTTTTAGAAAGAAAAATAACTTTAGTTTGAAAATATAAATGAAATGCGGATGTATAAATCACTCACGAGGAAGTCCCAAAATCGAAACAGACCACTCACGTTCAGTTTGTTTTTTTTATCTCAGAGCCATGACCTTGACTCTTGATTTTGTTTGTGTTTGTTTGGAAATAAGCACAACGCTACACAATAGGCTATTTGTGCTCTGCTTACCTCGGGTATCGAAACATGCATAGCATTTATGAAAATGGTACCCAATAAAAAGCCTAAGCTTATAATTCTGAGACTCCCCAGTGACACAGGGGTATGTCTGTCGGCTCACACTGCTAACAACCAGTTTTTGATACCCGTGCTGGGCAGAGCACTGCGCAGTTTTGTGCTTAATTCTAAACAAACAAACATAATTCTGAGGTAGATGTATTTACTGATGTATAATATTCTTGTCCATAAATCCAGCTTCTGAGTAGAGTATGGTAGATTAGTTTTAAAATTAATTCAAGCGCGTTCGTTTCTACACATTGGAGAATTTCTCTAAGGCTTTCACTTTTTGCCGTTGAAATAACAACAACCTTGCATTTCACTTATACACATTAACTGAAAAATAATTTGTGCAACTGATAATACAATAATTGTATACTGCCACGTTGAAGATTCATCATTTCTCGAGTTCTCTGTTTTTTTGTTTTTTCTCGAGTTTACTTTTATAATTTGTCTCTATGAGGTTTTCTGCGACAAATTCAGTGAATTTTCTAAAAACACACGATCAATAGCGAATTTAAGGTTGTGTGGGCCCAGGAGCTAATGATTTTTGTGGGTCCTATATCCCACGTAATGTTAATATAATAAAATTATCAGTGAGCTCCCGTTAAGACCATGGGCCTTGGAGCTGAGCCCCCTCGAGCCCATACCTAAATACGCCACTGCACAGGATTACCATAGCGGATTTCTCTGCCCTTGTGAGAGGTTTTTAATTCCACTGATTTTCATACTTCACTTAGACATAAAGCTACCTGGCTCCCTATAATTCTTTTTAAATTAACGATCTTTGATTTTCTGGTAAATAAAAGCTATAAACATAAGTTGAGACAACTTGAAATTTGCATGCAGAAGTACAGTAACTCTGTCTGTTATAGAAACACTGCTTGCCATTGTGAAAAACACACAATACACTTAGTAAGACCATCTACCAATAGGATCATTGCAATACCACCCACCTATATCTTTAGTAACACTATCCACTTAGTGAAATTATAAACATAACATTGCGTAAATTAGATTAAATTATTAATTTTAATATTTTGACTGTTACTATAAAGTTGATGACATATTGTCATTCTCTAGTGGTCCGATCATTATAGCAACATGCCCTTTGATGAAATACTCTATTTTATATAATACTCGAATTATGATATCATGCCTAGCAACGTGCCTCTACGAATAGTGGGATTGTACGTAACATTATAGCGCTCCAACGGCTGAAAGGATGATCATGTTTGGTGTGACGTGGATTCGAACCCGCGATCCTCGGATTAACTACCGGGTCATGAAGATGTGCCACGGAGAAAGTTCACAAATATGATATTAAGAACAAATGTGTTAAAATAACATTATTATTCATAAACTAATAGCAGTCTTACGAGGGAGACCTGAGCTAGCCGTCCCTAATTTAGCAGTGTAAGACTGGAGGGAAGGCAGCTAGATATCACTACCCACTGCCAATTCTTGGGCTACTCTTTTACCAACAAATAGGGGGATTGACCGTAACATTATAGCGCTCCCATGGCTGAAAGGGCTAGCATGTTTGGTGTGACGTGGATTCGATTCCGTCACTCTCAGATCACGAGTCGAGCACCCTAACCACCTGGCCATGCCAGACCCCCATCAATAAAAGAAGCAAAGACTATACTACAATATGTTAAATGTATACTAAATTATTAAAAACACAATGGGATATTTCATTTAGTGTCTTTAAAAACAAAACATTAGGTGTTTTTCATTAGGCGTGATAAAACTTTTCAGTAGTAAGTTAACTGTGTTAGTGACATATCTATCTAATGAAGCACTTGTAATACAGTTAAATAAATAAATGTAAAAAAAAAACATAACTTGAGAAAATTTTAAATATGTGGGTAGTCCTATGAAAGTATATTAACACTGTCCCTTACATAGACAACATGTGTCTATATAATCTTAGTAAAACTACCCACCTAGTAATATCATTCTTTTGTATGAACACCATCTTTAGTAACTCAATCGACTTTGTGAAACTCAAAAATCTTAAAGTATGGTGTCATGCTAACCAATGTATTATCTGGACAAATTCTATGCCATCTGTCAAGGTGACCTACCAACAGGTTTTTTATGGAGCAAATCAGCAAGCAATTTCTCAATAACACCGATAACTACGTCCTGAAATTTTTTGAAATTTTTGATATGTTAAAATTATTTTAAAAATATTTTGGTAAGAGACTTTAGTATAAGAGACTAATTATATAGATTTACAGAATAAAATAAAAGTCTACATAATTTAAAGAGTTTTTGTTAATGCCGAACTCTGTTTACGTGTGTCAGAAATAGCTGATTAATTAATGACGACCTTACTTATACCACTGATAAAGATATCCATCTTATATACCTAAAGTTGAGACCGTAAAGACTTCATTATGAACCACATATTTATATCCGGATTAAAGCAAGGCATTGCCAGGTAGTTAGGGTGTTCGACTCGAAATATGAGGGTTGCGGGTTCGGATCCCCTTTACACCAAACATATTTACCATTTCAGTCATGGGGACGTTATTAAGTTCGATCAATCCCACTTTTAGTTGATAAAAGGGTAGCCCAAGAGTTGGCGGTGGGTGGTGATGAGTAGCTGCCTTCTCTTTGGCCTTACACTGCTAATTTAGGTATGGCTATCGCAGATAGCCTTTGTGTAGCTTTGACCGAAATTCCAAACAAACCAAACCGATTTAAAATAAAGTTGTGCAGATATCGACACTGACAGACTAAGCACTTACATCATTCAATAAAGCTGCTAAGCTATTAGTCTTACATCTTTAAATATTTGCGTTTATACATGTTACAAGAAATGAAGGATCTTTATGGGTATTTCCCAGTTTTTCATTATGCCTTAACTGTAATTAACATATATACAACAAAGAAAAATAAATAAATTTTCTCTGAACGTTACGTTTCTTTACTTGTGACGTTTTACTCATTCATTAAGATTAATTTATTTCTCATTTTTTTCTATAAATCACAATTACTTATTTAATAATTGTATTAACAGATTACCTAGGATTTATGTATAAATCTTGGATTAGAGCTGTATTTTTATCGCTTATCCAACATTCATTGTAAAGATGAGATTTCGAAATGAATTTAATCAAATGGTGTTAAGATTTTAATGATACTAGTGTTTTCAACCCATTATTAATTTTCTGCAATGGTAGATCGAATCCAAGGTAGGAAATTTTCAACTTTTGTATAAACGCCATATTTCCTCGGGGAAGAACAACCCTCTCCCCAGCTAACAATTCCAGCAAGATACCATCGTCCCTGATATTTCATAACGTATGGGCCACCACTGTCCCCACCACAAGTGTCAGGCTTGTAACTTTCAGCATAACCCGCACAGAACATGTTCTTAGTGATAGTATAACTTGAGCTATCTGCACATACCTCTCTAGCTACGAGTGGAAGACTGGCTTGTTGAAGTGTTAAAGCTTTGGTTGCACCTCGAACACTGACACTTCCCCAACCTGTTACCATCCCCAACGAACCAATTGGAAAACTTTCAAGAAAACCTTTCATTGGAAGGCAAACAGGAAGCACATTAGGCTTAAAGGCTACACGTTCTTCTAATTGCACTAAAGCAATATCATTATTATTGATAATTGGACTGCTTCCTGGACGATGTATCCTGGATTGAAAGCTAGGGTGTATTACCAAATGGCGGATTTTGGCATAAACTTCTTCTGGTTCTGGGTTTCTTCGCACCTTACCAAGTTTGATAAAAAATTTATTTCTTGCTTCATCATCAGTGTGCACTCGAGCTACAACTCCCTTACTATCAAGGAAATTAAAGCAATGAGCAGCTGTAGCGACCCACTTGTCACTTATTAAAGAACACCCACAAACTACAGGCACCTTCTCCGTCGATAGCATACACATCCAGGGTGCTGAATTTTTGGGAGCCCGAACACCGTCAATAATACGTTTTTTTCTTCGAGTCTCTTTCGCTAAAGGTCGTCCACAAGTGTAGACAGGGTACACTGGTTGTTGCTCTACAGCCACCTCAATATTTCTTGACAGCTTGCACTTCTCATCATAGAGCGTTTGCACAATGCAGCTGTAAATGCCACTGTCTGAAGTCGTGAAGTTCCTTATCTGAAGCTTTCCTTGGCTTATGTCACTAATTCTATCAGCAGATTCAATATGCTGTCCATTAAAAAACCATAAAACACTTGCTGTAGGATCATTAACATCACAATGTAGTGAAGCTGTAGTTCCTGGACTTACGTACAACTTTGTCATCTGATTCCGAAATTCTAAAAAACACTCCTGAGCTGACAATGCATTCACTGGAGCTATTGGTTGTTTTTCTTCCAGAATTTTTATTCGTACTGCTCGGTTTATTTCAAGAATTTCAGAACTTTGAGTTAGACAATGATACAAACCTTGGTCTCTAACAGAATAAATTTCCAATAGTAGAGAACTATTTGATAGAACTTGAATGTTTGTAAGGCCAAGAATATCTATAATGGTATTGTCCTTAAACCACACAAGTTGACTACTCTGCTGTTTGTTATTATTACAGTCCAGCACAACTTTTTGACGTGGCTTAGCCAAAATCTCTTCAATTTTTCTTTGCCTGTATGATTCTTCACAACGAATTTCTAGTGAAAGAAATAAGTGATTTGAAATAGAAATTGATAAAGAAAAATATTTTATTTATTTTGTCCAACAGTAAAAAAAAAGAGCATACAAATTTCGAAATGTAACTAGTAATCGATTACTCAACATTTCGTTTTAAAACCCTTATATTTTAGTGTCCTAATTTTAGTAAATAAATACTTGTATGCAGCACTTGAACTACATGTAAATAATACATGTCATTACAAAAAAACTACTTTAATGCTTCTACAGACTATGTACACCGCAACTTTGTAGGGCTAAGTGACTAAGTAGTTTGCAAATAACATTTCAACATAAAATTTAAGACTAATGGTACCAAAGCTACCTTACAAATGCAAAAGTGACTGAATATTCTCACATATGACTCCATTAACTGAATAAAATCTCACTTCTGACAATAAACTGTGAAGAAGTTTCTAAAGAGTTCAATAAGTCATTGAATATTCATTATGGTTATTACATTCGTAAATAACTACTTGATATACCTGCTCTTCAATGCACGAGGAAAACATAAGGAGTGAGAACTCGATTGCATGTTTCTCAGCATCAATTTGTCTTTTGCTTTGTTTCTTTATTATCTTTATTTGACAATGTCAGCCTTTTTCATCGGCTATCTTAATTTTTGTTAAGCTTTCTTGGTTTTTCTCCCAACCATCTATTTGTTTTGTTCTTGCTAAGTGATATTTTCTTTCTTGCACTGTATCTTAATTATTTTTAGTTTTAGTCAGATTTTAGTCTATAATTTACTACTCTTTTTCCAACGAATAGTGGGATTGACCGTCACTTTATAACGTCCCAAAGGCTGAAAGGGCGAGCAAGTTTAGTATGACGGAGATTCGAACCTGCGACCTTCAGATTACGACGCTCAAAATTGCTAAGTTGAAATGAAACGCTAAGGTGGTTCAATGCTGTAAATACGCTATGTTTTAATTTCAATGTTACCAATATTTTAAATCCCGATTTTATGTTTAATAGTATCGAAAGGGCTTGCTGTATATATGATCATTTATCTGAAAAACAATTAATATAAACTCCCCAAACGACTGGAACTTCAACAAAAGAGTTGCACGTGAGAATAGAGCACTGTAAACAGTGAGCCGTTTTCACGTTTAGTGCTCAAAATCCAATATTAACGAATCTTAAATTAAAATATCATGATATCCGCATTTTCAGAGTATTGAAAGAACTTGCTCTAAGCATGATCACTTATTTTAAAATCCCATTTGTACTGGTATATGAACACGAGACTTCAACTTGAGGTTCATGTGTTCTAGTGTTACCGACAAATAGTGAATTTTATATAAGTTGATTATCTCCATCTCTTCATATTAGACAAAGCTTCTCGATTATTACTTCCTTATATCAAGAAACTCTCTATAGCAGACAACTAAGTCATAACATTAAAAATACAGCCTAGACTACTGCTCCTTCATGTATTGGGAAGACCCTTGAATAATCTTAATACTTAAATAAAACAGTACATTAAACTGTCCATTCACCAAGTCATTTTGGCACTTTTCTCATCCGAAGTACATGCATGATATACAGATGGAATGACCTCTTGCCCTTTATTGTCACTAGGGGTTCTTCATAAGAAGGAGGTTGAGTGAATCTACTGGCAGCTCTATCTCTTATAATTCTTGAAATGATCACTACAGGAACTTTGAGCTCTTCAGCGTGTTGCCTTTGCACTCATAAATTATTCTTTGGAGTTTTCCAGTTGGCTATTTCCTCCCAGACATAGTTCCAAAGAAAATTAAAGTAGATGATCTTTAACTTGGACCACCACTATTTCTGGATTCTGTAAAACACACCACTGGATACTTTCAGTACAAATTATGCTCCTTCCCAACAACTTCTAAATTTTGAAATTCATCCTCTCGTATGGCAGGAATTGTATAGCTGTTCCATACCACTTGAATAGAATCCATTACTTTCAGCATTAACATTATAGCAACTTTTCATTTTATCTCTAGTTGACTTTATTCTTTCTCAGGCTAAGTCGTGTATGAGGTCTTTATTCTTTAGATTCTTGGGAGTTCTTTCTACCTTCATTCTATCTTTCAGGACATGCTGGAGTGGTTGGTTTCGCTATGCCATAGTAACTAGATATAGATGTATCGCTAATAACTCCTGGTTCTTGATGGTAATGATACAATAACATTTTCACTGTTGTAATAACTACCATGTAGTGCACAAGGATTTTTTGGTCATACACTATGAAACTAGTTTGAAGCTATCCTAATCTCGAATTCATGTCTCAGCATGAAGCTCATTCCAGATATGCACTATTTTTCAATACATCATAAGGTGTGTAGATACCTTTTTACAGTAGGGGTAACTTCCAGTGGAGGGTAACTTCATCTCAACTTTCAATTTCCCATTTTGCTGGTTGTGACTTTAAGTCTACTTGCTGTTTGGGTCAATATATCTTTTTTCATCTCAGCTGGAGTCAATTTCCCATTTTGCATTACCAAAATTGATTGATCTGTTGTGACTGTATGAATAACCAGTGTCGAATTGATCTGTTGTGACTGTATGAATAACCAGTGTCGATCAATATACTGCAAGGCTTCTCATCAATAAGCCCATTGATGATTTTCCTCGAATAACGAATTTCCTATCTTATTTGGAACAGATGGAATACTTTCAGAGGAACTTAATCCTAAATCCAGTTAATTCCTGTTTTCTCAATAGCTGGTTGGACTTTGTCTTCTTGTCTGAATAACAGCTATTGACGTTTTACAATTTCAGCTACAATGGTGGTGTTTTCTACAATTATAACAGCTCCCTTTTACTGGCATCCTTTGAGAGAGATTGTTACTTTCTATAGAAAACACTGCAGTTTCTGGTAGCACACTCTTACAAGTTACACTAGAAACACTACTGTATTGTCACTTATTTCCTTCATTTAAAATAACTAGTTCTCTATCTAATCCTTTCCGTGCTTTTATGCTATCATAAGGGGAAATTAATATTTCAATACTGCTCAATCTGATGGTCCTGCAATTATGTGATAACATTAGATGGTGTTATTAATGGTTTATCTGTGATTTGAATGGAGTCATGTTCCATCTCCAATTGGAGAGCTTTCTTTAAAAATGCGCGACTACTTCGTTTTATTCTAATTCTCATATTTTCATTCATAATGACATCTATAAATTAACCATGTGCCAACGAATATATCAATTCTCACATAGCATCGAGCTAAGATAATTTAATAAACCTTATATAGTCTTTCAAAAGTTCATCTGAGGTCTCTTATTTACCCTGTAACCTGGTGTAGAATTTTGATATTTGATACTTCTTCCTGGTGTATTACTTCAACCTTGTTAGACAAGACAGTTACCAATTCTTGATAGTTGCTATGAATCTCAGGTGGAAGATAAAATAATGATGTTAAAGCTGGTATTTTAAATTAAATTAGCAGGAAGATGTATTGCTTGTTATTTATTATACAACCTGTTAAATTTGGAAATTATTTTAAACTGAGCATGATACCATCTTTCATGTTTCCTTGTAAGCCATTTAGGTTCTCATATCTTGTGTTTTGTGGTAAATGATGTTTTAACTTGAAATTCTTGACTTGATTTGATCTTTGCATTTATTTTTCCAAGTTTTTATTTTCTCATTACATCTTTTGTACCTCTTCAATTTTGTCATTACAGCTTTTCTGTACTTTATCAAAATCTTTCTAAACTTCTTTAAAGGTGAATTTTCAACAAATTTAATAATTGCCTTAGAAACTGTACTTTGGTTAGGTATAATTCCTGTGTGGTTGCCATATTTTTAAAGACTTTAGTTTTTTAGTAAAAAATGAAACAAAATATGCGGATCCTCGAACTCAAGTTCCTCTTGGTCATTCGGCTGTTTCCGTGACGTTTTACAATTATGACGTAATATTTGCCAAACACGCTGCGTTGCGCGCCGACCATGTTGTTCCTTTCAGTGCTGGTATTTTATGTAAATCTATCTGTGCCTTTTCGGATTACATACTTTGTGAGACTATTTTTTGTCATGATATTGCTACTTTATGTTTGTTTTATGATAACATGTTTTACTACGTTGCTTATGTTTGTAAAAACTGTTCGGCATGGGGCAAAAACTTTTTTTCGTTTCCGTGCAAGGAGAAGAAACCGGCAAGGTGGCGACAGTTGGAGCGGATGGTTAATAGAAAGAACTGGACTCCTTCACATCATGCAAAGCTTTGTCAAGATTACTTTGAACGCTCATGTTTTGTGTCGGATCCCACTGTTTTGGTTTCCGTGGGTTTCAAGCCAAATAGGTTGAGACTGAAAAAAAACCATTGGCAGTAGACAGGATCGTCCCCACCATCTTTCCTCGTGTAGATCTGAGAACTGATCTCAACCTGCAGTGTACAGGTTCCACCCCTCTGAAGCCATCCTTTGCCATCACGAAAAGAACAAACTTAAAGGTATGTGTGCAGTATAAAGCGATAAACAATAACTAGTATAATATAATAATTTAAAAGTACAAGTTTTTGAAGAATGTAACTAGACATACACATTTCACATTCATGAGCGTGTTTTGCATTTGTGGCACCTGAAAGTCAGTGAAACTTTGATTTCCTAGTCTAGACAGTGGACAAATCTATCCCAAATAGAGTATATTCCAAGTTTAAAAGCTGGTAGATCATTCCGTAGATGTTTTTGTATCATTTTTACATATGGAAAAGTTTGAAGAATACCATTTTTCAAATTTAACATTTCAAAATAAATTGTAATAAGACTATGTCTTGAACATGTTGAAGTAATCAAGTACATGTTATGTATTTTTTAAAAAAACATTGTAGACTTGTAAACAATCAAATATAAACTCCATAACATATTTCTATAACTCATCATAATAAAATTAATCTTAACACAGTACTTTGACATTATCATATTAAATGTAAATCTCATAAACCTCATAAAGCATGTTATTTTAATATATAATATTATTTCTTCAGTATCACTCACAGTTTCGCTACTCTCGCTCGTGATACTGTTCTCATCACTAGAACTTGTCAGATCTATATATGCAAAAACGGCTCGTTTGGGTTGAGAAAATATTTTACATAGAAGAGCGAACAACGTTTCGACCTTCTTCGGTCATCGTCAGGTTCACAAGGAAAGGGTAACTGACCGGAAGCTGACCACATGTTTGAAAGGGGTTGTGCAACTGAGCGTCGGAACGTAGAGGGCGGTGTTAGATGTTTGAATATATAATTTTATTTATTTTATTATTAATATAGGTATAAAGGCGTTCCCTTATATTGGTTTATTTTGGGTTTAAGTTGTTGTATAAGTAAGGCTTTTTTTTTAATTTTGCGTTTGTTTATGTTTGTTTCTTTATTTAGTATTTGAGTGTTTTCTATGGTTATGTTGTGTTTATTTGACTTGCAGTGTTCGAAAACGTGTGAAGGTGACTTTTTATGCTCTTTGAATCTGGTTTCCATTTTTCTACTTGTTTCTCCAATATAGAAGTCGTGGCAGTTATCACATTGTATTTTATAAATAATGTTTATAACACTTCGCATGTGAACAGGAAGAAAGCAATCAAATATCATTTCTTAACCTCAAAATTACAAGAACCGACACACAATTCAAAACAGAAATCCACCGAAAAATCACTCATACTGGACTATACATTCTCTGGGACTCAGCACATGAAACAAAACAAAAACTCAACATACTAAGAAACCAAATAAACACAGCCATAAAACTATGCTCACCAGATAAAATTAACGATGAATTAGACAAAATAAAACAATACTTCATCAACATCAATAAGTTTCCTCCACAAACCGTAGAAAACATTATACGCACACACCTAGACAGAAAGCAAAATCAACCAACAAAAGTAAATATATCTCACGAATCAAAAAATCACGAAACCATATACTGCTGTATACCATATATTCCTGACATCGGCAGACAAATAACCAACATTTGGCAAAAAACTAGTAACAAAATATGACATTCCAGTTAATACCAAATTTATTCAAAAATCAGGCACAAAACTGAGGTCTATACTATGTAAAAACTACACTGACAAACACCACACCAACATTCTTCATAAAATACAATGTGATAACTGCCACGACTTCTATATTGGAGAAACAAGTAGAAAAATGGAAACCAGATTCAAAGAGCATAAAAAAGTCACCTTCACACGTTTTCGAACACTGCAAGTCAAATAAACACAACATAACCATAGAAAACACTCAAATACTAAATAAAGAAACAAACATAAACAAACGCAAAATTAAAAAAAGCCTTACTTATACAACAACTTAAACCCAAAATAAACCAATATAAGGGAACGCCTTTATACCTATATTAATAATAAAATAAATAAAATTATATATTCAAACATCTAACACCGCCCTCTACGTTCCGACGCTCAGTTGCACAACCCCTTTCAAACATGTGGTCAGCTTCCGGTCAGTTACCTCTTTCCTTGTGAACTTGACGATGACTGAAGAAGGTCGAAACGTTGTTCGCTCTTCTATGTAAAATATTTTCTCAACCCAAACGAGCTGTTTTTGCATATATATTTCTCTACAAGTGGGTTGTCAGATCTGTGTCAAAAGTAACTGTTCTAGGTTCGTTCAGAGTAGGTTCGAATTAATATGGCGCCACTCGACACTGTTCAGAACACAAAGTCAAAACAGACTCCGTCTCTATTTCTCCGTATGCACTGGCCATGTTTATTTACATTCAACGCGCTGGCGTTGGCGGTTTGTTTGGCAACTATTACTTTTCTTAGTCACAGTACTTTTCTTAGCGGCAAACGTAAAAACTAAAACGTTAGGATTGCCGCTCGGAAAGGGTTTTTTTCTGCATCAAGTTCCATGTTTCATTTATTAGCACATATGTTTTATAAAAAAATGTGAACCTGCAAAATTAATCAGTATGAATAGTTTTTCTAACTGCAATGTTTTCTTTTTTCTGTGAAATTCACCTTCAATTTTGTCACCATAGCCTTTCTATACTCAACTTTATTGTTTATAAAGTTTCTATAAACAATATTATTATTATAATAAGGGAATAATAGTCTTCAATTATTATTATTTATTTATTCATTAAACAGTTATTTTTAAAACACCTTTCTTAAACTTTTGTCTCTTTACTCTCCGTCTTGTAATTTTTTGTATCTTTCCTTTAATGTTCTGTCTTATTCTCATTTATCTTCTTTCAACTGTATTATAATTTCTAAGTAGGTTCGATCTTACATCTTGCCTTTGTTGTCATCATCTTAAACAGTTACAATTTCAAATTTAGTCAACGTTTATTTTGTTTTTACCAAGACAACTTTACTTCTTATACAACTATTGTATCCTTTTCTATCATTGGGTGAATTCGTTTGGACTACTTGATAAAAATAATGCTATATCCATTCTATATAACAATAAGGAATTGTTCCTACTTTTTGTTACTTTTTTAAGTATAAACTTTTAGCACATGGCTGCGTTATTTCTTGACCGATTTGAGATATAGTTTCCGTTTTTAACTCAGGAGGTCAAACCTTTTCATTAATGTATTTGACTACGCCCAATATCTCATAGGTTAGTTTACTCTAATACTGCTAACAATTTCAATTTGAGAATAGGCTGGTAGATATCTGGATGAGTAATAAAATTAAATCAGGTTTATGCGAGCCCCACGCTTGGTATTACTGGTGCACAAAAATATAGCTAATAAAACAAAAAAAAAAAAAAGGGCTCATAGATTATGTTACTGTAATTCTGCCTAAAATAATTTAATGTGCCGTAACTATTGAGAACTCCCTCTTGGTTTATCAGAAGTTTGTTCAGGCAACATTCATTGTGGCACAAGTTCTAGACATAGATTCGATAAACAAAATTGAAAACGAAACTCCATAACCTACTGTACTTACGCCTAACTTACAAATAGAGCATTTAGATAATTACTTGCTAACTGTTCAAGTAACGGAATAGATATGATAAATCTCTTTACTGACTGCAAGCTCTTTTGACACTGAACTTATAAGTTCACTGAATACCCATTAATTTCACCAACTAATTACTCATATAAAATACTAGGTGGAGTACTCGTTATCGAAGGATGAGAAATTCTGCTTCTAAGTTTTCTCTTAAGATAATCAATATTAAAAGTGCAATAAAAATGCATAAATGTATCAACACAGAGAAGAAAAAACATATCGTTTTCAAGAATTATCTTAATATAACCTTCATCATGTCATCCTGTATCACTGTACCATATTAGGCGTTAATTGATCGAGGAATGTGAAAACGTATAAGGAAAAGATACGCACACATATCGACGTCTATTAATGAAGAAGATGGGGGATATTCATCCCCCTTCATGACCTTCCTCATGTCATCCTACATCAGTTTGGTGCTGAATTATCAAGAAATATAAAAACGTGTAAGGATCTGATTGTTGAAAGATGCGAATAAACAGACACAACTTAGCTTTATATATTAGGCGTACCCTACTTTCTATGTATTAGGCAAATTTTCTTGGTTATTATGTCATCATGGTTAGCAGCTACCTTTAGCAACCAACTGAATTATAAAATTGAAAGTATAGATTAAAACACTACCTTATCTGTTAGTGTGAAGTCCTTTGACCAATTCTAATACTCAAATAAATCAATACACTAATCTTCTTCTCTAACAAGTAAATTATAATTTTGGAAATATAGCCTATAATAATGTGTTTAGAAGTTAGCAAAATAAAAATAACTTTGTAAACAATTGCCAGAACATATTATTTACCTACAAATTAAAATCTAAATTTAGTATTAGTCGAACATCATACCTGCTTTCTCACAAGTTGGTGGTGGATGGTTCCATTTTCCATTCACACAATTTGAAACGTTCTGCCCAATCAACACATACCCCGTGCTGCATGTAAAAATAGCCGATAAACCACCACGGAAACGAAACCAAACTCTGCCGTTAGATGGAGATGCTGGGCGTACGCATTCCTCTTCGTTTGACAAAGTAAACGCTAGAAATAGAGTATATGATAAGTTTTGTTGTTTGAGATTCAACATCCTTAAAGCCTTGATGATGATGGTGATTAATCAATAGATGATACTGCAATTACTAGAACATTTCATAGGATAAAACTCAAAATAAAAAGTACGAGAAAAGTTATTTTTACAAAACCGAGCCATTATAAGTCGCTGCGAAACCTATAATTTTATTATTAATAACTCCCATTCTGGTGTTTACGTTCTTTTTTAAAACTATTTTGGGGCATAGTTTAATTGTAATATTATGTAAGATTTCATTTTTTCTGTTATTTAATTATCTTATTTTAATAAAACGTTTCACTGCTTCTCTTGATCCAACATCATAAAGGGAAAGAATGTCATAGCAATTACTCTCAGTCTTAATTTCTCATGCAGCTAAAACCCTGAACCTATTTTGGACTTATTATTATTTTTATCTAATATCAAAAACACTTTAATTTATTTTAATAGTCCGTGTTGTTTATCTTGCGACTTTATATTTGACTAATATAGTCGACTATATTCCAACCCCATCCAAAACGACAACCTCTATAACTCAAAAATCCTCCTCCCCTTGCAATACAAAAATCTAGTACCTTTTGTTTTTTCTCGCTCTCTTTTTCTTTCTTTAGAAATTAAGAACTTGTTACCATCTGTTAGCCCAGCGGTGTGTTTGTGGACTCGCATCGCTAGAAACCGGGTTCCGTAGTGAGCAGAGCAGAGATAGCCCATTGTGTAGCGTTTTCTTGATGACGAGAAACCCACTTGAAATCAAAATGTATCTCAGAACGACTGGTATGGGTATTAACACCTATACCAGTCGTTCTGAGATACATTGTGTAGAGTTTTGCTTAATTTTAATCAATCAGTCAATCTTTCCAGATCTATACATTATAGAACAGGGCATCTAATAGCTAAAAAAAAGATGCATAATAAGAAAAAAGCTTCTCTCATTCATCTGTCAAATTAAAGATAATCTAGAAATAATTGTTTTGTTATAAGTCAGGTATGATGTATTACACTTGGTGCTCATCAGTATAATTGTTATTAAAGTTAGGAAAATAAAGATTGTTTGTTTTTGTTTGTTTTTTTGGAATTTCGCACAAAGCTACTCGAGGGCTATCTGTGCTAGCCGTCCCTAATTTAGCAGTGTAAGACTAGAGGGAAGGCAGCTAGTCATCACCACCCACCGCCAACTCTTGGGCTACTCTTTTACCAACGAAAAGTGGGATTGACCGTCACATTATAACGCCCCCACGGCTGGGAGGGCAAGCATGTTTGGCGCGACTCGGGCGCGAACCCGCGACCCTCAGATTACGAAGCACACGCCTTAACGCGCTAGGCCATGCCACGCCCTAAAAATAAAGATACTCGTGCAATTTCTATTACCTTTCATTCACCGTATCTTTCTGTCATTTTTCCACAAAAATCTAAGTCCCAGAATTAGTTATTTTGAATAAAACTAAGGGCCCTTGAAAAGTAAACTTTAGTTTTTGGCAATCATGAACTAAATTCTGTTTATTCTAAAATTTCAAGTCAATGACGTTGATAAGGCTCTGAAATATAAACACATATACAAAATAAATGCATAACATAAAGAACAGGAAATTTGCTAGAAACCGGCTTTTGATGCCCATAGTAGGTAGATAACAAATAGTTAGCTTTATGCTTAATAACAAACAAGCAAACAAAAATGCAGAACATAGCTGCATCTAGGACAAGTTTAAATTGACTACGTCTACGAGGTTTCTCCTTCTATTTTATTTTAATCAATTTAATGTGAAACAATTTTTCATCATAAGGGATATTTTGTTAAATGAAGCCTAATAGGTTGACATTGTAAAACAATATAGTTAGAAATACCGAAAATATTGATGCATTTTATCTTATTGTTGGATATATCGCACTAACAAACAACAGGAAACAATCGAAAAATGTCACTTTTCTCGTTTTTGAGGTATTCTTTCCAAATTAATCTAGGAATTAAATAATCAAAATACCTCCCAGTTGAAAGAAGCTACGTTTGTTTTATCATCACACTTACCAGTAATCAATCATGCTTAAAAAGCATATTAGAACAAATTTCCCTTGTGGGAAATCGACTTACCCTGAAAAAGCAATTGAGGGTTTTCTAAACAACTTGCTCCTTGTCATCCATATTACAACAACAACAAATAAAAATAATAATCTGCTGTTGTTTATTTTTAAACGTAATGTTTGCCAAAATAATTGCTTTTTAACAGTTGAACGAAAACGATGTAAACTGTAACAATTCAGGATTACAAGTTCACAAAGGAAGAAAAACTATATCTCCCTAGTAATATGAATGTAATAAAGACATATACTTAATGACAAATAAAATTAATGATGTAGTTAACCAGTTTCAAATAGAAGTAGTTTCAATGAGATTCAAATAAAGACATTTCATGAAGTTCTTTATAAAGTACCAGAAGCCAGTCCATTAAGAGCACAAGTACCAAATTAATATGTTCAATTCAGGTTATATAAAAGGCAAATATTTTGAATATGGTAGAGACCCAGTGATAATTAATTAATAGTCAGCTACTATTTCACCTTTAAAATCAAATTAGAATTTGGAAGAAAAATATTATGTAACACTTAGAAACCTTATAAAGTTCGTCCTAGAAGTTTGTGTAAAGTCATAAATAAATACTACAGTTAAAAAAAACAACATTTTGATGGTTATACAATAAAAATAATTTTATTTGGAACTCATCTGAAGTCTCAGAAACACTCTAAATGTTTCAATGATTTTCAACATGGCATTTTCTGGATTGCAGCTCATAAGAATATTCAATAGTATACTAAACTGTTTATACTTTCTCTGTAACTCTGTGACATCTTTACCTGTATGTTCTTACAGCCCACTACGCCAGCATGGCCTAGCGCGTAAGGCGTGCGACTCGTAATCTGAGGGTTGCGGGTTCGTGCCCGCGTCGCACCAAACATGCTCGCCCTCCCAGCTGTGGGGGCGTTATAATGTTACGGTCAATCCCACTATTCGATGGTAAAAGAGTAACCCAAGAGTTGGCGGTGGGTGGTGATGACTAGCTGCCTTCCCTCTAGTCTTACACTGCTAAATTAGGGACGGCTAGCACAGATAGCCCTCGAGTAGCTTTGTGCGAAATTCCAAAACAAACAAACAAAACACTACGCCAGTTACAGAATTTTTAATGGTTAATTTTCATCCTTGTTTAATACATTATTATTTTTGTTAAAGTTAAATATCTCAGATGAATCACAAACATTTCTGGTATTGACATTTTTGAATGAACTTACAGTACATTTTTTTTTCATTGGATCATGTATTCTGTTAAACGATTAATTTGATTAACCCTTTCGTAGCAACTAGGATGTATATTTTCCAATGAACTGAAAAATATACTTTTCAGTCGCAAAAAAAGGGTTTGTTTGTTTTAAAGCATAAAACTACAAAATGAGCTATTTATGCGAAGTATCGGAAACTGAATTTTGAGGTTACAAGTTCAGAAATATCATGTTGAACCACCAGATGTTTATGTATAAGAAAAGCTTTATTGCTTTTTAAAATGTGGAAAACTTTACAATAATGGACCAGATACACAGGGTTAATTTAACTATTATTTGTTTAGTTTTCTCAAATGCTTTAACCAAATTATTGTTATCACAAGTCTGTTTCATAATTTTCTTAGCTACTCTATCAATAATACCTGGCTAAAAAAAAAAAAAACTTTGTAAACTACTGCAAATTTCAACAATAGTATTTCATGACCTAAATTTTATTTAGAATGTATTTTTATAATTCCATACATATCGTAGAAATAGAAAGCTGATGTGCATTAAACGATTGTTGATTTGATGACATGATCACAAAGAAAAATTTATGATCAATTGCAGGCTATAAGTTTCACTTTTTAAAACGAAAACATCTAGAGAGGGAAACTTACACTTTTTTTCTACCATCTGAGGTAGTAGTTTCGAAACTCTTTAGATATTTAGTAAACTTTATTAAAGCTTCTTTGTCATGTCGCCACACCACAAATGAGTTACACATCTAAAGTCGTTGCTTGTGGATTTTGCCGACAACCTCGACCCGTTGCAGCAAATGCAACTCAGTGATTTGTTCAGTAAACATGTTGGTTATTTGTGGGACTATATGATTGATTGAGCTCAACAAAGGTGATTCAAATCCATATAAGCACAAGCAAGCCACACCCAAAAACGTAACCGATGCGTTAAATTCCTTGGAACACAGAAATACAGCGGGTGTAGCAAGTAGGAGTCATAGAATTTTTGAAAAGTCTTTGGTTGTTTCTTTAATAATATTCAAGAAGAAGCAAAGAATGTCTGGACACGAGGCACTAGTGGGTTTATTAGCCTAGATCTAGTATTTGGATACTGGCAAGCCAAATCGAGATGGACAACCATACTATTTATTTTTGTCACGTAATACACCAGCTATTTTTGAGTAGCTGGTAGAGCTTACAGTAAAAGAACTGAAATGCAAGAGATGTATTATCTATGTCAATGAAGTTTTAATATTTTACTCTACCTTTGAGTTCGTGGCTAAAATCCTAAAGACAATATTCCCCAACATTCACAAATCAGGCTTGAAATTGAAACCAAGAAAGTATTCTCTCATGCAAACAGAGTGAAGTTTCTGTGTCACACTGTAAAGATAGAAGTAGTTTCGACGAACTCAGCTAAGATAGCTAGTGAGAGATTGATCTTCACTCCTAATGAGATTTGCAGCCAGTTTCTTGAAGAGAGCACTGTTAATTATCACGAGCAATGTCACTGAAGTTAAAGAATGGAGTTGAATATGCAATTATATATACTCACAGCTTAGAAAATATAGGTACTGTAGGATGAAGAAGGAGCTGCTTGCAGTGATTCTCTTGATGAAAATTCTATCACCACTACGTATAAGGGAGAAAGTTTACCAGTTGGGTAGACCACACTTCACTGAAAGTATTGTAAATTAAAAACTCAGAAAGAATTATAGCACATCAGATAATGATACTGTACGAATATGACTTCATCCTAATTCATTGTACAGGGCTTTAACACACAAACATGTTATTTAATTTATGTAATGCATATTGGTGTAAAGAAGACATTTTAACCCTAGTACACACACTCAAAAAAATTACGTTGCCCACACTGGGGGTCATTTTTGACCCCCACCAAAAATATTTAAAAATTTATTTTCATATAAGCAAAGTATAAATTTGGACAAAATATTTATTCTATACAATTTATGCATACCCTCTGGGTAACTTTATGGTAATTGCAAGCCATTTTACTACATTTGATACACTTTGAAGAAGTTTTTTTCCTTGAATCACGTGCGCATATTTGACACCATTTCCTAACGTTCTCTTCAGCAACTTTTTGTCTTTTTGGAGGGATCACTTCATTTGTATCTTCTTCAGGCAGTAATTCATCAGTAAGTAACTTCAGAAATTCACGTCTTGCTCTTTTTTGGTACTTTGATGCGAATTCTGGATGGCGCTGGCGATAGAAAAGGTAAGCATTGTATGCGGCAGCATCAAGAATGTTATAAAATAGTGCCATTGACCACCTTCTGGTCTTTCTTTTTGTGGAAAAGAATCTAACTATTTGGTCTAGTGTATCGACTCCTCCTTTGGTGGAGTTATAGTATGATATTATTTCAGGTTTTCCTGATTCATCATCGATTGAGGGCTCTCTATGCAACGTAGATAAGAATATTCTAGAATGCTCGAGAACATTTATAGTGTTCTAGAATGTTCTAGAACACAAAATTTCATATCAATATATTATTTGATTGTTTACCAGAAATGTAATTGAGTTTTTTAAACGGGGGTCAAAAATGACCCCCAATGTGGAAAACGTGAATTTCGACATTATACAACCCCATTTGCATAAAATACATGTTAAACGTATTAGTATAGTATGTTATTAGTATAGATTAAATTAGGTACATTTTTAGGCCCGAAAGTCACACCTTTGATATTTCTATAACAACTTAAACACAAGTGGGCCCATTTTTGACCCCCACCGTGTGTATGAGGGTTAATACTAGAAATAAACGATCTTACGACATCAGTTTGACGTTGTTGTTTTTTTTTTTAATTGAACACTAAACGTTTCTCTTTACAGCTTTTTCAGGAGCATTCCATTAAAACACAAGCCATAACTAACAGTACAAACCTTTGACGTTATAAGGTCATTTATTTCTATTTCTGCAGAAAAATGGTTGGACTATCTCGCAGCATGGTGACACCTTGTTCGTTCATAAACACTGCACCGGAGTTAAAACCCTGGTCGTTTCAGCCATAGTGAATGCAAACCATAAATTAAAAGACTCCACTAGCAGATGAATTTCGATATTAATTCTTCATGATATAGCGTATATAGTGTAGATGCTTATCGCTGTCCAGCAAGAATAAGTTCCACTAGCATAGGAACATAGAATAAATGATAATGTACAAGCAAGAAGGTGTACTGTGTCATTGTTGTCGATCATCGAGACGTAATTCTCCAAACGTGCTATAGCTAGTGGTTCATGTGGCTCTGTGACAAGAAATACTCTAAACTTAAAAGTTTGAGCGAGAGTCGAGATATTTAATACTTATATATACAACCAAGAAAAATAAAGCAGGTGGAAAAGGGTAAACTTACAGAGAACTGTTGGTTCTCCTCTGCAGTAAACAGCTCTGAAGTGGTATAAGCTTGTTTATTGGTTTTTATGCTAACAGACTGTCATGGACGTGTTAGGTGGAAATTGTATTCACATGGATTTAGAAGTTAAGTTTAACAGCTGACTGTTTTCTGAGTTCTATGAAGTGTTAAATATTGTGAGGAGTCACACGTCAATTTATGATCCCAAGTCTGATGGTCAGTGGAATAAGTAATACAGAATACCAAACAGATACTTGTAAAGTTTGTTCATCCTTACAGAACTAACTGAAATGAACACTTTCTATAAGTGATTATTACAGACATTTATTGCAACAGAATGGAAATTTCCAGGCTCTTTGTCAAATCTGTTCATTCTCAGGTCGGAAGTATTACTCCCTGTAGACATGACATATGATCCTCCATAACAGGAAAAGTTCTTCATTGCAAAGTAGCCAAGGATAGCGGTAATAAATTCACGCTTATTTGCCCAATAACAATTCATAGAACAGTGAAATTAATAACGAATATTGCAATGAAGTAAATGTTTGTGATATTGAGACTTGCTAGTGGTATCAAAGCAACTCGGATCCAGTTGGAATAGTTCATGTTTGATATTTTGACAAGAGCGTCTTCTTGCATACGAGTAACAGTAAAAACAATGTGTGTAAAAGCATGTGGAACACGTCGATAAGCTGAATACGTAGTTATGTATAAGCCTTTCTTACACTGGCTTGACCAGGAGTCCGAGAACACTGACGAGTCAAAGGAGAATGAGGACACTGTCTGGAGTAATTCCAACTTACATGACAAGGAATAAGATGTTGTAGAAACGTTTTTTGGTAACCTTTGATGAACCAGATGAGTTATTACTCATGAAAGCAACTACCAGCTCTGACTGGCAGACAAGATGCCAACACAGGAATTTCAGTCAATATGGATTGGATTGATTACTTAAAAAAAATAAAACAATTATTAGGTTGAGCATCTGATGATTGAAAGGAAGTAGTACCGCTGCTTTCCAAGCTATCAAGTGATACACACTATAATGTGTGTACTACATTATGTGATTACTATATGATTAAAAGCTAGTATGATCGTATAGTTGAAAGATTGCTGGCTGAAAGGGTGTCACAACCCCTTGTTTTCTAAGCCAATATGTGACGACTCATGTGAAAGCTAAGTATGAGTATGAATTTTAATTCTGGTAAATAGGCTTTTAGTTAAAACACATTTATTAGTTTCAGTTTTATTATTGATTACTTATTTCGTGAAGCTTGAAATATAAATTAACTTAATTTGATGGTCTCTTGATGATAATATCGTCATTAACAAATGTATCTTTCAAAGGTAACTCAAATGTTACCAAAATTGTTCATGTGGTAGTCAGAGTTGAACGATATAAGATACAAGAATGGTTACTAAAACAAAATGGTGGCATGTGCATATGGCAAATTGCGTATGTAAACAAATATGTCGTCCCATGTATGCATTAATAACTTTACACAAAGTCTTTCATAAGCGTTTTACAGCAAAATAGTTCATAAGAACCAACTATACAAAGAATATAGTAACAGAGAAGAAAACAATAAGGACAGGGAGAAAAAGGGTTTGACCTAGACATTAGCAACTGATGTATATGAAGTTATCTTTAATAACTGATTTGGAGAGCGTTATTCAGAAATCGATTCTACCCGTTCATTTTATTGATACTAGTAAGTTAATGCTTCAGTTTTAACATGGAAATATTTAGCAAGCAGTGAGTTTTGCATGTAAGAGATAAAATTAATAAAGAGGCTTACACTATGGTTAGAGAGAAAAACAGATTTGACTAATAATTCATCCAGTTTTATCTAGTATGTTTTGTCCATCTTTAACTAGTCTGTATTTATATTCTCTAGGTTTGCTTGTTGACTGGAAATTTTCATTGTCTTGATGAATCATTAACTCTTCAAGTTCTTCTAAGTATGAAGCTGTCAGATAACTTTGTTGGATGCTCAGAACCTTTTTCTTAGCAGAGGAGACAGCAAAACCACCAAAGCTGAAATTCCTAAATTTATTATATTACACACTACCTAACCCTATAGATGAAGATGCATTTGTGACTAACATATCTAATATGATAGAGCACTTGGCATCTGTAACTGTGTTAGTCCAGCTGTCTCCACAGGGTGTACTCTCACTTTCAATCTTGGAGGATACTACCAGTGTTAACCAAAACAACATCCTTGAATCTGAAGGCCAAAATAAGCACCACAAACCACAACCAAAAGAATAAGATGAAGCCTCAGGAGTTGAGGACCAAATGACCTATGAAAGTGCCACCACCACAAGAAGACAGTTTCAGGTTTATTTGCAAATTCGTTAGAACCATTATATTCCAAAATCAAGTAAGACTTTTGAGGTAGTAGTTCAAGACTTTCTTGAACACTGTTGAAGTTCTAAATGGGTTATCCTGGGGTAAGTTTCATGATAACTTCAGGATAGAAGACTGTAATATAAGCTATTCATCCAAAACAACTAGCTCTATCTATCAATAATGGAGCTATAAGTCAAGGGCAAGGCTATCAATCACTAGTAACACAACCGCATATCCCATGTAATCAATGTGGCTGAAACCCAATAGAAAAGAAACTCCATCAGAAATCTCAAAGGACAGCGATGGTAGAACTTTCAATCCAACTACAAAAGATGGTAATATGCTGCCTAAGTATTAGGCAGATTCAAGTGCTGAAAAGGCATTGTTAAGAATTGGTTACCAATTGAATAAAAATGTGGGCTATATACACCAGGAAGAAATATTGGCTGAAACAGAGGATAATCTCTCTGAAATAATATAAAAAGAAGGAATGTCATTTGCGAGACAGACTTGCCAACAGCAAGAGAACTCTCAGTAAAGTGCAGGACAGTCTAGAGATGTCAATAGCAGCTAGCCACAAGTGACCCTCAGAGTTTGCTAGCAGAGTTGAAATGAATGAATGTGAATACTTGACAATTATTTTGAGTGAGTATAGGTTTTGTATTATATTTTTGTAGTAATTTGAGAGGTGTACTTTGAGCTTAACTTAAAATACTTTCTGTTTTTTCTGTTTTGTTTTTCCATACATGAGCGTATGTAGAAATTAGGTTTAAAAATGTTTGTTGTATGATTCATAAGCCTGTGAGTACCTTTTCATTAAACACATGATTTCCGAAAATCAGTATACCAAATATAAAGTCGAATAACACTATATGTATTTGAGATAATAAGATGGAATATAAAGATAAGCAGTAACCTTGTAATATATATTTAATTTAAATAATTAATGGACTTCTACATATCTTCCATCATTTGTGTACATTAATTAACCTAATCCTACATTCAAATTCTGAGACAAAATTGTCCAGCACAGCAGTAGGGATGAATTAGATAGCATCACGAATTATATATTTCAGTTCCTTAAAGGCTTTTGGTTTGTTATGACAGACTTTCGTTTCCAGAAAGCCACATATAGAAAAATCTAAAGGGATTAAATTGGACCAATGAGAACGCCATTTGATATATTCTTTCCTACCAGTTCAATGTCCTGGAAAAGTTTGATTTAAAAGCACTTTAACAATTTGAACAAACTGCGATGATACTCCATTCTGTTTGAAGATAGCTCTTCGTAACAAGCCAGAAGTCTCTCGGAATTGTGGAATGAAGAATGTAAATTTGCAGTAATGGTTATTTCATTAAAGAAACAAGAAAAGCAAAACAAAAATGAATAAAGCAAAACTTACAACCGTACAACTTGTATTTATATTTAAATTTTGTTGATATCTCAAATAGCAATAAAATTATTCATTCAACTTTATTTTTCGTATATTCATTTTAAAACACTATATATATCAGACTGTTTCATATGAAATGTTGGATTTTCATGTGCAGATTTGTGTCTATGAAGGAAGCATTATCGTAAATTTGTGTGACCAATACAGTATACTGTCGAGCTCATTTCCAGCTCATTTTATTTCAGAAACTAAATCATATTTGCATTGATTTTTCTCACTATGGATAAAATTAATATTCGTGTAATTTCTTGCGCGAGTTCAAGCTTGGTCATAATGCGACAACAACAGCTCGTAATATAAATCATGCATTTGATGATGGCAGAACTAAAGAGAGCACAGCGTTGGCTCAGGAGATCTCGCTCTGGTAACAGAAGTCTTGAAAATGAGCCTCGGGACCGCCCTCAGACAGCCATTACTGAGATATAATTGAAGGTTTTATTTGAATCAGGTACCCGCCAAACCGTGAGATAGCTTTATGAAAAAGAAATATTGTTCATTATTTAACAATAATTGGTAAAGTGAGAAAGCTCGATAAATGGGTACCTCAAGAATTGACTGAAAACCATCAAACAAGACGAGTTGAAATATGTTCTTCACTCCTTGCTCGCAACAAAAACGACTAATTTCTCCATAGAATTGTCACCTGTAATGAACAATGGATTATTTACGATTATCGATGATTATTATGAGAGTGGCTTGACTAGAAAGAAATCCAAAATATGTGCCAAAACCAGCTTTTCACCTTAAGAAGCTTGTGACCAGTGTTTGGTGGTCGCCAGCTGGTGTGATCCATTATTAATTCTTAAACCCAGGGGAAACAGTCACAGCAGAGAAATATTGCTGTGAACTTGAAATTATACATTAAAAAAGTTGTCACAAAAATATCCAGTAATAGTCAATTGCAGTGGACTACTTCATGACAATGTTCGACCTCATGTCTCACACGTTACTGTTGAAAAATTGGACGAAGTTCAGTATGAAACGTTACCTCATATATCATATTCACCAGATCTTTCCTTTACAGATTACCACTTATTTAAACGTTTGAGAGTTTTTTTTTAAGAAAAAACGTTTGCTATCCAAAGGTGAATTGAAAACGCCTTTGAAGACTTCATTGCATCAAAGGACGTCCAATTCTTTAAAGATGGTATTTATAAACTTACAACTCGTTGGCTGAAGTGTACTGGGTCTAAAGGAGCTTATATTGATTAAATACATTAAACGACATAAATATGCACTTGTGCCAGTTTTCTTTAAATATCCGACATTTCATATGTTGTTATTTGATATATGTATCTTACTTGCGTAATGTCGATTCCCACACTCTTATCTTTTCTATATTAGTGAAAGTGCCTGGCTTAGCTCCGGTTATTACATTTATTCACTGAAAAACTAAAACAGTATAAAAAACAAGACAACAGTGAAAATTAGCATGGGTATTTGATAGCGAGGAGATAAAACACAAGCTAATACACTCAAACTATTGTCAATAACGAAGTAAAACGAACCATGGCAATGGAAATATTTTAACCTACTTATATTATATATATCATTTAAGAAAGTTTTAAGGGGTAGCAATAAAGGACTGAATGCTTAAATAACTTCGGGGAATACGCTTAACCACAAAAAATTATTAGCGCTAGCGTTTTGGCTATTTTAATTAATATTGAAGAGTTATATTTTAGTAATTATTCAGTTTAAAAACTTTAATAGTGTATTCGTATATCTGAAGATCCTTCAGAATACAAGATTTAAACACTGTGATGCATCGTCAATATCTGTCTGTTGTTATGGAAAAGCATGTATTGGCTTTTAGTCAGCAAAGCCTAAACTTTATTATAAGTTCATCGTGAAACACAATAAGTCTGTTCCAGTGATAGTTACATTCATATCAGGAACACTCTTCCTTGTCTCGGGTAGTATTTCTACATTTATTATTACTGATTTTTCAATGGATGTTTCTAAACGTTTTTATTCTGAGTTGCTTCTCTCCCTCCAATCATCACTCTTTTATGCCGAATAAGTTCTATCATTTACAACTACCATCTCTGCATAGCCAGGTGTCAGGCATTCATGTATTTCTTAAGTCATTTTCCAAATGGTTACTGACTTGTTGTGTAGTCTTATTTTTTCCTAATTTATAATATGAATTTTAGTTTTATACAGCTCTTTTTTTTATTTTGGCAATATTTTAATGCTGCTGATTTTCAGTAAATAATATGCACTTGTAATGAAATTATTTGGAAATTAACTAACCTTCAGCCTACTTTGTTTACTTCAGGTGGTTAGAGCGCTCGACACGCAATCTGAGGGTCGCAGGCTTAAATCCCTATTACACCAAGTATCCTCGTCCTTTCAGCCATAGGAGCATTATAACGTGAAGATCAATCCCACTACTCGTTTGTAAAAGAGTAGCTCAAGAGTTGGTGATGGGTGGCGATAACTAGTTGCCTTCTTTCTATTCTTACACTGTTAAATTAGGAACGGATAGCTGAGATAGCCCTCGTGTAGCTTTGCACAAAATTAAAAACAAACAAATAAACAATAAGATAACCAGTGCCACTTTTGACTTAACACTATTATTCAAAAGATTGGATCATCTCCTTCAGTTAAAATATAATGATCTTAACTATAGATGCTTTTCTTATATAATTAATGATTTGCATTTCGTATCTATTTTACACAGAATATCTATTAATATCAATGTGCATATGTCCTGAACAACATTAATCATCCAGCTAAGTAAATTTTTAAAATTCCTATGCAGCTTACACATTTTGGACTTAATATCTATTTTGATTTTAGGCCTTTATAGGAATTAGGATGGCCAGGTCAGCTTGAGATAGTCTGTTAAAGTTTTTTTTCATCAGTGTTTGTTCATTATCAAGAATCTACCATTTTTAAAAACGCTTCTGTTTGTTAATGCATATGATTGCTTACTTCTTAATGAGACATATTATAGACCATATTAGGATGCAATATTATTTGGTTAAATTTTACATCACAATAACATTAGAATGGACTTTAGAAAAGACGGAGTTAAAGTGGGTGGCAGAACTATTCTTCAGTTCAAATACATATACTTCAATTGGAGCACAATCCTGGACAGCTTATATACTGTTTATTTTCATCTTGTGTCATCACACTTACTACTATCAATGTTCGAACTGAAGATTTTTCTGCCTCTCATTTCTTCCTCTACATGGATCATAATATTTGAAGCTATAAATTATCACTATAATCTTTTTCTGATTTACATCAATTTCGTTATACATTGACAGTAGTACTGGATTTACTTTTCTCTTCCATCCCATACTTATTCTGAGCATCGTACAACTCGTGATGATAATATGAACTGGCACATTTGATTTTAGTAATAACATTTTTACTGTGGTTGGTAGTAACATTCCTCTAGTTCTAGGTCAGTTAGCCACTAGAAACACATAAGCTATAATAGAGATTCAAAAGACGTCTTTGAACTACCGTGATACAGACTGCTCTTCTTACTAAGTCCATATGAAGAAGTCTTGCAGAAAAAGGTTGTAGGTTTCTTCTCTTATTAGCTTATTAATTCTTTGGCTCAAAATTTAGACACTGTTATCACTTTAGCTACCTTCCAGCAAATTATAACCAATTATTAGAATTTACGTAAATCCACATTGTCCTGTCAGTAGTGTTATTGTTTCATCTCTACTTCTGTATTTCGTGAATATTGCCGTTTTAGAAATCCAGTTATTGTCTCACATCGCAGAAATACGTAGTGCAGAGCTGTATTTATTTGCCGACAATTAAAAGACAAAACATGCATGATACTGCATAATTTCAGACTACAATTACCAATACATACATATGTCATCGTCTTAGAATGTTTTCTCTGCTTCTGGTAATATTTTTTACAGCTCTCCTTTTGTACACTAGATTTTACTTAAAATCTTGTAAGTTATCAATAATCTTACTTTTATTGAAACCCCATAAGGTTCCTTCAAGTATAAGCTCTTACCATACTATCATTCTCACAAGTGAATTTATTAAAATCTTTGAACAAACCATAACCTATTGTCATCTAAATACACAGATTAGATTCTTCCATCTAGTTTCTATCACGATCAACTTCTTTGCCTCTCAGACATAAATATTAACCATTGTAATATAAGTAAATCATCTTTGGTAAGTAAAGGATATTTGGTTCGGTCTAGCAACATCATTTGATCTCAACCTGCGTTATATGTGTTTATAACACTTGCTTATGTTTGAATCATAAATTCATTCCTTCTGAAACGTCATACAGTCGCCTCCATCAAATGCATGTAGTCGCTACTCTTTGCTCACCATGCAGTTGTTCCACAAGGTCCAGTTCTCTCTTCCATATTATGTATGCTTCAGATATGTTTACAGATCTTCACTGTCTTCAGACTTTTCAATATGCTGCTGATACTGCTGCAGTGGCTATCTGCTTGACCTTAAACAAGTTTTACAAACAACACTCAATCACTTGATTTTACGGTGCAAGCACTTGTAACTTAACACTCTATATACAAAAACTAAAGATATTCTGTTTGGTTCGAGCGAAAGGATATTCCGATCTCGCCAAAATACTGATCTCTTTTAATGTTTAAATGTTCCATTTCCCATACATATGTCAGTTTCATCTTTGACAAGTATCTGATGTAAAAGGCTTAACTTGTAATAGTCAACTTCAAGGTTACGTATCACTTAACCTTTTGTGGCGTCTGACAGAATCTGTTTGTGATTTGAATCTACCTCTTATTCTTTATCCTTTTATGGTTTTCATTCTTCCTGGCACTACGTATGGTTGTACCTCATGGATATTTACTCATTCTTTTTTTCGAAAGATGTGTATAAAGCTAGAACGACATGTCATCTATCTAATTTTAAAAACCAAGCTACTCAGTTCCAAAACCGTGGGATGTATAATCATATTTCTCAAAAATCTTTATGAATTGTACTAAATATATCACACGTGCTTCCATTCTTAGAGTATCATCCTTGCTAACTCGCTAGTTTAGGTAATTCTTTTATATAAAAATGGTTTCCTCCAACTGAAATATTTTTCGTTTGAAATGTCTCTTCTGGAAAGTGAACCTCAAGCTTTAACTGAACTTCTCCTGTAACCCTTTCATTTAAAAAAAGGCCATCCTTTTATTTTTTATCTAGACAATGTTGAGCACTTTGATCAACAGTTATATATACTTGAATGGCGACGTCATAACTGACTGACAATTACAGATAAATTTACGAGGCAATCCATATGCATAACCAACAAATATAAGAAATGCCTGTATTAGGACTGACTAGTGAAGGGTTAGTCCTAGGCGCTACAAGATAAGTATAGTTTCATATATGGCCTGCTGGTAACTGTTGTTTAAACAGAAAGAAACAAGGAAGGAATTGCATAAATAGTAATTATAAATATCTTATTTAATTCAATAACAATAGAAATAAACAATTCTAGAAAACCTAATTGCTGTAGTAACTATGTACATATTATGTTTGTAAATATCAGCTTAATCGCCTATCACGTTATCCTCAATGTTTGTTTTTATCTAGCCCGTCTTAGCTCTTTCACTAGGAACAGGATAGCACTGATCTCATTCACGAGATTTGAGTCTTTGCAACGCAAACATTTTGAATCTGTACTCACCACATAAATAATTTTTACAGATCCCCTAATCAAGTTCATTAGTTTGAATTACTCTAATTTATTTCTAACGAATCTTTCGCACATTTGTCTTTCTTCTTACTATAAAACGATCTTTTAACTTACGTTTCCTACGATGTTCACTTAGCATAAATTTTCATCCACTGTAAATAGGTCGATCACCTTATGGTGAAAGTTTCTGCTTCTTTATGGTGAACTGCTATTTGTTTTTAAATAATTAAAACACATCACAACGATTAATGCTTCGACCAATAACTTCTTACAACAATTTGTGCTTAATTACGAAGAAACAAAACTTTTCCACTCATGATAGCAACGCAAAGATATTCTTGGCTCAGACAAACCATTTAAATAATGATGGTTAGGGTTTCATTTTAAATCAATGAAGTGTTATGGTCTTTAACTTTTAGAAAAACAACAGTAAAAAACTATAAACAACTTTCATATCTCACTATCATTTTCATTATCAGTGATTTGAATATAGTGAAACATCCTAATTTACTGACTTATGTTTTCTCATTATATGATTGAGTAACATGGTATAGTTTCAATGTTATCTAAAAACTCACTTTTCATATGTTCTGAAAGAAACAGCATCAGCTTATTTTGAATAGTAAAATAGCATTCCATCTGCCTTATCAGTAAATGGATGTGTTATCGGATTGAACCTCCATTCGGCAGAAAAAGTGTCGTTCTTCATTTCAGTTTCACAAATCTCCTCTGAAAGTATGAGTTATTTTTACCAACTATTAAAGAACTTGATTCCATAAGTTTACATGGTTTCTTATCTTGTGCCTCAAGTTTTCGTCCGCTATTCTATGCTGCTTCCACTTGTTAAATAGGTAAAAACTATACACTCGGTTATTATGCACACTGGAACACTCAAATTCGTATTTCTCCGTTTTGCGACCTTTCAGTCATATAACCTTGTACCCTGAAGGGTGGTATGCAGATTTATTTCTATTGGAAAAGTTTGTTTACTTGTTTGTTTTATAAGAGAAACTATTAAAGGTTTTTAAAAATATTTCTTGCCGGTTCGACACTTCTACTACACCCTCTTGCTTTTGTGTTTCGTACTGTATTGTATTTAGTTTTAATGTGTAATAAAGGGTTTGCTTTCAGCTATGCATTTGTGTACCATCTCTTTCTATGCACCGAACTCATTTAGAGTTTGGAGATAAATACGAAACATATCAATTCTTATTTGTTACTTTTTAAAGTATTTTCAATAATTAATTATGTTCTTTAGATATTATTGGTTTCTTTTAAACATATTCTTTGTTTCTTTGTGAAATAAATATGAACTTACTCTATGTTATTCTTACAAATAACCATAATTTGCGGCAAATACTCATTTCTCCTGTATTAATTTATCGTCAGAGTTGTAGCAAAGAACATAAAACATTCGCTACCGCTCCAAAAATTTACATTTAATTTTCAAAATAACAAACCAAGGAATACATAAAGGGTTCAGTGGCGATTACTTTATAAGATAAACATGTTAGTTTAGATGCAAAACAAAAAAAAAGTCCTAAATCTGGTGAAGTCGATTGAAGATTTATGCTTAATGCTCTATGAACTAACACTGGTATTATTGTAAATGTTCGGCTTAACCAGGTGGTTAGGGTGCTTGACTCGAAACCTGAGAGCCACGGGTTCGCATCTCTATCTCACCTAACATGCTCACCTCTTGAGCCGTAGGAGCATTATAATGTTACAGTCAATCCCATCATTCATTGGAAAAAAAGAGTAGCCCAAGAGTTTTGGTTTTGGGTGGTGATGACTAGCTGCCTTTCCTCTAGTCTTTCACTGTTAAATTAAGGATGACTAACGCAGAAAAAAAAAGCCTTCATGTAGTTTTGCGTGAAATTTCAGACAAACAAACGAATTATTGTAAAATTTACAATAACATGATTTATTTGTATTGTTATACTCATTTTATTGTTACACAAGTTTTGAAAAATTATTACGGTCGCACTGAATCGGTCAAGTGTTATAAATTTGTCTTTATCAAATTATATATCATCGATTGTCGAGTTTTTTACTGTACATGTTTTAAAATATTCAAAGTCTGACGAGGATATCGTACACTTTCTAAAACCTCCTGCTTGTAGACGTGTTTCACCAACATGTACCTTTAGCAGCAGGAGAACCGCTTCGTGATAGGAAAAACTAGTACATGGCTGTCAGGTTACTGAGCTTCTGACCCACTTAGCGTAAGTGGCCTCTAGTGACAGTAAATCGCAATAATTGTATGTCAAGCTTGAACTCAAATATTATCTAAAAATTCAAAGATTTCCACGTAGACGAATACGATTCCATTTTCTTAATAAAACTTTCCTAACGTTTTTATAAAAACTTCTTAACTGTGTAAATCTAGAAATTAAAATAAAAAAACTTAAAAATAAAGTTGTATACATAACAATAGAAGTTATACATGTGTGATTACATATTTAGGCTGTAGAAGCATAAAATACAGCTAGAGCGTAAGACTTTCAAGTAACGAAAAGATTATTTTCGAAAAGTGAATTTTGGAAGCTTACCTGTTTTAATGAGTACGATAAATAGTAAACTCAGTAGATAAGGACTCACAATATTTCTGCAAGCCACCAACATCTCTTGGTGTTCTGTCTCCTATTCTCTTGAAGCTTACTCTTACTTCTGACCTTAGCTTAGCTGTTCTTGTCGTACAAGTATGTTGCTTCAAGAACGCGGTTTGTTACGGAGCTTCAGTTGATTCCGTGTTCTATGTTTCCTTGACTAGCAACTATTTAAGGTAAGGCGAAGTACTGTCAACCACACCACATCTACCCTCGAAAGATGAATAATTTTAAACTGCATTTCCATACCTTCTATGATAATTGTTATATAAATTTCTGGGATAAAGGTTTGCGTAATTATATCTAGCATTTTAATTTTAAATATTAAATAAAAGAAATGGTTTTGCTAATCACATTATAATGCCCCTACGGTTGAAAGGACGAGCATGTTTGTTTGGCGACAGATTTTGGTCCCGGAACTAGCAGGTTGCGAGCCAAGTGCATGCTAAGCTCAACAGATAAGTAAACTTTGAACATGATTTCAGAAACAAAATAAGAATTATATTACATAATAATTGCACTATAACTATATGTCGTCGCCAGTAATTTCTTACGGTTATTTGTTTTTGGTCACACTGCATGTTTTTTTTCTTTATATTCGTACCCGTACACACACACACACAAACACACATATATATGTGTATACAAGTAACACTGCGCGTGTTATTACAAGAACTGAATGATGAACAAAATATGCTGAAGTACATGTTCTTGCAAGTTTTAAAAATAAAATGGAATTAATTATTAACAAGACGTTTATGATATTTATATCTATATAAATGCTTTTAAATAATTATTTTTCATGTTATTACATAACATAAAGCTTCGTAGTAACACCTAGAAATATCCCATCCATTGAAACTAAAGTTGGTCTGGAAGATTTAGCTAGAAGAGTAGTGATCCATTCTACACAAACTGAAAACATCAACAAAACAACGGAAAACAACCACCAGAAAGAAGACAAATTCGACAACAATTCCATTGACAACCAACAACCTATCTTTCCAGGTAGAATTGAAAACACTTATTTTCCTGGAACACCTCAAAACAGTATCTTAAACAACGTTTTCAAAGAATTTTTACGCAAAACCATCAACATAATTTCACAAAAAAAGAAAACTAAAAATCCAACCTCACACAAAAAGATATTAATTCTGTAAACAACCTAAAACAAGACAATAACACCAAAACTCTAAAAACAGATAAAGGTAATGTTATAATTATAATGAACACAAATGAATACATTCAAAAAATGAAAAACATCTTATTAAGTACAAACAAATTTAAACTAATACACACAAATCCAACAAAAACACATAAGAACCAATTAAACAAAATACTACTACATATGAAAAAAAAACGCAATCTCAGAAAACCTTTATTCTTGTCTGCGCAGTACCAATTTGCGTACACCACAACTATACGGCACACTCTAACCTCACAAGCCCGATTGTCCACTACGACCCATAATGTCGACCTATGAATCATTTAACAACAACCTTGGTAAATACATAGTGTGGACATTTTCTAAATACGTAACATCAGCCGGCCATTTTCCCAAAGACTCTTTTACCTTTAAATCTATATTTAATCAATTAAATCATAAAGTCTTAATGACCAACTGGTTTGGCGTAATTTCCCTCTTTACAGAAGTTCCAACCATTGAAGCCTGCATGATAGTTTTCGAATTTTATATCCAAGACCCCAGCCCATTGATACACATTGATATACAGAAAAATGAATAAACTTTATCCCACTCTGTGAAGTAATTGATCATTATAAACACATACAGATTATCTTGCAGTTTTTGAAAGAGGACTAGTTATATATATATAAGGCAGTCCTCTTAAAGATATAAAGTATAACTTCCTGCTACAGTTTTTCCAGATGTCACTAGTGTTCCTGTTGGTCACTTACCTCATACAACATGTTTTGTAGCATGACACTCCCTTATGTCTTGAATTATGCAAAGTGCAGGTATCATTGGTTTAAGAGCTATGTGTACCATTAGACGCATTACAGATTTGAAAAAAAAAAAAAAATCTCATTGATTTATAATGATGATATTCCATAACATCTTGGAATTGTAACTGACTATAAAAGTAATAAATGTTGTGACGTAAATGATACGTTAACTAGTTTCTGATAGTTGTATTTGTTTAAATACAACAAATAGTATTTAAATTATGCCTAGGTTCTTCTATTGGACCTCCTAAATTTCCTAATTAGTCAGTTGTAGAACTCAATAAAAGTAGGATTGCTTGTATGGTCTTTCAACACCATGGACACCTGCAGGATGGAGCAAGGGGGCACTGCTCCCTGGAATTTCAGAAGAAAATTTATTTTATTAACTTATTAAAATACGTATTACAAAATAATAATATTTAAATATAAATGATGAAATTAGGTGTATATAAATATGCCATAATCAGCCACACCAGCACATGTAGACTTCAAGGAATGGCTTGAGCTCTGTGATAGGGACCCATGGTAAACACTGTTGCTGAAATGACATAGTGTGCAATGAATAGGACTTGAATATTCGATGAAGAGGTATGATCTGATCAGATGGTGAAATAATTCGTTGGTGTCTCAATAATGCTAGTGCAAGCTGTGTTGCTTGTAAACATTTGGTGACGGGTCATGGGTCAAAAGCCATGTAATCGCGTTTGTTGGCTTGCATTCAAACCTTTATTGCGCTACTATTTTATTAATTTATCTCAATAAGATTGGAATAAAATTTCAAATAATAATTTAAACTTTGATATGTTATATAAGTTAATTTCTTAATTTAAAAGTAAACATTAAAATAACACACCCAAATATAGATTTTAGTGAGTCACGTGGTATGTTGAATGCAGCATTGTTTAAATTAGATTTTGTGACATTAAAATACTAAGTCTGTAGTTTCGTACAAATTAGGAACTCAACATATTAATGTTGGCAAACTTGAATATAAAATAAGAAACTCATATATCTTTATTTTGCTGAGATATGGCTTGTGTACTGAACCATACACAGTGGCCCAATTCACCTTTCATTTTTGAAAACAGTACTTTATATACACTTACTTCAATATATGACATGCGAATATCCAATCGACAGCTTAAAATGTCCTCCTTGTGGTTTTCTCGGCCATTTTAATATGTAAAAAGGCTATCACGTTCTTTCGAACCAAAAGTTTAAGAAGGTACGTTATGTCTTTAGACTGTTCGAAGTTTCACATTTTTTAAAACCTAAATACAGCTTAGTTACTAAGCTTAATAAGTTGTAGTAAAATTCTATGATATTTGCTTTTTTGGTTATTCAACTGCATATATAAAACCTGAAAATGTTATTTGATATCATCCACATGCGAAATTTTAAAAGGCTTAGCAACCTAGTTCAAAGGTCGTAGTTAGAAGAGATAACTGTTTGCTTTACTTCTTTATTGATTGTTCTATATTTTAAGAAAAATAAGTTTAATAACTTATTTCTAAATAGTAATAATCTATATACACATATAATGTATAATAATTGAAATGTGGCTGTATATTACAAAATATTAGTCCACTAAGGGTCAGTTGTATATTATTGGGCATGGTAACATGAGTGCACATTTACCGTGTCAATTCACGTCATGTAATATTAGTTAGGCACGACTAGAAGGTCAATATAATAAAACATAATCAATAAATAGCGTTATGAGACTTGAGCTACATAGACTAAACATTTGTATTTGGGTGTTATAATATGTAGTCATTCTAGCACGAAAAATAACATAATTTATATCTCTTTCCTAATTTTTTATGGTGGTTACAAGGTCGGTCAATCGACATACATCCCCAGAGTTATGATATAGAAAATAACATAAAATAAAAAGTATTATTCAAAACGTTTAAAATCTATTTAGGAAGTTTTAGAGATTATATAAATGATATTTAAAATTTTAAGGACAAAAACAGTTTTTATCACTGCATGAAATCACTTCACACTCAGACTAATAAGGAAACAGACTTGATATTTTAATAAACAACTCTTTGGTAAAAATATTTAATTAAAAATCTGATTTTTTGTATACAAAAACTTGTAGTCGTTACTAAAGGTCTACCAACTTTTCTGAAGGCACACAAACTGTATCAAAAGTTACAATGCAAATACTCAACGTGTACAGATGTGTGTATGAACTTTTGTAAATAATACCGAGGTCGTTCTCAAACGCTTGCATATACAATTAGAAGTTTAATGTCATCCTATTAAAGTCTATTTCATAATCTAGGTATTATGTACTGAACCAACAGATGCCTTTCACTATACCCAAGTATTTGTTCATATGTGATAGAGGACACTCATCATCATGTTCATTTATCTAAATTCCTTACAGATCATTGGCATTTTCCCTTCCTGATAAACACCACTAGAGACAACTGTACCCATCCAGTTGACATCATTCAACACATCCAGAAATTTGTTTATATGTGGTAGAAGGAAGTCATCTCTAAGTATTACCACATAAACCTACCTAAGTACACACAATCTTGACATTTCTTGTTTCTTTGCGAAAATCCTCACTAGAGATGATTCACTATTGACAAATTTAACCATGTATTCGTTTAAAACTTTCTCAGTTTCAGTATTCGTAATATTCCTGATACGCTAAATAAACCTGCACAGTGATTTATTTTTATTGACATTTGTAACTGTTTCTAAGTTATGATATGTGAATGTTAATATAACAGACCACCTGATATGACAAACACAACAGCAATCTTAGTGAGTCTGGATTCACAATGTTAGCACAATTTTGAACTACAGATTAGCGATACTCTGGAAGTTATTCATTCTTGACAATGATAAAGTCATTCTAGCTTCTTTGTTTTTCTTTTTAACACTTTAACCTTTTTGTGTGTAAAGTGTATTCTGATTTTATGTATCAACTAATCTTAAATCTGTTATGACTGGTGGGCAGCTTTTCATATTCAAATGCATATTTGCATTTCAAGTTTTTAGTAAATTAGTATTCTAGCCCTGTTTGAAATATTTGTTTACTAAAAATATTTATGAATTGGTGTTTTGCTTATTTATTCATAGTTAAGCAAAAAGCTACACGAGTATTCAAAACCCAATCTTTAATATTATAAGCCTTCAAACTCACTGCTAAGCCCCCGGGTGGCTGTGATATTGCAACGTGTATTTATTGTAACTAAATGTTCTTTTGTTTCAAAAATAAATTAAACCAAAATTAAGAGTAACAAATATTTTTACTTCTTGCTTTTGAAGCTCATACGTCATAGTGTGTTGTAGCCTACAGAGTGCATAACCATTCTCGTAATTCATGGCATGTGCACGTTTTACTGGTCTCACGACACTACAAAATGCAACGTGAAGCATCCTTTTATGTTACCATTTTAGTTCTACTGATTGACTGACAGACTACACATACTGTATAACGGTGCAAGTGGATTAAAACAAGTGACCATGCGTTTTTCAGATAATTTAGTGGTATACACACTCTTTAGATGGCCTTACGCCCTATTTCGGAGTAATTAGCAAATATAAAAAAAATACATTTCAACTTTAACTTCTGAGTAGTTTCATTTATTATAAACCTATAAACAATACAAATATAGATCTATTTTTGTTTTGTTTTGAAGTCAGAGCAAAAAATAGATCTTATGGCCCATAGTAGTTGAACAAAAAGATTTTTGGCTATCAATAACATTGAGAAACGCATGATAACATTCACCCATAAAAGTACCGACAGCCTTTGTAAAACATGTGTAAGCGAAACTATAAAATAATTGTCAACACGTACACATTGAGATATTTTTCAATAACTCTTTTATTTGTAAGCTAAACCAATATAAATTACAAATAAAAGTTGTATATGTAATTAAATATAAATTTTCATCACATGTAGAAACATCTTACAGTGTGCTCATTATGCTATTGAAAAGAACAGCTATTTACATCTGTAAATAATATACAATAATCTTAATGTTTAGCTTTTTGTTTGTTTTGAATTTCGCGCAAAGTTACACAAGGGCTATCTGCGCTAGCCGTCCCTAATTTAGCAATGTAAGACTCGAGGGAAAGCAGCTAGTCATCATCACTCATTGCCAACTCTTGTGCTACTCTTTTACCAACGAATAGTGGGATTGACCGTCACATTATATCGTCCCCACGGCTGAAAGGGCGAGCATATTTGATGCGATGGGGATTCGATCCCACGACCCTCAGATTTCGAGTCGAATGCCTTAACCCACCATGCCATGCCGGGCCTAATTGTTAACTTTATAAATTGTTTGTAAAGTTTAAACGATCTATGTTTAACCATTGCCTACAGAAACCCTGTCTGTCTTTGTGAAATATATTTAGTAATTTACCTATAAAAGGAAATTACAAACACAACCCTCGGCAAATTAAACTAAGTTATTAATTTTAAGACTTTGGTTGTTACTATAAAGTTGATGTCATGTTGCAACACTTTGGTTGTTACTATATAGTTGATGTCATGTTGCTACACTTTGGTTGTTACTATAAAGTTGATGTCATGTTGCTACACTTTGGTTCGAGAAATATATGCATGCTATTTATACCAATCTTCCTTCTGGTGCCACTTCGTGACCCTAGCAACATTCTCTTTGGCAGCAGACAGTTTCCATTGTCATGACGACATGACAACCTCCACTTATCATGGCAGCCTAGAAACGTATCTGTCCTTTAGTTCCAGTTTGTAGAAGTGTGATATTATCGTCTCTACCCGTACCCTCTGAGGCAGCCAATCAACATGTAGTGGCAATTTTTGGGAGACCAAGTAATGCCCTAAGTACTTGTAAGGACTTGTTACCAAGTCATATAATAATTTTATACCAGTGTCATGATGGAGTTATAATCGTGATGTATTCTTGCTACACGGTAATTGTGATTTTTTGACACCCTCAATGTGTCCCTGTTGCCAACTCATTGTATAGTCTTATACTGGGATTTGTCTCTGTCATCTGATCAAATCAGAGGACCCATGTAGTGTAGCTATTGTTCAGTCAACTTGGAATTTTATACCAATGGAGTGTTCATGTCAGTTAATTTTTCGAACATATGTCTATCTTTTACTCTCAAAGTTTCTTTCTTAGCTTTATCTTAGCAAGTTATAAATCATTACTATAATAACCTTTGCGAACATCACTCATAGTTATCGTATCTTCAGTATGTTCAAGGTTAGAAAAAAAGATTCTCATTCATGCTTGTTATAAATTTCACGTATTTCATCATATTTTTATCGACTCGCTACTAAATGTCACAGTCAGTATCTTACTTTTATTTACCAACTGACTTATAGTCTATGATTTCTACTTTTCATCCACGTTAACATTTATTTTCTACTCTTAAAGAATGAACTAAAATATTTACAACTACTAAGAATCAACGGAACCACCATCAAAACCAAAATAGGCAAGATAAGAACAAAACCGAAATTTATTTTCCTGACCTACTGCTTTGTCTAGTTAGTTTTTCTCATTAGCTTTTGTTGATTTCGTTTCATTTTAAACTTGTTTTGCTGGTTTGCAATTGCTAACGAACTGATGAATCCGACGTTTGATACTATTTCATTATGATTGTGATATTCTTGCACTTCTATTTTCCTTTATTTAGGTTGTACTTGTTCCTATCAGTAAACTCAACAAATTGCTTGCTGATAATAAATAGTCTATAGATTTTGAAATAGGTTTTGTTTTTTACTGTCAGAATGTTACTTTCTTTCTTCGCCACTCTTGATTTATACGTTCTGTCTCACATCTCCCCGTCTTCTCTTCTTTTTGTTGAACTAAAACCCATACCAAACCAGTCTCTTTCTTTCTGAGTTTGCCTTTATTTTCAAAATATCATATTATAAAGCTTTAAAATATAAGGGGATTTTGTGGTATACATACTGGCTGAAATTTGAAAATATGGCTGCTACATCAACTTAATCCAATCATTTCCAGTTAATTTAGTGTACTTTATTACACTAATTTACTTAAGACTGACCAAATTTCGACATTCTACTCGCACTTGTCAACTTAATCTAATTTCGTAACAGAGTTTTACAATCATGGTGTGTACCTAATACCCAATATACTGAAACGGCCAGGTGGTTAGGGCGCTCGACTCGTAATTCAAGAGTCGCGGGTTTGAATCCCCGTCACAACAAAGATGCTCACCCTTTCAGCCACGTGGACATTATAATGTTATACTCAATCCCACTATTTGTTGGTAAAAGAGCAGTCCAAGAGTTAATTGTGGGTGGTGATGACTAGCTGACTTCCTCTAGTCTTATAGTACTAAATTATGGACGGCTAGCGCAGATAGCTCTCGTGTAGCTTTGCGCGAAATTTAATACAAACAAAGAAAGATATTGACATTTTATACCCGTGATGTGTCCCTATTATTCAGCAATGCTGAACTCTCGTATCCATGAAGTGTTTCTATTACTTAATCTTTTTAAAGTTTTAAACCTCATAATATGTCCCTGATACCTAGTCATATTAGAATTTCACACCTATGGCGTGTCCCCTGTTACTCTGTCATGATGGAGTTTTGTACTCTTAATGCGTCCGTGCTACTCAGCCAGTGTGTAGTTTTATACATGGTTTATGGTGTTTGTTAAGAGTTAAGGTACAAACTAAAGATGTAGCTTTTGTCTCTGTTTTTGCAGAACATTTATAACACATTCAAATTATATTTATTGTTTGATTAAAAGTTCTGAGTTTGTCCTAAAAAGCTGTATTTGTTTTATTTAGATATTTTTAAACTTTATCGTGTTTAAAAACTATAAGAAGCAAATAACCTAAAATATCATCTGTGATATTTACTTCTATAATCTGACTTTACCTTTAATGATATAAATACCATCCCTACTATCTTATTTGCATTCTTACTAAAGGATTGAAATTGTCATCCATATGTTTACTTATAACCAAGTTCTAAATGAAATGATGTTCCACTTGTGTTGACTAAAAATTCCTGTTTCACCCTCTAAGTAAACCTTGTAAGGGAATATCATATTTCTGTAAAAAAAACTGACTTTAAGGGTTAATGACAGGATTGCTTACACTAGAATCATGTTATTAATGATACTTATTATGTGTTTGTGTTTTTCTTATAGCAAAGCCACACCGAGCTATCTGTTAAGCCCACCTAGGGGAATAGAACCCCTGATTTTAATGTTATAAATCCGTAGACATACCGCTGTACTAGCTAGGGGTAATACTTATTAATAACTACCACCTATAAAAACAAGTACTCCTTTTGAAACTATGTTACCTCAGTGCAACTGGGTGACACTTTTTAAGTATCTTGTAACAAAGAAAGAAACAGAAGATCAAGAAGTTCAAACTTTTTGATATTTATAATTATTATAATTATAATTATTCCCAACATAACTTGTGACTCAATCACTACATAGATATTGTTATAAAGACACTGTATAGTGTTGTAAAGTTTTAGTGACCTATTGAGAAGGTATTTAAAATACCATTTCGATTAACAATTTGAGACATCCCTACACAACTAGTGCTGCCACCCTTCCGACTAAAGATTACTTAACTTCATCTGATGAAGGATTCAGCAAAGTTCGAAATCTTTTGTTATGGCCATTTTGTATAGAAAGGCTTTAACAATATCGTATATAATGGATGATACATAAATTACTTTATCATCATAGATGTCGGAAAGGGGGAACGTGCCCCTAATTACAGATCTTGAATATCAATGTCCCTCTCCCAAACATTTTGCTGTAAACGACAAATTGCAGTCGGCTGACCTTGTCAACCAAAATTAAAGGAGTCTACAGTCTTTTGGCAAATTTTAAACATTACGCTGTTAATAACATTTAGTGTATCGTATATTGTGTAGCAAACTAGCTAGTAAGTATAACTTGTGTGACTTAAGATTTTATAATACATAGCAAACTACATAATTTGTATTGTGTATGTAGACATAGTACTTGTTATCGTGTAGTATTGTTGAATAATATTACAAAGCCATTTTGTTGATTGTCAGCCAATATATATTCATCTACGACTACCCCACCTCATTGTTTACTACGTTACGATATGTCTGATCATTTTGAATCAAAATAACTTGAATCATTATAAAATTAGCACATGATCCAATAAACTACTGTAATGGATTTAATATTATATATTAATTTTAATATATATGTTTGTTTTAGTTTAATATATATTTAGAAATAGATATAACTTATATTGTTAATGTGTATTGCGAAAGTCCCACCTGTTCTATAAATTTGTATATTTTCGAGCATAAGAACCAACAATGTAAAATACCAGTATTATTGTTTTCACTTTCTAAAAAAACCAACGTAACGCGTGGAGACAATTTAATATTGTTGTTGGTTTGCTACTTTTACTGTACTATAAATCTCCAAAGCTATAATTGTTGTAAACGCTTTTTTAATCGGAAAACTACAAATATTTGACCAGAAACATTTATAAGTTTCGAACATTAAAAGCTATTTAATTTCAGAGAATTAACTTTGGACGTTAGTATTTCTACGAAGACATCAGATATTTTTGTCAGTGAAAAATTTAATTGTGCTCAGTGAAGCAACTACCTAGCTTTCCTGTCAAGTGAAATGCACCTGTGTATCAATATAGAATTATTTCGCTTCTCGTAAACCGTTGATAAAATATTCAGTTCCCGACCAGATAGAAGACTCAGTATTGTTTGTAAATTTCTAAAACGTTTGTATATAAATCATTTTTGTAATAACCATTATTATAAATTATATTGTTGTTTATATATTCAAATATATTTGTGTTAAGAAAGGAAATTGTGTGTATTAATCTTCTTGACAAATATAATACATTTCATACATATTAACATTGAATTAAATTGTAAATTAAAATTAAATTTCTGGCCATCTGAAATCGTAATAACTAACGTAGATATCATAATAAATCGGAGACTCGTCTGAGATAAATTATAATACGTAACATGAATCACAAGCGCTTTTGAATAGTGGAAAAATCAAATCCTTCAAAGCTCAAATAACATTCTCGTGTTTTAACTAATACAAAAACATAAATATTCAAAGACACTTATTTATAATTACATGCACGGCAATCTTGAGTTTATATAAAAAGCCGAGACTTTTTATCATTAATAAGCTTGAATCTAAGAACTGCATAAAACAAAGGTAATCAAAATAACAATGCACTCAGAAAATATATCAGGTTGTCACTGCAGTTGACAAAATTCGAAAAAAAATGTATATCTTTGACCTCTATCTGTTAGTCAATATATATGTTTTTCTTCTCTTTCTGTTGACTATCAAAATCTTTCATAAGGGCGATGGGAAAATAATAAAGGTAGAAGATTGCCTAGAATAATGGGATGAGAGCAAATTGGTTCTCATAAAAGCAAAATGTTTTAAGTTATTAGATGACTGATACAATAAAAAAAGTTAAATGCGTAAATGCGACCTCGAAGAGAAAATTCCAAGTCACGGTGATTAGTAGATCTAGTTAAAAAAAAGGGAACAATTAAAATGAATATTTATAAATATACAAAAATAACGGAGTTGTTAATATGATTGTTATCAAGCACAAAGCTATACAATGAGTCAACACGGGTATCTAAACCCGGTTTTTAGTATCTGCAGATCTACCACTGAATCATTGAAAAGCTCGGAAATGATAAGACAGTGTGCACTGTGTTTGGTAAAGTTAAAGAAAATTATATTTATTTTCAAGTTTTTACTAAGATATGCATTTTTTATATTGATTTCATCTCATTCGTACAGAGACCTGCATCCTGAAAGCGTGTTTCTTTTATCTCTGAACAATTGTTTCTCATTTATACAAGAAGGTTCCACAACCAACTAGAACAAGAAATATTAAATCACCCTAAAAACACTATGTAAGAAACATTCTTACAGTTTTGGGGCAAGAATAAAATATATCTAACAAATCTAATAAGAGGAACAGCAGCAAAGTGCTTGTCTAATTAACATATTGTTATCAAATGAAAATGCATCTTTGTTGCAAACCTCATGCGTTTTTTTTTATCTAAAACGATGAGACGCGTGTATGAATATTTTGCACATAAAAGGGCTACTACCTACTCTGTCCCAAAGTAACCAATTTTCGATGAAATCACACTACCTATGAAATGTTAAACAATATAAAAAATACAATTCTGATAAATTAAGTTCCACCACGACGTTATATTGTCTGTGGATGTCTTTCTTTTATTTTCTTTCTTTCTTTTGAATTTCGCGCAAACTGTGGGTGTCATGTGACTTTGTGGTTTAAATATTCGAAATAGTTTTAAAATAACGTTCTCAGCCTTCTGTATGGTCTGGCCTGGCCAAGCGCGTAAGGCGTGCGACTCGTAATCTGAGGGTCGCGGGTTCGCGCCCGCGTCGCGCTAAACATGCTCGCCCTCCCAGCCGTAGGGGTGTATAATGTGACGGTCAATCCCACTATTCGTTGGTAAAAGAGTAGCCCAAGAGTTGGCGGTGGGTGGTGATGACTAGCTGCCTTCCCTCTAGTCTTACACTGCTAAATTAGGGACGGCTAGCACAGATAGCCCTCGTGTAGCTTTGTGCGAAATTCCAAAACAAACAAACAAAAGCCTTCTGTATATTTTTATAGCGGTTTCTGAACATTAGTTGTTTATCCTGTATGTTAGAAACCTATGCATAATTCGTCCACTCTTGAACGATACCGTTGTACTACACCAAGGATATGAGTCATTCTTTGTGCAGCAAAGTTCCGATGCTTTCAAGTTGCCAAAAGGTAATGAATGCAGATAAACTGGAAAAATATGAAAGTATGCTTGAATCCTAATTAGGAGAGAGACGGATGACGCGTGTTGTTTCTTCTAATACCATTAAGTTGGTAAGGTTTTATTACTGTAAAAAGTATTTAAAAACTAAAGTCAAAACTACAAACACTGAGTAAACTTATCCCTACTTTGACAAATCACTGTAATTATTACCTGTAGTTTTAATAGTGTACTTAAAATAATTGATTAAAAAAGGGGAATTAAAACGTTTTTAACCTTAAAACGATCACAGTACAAACACTTATTTCTGTTAGTTAATCCTTATTAATATTTCAATATTTATTTGTTAAATATCATTAGAAACTTCTGTTACATTGTGCGTTTGATCAAGTAAGGACAACGATAATAATAGTAAGCAGAATATTTATTTTCGTAGGTTCGTCACTGGTAAAGAGGTACGTCTATGGATTCCCAACACTAACAGCTCAGGTTCGATTCCCCTTGGTGGACTCAGCATATAGACTAATGTGGCTTTGCTATGAGAAAACCTACGCACACTTCTTTCGTAGATTACGTCCAGAAAGAAGTTTATTTTTAAATATGTTTGCATACTTCTTCTTGCTTGAGAGTTATCAAGGTTATTTGTGTTAAAAATGAAAATCGTGTGTATCAATCTTGTTGACAAATATAATACATTTCATACATATAGGCAAGCATTTTTAAATATGTTATGAGGATTGTCAGATAAAAAGTCATCTGTTTATGTAACTTCGAACAAATGTTTTCGCAAAATCTACTAGTAACGTTTTGAGTATTGGATGTAGGATAAAGATGATGTGTTTGTTGATAACAGAAATTTGATGTAAAACTAATTCGGGAAGTTTGTAAAATATTGTGCTCCAGCAACATACACTGCTACATCAATAAGTTCTCGTAAAAACCACTTCCAGGACTTACTGTATAACAATAATCTCTGACTTGGGCAAACCTCAATCGCTATAAACTACAGTAAATCAATACCGTAATGTTATATAATTCAAACTGATATAGTAATAAGCACTACTAGGATAATACATAAGGTTAGCAGACAGCAGTGTGAAAATGGAAGACATGAAAAGACTAATTAATTTTAAGGAAGTTTATTTGATTAAAGGAAATTCTATAGGATTTTTTTGTTATCAGAATAAATTATGTTTTTTATAAATAAATATATATATAAAAGATAATCATTTTTACGTGATGGAACATCATTTTCATGTATGATGCAGAAAATGGCGTTAATGACGTTTTAACTGCCATCTATCGTACGATTATGTTTAGGATATGCAATGAAAGATAAAATTAAGTTGGAAACAATCAGAAATTAAAAGGTAGGTGTAAATATATATATATATACATACATACGTTATACACTTTCACACGCACTTATCTTTGTGTGAAAAAAGAAGTGTTTGATAACAAAAACGCTTGTAGCGAAATGGCGGCGGCGAGTTGTTTCAGACCCTGTTTATGGGTGTATAGTTACTCTTTCCAGCTTGAGGTTATTCGTCTTTTTATCCATTACTATATGTAAAACATCATTCTTATAATTTCTAAGTAATATGCTGGACAATATCAACATACTCAAAATTCTTGCCAGACGGACGACATGAGATTAAAAAGGACATCTCTTTTTCGCCGGACGTCTGGTTATCCTAGCAATAGATTACAATAATAATCACTGCTGTGGCAACGTATAAAATGAGCTACTGTTATAGTAACATTTTACTGCAAAGATCAATAATGGAGAAATAAGGTAGAGAAAAATAAGTCCCCCCCCAGTGGCTCACCGGTATGTCTGCGGACTTACACCGCTAAAAACCGGGTTTCGATACCCGTGGTGGCAGAGTACAAATAGCCCATTATGTAGCTTTGTGCTTAATTTAAAACAACAACAACAAGAGAAAAATAATTATTTTCAAAGCAATACTTTATAGAAAAAAATCACTTCCAGAATAATATTTTAAAAATAAAAGGGCATAATGACCATCAAAGTCTGACATTTTGCAATTGTCATATGCGGTTATTTTGTCTATCTTGAGGTCATACATCCGTTTACCCATTAATGTATTTATAGATTGTAACATTTCAATTCTCACTAGATGCTTATGTTTAAAACAATTTTTGGATACAGGCGTTTCAATATTTTTTGTCTTTTCTCTGTTTGCTCTCTTCTAGAGGTGAACGTACACAGAATGGCTATTGAACGATTTGTTACCCACGTAGTTTCATTCACAATGCTTTACAACGCTCTTAGTTCACAGGAAACGGAAACGCAATTACTAACACCTGCTATTGTTGTGATTCCCCTAGCGGATGATTTGTTATGTTCGGGCACCGTTGGATTAGCCATAGTGTCCTTAACATAGCCATCTAACAGTGTTCATGATAGTATTTGGTAACATATCTCCAGTAAACAACGTATTTCACCATCAAGAATTGTTTACAACATGATGCTAACCTGGTTTTACACTCAGGTAAATAACTTGTATTTCCCAATTACTGTAGTTAATTAATCATATTATTCACACTTATACACGATTAAATGATGGCATGCTTCTATAAGTGTACGTTATTATTGATACTTTATGTAAAATATTCTGTATTTAGATAATTCTTTAAAAATATTTCACTGTATGTTGATAATAGTGGTGATTATATCGTAATAACCATAATGCATGATTAATTTAAAAATTAATGCTGTAATTGAATTAGCACTAGCACACCTTATATTAATTATACAAAAAAAATGTTTTTTTACTCGTATTCCTACATTTAACATCTTAAATAATAGTTTACCGTGTGGTTCACTAGTAAGCTTGATGGTGTACACTGGTTATTCCAGAGTTTGATTTATTGTGGTTGACACAATATAAGTATTTTACTGTGCAGCTTTACGCTTAACAAAAACTAAACTTAACTTACCGAAAAATATGTTAGCTGTTTAGTTTTCCAGGTCTTTTTGCTTAACAAAATTTAAAAAAGGAATCAGATGTCATCGAAAACAAACATCACATTACGAATCACCATAATTTCAAGAAGTATCATCCATTGCTAATTCAGTTAGGTAAAAAAGTCGTATTGACGAGGAGACATAGAAGATAAAAATAAATGTAGACTACTCACCAAATTTGTTAAAAATAACATTTTAGGCTTTTCACACACTTATATTTATTTGTGTAGAAGCTTTACTGCCACTTAATATTAATACCACTGACAGTACATAAGGCTGTTATTTCAAACGTCATCTAATGTAAATTATTTTAAATTTCTTAGATAATTCATCTTGTTTTAATTTTACATTCTCCTGAAATTTCTATTTGTTGTTTTATATTTGGTAATAAGAGATTAAAACAAGGTAGTTATAAAAATATATAAATTCTAATAATCTACAATATTAAAGAAAGCTGAATACTATAAGTATTAAAAATTTAGGCGTGTATTTTAACAGTATCAATGAATATTAAACACATGGGTATGGGTTTATACAATATCATATAAAATTAAAAGCATGGATGTATACTTATACGATACTATAATAATATTAAAAACCAGAAATGTTTTTCACAACTCATGCTGACAATAAGCTCTAATTATTCTAAGATTCTAACATATAGTTTGTTGTTAGTACGACATAATTGTACTCTTATTACTATTTAATTGACGATGCTTTCAATATACGTATATGGAATTAACTACTAGCCTTGAATTATTTACAGAGATAAGTTATTATTCTTTCACTATTAGTCTCACTGACAGCAGCAACAGAAACTTCAAACACGTGCAAAGAATTAAAAAATGTGTTTTAAGTTTATTTTTCTATTCAGATTTTTTATGGTTATGTATAGCAACCTGAAGTTGTTTTTAGTTGTGTTTAACAAGATATTAACTTCTTTATGTTCTCTCGTGGTAATAAACAAAATATTTTATTTATGCAATACATACTCTCAACGAGCAATCAAAAGTGGTTTTAATATGTAAATGTATTATCTGACAATATGTTAAAATGTCCATAAAATGAACACCTGGAAACTAGAGTTTCACCAGCCCTGATAGATTGCTTTCTTATACTTCAACCTACAAAATGATATTTTTACAAGGCTTTAAAATTTCAAACTCATGATAATAACGGAGTATAAAGTGTAAATAAAAACATTTCTATGAAAAAATTACTTTACACTCACTACCTTATTCCTTTTTGTAATATATGTGTGTGTGTTTTCTTATAGCAAAGCCACATCGGGTTATCTGCTGAGCCAAGCGAAGGAAATCAAACCCCTAATTTTAGCGTTGTAAATCCGTAGACTTACCCCTGTATTAGCGTGGGCTTTCTCATATATGTTAAGTAATCTATCACAGTAGATGTCATCAAAGAAAAATGTAAATTAATCTTGAACGAATCTCGCTGATAAATGAATAACAAAAGTGAAACATACATTATGAAACATTAGAAGAAGTTTAAGTATGTCTAAACGTTAATTACAATAGTTGAGAAAAATTCTCATAATATTATTCTTGAAAAAATCACAAACGAAATGCCAATGAATAATTAAATATTTTTAGTGTGATTAAATTGATAAATTCCTACAAGAGATAAAAGGAGTTCAACACGCTACGTAAATGAAGGAGTAAATTGCAATATTTTAAGCATGATGTATAATAACCTGATTTGTGAAATATTTATACTACAGGAATATATAAGGTGTTCATAGAAAGTAATGCCTTTAGGAAAACAATTGTAAGTGTAGAACACTTACCTATAGTTTTATTAGTTATGACATTAGCTGGTTTGGTAAGAGGTACTAGAGATTTTTGTTGGAACAAATAACTTTTTTACTAGTCATTTTTAAGTGCGCTAAAACCAGCTTTTATACTATGAAATGTCGCTCTAATAAGTAATATCGTTTTGTTTTAGTTTTTAGATATAAAAGTAGCTGTTATTCTTATATTCACCTTCGATCTATCATCACAAGCAACGAATTAAATTAGTTTTGGTTCACACGTGACCAAAGTAGGAGTAAATTTTTTTATATTTAGCTAAAAATATTGTATAGATTTTATGTAGTTTAACACTTCGTTTACTTACTTCTATTTTCTTAATAACCCTAAGGCTTTAAAGTTAATCATTCAATCAAATTGGTGTAGTTTTCGCAAACTTTTAATATTCGAAGTATACTAATATAAAACAAGTAGCCAACACATAAAACTTAATGAACATGTCTAACACTCTGTGAATAGTATCTGTGGTGTTTCTGTTGTATTAAGGTAGATGTGTGTGGAGAGGAGCTGTCTTAACTACTTTATATCATGTCAGTCTTTACTGACTTCATACACATTTTCAGTAGAGACATAACAAATTTTCAACTATACTTTAGTCCAATACAAGCCAGTAGAATTCTATATAATTACAATTCAGTTATATCTTATTACATATCTCTGCCGACAAAGTTTTTGCTTATTATCATATCTTACCAGGTTGGTAATGACTACAAAATCTTAATTAAAAATAATTTATAACACATTTATTGTGATACAGAATCATGAATATTTCGCAAATAATTTTATTTCACACATTCAGGAGTAAATAAAACTGAATAATGAATAACAGCTATTGTTACGAGCCTTCCAGTGTCATATCGGTATGTATGTAAGCTTATCATGTTAGAAACCATCTAACATGCTCAACCCGTGTTGAGCAAATCAAAGATAGCCCTTTGTGTAGCTTTGTGCTTAATAACGAATAACAGCTATTGTTACAAAATTGTCCTGTAACGATGGTTACAGTTTTATAGTAGTCCATGCGATATTACATAAAAATAATTCTGATTATAACTTTTATCTCACCTTCCATTCTAGTACTGTAATGGAAGAGTAAACTTTATGTGAACAACAGTGATATCCACCTCTATAGTACAACGTATCATACCAGATGGGTTTACAACGCACAAAGCCTAGGTCGAAACGATATTCGTATTAGTGATTTACGAAAATGCTTTTTATCACATCTGTCAACGGAATTGTAAACCCAAAAGACCTGATGACCTCTGGTATTGAGTGAAAGGCGTTGTGAACACGTAATGTTTGCGAATGAAATGATATTATAATATTGCTACTGGAAACCTGTACAAGAGCATTAAGCCATCTTTAAATATTTCTGTAACATTTAGCAAATAACCATAATATGTCAAGTCACGAGTCATCATAGTTCATTTGATTAACGACTATGACATTTTAATAACTTTATAATCAGAAGAGGTAAAGCTTCCGTTACACATTGGGGTTTCATTCTTCACCAGTTGTCAGTTTCCTGCCTCCTAATCAATGTTTTCATAAACATTGAAGTAACACAATTTTGTTGGCTGAATAAACATGCTTGCCTAAACAAAAAAAAAATACACAGAAGGACTCAACGAACTATTCACTGTGATTTCCTTTTACTTTCCTACGAGTTACAAAACAAATGGTGTGTGGGAATATTCTGGGGACATCGTCGTTAGCCCAACAATAGGTTAATAAGCTGAAGTAGAAACAGGAAATGTGTCATATGACATTTTAAACATTACAAACGAACTCTGTCTTTTAATACAAACCTCATATTGACAATTTTCAATAACATGTTATGGAGCTATTAGATGAAATTAACAACCTTCCTTAAACTATTGTTGTTTAAAAACATGTAAACAAATAGCTTACACTATTTTCAAGAGCGGTGACTATATGAAATAATATAACGTTCTGTATTTACTTGTTTTATATTAAAAACGTTTACGGTATGTTTATGTGGCTGTTTATTATAATAAAAGAACATAATCCTATAATATTTAAAAATATATTCACCGTAGCATAAACCAATTGCCGTCAATGGTAAATCTTAACAGCAGAGGTTTAAAAGTTTCCACATTGTGTTGAGGATAAAACACACTCAAAGGATTAGAGAACTTTGTTGTCATTTTGATGCTAATCTAAATCAAAATAATAAAGACTTCCATCATTTCCTTAACTTAGGCACTTGTTTTGGTCATAATTCTTTAACTTTATTTTTTTTTAGTTACATTATTTTCCTCCCCTGTTTATATGTTCACTTATTTGCTGATCTTAACGCAGTTCATAAGGACGATTTTTTAGTTCTATTCTTAAAGTATTCTCCTTGGTGATTGTGATTATGTGCTACTGCTGGGCATCCTAGTTTCCGTTCTAACAAGTTTTTACTAAAAATAGTGATGTTAATCTGAGATAATACAAGCAGTTAACATGCCAGTTGAACAGCAAGCAAAGCTTTATTGGCTATTTAGGGTCACGTGACTAATGACATTATTGTATGAAGTTAGCTTGCTTTTGTGTCACCAAAGCGCGAGTGAGTTACTGATAATATCACTAGAGGAAGTAAAAGTGATCGTTACCCAGGGGAGATTGAAATTTTAATAAAGAATTGTTTTGTTTGTTTGTTTGTTTTTGGAATTTCGCGCAAAGCTACTCGAGGGCTATCTGCGCTAGCCGTCCCTAATTTAGTAGTGTAAGACTAGAGGGAAGGAAACTAGTCATCACCATCCACTGCCAACTCTTGGGCTACTCTTTTACCAACGAATACTGGGATTGACCGTAATATTATAACGTCTCCACGGCTGAAAGGGAGAGCATGTTTGATGCGACGAGGATTCGAATCCGCGACCCTCGGATTACGAGTTGAACGCCTTAACCCGCCTGGCCATGCCGGGCCGTTTACTAGAGTATGTTTAATAATAGTTCCATATACTCTTACCAGCTGATGAAATAATATAAAATGATTGATGAGGTATTTTAATTGTTCAGATGTCAAATGTTTTTTTACTCTAATGTTAATTTTCAGTAAATGATTATGATATTAGTTTGTGTCTAACACATTTTTCCTAATACTGCTTATCGGTTGTTTAGCGTAGATAGCCCAGTTGCTTTGTGCCAATAAACACTAAACAACCAACCAACCAAACCTAATACTGAAAAGCCACGTTTAAGCAGACTCAATAAATAAATAACTGTACAAAAACATTACTCATGAGAAGCAATAAAATCAAAAGTCAAAAATGGACATCTACACCGAACTATCGCTACCTATACTGACCTTTAAAGAAACTAGCTCGCCACTTGATAAAGATGGTAGAAATAAAGTTCCCGTGGTGAGACACGGTAGGTAACCTATCGTGGCTTTGCCCTAAAACAAACAAGAAATATCGCATCCTCTGTTGTTGCCAAAAGTAACTAATATGACACATTCCTTTGAAGACATGAGTTACGTCGCTACAAATATCCAATCAAAGGTATGCAGCTCACTGAACATGCTAACTTACATATCTTGGCAAAAGTTTTACCGACTTTTAGAAATACGAATAAGGTACAAATTAATATATCATATAGGACAATAATCAATATTAAGCTCTAAAAATCATATCATATCTCTTCAATCAAAATGACGTCATATATCCCATTATATTATTACACCTAAATGAGCCCATATGAAGCTATTTTCACGCATAATATGGGGCCTTGTATGGAATAACCAGACTTCTGGTGACATCATATCGAACTACTTCTCTCTGTCGTGAGATTATTATTATTAAATATGGTACTATTTTATAGCAGGGATCGACAAGGATTCCAAATAATTCATGCGCCAAAACAAAATCCTCAGCATTGAATTCTGAAGCAAAAAATACGACTATTCAATGTATTGCGTACGACATGCTCTGCGCATATGTGCTAATAATTTGCTTAAATGATCTCTTACGTTTTCGATATAACAATAAAATTTTTTCTAAAAGACCTATAAGACTTGGATTATCACTACAAGATTTCTCCAGTTTACTTGACCAGTATGTGAATATCCGCTTCTCATATTCAGATAAATATATACAGATTTTTTTTATGAATGGTAAACATATCATATCATATATTTTAAATCTAATTCAACTCAACAGATGGCGAATCATATCAACTGATAGAAAGGTGACAGTATCTAAAAATAAAGTATATATTTTATAGAGGTAGAACATAAAAAATAAACAAACAAGACTGTTAAAAAATATGAATTGTAAGATGAAGTAGGGATCCTGCTACAATATGTAATGAAAAAATAATGAAAACCACAACAAGGAATTTATAAAATTTAATCCCTACTTTGACATTTTTATACATGATGATGGATTTTTTATTCTGGTTTTTATTCTTGTAAAAGTTATAGCTATCAGCTGAGAAGTTTGTAGATGTTGCGTCCATATCCAATTGGCTTATAAATTACAAATACGCATGAAAAAGTAAAATTTTAATGGACAAGTAAGGGTTATTGTTTATTTATAGAACTGCTATAAGAAGTATCCAAAGCAAGGTAAGTACTACAATAAAAATACAGAAACAAATAAAGTGATATTATTTGGATATATTTCAAAACTAGTTTAAGTCCGCATTTATTTTTGTTTCCTATTTATAAGAATCTAACTCTTCCTCTTCTAAACCAGAAGCAAGCAAGTTGTTCTCTGGTGATAAATTAATGATTCGGTGCACTACATGATATTTCAAACAGTTTACTATTATACATTAATAAAAAATATAGTAGCTTTAAGAAAGGCGTAGTACTCTGTTCAAAGTAAGTATAAATTATTGCTGTATTCTTCAATTTATTTGCTTCTTTGTATTTTCTGTAAAAATATATCGCACTGATGATAAATTGACCACTTATTTGCAAATCATCGTTGTCTCTGACTTTTGTACACGTACTGCACGTGTATTTCTATGAATATTTTCACTCATCTAATTTACCAACTTGTGATTTAGCTGCACGAGCACGATGTTATTTTACACCCGTGTGTACTTACATCCACTAATAATGTTATATTGTACTCTTTAGGTTGCCATATTATGTATTTGTTTTGGTTTCTTCATCACAACTGCTCAAGGAGCTTTGATTGTTGACTATCATGCCCCTGGCGACAACAAGTTGGTATGTTAATACATTATCCTAAAATTATCTCTATTATTATTATTATTCATTATTATTTGTAATCATTTTATTTATCTTACTGACCCTGAATTTAGATCAACATAGGATTTTGGAGTAAGAAAACTTACTGACTGCTTAAATGTTTTTTGCTATTTGGTACTTATTGAGAAGTCAAACATACAAAATAAAATTTTAATGGAAAGTAAGGATTATTGGTTATTCGTAGAACTGCTATTAGTATGAAAACAGATCTAAATAATAACAAAATGGTATGACTTCCAAAAACATGTTTTATCGTTTTTACATTATATCTCAGAACACTTCTTGCATTAATGGTTTAAATTTCGCACAAAGCTACATGAGGGCTATCTGCACTAGCTGTCCCTAATTTAACAGTGTAAGACTAGATGGAAGGCAACTAGTCATCACCACCCACCGTCAACTCTTTGGCTACTCTTTTACCAAGGAATAGTACTACTTAAATATCTTTCTATGTGCTTCTGTAATGAAAGTCATCACACACACACATATACCTAAATATATATAAAATATAACCAACCATTATGAGGGAAATATACACACAAGCTTTGATCATCATTTGTCCTAGCATGTAAAATTAAAAAAAAAAAGTTTGGGTTTATATTCATCATAAACTTTACAACCAATCAAACGACAGACAGTAAAAGTATATTACAACATATATTTGTGGATTAAGCTTTTAAAAAGTACAAAACAACCAAACAATATAACATTATGCTAAGGGAGATCAAAATACCTTTTTGTTCATCTGAGCTGTCCCATCTACTAACAAAACTAAAGCTTGAGAAACTCTTATCATTTATCAAGATTCCGTTAAACTTCTTAAACTAGCCTGATCCCTTACATAGAAAGACAATTCGTTCTAAAGGCCTATTTCGATTCATAAACTGAAGGTCGCGGGTTCTAATCCTCGTCCCACCAAACATTCTCGCCTATATAACCGAGGAGACGTTATTATGTTATGGTCAATTCAATTCTTCACTAGTAAAAGAGTAGCCCAAGAATGGTAGTGGGTAGTGGTGACTAGTTTTCTTCTCTCTATTTTTGACTGCTAAATCAGGGACAGCTAGCACAAATAATCCTCAAATAACTTTGTGCAAAGTTCAAAACAAACAAGCAAACCAAAAGCATATTACTCTGTTGAAAAAATAAAGTTGTCTTCGTTGAAAATGACTCCTACCCTGCCAAGATTTATATTTTTGGTTCATACTTTATTATCCTCACCATTAAATATGAAAAAAAAAATCAGCACTATCAATTCCCTTAACAATCTTAAACACTTCAATCAAATCCCCTTTAACATTTCTTTCCTCAAGAGGAAACTTTCCACTAAATGAGAACCACTGGGATAAGAACGAAAAGACTGAGCAAAATATGACTTGACCAATGATGTATTGTTACTTTGTGGTGTTTAAAATAAATAACAATACTATAATTGTTAGACGTAAATCTTACTGTTTTTAATATTAAACTTCACACTCGGTCAGATATTAGAAATTTAATTAACCTTGTCAGAATGCTTAGAATAAATAATATGATTTATTCTTGTCGAATATTCCTGAATGACAGGTAAGTTATAGCATACATTGGAACGCTCATAACTTAGGCCTAGAAGTCTATAAAGTGCGGAAACTTTCTGGAACGCAGATTGTAGGTCAGTGAACTTACTAGAGGTGAACTTCCCAGAGAGGTTGTGATGATATTTACGCGTGGAAGTTTTTACAGTCTAAAAGTTTCTGGAGTTTTATGATAGTATATAAATGTCGCTTACGATAATGTGAAGTCAGTATCTAACCAACCACCCAACTGCTTAAAGTCATCACGCTTGTGCTTTTAGAAAACTTCAGATTGTACATAATGGTAGTAGTAAGCTCAAAGGATGCCGTCTCACGCTGATCGGTTGCCTGTGGGTAGGGGTAGAGTGGGTGATATAATCGAAGATGACAATGGTAAGTTCCAAATATTGTTACCAGAGGGTGTCAAGGGGAATAGTTGCTGAGCCGCGATTATATTACGACAAAAGTTGTCATAATGTACGGAAGTGTACTTAGACAGCCAATGCTCTTACAATACGTGTTTCATCATATCAATAATTAATTAATTAAATTGTCCTAAAAAGAATGTCTAACACTAATTAATTTATAAATTGTTGATTAAATCATTTATAATTAATCATTATAAAAAGGTCACTTAAGACTAAATCATCCTAATAAGGTTTATATAATAATTAAAATTTATTGTTTAAAGATTTTCAGCACTAAATTATTAATTAATTAACACAATTATGATTAATTTGTCCTAGAATAAAATGCTTGACACTAATTTAACAGCTAATTACATTTCTTGTGCTAAAAAAACGATATCTTAATTAAAACTTACTCTTTCAATTAACAGTCGTGTTTTTCTATGACACGATATATTATACAACGTAACAAGATCATAATTATATACATTTTTATCACATGCACAATACGTGTCTGTAGGTTCAAATTATCCTAAAAAGGACAATATCGTGCACTAATTAAAAACTTACACTTTTACTAATTTTACATTAACAAATATGGAATACGTTTCTAAACTGTTTATTGCTTCTTTCAGACCATGTTCTATAGGAAACTGTTTCACAAATCAATAATTGCTCCACAGCTAAATGAACGACTTACTAATTACTAATCTTCAAGTTATTAGAACTTTCAGACCGTCTATCATGAAGCATACATACAAATTTCTTACAAATCGTTTTTAAGCTCATAAAACTAATGAACTCGCACCTGATGTCTACAATGTAGACAGTTATTTGTGACAACACATGATCATATATAAAACTTGAAGATAAGAACATCTTTATCTATATATTTCACACAGTAACACTTTTAAATCGGGTTATTACAAAACATGAGTTTCCTATATCAGATAGACATTTGTTAGAAAATAATATTCATGGTGTATAATTTAACCATTAAAGACAAAGCATGACATTTAGTTATAAACTAAGAAGTTTTCGTAAATAGTATCATGGTGTAGTTTGATGTTTTGTTAACAAATGTTTCAATGTGTGTTATAATTAAGTCAGATATTTTACTAACACACACTAAAGTTAGTATACTAACTTTTTAACTTAAAATATATGAAAAATTCTTAGAAATTACGAAATTATCCTGTTTTTTTGTTTTTTTTTTCAGGATAGGAACAGAAGACAACAACTAGACTTGGATAATAATTTCAATCCTGGTAAGGCTTACGCATATTAGTTTATAGAGAACTATTTGAATTTAGTCCTAGTTTCCAAACAATGAGTAAGTTATTTTCACCAATTTAAGGGACCTAATAATAATATAAAGTTCAGCCCAACCAAGTATATTTTCTCAGATCGTCTTGAAAAGATTATTTTTCTTTGTTAAACACATTTCAATTGTGTGAATGTAGATTGATTGTAATACTGTTTATCCATAAGTCTGATATTCCCAGAGACTTTTATCAATTAGTGCTTTTTAAAAATTTAGGACGGAATTTCTCGACATGGCATCATAACTATGAGCTGATATAAATTACACTCACTACATTTCTAGTATTTTTAAGTAAAGAGTTAAGTACAGATAAATCACAACCTTATTAAGTACAAAGTTGAGTGCGTATAAATTACAATCTCCTTAAGTACAGAGTTACATACGGATAAGTCACAACTTTCTTAAGTAAAGGATTATATACAGATAAATAAAACACTTTTTCAGAATCAAAGTTTAAGGAATTGTCGAATGTTGGAAATGAATTTTATTGGATATACAAGGCTGTTTAGAGTAAGAGTTATTATTTAGTTCATTTAATGATCTAATATGTAATTATTATTTCGTTTTTATAATGCAAAGTTAATTATTTTAAAGGCTATTGTTATAACAAATTTCGTTACACAACTCGGTGGGAATTTTGTGTTGTGTGCATAGCTCAATTGTTATAGTATTGATGACGTCACCTTTCTCAAAACTTCTAAGTTCTTGCTATCTGAGTATTGTTACATTATAGCATCTCCTAGTTTGTAGAATGTTCTGGATCTCAGTTGAAAAAAAAAAAATATATATATGTGACCAAGTAAGCGCATGTCAGGAAATATTTAGTCAAAGAAAATATGAAAACAGCAGGTTGAAAAGATTAGTCTTAACGAGTGATTTCAGTAGAGTGTTTGACACAACAGATAGAAAAAAAAATTTGATTGTCAGTTGGATTCTAAAGTAACTTAACAAGCCTGTTTGGACTTTTGACTTGTTATTTGATTGACTATCTTGCATCGTTTTTCTCAAAAGCGGAAGAAACTGGCTTTACTGAATTAAAACAAATTATGTGCTAACTGATTTAATATAAAAAAATCAACCGACACAGATATTCAGTGTCAGGACATATAAACGACTTTTTATCTTTAACCAACGAAACCATAGATTGCAAATTCGCTGCAGATTGCCTCAAAACCAATTTTTATGATCGTGGTATACTTGTACATTGTTTTTACCTCAATTTTATTAAGGTTGAACTTACTACTATCAGGAATTGACTCGTACATAACAAATTGTGGAGTTTATTAGAATAATCAGCACCAGTTAGCTAACATGCCAAACAGCAGCTTTTACATAAGTCTCTGTATCTCCAAACAGCCCCCCAGTGGCTCAGCGGTATGTCTGGAGACTTACAACGCTACAAACCTGGTTTCGATAGCCGTGGTGGGCAAAGCACAGATAGCCCATTGTGTAGCTTTGTGCTTAGTTCAAAACCAAAAACAACATCTCCAAACAGTTGTAGGTTTTATTGATTCTATCTTTTGTTTTAATTATGACTAAATGTCTAGCCAACATTACATCTTTCCTTAACTCTAATGCTGTCTTTGGGAGTAATATTGGATCCATAACATCTATTGCATTATTTCTATTATAATTACGTCTCAGTACTCTTTTCCGCTAGTAGTAATTACTTCACCAGAGTTTAGATACTGCACGATCATCTATCACGGCTTCAATACAAGTTACTTAGTGACTTGGGTTTGTTTATATACCAGATTATTTTTGATCAAGTCTAATTAGCTCTTGACATATTAACTTCGCCCCGGCTTGGCTAAGTGGTTAGGGCGTTTGACTCCCCGTCACACCAAACATGCTCGCCGTTTCAGTCGTGATAGCATTATTGTGACGGTCAATCCTGCTATTCGTTGGTGAAAGAATAGCTCAAGAGTTGGCGGTGAGTGGTGACGAATAGCTGCCTTCCCTCTAGTTTTACACTGCTAAATTAGGGACAGCTAGTGCAAAATTAACCCTCGTGTAGCTTTGCATGAAATTCCAATAACAAACATCTTAACCATATAATGATTTAAAGGGTGAACGTACAAGCTGATCTTACTGTAAAATTCAATGGACTGCACACAGCAAACTGAAGCTCCAAAAGTTTATTTGTATCTTTTCATTTGTTTATTTATTCTAGATCCATATTTCATATTTTCCCGGCAGTTGAAAAATCGTCATTACTTGTGTTATTATTGATGATTTGTTTCTTTACTAATTCCTACTTATGTTTCAGTTTTCTGTAATCTCATTTGTTACCTGGCTTCTTTAGCTGCATGTCACCACTTCCACTGCTGTATTTTACGACCTGACAACTTTTAACTCATTATCAAGTGAAACTGGACGTTGGATACCATGCACCATCCCTAACACATTTCACCTTCAAAAGCTCGACATTGCAACGTGACTATTAGTGACGTTAAACCCAATTAAATGTAACATGTCATCACCTGTGAGCCGATTATCGTTTACCAACTGTTTCTCGCCAACGTTTTACAACTACAAATATCCATTGACAAATTTAAACAAATTTATGGCTTATCCATTTATCATCACTTCCTCTAATAGTGTATTCTCTCTTTTCAATATGTCACATTCCATTTTCCTTTCTCTCTGAAGTTATCTTGTCAGATATCGATTTCTATATTTTTTTATGATTATGGTTGTGTTTATCATTCGTTTATTATTTCCTTCTATCTTTTATTTATTTATAAATTTTTAATTGTATTAAAACGCTAATTCACCTTCTACGCAATAATGTGTATTTTCAGTAAATATGTGTGTAAACTGACACCAGCTTCCCTTGAGGTGGCGATGCGCAGATACTATTAATGTAGCAGAAGAGTATGTTCAGTTACGACCATATGAAGTGCTACTATCGTGACCTACTCTGTAAACAAATGCCTTTCCAGAAGCTTCACTCAGAGAAAGAGAGTCACTAGATGGTTATTGCTGTTTATAATTCGATATTATTATTGAAAGGTATTGTTGGAATAATGTATTTGCTCTCTCTTTTGTTGTTGTTGTTGAAAATGAATTTTGCTTTCCTGTTCTTTTTCCTGATTCTATTGTTTTTTACTTATTCACAATTATGAGAAATTGGTTATTAATATTGGTGAGGAACCCTATCCTGGCATTTGTTTATTAACTGTCTTTTGGTAAGTGTTGGATTTATTTCTAAGTGCTGTTATTGTAAATAAACTTCTTGGATCCTAAATGTAGTGGCGTATTCATTTTAGATCGTTACATTATTATTATTGTCTACATAATTTAGCACGTGTTAATAAATTAGAAAGAAATACTTTGGAAGAGGTTTGTAATTTCTAACCTTTCTAACCAGAAAGTTTTCTACACAATTCTCGAGGGCGCTGATCCCGTTTTATTTGTCTCTGTGATAAGTAGCGTTATACTCAATTATTTTCAACTCCCAATGTTTCGTCGTCACGACACGTTCATCCGTTAAGGTTACTGTCTCACATGTGTTTGCTAGCTTCTTGTCTTTAAATCACATCATTAATCGCACTGGTAATTTTGTCCAAGTTTGCTCTTACAACATTGAATCTTAAATATTGTCAAAGTTAACTTCTTATTAGATTCCTTCGATCCATTTTAACTAGCAACTCGTACAGCACGTTCCATACTTTTTTTTAAATGTCTCATTTGGCATTATTATAACTATCTGAACTACCTATGACAAACCTCTAGATTTAACTTTTACATATCTAAAACAGCTGACTTTACTACACCGTACTATAATTTCTCTACACTTCCAACTTTATTGCATGCTGCTAATATCTTTACAAATAATGTAAAAAGTAGTTTTCTTAAAAAAAAAAAGACCTGTACACACAAATATATCGCTTTCATACGAGTTCTTCCTTTGTCCATGTTAGTCTTATCACCAGAATTACTCTACCTTCCAGTCATCTTCAGTTCGAATCTTCTTTCCTTGTGCTGCGTTTTAACTCTAGCTCCAAAAGTTTATTTTTTAGTTTCAATTTCCTAGCTTTATTCTACTTCTAAGTCAGTGTTTAATATATGAAATACTATAACATATTAAGAAAAGACAGGCGGTTTCACAAAATATCGATTCTGAATACTTAAAAACTAAATAACTAACAAATAAGCAACCTAAAAAATACCAAAATAAACAAAACACACTGCACTAAGATCATACGATTAAGGAGACGGAAAAGGTTGCTTGCAATCATTATGCTAGAATAAAAAATTAACAGTTTTTAACGTGTTCTTCTGATGTCGTTAGACCAATTCAGTGACGTTTTTATTATGCGACACATGTTTGGATGATATTAAGTTGCAAACATATTTCATATCCTTATAGCAAATAATTTCATTGTTATCAATCAATGGAATAAGTTGTTATAAGTATATAAGCTATACGTTTATAACCCAGGCCTGTGCCTCTGCAGTTAACATAGTCTGCGGTATTTACAGCGGTAAGACTACAGATTTGCAAGCTTAAAATCAGCTGTTCGACTCCCTCGGTGGACGCAGGAGATAACCCTATGGGGGTTTCTGATAAGAAAACACACATAACTCACTTTCACTAGTTTTTCTTTGGTAGTCACTTTCAGTTGAAATTTTTGTGTTTGTTAAGTTTCACAAATTTGTTAGTTTCTACTGAGCCACACTTAATCAGAAATAAAATGACAACCTAAAGCTTACTTCACATAAAATTCATAATATCTTTTCTGGTATATTTCCAAGCAAAAGCTATTGTTTTCTAATATTAAGATTGAAATACTGGTAAAAAGTAGTTATCATATTAAACAAGCTTTAGTACATATAAATATATGCATTTACTGTAAATGTTTCAATAAATTTTGTGATCGTAGTATTATTATAAAATTTATAAACATTTCAAGTAAGGAGATATAAATTCGATTCCTGAGGATTCTCAAATGAAAAATGGTTTGAACGAACTGTTCTGTTTAACGCACCCCCCCCAGTGGCCCAGAAGTATGTCTGCGGACTCACACCACTAAAAACCAAGTTTCGATACCGGTGATGGGCAGAGCACAGGTGGCCCATTGTGTAGCTTTGTGCTTAATTCAAACTAAACTAAACTGTTTCACCCAATTCCTTTGAAATTAAACATTATTAACATAACTTGTTCAAAGCAAGGTGTTTCCCATCAATCTTTAGAAACAAACAATATTTTTACCAAAAGACTAAAAAAATGGATAAATCGGAAAGCTTGTTAAATTGTAAATTACGTAAAAGAGAAAATAAATATTTACATTCAAAAATACCTTATCTTATGCTTGTTTTTGTTGTTTATTACATTTTATCATCTATCAGAGCCAAGCGGTCTTCCAGACTTTTGTGACTTCGGTGAAGGCACATTATTAAAGCTCTGCACTTGGTCCAATCCTCCAAACATATCCTCAAACCTTATGTGGAAAATTGGCCAGGGATCTATGTCCAACTGGCTAGGTGGACCACGAACTGACCATACAGGTGCTAATGCTAACGGTAAGTTTATATCTCGAGTATCTTAGAACTGCAACTTTCCTTCATTTTTGTATTGTAACAAAAAGCTCAAACAGCTTTTATTTTTCGGTTGCTGTTTCAAGTTTCAACTAATGATCTGATGATGATGAAAACCGTAACTTCAACGAAAACAATTATAAGTTGTTCACTTCAAATCACGATAAGTCAGCGTTTCAACCCAATGTTCTTATGTCACACAAGCTTGTTTGAAGATGCTATACAAATCTAAAATGACTTCTTGCTTCAATACATTAGATAAATTTAAAACTAATCCTTTTTTTCGAACAGTAATTCTTGTTGTAATAGTTGGAGAATTTCAATCTACCAAGAATTAAAAATAAAGCCGCTAAGAAAGAGGTTAGAACGTTTTGTGAAACAACTGAATTTTTTATAAAATTTATTCCTCATTTTTCGCCAATCAAAAATCTTGCAGAGAAAAGTAATCCTAACAAGGTAGTACGGCAAGATCTCTATTTTAAAGTTTTGAAGATATAATGAGAATTGTATTGTTAATTATCCTGTCATGTAGACTTCTAATTTTACTAAAGTATTTATTCTGTAGACTGGAATATTTGGAAAATATATTGGAGGTGTTCCCCTTTAAGAAGGATGAGATGGTTGTTAACCTATAGGTTATTTAAATAGAACCCGAGTACCTGGGGAACAAGCAATTGAAACTACCAAGAAAGATGCTTATGAAATTATAATGATAGTTTCTAACTGGGATGAATCATAACACTATGTAACACAAATTTTGTTCCTGGATAGTATGTGTTATTTCTTAACTGCTTATGAGGACTGGCATGGCCAGGTGGGTTAAGGCGTTCAACTCGTAATCCGAGGGTCGCGGGTTCGAATCCCCGTCGAAAGAAATATGCTCGCTCTTTCAGCCGTGGGGGCGTTATAATGTGACGGTCAATCCCACTATTCGTTGGTAAAAGAGTAGTCCAAGAGTTGGCGGTGGGTGAATGCGTTCGCCTTGCTCCTCTGAGTATGCTCCCATGTTCTCCTTGAATTTATCGAGATGAGCGTCAAGAATATGGACTTTCAGGGACATCCTGCAGCCCATTTTGCTGTAGCTCTTCACCAGATAATTCCTTGTGATTGCCCAAGAAGTCCCGAACCACTGCGACCAATCTGCCCCAAATTTTTTTCTTTCCTACTGAGCTTCTTGGGGAATTCTTTGCACTCCAGGATCTTCTTTATTTGTGGTTCAATGAAGAACCAGCTTTGGCCTTTGCCTCAGACAGCTTAGGGAAGAAGTCTCGAAGGTACCTGAAGGCTGGAGACTCCTTATCAAGAGCTGTGACAAGTTGTTTCACAAGACCCAATTTTATGTGCAATGATGAGAACAACACCTTCTGGAGATCCACTAGTGGCTCACACTTGACACTGTGCCTCTCCACAGAGAATTAGGTCTGTTGTGGCCAGTGCTTTCTGTTGTAATGCGCTGCAGTGTCTCTGCTGTCCAACAGGGAAACTTGGTAAAGCCTCCTAGGATAACCTTCAGGAATACCACCATTTTGAAGTCTTCGATAACATCCCAGCCATACTCATCATACTTTAAGGCTTCTAGCAAGGTCTTGACGCTGTTGTATTCCTCTTTGAGGTGCACCGAACGAGCCAGGGGAAGAGACGGATACTTATTCCCGTTATGGAGCAGCACAGCTTTGAGGCTTCTGGATGAGGTATCAATGAAGAGGCGCCACTCCTTCGGGTAACAGGCAATTCCAATTGCCTCGCGCAGATCGGATACATTGTGGCAGAAGCAGAGCCCATCTTGACAAGTGAAGAAGCTTGAAAAATGTCAGTGACGCTTCCTCTGACTTGCGACTTGCAAGTTCTACATTTTGAAAATTCTTGTAAGTTCTACAACATTCTAGAAAGTTCTTGAAAATTCTTGTTAGTTCGAGAAAATTCTCTATCAGCTACTCAGCACTAAATCTACCTGAAATGTTCTGAAAAATGGGTAAATTAAAAATTTCATTACCCGGGTCACAAAAGCAAAGTTTGAAGAGAAAAATAGGTCTTTTCCATTTGCTTTAGGCGTAAGCAATTGGGAAATAACACTTTCTGCCCAGGAACAAGAAAAGATAAAAATTTTGTTATATAGTGTAATCTATTAAAGTGATTACAGAAAATGGAGATTCACAATGAATGCCGTCTATGTTGGAATTCAAATTCAAGATCCATCAGATGCCAGAAAATGAAAACATTATTTTTGATGTATTAAGGCAAGTGCACAGCATAATGTTAGTTTGATAGTTATATCACAGTTCATGTCTATGGTCAGTTTAAATGTTTGTTTAGTCTTCTAGAAGGGGCATATATATATATGATGAATTGGTAACGAGCCTAATGTCTTGGATTTCTTTTCTCTCTTATCTCTCTATGAAGATATGTTTGATGTACAGAAATTGACGGTTTATACATTTATTCTAGACCAGTTCAGCTGGTTGGAGTTATGTTTATAAAAAGCAGCAAGGGTTTGTATAGTAGCCTGTCTTCTCCTGTATCGTGCTTAACTGAAAATTTCACTGGCTGTCATACAACAACCTTAACAGGCCACATATAAGCGTAAAATTACGATATTTTTTCGGTTCAAATTGTAATCAGTGGTCGATTAAGGGTCAGTTGGGCCTGGGTCTTAATTGTTTTATCGGGATCTATTTTGATTGTGACTTAAGACTCAAGTAAAAAAAAACACAAAAAACTAAACTCCAAGATTTGTTTTACTTTTGGAGACAATTGGAAAACGATACTCACAGATTTTCAAGGCTTATCTAAAATAATGAACAATATTAGTTGTTTCTTGAAAGAAAACGGCCTTTGAAATGAGATACTGTAGCATAGACAAAATTTGTATTTTAACAGCAAATCATATTAATAGAAAGAAACCACATACACATAGACTTAACTACTCACATATTCATGTGCATACACGCAAACAAACAAACACTCATCCACTTATATCACACCAATATTAACATATTACACTCAGCATTAGTAGCAGATCATTTCATATGCACTTGACTAAACTACTGTCTTCCTGGCGCATTTTTGTAACAAAGTCATTTATGATCTTTCTGGTGTCAAGTGATTCCAACAAATCATTCTCTATGCACAAAAGTGCCAATATGTTTAGCGTGTGTTGGCACGTTATTGATTGAAATGTGTTTTAATCTAACAGATAATCGAGAACGATCTTTCTACTCGGTAATTGCTAGACATCAGGCACTGGTACATCCTTGAGATGATCTGAACATTTAGAAAAAATGATTCAGAGATTGGTTATATAATATTATCAGCATACTTTGGTCTCGTGGTTTTTGAATGAACTTTCTCAGAGGGCGTAAAATTGAATGACATTTTCATCAATACAATTCTCCAAGTCCTTATGATAAGTATAAATCAGTGTTTTGATGGCACTGCATAGGTTCCCTGTAAGCATGGACTCTAAGTTTTATAGGAACCCAAGCTCGCAAATGATATTTAAATATGCCATTACTTTAATGTGTAGTGCAAGTGGCTGTTGTCAGTATTACTAAGAAAGTCTGAACTTTATACTGAGTAGAGGGAGGAGAAAATCACTGTCTTCAGAATCCTCCTCATCCCATCCGATATTCCACTTCCTTTTTCTTGACCTTTTTATCTGATATGTTTAAGATCCGGAGGTTGTTTAATATTTTTCTCATATTTGATAAATTAATCTTATAATTCTTGCACGAATTTCTTCTGAAGTTCTTGCATATGAAAAGATATACTGACAACCATTTGAGAGTCTTGTAATGGACGAATTATCTTGTTAAACCTTTTCAGGATAATGCTGAATAATTCTATCATTATTTCTGTTTCTAAATGTTCCAGTTGTAGCATAAAACATCCTGACTTTAATCACATTTGAGACTTTTCAGAGTTATCGCCTGTAATGTAAGTGAAGACTTTGTACCCAACTTTTAAGGGTCCCATCGTATCTGAATGGATGTTTCATCTTGTGTAATGATAACCCATTTTTCATTGGGAACCATACTTGTTCATGTACATCGGGTAGGAGCTTCCACAGTTAAGTTGAAGCTGAGAAAACACATGTAACTTCTACACAAAGGCACAAAATAGACAAATTTCAGTACAGTAGTCTGCAATGTATTGCTCAATCAAACTATGTCAGCAAGCACAGCAGGAAACATAGTCTGCTAGAGACTTCTCTTTAATCAAATCTTGTATTTCAACATATTAGCCGTTCACAATGAATGCATTGTCGCAAGACTACCCACATAAATCTTGATTTTTTATATTATTATTTTCAAGAAAAGTATTGAGAATTCTAGCAAGCTTTGCTTCTGTGTAATTTCTTATCAGTAAGAATGTGTCAAATCTCTTTACAAGACCATCACCTAGAACGAATTTAAAATATATTGTGAATTGATCCAGCGAGATACATCTCGAATAGAATCAACAGACATTGAGTATTTCTTGTATGTTTTCATTTCCTGGATACGACAATAAGAATGTCTTTGTGTAGGATTTCTATAAATTGATCACAAATAATATACAGATGACATATTTGATGATGCAACTTTGTTTCAGCAAACATGTTTCATGCAGTATGTTTCCAGTCAGAATAACCAGTTGTTGCTAGCGAAGAAGCTTTCATTGCTGTTGAAACTAATTTGTATATAACACCAAAGACATTCTCCATCGACAGTGAGTAACAACGCTGGTCTTTTTTAGCCTTTTATCCATTCAGTTTCTCACGATAAAAATGTCTTTAGCATTGACATTAATATTGTCAACTCTTTCATTGACCCTAGTTTCCCAACTATTCTTGTGTTTAAATATCTGTATAACAGATAAGATGAACACTCCAGGAATATATGTAAGAACATATAAGCGTATTTGAATGTGAGTTTGAGTGTTTGTGTATGTATATGTGTTTGAAAGAGATGTCAAACATGCTACCTAATTGTTTTGTTAAGAAATGATTAAATATCATTTTCTGTACTTAACTCAGATATTTCAAATTTTGTTCTTTCCATATCCTCCAATTAATAATGCTTGTAAAGTTGTTAACGAATTATATATAACTGGTGCATGGTCCAATGTAAGCCTACAAATAATTACGGATTTTTTAGAGGATAGCAATTTGTAAACTCTGTTCAAGAAACACAATTGATATAATATATCCCGAAAGCTTAAAATACTGTTATGTACCTTGTTAGTAATGTTTGAAGTCTTTTATTGAACAAAGTCCGAAGCCTTTTAGAATGGGAAACGAAATTTATAAATACCTTTAATCTAGTCCTAACAACTTTCATCTAACCATATGCTACTAAGTTCGGGACCACTAGAATTATAGCCATAGGTCCGAGCTTTAAAAATGCCTCTTACAAAAAACGTCCCAATTTAATTTTTTTTTGAAAATGCTTAATAAAAATGAATCAAAGAAGTCTACTTGTTTTTTAAAAGAGACTGGATGAGAGAGAGTTTGTGCTACGATGTAGAGTGCAAGGATTTGATTAGTTTACCTACGAATACTGTAACCAAATGTAGCCTCTCTCTGCCCTAGCATATTTACATACAATTTCCAATAAAATATAATAGGTCTAAATGAGGATAGACATAATCACGTTAATCGAATTATAAGCGTCAGTCAATCAAAATATTTTCTCGTCACATTTTCATGACTCTGCCAGCCAAGTTCCTAATTCATGGATTTTGCTCAACATGCTGTTTCTTTTCCAGTGATCAAGCAGTAGGTTTAGAATTTCTAGGTTAAAAACGGCTAAGGCAACATCAAAAACACAAAAATTATTTTCTTGTAATCTAGGTCCCGTAATAGATCAGTACCACTCAAGAACTTACTTTTAATTAACCTTAGTCACCCATACAGTGAATCAAAATAGTTGGCTCAAATTGTTGATATTCGTTAGCAATTATCAAGCAATATTTGTTATTTAATTCCGAGGTGTTACGATCACCTAGAACTTCGGTACTGCAGGTCAGCAGATTGCAAACTGTAGCTTTGCTTACACATGGGGAACAGTCGCTCTGATGTTTCCACCCCTTGTTTCAGAGAATCGTCTTGTAGCATGAGAAAACGAGAAATCATATGTTCCTACTTTGTAGTGTTATGCATTGCTTGAGTATAATGATGGTTTTCTGACATAGAATGTTTGTCGAGCTTCTGGTATTCCCAGTTGCTTTTCCAAAGTTCGTAAATGGACTTGTTATGAAAACCCAGTCTGTTCTATGGTACATCTAAATAATATTTCAAAAATTCTCGGCAGTACTTACAAAACACTCAACTAAGGTAAGGGATGTAACAAAAAAAAACATTCATATTTCTCTTCCCATTTATTCTGGTATTTAACAGGAATCGATGTAAAGGATGCGGAATCACAGCAACAGCAGGGTTAACGAATCAACATCGCTAGTTCCAAGACGTAGCTGCTTAACTTTAATTTCAACCAGATACTCAGCGTCAGTGTCACTACTCAAAACTTATTATCTAGGTTTCTTTGTAATAAACTGTAGTATTCATTTCTGTGGTGTACTTCACCACAGGAAAGTTCAAATCACAAAGTTTAATCACAATGGTAAATAACACACAAAACAAACAAATAAATTAAAAACACTGCTATACAAATGGTTTCCACACGGACTTTATAAAGCATGAATCGCTTTTCTAGAAGCGTCCACGCTTTTAAGAGTATCTACACGCTTCGTGAAATTTGAAGAATGTTCGGTAATACGTCTATGTTTAGTTTGCACAATCTAATTCCAATTCTGAATTCTCTGATACAAGCCCTTCCTTCTTCTTCCGATAGATATTGGCCATCCGTTAATGTCAAAAAAGCCTTTCTTCGATAATTCACCAGAATTTTGTGTTATTCTGTTGGTATAATCGTTGATTCCAGCTGTTCGATCAAATGACAGTAAATTCTGACTCATGTATCATTACTTTCATTCAGTTACTAAGGTCTCTCTTTAAAAAAAACAACACAACCTCTGTAATGTCTACGCAGAGGGAACTTGAACCGATTGAATTTAACACTATATAAATCTCGTATATCAAAATTCAAAGATTGTGATTTAGATTTTTGATTGTTTTATAAATGAGAACTACTTGTAACTTGTAAAAAAATTTTGTTATGTATGAAATTTACTAAAATATTTAACTGCTTATTCAGTTTTGGGAAGTTTCCAAACTAGTATAGTATTTCTGTAATTTTTAGCGATAGGGCTTCTTTCTTTGAACAGTGTTTTTCTTCCCTTTTGGACGTTCAGATGTGACAGTGAAGTAGTAAAATTTATTTATGTTAATTTTCTGTCCTGTATTTTTTGCAATGGTTATTACTATGTTTAGTTATTAATTTAGTGTTATTAAATATTTTCAATATATATTCTGACGTATTAGTTTTCTTTAAAATAGCATGGTACTATAAGTCTATTTTAAAACTCAAAGTGGTGTTACTTACTGTCAAATCATTCATCATAAAAATAAACAAATACTTCAGATTTCATGTCGCCTCGAGCTTCTAACTTGGAATAATGATAAATGGAAAATCAGGGTGTTATAAGATGATTCTCTCAACCCAACAATCAGGAGAATACTTTGGTCATCCCAACAAAGAATGTCAGAATGTTGATGTAGTCCTTTTAGGGGTGGTTTGAACTGGGCTCACTTGTCATATTTAAGGTAACCATGAATGTCTTATCGTACCGTGACATTATGAATGATATTTATCAATCTGGATTGGAATACATATATAGGAAAAGTGGGTAAAGAACCAAACTCATAGGTGATTTTTATAATAATACACTATAATGTGTCGGGCTCCGCGTCAGTCAGTGTTTTAAGATATACAGCTCCAGTTGAGTCTTTGGAACGTTTCTGAAAGACAGACTAGGGAACTGGCAGGACAGTCTTCAAAATCTCAATACATTTTAAAGTATTTGGAAAATGAATGGCGGTCTGTTACACCAAATATGTTAAGGTGGTTAATGGAAGCCTTATTAGCAGAGGTCATTCTGAGATTATTGTCAAACGTAGGCTCCTGTGTTGTAGTGAGGCTCCAGAGGCGTCAAATAACACCTCAGTTTTTCAAGGTATACTGTTCCAGTACTTTTTGTTTGTTTGTTTTTGAATATCGCGCAAACCTACACGAGGGCTACCTATGCTAGCCGTCCCTAATTTGTCAGTGTAAGACTAGAGGGAAGGCAGCTACTGCCAACTCTTGTCCTACTCTTTTACCAACGAATAGTGGAATTTACCGTCACATTATAACGACCCCACGGCTGAAAGGAACAAGCATGTTTGGTATGACGGGGATTCGAACCCGCGATCTTCAAATTACGAGTCGAGTGCCTTAACCACCTCGCCATGCCGGGCCAGTACTTTTAGTAACATGAAAAGACAAACACTCAAAAATTAACAGATTTGGATTAACTGTTTGTAAAGCAATATCTAATTTGGAGAGCCCTTGTTTCTAATAACTATTTCTCATTTTTCTTGTAAACAACTTTCTTCAATTAAAAGTATAAAGGTGGTGTTGTAAAATAAACAAATATTCATATTAAACAAGGCTATTACGAAATTACTTTAATTTATCTCATAACTTTACCGGTAAAAATGAACGTAATTGTACCAATAGTTTACGTAATGAAATGCAAAAACTAAAAAAGCTTATTATGGCATTCCTTACATCTTACTTTAGTCTTCTTTATTTTACTTTGACGCCATTTATGTACTAAAAAAACTAGGATTCATTATGCTGAATTCATTATGCTTATTTTTCAGTAGTTTTTTTTTTTTTGGCCCGACATGGCCAAGCGTGTTAAGGCGTGCGACTCGTAATCTGAGGGTCGCGGGTTCGCATCTCTGTCGCGCCAAACATGCTCGCCCTTTCAACTGTGGGGGCGTTATAATGTTGCGGTCAATCCCCCTATTCGTTGGTAAAAGAGTAGCCCAAGAGTTAGCGGTGGGTAGTGATGACTAGCTGCTTTCCCTCTAGTCTTACACTGCTAAATTAGGAACGGCTAGTACAGATAGTCCTCGAGTAGCTTTGTGCAAAATTCAAAAACAAACAAACATAACGGTAGTTTTTGTTGTTTTTTCTTATAACAAAACCACATCTGGCTATCTTCTGAGCTCACCGAGGGGAATCGAACTCCTGATTTTAGCGTTGTAAATCCGGAGACTTAACGCTGTACAAGCGGGGCGGGGCTATTTTTCATTAACTAATTAAAGCAAATATAAGTTTATTTAATTAACTATTAACTCCTAGGGTGATTTTATGCAAACCACAAAGTATTTACACAGAAAAACTATTATTTGTTTTAAAATATATCATTGTATTCAAGCATTTTTACTAACTCCTGAGAGCATGAAAATCTCAATTATCGTCAAAAATAAAGAAATTAGTTACAAATTATAATGTTCCCACACAGTAATTATGGATTAAACATAATATACACTAAAGTGTACTGTTGTACTGTTTGTTTTATTGATAACTGTATGTAATACTAAGGTATTATATTCTCATTCATCTTATACGTTTGTACTGATATAAAGGTGATAGATATTCTAATATTTATATTGATGGAATTACTACTTGTTTTGTATATACATCATCGCAACATGCAAATTATTCATTTGAATTGTGAATTTCTATGCATGTATTAATTTTAAAATTATTTCTTTTTCTCCGTTATCTGTTAACATGTAATTGTAATTGTATTTTATTTTGAGAACTGTTACAACTATTTTCATTTTACTCAAAAACATTCGCTTCATTTTAAGTATTGTTTGATCAAATGAGTTTTTCAAAACATTATCTATCAGATAGATATTAGAATATCAGCCTTTTATTCCTTTCCGATACAGTAAAACACATACATGTGTATAACATGTTGAATAACTATACGTTTTTTTTTAAAGGTGGATACACTTTCTTCGAGACATCTTACCTGAACTCAGACAGTCAAATATATCCATCTTCTCAGTCCCCTTCTTCAGCATTTCTTGGAGATACAAGATCTCAGTTCCAAAACTATGCACAAGGATTCACTGCCCTGCTGCTTAGCCAGAACATAAGTCAAACCGACACAAACGGTTACTGTATCAGCTTCTTTTATGCTATCAATGGGTTGAGTGCACACAAATTAAAAGTAATTTTGATGGATGGAGAAACTTCGGAAAACCGGACACTCTGGGAAAGTAATGACGGGCTAGAGGGTAGCTGGAGGAAAGGCGAAGTCGCCTACACACATGAAAACATTCATAAAGTAAGGATGGCGACACAGAATGTTTAATTTCCAAAGTAATGCGATATTACTTTAGAGACAGAATAGGACGTTTAGTATACTATCTAGTTAAGAGGAATAATTCTTAAAAATTAAAATATGACTTAAAAATTTAGTATGGGAAAACAACTAAACTGTCTGTTTATAATGTCGTTTATCACTAAGAAAAATGAAGATATCATTCTGCACTATTCTTAAAAATTAAGGATAACGACACTTGTTTAAATTTGAGTATTTTTAAGTTACTGTTATTTTTTCTCAAATTTAACATGCTTAATTGTAGAGGATTACATTAACCTTACCTAGTGTCTTCAAGTTTGTGTCCTAATGATGTCTTAAATTCTCAATGCAAAAGGCTGATTTTGATTGATTAGGAAAGATGTTCATTGTTGATATGATGTGAACTTTTTGCTGGTATTGACTTTCGCAAATAGTGTGAAAGCTGTTAGAAGCCAACTGAAACTAAAGTTTGCAGAGTCGTCACAATGTTTTAGGAGGGTCATATACCCAGAATGAGATGGTACAAGTCATGGAAAGTTCACAATCTCTGGTAAGTATATTGTGGTGCAGATGACAAGCCACAGAACAATACACCACTGCACCAGTTCAGGATCACAGAAGGACTGCAGGTGCAGTAGACAAGTGATATCTGCAGAATTTATTCGTTAGAAACCGTTCCTGTAGAACTAGAGCCCTCAGGAACAAGAACCAGCAAGGGACTAAAGTACATCTGTTATATTAAGCGGTCAGAAATAGGCTTCCTGAAATTGGATCAGGTCCAGAACACCAGCTATAGCCATTATATTAACCTCAAAGCATCGAACAGCGTCGCTGTCATTCGCCCAAGAATATGCCACTTTGCCCCTCAGCAATGTCCCCTTGTACTATTCACAGATAAAGGCAGGTTTCATGTATTCTCAAGTGATCAATGTGTGATGGCCTGGAGATATGAATGAGAACAATATTTTGTCTGCAACATGATTCATCATGGTGCCTTTGGGGAAGATTCAAGCATGATGTGATGTGACATCTGCATATAAACACGTGCAGACCTGTGTGACGATAGAAGATCCTTGACAGTAAGAAGTTACTTGAATGAGACACTTTTACAAATTGTTTTTTTTTTTTATGGTGCAGTTGAAAATAGTTTCGTATATCAGCAGAATAATACCAGTCCTCACGTCATTAAGATCACGCAATGATTTTTTTTAGGATGGAGAAATAGATGCTGGATTGATGTGATAAGTTATCGGACTTAAATCCAATTGAACATGTGTGAGACTTGCTAAAGATAGCAGTTAGAAACGAATAACTTACTTCTACAACTCTAGAGTCTTCAGCTTTTCATCTTCAGGTCTTCGATGAAGAAAATTTGCAGACTATAGTGCAGTATTATCCTTTCAACGGGCCTGGCATGGCCAAGCGTGTTAAGGCGTTCGACTCGTAATCCGAGGGTCGCGGGTTTGAATCCCGGTCGCGCCAAGCATGCTCACCCTTTCAGCCGTGGGGCGTTATAATGTGACGGTCAATCCCACTATTCGTTGGTAAAAGAGTAGCCTAGGAGTTGGCGGTGGGTGGTGATGACTAGCTGCCTTCCCTCTAGTCTTACACTGCTATATTAGGGACGGCTAGCGCAGATAGCCCTCGAGTAGGTTTGCGCGAAATCCAAAACAAAACATCCTTTCAAGTGTTAATTTTTTTACTTAATTCAGTTATATCAAAAGAAATATTTTTTTGTTTTCTGCCTTATTGCTGAGTTTTGATTGACTGATTGAAATTAAACACAAAGCTACACAACAAGCTACCTGTGCTCTGCCCACCACACGAGTCCGCAGACATACCACTGCGTCAATGAGGAGATTATTGATGAGAACGGTTGTAATAAAAATCTTTGTTAATTACTTCCGCAACGTCATACAGAGCAGTGAACTGAAACAATAAGTTGTAAGGTCGTCAACAGATGTTCATTCTGTTGTGAGAAATGTGTTGTATTGCAGTCGACGAGTATTCGGCATATTGTGAGAAATGTGACGAATGACGAATTACACTCGTCAGATATTTGATCTGTTCTGAGGAATGAGTTGTATTGCACCAGGATCCAGATTGAAGCTATTCGGTGTTACAGTGCTTAACATTACTATCAGTAAGTTTCTTTAATTTCTCTGTAACTGTTAGATGTAAAATTTGCCTCTATGCCTGTTAACGTAATGTCGTCAAGAGAGAAGCCAGGCGTGTTAAATTTTTTTTGCGACCGGAAGTTTTTTGTTAATTGTTGACATCAGTGCATCTCTCAATAATTAAAATTTTATTTAGTACTAGTCGGAGTGCCTGTGTCCTGGACGGAAGGTATGTAAATTCGTGATTAATTAAACGTTACCTTAGAACAGGAAAAGCTGCTTTCCTTCAATTGTAGCTGTAAAAAAATACACGAAAAAACCCAACAAACTTTCACGTATAATTTGAGAAAGGACTCCCTCTCGTCCAGTGGAACAGTAGTATGTCTGTGGACTTACAACGCTAACAACTAGGTTTCGATGCCCGTAGTGGGCAACATTGAGATAACCATTTGTGTTTGTTTATTTTTTGAATTTCGCAGAAAGCTACACAAAGGCTATCTGCGCTAGCCGTCCCTAATTTTGCAGTGAAATACTAGAGGAAAGGCAGCTAGTTATCACCACCAACAGACAGTTCTTGGGCTACTCTTTCATTAACGAATAGTGGGATTCACCGTAACATTATAACCACCTCACGGCTGAAAGGGCGGGCTTGTTTGGTGCGACCGGGGTTCGAACCCGCGACTCTCGGATTACGAGACGAGTGTCTTAACCACCTGACCATGTGTAATTTTGTACTTAGAAACAAACCTATTTTATTTTTCCAGCCGATGAAAATTGTTTTTACATTTTTTAAAATTATTATCACTCTTACGATTTCATCTATCGAATCCCCGTCGCACAAAACATGCTCGCCCTTTCAGCCGTGGTGGCATTATAATGTGACAATGAATCATTCCACTATTCGTTGATGAAAGAGTAGCCCAAGAACTGTCTGTTGGTGGTGATGACTAGCTGCTTTTCCTCTAGTATTTCACTGCTAAATTAGGGAGGGTTGTTAGCGAAGATAGCCCTCCTATAGATTTGCGCGAAATTCATAAAAACAGTCTGAAGTACACATTTCATTTGTACAAAATAAGCATGACATCATCATCTCCATTTATGATTGGCTATTTTTCAATATCATATTAATGGAACCTCCAGCTTACATGACCTTGCTATCCTGAACCTATATAATACATTGCACTCACTAATTATCATATTTTAATTTTATTTTCCTGGAGTAGAAGAGTGAACTATACGCAAGCATTCGAGTTTGGGCCTTTTTTTTTTATTCATTACATGTATAAAGTAATATAGTCTCGAAAAAATAAGTCATCCACATTTTATAAAAAGGTTTTACAACTTTTTTCTGGTTTAAGACAGCATCGCATCTAGCTACATATTATGTTAACTGTCTCTACTTTATAAATAATTTAATGTTTGTATCTAGATTGTATTCGAGGGTATCCCAAAGAACTCCTCCGACCCATCCAGATCTTTTCGTGGTTACATAGCCTTGGACGACATCAGATTTGAGATTCTTGGAAGCGGATCTAACTGTATAGGTAAAACAATGTTAAAAGTGTTAGTATATATATTCATAAGGTTATTTATAGCAATTATTTGGATTAATGGAAAACATTTTAGTACTAGTTGCTTTACTATTAACTGTGGTTATTCTGGTTTCACAAATTCTATATTTAGTTTTGAATTCAAGTCAAACATATTCATGGTACTTTTTACTTTTAGATGCTACACATTATCTCTATTAAGAATATAAGTTGTTTCTATTTTTGGACAAAGACTGAGTTCCATTACAAGATGATGTTGTTAGTCAAAAATCACATAACATTTCCATGAGAACATTTGAAAGCAAAATTATTTTTAATTCGCCATTTATATTTTAGAATATTATTATAGTAAAGTATTTCATCTATCTCACTGTTAGTGTTACTTTTGTACTTTATATAACTGAACTTGTAGGTCATTGCACATTCGAAGGAGGATTGTGTGACTGGTCTAATTCCAGGGGTCAGGATGACTTCGAATGGGAGCTAGGACGAGGAAGCCAGAGTTTTCTGACTGGTCCAGCACAGGATTATAGTAGTTTTGGTGACAAGAAACAATCAGGTAGTCAATATACCTGTTTCACTTCATGACATTCATAATTAATATAGCAGCTCACTCTAAGTAAGACATCGACTTAATCGTGTACCAGCATTTATTTTAGTACATGAAAATTCTTCAATGGCACAGCGTTACGTCTATAGGCTTTTAATGTATCGTAGCTTTGTGCTTAACAACGAATTTAAAAAATCGCTTGGAATGGGGGTATAAATTCAGGTTAATTTGTGTATGTATGTATCCAAAAACATGCTTAACATCTCCCCTCCCTTCATCCCAGTAGTTAAACAATAAAGTTGAGAGGATTATAAGCTTAACAATGGATGATTTCGATATTCGTGGTTAGGAAAGCGAAGATATTTTTGAGTTTTTTTTATTCGTAGAGCTTATTTTATTCTAATATGTTTGCTTGTGAAACTGCATACGATAATAAAGCTGTTTATCTCACCAGTTCTATTACAAGTGTCTGAAAAATTAATTACCAGTTGCCTTTTTTAACTTTTCTTTTTCTAAATGGCACAAACTGGGCTTGTCATCACCTGGTGGTTAGGGCGCTCGACTCGCAATCTGCGGGCGTGAGTTCTAATCCTCATAACGCCAAATATGCTTACTTATTCAGCTGCGGGTGGGGTGATTATAATGTGATGGCTAATCCCATTATTCATTGGTAAAATACTGTTGTTGTTGTTGTTTGTTATTAAGCACAAATCTACAGACAGGCTGATCCCACATGATCTCGTACGCATCGAGAACGAACATATCAATAAATAAACACTTAAGTTTATCTGAATTCTTCATTTATAGCAGAATATTTATTAATACTGATTTTTTTTAAGCAGTACATACGGAAGTTGGGGAATAATTTGATGTGAAAGTACATTTTACTTGTTATCTTAAAGAGGGCTTTGCGTGAAACTAAACATCAAGCGTAGTAGCTACAACTCTATTAATTTACTGACTACCACTTTATTTACAACTTTAGTAAGTTTATATTGAGATAGCTTATTGTATATGGATCGTCAATAAATGTTTTGGTTAGTAATAATAATGTAATATAGAAATATTAGCAACAGACTACAATTTTTAGTGTTTACACAATTTATTAAATTTTCTGACGAAAGGTTTAATTTTTGTCATAATTAGATATATAACAGTGTGAATATCCTATGATATATATATGGTATTAGTAAATACATGATAAAACACATTTCCAAACACTCTAACTTTTATACTAATCACTATAAAATGATTATATAAATTCATACGTGACTACACTCTTACAATGTACGTCATGAAATATTTCAAAATTGTTTGTTTAATATTTTTAAGATTTGTTTTGAAGTTATAGAATATACGTTTTTACCCTCTTGAGCCTTGGTAGCCATCAACTTTACCTTGTGAAGTTTCTGTCAAGGGTAAAAAAAGCTATCACACTCCAGACTTGTCTTATTGTGTTACAGACGACAGTAATGATTATTATTAAGCCTTGCAAGCCTCTTCAACGAGTTTCTGATTTGATTTGAATGGGCTTGGTTATGCCAAACTGGTAGTGATTTTCTACATAACTATTTATATTGAGTTTTACTAGTTCTGTTCCGTTGTATTGTCTTATCGTTTTGGATATTTTTGTTTCTATTTAATTGGAGTGGTAAGTTTTTTTTGGGGTAAATATTGCGATATTCGTTCTGTTTGTGAAACATGTACGTGTTTGTGTCACTCTATCTACCGGGAAACAAGTCTAGTTCACTACAACCTCACATTCTCCAATTACTTAACCCGAAGTTTGCAAGAGAAATTAAACTGCCGCCTTTCAAAGATAAAAAAGGTCCGGCATGGCCAAGCGTGTTAAGGCGTTCGACTCGTAATCCAAGGGTCGCGGGTTCGAATCCTGGTCGCACCAAACATGCTCGCCCTTTCAGTCGTGGGGGCGTTATAATGTTACGATCAATCCCACTATTCGTTGGTAAAAGAGTAGCCCAAGAGTTGGCGGTGGGTGGTGATGAATAGCTGCCTTCCCTCTAATCTTACACTTCTAAATTAGGGACGGCTAGCGCAGATAGTCCTCGAATAGCTTTGCGCGAAATTCAAAAACAAACAATCATAGATAAAAAGAGACCGTAGCAATATAAAATACAAGCCTACTAATTGGCAACATGAAAATATGAGGTAATTTGGAAAAATGTGAGGGAGAAAGTTGGAGTGGTTTCTACGTACAGTCAATTGTTAAGTAAAATAGTAACTCTACTACTGTCAGAGAGTTTATTTAAGATTTTATTATTTTTCTGACTAGATTATTCTATTTTAAATAAAATTTCTTTCAATTTAAAGTATATGATATAAACAAAACAGAAGTTACGAGCAACGTTATTACAAAATCACGAAAGTTATTGTTGTTTTATTTATATTATGATAGCTATTAGTGAACTAAAAGTTTCGTGTAAAGGTGTTGCTGTCACTTTTATTTGTCCGTATATGTTTAAATACCAGAGATGAATTTTTAGTTTTGCATTAAAATGTTCAAAATTTACATAAATCAATTCATAAAAATTACGACACTGTTTATTTTACAGGCGGTTATGCATACATTGATGCTGCATACCCTCGTCGGCCTGGGGATAAAGCCCAACTGTTAAGTCCCGTCATTGAAGCGACTGGTGAGAATAGGCAAATTTTTTACTTTTGCTACATTCTTAGAGAATTGTTATAATGTATCAATAATAATTAGAAATTAAATACTGACGTATTTTAAGGTATGAAAGTAGTATTGACACAAATCAAAACTTAAAAACGGTCTTAAAATCTAATATTTGAGTTTGAAATATATTGAAGAAAAATGGGAAAAACATTTTGGGACGTTTTGTCTGACAATAATGTAATATATTATAATATGATTAAATATATTATAATATGATTAAATATATTATAATAATGTAATATATTATAATATGATTAAATACTGGAGAAAATGATGATTCTCTTTTAATTTTTTTTAATGAGTTTTTATCTTGATAAAAATGTTTGAGGAAGTTGATATAACTACTAACTTCCGATTACAACAAGGTAACTACTTAGAGCAAAACTGTTGATGAGTAAGCTAATTAAATACACTTTTCTCACTTTCTTACTTATAAATATCAACATTAATTCTTCCATCAATTGGTTATCCTCGCTGTTAATAATATTTTCTGCTGTAAACCTATTAATATCTTACTAGGTTCGACCAGTTTAGGAGATTTAAGTTAATCCTGAATGCATATACTAAGTTAACAACTCAAAGACAGTATAAGAGTAAAATAACAACAAAAAAAAAAAAACATAAACAGTGAAGCTATATATATTATACATTTTAACCAATACCATTCATTTAAGGAACGCTAAATAAATAATAGAGTATACTTTCCTTATACAGCGCATACGCACACACTAGTTGTTAGCTTCGAGTACTGTCGTAGATAGAAGACGCTGTCTTCTTTGGGAGGTGTGACGTCGTACAATAACAGAGAATTGTTAGCAATATGTAAATGCTGTAAATAAGGTTCCATAGACAGTGTTACCAAAATTCTAAAGGTGTATGGTGTTACTAAAACTTTTTAGATGTACTGCACTAAGTAACAAAATTTTTACTTTTCTTGTTCCTGGACAGAAAGTGTTATTTCCCAATTGCTTATTCCTAAAGTAAATACATATTTTTCTCTTCAAACTTTGTTTTTGTGACCTGGGTAATGAAATTTTTACATTTACCCATTTTCCAAAACATTCCGGGTAGATTCAGTGCTGATAGAGAATTTTCTCGAACTTACGAGAATTTTCAAGAAACTTCTTGAATGTTGTAGAACTTACAACAATTTTCAAGAACTTTCCAGAATGTTGTAGAAATAACAAGAATTTTCAAGAATGTTGTAAAACTTGCAAGTCGCAAGTCAGAGGAAGCATCACTGACATTTTTCAAGCTTCTTCACTTGTCAAGATGGGCTCTGATCCTGCCATAATGTATCCGATCTGCGCGAGGCAATAGGAATTGCCTGTTACCCGAAGGAGTGGCACCTCTTCATTGATACCTCATCCAGAAGCCTCAAAGCTGTGCTGCTCCATAACGGGAATGAGTATCCGTCTCTTTCCCTGGCTCGTTCGGTGCACCTCAAAGAGGAATACAACAGCGTCAAGACCTTGCTAGAAGCCTTAAAGTATGATGAGTATGGCTGGGATGTTGTCGAAGACTTCAAAATGGTGGTATTCCTGATGATTATCCTAGGAGGCTTTACCAAGTTTCCATGTTGAACAGCAGAGACACTGCAACGCATTACAACAGAAAGCACTGACCACAACAGACCTAATTCTCTGTGGGGAGGCACAGTGTCAAGTGTGAGCCACTAGTGGATCTCCAGAAGGTGTTGCTCTCACCATTGCCCATAAAATTGGGTCTTATGAAACAATTTGTCACAGCTATTGATAAGGAGTCTCCAGCCTTCAAGTACCTTCGAGACTTCTTCCCTAAGCTGTCTGAGGCAAAGGCCAAAGCTGGTGTCTTCATTGGGCCACAAATAAAAAAGATCTTGGAGTGCACAGAATTCCCCAAGAAGCTCAGTAGGAAAGAAAAAAGATTGGGGCAGATTGGTCGCAGTGGTTTGGGGCTTCTTGAGCAATCATAAGACTGAAAAGTATGTGGAACTGGTTGAGGCTCTGGTGAAGAAATACGGCAAAATGGGCTGTAGGATGTCCCTGAAAGTCCATATCTTTGACGCTCACCTTGAGAAATTCAAGGAGAACATGGAAGCATACTCAGAAGAGCAAGGCGAGCGCTTTCACCAAGATATACTGAACTTTGAACGCCGCAACCAAGGACCGTATAACGAAAACATGATGGGAGACTATATTTGGGGGCTGATACGTGAAAGTGATTTACATTGCAGTCGCTAATCTCGAAAAACTACTCACTTCTAAACATTTTTGTTCACTTTTGTATAACTTTAGTATAAATATATGATTCACATGTTGTTTTATTTAGACTTTATGTAAATGAAAATGTGCAAATTTGCCCGTTTTTACATAGAAAATAGGTTAATTTCGAAATTGTATTATCCAGATCACAAAAGCAAAGTTTGAAGGGATTAATGGCCATTTTCTGTACTTTTACAACATAAGCAATTAAGAAATAACATATACTACCCAGGAACAAAATTTGTGTTACATAGTGTTATGTTACTAAAGGTAGTGCTTGTCAGTAGCGTATTTATGTTGGAGCTAGAGGGACCAATCGCAGAGCCCATGGTTTTAATGGGGGTCCCTCAATAATTTTATTCTATTTAAAATTGCATGGGATATAGGTCCCACAAAAATTATTAGTCCCTGAGCTAACACAACCACTAATGCTTGTGTAGGTGGATGGTATTAGTAGATGGATTGCCTTACTAAGCATATTGTGTGTGCCTTGCAAAGGCAAACAATGTTACTATACTTCCATAGTTCTGCATACGTAATTCAACTCGTCTCACCTTATTTTTATAGCTTTCATTTATAAATTTAACTGTATTACATGTCTTTTACAAAGGCAGATGGTGTTCCAATAAGTGTACAGTGTTATATTATATTTCTGTTGGACTGCAAACAAATTTTAACTCCATTCAAAATATGTTTATTGTTTTTATTTATATACTTCATTGCATTCATTATACAAAGGTGGATGGTGTTACTACATGGGCTGTGTTACTAAAGTAACTGGTGCTACAGCAGATGCTGTTTCTATAAACAGATAATCAGTTTATAATTCAAAACAAGCAAAGTTTGTCGCAGAATGTCTCAACGTGTGATTGCGTCATCAACATTACAGTCTAGATTAAATTATTTGTCCAAAGAGGTACAAGAAAAAACATTATCACTTTTAGATGGATCATGTCATTGCATTCATTGACTCGCATTCAATATTTTATTAAACTATTATTTTAAGAATTTATGTCATTAAGCTTGGTTTCAAATTGTAGATTATAATCCAGCTTTTCATATTATACATTATTTAATTTTTTACTTACAATTACGTATTAAAAACACACATGAATATCGATTTTTATGTATGATGTGTATTTGTGATGCCAAAAATACAAAGTTTATAGGTTTGCACGAACTAGGAATTCAAACTACTGATATCCACAAGTTAGAATATAAAATAAAAACCTCCTATATTTTCTGTTTGCTAAGTTATCTCTCATTTACTGAATCAAGCATGGTAAACCAACTTTATCCACTTTTAAAGGCGGTCCCTTATAAATACTTATAGGCCTGGCATGGCCAAGCGCGTAAGGCGTGCGACTCGTAATCCGAGGGTCGCGGGTTCGCGCCCGTGTCGCGCTAAACATGCTCGCCCTCCCAGCCGTGGGGGCGTATAATGTGACGGTCAATCCCACTATTCGTTGGTAAAAAAGTAGCCCAAGAGTTGGCGGTGAGTGGTGATGACTAGCTGCCTTCCCTCTAGTCTTACACTGCTAAATTAGGGACGGCTAGCATAGATAGCCCTCGAGTAGCTTTGTGCGAAATTCCAAAAACAACAACTAAACACTTATAATATAACTATATATATCAATTTATCACTCTTAGGATATTCAATCACATATACAAAATCCAAGAAAATTTCTTGAAGCTGAGCAAGCTGCAAAAAGCAGCAACCGAGTACATAGGTCGTAATTAGAAGAGATAATTGTTTGCCTTGTTTCTCTATTTACTGTTCTACGTTTGAAGAGAAAGATGTTTAAGAACCTGTTAGTAATTACTAATAATCTATACACATATATAATGTAAAATAATTGAAATGTAACTGTATTTTGCAAAATACTAGTCCACTAAAACACAGCCAAGGAAAACTTTGATTTTTAGGAAATACAAAGGGTCCTTGGAACAGAGGTCGTCACATGCCTAAACGATTTGTCAATAATATTAAAAGTAACAGTCTGGATTATAAAATGTTTTATAGAAAGATATGCGCCATCTTGGTAAAATATATTATTTATAGTTAGTAAAATATATGAAACCAAAGCCAAATTACTTTATGATGTTTCGAATTTATGTATTAAATACTAGTCAACAAACTAGAAATTCCATTAAACTGTAAAACATTTTACCTTATTAGTTCACTAAAGCATATCAAATACCCTTCTCACAGAAGAACATAGTATATGACTGTAAAAGAATTGACATTCATAACTTTTAAAGGACCTTTAATTATAAATGAAGTTATTATTCGTTCACGTTTTATATGTCCAGCATGTTTATTGTTTATTTTTACAAAAAACAATGACCTAACATTTGTTAATAAAATTTCAAGATACAGTTCTATACTAATAACATCTTAACTTATAAAATACTCAATTTTACTTTTGTGCAAATTTATGTTCACATTACTATTTGTTAATTTCAGTTAGAGTTTATATTTTTCATTTGTATAACATTGTATAATATAAAGATTGAATTTATCACGAGAAGTTTTAGTGAGAAAGACATAGCACTAAATAAGTGAAGGAACGAAGTATTCAAAAATATACAAACATGTCATATATAATTATTTCATGACAACAGCAGTATTATTTGTGAGATTTAACTTTGTAAGCTCAACAAAACTAGTCTATTTTACACTATTTACACTATTTTACACTAAAACAACACTATTTTACATTTCACATCAAATACTTTCCTCACAGATTTTGAAACCATGTTTCAGTAACATGTATTATTTTTTCACTTAAAAATTATATAAATCATCAATTACAAATAAGATTAAAGACATTATTTCAAATAGTTACACGTCTGGCTTAGTTTTCATGATAAATTACACCCATGAACATCGGTTTCTATTAAATGCATTTGGATAACTAATATAAGTCTCCATTTTTATTTGTCACATAAAACACATGTTTCATCATAGCCCAGTATGCTGTTGATATGTGTCAGTAAAATTACAGACTTAACAAGAACCGTGTACAATGAAACATACTTCAAGATATACTAATATATCTTATTTACTTAAGAATTACGTAATTATTTTATTTTGCTTTACGTATTGAAGATGGATTCGGTAGGATTCTGAAACGTTTATCTCTGTCCCCTTCTGGTATAAATAAACAATCTTTTTAATCTTAAGTCATGACAGATAACCACGAGATTCTGCCTTAAGTTACAGTCATAAAAGCAACAGTGTTCTTATATTAAGGATCCAATGGTGTTTAGTAGGAATGAGAGAACGTTATCTGCTCTTGAAGTAGTTTTGTGGTTATTGATAAAATTGTTCGTTTGGTGGTAAATAGGTGTCTAACCTGGAGCTTCTTGCTGCAGCGCTATCTACTTTATTAGTGAAAATAAAAGGCCTGTGTCTCATAGGAGAATGATTGCACAAAAATAACGCATCCACAATTGAAAAGCTGGGGATGTTCAGTAACATAGTGCGGCACGAACCTTGGTCAATTTGTTTCACATCCTGACCAGTTTACCATACGAGGCTCACTGAAACTTGAAAATGGCATACTTTAACAAAATTCGTAAGCGTGCCACAAGATGTTTGCTTAAAGTAAATCCCTGAAATTTCTCAATAAATCTAGTCTTATGAGTCGTGACTGTGTCTGTTTCCACACCGATACACAGTAAATAGTTAATAGTTTATCTCTACACTTTGATTATCATCCTTAAGAAAGGATATAAGCGTCGTATTAATAGCACTGTCATTGTCATTTGAGCTAAAATAGAGACGTGTGACATAATAAATCTCAAAGCTTCACCAAAAAATTAAACTATTGAATAAGAACACATATTTTCAATTCTGCCAACCATTTTTTATAAAATGATTCATTATTTGCTTTTAAAACACTTAACATAGTAACAATAACAAAATACTCTACATTTTAAAAATATCTATCTTGAGATTTCTTAGGTATCAATGCATTGCAATTGCTTTATTTTTAATAAATAAGATAGATTCAGTATATAAAAAATTCAATCAACCCTTAGTTTCTTCATCAATATTTTACTCCAGCAAAATTTTATTATATCTTATGAAGTGAATCTCTTACAAACAAGATTAGACACATTGTATTTATGGAATGTTTGTTTCAAAGCTCTATTGGTACAGGCTAAATTAATATATAGGTACATATTATATACTCAAGGTTTTTTATGAGATATAATCTTAGAAGTTCCTGCATTTTAGGTGATAACAATCCTATATGTATGTCGTTTGCTACTCATATGTTTGGAAACGGAATTGGAACGCTGCGTGTTTTACAACGTAGCCAAGGAAGCAATGACGAGAACGTTATATGGAAAATTAGTGGTCCTTCTGGTAATAGATGGTACCAAGCTCGAGTACCTGTGTCGTCTCCAAAACCATTCCAGGTAAATTTGTTACTGAAAATTCACTCTTTATCCCATATTTTATAATCGTAAACCTTCCATTCATTGTTTCCATTTTTTTCACCAGAACACTTTAATCTTAAACGACACACGTGGTTCAAGTAGATATTATGATCAATGCCAGTATTCCTACTTAATGTTTTCTTGTGCTATCGTTGTAAACGTACCATCCATAGCATTAAATCAACTTTAAATAATCGATAGTTGAATTTTATGAAAAACCGATTTAAATGTTACTACTTTCATCTTTATAAAATAATTCCGTATTACATTTTTTGCCTTTTTTTTTCTGTCACCATTTACAGTTTCTCAGTGTCATTCAGAAAAAAATCACCTGTACAATTCTGTTCGATTTCCATTTAAATAATACTTTATAAACTTTCCTTCCACACCTCTTAGTCTACAGTTTTCCCCTTTTTTTAGTTTCAAGTTCTTTTTGTATAATATTTCGTGCAATGTAAACAATTTTGTATAATTGTTCATTTGGGTATTTATTTATGAGTGTCGTTCCATACCGTGATTTTGTAAACTTTATAGCAATGGCTAGACTACCTGATCGTTTCATATTATTATTTATAAAACGTGAAAAATAGAAGACTGGAAAATCTAACGAATAATTAAAGTCTATTGCACACGTATATAAGAAACAATTAAATTATATAATTAAATATAATTAATAATACTTTCAACTTCTCCACATTATTCACTTTAATACGTGAACAGTTTATTATTTTACAAGCTTGATGAACAGAAAGAGAAGATTGACATAAAATGTCCCCCGCTAGTACTACTGAGCGGTATGTCTACGAATTTACAATGCTAAAATCAGGGGTTCGATTACCCTCGGTGGGCTCAGCAGATGGCCCAACGTGGCTTTGCTAGAAGAAAATACACACAGACATAAAATAAAAAAACTAATGTTATTTAAATAATGATTAATCGAAATATAGCTCATAAACTCTAATAATTTCTGTTAAGCCTAATGCATTCACCAGTGTAATATCTAAAGTACACCTATATAAAACATACCTAGAAGTTATCCATGTTTCATGTTATTCAAAATACTTTAGTATCCGTTTGCATTTTTTTATTCTTGTTTTCCCTTAAACATTTTTGCATAAATTCTTCCCAAACAGAAATACTTATGCTTCATAACGAACTTTTTTTAGGTTTTTAAAAATGTCACATTCTCTTGTGTAGATTGAAGAGTAAAATTATTTAAGCAGTATCCAGGTGATATATATACTCAGTAAAGAAAATCTCAAGGAGCGAAAAGAGCTTTTATCTTTTATTCTTTACAGTTGATATTAGAAGCAACGGTTGGTAACAATTATCTTGGAAACATTGCCATTGATAACATCTTCCTTAGACCTGGCACTTGCCCAAGTAAGTAGATTTTATCTTTCTAGCTTCTTTGATATATTGACACGCCCTCTGTATTTAGAAATTAAATGTCAAAATTATGGAAGAATTTCAAAACATTTGACTGAAATTTACTAAGTTATGTAGTCTTTTAAATACTTTAAAATGTTTAAATAAAAATAATAATTAAATGCGAGTGTTTCAGATTGTTTTTGTTACAACTTGTTAAGTTTTGTTTCGAATTTTACATTGTTTAACCTCGATTTACTGTTCGGCTTTTTAAACACATTTGTAAAATTGTCTATAAACCAAAGTGCTTGTGACTCACGAAATTGTTGATTACAGGATCGCTAATAACATAACAGCTACAGAGAATATGTTAACAAAATTCCCTCAACATTGCAATTAATCATATTAATTACTGTTGGAATCCCCTATTGTACTTTTCATGTAAAATGAATGTCTTCACTTATCTTTTGCCCAGTACTTTGCAACAAATGTTGTCAGAAGCAAAAACTATGCTCAATCAAGATAGGGACTTAGCCGATAATGAATGGTTTAAACAAGATTAATTTAAGGGTTAAATTCCTCATTAACACGATGTCAAAGTCGTTTTTAAACCCTTCTATGCATGTTTATTGAGTTACATTTAAAATTTAATTAAACTTTTTTAATATCAATGCATTTCAAAACCTGCAGTTTTAAATGCTTCCTTTTAAGATAAAGGAATAAAACCTAGGTAATATAAAACTTTTGCTGTCATGTGATCCGCTTGCGGTTACAAATCTAAACTTTACAAGCTATTGCATATGATGTGTGAGAATAGAATAAAGATAGTGGCATACAATGTCGAATTAAAGTTCCACCTTTCTTTCATTAGCGTTGAAAAATTTCCACGAGTTTCTCAATGGGGATTTTACTTTCTAATATTTCTAAGCATCAGGTTAGCCACGCTCACTTGTAAAATATATGCTGTGTTGCTAGGCAAAAGTATGAAGTTGAATGACATGCTTACAGCCAATATTTCGCACCATTCAGTTATAGCCTGGAAAAACTACTGCCACTATACGCATTTTTAGCATGAGATAGAAAAGAAGCTAAGTCTATAGTTCTCTTAAAATGTGCATAATGCTTGGCAAGCGTTTCTTGCCTTATATGTAACTGTTTGCTAGACACGTAGATTGCTGTTATTGTTGGTTTGAATTAAGCACAAAGCTACACAATGGGCTATCTGTGCTCTGCCCACCACGGGTATCGAAACCCGGTTTTTGGCTTTGTAAGTCCGCAGACACCGCTGAGGGCAGTTAGATTGCATTTAGGTTTTACGTTTATATTTCAGTTAGTTATGTATTATTTGTGTTCATAAACCATATTTGAAAATACTGTGATTGTTTGCATTTAACTCGATGTAGTGTAGTGTGATTTGTGAAAAATGTCTAAGCAACATGGTGTCATTCGCTTGTGCAAGCGTTGGTGAAAGAGTTTATGAGCGATCTATGCCCTGTAACAACTATTACAACCACGAGGTCACATTATCATTTTAGCAGGAACAGGATGGCATCAAGGATAAAACACAAAGAATTGGAAAGGAAAATTAAAAATAAACTATAAGTGAAAATATAAATATATTAAATTATGCATATCAGAAAAACAATTGCCTAACAATCTATAAACATCTGGAAGATATGTATTTACATTTTTAAACTGTACTCATTTCATTGCACTGTACCTTGATAATAATATCCAGAATGAATGATATAATAGAGAAAATGAAAAATAAAATATAAACATTTACTTTAAAATCATTTGATGTTCATTTAATAGGTTCTAGATATCATGTAAATGAAATTTGACAATTATAAAATAATAAATAGTATTTTTATACTTGAAATGAAAAATTATATTGCCAGTTAACTACCCTGATTCTGAGTATATATAACTACATTAAATAACGGTCGTTTCATTATAGATAGTAGAAAACAATCAAAATTAAATGTCTTATTTTCTAAAACTAGATAATATTAAGATCCTATAAGACAAATGTAAAACTATTTCATCAACTAGTTTCATTTTTATAAAGAACTTCCACGAGAGTTGCATACCTACTTACAATGTCGTACTCATGCAGTTAACCTTCATACCCGGCAATAATCTTGATCGTGTAAAAATACATTATAAAACTTATAAAAATATTTGATAGAATCATATCACTGGTTATTAATACTTTGGTATCTGTCTGATGAAATTTATATACAGGTACACCACCGATTTTCCGGCACCCTTGGTTCCAGAGCCTTGCCGGATTATCCGTTTTGCCGGACCAACAGAGGTCACGTAATAATTCAACAATACACCTCTGACCCACTAATTATATCCCTTCCGTATCTCTAAAGCTTCATGGACTGCTAGAAACTTAATAAAATAATTGTAAAATATAAATTAAATGATTAATGAAATACATTAGTACAGGTATAAATGTTACAGGTTTATTAGTACAATATGAATGAAAAAGGTGTATTAATTACTGTACTTAAAAAGACTGTTTGCCCGGCGTGACCAAGTTGTTAAGGCACTCGACTCGTAATCTGAGGGTTCGAATCCCCATAACACCAGACATGCTCGTCCTTTCAGCCGCAGGGGCATTATAATATTACGGTCAATCCCACTATTCGTTAGTAAAAGAGTAGCCCAAGAGTTGGCGGTGGATGGTTATGACTAGTTGCTTTCCCTCTAGTCTTACACTGCAAAATTATGGACGGCTAGCGCGTACAGCCCTCGTGTAGTTTTGCGCGAAATTCAAACACAAACAAAGAAGCAAATTTTAGAATTTTATTGGAATTGTAGAGCTAATCACAAAGGTCTGGAAGTTGAGGACTGTCAGGTTTACTGTCCGTTTCATAGATGACTGTGTCATTATGAGTGTGTGATGTTGCAGGGAAAACATCTGGGGTACTTGAAGTTGAAGCCACAGAATTTTCGGATGTAGGCCTACTTCTCTGACACACATTCTTCTTGGTTATGATTTTAAACATTTCATTCAAGAAAAGCCGTTTTCTGTGCTTTTATCTTTTCCTGTGTAATTTTTCATAAGTTCTTGTACCGTCACGAGGTACGTTGCTGCAGTCCACTAATTAATTCATCCGTCAACCCAATTAACTCATCCATAGTAAATCTTTCACCTACATATGTTTTATCTTCACCACTGTCGTCTTCTTTACTAATAATAAACTATTTTGACAAAAATTGGAGAAAAAATGAACTAGTAAACGGACTAGACAGATACTGCATACATGATGAAGACAGTCCTAGACACCTTTCCCCAGTAAATATATATTTTCAAAATAAATAAAAAAGACCACCTATAAACTAGACTCCACATTAGTTCAGGGATTAGCCGTGATTTTTTTATAGTTGACACCTATCTAATAATAGTGCAAATAATTATGGAACTGTAAAGAGAAATGATTTATTTGCAAGAAATGTATATACAGATAGTGCATGGACATTGCCCTGATAGGAACCTGAGTAAGTGCGAGTTACTCTGGCCCTCGTGTACAATGTATAAATACACTTGACAGTTGATAAAATAAATACAAAGGAAGGAGAAAGAGGTCCACGAAACCTGACCCTCCCGAGTGTATAAAAACTAATACCCAAATAACCATAAGAGAGAAAACCGGATCAGAGGAGGTGCCGGACCATGAGTTGCCGGAAAATCGGTGATGTACCTGTACCATTTGCATTCAGTGTCGTTCATCTGTGGCTAGTAAAAAATATTCCCACATATATTATACTCTGCTAGTAGTGAGCCCAGAATTGTCGCTGACTAGTTGTCTCAGAGCATAGGGAAGGGAGAGATGTTGTCAAAGGTGACGAGGTCATGGTTCCTAATGTTGTCATCAGAGAGTGAGACGCGTTGCTAGATCGCCAATACAGGCAACTATTATGCCATCATTCAACAAAGTGTAACCAGAAGGCGCAACTAACTTATGTAGATGTGAAATTATAGTTCGATATCAGACATGCAGCCATGATGGACGTCTACGTCATGTGGTAGAGAATGCATTTTTAGACCGCCATGACAGGTGACCATGAATCATACAGTACATGTCTCAACAAGAATATAACTAATAAATTAAATTGTCATTCTTAACACTAATTCATTAAATCAACTATAATTAATTCATTAAATCATTTATAATTAATTTGTCTTAAAAACACAACACCATTGTATCAGTTAATTAAATTTTCTGTCCTAGAAGGATAATATTTTAATGAAAACTTAATAATTTAATTGTTTTTCAACTGTTTTTCCAGTAACATGGTATATTATTTAACGTAACATGATCACAATTATATACATTTATACCATGTATACAATGGATGAATATATGTTTAAATCACCCTAGAAAGGGCAATATCATACAATAATTAAAACTTATATATTTACTAATTTGACTTTAAACAACAATTTATATTGTCAATAAAACATTTATTGTTTAATAACACTTTTACTAATTTGTGACAAAATAATTTACACGTTACTTTATGTCATGAGGCCGGCATGCCAGGTTGGTTAAGGCGTTCGACTCGTAATCTGAAGGTCGCGGGTTCGAATGCTCGTCGCATCAAATATGCTCGCCCTTTCAGCCGTGGAGGCGTTATAATGTGACAATCAATCCCACTATTCGTTGGTAAAAGAGTAGCCTAAGAGTTGGCGGTGGGTGGTGATGACTAGCTGCCTTCCCTCTAGTCTTACACTGCTAAATTAGGGACGGCTAGCGCAGATAGCCCTTGAGTAGCTTTGCGGGAAATTAAAAAGAACAAAACAAATTTATGTCGTGGTTTGCAAAGGAGAAGTAATAAAAACGGACATTAAATTTTCTTGTCCTTAAGTAGTTCAAAAGGGACAATACGATAATTAAAACTTACTCAGTCGAGTCATGAAAGACTTTCAGTACTAAGTTATTATATATCCTGTTGTAAAAGGCCTATATATTACTCAGTATAAATGCATACAATACATGACTACATATCGCCATAAAAAGGACAATATCATACAATAATTGAAACTCACTTTATACAATAAATTAAATCATCAAAAAACGTTTATTATACAACAACACTTTTAATCACTTGTGACAAAATAAATTATAGATGTTTTAAAAAGGCAGTTTGTTTGTTTGTTTTTTTAATTTCGCACAAAGCTACTCGAGGGCTATTTGTGCTAGCCGTCCCTAATTTAGCAGTGTAAGACTAGAGGGAGCCTTCCCAAACAAAAAGTTGCTCCAAATAATCGTTTGGATGGTTTACTAAAATACTTTAAAATCTAAATGTAGAAAATAAATCAAAATTGTGTTTGTTTGTTTTTGAATTTCGCGCAAAGCTACACTAGGGCTATCTGCGTTAGTCGTCCATAATTTAGCAGTGTAAGACTAGAGGTAAGGCAGCTAGTCATCACCACTTACCGCCACCTCTTGGGCTACTCTTTTACCAACGAATAGTGGGATTGACCGTCACATAATAACGCCCCCACGGCTGAAAGGGCGGACATGTTTGGTGCGACCGGGATAAAAAGGCACACTTTTACATATTATCGCATTGTTACCGTAAGATTGTAACAAACATGCTGTGATCGTACAAGTCATCAAGGTGTGAATTTCATTGTGTTAAAATTCATTATTTCTAATAAAAATAATAAATGATTGACTCATTGTATTCATCCATTTTCTGTATAGCCGTTGAACACTCGTATATTTTTAGTGTTAATAAAGACATTTGCAAAGTTTATAACATAATACTGTGTCGTCTTTTTAAGGATGATTCAATTAATTAATTAGTGTTCGCTGTCCTTTTTATGGTTAATTAATTAGCATTAAGCGTCTTTTTGAGGACAAATTAATTATAATTAATTTAATTAATTAGTGTTAAGTGTCATTTATAGTAATAATTTAATTAATTATCTACATGATGAGAAGTGTATTGTATGAGTCATAACAGCTTAGAAGAATGTTCTCTATATTGTGGTTCTATTACGTAGTCATCCATTATAGACACCTGTCTGGTATCAAACTATAATTTCAGTATTCCATGAGTTAGTTGTGCCCTCTTGCCACACTTTACTGAACAATGGTATCATGACGGCCTAACAACGCGTCACTATCGACATGCCTTCAGGTGAAAACGTTCAGAACTATGGTGTCTTCATCTATGATGAGATCACCCTTCTTTTCCCTTCCCTGATGCAACCAGTCAGGTGTGGCACCATCCTACAGACGCTAAAGTGCTGGACTCACTATTTGCGTGTGTATTTTTGTCAAGCATCCTGTTATTTATTAGAGTGTATTATCGATTTTCAAACAAATTTCACTAAAACCTCGAGTTTTGCGACAAAAAAAGAAAATTTCAACATTTACTTATGCAATATATGCATTTTCGAGACCACCTGAAACACTATAAATACATAAATTGGTGTTTAGTAAACACAGTGTTCCAACAATGAAATAAAATTTTATAATTCTCGGATAGATAAAAAGTAGTTTAACCTAATCCATCAGGGATTTTGTTACGAACTCGTCAAGCGTTTTTAGCAACCACTCGATTGGGTACCATTCTTCCATAAAATACATATCATACTTTATATGCGTATTTTCAACACCATCTATGCTCTTTGCATCATTCCTCTTCTTCAGATTATGCTTATTTTTCACACCATATTCACCATTCACGCCATTTCTTTGTCCATACCGTGCTCGGAGCCATTTTTATTCGTTTCATTGTAATTGGTATTAAGATGAAACTCATAGAAATTATAATGTAATTTAGAAAAGAGACAGTCAGGCTGCATGCCCTTCAAATAATGGGAATTGTATTGCTGAGCAAACATAAAGTTAATAATTCAAGAAACGAATTGTATAATTTAACTTCAGCCTCAAGATTAAAATTGTTGGAATAAACATGTATATTAATTTTATTTTATATTTATATCAACTTTTTAGATGATAAGTGTATATTAACTTTCTTTTATATTCATATCATTTTTTATGATAAATAAATATATATTTATTTTATTTTATCTTTATATCAACTTTTTAGTTTTATGTTAAATAAGCATATTATTAAACCTTCTCTTGTCTGTATTTTTTAGTTTTTCCTCAGACTGCATCACCAAACTCAGGTAAATGTTTTTTTTATTTCTAATTTACAGTTCTAAAGCTGTAGCGAATTTGATTTCGAAGTTTTATTTAAGTTACATTACAAAACATAATTGTTTTGTATATAACTTTATATAATGTGTTATAAATTTATTTTACATTACAAACACATAAATCTGTATAGTTTGTTGTATTTTTATGATGCACTGTAAAAAGTAAAGATGTATCTTTAGTTTATTACAAATTTATGTTACATTAAGAAGGAATATTACGTTATATTACAATTAAAGTTTTAAACTTGCCTTTGTAGATTGTGAAACAAAAGTTACGTTAGAAAAACATAAATCTATCAATGTATTTTACTGTATATTTAACTTTCATTACAAAGCCATAAAATTGTCTGTATTTTTATACCTGTCTTCTTATTTTTCATACCTTTGAGTTACAACAGAAAGACATAAATCTATTTTTATAACACAATGTAACACAAACTTTGTTCCTGGGTGGTATGTGTTATTTCTTAATTGCTTTTGTTGTAAAAGTACAGAAAATGGCCATTATTCCCTTCAAACTTTGATTTTGTGATCTGGATAATGAAATTTAGAAATTAACCTGTTTTCTATGTAAAAACGGGCAAATTTGCACATTTTCATTTACATAAGGTCTGAATGAAACTACATATGAATCAAGATTTACATGCATTTATACTTAAGTTATACAAAAATGAACAAAAATGTTTAGGACTGAGTAGTTTTTCGAGATTTGCGACTGCAATGTAAATCACTTTCACGTATCAGCCTCCAAATATGGTCTCCCATCATGTTTTCGTTATATGGTCCTTGGTAGCGGTGTTCAAAGTCCAGTATATCTTAGTGGAAGCACTCGCCTTGCTCTTTGAGGTGCACCAAATGAGCCAGGGGAAGAGACGGATACTTATTCCCGTTATGGAGCAGCACAGCTTTGAGGCTTCTGGATGAGCTATGAGTAAAGAGGCGCCACTCGTTCGGGTTACTTGCACACTTTCATTTAACAAATCCTACTCCTTGAGCCTAGATGTTAAAAGCTCGCCATTCAACTTTATTAGACCAAGATCTCTGATCAAGTCATTGAAGTCTCTTTGGTTGGGGTAGTATGGGTTTCTCTCACCAGCTGCACCTCTGAAAGTGTAATCTGGATCTTCAACGTCCACCTCCTCTTCTGACTTGCTGCTTTCTCTCTGGAGACTTAAGTAGGTACAGGGAGCTCAGGACAGTGTGGCACTGGGGCGATGGAAGATGGAAGGTCCGAATACATGATAACAGATGCATTCTTGCCAGTCCGGCGTTCGAAAGGGACCACCATGCAGAAGTATCAATTGCTTGAGTGGTCAGTGGGTTTACACGAAATTCTTGGAACTTCCTGACTCTCTTTTCCCCTCTGTACCATCCTGCAAAACAGCAAAATAAAATTGTTATTATAAAGAATAAACTTATTTCATCCACAACTAATGTGTAAGAGGTTCGTACAAAATATTTTATGTGATATTTTTTCTATGCTATTGGATTTTTTTAAAATTAAAAGATATTTAAATTTTAAAAGGTCTAAAAATTGTATGATATAAAATCTTACTATTCAAGCAAGCAAAAATTGTCCGTTTTACCTTCTAGAGTTTTTTTTTCAGTGCTTACAGGTAAAATGAGGTGCCCAGGGTTTGTCTTGATCCCCGACAGGCATACCGAAATATACCTTCTAAGCTTCACACATTTTAGCAGATGTTGTCACAGAGTAAATTTTCGCTCTTGTCTTGATACATTTGTTACATACATTGCAGAATGCGTCTAGAGAATGCTTGCAGCTTCTTGATGCTATCTCTGATAAAATCAGATAGGTCTATGTCTTCACTTAGGCAGGTAGAACTAAACTGAAATGGTAAGCCCCAATATATATATTACTATGGAAAGTTCTAGAAAATTCTAGAAAAATCTTGAAAATTCTTATAAGTTCGAGAAAATTCTCCATCAGCTATTCAGCACTGAATCTACCTGGAATATTCTGGAAAATAGGTAAATTTGGAAATTTCATTACCCAGGTCACAAAAGCAAAGTTTGAAGAGAAAAATAGGTCTTTTTCCATTTACTTTAGGCATAAGCAATTGGGAAATAACACTTTCTGCCCAGGAACAAAAAAAATGAAAAATTTTGTTACATAGTGTAATTTGTTATACATTAATGTTAGATTAAAGCAACATAAACATGTCTGTGTAGTTTGTCATAACTTTATGTTAGATTCTGTTAACTGACAAAGTATAGTTTTTGTGTTACATAATAGAGGCATTTTCTTATATATATATTATGATAGAGTTCTGTTACATTACAGAAACTTAGACCTGTCTTTTCATGTTGTTATACAATTATGTTACTTTACTGAAACACAAGCTTGTCTGTTTAGTTTGTTATACGTTTAAATTTCATTAAAGACGTAATATTGCCTTCATCTTTAAAGTCGTCATTCTAGTATGTTGTAAGTAGGACTTAAATCTGTCTCTATAGTTTCTTATACCGTTCTGTTAAAAACTGACAAAGATATTAACTTTTCTGTATAATTTGTTAAATAGACTTTAATTTGTCTATATATCTTCTTATACGTTTATTAAAAAAACATAAATCTGTTGTACTTTTATGTCCTAACTTCATGTGTTCATGATACAGTTTTGCTAAATTGTTGAGTTACATACATTACACAGACATGAATGTTTCTGTTTGATTTGTTATACATCTGAATTTCGGGACAGTCCTATTTGTGTACCATTACAAACTTTTCTCTGTGTGGCTTGTTAACGTTTACGTTTCGTTAAAAAAATAAGAGTTTTGTGGTAGTTTGTTCCAGTGTCTGTCTTGAAAACGTTTCTCAGGACGCACAAATCGTCTGGGTATCTATATACGCATCTGACTGTCATTCACGGTCTACTCAAGTAACCCACTGCCGTAATTCGTTTACTCCTGCTGCCACATTATCTTGAATGTTTTGATCGTGGGTGGTGGGTAACTTAGGTTCGTGCAGTTCTGAATATGAAGACAGTTAAGACAGTTTTTCGTAATCTACGTACTGTATACAGTTATGTACTGAATATAATGTCTGTTTAATGAAAAACATTATAACGTTTCATTCGTTCTTCACAAAAATATGTTTTAAAATTTCAGAGTATTACTAACCCAAAAAAGTATGTTTGTAAACATTATTGATTCTTAAATAAATTCAGATATTAAATAGCCTATCTTAGAATTAGATACAATGAATAATTAAAGTTTTTTGGATGTATTAATATTATAATATGATTATTTTGCTCATTTGTTTTGTGTCTGTCATCAAAAAAGAAAGTGAAACTATTTCAAAGGCAATACAAATGTTAACATATTTGGAAACGTTGAGGAACAGTTCCCCTAATTTTAAAGTAAATTAACAAAAAGTTAAATTTTATTCAAATTTATAATAACCATTTTGAAATTAGAAGAAAGTGCTGCTCTGTCTTAGTTTGTAGTCTAGTCACCCTATTTGGTATACATTTGAAAAGTATAACATTATTTTATGGGGGTTTTGAGTCGCTTTTAATTCACCATAAAATAATCTAAATTAATTTATGTATGCGAATAATGTTATGACATTTCGCCTAATTCAATATTTGATAATATTCAGCAGACTAATTGTTTTATGATGATATAAGTATATTAAAGATTTATTTTATATTCCATCAAAGGTAAATTGAACACAGAATACGTAGCACAAAGGCCTAATGCATTCTTTGATTGATTGAACACTCTTCTGTGGACTGCAGCTTTACCTATTCAAGGCTTGTCAGCATAGATTGAATCAGCAAACCAAAGATAAACTTTACCATTATAATGAGACCTAACTGTATATCGAATAATGAACTAAGCGGAATGTCACAACATTATTCATACACCTAAATTGATTTAGGTGAATTAAAACAAACTCATAATCCTCATTGGAATTATATACACTTTATCGTCCGAAGCTAATTCACTCGAGTTAAACGGGTTGTAATGTTCTAAATCTATGAACGTTCTTGGTCAAATATCTGTGGTTTCCGATTAATAAACGTTTGTCACAATTATAGCTTCAGACTGTAGCAGATCAACAATATTTTGTTGTCTTTTGGCGAGTCGATTTACAATCTTCAGGCGAAGTTCTAGAAAGTTCAGTTGGTCCAACAATATTCGAGGATACGCTAGTGCTTTCGTAAAATATACATTGATAATTCCGTTACAGGTAGAAAAGAAATATCTAACACATTTATATAAGCATATTTTTCTGTCCTGCAATAGATTATTTTTCAAAGTACTACCACGAAAAAAAAGAAAAAGGTACGATAAGGTACAACTACAGTTACTAAATAGTGTATATGAATTCCCTGAATTTATTTATAGGCAGTTGAGTGGCTGGACATTCCACCTGATATTTTAGGTCAAACAGTAATCAGTAAAAATCTATCTTCTAATGAATACACATGTTCACAGTAATGGTTTTAATATTATTTTAATACTTATGTTTGTTTCAGTTTGATATATATTTAGAAATGTATGTAACTTATACTGTTAAATGTGCAGTGCGCAAGTCTCTCGTGTTTTCTTAATTTATAGAAGATTATCAAGATTACGAATTAACAATATATGTTTTAAGAAAGCGCAAGCCTATCTTCGAATATTGTTGGGCCAACTGAACGTTCTAGAACTTCGTATAAAGATTATAAATCGATTCACCAAGAGACAGTTTGAGAATTCTGTTGGTCTGCTATGAGCATTAAGCTATAATTGGGATAAACGCTTCTTAATTGGAAAACTACAGATATCTAACCCCGAACGTTCATAGATTTCGAGCATTACAAACTGTTTACCTTCAGTGATTTAACTTTAGATGCTAGTATTTCTATGAGGATATTAAATATATTCGGCGGTGGAAACTTACGTTTGCCTGTAAAGAGAAGTATACCTGTGCGTTAATCTTGTTGGCAGATATCATACACTTGATACATACTGGCATTTAATTAACTTATAAGTTCAAATTACAGTCTCACTTTATTTAAAACAGTGGTACATAACGTACATAACATAATAACTCGAAGTTTCGTCCGAGATAAATTATAATATGTAACATCACACGTTATTTGTTCTATTGGGTTGAGGAATAATTCGTTAGCGTTTTTTCAAGTTAAATAAATATATTCATAAATGAAACGCTTTCGCAAAATATTTCATGTCATTTGGTAGATAATTTTTTGCTCTAATAGATGGTGTGTTTGATTTTCATATGTCTTTAATTTTTGCTTTCATTTTCAGCTCATTAAATGGAATGTCAAGTGGACAAAATCGAGCATTTTCGACACCATCTGCTTTTCGCATTTAATTTCTTGCAATTTCGTTTAAAACAGTGCATACTATATACCTAGGTATTACATGAAATAAATTATCATAATAAATGTTTTGGGTGTAATGTGTTCATGCATTGAAGTATTGTATAGTCTTGCATGTAATGCTTGAATGACATTATTTAAAAACGCTCACGAATTATTCCTCAACCTAATAAAATATTAATTCTTATTACGTTCAATAAAATAAGATATTAGAACAGTCTTCAATTAAAGTCTCGTCCTCAACACATGAAGAATGTTTCTACAAAGACATATCATGTAAATACTTAACCTTCTCTGACTAGGTGATTGCAACTTCGAAGAGAACACATGTGGCTGGACTAATCCTGGACTGGCAGACCAATTTGATGACTTTGACTGGGGTCGTCAATTCAGCTACAGTGTCAGTGGACCAGGTACTGACCATACGACAGGAACTTCCTCAGGTAAAGTAAACTTAATCACATTGTCCGTTCATCCGATTCTTGGTATTTATTTTGATTGAGTATCTTCCAGACTCCGAAGAGGTCTGAAAGATCACCAGTGAAAGTCAGAAAAACTGTTTCTTATTTTCCTCACTTGATTTTCGTGGAAAAATTAAATAGTTTACAAGGATATTATCACTTGATTCGTGCGCTGATCATAATAACTCAAGCCGTTGGTAAAGACAATGAATGAATGAATGAAAGTAAGCTCGCCTCGAGCTAAAAACAGCACGTACGAGAGAGACGAAAGTACGTGAAGATGTGGTACGCGTATCTGGTGGCAATATTATTGGCTGGGTCGTTGAAGTCGTTTAGAAGTCGATGATAGCACTGGATGAGAACCCTGACCAAGCACACTCATTCTGTTTTAACAGAAGCACTTGTTTTATCCTAAATACCAGATAATTAAGTTGATTTTTTTTATATTTTAGTTATTCTTTTACTTATATTTTCTATTGTGCTTGAGAAGTGATAAAAACTTAAGATAACTAATGACGACTTGGTACAGTCTTTTCTAAGGACTAGATCTGTAGATCCTATGCTCACGAATAATTTTCCTGTTGGGGAGAACGGGAGTACACCGAAAACTTGTGCGGTCAGGGAGCCTTATATAACTGCCTGGTTCTTGCCTGGGATCTATAAAAGGATAAACAAGGATTAGTCCCAATATACACTGGTAACTTTGGTAAGATTTTATAAAAGTTAAAATATGCTGGATGAATGAAAGGTCGAAGTTAAGTTGGAGAATCTTAGTCGTCAGTGAATGAGGCAAAAAACTGTGACCTCTTTAGAAGAACATTTCCTGGGTCGGAAGGAATATCTAGCTGATGGGTTTTGGGAGGCTTGTGTCTTAGACAGTCGGGTAGACTTTCGGAAATCTTCGTTGGGTTGGTCGTCGATTTGGATTAATCTGTCCTTCTGTAAATGTAAAAGTATCGCGGTTGGTGATCTGAAGCATTAGAGTCTAGGACAATTGTGAGATTTTTTTGACTAGTGTTGTCTGGATGATTTTGTCTGATATAGCTTTGTTGGCGGATAGTAGTTCTGTGCAGAGCTTCCATGGTCTGTTAGTTTGTGCTGGGTAATTAAACAGTTCCTGAAAGAGTTAGAAGAAGTGAAGGGGCTACCGACGATAATGGCGTTCGGCTCTGAAATGAAAGATATAAAAGTTACATCCTTGAGTGATGATGAGGTTGGTAAATTGTCTTGAGCTAGTGACAATTAGTGTTCCGTCTTGAAATTAAAAATCAGATAGTGTGCACTGCATGTAATCTGATTTGGTTCTTTTCTTCTAATGACTGACGGATTTCGTATAGAGAGATTAAATGGTCGCCGCCCTTAAGGAAGACAGAAAAAAAAAACACGTTAGATGTAGAGTGGGAAGGATTACAGATAATGGTTAAATAACAATCCCACGGAGAGTATAAGTATTGGAGATCTTGATTCAGACAATGGTTGCATTTGGTTTAAATATGTCGGGAAAGCGCTAATATGCTTAAGTGATAAGTCGCCGGGTAACTCGTCAATAATGACGGGCAGACTGCTAAGTTAGCCGTCAAGGGTGGTCCTCGATACTCAAAATCGCAGGAATATACGTCTTCATGACTTTAAGGCAAAACAGGAGCCCAAAACCAACATATTCACAAGCATATGCCAAACATATATGTATATATATATATATACATATACACTACCATATGGCCCGTCAAAAGTAACGGGGCAAATGCTACCACCCTCACCCCATAGTGTACCTTAACTTCACATTTCATAGATAAATGAAAGAAATAAATAAATTTTGTGAAATCAAGTTTGACCAACAGATAGACGGAAAAGTGCAGTCAAACATCGGTAAATTCCTCTGTGAGCCAATTAAAATTAGTCATTCATGAAATGAATTCGTGGCGTAGTCATAGAACAATTATTGGTAAATAGGAATTAAGTGAACCGCTTCTAATATACAGAAAAATCAGCGCATTTTGTAACACTACGTTCCAAATGTTTTTCCATGTCATGTTACTTAACAACAAAAGTATCTTTATAAATATAATAGTTCTGTCTATTTTGTGTTTTATGTCTATTTAACTACCTCGCAGGGTTTGGATGGACTTTCAGAAAATTTGTTGTAGAGGTTCATTGGGTCTATGGGATGAGAAATACAAATTTTGTGTTTTGTGGTTTTTATGAGTGTTTTGGAGTTTCTTACAACTACTTCGTCCCATGTAGATGAATCTTCAAGAAATGGAGGTAGATTAGGTCCATGGAGCGATACCTACAAACCTTTAAAAGAATAGCAGACGTGTCTCTTATATCAAAATGCCTATCAAAGTTTTGATAATACGTTAATAATAGTTAAAAATAGACTGGGTGAAAGATCGAAATTAAATTAGAAGAACCTTGGTCGTTTTCGAAGTGAGGTTCATCTGTGTTAGGGCTGGCAAGGCGAAAAAAATGGTGACTTTCTTTGGAAGATATTTCATGAGTCGATAGGTGTTTCTGGGTGACGGGTTTCGGAGGCTGTTTAAGATTTTGCTTTACATTAAGTTTGATTATAATAAAATAAGATATTAACGACCACATCCCCCTGACGGTTCAGCATCAAGCTTACTGGTTTATTTCACTAAAAATAGGGGTTCGATACTCGCGGTGAACACAACGCAGCAGCTCACTTTGTATTGTGTTCTTGAAAACTAGCCACCACAGTTCAATATTTTTTACTTTGTCTTGTTGTTTTTCTAAATTAAAGAAATATTTCAAACTCTGTAGGCTACTATATGAACTTGGTGAGCAATAGTCAACTGCCTCAGCGAGGAGGAAATGTCGCTTGGTTGGTGAGTCCCACGTTTCCGGCTGCTACCATGGCAAGGTGCATGGCCTTCTACTATTACATGTACGAGAAGACTATTGATCATTCAGGTCCAAGTCTGGGCAGTTTACGAGTGTATGTTCTTCCTAGTTCTTCTTCGAGAGAATTTTCTATGCTCACTCCTGTCTGGAGGTTGAACAACCACCAAGGACAACGGTGGTTGATGGCACGTGCTCCGATTGTTCTACTTCCGGAAGGAAAACCCCCCACGGAACCTTATCAGGTGAGAAAAGCAAGGCTAATTGTAACATTAAACAAGCATAAGGGAATACAGGATATTTTTATCATGTTAAAAATACATTGTTTTTAGTTGATATTAGTCATTATTATTAATTTTAAATATTTAAGAGTGTAATATATAGATCATACAACTCCTCTAGCTGTAGTGCAAAGTAAAAGATTAGTAACTTGACAGCACGGAAATTAGATCATTACACACGTTAAGCAAATAACATGCATCTTGTGTTAAGTTAGCGAATTAAATTATTGAAGGAACTAACCTTTCATGCTGAGCTGGTGAATGTTTTGTTTTTATAGATTATTTCTAGTTTGGCGAAAAAGTGTATAAATAAACTCCTGCTACACGAGATTCGAGGTTTCAGTCATGCAATATTGAGAAAACAAGGGAAGAAGAAGCGGGTGGTATGGCATGAAACAAAACAGTTTTATTTATTCTTGGATAACTAAAACATATGTAAAGAAAATTTTCAAAAATAATTTTTCAATGAGATCATCTCGCCAGTGGTACAGCGGTATGTCTACGGACTCACACCGCGAAAAACCAGGTTTCGCTACCCTGGTAGGCAGAGCACATATAACCTATTCTGTAGCTTTGTGCTTAATTCCAAACAATCAGTCAACGAGATCAAATCAAGAAACGTAGCTAAAGGTAACTGGGGGTTCAAATAGAACATAACAATTAGCATAGCAAGGTTTACATGGGAAATTTCAAAGAACAAACAAAATCGTGGCCTTAGATTTCAATGCTGTTTCCCAATTTCAAATCTGGAACTTATAAAATCTTCAAACTGATTTAACGGCTAAGTAAAACATAAACAGTCAAACTTTGCAGTAGCTCTGTTTTCATCTGTTACTGTTGGATTAGTAGCATCACAAAAGTAATTTGTTGGTCGTCATATTCAACAAACAGATAAAAATAATCTGAATTGGCATGAAGCATAGAGGTCATAAGCTCTATGTGAAAGATTAGAAACAGGTATAATAGTTTAAATAGAGGCGTAGTTGATTTATTCTAAATTGTTAAACAATTCTGTTATAAAACTTTAATAAAGTATTATGTTTGATACTACTGTAACAACTTTAATAATGTATTATGTTTGATACTACTGTAACAACTTTAATAAAGTATTATGTTCGATACTACTGTAACAATTTTTTCTTCCTTTCTGAGAATTTGTTCTTAAACGAAATGCATATATGCATCGCACTTTAAATAGTTAAACGTATATTAATCCAAATTATTCACATTTGAATGAACAAAAAAAAATGAAACTTATGATGTAAAATTACAAAACTTTGCAGGAGCAACATTATATCGAAAGTTGCGGTAATAGCAGTCTTCATTTAGAAATATAATACTGCACACAGTTCACATAGAAATTATTTCCTGAGATAAAGGGGCAACAGTAGAGGATATTGTCAGTAAAATGTTGTGTAATAATATGCAGAGAAGAAAAGAGACAGATACCAATCAGTGGCATTGGAAGCAAACCAAACGTTATTGTCTTAAATGAAATAAAACTTGTCCCAAGAAAAAGAAAGAATTCAATATTTAAATAAGTTCAAAGCGAATTCATGGAATGTAACTAAAAGTAACTGCAAATTTAAACAAAACAAGATAAAACTTCCAAACGCAGCTTACTAGAAAATACTTAGAAAAAAAGGGCAAAACTGTATGTTTGGAGCTGCTTTCGAACAATTTATTCAATTCAATCTCTACGCACAAACTGGAGACCAACAACATTGGCATAAGAAGCAGTATCCTATCTATAAGACGAAAACGAAAAATCCGTGGCAGGTATTTAGTTTTAAAGGTAGATGAACTTCCCAACTGGGGTGTTCAGGGATATTTATATCCCCCTTCGCCCCGCTCACAATAGAATTTTGATATGTGCATTGGAGGTTTGAATTAAATTCTCCTAGTTTTGTTTCCTATCAGATGATTGGGTAGATTGACCTAGTGAGAAGAGTTTCGGAGAAAAGCAAAGGAAAAGTCCAGTCGGTTCTTAAAAGTAAGCGAAGCAGGTCAACAATATATTAAACGTCCCATGTTCATCCCATCTATTAGTCAAGCAGATCGTAAACTTAGTTTGTGACTCGTTTAACTTACAGTGTGATTGTTGTGCCTTTTATATCACAGTATCGGTTTGGTCATCACAGTAGCCCAAAAGACCAACCAGAAGGCAGAGACAACTTAGATGGTAAGTAATGTAGGGGTGACAAAGCACAAGGTCAGCTTGCAAAAGATTAGCAAAGAGTTTACTTTGTGAAACTAGAACAATAAGTGATGTCAAATGTCCTCCAGTGGCATAGTTGTATATCTGCTGAGATATACTGCAAGAAACCGAGTAGCTTTGTGCATAAAAACAAACATTAAGTAATCACAAAATTTTAAACACCTTTAATGTAAAAGCATTTCATAAATTTTCTCATTATTTTTAATTCATAGATTTCATCACGAACACAAAAGTAACCTATTACATGAACCTTTTGTAAGTGTAATATTCGTCTTTAACAGTTGCATCACGTCAAGACGCCTGACATATTTGCTGCGAATTGCGCGTAGCGTTTATCAACATCCAATCTGAATTTTAAAAATGTCTGAACCTGTTGCCATAAATAATTTCTTTGTCCTCCGGTGGGATAGTGGTAAGTCTTCAGATTTACAAAGCTAAAATCAGAGGATTCGATTAATCTTGATGGTCACAGTAGATAACCAGATGTGGCTTTGCTATAACAAAAAAATTTTTTTTTTTAATTTCGCGGAAAGCTACTCGAGGGATATCTGCGCTAGCCGTCACATTATAACGCCCCCACGGCTAAAAGGGCAAGCATGTTTGGCGTGACGGGGATGCGAACCTGCGATCCTCAAATTACGAGTCGATAACAAAAATACACGCAGCCTTTGCTTTCATGAGAATGTCTCTGGATGGTTGGGAGTTATAACAACATTGTCCATTTGACTGCACACACAGCCATATTTTTTTGCTATATCAGAGTCGGGGAACATTTTTCTGAATAGATGTCCTGCATGATCGGCTACAGATAAGGGTAAATTATGAGCAATGACGAATTGCGTGAACATCACTTCTGCATTTATGGTTTCATGTTCTAAATTCTTACTCATAAATGTCGTTATCTGCATCATTTTTGTCTTCGCCTCAGCCTTTTGTTGGTGAGATGTCGATTTTGTATGTCTGGAATAATCGTTTATCCTGCCATGCGCCACAGAAAAATCGATATGACAAACTGCATCAAAAGTCAGTGACATTCAAGCGTTTTGTAATGACCGGATATTTTGCACTATACTCTTTCCTAAATTTTTGATTCACAGTTTTAGTCCTTTTAGATTTGCCAGAAACGAGACAATCTGGTGAACGAGGCCTCTTTTTCTCAACTTGTGAACGCTGATTGGCTAACAAGCACTGATGACGTAACTATGGATTCGCCCACGTACCCAGTATGGAGAAGCACCGCACTCAAACTGTTGGTAGACGTCGGAGATACAAATATTTTATTATTATTTCAAGCACAAACATGATTGTCGCAAGTAGGCAATTGGACTGTCTTTTATTTATTATCAAAATGTATTTATATCTCGCTAGAAATTTTCTTTTCACCCCTTTCAAGCCCTAGGGGAACAATTTATCACTTTATTGTATAGGCCTATATAATATATAATAATTTGGGAGTTGCAATAAGTCGTAAGTTTGTCTGTATGAGCGTATAGTCGTAACGTATATACCAAAATCGTAATGGTTGGCATCTCTGCTGTTGTTTATCTTAAAACAGTTAGGTATATGGAAGCATAGTTAGGATGACTGTTGTTTATCTTAAAACAGATAGGTACATACAAACCTAGTTTCGACTATTATTGTTTATTTCGATTTAGTGTTTTACAAACATTTCTTTCAGGTTATTATAGAGGGCATCTGGGGAGCTGATAGGGTTGGATATATTGCGTTCGATGACATAAGTTTTTTCAGCGGGGACTGTACAAGTAAGTTGTTATTTGTTTGTTTTTGAATTTCGCGGAAAGTTACGCTAGGGCTAGCTGTGCTAGACGTTCCTAATTTAGTAGTGTAAAACTTGAGAGAAGGCAACTAGTCATCACCATCTACCGCCAACTCTTTTACCAACGAATAGTGGGATTGACTGTAACATTATATCGCTTTCATGGCCGAAAGGGCAAGTACGTTTTGTGTGTAACGGGGATTCGAACCCACGACGCTAAGAGTACGAGTCTAGCGCCTTAACCACTTACCCATGCCACACCTGTAAGTTGTTGTGCACTACACATCAGTTATTTCTGTTATTTTGTATGATATTTAAACGAAATATCATCTTGCACTTTAATATTTAAAACATGACTTATATGCATTCTTATCCCTTAATTAAGATCCTTCTATTGAATTTCATATTTAATTTGATTTTTCTCTCGTGCTCTCATTAACTCAGGAGAAGGAAGGTTACTAGATTCAAGTCCCTATCGTTCATTATTTTATTTAAACAATTGTTTTTGGTTTGGCTCATCTTAAACATAAAGCTCCAAAATCATCTACTTGTGTATAGTAATTGAAGCCAGGAATTTAGCGTTCTAAGCGTGTTAAGTTACCGCTAAGCCATTGTGGGGCATTTGTTATTTAAATAAGGTAACATCAGTGTAATTGGAGTTTCCAACACAGTACCTATTAAACGTATTCGTTGTAGGTTTTAGATTTTACTCTCATTACAAAAGTCCTTGAAACAGCAGATTCCGATTACTCTTTTGTAATCCCGGAGTTATTTGTAACTGACAAAAGTGCGTTATTCCTAAACATTCAGTATTACGAAATGAATACAATTACTATTGTTTGTTTGTTTTTGAATTTCGCGCAAAGCTACAAGAGGGCTATGAGCGCTAGCCGTCCCTAATTAAGCAGTGTAAGACTAGAGGGTAGGCAGCTAGTCATCACCACACACCGCCAACTCTTAGGCTACTCATGTACCAAAGAATAGTGGGATTGACCGTCACTTGATAACGGTCCCTCGGTTGAAAGGGCAAGCATGTTTGGTGCGATGGGGATTCGAACCCGCGACCCTCATATTACAAGGTGAGTGCCTTACCCACCTATTCATGCCGGGCCAACTTCATATTTACTGACTCAAAACATAGAAGTTCAAACCATTTACTGTGATACAGTGCTTTAAATTGGCTACGGAGAATCTTAATCATATTTAGAATTTAGTCTTATTCTCATAATGAACGTCAAACATGCATTAATTTGGAGTTCATTATTACATAGAAATAACTTATGTACTTCTTTGAAATAAGAGGATAAACCTTCTTTCTTTCTGTTTTTTCAGCTCTCCCAAGCAAAGCAACGACTATGAATGGTAAGCTTATTGTTTTGTGTGTGTGTGTGTTTGGTTTGTTTTGAATTTCGCGCAAAGCTACACGAGGGCTATAAGCGCTAGCCGTCCCTAATTTAGCAGTGTAAGAGAAGGCAGCTAGTCATCACCACTCACCGCCAACTCTAGAACTACTCTTTTTACCAACGAATAATGGGATTGACCTTAACGTTATAATGTCCCATGGCTGAAAGGGCGAATATGTTTGGTGTAGTGGGGATTCGAATCTGCGACCTTCAGATTACGAATGGAGTGCCTTAACCACCTGGCCAGATTATTGTCGAACGAAGTAGCAATAATATACCTCTGTTCGCAGGATTGACACTCTAATCGGTTTATCAAAACATATCACAACCCACTAAGTATTTCAGTCAGATATTAAACTTAACCAAATAGTAGTAATAAAACAGTTACTGACTTTCAACTGATATCGTAATTTTAAACATTGCCGTATCTATTAAATATCTAAAAACATCTTTTAACCTAATATCCTCTTAACATCTTCTGAAGTTTTAAATACCATCCGTATAATAAAGAACCACTACTATTTTGCTCTTACAAAGTTTCAAATATCTGAAATGATTTACTTCAATTTAAGGTTATAAAACAGAGATAAATATTTAAGCATAGTTTATTATTGACCATGATTTCGGAACTGAGTAGCTACTAGTCTGATTACGTGTATTTGTCGTGCAGGTTTTGAGTTTGATATTAAATATAGCACATCAATAAATCCTTTTTTATTATTCAGGCGAATGCTCCTTCGTACGAGACATGTGTGGTTGGACCAACGGGTCAAAATCTGAACAGTCGATTCCATTATTCGAAGGACGTAAAGGATTCAGTAGAAGCCGTGTTGCTGTCGCTACCTTAAGCCGTCAGTTTCAATTGGATGAGGGGTCTCTTACTTGGAGGCTTGCGTCCACTTCCACTCGTCCAGCCAACCTGCAAGACCATTCCTTCGGAGCTCCAGGTAAGTCTCAAGCGAACATCACAGTAAACAATTAAAAATGTGTTATAAGTCGAAAAACATCACAATTTCTTTAAGTCAGTAACTAGGTTTCCCTCACTTGATTTACCAAACGACATACGGAATTCCTGCTGAGAAAACACCAAGTATCAAAGAGAGGGGGTTAGATCGCATTTCTGAATGTCAGGTAGCAAATTAATTTCACTACTTATGTTTATTCGCTGGCGATTTTCTACAGATTATCCTACACCAGTATTATATTAATATCTTAAGTGTATGAACAAATAATCAGTACAATTTCATCGAATTGTATATAATAATAGGTGTCGGTGAATATTTGCTCATTTTTATCACATGTAATGATTTGTAAAAAGAAAAGTACATTAACTACTAGAAAACATTTCTTCCTTTGCTGTTTCTAGCTGGTTATGCTTTCTTTGACATCTTCAATCAAAATGTTGTTCAAAATCCCATCCTTCGAAGTCCAAAGTTTGCATCAGCCCTTGTGGATAATCGTTGTATAAGTTTTTGGTTTGCTCCATTTGGCCGAGGAGAGTCAACCACGTTAAGTGTGGTCCGTGTGAAATTGCCGGCATCAGATGCTGAACCTGAAGAACGTGACGTGTTATGGCGTTTTTCGACTCGTATGTTCGACACCAGTCGACCTGATTGGAACTATGCTCAGACAGCTGTGAAAACTAATACACCTTATATAGTAAGTAATCTAACGTAAAAAGTAACGAAACTTTATATACTGGATAAATCGGTATAAAAATAACGTAAAAATCTTTGTATATTCAATTTATTGTTAATATTTAAATAAGATAAAACAAAAAATATTTAAACTAAACAAAAATTTAAAATACATATACTCTTCAAAAAAAAAAAAAAAAACGCAAAAGGCAAAATTTGAGACATATTGTTAACAAGTTTATTCCGGGTAGTTCTGTATGACATGTGTGAAACTTTGCACATTCACTGCTGAACATCCAAAGTCTGCAAAGGCGAAGTCCACGCTCACTAGTTGACGTTTAACGTCACTCAACGTCAATAACGAGTATGCCCCCCGTAAGCATCAATAACTGCTTGGCATCTCCTACCCATGGAACCGATGAGATGACAAATCACATCCTGTGGAATGGCTGTCCACTCAGCCTACAAAGCTGCTGCAAGCTGAGGTAGAGTCTACGGTTGAAGTTGTCGCCGTCGCAGACGTCGGTCCAACTCGTCCCAAAGATGTTCGATGGGGTTTAAATCTGGTGATCTGGAGGGCCAGGGAAGAACGTTGATGTTGTGGTGTCTCAAGAAGACAGTGGTGAGTCGGGCTGTGTGAGGACGGGCGTTGTCATATTGAAAAACGTCGTTGACGTTCACCATGATGGGTTGCACATGGGGCCTAATAATCTCGTCGACGGTTGCGTACGGTCTGATCGGAAATCCTACGCAGCCCTGGTATGGTTAAGGCAGTAGACGTCGCAGTGGTGGTCCTATCCCGAAGGTGACGTAACCGGATGTAGCGATCTTGTGCGGGCGTGGTCACACGAGGTCTGCCAGATCGTGGACGGTCACAAGTTGATCCATGTTGTTGGTGACGATTCCATAGCCTTGTGATGGTGCTTGGGTGGACATTCACAGTTCTGGCAACATCTTATCGATATTCGCCTGCTTCCAAGCGACCAATGGTGTTGTTGCGTTGTGCTTCAATCAGTCTTGGCGTAAATGTATTGCGTGTCGGTGGCTTAACAATGAGTTATGAAAACCGAGAACCCGTCACTTTTATAGGGAGTTTGCACATGTTGCACTTGCAGAACATGCAAATCTCTCAAAAAAATTTATTGGACACGAATGCGTTTTGGCGAAAAATCCGATGTTTTTCCTCCGTTTTCAAAGTGCACAACTTTTATTGTCATTTTGGTCTAACAATCAGTGCCTTAACAGGTGTAACATTACATACTCTGAGCTTGTAACGTTATTACATATATTTCTCTTTAAAATGACAAAAATATCCCTTTTGCATTTCTTTTTTTGAAGAGTATATTTGTAAAACAATGCGTTAAAATACAATTTAGCACAAAGATTGAAATTCCATAGCAAGGCTCTAAATCTTGTACTCTTTATAAGTTGACTAGTTAGGATTCATAACTGAAGCTACCCCAGATTTAAAAAATATTATAGCCCTGTTGTTTCGAAAAGTCAGCACTGAAGACCAATCTGTTTAAAACTTACACATCGGAAGTAAAGTCTAGAAGGGAGCACTGTCATTACTTTTCAAAACACTACTACAATGTATCAAGGCCGCTGCTCTGGTTTCAATATCATATTTTGCGACTTCATTATATAACGGAAAATACTGTTTATTCGATAAACAACAACGGATTATTTTGTTATGACACAGGTACAGTTTGAAGGAGAGGCAACGGATGGAGGATTTGCTCTGGATGATATAATGTTTTATGAAGGAGAGTGTGAAAGTAAGTGTACATAAATTTACTGTTTGTACTTAATACCTTCTTTCATTAAAGTAACCTTTCAAAGATTACGTAACACAGATTGTAATATCTCTAAGCCTGTTTTATACATAAATTTACTGTGTTTTACTGTTTGTACTTAATACCTTCTTTCATTAAAGTAACCTTTCAAAGATTACGTAACACAGATTGTAATATCTCTAAGCCTGTTACTTCAAGGATGCTTTTATTAATTATATTTATTATCAAAATGTTAGAGTATGACCACGAAATGTTTACACTGATAGTGGAGCTTGTGTGCTTTCTGCTAAAAAAAGAGTGAAGTATTATGATACTTAATAATCATAAAATAAGGAATTGTTCTTATATATATAGACTGTGTATTTCACTTGCTTTGTCTTGTTTAAGTAAAAGAAGCAGTTTGTTCACAGTGCACAAGACCACAAAAAAGTCTTTAATCTGACACTGCTTGACATTTACAAACTTGTTGATATTTGTGATAGGCTTGTTTTCTGAAGTTCGTTAGAGGATAAAGCAGCAAGTGATATACAGTGTAAAGTAAACATACCACAACAACTAACACACTTTACCATGTTAAAAGTGCTTTAAGAGAGGAATTTGAATAGTTACGTCTCACACTATAAATATAACCCATAAAAAAATGTCTGGCATGTGCTGGAGTTTGCTGACAGTCACAAAAAATTAATAAATTCGCGACTGACAAGGTAGGAATAGGTTCAACTTTCGACCTTGCATAATATAATGTAATCTTATTTACAAAACTTTTATTAATCATGCGTTCGCTCAGAATGTTTAATATTTTGCAGAAATTGATTCAAAACTACAAAATGCATTTCTAGTTAGCTGTTTTCATTTCAAGGTTTTTTATTATCAGCAGCATACACACAGCCATAGTATCATTACTGAACCGGGACGGGAGAAAGGTAGAAAAAAATCTTTCTTACCTTCCACACACACACACACACACACACACGTAATTGACAGTTATCGACTGGTCAAAAGTCTACAGAAAATAAACATCAAAATCAAAATGATCATCAATAGAACGGTTAACACTGTCTAGAATTATTCTTCTGTAAGGAAGAAGTGATGAAATATCAGAAGCGACAGGGCCTCTATTAAAACAAAACAAACTTGATTGCCTTCCTTGTAATCCCTTTAGTACAAAATTTTAGAAACTATAAATGTTATCCCTAACATGCTACAGCGAGAATCATTTGATCTCACGAAATTTGCAAAACAAATTTCAAACGCCACTGAAACACTGACCGCTTGTGGTAATGAATTCGACAATGCTTAAGAGACTGAAGTTTCTCTTGAATTAAAATGGGATATTAGCTGCAAATTCGAAGAAAAGAAAGTCTAAAAATTTTAAAGGCAATTTGATGATATAAGCAAGGCGCAGACTAACAATGTTGAACAAAATATCGAAAGTAGTTTTATTCTTATTTGAACATTGTAACGTAGCAGTACGCAAACCGGTCCCATGGATTTGTATGTTATTGTACAAAGATTTGGAATTCTATAACCAGATTCTGGTATCTGTAACAGATGATTTTTCTTTTTTCCTCCAAAGCAGAAGAGTTCCAAAAAGCATACAGTGGTGACATATTGCCATTATTCCTATATCAAATGCTAAATATCTGAGCATCTCCAAGGAATAACATTTAAAAACTCAGTTTAATCAATTTCATTAATATAAATCACAAACAGCAGAGGACTCAGCATAGAGCTCTGTAACTGTGATCTAGTCATATCTAACATTTATTATTATTTTCTGATTTTTACTTCTCTGCCTATTTTCTATCCAATTTAATAACATTGCCCCAACACCTACAAATTTAGTTTTTGTAAAAGTATTTTGTGAGGTACCTTATCAAATGCTTTCTGAAAATCAAGGTGAACTAAATCTACAGTATTTACTTCATAAACTCTTGCAATAACATCCTCAAATAATTTTCGAATATTTATTAAACAAGGCCTTTCCTTGGTGAAACCATGCTGGCTCTTTGCCACGATATGAAAAGGCTTTAAATGGTTCTTCAATACAGCTTTATCACTCTCCCCAAAACTTTCCCAGCTACTTGTAATTGCCTGGACAATGTTTACTGCCTCCTTTAAATATTGGACTAACAGTAACAAACTTCCAATTTTCTAATAGTCTTCCACTACTCAATCACGTATAAAAATAATTAGTGATTTACAAATAAAATTTTTAAATTCTTTTAAAACGATAAAAGTTGTGTGATCCAGAGGATTTATCAATTTTTAAGTTTCCCAAGTTTTCTATTACAATTTCAGGACTTCAAATGATATCTTTTTCATCAACATTTTCCCCATTCAATAAGTACTGTAGTTGAGACATAATATTTGTATCTTCATACATAAAAATTGAAGAATTTATATAGGCCTACCTTGAATCGAGGTGTGTCATTGTGCCTCTGCTGTCTAAAACATTTGTGGTAGTCCTCAATCAAATGTTTCTAGAAACGTGTTGACAAACATTTTGATGTGCAACAAAAACAGTACACATGAAATAAAATTTTAATAAAAGTAAAATTTCTTAAACTAATTGTCTATGCACTAATTATTTTTTTCATTTTCTAGCACGGCCAGCTAGGGCAGCACTTACAGAAATTGAAGTCTAATAAGAAGGTGCAGTAGAAAAGAAAGGAGAAAAAAGCATCTTTTTTTATCCAGTCTATTTTTATCATGTAATAGCTTCCACCAGAGGAGTTGCTAATGATCTTAAATAAAACTTATAAATAATAATAATTATTAGTTGTAATTATGAGTAACAGGTAAAACACAAAGTATCTGTGATCACACTGTCTTACATTCTCTTTTTTCGGTATCATTTGGCTCTTCTCGCTCCTCTCAGTTTGTTGTTATAACGTTATAGCTGTGCCAATGGCATAAATATGAAAAACAGAATTATCATTTAAAAATACCTTTATATATATATATATATATATACACACACACACACACACACACACACACATTCATTTGGAGCCAAGAAAAACAACAGAAATTAATCTGTAAAACCTCCTGTAGCAGTTTTGGTGATTTAACAGAAAACCATTTCTGATCCAGTTAGCCTGAATGGAATCTTTATCATAAATTTTCTTAAACATTTGGGACGAGCATGGCCAGGTAGTTAAGACACTCAACTTGTAATCTGTGGGTTCGAATCCCCGTCACATCAAGCATGCTTACCCTTTCAGCTATGGGGGCATTATAATGTGACAGTCAATCCCACTATTCATTGATATAAGAATTAGCAGTGGGCTTTCCTCTAGTCTTACAGTGCTAAATTATGGATGACTAGTGCAAGTAGCTTTCATGTAGCTTTTTGCAAATTTCAAAACAAACAAACCTTAAACATTCACAATATTAATTAGAGTTATCATCACTGGTGTACCTGTACATAGCTTTCTTTAAAATTGAAACTGATGAAATAAGTAGAATCCAAAAAAAGTTTATTGTTCTAAGAGGTATGTTTCATATATATATTTTCCTTGCACAAGTGTCTACAGTCCCTTATAATTCAAAATCATTTTTCCCTGGCCAATATCCAATTACTGAACATATAAATTACATAAAAAATTATTTGTTAGACTGATTCTTTGCTAATATTATCAAATAATCCAGTATCTATATTGTTCAGTTAAAATTTATGGACAAAACAAGAACTGAATATGCAAAAGAAAAAAAACAAGAAGAAATCATCAGTATCCATTTTATCAGGAGGAGGAACATCAGAAGTGAATTCTATTGTCTAAAATTAGTTCTACTGACATCATTTTTGATTAGTTAAGTACCCTGGCAACTCATGTGAAAATTGTAAGGAACAAAGTAATTGTAATACTTTATTACTTTTGTTTTGGAAATGATTCAATACAACTTCAAACAGTTTTACTCGTGAAACGTTTAAAATCAAAATATTTTTAGAATTGCAAGTTTATATTTATCACTCTCACACAAACACAGTTAAGCTACTACATCATGTTGGGGTGTTGAAAATCTATAACAGATAACTTAAAGTTATTTCTTTGACATGTATGTCATTTAATACTCGCATTAAACTTTTTAATAGTTTTTACCAATGCTACTGATGGCATAGTTTGTGTTAGTTGGTGCTAGACACAATCTTTGCAATGTATTATAATAGCTAATAGTGCAGGAGATTGAATTTATGTAAAATTAGTTTTGGTATGAAATATCTCATTAACATGACTATAACATTCTTCATTACTTCACACAAAATATCAGATGCCATAAATAAGTTACAAACTCTTTTCAGAGAGAAAGAAATCAACAAACTATTCACATGAGAAAGTTAGCACCTCAGTTGTTTTTTTAACATCAAATTCCATACCCAGCTCTGCCCTTGGTGAAAGTCTACAAGTAAAAGTAAGCTCTCAGTGCATACCAGGTTTCCTTTTTTAAACTCTTGTAATGCATTTTAAACTTCTTATCTGAAAGATTTTGTAGGTTAAAGAGACTGCAATCCTCCATCTTTTTCTCTTGAAAACACACACATTTTCTAAAAAAGGAGCAAAATCTCTGAGGATTTTCAGTAGGTGATCATTTTCCAATAAAACTGTTGTAAGATGAGGTAAGTAGATTTGAAGTAAAGAGGTGCAGCAGTTGAGTGGAGAAACTTGACAGAAATGGCACAGCAGTTGCATCACTTCTTTTTGAAAGAGACCATTTCATAACACAGATGTGGCCAAGATTTCTACAGTCTCAATTTTGCATATTTAATACATTAAATTTAATAATAATCTTGAACTTTGCTTCTATGGAACACTACATTCTACCTCACGAAATTATGAATATCCAAAAAATAATTTAATTATGAAATACTTCTCTAATTCAACCTCAAACATTTATTTAAACCCTAATATAAACTAGAAGGTAAATTACGTGAATCACAAATGAGTGGAAAACTTAACAGCAGAAGTATCTATATCTTAGTTATCTACACTGTAGCTGGATATTTTATTATTGTATACCTTGGTTATTAGAGGAAACAAGCAAAAATAATGGAACTTTTACTAACATTTTTTTACTTTTAGGACTGTGTTGTGAGTTTTGTTCAAACACAACTACTAACAATAGCTACTGCAATAACAATACAGAGTTTATTCAATACAGTATTTTTAATCTTTCAACATAATAAAAAGTGTAATATGAATTTGGTTTGCCTTTGGACTACTAAATTAACATGTCAATTCGGTCTGGATTGCTCAATTACTTTACTAAGAGATCTGTTTACAAACACATAGAAAGTCTACCTTAATATTGGATAGTTATTGCACTGGTATGGTTTAAAATGTACAGCTCAAATGTGAAGAGTATCTGTACCCTAACTTTTATACTCAGCTCTGCCTTGCCTTGCTCACCATAACTAGATAAAACTGTTTGTTTAGTACTGGAAAATTAATACATTTTTATGTTTAAAGAACAAAAAAATATTGTCAATAATGATGTAATACATGACTATTACAAAAGTTTTAAATAATGCATAACATCTCAAACTAAATTTAACAGATTACAGTACTTCTGTGTAGCAAAAGCTATTCTTTTCAAAAATTACTTACATTTTTTTAAAACAATTTAATAATAAATCTTTCCTAATTTATCACGAACTCAAAAAAAAAATTAAATCTAGAAGAACAAATTCAAATTATGAAATTAGTCCTCATCTTGTTATGATGCTAAACTAGAAAGCAACAAATATTCAACAAAAAGGTGTTATACATTTCTTTACAATGTTTATATAAAAAGAAAAAAAAGGGGGAGGGTGTGTGTGTTCTATCAAAATTAAATCAACACAAGTGAAGAGCTCACACTATTATATATGGATTTAATAAATTATTCTTAATTTCTACAATAGTTTTACTCTATGGTTAATTTTTCTTCAATTTTACATATTTACATAACCTTTATCAGTTTTTTGTGGTTGAAGAAATGTAAATATTAAAATATGATGGACTTCCAAAAGGTTGTGTTCTAATTGCAGTTAAACATTAGTTTCTTTCAAATGTACAATTATATTATTAAAAACAAGTCAACGACAAAGTAAGGTAAACAGTCAGTATTTACTAAGTTCAACCTTTATTTCTGGAATATACATCAATCCTTTGAGTATCCATAGGCATTCTATACATTGTGTACTTCATGTATACTTCTTACTTCTTGATTTTCCACATTATCTGCTTTTACTTTTACTAGATAATCAGCATACTGAAATTCTTCACTACTCTCATAATTACACATGTCTAGTGCTACTTCACAGCTCTCATAAACCACACGTTTTTCATCGTTTAAGAATTTTTCTAGAATGCCCCTGCAATCTTCATGTGCGATAGACCCAAGAGCTTCGGCACATTCATGTCTCACCATCTCATTCTCTTTTAAGTCACTAAGGGAGTCAGTTAATTGTTTAACACAGGCATTACTTTGAATTTGACCCAACACGTATGCTATTTCATGACGAAATAATGCACTGCCACATTTCAAACCTAGAAATCACACAGATATGTTTGTATTAATATGCATGTTGAAATTTACAATAAAAATGAATGACTAGAGATTTTGAGAGTTAGGTTATTGGAAGAGAAGGACTGATGAAGAATCTAAGCAGACTATATAAAATTAAGCTTAATGAGAACAAAAGATGCTGAGTGAATATTAATCACATATATAGCTCAGTCTGTTATTACTACACTGAAATTAAAATATAAATATGAACTGTCTATAAAAAATGTGAAAGAGTGCTTAACATTTTTGGATTAGCAATATCAAAATTAAATTAACAGACTTAATAGTAACCTTTTCTGTCAATCATTAAAAATATAGTTTCTTTTCATAATGATGTAGTACAGAATTATTATGAAAGCTGCACATAATGTAGGTGATAGTTAGAAGAGGGATCACAATTCAAAGGGTGAACTGCAATATGATATACCAGAATCTCTGGTGACATATGATCAACATGGCCCAACTATGTCTCCTGTATAAATTGTTATGCAATAACCCTACATGATAATTGTTCAGCCAGTAAATTACAGAGTTCAAGTGTCTTATTAATTTAGCTCAAGTTATTATTTTGAATTAAGTTGGAAAAAATACTGAGATTAAGTTATCAGTAATAAAAAGTACATTATATATAAAATATGTAATCACAGATGAAAATTTACTTTATAAGGTACTAGATAACTTTCTAATAATCTTTGTGAATTATTTACCTGTATTTTTTCTAGAATTTGATTTTGTGGTATGAAATGAAACAAAAACAACTTATTTATAAAAGCTTATTTAATGTTAATGTTTAATAATAAACAAGGAAAATAAACATTAACAAACTACCTATAATATTATATGCTAATCTAAGGTACCCTTTTAGATTAGTGCAAAAGGAGGTCAAAAGGCTTTTTTATTTCTTTTGAAAACGATTCTCTTGGAGGCACAGAGAGATCTATCTGCACTCCCATTGTAGTTGTGGAATGAAGTGCAGCAGCATATGTCCAAGATGAAGTGGCGGACAGCAATTTCTGAGCCTCAGGATAACTGATGTTATGAGTCCTTTTCAAACGCTGCACCTCTTTTTCCACCAACCATTTAGAGCAAGAACGAAAGTAGGAAAGGTGAAAACTATTGCAGTTGACACAATGTGGGTCTGTGTCACACTCATAGGCATCGTGGTCCTTGCCACCACAATGAGCACATGTCAGGGAACCACAACATGACATCTTTGAGTGGCCAAACCTCTGCCATTGGAAACATTGGAGAGGATTTAGAATGTATGGCCATACCCTGCAATTTAGATAACCTGCCTTGATGGCAGTAGGTGCACGTGGTGATGTAAATGTCAAAACGAGGATATCTGTCGGCAGTGTAACTCCATCTTTGTGAGTAGAGATGCGCCTCACTGCAGAAACTCCTTGAGTGGAGAGACCAGTGAGAATCTCTGACTCAGGGACGTTCTTCAAATGCCTCTCAACAATAACTCCTTGTGATAAATTCAAGGTAGCATGAGGGGTAACATCCCCAATTGCCCTTGAATTCAAGAGGAGTTCACTGTGTTGGGATGTGGATGTTTCAACGAATGTCTCCAGATTGAAGCTTCTTTACTGACTTTGGAGAGCGAGCAAGACCCTCTAGTACCTTCTGAATAAAAAAGGGGGACACTTGCCCTACAGGTTTTTCTGAAAGAGAATGTAATATAAGAAAATGAGGTACGTGTGTTACAGATGTTGAAGATTGCTGCTCAGAGTCTTCAAGACGTGGTTGTTTACCTATTGACAGTTTTTATTTAAATTTTTTGTAGGAGGATCCATAGGAAAAAAGGAAAATTTCGGTACCCACTGTCCCCACCCACCATGGAGCAACACGAGGGGATGTACTACAATGTCATGCAAGGACATTGCAGCAACACCAGGGTTTCGTGAGCACTATACCCAAACACCAGCATCAGACACAATGTCCACAATACCCATTGAGAACTTCCAACACTGGTACTTGGACCAGCCGACTAACCCAAGGGGGGCCACCCAAAGGCCGCCTGTCTACAGGAATTCAAGGCCAAAGTGGTGTGTTAGGATCCTCTCCTCCCCTTCACGGGTCACCATGCACAGCAAACACGTGGGTGGATGTTTAGATCCCAGAGGAGGTACTGAAAGAACCTTCCCTGGGAGGTCCCCTCACCACGTACAGGAATCCACACCGAGGGGAAATCAGTTGATGAATCCAACATAGAATAGTAAGAAAGATCATGTACTGATGAATGATATCAAAAAATGAAAAAGTTAGAATAGGAAACACTATTGAAGGCCTTGTGTGTCATATAACAATGAAAAGCATGTAATAGACTGGATAAGACTGGGAATAAAGGTGGGAAATGGATGAAAGTGAAATCAGCAAGAAGGAAGAACATCCCTCATGAACCACCAAAGTTTAAAGTAGGAAATATTGATCAGAATAAAGCAGAACATATGTGGAATGGAAGAAAAGTATATAAATTGTCGATAACAAATATTTCAGACCGATGATATCCACAGACTGAAAGGAGTAGGAACAGATTTGAAGAGATAAGCAAAACATGGAACAAGACAGAGGATATAAAAAGCACTGACAAAAAATACTGACAAGACAATCCAGAAGAACCACATGACTAAAAGGCCTACAAACCTGGAAAAAACACAAAAGGTACCTGTCGGTCCACTTCTGGTAGAGGGCATCCACTGCCAATCTACTGATAAGCATAATGATGATAAGCTCATGAAAGATGAGGTATGCTAACACACCAGGCCTCAACCGAAAAATGAAATGCTCAGCATAAAATCTGATATCAGGGAAAGGAAGGAAAATAAGGTGTTTGAAAGAAGGGTGTCATGTAACAAGAAAGAAAGAGTATCATATGAAATTGGTGAAAATGGAACACACCAGAGAAAGTATACCCAAAACGACAGGCTTAGACCTAGTAGATTCTGCAGGAGAGGCATTAGAAGGTGTGACATAGTTAAGAGGAAGAAAAAGGGCTGTTAAATTTATCTTTATCGTGAACAAGTTCAAACAGTACAGAAGAAACTTAAAGATTTTTGGGAAGAAAAAAAGACAACTCCTACTACAATCAATCTCCTGATAAATGGTAGTTGAAATATCCTCAATTGAGACTATCAGACCTGAAACATGTGTAATGGCAAGAACATCAGAAGTTGTAAAATAAAAACGTTAAATTTATTTTAAACTGTAAAGAAGTCAAAAATGGGAAAAAAATCAATGGACAAATTCAAGTTCCTGTGGCAAACTACTACAGAAAACTGACTGCAGAAAAAAAATAATTAAATAAACATGTGAAAAGGGCACTGTTAAAAAACACATGCATTTGAACAATGCCAAACTATGTAGTTGTAGTTTCATCAAATCAAATATAAGGAGATATGTTAAGAAGGGTGTTGTGTACTTCTATTGGTGAATGATGACTAACATGTGAGATGCAGTTAAACCATGTCAATCATGGGGTACATGGGAGTTCAAAGTTTTGGCATGCAAAAAATATTTTGCACATAGAGAGCAGCACTAAGTGAGAATAGTTCAAAGCGAAAATAGTAAACAGCTAACTACAAAATCAATACAATTATTACAACAAAAGATTAACTGCTTAAAAAACAAATAACTGAATCTTTCCTTTTAAAATAAATTCATGAATCACAAAAATTAATGCCAATCCTAGTCACAAACTAAACCAACCTATTACCTTCTGCTAAAGCCAGTACTGCTTCTTTACTTCCAACATTTCTTAGAGAAAACATAGCTTTGTACCGTTCAAAGAGAGGTAATGATTCATCAAGGAGTTTTCTGTGCAACAATTTCACATTTTCTGTCACATCTGGGGGTGCTGGATCAACTGAATGATATACACTGCATGCATTTTGTCCTTCCTTATAAGCTGAATCCAAAAGCCACTGAATTCTCTTTACAGCCAACTGACATGTTTCTGCAACCTGGATAATTTAATATGACATAAATATATATAGACTACATAGTTTTGGAATTAAAGCAGTGTCTTAGTTAATAATATATTTATTACATAATTATTTTCTTCATAAAAGACTATTTATTAATTTGACAAAACATTTCCTGCACACAAGATACGACAGACGAGGTTTACAGTCTACAAGTACAAATGTAACATCAGGAATTAGTATTTGATTATGTGAACACTCATCAGTTACTATCAGAAAACACTTTATATGTAATACTGTTACCCTGTAAGCAAAATGTTTCAGTTACTAAACAGTTGATAAAATTCTAGATATCAGTATTTCTCAGTTTCTCAAATGGGGGTCTGCAAATCATGTCCAAAACCTTATAAAATCTATTTTAAAAATGATTTATAGAATGCAAATAAAATTGGACTTACATAACTTAAAACAACTCTTCCTTTAAACATAATTTTCCAAAAAAGAAAAAAAAGAAGTACTTCAATAGCTCTGGAGGTCCACAAAAATATTGTAAATGAAAATGGGTCTTTGGATTATTAAGGTTTGAGAACCACTATGCTAAGTAATTTCTTGACCAAGATTAGGCCAACATGAATGGTCTGGAAGTTACCAGAGTTTCTTTATGCTTTAAGGTACAAATGATATGCAACAAATTTGCAAAGTTCAGTTTGACTGTTCTGTAAAAATAGATAACAAAATTCAAGATATTTCCTAATAAAGGAATGATGCCATCAATGATTATAAAAACTGCAAGATGTATAGTTTCTCAATGACCAAGATAAGTTGAATTGACCCCACTGCTCTGGATAAAAGAGCTTGAGTGTGAAGCCCTGCTTAGTTGTGGGAAGGAGCAAAAAGCCAGTCATCTTTATAATGGTGAGTATGAAAATAACAGAACAAGGATCTAGTGATAGATATATGGTGCACATGAAAGGCCAAATGGTAGAGTAAGAAACTAAAAACCTGTCCCTCATACAAAAAACAAAGATAATGGTGTAAAGATTCAGCAATCAGAATATGAAGATATTTATCAGGGACATCAAACTTTTGCATCCATAAACAAGGCGTAAAGTGCCACCAAAGGGAGAAAAATAACTTCATGGTAAACCAAGGAGACTGGAGAAAATGACTGAGACAGGAAAGGTTGATGACAGAGTACCAAAACAAATGGACAGTTGGTGACACCAACAAATGGAAATAAAATCCATCAAGAGAGGAGTCAACACACCATGACCTCTTTGTCCAGAAGATCCTAGATGGCTTGTGCTCAATCACTGGATGTATGACAGTTCTTAGAAAAAGAAGAATGACTGGTATGATATACAATGGAGGAGGGAATGACCTGCTGACTGGTGGCAAAGGTCTTCTATTGAGACATGAAGAGTCTGAACCAAGCCCCCAAAGGACCATATTCCACAGGGCAGTCACTTATGCCATTTTCAGCAATCCACATGAGCAAAAGATGCCTCCTGATAAAAGCAAAATCTTCCTTGTGTTCTGAAAGAACAGTGAGCAGATGTAAAAGGTCTAAAAGCCCAAATGGGAGATGCATGAAGTGTCTGGTAGAAGACTGTGAAAGGCAAGAGGCCAGTGGAGAAATAAAAGAGTGGAAATGGACTACATCTACCTAAAATTCCACAAAATCTGTAATACTTCCAAAAATCAACTACCTGGTGAAAGAATATCCTACAAAATAAAGCAAAGCATCTTTCTCTGAAAGATCCTACCAAAAAACCAACCAACAGACCAAGGAGAGAGCAGAGGCTGATAACCTTATCATAGGAGAAGTCAAGACCTTAGTGTGCAGAGTAAGAGCTCTATGACAGGTCTTAGACAACAGCTGCAAAGAAGATAAAATATATAAAACTCTTATAAGGAACAATCAAATTATGGAAAACTGAGTTAGTTTAAGATGAATAGTGTCATCAGGCCTATAACTTTAAATAGGAAGAAGAGGATCCAACCTTTAAGAATGTAAATATAGGTCCTCCAAACAATGGAATGTTAATGCATACTAATCAGATAAATGGGAAGGTGAAGGCACAACAACATTCTCTTTCATTGTTTCTTAATTTAAATTTTATTTTCCTCAGTTTAGCACTAATTAGTATTTAATCTGTATTTCCTTTCATTTTTCTCACCTGACACAAACATAAATGTAAAATATGATTAAGCAATAGAAATTTATTTTGACCTTTCAGCAACAAAATGAAAAAGAGATGAAAAGGAAAAACTTGTTAACAATAGAAAAATTGAGGACAGTACTAATCAAAGCTTTACTGAAATGGCCACTTCCAATGAAAGTACAATGCTTGCTGGATTAACCAACAGAACATTTCAAACCACATATTTCAACATTATAGTTGACTCACATTGCAATGTGTTTTTCTGTTACCACACACAAGTATATTGGAAGATAACTGTTAGTTCAAAACATTAGATAAGGCATCTGGCCACTTTCAAGTAAATATGGACAATGTAAGTGGATCTAAGACTTCTTTCAGCATTTAATCCTATTTACTTTGGTGATATTTTTATATTCTTTTCTATGTATGTACTGCATTAAAGTCAAAATTCAATTAAACCACTTTACTATAAATACAAAAATATGAAATTAATTTGACATTGTACATTATTATTTAAATATTTGTTTCTCAAGTTTGAACTACTTTGTTTCAAAGGAAACCTTTGAAAAAAACCCATTAAAACTACATATTTTGTGTCACATAATTCATGTCTTTTGAAAACACCTGGACTTTAGCAGGGTTTCTCTCTGAAGAACGCAAGCTGGTATATAGCAGCATTTTTACACTGCAAGTACATATAGCTTACCTAATTCTCACATCAGATCTGAGTCTGCAACTGAATTGTCTGGAGAAAAAGTTATAAATTTCATAACCTTTAACAGGTGCCATGCTCACCTCAAGTACTTCACCTTGTGATTTAAAAGCAATAGCTACTTACTTGATTCAAGTGTATTTAGATGTTAGAAAGAGTTCAATGGTTAATTTGAAATTGATATGCAATTTTAATGGATGTAACTGCCATTAGTAATGTCTCCTTGTTCTAGTAAAGCACTCATGGTGGTTTGTTACATAAATATTATAGTTAGGCTGTTAAGCCAAATTTAGGTTTCACTTTTATACCTTAATCATGCATTATGTTTGTTTTGAAAATCATAATTGAACAGTTCAATGATTTTCTTATAAATTTTGAAAGATTATAAACAAGATGGCTTGTGTAAATTCCATTTGTTTTGGCAACATATCTCTGCCCGAGAGTGTACCAAAATAACTTCATAAAGCCCCATAAGTGATAATAGATGAAGAATTTGAAAAGAGAATTATTATTAAACTGAAAGAGAATGTTTGACTACATGTCAGTATGCATTTGAAAACCTTAAAATAATACATGAATAAAGAAGGCATGTTCAAAAATGAAGCCAAGAAAATATACACTCACGAATAAAATTGCAGTTAACAGCTTTGTATAATACTGTTGGTCCTTTGAGATTAACTTCTTAAAGATATTTACTTCAATGTTAAATTTGACTAAAGATGATTCACATTGATTAAAAGTTGCTTGACTGGGTCTGATGTTGTTTCATCCTCAGCAAAAATGTCCATTAATTCTGGATATATGTGCCAGGTGTAAGAAAATGTAAAGCATGCAACAACATGTGTAGTTTAATTCCTCCAGAAGTTAATAATGCACAACAGAGAAAGAACTGCTTGCAGTAGCACTACTTAACACTCCAACTGCTGCAACATTTATCATCCATGTGTAAATTGAAATAGCTTATGAATTTTAATTAGGAATGTATGACTACATACATGAAATACAAGGCTGTGTAAACACAGCTTTGTTACATGTTGTCATTCATGGTAATACCACAAAATGCTTGTGTTACCAGATGCTGAGCATTTTTTTTTGTTGCTAATATTCCATTTCATGCAGTTGAGAAATCTGATAGTGATTTTACAAGCTACTAAATTCTACAAGTAAAAAGAAAAGATCTGAGCTGGAAGTAACTAAAGAAGACAGATTTAATGTTACTGTGCCATGGTACATGACAGAGTGATTTGCCAAATTTGATGAATAGAGCATAAATGCACAAAATATTTAGCACTTGTGTGATTAGGAACCAAGTGCAGTATGGTGTGAATGTGGCTCCTGACCTGTGATGCAGTTAAAGGGTCTCAAGATCTCCGAGACATAAAATGTTTTACAATTCCCATTATGCAAGAACTGGAGGACACAATTAACATGCAGATACATCATTTTAAAACAGTTATACTTCAACAAAGATGTTTTGACAAGTCTGTGAAGGAAGATCATTTGAACCTAAACACTAAGTATAGCTTTCATAAATGTCAGTTACGGAAGCAGCCACAGCATCTGAAAGCTGAACATGTCAGTAAAGTAACTTTATATGTCACTAATAACAAGCACTAGCTGGACCATATATCAGTAGCAAAAGAGATTACATTACAGGAGGGTGAGGTCACTTTGCAATTACTATGACAGAATCCAACAAGGAGAAGAGGCCACACCACAAGTACTTCTCTGGCTATTCAAGTTGAGTCAGAGAAGGAAATGGTGTTTAGAGTATCAGTCAGTCATCAAGAAATAGATATCTAAACGAAATATTAAATGTATAAGGTAAAACTGCTCTTTTCACTTTCACCAAGTCAAAGGAGAACATGGTGCAGCCTAATGTTTTCATTGATGTTGAAGCTAAAACATTCATAAACATGCAAGTTTTCACTGATAAAAATGCTGTAATTACAGTATTTTGTCCCACAACAAGAACATACATGAAAATCCATTGTTTAATTGTTGGTGAGAAACAATTTATAAGCATTTTTTGTTGTAGTGGTAAAGACGTGTTTAGTCTGAAATAACTGTAATATCCATAGCATAACTATCAAACCTTTTCTAAACTTTGGGGAGCAGCAGTAGGCTAGTCTCAAAAATGTCTTCATAAGTGGAGGGTGAAAAAATTGCTTATGCAGCAAAGTAGGTAATTTTAAACATTGGAAGTACTATTTACCTGCATCTGAATGGTCTATTTATGAAAAAAACTGTAAATATCTTTTTCCTTTCTAACTAGGATATTTGTATAAAAACATCTTTTGATTGACTCAAGTTAGTTTGATCACTAAACCTTAGTGTGCAAACTTAACATTATTTACCACCCAAGACAATGCACAAATATTGATATTCCTTTCAAAAAATTTCTAAGTTTATTATTTTACAAAGGTATAAACATCACATAATATGTAGAAGCTGAATTTTAAAGCATATACCAATCAACATTCACAGCTGCTGCTGAATCAGCTGCGAGATATTTCTACAAATGATTTACACAAACTAGGATTGATCAAAAATCTTTATGCAAGCAATCTGCAACTGATATTGATAAAATGTACCTTTATCCAGATTATCTGGTGCCATTAAAATAAAAAAAACTGTAAAATATGAAACTGAAAAAGTGCTGTATCATCACCAAGAACTTTCCAAATGCACTCAAGATTTCCATACATTATTTTTGTGAAGCAATGTGCAAAATTCCTGTGTTTAAGGGTGTTTTTCCATCAGTTTTCACCCTGCTCAAAATCTATATGGTGGCTCCAATGACTACATGTACTGCTCAAGGACTGTTTTCTGCCCTAAGAAAGCTGAAAAGTTACCAGCATCTCATCATATCAAAGCTCACATAAATCATCTTGCTTGTCTCTATATCCTGAAGAATGATGTGGATAAATTGGATATGACAAAAGTTATTAACAAACTCAGTAGTCACAGTACAGCTTGTCTAAATATGTTTCATTCATCAATAAAAGTTTAATATATATAAATTATTTGTTTATTTAATTTCCTGGTTGGAGTTGGAGCAGCACAACTAGAAGATTTCTATAGAGGCCAGCATGTCTAACATATGTTCAAGGGAAGCCAGCAATCCTTTCCTGTTCTTTTTAAAAGCTGGCATTAGTTCAGCATTGTTTTGATACATAAATGGATTGTTTTGCTATGTTATATAGCAAAAAGTATGGTTTAGCTGTTACATTTCAGCAAATGAAAAAGGTTGTTTTTATTAGCATTGTAGGTGACTATTATGAGTAGTTTCCAACACATAATGCAAGACATATTACTTATGTAAATAAAAAAAAAACATTTCTGACAAATCCTAAATTTAGAAAGTAAAGCAGCAGTTCAATATGACATCTATCAAAAAGTCACAGCATGACTAATCTCACAGTTACTTTAGTGGTTATAAATTAGGTGCATTGCATCTATCCCATATGAATAGTGTTTTAAGATGAAAATGAGGAAGGAAACAAGTGGTTAAAAATTTAAATGGAAGATATGCAAGAACCCTGAGAACTAAACAGATGTTCAACATTCAGAAGGACAACTAGATGAAAAAAATGACTGATTACAAAAGCTTTGAAAGTCTCAAAGAACTAGATAAAAAAGAATGACCAGAAAAAGAATGAAAGGTTTCAGTCAGACAAAGAATGGACTTAGAAATTGTAGAAATAAATAGGCTGCTCAAAAAAAAAAAAAAAGGTGAACAAAGAATGGACTTAGAAATTGTAGAAATAAATAGACTGCTCAAAAAAAACAAAAGGTGAACAAGAAAGTGAGATGAAGGAAAGTCAAATGAAATGAAAGAAAATAGTGTGAAGGTTGAATAGTATCAGAAAACCATCCACTTGTACTTATAAACAACAAAGATGGCCTGTACGTTTTGCAAGGGACTGGATAAAATACATGCATGAAGGTGAAAGCATGGCATGTTGAGGATGGTAAGAGGGGCCACCATGTCAGAGTTGGCCGAAGGAGTACAAGCAAAAAACTCGGCAAAGGGTGTTGTCAAAAAAAACATTCTCTAGAGAATTAACAGAAAAATAGGTGTAAAGAAACAGATTGAAACAATCATGACTAAAAGTATCTACCACTATAGCAGTAGTCTATAACTGGTGATTAAAGAACTAGGAGCTTGATGTTGATGGTGGTATCTAAATAACTCAAAATGGGAAGAAACCAGCTGTATAAAGTAATTCATAAAGAAGACAGCTGAAGTGTCCAGAAAAAAGTTTAGTATAAAATATCAGATGAAGATAATATCCATGAGGTAAAAGCTAAAATATGGACATGTAACCAATCTATCTCGGAAAAAAAGCCCACTTGGAGGCTCAATTCAGCCAGAGGTAATGACCTAAATAACAAATGTGATGGAAAAGGTTTGATATCAGTCTCTAATATCCTTTTTTTTTTGCATAACAAAGATACGTTTTTCATACACTATATGATTTGTAAAAAAAGCACATTTTTAACCCTGAAATTAACTGTTTATAACTTATTATTAACCCTAAAGCTTTACCACATAGAAAAAAAGTAATCATTTTACAAATAGAGTTAGGTTAACTGTAGTTTATATTTTGAAATGATTTAACTTATATAATGAATAAATTTGAAACATCACTGAATGATCTGTTTTATCTATATTGAACAAAACTTTAATGAATAATTGGAACTTATAATACAAATATGATAATTTGTTGAACTAAAACCACTAATATGCCAATCAGTTCATTTTTAGTCAAACCAGATATTAATAATCAGTCATATTATTTGAAATGCAAATGTCTGATCATTCAGTCTATGCTAAAAAGAGTGGTCAACAAACCTATCTTAGTTATTATTCTGAAGTGAATTACAAAATTTAAAAATTCCAAGTTGTTTTTGAACAATAAGTAGACTTCAAAGGAGACATTTAAATGTTTCAGGAGAATTAATGAACAAACAGAAGCAAGCCACTCACAGCAAATTTTTGTAAACTGACTACAAGTGTTTAAAAGTGTTAACTGCAAAGCATGTAACTACTTTAAAATCATTAATACAGTTGTTTGAATATCTGTACAATGCAGTTCACCATCTACTACACATGGAGATGTAGCTATCTTTTGATTCTATTAATATCACTTGAGGAAGCAGTTTCTCTGAGAAAAATGTAATGTGAATGTAGCTAAAGAAGTTAACAGACATCAGCAAGCAAAGGATGCAAGAGTGAGTCCCACATTCCCTGTTGGTATATATCACCAGATGAGCTGTCTGGTTTGTTCAAGTCACACCAAATGATGCATGAATGGGATATCTGAAAAGATAAGAATCCTTCAATGTAGAACACCTTCCCTGGAGATAAAGAGAATAGTTACTGAGAAAAATGTCTCCCCAGATGGGTTCAAAGTAGCAAAATGCTTTGTCATATAATTAGTGACGAACATGAATAGATTAATGAAATTTTCATTGTCCCTATCTGCTATGTAGTGAAACCATGACCAATGGAATGAGCTTGAAGAAATCAGCTCTCCTCTGTTAAACAAGGCAACAGTTGCAGTTACTGTTCATGATAACCCTGATGACGTGAAACATCAAGTCTAGAAATGTAAAGCCATCACTAGCAAATGTAAGCTAAATGACAAATCATTTGTTTTTACAACTACATAAAAGATTACCAGAAAGCCTGATTTACATAAAACTTAATGGCAAGAGAGAGGAGTAATTAATAATAATTTTTTTTATAATTTTGCTTTGTTTTCCTAAAGTACTCTAAGTTACAATTATCTTTGCTTTATGCAATGCTTGTAATTTTCAATTAAATTAATAGGTTCATTTTATCTTTAAATATTATGAACAACATTTGAGAAAGTCAACAAGATCTATGTTAATAGTTTACACAACAAAAGTTCAAAATGTATAATACATAGCATGATTTAAAAAAACAAAAGTCAGATAAGTTACTGAACTAAATACTTATTTTAACCTTACTTCAACAACAGGATCATTGCTGTACTCTTTTAGAGTGTCTAAGACTTCTGGTGAACCTATTGCTCCAAGAGCTTCTCCTGCAAGGTTTTAAAATCAGTATTATAATAAATATCATAACAGCAAATTTGCTTAAAAACATGTACAATAAAGAATATAAAAAGTTAAAATAACTACTTTTATTGCAAGTTTCTTATTCCTTTTTTTTTTCTAGACTGACAAAATTATCAGACCCAAGCACCAGCTTTCATGGAGAAGAATGCAGAACAGTGTAAAAGGAGGTATGTGCTGTTAAAAATACATTTTTGTTATAGGTAAATGTAAACTTCTGAAACCCACTTATCTCCCTTCATACATTAGCTAGAATCCACACTGACCAGATGGAGGGGTCAGCAATGTAAAAATTCACACAAATAGTATCTGCTCAGAAAAACTGGTGTGCAGTTTTGAGATATTATAAAGCACTCAAGTGGGGGTTCAACACCACTTCTGGAAGTGGTATGCTCTTCATCCACAAAAAGTGAGATCTAGATGTAAATAGAAAAGGCTAATTAACTACAGAGAATTTATCTCTCATTATCATGAGATTTGTCCAGACTCCAATTGTACATATGAGGTTTCAAGTATCATTATTGGAATTATAGGGCTGTAGACTCAAAGCTAAGTCTAAGTTCTGCAATATGATACAGGGGTATAATACAAATATGATATAAACCCACTCTGAAAGTCACAGGATGTTTCATGTCATGCTAATAAAATTAAGAAGAGAAGGTAAGTAACACCTAAGTAAATAAACCCTCACGCCAACCTGATGAAGCACAAAATGCAGCAAATTCAACTCATAATTATGGGCTCAGATACAAAACTTGAAAGTTACAGTCACGTAACAGCCACTAGAATTACAAAAGGCAGGCAAGCAATATCCAACAGGACAGGTCTTTCTCCTTAACCTGAAGAAGCTCAGAGCCTGACAAACCCAACTCAGAATTCCAAGAAATAAATATCATAATAGTAGAAAGGGGAAAGTAAAGGAAGCACTTATCCAAAGACAATGAGTAGACTGGAGGTAGGCAATAATGTGATGCAGACAAAACTAAGAGATGATTTTTAGGCATAGTCAACATTCCAGCCTGTAGGATCTCAAAGGGTCTGTTAAAAGTGTGAAACCAGAGAGAGAGAGAGAGAGAGAGAGAGAGAGAGAGAGTCAAGTAATGGATTTGATAAGATATGATATGATACAGCCTGTGAACATGTTCATGCAGGAAGGAATATATGATCCAGACATGCTCATGAATCCATCTATTATGTGCAGAGGATGAAAAGACTTTTATTTTTGGAAGAACATGAGCCCAATGGCAAGAATGAATTACTGAAGAAATCTCAAAATGGAGCTGTGCAAATCAAGTAGTAACTGACTGTTCAAACTCAACATTAAAGTACATTTTGTATCTCTTGCATAAAGCTGAGAAATGTGGCAACTAAAAGCAAGTGGAAGATGGAGAGAGATAGTATAATGATCAAGTGGCTATTTGTTAAAATGAGGGCTGGATAAGAGCCTGAAAGACCAGTTAGGTTTCAGTCAGGAAAAGAATGGGTGAGAGGGGTGATGAACAAGGAAAAATGCACACAAAATAGAAAAAACAGGACAAAAAAAAAGATATGACCCTAAAAAAAAGTAAAAAGGTAGTCAACAAGGTTATCTTATAGCCTGCTATTATAGGAACAATGTTTTAATGTACCACCAGGTAAGGAAGGCTAAAAAGTAAGAAACAATAGGAGGACCCATTGGAACAAAGTGGCAGATGAACTAGTGTCAAAGAAATGCTCCAATTTCATTCAGAGACAAAGAGAATGAAAGATCAATGTGAACTGGATAAAGGAAAGGCTACATGGTATGAAGAATCTGACCAAAATGCAAAGGACTTCACAAATCCCAAATGTGAAGATTAAAGGATTGGCACTCCAGATTGTAGAAGAGTGAATGGAAATGAGGCAGAAGTGCCCTAGAAGTCTGTCAGTAGAGAAAAGGAAACCAAGATAGTGCACACTAAAAAGAGGCTACCAACAGAACCTGATATGGAGTGTCATAAAATCAAAACATGCAAAGTAATGAGAAAAGAAGAGGATACACATACAGAAAGAAACGAGGCCAGTTCTGACCGAGAGCATACATTGCCACAGCCAGCAGATTAGCTATCTGCAACCAAGAGAGAGTAAGTTTGGGACTGAGAGGACTCAGAAAGGCATGGATTACTGGCATGCCAAAGTGGAAAAAGGTCCAATAAAAAAACTTTACGATAAACTAACCACTCTGTTGAAAGAATCCTATCTGGTCAAACAATCTAACACATATTTCAAAACCCTCAGGACAGGAGAAACAGTTTCATGAACCTACTGTGTGTAAACTCAAAGCAGACAGTTCAACATGCAGAAACAAAGGTCTCTGGAGTAAATTTCCACTTTGATAACTGATATGGGAAACACCCGAGTGTTGTCAGAATGGATCATGAAAGATGAGGTAGGAAAAAGGAACACTTCTGATGACAAGCCAAGAATTTCAATAACATTGATATAGAAAATATGCTCCTCCTGAGACCATGGAGTCAAACTGACTAGTCTCACATATGTGAAGCTGTAATAATAATAGTTTACCACTATTCTGCAATAACAAAAAATAGTTTTACAAAATTTGGTGAGCTCATAATTACAATTACAAATCTGTTGTACACAAATCAGATTCTTTAATAAAGATTTCTACTACAGATTTGTCTATGAATTTAGGAAGTCTTTACTGAGTCAGCCTAAGTGAAAGATGATTTTCACAAAAACAAAAATACTTATTTCATATTTCATTTACATAACCTTTACTATCTCCAAAATGAATATTAAGTTTCATGATAAATATTTACATTTTCATATATTTTCTCTGGGATGGGCTGACCAGTGGATGCAGCAATGTTATCCAAGGGCAGACCCAATTCATCCAACTGCACCCGAATATGAAGGCCAAAAGGAGCAATGGCAGATCTTCTGTTCTGAAAAAGTATGGCCCACCAAGAAGGATTGAAAGATTGATTGATTTAGTGTTTTATGGCACAAAGCAGCGAGGCTATCTGCGCCAGACATTCGATAAAAATGTAAAAAAAAATAAAAATAAATAAATAAATGTAGTAATAGACATAAATGGAAATGAAGGTAAAACAAAAAAGTATAAAACCAATGTTCACACCTTGTCTACAATGTTAAGATAGAAGGCAGAGTATAAGAAGTTGTAAGGTATTTACTCTAGCAAAAAGGTAATGATCATAACCCGCCAGGAAGACTAACAGGTAAGTTCAAGAATCACAGTCAGTCACCTGAAGTTGGTCTTTCCAGTCCTGGTTGGTTATGTGTCATAGCAACCAGTATCAAAATGTAAAAGAATAGAAGTTTTAAAAGATACATAGCAAAATTGTAACAATGAGTAGTCAAATGTCTAGTAAAAAAATAAAGTCAAGTAAATGGAGTAACATTTGTAAAAGTAAATGAAGGTAAAAACAAAAAAGCAATTAAAACAGAAAATGGTGTAAAAACCAATGGTGACATCCAGTCTTCAAAGTTGTAAAATATTTACTCTAGCAAAATGGTAATGATTATAACCCGCCAGGAAGACTGGCAGGTAAGTTCAAGAACCACCGCCAATCACCTGAAGTTGGCCTTTCCAGTCCTGGTTCTGGGTTATGTGTCATAGCAGCTATTATCAAAATATAAAAGAATAAAAGTTTTAAAAGACACTCCCAAAATCGTAATAATGAGTAGCCAAATGTCCAGTAAAAAGATAAAAGTCAAGTAAATGGAGTAAAATTTGTAAAAGTAATTGAAGATAAAAGCAAAACGGCAATTAAAACAGAAAATGGCGTAAAAACCAATGTTGACATCCAGTCAACAAAGTTGTAAAGGACTACCTGTAGCAGAATGGTAATGATCATAACCCACCAGGAAGACTAACAGGTAAGAATAAAAACCACCGTCAGTCACCTGAAGTTGGTCTTTCCAGTCCTGGTTCCGGGTTATGAGTCAATATGGCCAGTACTAAAAAGTAAAGTAGTAAAAGCGTGAAATGATATGCAGCAAAAGTATAATAACAACTTGCCAGGACGACTAACGAGTAGTTCAAACGGATAGTTCAAACAGTAGCGTTAGTCACCTGAAGTTGGCCTTTCCAGTCCTGGTGTCGAGTTATTTAATGTTCTGGCCATTGTCCAAAGTTAAATTGAATGAGAGAGATTAAAACTGTAAAAAAGGAACCACAATTAAAAAGGTGTAATGAATAAATATGCAACACTTAAATGAGATTAACAAGATTAATGCCCATTAAAAAATTAAAAACATTATCAAGGTGGACAGTCACCATCACCAATAACTCTGTCCAATGTTACAGACTGACCCTGGGAAAAAATATGTTTAAAATATTGCCATCGTTGAGAATTGTAACAATGGCAAGAAAGTAAAATGTGGCTGATAGTGATTTGAGTGTTACACAAACTACACATTGGTGCATCAGTTCCAGATAAAAGAAAATAATGAGTTAAAAAACTGTGACCAATGTGTAGCCTAGTGAGAACAACTTCCTCCTTCCGAACTTTACGGAAGCTAGATGGCCAAAGTCCAATTTTGGGTTTGATTTGAAAGAGTTTGTTGTCGCGTTGCTCACTCCAAGTGGACTGCCAGCTGGCACGGAGCCGAGCCTTGAAGACAACACCATAGTCCATGTATGGAGTAGGCATAGGAGTGATGGTGCTGAAGCAGACATATTTAGCTGCAATGTCTGCAAGCTCGTTCCCACGAATACCAACATGGCCTGGTATCCAGAAAAACTGGATTGAAGTAGCTGCTAATGAGAAATGGGCCAGTCGGTTTCGAATATCAGCAAGAATAGGATGTGAGCTAACTTGTAGCGATTCCAAGGCAAGTATAGAACTAAGCAAATCAGTATAAATAGTGCAGTTGGAGTACTGCTCAGCTGCAATATGATCCAGGGCAAGAGATATGGCATACAGTTCAGCAGTGAACACAGAAGCTGTAGAAGGGATTCTGCATGCAACTACTGACCCATAGCAAACCATAGCAGAGCTCACTGAATTACCTGATTTGGAACCATCTGCATAAATGGGAACTGAATGATTGTTTGAAAGATATTCATTGAATAAAAGACGGTACTTCCAATCTGGAGTATATGCCTTTTTTAGGTGACTGAAAAAAAGGTCACATTTGGGGGCTGTAATAATCCGTGGTGGGATGGGCCGACCTGTGGAATCTGCAATGTTATCCAAGGACAGACCCAATTCATCCAATTGCGCCCGGATGCGAAGGCCAAACGGAGCAATGACAGATCGTCTGTTCTGAAAAAGTACTGCCCACCAAGGAAGGAAAACACATTTCCAGGTGGAATGATTTGGTAAGGAATGAAGTTTCGAAGTATATTGTAAAGATAGTTGCAAACGGTGAAGGTGTAGAGAAGGTTCATGAGATTCAATGTATATACTTTGAACTGGAGAGGTACGGAAAGCCCCAGTGCAGAGTCAAGTCCTTGGTGATGAATGGGGTCCAGCATCTTTAAGGCCGAGGGTCTGGCAGAGCCATAGACCATTGATCCATAATCGAGTATAGATCTAATAAGAGCACGATATACCTTTAACATTGAACAGCGATCTGCCCCCGAACTGGTAGAAGGGAGAACACAGAGGATGTTCAGTGCTCTTGTGCATTTGACCCGAAGCTGCTTTAAGTGTGGTATAAAGGTCAGTTTACGATCAAAGATAAGCCCCAAGAACTTGGTCTCTGGGACCACTGGCAGCAAAACTTCACCGATATGAAGTTCAGGATCAGGGTGAATAACCCGTCGACGGCAAAAGTGCATGCATACAGTTTTGGAGAAAGCGAAATTAAAGCCGTTCGCCAGAGTCCACATCCGTACACAATTGAGGGCGGTTTGTAGTTGCCGCTCAATATATCTCATGTTTGACAACTAACATGAGATGTGAAAGTCGTCGACATACAGCCCATTCGCAACAGTGAGAGGGAGTTGTTCAGTGATGGCATTTATCTTTATACTGAAGAGTGCAACACTCAAAACAGCCTTGAGGGACTCCAAGTTCCTGTACAAAAGAACGGGAAAATGTTGAACCCACATGAACTTGGAATCTCCTGTCCATTAAAAATTTTTTAATAAACATGGGTAGATGGCCACGTAACCCATATGTATGGAGATCTCGCAAAACGCCATACCTCCATGTTGTGTCGTAAACCTTCTCTATGTCAAAGAATATTGATACAAGATGTTGGCGGTTGAGTAAGGCTTCTCTGATAGATGTTTCAAGACGAATTAGGTGGTCTGTGGTGGAGTGCTGTCGACGGAACCCACACTGGGTGGGCGAGAGGAGGTTGTTTGATTCAAGGAACCAAACAAGACGAGCATTAACCATCCTTTCTAATGTCTTACAGAGACAGCTCGTCAAAGCAATTAGATGGTAGTTTGAAGGAATCTTGGGATCTTTCCCTGGCTTAGAGAAAGGTAAAATAATAGCCTGGAGCCAGGCATCAGGAAAAACATTCTCCTGCCAGATCCAGATGAAAACAATCAGAAGGACATCAAGAGAAGCAGGAGATAGATGGTGCAGCATGTCATAATGAATATCATCAGGTCCAACAGACGTATTGGCAGACCGATGAAGGGCCATTTTTAGATCCACCAGGGTAAAGGGACAATTATAGTCAAAGAAACAGTCAGTTCGAAAGGAAAGAGGTGATCGCTCTGCCCAAGTCCTGATGGCCAGGAAGGTGGAGGAACAAGCAGAAGTGCTAGATACCAGGCAAAAGCTTTCACATAGAGTGTTAGCGATGTTCCGAACATCAGTCACCTCCTGACCATCAGAGAGTAAGATCGAGAAAGGGACAGAATTGTAGTGCCCATTAACATTTCGAATCCTGTCCCATGTGATCTTGGAACTGGTGGTAGAAGATATGCTGGTTGTGAACTTAATCCAAGATTCCTTCTGGCTTTGACGTCATACCCACCTAGCATGTGCACGAGCCCGTTGGAAAGCAACCCGGTTTGAAAGTGTGGGGTATCTACGAAAAGTATCCCAGACCCGCTTTTGAGCCTTCCGTTCTAAGTGGCAAGCAGGATTCCGACACGGACGAGGATATCGTGGAAAACGTGTCGAGGTTTTAGGAATACACTGAGCAGCAGCATGTGTAATACAGTCAGTTACCGCTGCTACACAGTCGTCTATTGATGGCTGGTTTACGATGGCAGGATCAAGTTCTGCAAAAGCAGTGAAAGTGGACCAGTCTGCCTGATCCAGCTTCCACCGGGACACGCGGGTAGGGTGGCATCGACCACGGCCAGTCTCTCTCAAAAGGATCGGCAAATGATCACTGCCTAGTGGATTACTGTCAACCCTCCATGAAAAATGGGAGAATAATGAAGGGGAGCAAACTGAGAGATCAATAGCGGTAAAGGACTGACTAGGTGCATGAAAGTAAGTGGAAAAACCAGTATTGAAAAGAGAAAGATTGTGATCAGAGAGCATCCGCTCTACAGATCGGCCCCTCCCATCAATAATAGCACTTCCCCAGAGGGGACGATGTCCATTAAAATCCCCTAGGATTAGAAATAAAGATGGCAACTGTTCAACGAGAGCATCAAGATCTGATTGATCACATGTCTCTCCAGGGGACAGGTACAGAGAACAAACAGTGATGGTATGACCCAAGGAAACACGGATGGCTACAGCCTCCAAGGGTGTGTTGAGTGACAAAGACAGGGTGGGCATGTGTCGATCAACCAACAGTGCCACCCCTCCATGTACTCGACCATCACACAACCTGTCATTTCTGTACAGAGAAAACTGCCGAATGGAGACAGTAGTTTTGAGAAATGTTTCTTGTAAAGAAAGACAAACAGGATGGTAGGAAGCAATCAGCGTTTTGATATCATCCAGATTAGAACGTAAACCTCGACAGTTCCATTGTATCAAGGTGGCCATTTTTAAAAACGGGTACGTGAAGTGGCTGGAGAACCCTTCGGTTTACGACCACGTCTTTTTTCTTTACTGTCTTTAGTGGGAGGAGGTCTATCAACCTGCATGGATCCTGCTCTGTGTCGGGTGGGCAGGTTTTTGTTATTGGAAGGGCAATCCAGTGACTGAGGACGCGAACGAATAATTGTTTTGTCTCTTGTGGTGGGAGAAAAAGATGTATCAGAAGAAATGCCTGTATTTGAAACTGAAAAACGTGGATCTTGAGGTTTGTTGGAAGGTATGGGAGGAACAGAGATGGGTGTGGAAGTCGATTCATCAACCTTTTAACCACGGAGGTCAAAAGGCTTTTCATTTGTTTTGAAAACGATTCTCTTGGAGGCACAGAGATCTGTCTGCACTCCCACTGTAGTTGTGGAATGAAGTGCAGCAGGATATGTCGAGATGGAGTTGTGGACAGCAATTTCGAGCCTCAGGATAACTAATGTTATGTGTCGTTTTCAAACGCTGCACCTCTTTTCCTCCAACCATTTTGGGCAAAAATGAAAGTAAGAGGGTTGAGAACCATTGCAGTTTACACAATGTGGGTTCATGTCACAGTCATAGGCATCGTGGTCCTTGCCTCCACAACGAGCACGTCAGGGAACCACGACAAGATGTCTTTGAGTGGCGAATCTCTGACATTGGAAACATCAAGAGGGTTTGGTATGTATGGCGAACCCTGCAAATGAGATAACCTGCCTTGATGGTGGCAGGTGCACGTGGTGAAGTAAATGTTAAAACGAGGGTATTTGTTGGCAGTGTAACTCCATCTTTGGGAGTGGAGATGCCTCACTGCAGAAACTCCTTGAGTGGAGAGACCAGCGAGAATCTCTGACTCGAACGTTCTTCAAATCCTTTCAACAATAACTCCTTGTGAAGAAATCAAGGTAGCATGGGGTGTAACCTCAATAGGTATATCCCCAATTGCCTTTGAATTCAAGAGGAGTTCACTGTGTTGGGATGTGGATGTTTCAACCAATATGTCACCAGATCAAAGTTTCTTTACTGACTTTGGAGAGCCAGCAAGTCCCTCTAGTCCCTTTTGAATAAAAAAAGAGGACATTTGCCCTAAAGATTTTTCCGAAAGAGAATGTAATATAAGAAAAAGAGGTACGTGTGTTACTGATGTTGAAGATTGCTGTTCTGAGTATTCAAGACGTGGACGCTTACCCATTGACTGTTTTTTTACAATTTTATTTAAATTTTTTGGAGGATCCATAGGAAAAGGAAAAAATTTCGGTACCCACTGACCCCACCCACTATGGAGCACTACAAAGTCATGCAAGGACAATGCAGCAACGCCAGGGTTTCGTGAGCACTATACCCAAACACCAGCATCAGGCACAATGTCCACAACACCCGTTGAGAACTTCCAACACTGGTACTTGGTTGACTCTAGCCCAAGTGGACCAGCCGACTGACCCAAGGGGGGCCACCCAAAGGCCACCCGTCTACAGGAATTCGAGGCCAAAGTGGTGTGTTAGGGTTGGAACCCTCAACTACCAGGATCCTCTCCTCCCCTTCTCGGGTCACCACGCACGGCAAACACGTGGGTGGATGTTTAGATCCCAGAGAAGGCAACCAGATAGAACAGAACCTTCCCTGGGAGGTCCCCTCACCACGTACAGGAATCCACACCGAGGAGGAAAACACGACCCCAGGTGGGATGCTCTGATAAGGAACTAAGTTTTGAAGCATATAGTAAATACAGTTGCAAATGGCATAGGTGCAAAGAAGGATCATGAGACTCTGTGTAAGAGCTCTGAACTGAGGATGTGCAGTGCTGAAGTCATTGATGATGGCAAAAGTGCATGCAAACAGTTTTAGAGAGGGAGAAGTTTAAGCCATTTGCTGTGGTCTACTTCATTAAATGATTGAGGGCAGTATGTAGCTGCTGCTCAATATACTTCATGTTCAACGACTAACATGAAATGTGAAAGTTGTCGACATAGAGCCTGTTTGCAACAGTAAGAGGGAGTTGTTCAGTGATGGCATTAATCTTTGTACTGAAAGGGTGACACTCACAGCCTTGAGAGACTCCAAGTTCCTGTATAAAAGAACAGGAAAGTGTCGAACTTGGAATCTCCTGTCCATTAAAAATTTAATAAAAATGGGCAAATGACCATGTAACCCATATATATATATATATATATATATAGATCTCGCAAAATGCTATACCTCCATATTGCATCATAAACCTTCTCAATGTCAATAAATATTGATACAAGATATTGTTTGAGAAAGGCTTCTCTGATTGATGTTTTAAGTTGAATCAGGTGGTCCATGATGGAGCGCTGTCATTGGAACCCACACTGGGTGGGCAAGAGGAGGTTGTTTGATTCAAGGCACCAAACAAGACAAGCATTAACCATCCTCTCTAAGGTCTTACAGAGACAGGTCAAAGCAATTGGACGGTAGTTTGAAGGAAACTTAGGATCCTTCTCAGGCTTAGAGAAAGGTAGGATAATAGCCTGGTGCCAGGCATCAGGAAAAACATTCTCCTGCCAGATCAGGTTAAAAACAATCAGAAGAATAGCAACATAAGCAGGAAATAGATGGTGCAGCATTTCATAGTGTGCATCATCAGATCCAACCGACGTACTGCCAGACCGGTGAAGCACAGTTAAGAACTGATGTGGAATGTGCAATGTTAAAAGCTTGTAAATTATGTGTCAGCAAATCTCATATAATGTTTTAACCAATAATCTATTTATTGGTATGAGAAATTTAATGAATATTATCAAAGGTTAGATAAATGTACAGTTACTCACTCAGAAAGAAAAATTTGATTTATTAACATAAAAAAGCTTTTGAAGACTTTTTTGGTAATACAGACTTGAATGTAGATGATTAATTAAATAATTTGTATCAAAGTATTGTACGTGAACTGAATTTCAGTCTCTGAGTCAATCTGTTTTTGTATAGTTCCTTGAGTCGCTGACTTGCGTAATTTACTCAACTGCATACTTTGATATAGAATAAATCTATTTACAACTGACGTTAAAGTCAAACCCAAACACTAGCCTACAATGCCTTATACTACAGTCCAATGACAAGTAAAGTAGTTTTGTCCTACATTGTTCATTTGCATACCCAATTCTGAAATTCCAAAATTTAGCCTCATTAAATTTCTGTGACACATCAAAAGAACAGGAACATACCTAATTTTGAGTCAATTGGTTGGTAAAAAAAAGTGCCTTCAGTGTCATAATACAAGCAAAAAATGATATAAACTTGAACCACATTTCTGAGAATGAAAATAATTTTCCATAAGTTCTTTGTATAAAAGAATTTGTTCTCACTCTTATCATTTTTTTTATTGAAATATTCATACAGTACTTCTTTTCTTTTTTTGGTGTGGTCATAGTGTTCATACAGCTAAGTATGATCATCACAAACCACACAATTTGACTAACTAAAAGTGAGAGGAAAATTAACTCTTTCACAACAGTCTTGGTATAATATACACAAGTTTGTCTACACATTTGCACACATTAAGTATTTGCACTAAAAAGTTTAATACAGCATGTGTATCTTTATAAAATTTGGTAACCTTTAGTAAAGATTACAATTCTTTGTACATAAAAAATCAGATATTTTAATGAAATTTTTTCCTAAAGATTTGTTAAAGAAAATATTGTTTCATTATGTATGTATGTTTCATTACTAGTCAGAATTCAAAGTGATTTCATGTTATGATTAAAAAAAACACCAAAAAACTACTTCATCCCAAAAATCTCAAATATTATTTGTGTAATTTCTAAAACCTCATAACTACATTTTAGTAAAACTTTGTATTTTGTTACTTTATATACCTTAATTATGCGAGGTCTGTCAACTGACCAACCACATAACCATCATAAAAAAATTATGAAATATAAATTATGCTTTTTCTCATGCTAGAATGACTACATTTTATAACACAAAAATTCAAATGTTTAGTCTATGTAGCTTGAGTCTCATAACATTACATATTTTATACCTTTTTTTTATTATATTGACCTTCCAGTTATGCATAGCTAATATTACATAACTTGCACTGACATAGGTTGAGACTTAAAATTTCACATGTGGAAGGTATCAAACAAAATTTTTAAGGTTTTTATATATACAGTTGAATAACCATAAAACAATAAAAATATACTGATACCATAGAATTTCATGTATTTAGGTTTGCAAAATATGAAACTTTGAGCAGACAAAAGACACAACCTACCTTCTTGAAATCTTGGTTCGAAAAAACATGGTAGCTTTTTTACAGATTAAAATCGCTGAGAAAACTACTAGGGGGCATTCTAAGCTAAGGCTGTCAATTGTTTTTCACATCATATATTGAAGTAAGTGGAAAGAGGTGAATGGGGCCACTACATCTGATTCAGTACATAAGCCCTATCTCAGCAAAATAAAAAAAATATCAGGTTCTTATTTTATACCCTAGCTTGTCAATATTGGTAAATCAAATTCCTAATTTCTACAAAGCTATAGACATAGTATTTTTAATTACAAATGTCTAATATTAAACAGTGTTGTATTCAACAAACCACATGAATTATTAAAATCTGTGTTTGGGTATGTTATTTTAATATTTACTTTTAAATTAACTCATATATAATATTAAAGCTTAAACAACTTTAATCAACAACTTGATTCCAAATTTACTGACACAAATTCATAAAAGTTTGAATGCAAGTCAAGAAACACAATGACATGGACTTGGTCCCGTGACCCAACACAAAAGGGTTAAATGCCTTAAGATTTATATACAGAAGAACTTGCAATTTCTATTGGTTATACATATGAAGAGGGTTAATTAGAATTAGAATTGTACCTCAATTTCAAAATTTTCCTTATACAAAACAGAAATCTTGTGTTTATTTTATGCAAACATACATACAGGCTTTGAATTTCATGAGTTTCTCTTATTAAAAATTATAAACTTATTTAACTAAAATTAATGAGGAATATGCATGACATTTCTTTTTGTGGATGTAGCAGTCCTTATTTATTCAAATATTGAAGAATCTTTATGATTATAACAACTCCAAACACATTAGCCTTAAACTAGATCTTTACATGTTACTCTTAAATTTATTGTTTCCACAACATCTCATTCCAAAAGCCAACTACCCTGTTAGAAAAATACAACTTTTAAACTGAAGATGACTCCTACCTGCCAAAGTTTATACTTGTATCTCCCATTCTTACCATTAATTATGAAAACAGATGATGCATCAACACTATCAATTCCTTTTATAATTTTAAACACCTCATCAAACCTCTTACAACTCTTCTTTCTTCATGAGAAAAGTTCAGAACATTTAACCTACACTAGTATTACAACATTTTCCTCTCAAATATGACCTTCCACTTTTCATTCATCACACCATCACCTTGCCTCCAACATGTCAGAGTCTGAGTCAATCTGATGTTGTCAATTCACAGGCATATCTTGAATACAAATACTTTCATACCACATCTGATGTTTTGTGTGAAACTTTTACATTTAATGTAGATACACACAGCACACAGTGGTTTTAGTAATATAGAAAATATTCTTTTTCCAGTATATATGGAGACTGTACAATGTATCATTACCATTCACATTCAATAACAATCACATCTTACTTTTATCGTCTCAACGTTTTCCTTTATGTTTGATTCCAATACCATGATTAAAACTAAAGGGGTGATACTATCACAGACATTAACCAAGAAGTTCTGCTAATCTTCTTGTGGAGATTGCAAATTTGTATATATTAATAAACAAATATATGAAAATACTGAAAACTAAGTAACAGTACACCATTTGGTTCATCAAAGGTCATTCAGTTAAAAAAAAAAAAATCCTAATTTAACATTTCATTTCCATAAAAATCACTAGCAAACTCTAAAATGGATTCAAGCCATTAGCACACAGTGATAATAAATCATCAGACTAGTATCATGGTTTCCAAACTTTTTCATTAACAACACCCTAACCTACTTTAACTTTGATTTGCATGACACCTCTGCTGCCACATGCAATATTTATTGTCAGGTTTGTTAGTGTTCTTAATTATCATTTGTTTTATGGAACTTTCATAACATTCTTAGTGACTTTGGTATACCTGTATTTTAAGATAACAACTGACAAGTCAAATTTTGTTCCTGTCGAAATTAGAGTACCTTTGGAATTAGTGCTTTTTTTTAATTTTCATCTAAAACAATGATGAAGAAATGGTCAATAAATTAATTAAATTTGTTGATGATATTAAGATCTTGAATGTTACTGGCTGTGCAAAGGATGCTGCTGCTTTATATATGGATTTAGATTGTTTAACAAGTTAAGGAAATAAATCGCAAATGACTTTTAACAATAATAAATACAAGGTAATGTATATGAGTAACTAAAATTTAAGTTGTAAGTATAATTTTGATCAAAATGACCTTAACATAATGAAAGCAAAGGATCCTAATATCTTGGCTAATCAGCCTTTTTAAACCATCTAAGCAAAATGTTGTTGTCAGAAGTAAAAAAAAAATAATATTCTAAGTTTTATTCAGATAAATACTGAACCCAAATATGAGTATGGTATAATTTCATATTATAGGTCACAAGATAGGCCTTGTTTGGAATAAGAGTATTCAGTATTTGGCTCCTTATTTGGAAAAGGTCACTGAATTGTTAAAAAAGGTTTGAAAGAGAACACTAGGAGTAGAATGGTATGCAAGTTGAACCACAAATTAATTAAAAATGGCATCCTTGTTTATTAAATATGAAAATTAAGTATTATTATAAAAATGAACTGTTAAAATTAAAATAACAAGAATTGTAGCAATAGGTATTATTTAATTTTCAGTTGTCACTTGTATTTAAAAAGGGAAATAAAGAATAAAAAGTGCAATCACATGCACCCCTTTGAATTTGACTAAACAAAATAGACTAATTCATTCTGCTATGTGCCAATGTTGCATATAATGATATACGCACTAAATAAATTTATGATTAATTACTAATAGTAACAGTTGATAATTAACCTGTCCTCAGTAAACATGTATTCTGTAGTTAATATTTCACAGTAGCCATTTTGAAAATTAAAACTAATTTATCTACACAGTGATCACGTCAATAACCAAAAATTTTAAACTGTCAAAACAGCAACCATTTTGAGACACTCAATCTCTCGTGAATTAGTAACTCACTCTTATTCAAGTTATCTTGTTAATATTATGCTATGCTTATCATGTGCTGTGTACCGGACAATACAGTGCAGATTTAACATTGTATTTTCTCTTATTAACTGTTAATTATTCACATACCTGCTTCATGCCGCACCATAGGTTCTTGACTTTTGTCTTTCAATACTTCAGTCAGAACTGGAACGGCTCTTGGATCTTGCATCTGACCTAAACAGTATGCACACTCGTGCTTAAGCAATGCCGATGGATCATTGAAGCAATTTGCAATACATTCAATGGCAATCTTCCCTCGAAGATTTCTCAAAGTAAAGAGAGCACGAAAGCGTTCTTTTAATGGTCTTTCAGGGTTATTCAGAACATTACCAATAGCACGAATAGCTCTTTCATCTACATGAAGATTCATAATTAATCTACCTGTTTTAACTTTATTATGTATATAAATTTGATTGTATTATTCAGGTTTTGCTAGAAAACTAAAACAAAGAATATAACTACAAAATCTTACACTTGTAGCACACTAGTCAAAGTAACATACCCATTCGCTACTGTTACACCTAACTAACATTTACGCCTTTTATATAGCATTGGTAATAAAAGTTAGAAAAATTGAAAAAGAAAATATGATAACTAAATCGTTATTTTTTAAAAGAAATAATTCGAAAACAAGAAAAACCAAAATATCTCATAAACGTTCGCCTGTCCTACACGAAAAATGTCTCCCGCTAGTACTGCGGTAAGTCTACGGATTTACAACGCTAAAAATCAGGGTTCGATTTCCCCTCAGTGGACACAGCAGATAACTCGAGGTAACTTTGCTAAAAGAAAGCATACATGGAAAATAATAATTCACAAATTGGAATTTCGCACAAAGCTACTCGAGGGCTATCTGTGCTAGCCGTCCCTAATTTAGCAGTGTAAGACTAGGGGGAAGGCAGCTAGTCATCACCACCCACCGCCAACTCTTGGGCTACTCTTTTACCAACGAATAGTGGGATTGACCGTCACATTATACGCCCCCACAGCTGGGAGGGCGAGCATGTTTAGCGCGACGGGGGCGCGAACCCGCGACACTCGGATTACGAGTCGCACGCCTTACGCGCTTGGCCATGCCAGGGCCAATAAGAATATAAGCCCACGGGTAAGTCAAACCACTTTTTTATGTGATGTACAAAAAATGCTAATAAAGATATAGCTTGTTTGTTTGTTTTTGAATTTCGCATAAAGCTACTCGAGGGCTATCTGTGCTAACCATCCCTAATTTAGTGTAAGACTAGAGGGAAGGCAGCTAGTCATCACCACCCACTGCCAACTCTTGGGCTACTCTTTTACCAATGAATAGTGGGATTGACCGTCACATTATAGCGCTCCCACGGCTGAAAGGGCGAGCATGTTTGACGCGACGGGGATGCGAACCCGCAACCCTCAGGTTACGAGTCGCACGCCTTAACACGCTTGGCCATGCCAGGCCATATAGATATAGCGCAGCTGTTTATAGTATATAACGCCTTTTACACAGTTTACATTATTGCGTTGAAGCATTAGCATTTTGGGGGTTGAAACAATTGCATGTAATGGCTTCTGTTGACAGTTTCTAATTGGAAACTCCAAGCCATGTTGCTACTGTCAGGTTTTGTAGGCGAGATTCTTTACAGCAGATGTCTTTGACTTGTTAACAACAAATATCAACAAGAAACAAAGAGCAATACGTGATGTCGAGAAAACCCACTTGTAGAGAAATATATGTGCAATCGCGGCTCGTTTGGGTTGAGAAAATATTTTACATAGAAGAGCGAACAACGTTTCGATATTCTTCGGTCATCGTCAGGTTCACAAAGAAAAAGGTAACTGACCGGAAGCTGACCACATGTTTGGAAGGGGTTGTGTAACTGATTGTCGGAATGTAGAGGGCGATTTTAGATGTTTGAATATATAATTTTATTTATTTTATTATATTAATATAGGTATAAAGGCGTTCCTTTATATTGGTTTATTTTGGGTTTAAGTTGTTGTATAAGTAAGGCTTCTTTAATTTTGCGTTTGTTTATGTTTGTTTCTTTATTTAGTATTTGAGTGTTTTCTATGGTTATGTTGTGTTTATTTGACTTGCAGTGTTCTAAAACGCGTGAAGGTGACTTTTTATGTTCTTTGAATCTGGTTTCCATTTTTCTACTTGTTTCTCCAAATGTACAAGAGCACAGAACATCTTCTGTGTCCTTTCTTCCACCACTTGGGGAGTGGATTGATGTTCTATGCTAAAGATATATTGTGCTCTTTTTCGATCAAAACTAGATTATGGCTTTGCCAGGGTCTTGGTCTTAAAGATGCTAGACCCCATTCATCATCAGGGACTTTGGCTCTACACCGGGGCTTTTTGCACTTCCCCAGTTTAGAGCTTATTCACAGAGTCTCGTGAACCTTGTTTCCAACTGTGTTTACTATATACTTCGAAACTTCATCCAACCTGGGGTTGTGTTTCCCTTCCTTGATGGGCCATACTTTTTCAAAACAGATGGTCTGTCATTGCTCCTTTTGACCTTTGTATCCAGACGCAGTTGGATGAATTGGATCTGTTCCTAGATAACATTGCTGTATCAGTCCATCCTACCATGGCTTTTTACAGTCCCCAAATGTGACCTATCTTTAAGGCATCTGAGAAAAGCAGACTTTCCTGATTGGAAATACTGTCTGCTATTTGCTGAACATCTTTCAATCCATTCTTCCATTCCTATTTATACAGATGGTTTGAAATCAGGTGACTGTGTGGGTTCTGCCATGGTTTGTTGTGATTTGGTGGTTGCATGCAGAAAATATAAACTGCCACGACTTCTATATTGGAGAAACAAGTAGAAAATGGAAACCAGATTCAAAGAACATAAAAAGTCACCTTCACGCATTTACGAACACTGCAAGTCAAATAAACATAACATAACCATAGAAAACACTCAAATACTAAATAAAGAAACAAACATATGGAGCTATCTAACTCAAAGCAAACGTACTTAAGCCACCACCCACAGAATAAGTTAATATAATCTCTCACAAAACCTATTTCAGTTATGAGGTTTCACTTCCAGCAGTGACAAACTTTTTCTGAGCATTTAAAATCTTTCTACTCCTTTCTAAAATCAAGTCTACAAAACAAGGGATTCTAGAAAAAAGAACTACATAAAATACAGAGTGATACTGTTTTTACGCTAAAGAGGACAATAGATACAACGTGAATATCATGAAAATGAGCTACTGAGTGAAGTATTGCTAGCTACAACTCAGTGTAATAAAACTTCTGTATTAAACTATTTTGCTGTTGTATCACTAAAGTTATCAAAAAATGAAGAATAGAAAAACAAACCTTTCTAACAAATCAACACGAGTATTGAGTATTCAATATAAATAGCATAGTTAGCCTTAAAATAATCAGGTCATAGTTTTGTTGCTAAGTGATGATGTATATTGTTGAACAGTATCAAAAAAGAGGAAGTGCTCTTCATAAAGTGGCAAAAGAAACAAACCTTTTATAGTTGGTGATGAAAATTCATGCTCTTCATAACCTGAAAGTGAATTTTAGGTTCTATCTCAACAAATTTCTAACTTCATGATGTTTTTAGGAATCTCAGTGACAGTTCTCTTTAAAAGATGTCTTTTAGGCCAGCATATGAATGAATCTGAATGTATTCTTTAAATTTTAATTCTCTCATACTGCTTTGAGATTTTACTTGCCTCTGCTTTTGATTCTTTACACCAGTTGGAATCTCTAGAAGAGAGTTATTCTCTCTTACCTGCTCATTTACCACTTGGATTGACACCTGATTTACATATGAAACTCGGATACTTTATGATACATAGCATGCTTGTTACCAATTACAGAGGTGTCTGAGGATGACTAATTATCTGAATATGCATCAACATTAAAACAACTATCCTTATATTGCAACACTCTGTGTATGGATTCATTAAGTTGGAATTCTCATTTTTCACATATACCTCTAGTCTCTCATAGACAAGAACCCATCTTACAAAGTTATGCTCTCTAAAAGTGGATAAAAATCCCCTCTTGATAATTGATAACACATTGACAAGTATCTTTTTCTACCATTGTACACACATTTTTTATAGCATTCAAGACACTGGGGATAAGATGTCCTTTTTCTGTATGATGTCTCATAGCTCCAAACAATATTGGGATCACCTTGTATATATCTTATTTTCTTAACCATTTTTAGTAATTCCATCGTGCTCTCATACAGTTATAAAACTTATCTTATTATTAACTCACTCAATGAGGGCAAGGTCAATTTGACCAATCCCATAGTATCTTTGTACTTGTATGAAGTCTTTATAGATTTAATACCTTCTACCTTTTAATATAGTGTGTATATCTTTATAAAATTTGGCAGTCTTTCACTTAAAATTATGTCTTTCACATACAAAAATTCCTAATTTTTAAAGAAGTATTTTAATAAACTAAAAGATTTTTCCATGAATATATTGAGTATTTGTTTTGAATAAGTCTGTGTGCAAAGTAATTATCAAGTTAAAATTAAAAATGCTTCTCCTTATCTTCAAAATCTAAGATTACCTTTGTGTAATTTCTAAAACCTTCTAAATACATTTCAAACATTTTTCTTCAGTAAACTTTTACATTTTATCTGTTATTTTGTCTACCATATCTCAAAACTGGATCAGCCAATTTGAACAACCTCATAACCACCAAAAGTTAAGAAAAAAAATTGTAACATGAAATTACATTTGTTTATCCCAAGTAATTTTAAACTTGTAAAAGTATACATCTATTTATAATTAACTTTTATTGTGTTATTGCCTTTTGAACCATGTCTAGCTATTATCACTGCCATTGTAATTCATAAATCACTTGAGGCACATAAAGCTCACATTACGGTATCAAGTTACATTATCCAAGAGCTACTACAAGTTGCTTGCATGCATGTCTCATGAAACATTTTTATTTTATTATTAATTGTACCTAAACTAATCTTAACTAACCTAAAATATATCAAGTTTTACATTTTATTTACTTATATAATAATAAATCAAGAATAAACATGAAAAAACAAGAAATAAATTACTTACCCAAACTTCGTTTTTCTTTTGTAATTGTTGGTGAAACTTAAGCTTATTTTAGTTATTCTAATAGTAGTAATACACAAAATAGTTTTTATTTAGTTAAATAATGCATCAAAGAACATAGACCAATACCATGCAAAAATCAGACAATTTTCTTTAAAATTCACAATATTTCTGGTTAACTGTGCAACCAACAAAAGGCATTACATATTCGTCCAAACTAGCTTTTGTGTTTCCTGAAAGGGAGGCAAAATGTATTAAAATGAAAATTGACACTTATATATTCAGGACAGAATGTAATATAGTATGCCATTTGATAAATGAAAACATTGGTTTGTAATTAAACATAAAAGAGAACTATTAACAAATTCTGAAAAAATATGATGTGACATTGATGGATCTGATTTTCTGCTCAATACCTTTGTAGCTACATAAAATTGAAGCCAATAAAAATTATGGTTTGTGTGATGTTGTTGTTGTTTTGAAATAAGCACAAAGCTACACAATGAACTATCTGTGCCCTGCCCACCACGGGTATCGAAACCTGGTTTTTAGCATTGCAAGTCCGCATACATACCGATGAGCCACTGGGGGGCGGTTTGTCTGAACAATGACAATTTTATAATGAGTAATTTATGTTTAACATTTTACTATTTTTCAAGGGGTGGTGGATAAAATAGAAGAGACAAGATGGTGTGAATAAATATGTCATGTGTGTCACAATAGGGGAAGTTCTGAATTTATTTTAAAATTGCCTTGTAGAATTAAGAACTTAAAACTTAGATACTGTTAAAATATGAGTTATTAGTTAAGATGTTATGTTATATTAATTGGTATGACATAAACAGAAAGAAGTTTAAAATTTTGTATGTAAAACACAAATTTTGTGTCATGCATGGAAAATAATACTTGGGTCTCTGGGGTAAGGAAAATACTGCTAAGAAGGAGGTTATTCTGAATTTCTGCTTTGGTCGAATGTTTTTGAAACTGACTCACTCTGCTCTATTCTCTCATGATTCCAATCTATTTACCTTTCCTGTGCTTCTGAATTCTACTCAGACTCTACTTGAAACTTAATTTATTTGTCATGGTTTAGTTTATTACCTTCATATCAGAGACCTTTAATTATGAGAAATTAGTGTTCTTTGTAGTATTTTCTGATTGCCTCCTCGATCTCATTACGAGTATTCTGGCTTTTATTATTTCAGAGGTAAGTCTGCTTGATTTACAACAGGTACTTGCATTTAAAATACATCTCTCTGCTCCCACAACTGGGAGGGATGTATTTTATGGTCAAGAATGTACAGTGTTGGGCAAAAGTCTTAGAGCACAGTTAAAAATTAGCTTTTGAGCTACTTTAAAAGAACAATGGAAGGTAAATCACAGGAGAAACATCAAAATTTTATTTATCTTCATATTTAGTACAACAGAAACTCAGTGGAAGTACTTCAGTTAAGCAAATATTTAATATTTTGTTTTACCTTTTGCTTTAATAATTGTAACATATTTAAAAAAAAAAAGACTCCTTTGGAATTTTACTTCAGATGTTTCCAATATACATCTTTAAAGTTTCTTTGAAAGTAACTTTTGATTTTAAGTGTTTGATCTATGAAATCTCAGATCTGCTCAGTTGGGTCAAAACTGGTTATCTTTGGAGACCATTGCATCATTTGAATGACTCCAACAGCTTCTTTCTTACTTAAATAATTTCTGCATACTTTGGGTGACTCTTTTGGGTCATTATCGTCTTGGTAGTAGAATCCTTTACCAATAATATGCAAACCACTGGGTATACTATGTGCTGGTCCATTATTCCACCTATATGCAAGTATCTCCTGTCGCTTCAAAAGAGAAACACCCCCAAACCATTACACTATCTCCCCATTGGTAGGTGCTATATATTAAGCTATCTTTCTTCTGCTGGATACCTATGGTCTGAGCCAGATATTTTAAACTTGGACTCATCCATCCATAACACCCTTTTCTAATTATCAACGGGCCAGTTTTTGTACTTTTCAGCAAATTTAAATCTCTTGACAATATTTGGTGATCAAAGTTTTTTTTTAATTGCTACATGACCAAATATTCCATTCTTGTTGAGCCTTCTTGATACTCAATATGTGGACACTTTTCTATCATTTAGTACATGGTCATTTACCTCATACTTGAGTTCAGTGGCAGTCTTCATTCTGCTAAGAAGGTTGCATAAATGAAAATACTTGACATCAGTATCATTGAGTTTAGATGTTCTTCCTGTTCCTTTCCTATTTTCAAATTTACCTGTCTCAGTATCATGATTTAGGGTGTACTCGACAGTATTTGGGAAGCATCTCAAGTCTGTAGTAATTTGTTGAAGAGTTCAGCCAGCATCACATAAAGCTTTTATGCAAACTTTGTGCTCTACTGTTAATTCTCTATGCTTTCTAGTTCATGGGATAATGAAACATTTAACATATAGTGTTAAACAGTGTTTCTATCAAAGTTTATTTGTGGAGTGCTGTTAAATTGATTTCTTCTAGCATATACTGGTGCCGTATGCTAGTTTCTTGCTAGTTTTTTTCTATATAGTTAAGGCACTGCATGGGGTACCATGACAGTTATTTGAGACCCTATATTTGATCAGTATGCAAAACCCTTATGACATGTCCTTGATACAAGTATGTGGGAATTCTAAAGAATATATATTCTCGCCCTGGCTCATTTAATTGTCAACAGGGATCAGTGAAGCTTTATCACAGTGTTGAAATTGACATTCTGTAATAAAATGGAAAGACTGACAAAATATTCTCTTGTCCAAACACATTTGCACAGTATTATAAGTATGTAAATTTGGCTCAATGTGGGAAAGCCATTCTCCTGACATATGCACAATTCATCACATGTGAGAGTGGACCATTCTTGGTGAATTGATCTTTGCTTTACACTTCAAGGACATTCAGAACTTTAAGTCAAGTGGTTAAATTGCTGGAAATAACAGCATGATCTAAAGAGGAATTTGGACTTTTGCTTGCAAAGAATACAGTCACTAATGATGACTTTCAGGAAGTTAAAAACTATAGTTATGGGGTTAGCAATAGTGAATTTAAGTTTAATAACACATTTAATACTTTAAATTTTGCAGATGAACTATAGGAGGGAAAGAAAAATCAAGAAGCAAATATGGATTGGAATGAAAAATGTAAGAGGTTATTGTTATAGGTGATTTTTTTGTATGTGTGTTATATGGATAAGTCAGTAAATGGGGTAGAGTTCGATTATTCTATCCATCAGCAGGAATGGAGGATATAAATGACAAAGCAAGTGATATAGTGTAGGTTACTAAAAATGTAACAGTCTCTTTATTTCACCTAGGGACTAATGTAGGGAGAGGGTGGGTCAGAGAAAATAATTATCAAGCACAAGGCACTCAGAGGAAAGGGCCATAATAACTTTTTCTGGTACAATACTGTAAATCTGCTCACACAATAAATTTTCTCATTTGGTATAATGAGAAAAAGTTATACCAAATTGTATGTACAATTTATGGACTGCCACAAGTCTTGGTACTTCCACCTACCCCACATGTTTACATGTAGTACAGCTGCACTGTAGTATACAAATAAGCATGCAATAGCCCTTCATTAATAGGAGTGCAACACACTCTCTTGGTGCCACTGACTTCTAAATTGTAGAATTTAGTATTGTGAAAGGTAGATGAGTCAACATTCATTCAAGTTACATAACTTCCATGGTGTTTCTGGTTCTTTTTACAATTTTTTTTCTATTTCAACTGCAAAAATATGTCTGTAGATTGATATTTCAATATTCACTGTCAATTGAATTATGAATTGAGAATTTCAAGTCACAACAACTACTACTGTTGTTAATCCTGCTACTGTGCCTAGAAATAAAATTCTTTAGGCTTTCAGATCTTTACTTACTGATAAGGAGGTATCAATTTTAGTATGTCATGTATTGGAGTCCAGTCTCAAACCAGCTATTTTTTCATTTTTGGTGTACATGGACAGGATGATGAAGATTTGGATAGTTTTTTCTTCACTTCTTTCATATTTCATGAAATCCAAATTTCCATCTACTCACAGACCACCTTCAGCCTCCCTGGATATGGTGTCACAGAGTTATCCATCTTTGGTTTTTATCTTTCCTTTCTACAACCTGCCCCTTTCACTGATTATATAGTTCCCTCCCTCTCAAGATATCAGGGTTCAAACAGATCAGTTTATAGCACATTTACATTCTGGAGTCAGCATGCCTTATACCTTCTCTGGGGTTCTATTTCAGGTCAGATCTTTTCAGTCTGAACTATTTCATGGATCTTCCTCATTTCATCATGGATTCCTACCTCACTTTTTGGTGGGCCTGTAATCTGAGTCTTTGAATGATAAATATGGATGTTGTAGATGCTCACCTTCACATTGCAGTATCCCCAACATCCAGATGTTACCTTCATTTTATTGACAAAGGTCAAGTTAATCTTGATATATTAAGCAGTGATTGATGTTTATAGGTTACCATTAAGAGCCTTTTGAGAAACCTTTACTAAATGATTGAGGAATTGCTACTGGCATGGCATTTTCATTAAGAGCACAGTAATGAGTTGCTCAGATTATTTCATTAAAATATCATGAAATCCATGTTTTATCATATGTATTAATTTAGATGAATTTTCTTTATTATTCCTTATGTGTAAAAATGAACTTATACTCAGTTTCTAGTTCAATAAAAACCTTTAAAAACATACTTATAGAGTTACTAATATTGCCAGTGTTCTTTTAAGGAACAATATTGTACTGTTTTTACTAACAGATTAGTAGTCTTTATCAACACATTCATAAGACCAAATGTTGTGATGTATAATGCCTATCCTGTTGAACTTTATCTGTTAGTTAGTAATTAATGTGTTAATGCATCACAGAAAAAAACAGTTTTAATAATACTGCTTACTACAAGTTATCAAATACATCACTGCTTATAACTTCCAACAAAGTCCTTTCTAATAGGTATACAACAGGTCACTTGGGTTACATTGTATCAAAGTTGATATACTACTTATGTGAGGCATTTATAATACATCAAGTCTTTTTGTGTACAAGTTTAAACCAGTAAAATATGGTTTATTAGTTGAAAGCAGATGGGATATAACATTATTTAAATATTTATTCCTTAAAATAATCAGGTGAATATTATTTTTTAATTTTATTTCAAATTATTTCTTTTTATACTATCAATAAAACAATGGCTTTGGTAAATTATAAAAACATTCATGTTTAGCTGACTTAAAATTGCACTGAAAAATATTACCTTTATTAGGCACTAATTTTCTTTGAAAAATAATATTATTACTCCTGCATAGTATGGAAAACTTTCAAGTTGACTGATTAAATGTGTACAGATTTTTAAAAAAAATTAAAAAATTGTTTTTAGCTTTAGGTCTTTCACATTACTTATTAATTCTGTTGAGTGACTATTCTTGAGTTATTATTTTATTGTGATTAAGTTTATAAATCCTTGGTTATAAATAAAATATTCAGCTCAAATTTCTTACTGCAAAATGCAAATGACTAACACATTCAGACATAGAATAATGCAAGTATCAAAGTATATTTTATCATTGAAATACAAACTCTTTCATTATTAGCTAACCAGTAAAGCCTGGGGGTTAGGGTGCTTGACTCACATCTGTCAGAATGAAATCTGTAACAAAATATTATCACGCTTTCAGTTATGAAAGCATTATAATGTGACTATTAATTCTAATACTTATTGGTAAAAAGTAGCTCAATAGTTGGAAATGGGTGGTATTTATTAGATATTTTTCCTCTAATTTATCTCTTTAAAATTAGGGATGGCAAGTGCTTTTAGTCCTTAAGTAGGTTCAGCAAAGAAAAAAAAGTGTTACTAACTGACACTAGCAACTTTTTGTTGTACTTATTTATTGTGAAACGTGCCAGTAACTACAAGTCAGTTAATTTAAGATAATTATTTTTGATACATTTTGTAATTCAGAAATAAGTTTCTCAGTAATTCTGAAGTTTTGTTACAAATGTGGTTTATGTGGATAATTTAGTCAATATAAAATAGATTAATGAGTTTGAGTCTATATAGAATGAAAAGTGTAATAAATGTCAGTGTGCATTAAGTGAAAAGTATGGCAATTTTACCCACATTGAAAATGTGAAACTATACAAATTATAGCTCTAAATTTAATTTACTAAGTGTATTTCCACAAAAAATTATGTCGGTTTTATATTAAAAATAAGGTTTTCTAATAAAGTATTTCTACCAAAAATGTTTCTGAATTTATGAAGCTTTAGATGAAAGGTGATTTTCATAAGAATAAAAAATGCTTCGTTTTATCTTATGGTTTTCATATTTCATTTTAATAACCTCTAGAACCTCCTAAATGAATGTAAAGTTTTTCAGCAAAACTACTTTTCAAAATTACTTTTCAGTAATTGTTTAATACTGTACTTTATTTTCCAAAAGCTATTTGTTAACCTGTGAAAAGCAGTAAAGCACAGCAGGAACTCATATATTTTCCCCCTAAAGATAAGATAAACAAACCAATGAAATTAGTGTGAATTTGAAAACTAAAGTTCCTAAGTTCATAAAATTTAAATTTTGTTAACTAACTTACACTTTAAAACAGCAGATGGCTCTTGAATTGTTACCTTAGCCAGTGAATGTTATTTGATGCTATCATTATTGGTATATGTGACTTAGTTGAATAAACTTACATCTGCTCTGATATTATTATTATTTTCATGGCTTGAATCAGTTCAAAGGGTGTTCTGAAGTAACTGAACCTACCTGTGTTGACTGTGATGAAAATGAGATAAATATTTAAAGCTCTCTATACAACTGTGGTAACCAACAATAATAGTGATAATTTTGAAATGAGTTTCACAGCTTGTATTGTAACAACAGAGACAGAAAAGGTTAATTTGTCTCATAAGTTTGGTTCTAAAGTATTGGGTTGAGGAATAATTCGTGAGTGTTTTTCAAGTTAAAAAAATATATTCATAAATGAAACGCTTTTGCAAAATATTTCATATCATTTGGTAGATAATTTTTTGCTCTAATAGATGGTGTGTTTGATTTTCATATGTCTTTAATTTTTGCTTTCATTTTCAGCTCATTAAATGGAATGTCAAGTGGACAAAATCAAGCATTTTCGACACCATCTGCTTTTCGCATTTAATTTCTTGCAATTTCGTTTAAAACAATGCATACTATATACCTAGGTATTACATGAAATAAAGTATCATAATAAATGTTTTGGGTGTAATGTGTTCATGCACTGAAGTATTGTATAGTCTTGCATGTAATGCTTGAATGAAATTATTTAAAAACGCTCACGAATTATTCCTCAACCTAATACATGAACCATACTGTGTGGATTTTTGAGAATAAACAGAATTATTTAACTGTGTAACCAGTTGTGTTACAATTTTTTATTTTTGTAAACATGTTTGACTTTATTTGAATATATTATTTTAAAACAAGTATATTGTGTGTTGTCCATTTATTTCTTAAATTTAACACCAAGTCACAGACACCTACTATAAAGAATCTGACCTCATACAAATCTTGACACACATAAGGATGAATCAGAGATGCTTACAACTTCTTGAGAGAAACAGAAATGGTTAGAGTAGCACAAAATACTATGGAAAGTGCACCAACTAAATGATTCTCCACACCATAGCAGTACTAGATATCACATGAATAATCAGACATCTCAGTTCACTATCACATGACATTATAACTTTCATCTTACTGGAATGTTTAGTATCAAACATGAAGGCTACAAAGCATTGATCAATAAGCAGAAAATATTGACAATTGAGTTAAAAATGCTTTCACTCTCTATTAGCTTCTACCATAGTACATACTTTTCAATAACATTGTAAGCCTTTTCAGCACTGTTGAATGTTCTACTAAAGAACACAACTAATCTACCATCTTGCAATAAAGTAGCAGTTGTAGCACCTGTTTCCACAATGAAGGGTACATCATCCTTGAGAACACCCACAACTGCCTTAGATATATCAGTTTTAAGCATTTGGATAGTGTCCATCATACCTATTAGTGAATTAGTTTTATTTCCATATTTATAGATCCACTTGCTGCAGTATGCAGAAAACTCAAGCAAACCTTGAAGTGATGTAGCATTCTATGATACTGATAAATCTTAGAGAGGACAAGGGTAGTCAGTATCAGGCTTTATTGTACTGTGAGATATAGAATAACAAAGGAGATTAACAGAAGTTTTGTTTGTTTTGTTTTTTGAATTTCATGCAAAGCTACATGAGGGCCATCTGCACTAGCTGTCCCTAACTTAGCAGTGTAAGACTAGAGAGAAGACAGCTAGTCATCACTGCCCACTGCCAACTCTTGGGCTACTCTTTTTACCAATGAATAGTGGGACTGACTGTCACATTATAATGCCTCCACAGCTGAAAGGGTGAGCATATTTGGTGCAATGGAGATTCGAACCTGCGATCCCCAGATTACGAGTCAAATGCCTTAACCCACCTGGCCAACAGAGTTTAAAGTGAATTTGCATTTTTCTTCATTTAATGCCACATTCCTTTGTGTAGTAGCATGCCAAAATTTCCTAAGATTCTTGTCATGCCTTTCTTTGTTTGTATGCATACATCTCTACAAAGTTGTTACTGGCAATAAAAACATTCATGAGCCACTACATTGTTGGTACCTCCCATAGATATCCATTTGAACTTGTATAGACAATCAGCTGCATCAAAAACCTCATACTGCTGCTCTGTCTCACTGATCTTCAACTGACAATGTGTGTTAGAAAGATCTATGATACTGAAATACTTGCTACTTCATTGACAAGTACTTCAATTCATAGTAGAGAGTATGCATTTAACTGAATAAATAAACATCTATATGTTTTTTTCTTCAATTTATTTGAAATATAACTATTTGCACATGCCATGGAGATTTATTTAGTTTGATGACACCATCACCAAAATAGATATTTGACCTCACATTCTATAAATTTGCTATCTATTCTACTGAATTATTGAGACTTAGTAGCTATTAGTCAATAATCTGGTGTAGAATTAGCAAAAACGTTTTGGTGGTGAAACATTCATAGTATTAATCCACACACCTCAAGGATAGGTTTAGCACTTTAAACTCTACCTTGACATTTTGGTATCTTCTCAAGAAAGGATATTCAAGGATACAGTCAGTAAATATATACTTTTAGGAGTATTGAGCATTCAATATCTTTATGGAATCAATCATTTGGTTAGATACTTATAGTGTAGTAACCCTGAATATTTGGAGATGAACTAGAATAATTTGTATTTGTCCTGTTTATATATGTATATAGCTTAGTTCCCTTTATTTTCACAAATTAAGTGAATAAATATTACACTCAGATAATTAGAAACCTATAAAAACTTACAGTTCTGGTTCCCCTTTCAACTTTTCAACGTTAAGCTCAAAAGAAGCCAAAGTGGTGTAAATATTTTTTTTAAACAATAGGCAATGTTGATAAAATATTCACATAAAATATAAATACTTTGTATTGATTATCTAGACCACACTATATCACTTACTGCAACACTGAATTACAATAACATTTTCTTATACCTTTATCCAATTATTATGTTCATTATATTTTGTTATTTTAAGTTTTTAAACATGTTATATTTGTTTTTTTGAGTGGATTTCTATTAATGTTTTCCTCCACAGCTTCACTACATATGGTCAATAAATGAATGTTTCATTATGGTCCACTTTAGAAACATTGTTTTTTTGAATTTTTGGTTTGCTCTGTAATGACCAACAGTGGAGTTACCACAAAAATCATCAACCAAAGTATGTCTATAGGATAATATGGAAATGAAATAGTCGCAGAATATATAAAGAAACAAATAACATTTAAAACACTTTTGTATATCACATTTTCAGTATTTCAATTCAAATGTTTGCCAGAGAGTGCATGATGTTAAGACCTATAAAATTCACTCAAGATAGAAATCTAGAAATTTTGTGTAAGGTGGAAATAAGGGTACAATACAAATACCAGTAATTACTAATGGTTCAATTAATTCAGCATAAGAAAAGTTATTTAGCAGAAGTGAAAGTTGTTCTGTGTATTTACTATTCATTGGTTAACTTTGTTCATACTAAGTTGCATAACATACTAAATCTGGACTTTGCATATTATGCACTGTTTCTAAGCCTTATGATTTTCCACATATGGTTTCAACCTGCATAAATACATTTTTTTTGTGACTGATATAATCAAAGTTCTGCTTGGATACATCACCTAATAGAACAAGCTTCAATTAACTTTCTTTGCTGTGCAAACAGAAAATCAAACCAATGTACAAATGTCCTGTCATAACAGTTCTGTATTTTCTTAATTTTAATTTTGACTTTGAGATACTAACTCACAAATATTAATACCAAGTTGATTACATTGTTATTCTACCTACTGATTTTAAATATTTTCAATAACCAAATATGTTAAATGCAAACACTTTAAAAATTGTGAAAGGCTATCAATCCAACTTTTAATGTGAGAATATCAATGAAAGCTATCCGTTCTTCTATTTTTAAGAGTTAAATCTTTGCTTCTTTCCTCATGTTCATTGTTGGCTGATTTCCATGAAATACACTTACTTTTGTAATGTGACTAACTAACATGCACCTAACTAATGGTCATAGTTGAGTTTGAAAGCTTGTATGTTTACGAAAGCCTACTGACTGAATAAAGTATCTAACATGCAAAATAACTTATTGGTCAGTGTTTGATAACTTTTATATATATCAAAACCCACTAATTAAAGTGTCTGACTAACATGTAAAATATTAACTGGTCATTGTTGTGTTTTACTTGTTATCAGTAATGTATACTGAGAAATTTGGAAATTACATCCATTTTTGTTTTTCCTTATATTTAAAAGCTTTTATTAGCTTATTCTCATACTAACAGTACTTGATCATTCATCCATTTAGTATATTTTAATCTTCAAAAAAGGTTAAGAGGTCAATTTCATTAAAATCAAACTTTATTAACACAAACTTCAAATAAACCATATGTCAGGAAACAAACCAAACACAGGTGGTATCATCTAACTTTAGTAATTTACAGAATGTAGTCTGATTAAATATTTAAGTTAAAACAAGTATTCCGTTAGTCTAAACTGAGAACACTATTGTAAATCAAAACTCCAATATAAACCATAAGGTTGTTATCAGTTTGCAGTGGTTTTATGATTTTTTTTGAGTGAATTTTGATGTAAAATCTAGGATTAAGTTAAAACGTTAGATTTATTACACTACAATTTTTATCTTCAACACTAAAATGCATGACAAACATTGGCTATTATGTTTTTGTAATACTTTGCCAATGATACATGTAAATTTTAGATAAGACATAAATGTGCATTGTTTAACTAAATAATTTATAACACACATCAATCACACTGTTGATACAAATACTGGCAATTTGCCTATAGTAAAATATCAGTAAATAGTTTGATTAAAAAAAAAAAGGTACACAGAAAACAGAAATATTCTTACAAGGTATTTTACGAGAGCTAAATAAATACATTTACTAAACTATTATTTCTGTTTACCAATGTAATTTCAAAAATGATTTGGTCAACATTTTTTATAGTAACACATCATAATCTAATTAACTTCTTATTTAAAGTAAAGATTCATTAACTGATATTTTTTTACAAAACATGGGACAACTTTGACAACAAGAATATTTAATTCAATAAAAATATTATGTTTATCATTTCTATTTATTTAAAGTATTTTATTATTAAATGGATTACATTTTATTGTATAAAAACAATTGAATTAATTTTATATAGAAAGTTAAACCATTATTATTTGTACCATAGTCTAAAACTGGTTGTTAAAGGATTTTTTTTAATTTTCCAATGTGCATGCAAGAAGTACTTACATATCAACTATGAATTTGCATTTTTGAGAGAACAAGTAATGCCTTTCTTTGCAAAAATTAATTATTTTCTCATACAAATTAGGATTCTATAGTAATTAATGATGTTAATCTGATAGTTTCAAATTTCTTAGTAATTAGTCATTAATTCAGAAGATTTTATTGGTACAGCAAAAAATTAACTGAATTAGTAACCAATGATTTTCTCAAATATTTTGTAGTTTATTAAAAAATTAACTCAATTGATAATCAATGATTTCTCAAGTATTTTTGATTTATTAGGAATACCTACATTTTTCATTCACTCTTATTTTTTTCTTTTTCTGATAATTTGATGTTTATTAGAACATTAGAAAATATTAACTATAAGGAAAAGTTAATCAATTTTTTGCTATGAATTATTTGTTACATTTTAAAAATAAGTGTATGGTCTCCACCCATGATACCAACAAAACATATACCTAAGTACATACATGTAATATAATTAACATTTTGCCACACTTTGGCTATTAAGTCTTGAAATAAAAACAATACTATATTAAAAAATTCACAACCTTGAGTAAATATGTTAAAAATAAAAGGAAAAAAACATTTCAACAATAAGATAGTTTCTTTTAACTTTTTCATATCTTTTGATTACTTATCAGATTAAAACTGCTAGAGATAGTATTTTTATAACAATTTTAAACTATGTTGTATGTTCAGAATTTCAAGTCAAGCTTGTTGAAATAACAACTTGAATTCAAAAATCATAAATATTCAACTTACTTTTAAATAACTGTGGGAAAAATTAATTTCCTACATGTCAGTTGAATTGTTCATTCAATATATTGAAATTATGATGATGCACTTATTTCAAAATTTAAGTAAACAGATAAAATATGAGGACACCCTAACAACTTACTGGTAACTAATATGCAAAAATATTAACATAGCAAATATAAACCTCAAAATATATTTAAAGGATGCTATGTTATTGTACAAGTTAAAAGATTGCAACAGAATAAATAAAAATTAGCAAAAGTGCAAAAAAACAATTAAATGAATGATAACAGGTTTATAATGAATCAATTTATGTTGAAATTTTAAAGTAGGTTGAATAAACGTCTCACCATACATTCTAATGGCAGATGAAAATAAACAAAACTGATATTGCAATATAGAAGTTAACTATGCCATGCATACTGTATTTAATTTATCTTGAAAACTGGAATTTATATTACTGATATATATAGACACGTAACACAATTTAAAAAAGTTACTATAAATATAGAATGGAGTTAACTTTCTGGTCCATGAAGAATTCTTGACAGGTTTTAGTATGGTAGGGGAAGCTGAGATGGTGGAATCTGTTCACAGTAATGTTCATAAGCTATAAAAAGTATCAACAGTTATGTGTGTACTTTTTGTATCTAGGATTCTTTGTATTAATTACCCACTTAAAAAATTACTACATTAGAAAATAAACAACACAAACACAGTATCCTCATACCAATAGTCATAGGTCATATCTTATTTTCAAAGAATGTTTTATACAATTAAAATGACAAAACAGATTATGCAACCAATTTTAAGATGTTCTAAGAAGATTATTTAAAAAATGAAGTCATGCAGAAATGTTAATTCAAATGTCAACTCCAAATACAAAGATAAAAACAAACTAAAGGATATAAAGTGACATTTGTGGTAAACTGCTAGAAACTAACACTATTAATGCTAATAAAAACTTTCCCCTCCATTTCGTTAAATGAAGCCTTTATAGAAAGTGACAACTATTATAGCAAGACTTGGTAGTCTTGCACAACTCTGAAATATAAATTCAAAACCTAATTTAAAAGTCAACATGAAAGTTAAAAATATGTAGGTCTATTATGAAATACAGAACTGCCATAAATCTCTATCTCAGCAACCATATATCATTTAGATTTTATTTCTTTAGAACATAATGTAAATTTCAGATTGATTTGATACATTTAATTTGAGTGATATTTCATAAAATGAAAAGAGGTTATATTTGTGATCTATGACTGATGCCATTATTCGCTATATTAGGTTTCATCACATGATTAATTATGAAAGACTTGTATGAATTGATACTGTTAGACAATAATCTCAAGTCACATTCTAAACTTATTCAAAATGCATTTAACAGTAATCATTCTTTGTTTTTATGCTTAAGCTACAATATAATGTTGTTTTAGATGTACTGATTTTTGACCATCAGTTTGAAACCTTGCAAAACCTCATAAATGGGAAAATGTTTCATAAGTCTTAACCAATGTACTAAGGATTTTAAGGCTAAAAAGAATGGTAATTGACCACTGTTACTTTTGGATGGCTGTGGAATTTTTCAGTACTTTAATTTTTTTTTCTTTTTCACCTACTCTTGCACTATTATTCTTCAGTAGATTGGAAATTTCTATTAAGACTATTTTTTCATGTACTGTTTTCCTGTTATGCTTGAGTAGCTAATGAAAATTTGTTGTCTCTTTTGATATACAGATGTAGTGTTATGCTAAAGGAAACTTTCTGTATTTTAAAAGTTATTTCTTGTTTTGACATACTATCATCTTGGGTGACTAAGGAAAGTCTCCTGTCTTTAAACATTTTATTTTCTCTTTTGATCAATTTCTGTACTGTTATGCTCAGTTAGCTAGGGAAATTTTTCATGCTTTAAGCCTTTTTTTTTTTTTTTTTAGGACTTCTGTTGTACTGTTATACTTGAATAGTGAAGAAAAGTTTTTTTCCTTAATTTAATTTTTGTTTTTCTTCTTATCTAATGTTGTACTGTTATAGTTTCACAGCTATAGGAAGTTTCTACATTTAATACTTTGTTTTTTCCTTTGATCTACTATTGCACTGTTATGTTTCAATAACTATGGAAAGCCTTCATACTTCAACATTTTTGTTGTCTATATTGAAGTTAGCATTTTCCTATACCTAAGGTCTTTTTGATAATACTTACTACTTTTCAAAGTTTAATTTTTTCCCATTGAATGTTCCTTATCTCTGTCCATCTAAGCATTGGTATGAATCTTACCTCACTTGCTCCAGCCTTTACACCCCACTATATTGCACATAGCAATTCAAATCATACGACTCTCTCCATCTACTTCAAAAAAACCCTATACCAGATCCATATACAAGCTCCTAATTATTGCTTATTATTCACTTTTCAATACAGTCCAAATTTACAGACCTGAAACCAGCCATTTATTTGGAGGAATGTCAAGGGGAGATCGTAACAAGAGGCAAGTATTATCAGAAATACATTTTCTGCATAAGAAAATGTTAACTTCTGAAACACACCTCCTCACACATTTTAGTTGAATTCCCACACTGACAAAGTGGAGAGACCAGTGAGGGCAAGTTCAACACACAAAACATCTGTGCAGAAAAAGAGGTGTATGGAAATGAGATATAGTAATAGTACACTAGTGGGTCCATTCTAGTTCTAGAACAGGTGTGCTTCTTGCCAAGACAACATGAAATCTTATTCCTGGGTGGCAAAGACTGATCAGCTACAAAGAAAAAGTATCAACATTGTTAGAAGGAAAGAATTCATACAGGCCCCAACAAGTTAAATAATGTTGTGTTGAGCCACCAGAATTATGAAGAGAAGGAAGGCAACAACAAAGTATTCAAATCCTCTTCCTAACCTAAAGAAGCACAAAATGCAACAAATCAAACTTGGAGTTATGGGACTTTCCAAGCCTCACTTTACCTGAAAAACCAGAGATTACAGGGATTATGAACCGAAATTCTAACTCCAGGAATTATAACAAGCCAAGGTCCCTCTTCCCTGGTCATTGAAATAAAGAAGGGCCATAAACAACTCAACTGGATAGTGAAGAATTATCTCTAAACCAGAATTATGAGGAGGCTGCTGTGTAAGCTTGTCCTGCTCCTACCATACATCTGGGAAAAATAATCATCCAGGATTATTGGTAGAAGGGCACCAAAAATTGCCCCCTTCTCCTTGAGTGGATTAATGAATTCAAGCAATACTCAGGAGGAATAAACCTCTGTCCACCATTCCAGCATAGAATTAATTTATAGGTGATGTAGGGAACAAAATGCTGAAGGTTCAAAGAGAGGATGAGATAAGGCATGGGGCACCACTGATATATTCTAATTAGAAACCTGGAAAGAACTATGAGGATGAATAACATGAAAATACTTTGGAAACAATGACAAAATTAGGAGTACAAAAACTTTACATCTTCCAGGAAAGCAAAATGTAGCAGTCAAAGCCACCTCCTATAGCAAAACAAACAAAGGTGCCAAACCTCTGTTGAATAACCACGCAAGTGTAAAAATGAAGATCTGTGCAATTTTGGCTAAGAGTATCTATGTCCAAAGCCAAAGGGTGAGGTACAGAAGATAAAAAGGAGGGTAGCTGTGCATTCCAGCAAGTAGCAAATGCATAAATCTCATGCATCCCAAGACAAGAGCAGATCCAATAAAAAAACTTGTGAATAAAACATCCATTCCATGGGAAGAACTCTGATGGGGCAATATAACTGGTCAGCTACTGAATTTGTAACACTAGAACACGATAAGCAATGAGAGCAATCTAATGATTGTTGGCTCAAAAGAGATGATAATAATGTCTGAAAACAGAGGTACCTTGAGTGAGTGCCCTCTTGCTTGGAAATGTAGGAGATTAGAGTGAAACTGTCCATGTGATGCAACACTGCCTTCCCTCAGAACAATACAAGATCCAGAGATGTAGCCTGTTGAACTGCTAGAAGCTCTAAAAGACTGATGTGGAGAGAAGATTCCTCTTCTATCCAGGACTTTGAATTCCTCATTCCCTACACAAACTTTCTATCCCTGGAGAGAAGAATCTGTGAAAAGAGGTATCTCTGGATATGGATATATGTGAGGAACACCTACTACTGTTTGTCCCTTTACAACCATCAGCAAAGACTGAGAAAGCTGGAAGCCAATAGGGTCATCAGACAAACCAGCACATCTATGCATATGTTCCATTGGTCCTGTTGCAGCCACTGAAAGGAACTCTTGGGCCTAACCCAAAGGAATGAATAATTCTAAGACTGTCCATGTCTCCAAAAGAGATAAAACTACATGCACCTGTGGAGAAGGTTGGGCTTGAATGAAATGCAAAATGAAAAATATTCCTAAATATATGAGGAACTGTGTGAGCATAAGAATAAACTTCTTTGTTTTGATGAGAAATTCAACTCTTGCCACTTCAGATAAAGAGCTCAAGTGTGAAGCCCTAGCAATGGTGCCTACTGAGTGAGGATGACACAGGAAAAATCTGACAATCCAGCAAATGATGTATGATGCTGAATGTTAAAGCATAAAAATGAAAAACACAAAGACTCCATGATTGAAATATGAATGTAGGCATCTGTAATGTTGAACGTAACTTCATCATCTAGAGACCAAGTGTACCAAAGGAAAATAAATGATTAAAAAGGTATACTGAGAAGGTTGAAAAAAATACTAGGTGACAAATCATCTTCAGTATTAAAAATAAACACGAATAAAAACCCTAGAGCGAGTAGATGATGTACCCTATGACCTCTTTGAGCAGAAGATCCTGGATGGCTTACAGTTGATACCTAGATGTAAGACAATTCCTGGGAGGGGGGGATAAATAGTATGATTAATAGCAGAGGAGCAGACTTCAAATGAAGACCAATGATCAGCTGAGTCAGGTCCCCATAAAATAGATTACCAATGCTGTTGTTGGTACTTCATATGAGTGTAGGATGCCTGGTTAGGGCAGAATCTCCTTTGTGTTCCAATAAAACATGAAGCCAAATACAAGAGGTCTGAAAATTCAAACTGGGAAATGTGAAAAACAAAAAAGAGAAGACTAGTGGTAGGCCACATCCATCTGAGACTTCATAGAATCTGGAATACTCCAGATGTCAAAGGGCTGAAAATAACAAATGAAGTCAAAATCCCCTCAAGCAAGGCATGTCTCTCCAAATGATCCCACAAAAATCAACAAAAGATACAAGGAGAGAGCAGAATCTGATAACCAATAAATAATGAAGACCTTCTGCAAATTGAGCTAGAGACCTGTGATAAGCTTCACACAACAGTTGCAACGAAGATAAAAATGCAAAACTGTTTTAAGTGGCAACTGTATTTGGGAAAACTGAATTAGGTTAAAAACAATAGTGGCATCAGGCCTAGAACCTCAAACAGAAAGAAAATAATATATACCCACTGAAAATATAAGTACTTGAAAGCTAACGCATTCTGATCCAATAAATAAGGATGACAAGGCATGTTAGCACCCTCTATCAACTGATCAGCAAATCTACAAGCATACACAGCAACATCTGGTGAAGATGGAAAGACTAGGTAATTAGCTGAATGACTATCCGCAAACAAAGAAGGGTCATAAGCTACAGAGGAAATTTTCAAGGCATTACAAGCTTGATGTACTAGTTGCAAAGATGGTGCAGGATGCAGGATGTCCTTCTAAGTCTTGTGATTAACTATCTAAGCAAAGGAAGGAGCTAGAATAATAAGAGTCCAAATTCTTCCCAGTCTGTTACTCTTGTATATTTAAAAAAAGTTTCCACACTTGAAACATTTTCTTTGCTGTTTTGTGCCTGCAGAGTTAGGAAACATTTCACACTCTTTGTTTCTTTTCTTGTTCTAGTATTGTACAGTTATGCTTGAGTAACTAAGAAAAGTTCCCATACATTAAACCTTTTATGTTTTCCCATTTTCATACATGGTTGTACTCTTATTGAGTTGATAAATAAAGTTTCCATACTTTAAATTTTTTGTTGCCTGTTTTGGTCTACTGTTGTACTATTATTGAAGTTTTAATCTTAAAATTTTTGTCCTCTTTTATGATCTGTGGTTGCACTGTTATACTTGTGTAACCACAGAAAGTTTCCATACTTTAAATCTTTTATTGTCCGTTTTTATTTCCTGTTGTACTATTATGCTTGATTAGCTAAAAAAAATCTTTCTTTTTGAAACTTTTTGTTGTCTGTTTTCATCTACTGTTGTACTGTTATGTTGCTTGAGTAGCTAAATAAAGACTAGATACATTAAAAGTTTTGTTTTCTTATCTAATCTACAGTTAGAGAAAGTTTAAGTCTCCAACATCTCCACCCTTTGCATTAGAGATGGAAAAACCTCACTGCACCCAGCACTGAAACTTTCTTACATAGAATCCTGCTGACCTATAATATGTTAAGATTAATAGTCTAGGGAGAATTAAATAAGTGAGAGTTGACTTGTATGTTAATATGTCAAAAAGCAAAATGTTTTACATTATGTAAAAAATGTGAACAATGTTTTTCAAGTTTAATAGGGGTTTGTATGGAGGAAGTTGAACAAAATATAACACTAATTTCTAAGTATGTTAACCAAAACTGTCATTTGAGTTTTTATGATCATGTGTTAAACCTTCATAGATTTTTGTTTTTAATAGCTTTATATATTTTAAATCCAGTAAAATATTAAAAAAGTAGACATTAAATCTGTTCCATGTAAACAAATAGATTTGTTATGAAGTGTTATATTCATTTAAAAAAAACAAGATGAATCCTGATTTGAAAATAACTTCAAAAGTGTGGGTCATACTTATATATTTATACGGTGCATGCATGTGTTGATCATACATGATATTAAATGATTATTAGTGTGTCTGGCAAGTGTTAATCTAATGGCCTAGTAAGCATCTGCATAAATCTATCAAGTTAAACAAAATTAAATGCGAGTTTTACAAAGGAGTGGAATATTTGTCAGTATTTCATCTCACATGTGTTATAGCTATAAGGAGAAAAATAGGTGCATGATACATATATTTTTGGCCACAACAATAACAAATTAGTTTAAATTTATAATAACACACTCGGTACAGGTTCTTTTTCTGTTTTATCTTGTCATAATTGTTGTTAACATTCACAATATTTTAATATTATTGTATTGGTACATATACATACAAACATACTAACTTACAGGGTGATGAATCTGGTAAGTTGGCCATAAAAGAACTGAACATACTGGTTAGTGGTGAGGAGGACGAAGTGCAAGAAGAAACTAAAACATTGGAGGCATCACCTCTACCATTGTTCATGGTCAAGGTATTTGCTGTATCAGGGTGAAAGTAGCTAAAAGGACTACCATATGCAGCTCCTAACCCATGAGGAGGTTCTAGTGTCAAGGAAGTAGCCATCACCACAGGCTCGATATCTGTTGAAAATCATAGCTGATGCAGACACAACCGTGTTTCAATTTATAATCACCACAGACGCTTTATGACTCAAATGTAACAAAATTAAAAATAAATTCTACCCATGTTCTGAAATCAGGGATGAATATAATTCAATACTACATGTACAATTATAATTAACACACAAAAATGTTCATCTCTCAAGTTTATTGTATTGCTACTAATGTTAAAAATAAATTACTTTCAAGCAAGTATTTCTACTTTATTTCAAACTTTACACATTTTGAAATCTCATTATCAGTTACATCTTACTTCTGCAGGAACTAATATTTTATCAGTGAAATAAAGTTCAATTAAACATCTTCACATGAATAATAACCAGGCTAATTTCATCACCACATGGCAGTACTAAATGTTTTATACATATCAATACTTGTTAAGTGAAAGTGTTTATTGTTGTGTAACTTCAGTTTACAGAGTTGATACTAACAATAAACTAATTATTGCTAGCATGACTAAAGAGATTGATTCCATTTAATGATTCAAACACTCAAACTAGTAATGAATTTGCCACTTTATTTTAAAACAAACTACAGACACCAGCTCAAGAACTAGAAATAGATTACAAGTTTCTTGTAAACTAAAAATAAGAAATGGACATGAAAAACTGGAATCTTGATTGCCATCATCCTTCTTATTAATAATTTGTTTAAAGTACATAAGCTGTTATTCAGTTATGAAAAAAATTTGAATATTAGCAGAAAATCTAAAAATTATTTATTAACAAAATAAAATATCTGGACCATACAAACTACCATCACAGGAGTTAAAGGTTTCAATCCTTTATATTACCGTACAAGATGTGGATATCCTAATCAATAATGACTATGAATCTGATTACAGATACACTATTCACTGAGAAATTACAGTCACATTAGAGAATAAAAAAAACAAACTGACTTGAATGCAATCAATACATCTTCTATGGCTAAATACAGAATCAGACAGCAGAACCAAATTAAGACAACACTTTGGTGAAAACATCAAAATAGTACAACTTGCAGATGGTGCAATTAATACCTATCTCTTTAAAGTTAACACATGAATCAAATGAACACAACAAGGTTCAATATTTATAGTTATAACTGAGACTTGGGAAAAAGTGATATGTATTCAATTATCATGATTGAGTCTATTCTTCACACTAGGATTTTCCATCAACATTGAAAACATAATCCATGTTAATGTGTTAGACATAACAGAAACTATTTGAATAGTCCAAATAATAAGTCTTCATCAAAAATAGCTACAAAATGGAAAAAAACCAAATCAAAACCAAAAGAGACATTACAATTTCACCTATTTCTTAAATGGAAGTTGTACATAGTGTGTAGTCCACTTTGTCACCAAATATTCTACTGATTTATTTGAGTTCATGCCATGTTTTTGTTTAGGCTAGAAGTAGTCCCTGAAGGTAACAGATAGGTAAAAGTCAATGTATAAAGGTTCTATACAATGTAATTTGCTATGATAAAATAAAATAAAAAATCAAACACAAAACCATAAAAAAAACGAAAAAAATGCAAAGAATAAAGTAGAGGGAGCATAAGGTAGGAAGAAGAAACAAAAACACAATATAAAAACTACTGTCCATTTTATAAAACAGCTAATTGTTTTGAGGTCTACATATTAAAATAATGTAAAATTCAAACTCAGTGCTGTTCCTTGCCAAATTCAATTTTAAGTTGTAGAGTTTATTTTGGGGATTACTATGGAAATAGAATCCCCATTGTGGTTGAGATACACCATTTATCAATCTTAACCTCCATTTTCCACTGTCACATAAAGCAATTCATTACAAAAATCAAATCAATTCATCAAAAGAAATTCAAGTTAAGAGAGCGAGATGCGGGCATTCAAGCCCATGATGTCCCACATCTATACCACCCTTCACTGCCTGCAGACAATTGTGGAAAGGTGACTGTTCTCCACAATAACAAAAAAAAAAACAATGTACTATCTCTGGGTGGCAAGATGAACTTACCTGCTGAGGTTAACATTTCAACTCCCATTATAGTACTACAGCACTAATATATCTTAATTAGTAGTACAGTAGGTAAATTATACTAATATAGAGTTATAAAAGCCCAACAAAGTTATCTAAATTAACTAGCATACTTAGTTAATTTGTTAGTTTAATATACATTAAAGGAAAGAGGTTTCCTACATTAAAACTTAACTGCCTTCCATAAAATGTTGTTAGTTAAACTGCGTTCACAAATATTAAGTTTGGTTGAATTTGTACACAGGGCTGTTTACTTCCTGGCTACCTTCTGAATATCCTAAACTTTTATAATTTGTAATTAAGTAAGTAAAATGAATTAGTCATTAAAAACCTTAATTACTCTTTATTTACTTTGAAAGGCTTTGGTTTTTAATATGAAACTATTTTATGTGTCTTGCTCATATTGGTGGAGGGTTATCTCATGCTTTTGAATGCTACAATGCATCTGTACCACTTTAAACATGTAAGGGGTAGGTGGAAATATTAATGCTAGTGGTAAACATATAAATTGAGTATATAGAAGTCAGCACTAATCAAAAGAAGCAATAAATAATAAATAGATATTTGTTCCTATAAGTATGCATTATAAACCATGCAGCTGTAAGCAAAATTAATTACCTGGTATGGATATTCCCAGCTGATTGAGGGTATGTTCAGCAGCCAACAGTTTAGCCTGTTCCATGCTACAACTAAATTTGGTAGACTGAAACTGGTTGTAAAAAGCAGGTAGCTGAGGAATGATAACCTAGGGTTAAAATAATGAAAAAATTAGCAAAATCAAGAAAATTGTAGTCATTTGAAAACTTTAACAATGTTACTTGAGTAATGAAATACATTATGTTAATATAACAGTAATTTGGCAAACAATGATTTATGCACATAATGAAGTGATTTATTTGGATGGAACATACTACACTGGTCTGTCTTCTTAGGTATTAAATGTTGTCTTTCAGGCTTTAGCTGACCACAATAAAATTGTAATATTCTAAAATGAACATGTCATTACAATCAGGATTCAACAAGAAAAACAGAATTTATTCATAACAACAACACTTAGAAAAAACTTCAACACAATTAATAAACAAATGAATGGCTAGGACTTCACACCAACATTAATAAGCAATTTACCATAAATATTAATTAATCAATATTAATAGAATTTGGAAAAAGAACCTGAAAAACATACTTAATTTCTCCCATAAAATACAGCAAAGACAATATTCCAAAAATACCTTTCAATATCAATATTGAGTGACAAACAGCAATAAATACACCCTTCAATAAACTATCTCTTATAGCAAACTTTTGTTAGGGTATTTACGTGCTCTTCTGCTATATTAATAGTATCTGCACATCACCGTCAGTGAAGCTTGGATCAGATTCATTATATATATATATTTACTCAAAATACGAATGATTACATAGAAGGTGAATTAGCATTTTATTGCAACTAAAATATCACAGATAAATTAAATAGAATGAAAAAATAAATGAACAATAAGCAAATTCATAATAATAAAAAAACATAATTTGCCATCTCACAAAACACTCTCATGGAAGAATTTAAAATTTCCAAACAATATTTGCATAATTTTCTAACAGTTGTAGCAGGCAAAACACTTATAAAAGGCTTTTAATAAGCATTTATTGTAACAATATTCCCCAAAAAGTACAAGAAAATCCACCACTTGAAAATATTTTGTTTTTTTAAAAGCCAGAGGTATTGTAGACAAAATATCCTATAAAGATAACTATCATATCCAAGGCAGATTGTTAAAAATATAAAAAGAACATATTTTGAGTAAGGCCTGCATGAAAATTAGAAATTGCAATATTTTTCTTCAGGAAGAGGTGCTAGAGTTGCATGAAGTTCATCCAGTGTTTTGATGATTTTTTTGCATTTTGACTATTTAAATTTTCATACAGTCAGTAGCTAATTTGAATAACCATGTGTAGGTATCATGTATCATGTAGGTACACCTGTCTGTACTTACCTTAGGTAATTGATTTCATTTTTCAGATAAATGAGAAATTAAATCTTGTGTAACATTCTCTTTTAAACTTTCAAAAAGAAGTGTTCAATACAAAGTATGAGAAAATAAAAAATAATGACAACAGTATTTAACTAAAAATAGTTCTGTATTTAGCCTGCTGCAGTGAATCTAGTAAAAGTGATCTGGCTTAATGAAACAGCTTTGAGTTTTGCTTGCAGCATCATAAATAAAAATTTAGAATATACAGTTTAAAATTCAAATTAGGTAAAATATCAGTATTCATACTATCACTGCACAAGCCTTGGACCTTTTGATTTCCAGTTCAGAATAATAACCATTAACCCACATCTGTTGAAAAGTATGAAAAGATAGACATTTATATAATGGTTTGGTTCATAATGTTGCATGTACTGTTAAATTATTTGACATATTTCTCGGATTAAAATATAGACATGTAAACATTTACTTAACTTTGAACTTTATTGTAGTTGGTGAGAAATCTCTTACTAAACAAGTCACAGAAAACTGACTAGTTTTGACCATAAACTTCATTATGACACTCAAAATATAAATAAATAATTTATTCAGAATATATTCTATCCTTAACTCAATGTCACTAGTATTAAAAGTTTCAACTTTAAAAAAATTCAAACCTTGTAAGTGTAAAAATGACTGTTATCACCATGTTCGTTACTGAAAACAGAGACTGGACAGAAAACAGGTTCTCCCCAATTGTTTTTCTTACAAATGTCATCCAGAAGCTAGAATAAAGTGAAACACAAGGAAATATTTTTATAGTTCCTGCTAATAAATGTACAATAGCAAATAGATTAAAATCTTTAAATTACTTTTTAACATTTCGTTTCCACATACATAGAAACAGCCAATTTATTCTTAAATACACAATAAAAATTTTAAAAGATTTCATTAGTTGTAAAATCTTGAAATTTTTAAGTTATGAGAAATTTTAAAGGAAACACTTCCCAAAGTCTGAAAAAGATATACTTTTTTTTTTCATGGTGGTACAAAACTCCATACTCTTATGCCACTATTTTAGAGAAAGTTATGTAGGTGTCCATAGTAGTGAAAAAGTTAAACAAAGCTGATCAAAAAGATTCCCCTAAGGAGACACCACTTTTGACTAAAATCATCTTAAATCTTAAAACATAGTGTGCTTTAGTAATGTAGTATATGAATATACCATATGTTTTTATCTTTTAGCAGTATTATAAATAGTTCTTTAGAATTTATTCTTAATATGTGCAAATTTTGCATAACATACAATCAAGAAAACCATTAAGTTCATTATGTTGCAAGTTTCCTTTATTTATACCTTATTCTCGTAGTTGCCAATATCTGTTACCATCCATCAAGAATATTACCTAATGCAACTGTATAGTATATGGGTATTAACAGCAGTTTTCACAGTTTTAAGGTTGATATTTAAAGGTTCAATCTACAAGTAATAAGCATGACCAATCATGTTGCAATGCTTAATATGATGAGCATTACTGTTTTTTCATATGATTGGGGTTGGTGTGAGTAAGATACAAAATTCTTTTAAATGCAGTACATAATTTGAAGTTGAGAACATCTAGTAAAAGTACACATATTGTATTTTTGTGGCATATATTAATAAAGATTGTTCTTTTTGTTTGCTTTACATTTTAGAACAACCTGGTTATTCTGTTTAATATCAAATCAGTTAAGTAAATTTTACATTACTCTGTAATAAAAAACTTGAGAAAATTTCCAATTACTAACAAGAACTATAGTATGAAGCTAAAAATTATATTATGTTCAAATGGATATGCTACAGCGAATAGGTAAGAAACAATTCTGGTGCCATGATCACATAATGTTATTACAGAGTTTGCTATTTGCTCCTGAAATGTGTACTGCTCTGAGTTTGTGCTCATGTATTATTAAATTTCAAAAGCCATCTAATTTTAACAAATGACATTTTTTTTTACAAGTAGAAATAATTATAACCTGGGTAAGAGAGTCAACCTTTGCCAATGTTGGAAACATTCACAGCTTCAATCTCATTGCAATCTATAACTCAGAAGGAAGAGCTGCCAATGCCTGTAGCAACTACATCTGTCAATCACGTTTTTCCTTCTTCCTGATAACTGATCTTGGTTTAATGGAAACATACTGTTTACTGACAAAGTGATTTAGCATTTGATGAGTCTGAAATTGAGTGAGGTGGTCTGTATAGGACACTCATACCAGTGTGAGACAGATTAGTTCAGCCCTAGCTATAATCAAGAGAATGGAGAGAGAGTAATAATATCATTTTTATATATTGTCCACCATCTGAAGCCATCTCACCAGTAGGGGATAAACAAAGGGAGTGGATCATGGACAGTGGTGAGCCTCATTGATCCAGGAGATATAATGTCTACATGATCATGATCCAATGACAAGCTTGAAATCAAGTAGAGTCAACAAACAAGTTGATACCAAAGCAATTCGTTGCTCAACCACCCTGGATTAGGTATCTACCATTTGTCAGAACACCAGGGTCCATGAAAACTCCTAAGAGACTGTGTCAGCACAGACATGGATATCATGATCAGTTAAAGACCAGAGAGTTGGAAAAATAATTTTTGTCCATGACAATAGGTTCCTGTGACAATGCAAAGTAATCTGTTGACATTCAAAATTACACCAAAGAAAAACTTGTAAAAAGCATTTCAGGCAGATAACTGTCTAGTATGGCTGGAATTTGGATTATGAGTTCTGACTCTAAACTTACTTCATTGAGCAGATGGATAAAAAGCAACTATGGAACTGTATGCTGTTATCCAGTGAATTGTGTCAAATGTTCTACTTTGTAAAAAATGACAATCCATCAGGTAGAATTCAATATTCAGAAGAGAAAAGCTATAGAAAGCTTGATCACTTACATTCAAAAGGTTACCATGTAACACAGCAGAAGCAACTTACTAACTTACTGACATAATATGCTTACATATTTATTGAACCAGACTGCTGACTGGGTTGAACAAGTGACAAAATATCATACAGATACTGATAATGGACATCATTTTAATCAGTTATCATACAGTCTTCTGTAGAGATAATGATGTGGCCATGATGGATGTTAAAGGGCAGAATCAGACAGCTTTCAGAGTTCTTTATCATCTCCAATAATGATTATCAGAAAGAAAGAACATACACCCACATTCTTTATTGACTTTAGCCTGGTGAATATAGTAAATCATGTTTATACCTTTCAATGGACTCAAACATTCATCTGTCTGCAGTAAAAGAAAGCACTGACATATGTACACTAGCACATTCATCTATTTGTGTAAGAGAAAGACCTGGCATATGTACACTAGAAATAGAACTAGATACACTTGGTAGGACTGAAGTCTGTTTCCAACATAAAACACGTCTTGTATGAGACTTCCTGTCATGCCATTCAGCAAGTACAAAGTGACTGCCACTTATGAGAAGCCAATGACTCTTACACTTAAGGGCTGTAATGTGAAAAATATCTGGTCTATGTCAAGGAAATCTTCAGTGTTTGGTTGTAAATTCTAGCTTGCCACTGAGAATGTGAAATGGTATTCCAGTACCTAAAAAAGGCAGGCATAAAACTAAAGCCATGGAAATGGAATCTCTCAGTTTCATCATGGGAAGAGATGGAATTTTCATGGATCTTGCTAAAATAGTAGCACTGCATTGTTGGTCTTAACCCATGACCAATTAGTGAGTCTGCAGTTTCCTTGGTTTTACAGCATAGAACTGACAGTTTGTGACCAACTTCTCCAAAGTCACCCCACCACTATCATCTCTCTCAAAAATGTAGATATAGAACAGTGATAATGGAATTTCAGTAGTGTTATCACACTTACAAAGTAAAGTAGAATGTGGAATTTCATTTTTTGTTTGTGTTTCTTATAGCAAAGCTGTGGCACAGGTCATGGATAAGATGTATTTGATGTATGGAACTTAAGTTTTCAAATTATCTTCTAAGTTTCCTAGGGCTGGGCATCAACTTCTGGCATCAATACACCATCCCAAAGCTTCAAACTCAAAGACCTGAAGTTTTCTCAATGGTCAAATAGATGAAGTTGGTATCTGCAGCCATGGAAACTATGCTAATTACAATTACCGTCACCAGGACCTATAGCACAACAACTATACAAGTATAACCATCAGCAATGGGGAATGAGGAGGGTCTCCATTTCAACAGCAACAAAGTCACTGCTGCCAGAAAACTACAAAGTGAACCAAGGACTTGTCCTTATATATTTCACAAGAGTACCAGTTACATGGAAAGAAAACTACACCCTATGAACTAAATGAAGAAGTTCACTATCAATGACGGATAAGGCATGAATGATAAAAACCTTAATTTGGGCTTCAAACATCATCTATATCACAACCATGACTAGTCATTGGTTAACTATGGTATTGATAACTACACCAACAATGAAAGATCTTGGAAAACACTGAAGGAATCTCTTCAAGGAAGAAAGAAATAAGAAAAACAACTATGAAAAGAAGCCTTTTTGAGCAGCATAGCAACACAGAGCTTGCACAGGAAAGAAGAGGCAATCTGAAACCAACTGGGAACAATTATGGGAGAGAAAAATGATGCAAAGGCAGAGACCCTCTAACAGGCATAACAGGCAGGGGAAGTTTCTAAAGGGAAAAACCAAAGCTGAGTCAGTCAAAGTGAGCCACCCAGAGAATTTAGCATGGAGAGGTGTGAATGAAGGAAATAAATTTGGGGAGGAGATGTATAACTCAGAAGCCCCTCTATGCTTAAAAAAAGATAGCCCAACCCAAAGAACCAGATACAGTAAGACAGGATATTATTCAGATGAATGGCAAATGAATTCAGCAGCCATGTGCTAAGTACCCAGACAAGAGCATAACAACCAGACAACTGGAGACACAAGGGAGCATTCCTGGGAAATGACCATATGCAGATTGAAGAAATAATATGCAACTATACTTAAAACACCAGGAAGAAGGCAAGTCAAGAGCAGTATTCTGTACACATGGGCCTAGACATTGTACTACAACAACTGTCCTACTCCCAAACAACATTGTTGGAATATAAGAATTCAAATATAACTAGATAAATATGGGATCCAAGCAGAGGTGTCAACAAACAAGGAATTACCACCTGAGGTAATCTGCGAGTGCCACAGATGGCTATGAGAACAAAGAATAATGCCTAAATTCCCAAAAGAGATAGGGCCTCTCAAAATATCTAGAAAAGAGGGAAAAGGCCTTAAAGCCTAAATACTCATTAAAATCTACTTGAAAAGTAGTGCACTTTATTGAAAAGAATTAAACTAAAGATGTAATAGTCACATATTAAAAAATCCTATTGATTATATATAAATGCATACCCATTAAAAATAATAATGAATACACAGTTAATTTCAAAACTATGAAAACTTAAGAGCTTCTGTAGCAGGTGTATAAGATCTACTGAAGTTTCAGAAAATATAGGTAGGAGGTTCTTATTTTAAATTATATCCTGTAAATAAATATCTCCAGTTGTTGTTTCTATAATTGAAAAACATTCATTGTAAACATCCCTTATTTACAGTTCTATGATTATCCAGTACAAAAACTTCAAAGTATCAGTCAACACAGCCTTACCATTCATATTCAAAAACAAATCTGCAGTCATCACAAATCTATCATTATATGAAATGTCACTTCAGTTTAAAGTTAGGTTATTTTGAATAGTGTTAGGATATTTCTGTGGATATTCCTTAAAATTTTCTCTGGAAGCTCAATTCTAGTGCTGTAAACAATATAAAGTGGTTCTATATTACTGTTAACTGATTTTTCTTGATTAAAGATGGCCATTTGTAACTAAACATGGAAAATGGAGTTTGTATGATGAAAATGCATGAACAAGCTTTTTCAAATTGTTTCAGATGGTTCCTATTGTAAATAGAATGATAGGAATGTTTTAAACAAAACTTAATGTGTGGTTAAGCTTAAACACCACGTTTTTAAGAAAATATGAGAAAAGAACAAAAATCTCAAAAGAATAATTCAGAACTTTTGTGTGTTGCAACACAAAAGTCAAAATTGAGAAATTTTAAATAATTTTTTGAAAATTATGTTGCCTTCCAGTGACACAGTAATACATCTGCAGACTTACAACACTAGAAACTGTTTCAATAGGTATGGTACATGTTGTTTTAATTTAACATGTTGCTCTGTTTGAAGTCAGGTTATTTTGAATAGTACTGGAATATTTCTGTGATTCTAATGTTAATCTCCCTTGAAATTGTTTCTGGGAGTTCTATATAAACACCAAAGATATTTTCAGTTTCTTGTTCAAGAGAATAGTTGGTGACATTATTTAGGCTGTCAGAAGGAAAAAGGGATGTTTTTTATCTCAATTTAAAGAATTTATAAGTTTTCTGTATACACAGTGGACAAGTTCAGTGTTTTTCTGGTAAAAAATATCCAAGAAAAAAGTTTTTGTTTTTAATTTTTTTTCATAATACAGTAAAAGGTGATGGAATAATTTACACAATAATTTCTTTGAAATGACCACACAGAAAAAAAATATCATGAAATTGAAGTTTCTGAAAGATCTATATTTATAAAAGGAAGTTAATTCAGTCTTAAAATATTCCATGGAAATATTACACAGTGTCAGAGAAATTGCATTCCCCATGGTTATTTTGTATTTTTAGCTAGAATATTGAACATTTTGCTAAAAGGGAGAGAAAAACAAAAAGAAAAAGACAGATATGTTCTGTTTGAGTAATTTTCTTTTAGGAAACTCTATGATGATATCAACCAATATGTTGGTAAATAAAACACTAACACCAAACTTAACATTTTCCATTTAATTATGTTTCTGTAGAAAAAAAAAAAAAAAAAATTGGTTTTCTGTTGTTTCTCCTTCTTTCAAACATTTTTCAATTGATAGCCATTCTTTCATTTCTGATGGATTGGCTTAAAATTTGATACGCCCAATTCTTCTTTTTATTTATGAGTTTTAAGGATTTTATGGGACCAAAGGTCAAACTAAAAAATGTATATCCAGAGCTTCTGAGTGGTTATATTTACAGCAATCAAGATGAATATTGGCAGAAATATACACTTTTATTTGTCCAACATACAACTCAAAAAAAGTTGGATTTGCCCCTTTTAAGTATTTTAACAAGTTCAAAGCTCACAAAATGTATAATATGGGGATTTTTGATTATTTATACAGCCATATTTGACCAAACTACCTGGTATTTGGTACAAAGAAACATTTCTACAGGCAACACACACCCTCTCAGAATTGTACATTTTTTAGTAATTATAGAGAAGTTTACATACCTCAAAAACCAATTACTCCACCATATTTTAGCCAATTTACATGGACTTTAGTTCAAAGGTTCCTTCTTGCAGGTTCAAAGCAGTGATACAGATAGTTTTTTTCTATTTGTTTGTTCCACAATTTTTCCCATTGTCACAATTGTTCTTATTGGGATTGCGTGGTGGATACACATTGCATTTGCCTAAAAATGTTTTTTTTTAATAATTACTAGTTTTTTTAAGTTTTTTGGCAAAATCCTTACTGTTCCAAGTGTAAAAAGGTTAAGATTTTTCAAACACTTAGAAAGAGATGCTCTTCTAACCATTTATATAATGAATGTGCAACAGATTTTCATTAAAACTACAGGTCTGAGACAGCATTTACCAGCCTTTTTGACACCAGGGATCAATTTGCCACCACTAGAAACTGTCAAGATCACTAAAATGCAAGTACAATGAAAAACTATTATGACTTACATAATAATATTATTTTAATTTTTATTTGTTTGTTTCAGTGAAACCCCCACAGTATGGCAAAATAATTTGTAATGGACTGTTGCCAATCTACATATCACTGATTGAGAAACAGTGATTTCCAGAAGTAGTTTATTTATATTTTTGTGTTTTGGACAAACCATCTATGCAAGAAGAGAAAGCATTAATAAGCTTTCAGTTCTTTAAAAGATCTTAGTAACATGAGGTGGGCACAGAGCAGACAGACCTTTATGCAGCTTTGTGTCTGAGAAGCTAAATAAAAAGCCAAAGATAAGGATGAAATATATGGGTATTTAAGATGGTATCTAATCAAAGAAACATACGTGTTTGTTTGTGGCAAATCACAATGCTACAGAACTGACTCACTGTGATGTGCCCACCAAGAGTACCAAAACTGAGTTTTAAACATTACAAGCTTTCAGACTAACTGCTGAGCCAGCTGGGTCAAAACATAGATATTGTCTTATGTCAAGCAAGAGAAAGATGAATAAATGTAGATCAAGAAGCAAGCTAAATGTAAATAAATATGTATCAGATCAATCAATATTTGCATGTTTTTGTGTTTATTCTTATAGCAAAGCTCCATCAAATTACTGCTATGTCCACCAAGGAGAATTTAACCTCCGATTTTAGCATTGCAAATTCAAAGACTTACCACTGTCCCACCAGGAAACTCAATATTTAGATTTTAGAAATTACAAGCAAACTATATATCGAATATACCTGATGTGCAAGGTATTGAATTACAAAAACTGTACTTAAACATTATCTAGGAGTGATTAATATTATCATCATCAGAATAGACAAACATCTAATGTAACAGAATGAAGTGTCATCAAATCTTTTCCTTTATTTTGAAAACTACAAGTTTTAGCTTTCAAAATAAAATAGACTGCAACAGAATGATAACAAACACCATGCCATCATATGAAGAAAATACGTGTATAATCTATTTGAGACTGTTTCTGATGGATCCTATTTAAATAGAATGGCAAAAACGTTCTCAACAAAACTTAACATGTGGGTTTAAACTACAGTTTAAGAAGTTAGCATGTCATGGAAACAACAGCATGAAAGCTAAGAACTATTATATTAACTCACTTATGGCAGCCTCAATCATCCTTTGTAACTCACAAAACAGACAGGCTAAAAAAAGTGACAACAAAGAAAGCACAACCTTTTTGAATATGTGTGACTTGACCAAATTATATATGACATCAATATGCTGAGCTTGTCACAGTATTATTTGTTTTATGTTGTACAATCTTAATAGATTTCCCATAAGTACAACATATATTTTATACCAATAAAGTCTTCAGTACAGCATATCTAAAACAACTGGGAAATATAATGGCTATATACACTATTCCACAGGAGGATATATCCGTCAAGTCGACAGACATTGCCATGATCAAGTACTAGAACACTGTCATCCTCACACACTAGATGAATTTTGGAAAAAAATTCTAGGAAAACAGACGCACTTGAAATAGGACAGCTTTTTTGCAGTGAGAATTATGCAGATGGGCTGCTGTCAAAATTCACAGTTATCAGGTTCAGTACGACTGAACAAGATGATAATATGCTCAACCTCTGCATATATGTCAGTAACGAAATAATGCTTGTTTTATTTCATATAAGTAAGGCCATTGTCTTCCTCATACGATAAAAGCAGTAAGTAAAGGGTCCGAAGGTTAAAGGTTCAGAAGATTTTGGTGATTCTGCCGACCTGCAAAATATGCCACTTATTAATTTCACGACAATGAAACATACAGAAAAAAAGAAAATGGAAATTATATACTCACTTCAGTAACTCACTAAGTGCTTGAAGGCCACATCACATTGGCAATACAGCAAGACCAAGCTTACGCTTATTGTTACTTGCTTTAATCTATTCCTTATAGAATTACTGTTCACTTGAGAAATTGGTTTTCACAGAGAGAGAGAGAGAAAAAAAAACAAACTTAGTTTTACCGCTAAATAAAGGCAAGATTCCGACAGCTATATTCCACTTTTATGTGTACTTGTTTAGTATTCTGTACTTAGGATAAGAATATATATATATTAAATTCCACACCCTGTACATATAGATATTTGAGGTAGTTTTATAAAGGCATGTAAAATAAAAATTTTAAGAATAGTTAGGCATGTAAAACATAGTTGTAACTCTTTACGGCATACAGTGGAACCCCTCTAATCAGACCAGTTTGTCTCAGTCCCGAAGGTGGCTGCTTTAGAGGAATTCCACTGTACATAATTAGGGATTATTAAACAAAAAAAGGGGCTGTGATTGAATGACCGCTTTCAAGGGGTGGCCGCTTAAGAGGGGTTCCACTGTATTAGTAAATATATAATATAAATATCGTTTGAATGCATTTCTTTATATTGAACATAGAAAGTTTTAAAAGTAATTTTACTGTCACCAGACAATAAACATCCAATAATGAAACTCCATAACGATTAAAATACGTACCTTCACAAAGTTTCTTTGAACATGTGCACCTCGACTGGTGGCAGCTGAAACTATTCTAGATCCACGCACGCCTCCAGCGCCACGCCCACGTCCTCTTATTGCCACCTTAGGAACCAAAGACCCTTGGCTACAGTATCATTGAAGGAAAAATGTCTGTCATGATATTCAAACTACATTTAACTCATAACTGAAAAACTATGCACGATCAAAATGTGTCAATTAGTTTATAATAACGTTGTATTTACTTATTTAACTTTTAGTTAAAAATTAACACATTTATAATTACGGAGGCGTTTGACGAATTAATTCAATTATTAATAGTGTAAAATCCCATAAAAAGAAAGTAATATTCTAATATTATCCAATACAAATAAGATTGTTGCCTTCTTCTTTACTTTGATACTATAAAATAACTTTGTTAGACTTCCTACAGAACAGTGGTTTAGAAACTGTATCGCGACTATGATCATATATGTCATAAGTTTAAAACACGCAGATAACGTTATAAAAAAATCAGTCTTTTTTTCTATAGTTTAAAATCCAATGAAAGGCTTCACAAATTCGGTTTATAAAAAAACGAGATAAGTTTATGACTTATCATCAAATTTTCATCAATCATATAATGAATTATTTCCTTTGTTGCAACAACTAAGTTAAAAATGATCGAGGATATCAGCTTACATGTTTTTAAATCACCAAATTATTCGACTTCTCATTCTATAAAAATACATATACCCGTATATCAAGTTTAAATCGTCGTTCCTGATTAAATGGATACGTCCCAAAAGTAACAACACATACCACATTCTTTTTTAAAATCAATGAAAGTTTCAACACTCCACTTTCATTTATTTCAGTATTTAATAAGCTCGTGTGCTACTTGCTGCATTTTTCTAAAGTTACGCTATAATTACTTAATATTTGATACAACGGCGTTTTGAAATCGAGTCCAAGAATAGCAACTGATTTGTGCTTTACATCTCTTTCCCATAGTCATTTATACTGTTCGGCTTGTCGCCGAGTTGTTATCTATTTAAACCTTATTGTTTTGACTCTCGACTACAATCATTAGGCACGTGCAGTAAATTATTTCTGAATGTTTATTATTTTATAACTACAAAACCAACACACACAGAGTCACTGCATTTTCTAAACTCTTATAAGATAAAATTGTTTACTAGAAATACCTAATACTTATAGTTCTCTAACAACATTTCCAATTACGTTTATTCTTTCTTGGAACAAGAAAGATTAAAGGGTAATGGAAAATAATTCTTATACATGGAGTCGTGTTTGTAATTTTATGACTGTAGCTATTAATAAGTAAACACTGAATCATAGAACATTTGTTACGTCAATAAAAAAAATTTAATTACAACTTACTTTACTTTTCAAGGCTGGGTAGATTATATTTTCAATTGTCATTTATCAGAACAGCATGCAAATACTACTCTTACATAAACAGTAACGGTCAAAACACAAAAATCTGCTGATACTATGCAAGAATTTTGGTAACCAAGCAAAATCGTTAAAACAAGTTTGTTACTAACCCTGAATAATTAAATTTTTACACTACAAAACCAAATCGTGTCTGTATTTCATAAGACACAGCATCAAAATATGAATTGCCATTTAACTTAAAGACATCATAAAATGATGGCCAGGTGGGTTAAGGCGTTCGAATCGTAATCTGAGGGTCGCATATTCAAATCCCCGTCGCACCAAACATGCTCGTCCTTTAAGCCGTGGAAGCGTTATAATGTGCGGGCAATCCCACTATTCGTTGGTAAAAGAGTAGCCCGAGAGTTGGCGGTGGGTGTTGATAACTAGCTGCCTTCCCTCTAGTCTTACACTGCACAATTAGGGACGGCTAGCGCATATAGCCTTTGTGTAGCTTTGCACGAAATTCAAAAAACAAACAAACAAAAAACATCATACAATGGATTCTTCTACTCATGCTTTATTAATGTTTGTGTTACATCTCATTCACAAAGCATAAGTAGAAAATTTACAGAATGTTCCAGATTATGATACACAAGTTTACGAGCCATAACTATAACACCTTTAATGGTACCAATAAATCTTGCCTCTGAGAGAGTTAAAACCATTGACAAGTTTATGCTATTTTCGACAGCGCTGCAAAAGATCTAGCGGTACTGTTAACCTCTTATTATCAAGCAATAAAAAGGACTATTTTCCCCCTTATAATATGGAGGAGATTTCAATCCTACTTTTTGCTTAGCTTTATTTAAAGTGGGTTCAGATGTTTCTGGTCAGTTTTTCACCTCCTTTCCCTTTTCATTTCCACATGTCGGAAGACCTTTTAAACAAACCATAAATAACATGGTATCCTTATGAGGTGAGGGTCAGTTCACTTTTGCTTGTCAAAGTTGTGTTCTTTCTGCCGGGTATGGCTTTATCATAAAATATTCTGAGTTAAATAAAATAAACGATAATTACAAATACAGGATATTTTATTCACAATTCAGTTTCACGCATGTGCACTGGTGTTATTTATTAATATGGTTTCATGTTGCTGCATTTTTTTCATGTAAAACAGACAATCGAAAATTAATATATATGAAAGGTAGATATGTATGTTACAAGATCTGCATATTGTTTAGTGTTTAATGTGTATTAAACTCACACTTCAGCAGGCACCAATACGATAGAAGTTGAAATTACAGTTAGATCACCTGTTTATTCAATTGTCTCACAGGTGAGAAACACTTCATGTTTGCATAATTTGATTATTTACTTGTTGATATCATTAACTTAATAAGATGTATGTTCATGCTACACTTGTAGCAAAAATTATAAATAAAGCCCCCCTCCCCCCTGAATTTTGTGTTTGATATCTCGCATTATTCAGGCAGGATGGACAACAGTTTGGCTTTTTTGTCCAACGAAAGTATCTGTAGCTACTTAACATTGTTACCATACAATTATTACAAGCGCATATTTATAAAACAACAACAAAACACTCTGGAATAACCATTTTGAAACCATTCTAAAAACGTCATACTTTTGAAAATAGGAAAGCATCCACTGCTGCATTAATATCCAAAAGAAGACTTAAGCCACCAATTCAAACTTACGATTACGTGTTTCTTACGTGAAAATAGTTCTTAAATGAGAATCTTATAAGAAAATAAAGCCAACTTCGATATGAATCATATAAAACCCATAGTGAGATGTGTTCTTGTGAAAAGTGTGTAAAAATAAAAAGTTAGGAAGTTATCTTATTTTTCATTTTACCTTGAGATGTTCTTACCTTTTACCATGTTGATGTTTTCTAATAAATTTCTAAAACTTAATCATTTCTAAAATTGTTGTACATATTTGAAACCTACAGTTTCTGATTTTTTACTTTTACTCAATTCCCAAACTATACTGGAAATTTGATTCGAAATATTCGTTTGTTAAGTCTTTTGTACCCTGTAAAGAACTTCAAATAATTCTAATGGTCATGAGAATCTATCAGTTATATTTTTATAAAAATGTATTTTCAATAGAATGAAAGAAGCTTTGTTAGTCTTATTTTACCATAATCTTTAATATATGAAATTTCAGTGTGTTAAAAATTATACAATATTATCTTCACAAATAATTAAACAGATAAATAATAAATACACATATTAAACAAAGAAATACTGTAGTGTTTTTTACAGCTCATTATAGCCCTTTTGGTTTGTTTTGAATTTCACGAAAAGCTACACCAGTGCTATCTGCACTTGCCGTCCCTATTTGAGCAGTCTAAGACTAGAGGGAAGGCAACTAGTCATCATCATCCATCGCCAACTGTTAGGCTACTTTTTTACCAACGAATAAGGGGATTGAGCGTCACATTATAATGTCCCCACGGCTGATAAGGCGAGCATGTTTGGTATGATGGGGTTTTGAACCTGCGACCTTCGGATTAGGAGTCAAGTACCTTAACATCTGGCCATTCCGGACTGATAGCCATTTTAAACTATCTTACACAAATATATCCAGAGTGAGTTCGTAAAGCCGTGTTTATTCCGTTATTAGTAAAGACAAACATTTTATTGTGGAATAATGTAACGAACTGTGATTTTCACAATCTATGATAAAATTATTAGTCACTCTCTGCTCTTTCATTTTCACATGTAGGAGGTCATTATCCACATATTTAGTAGTAGCAGACAGAACCATCCAAATCTAAGGTGTCACACTAATTACGAATATGCAGTTCTCAATAATTAAATAAACCATATAAACAACGATATAACAGCATACAAGAATCTTCTCGGTATTCTGGTTTAAAGCACAGGTAATACTTTCATTTTTGAAACTTTAACAAATCAGCTATAATTGAACATTATAAATATAAAGTCTTCTAAACTTGTGAAACTATAACATGGCCTAACCGACAGAGCATCGAATATCTGCTTCTAAAAAATAAAATTTCACATTGTACACTATTTCAAACTATTGAACAGGAAAATATTAGCTTCCTTATTTTATTAACCAAGAACTCGAATGCCATATCTTATAGAACAGTAGAGAAAACTATGAATGATAATCGGTTATGTTGTATACAGATTACTTATGGCTAGACCATTCGCAAATTTACTACAATCATAGGTAGATTCTTGAAAGTCTCCTATTGGTTCCTTGGTAAGTCTTAGAGCTTATAACGCTAAATATCGGGTTTGGATATCTGCGGTGAACAAACCATAGATGGCTCGTACATAGCTTTGCGTTTAACGACAAACAAACAAATGAAAACAGAGACTGGTAAACAAAAAGAAGAAACATTGATCTGTTTAAATAACGCAAACATATGCAAAACAAAATTAGGTATTGATGTTTTCCCCCTACATCAGAGCCCGGCAAGACCAGGTGGTTAAGGCACTCGACTCGTAATCTGAGGGTCGCGGGTTCGACCCCCCATCACACCAAACATGCTCGCCCTTTTAACCGTGGGGGCGTTACAATGTGATGATAAATCCAACTATTCGTTGGCAAAATAATAGCCCAAGAGCTGGCGGTGAGTGTTGATGACCAACTGTCGTCCCTTTAGTCTTACACTGCTAAATGAGGGAAAGCTAGCGCAGATAGCTTTGCGCGAAAAACAAAACCAACCCTTTTGTCATATATATTTTCAACGTTTCAGTTTATTTACTCGCCGATGTTACTTTCAGCATAATTATTACTATGACTACTTGATCAAAATATACATACCAAGTGCAGTCATTTGAAGCAATAAAATATATGTATTTTAATTCTGAAATTAATGAAAAATATCAGCACAAAACAAAATTTGGTCTGACATTATTTACATGCTAACAAAATGAGGCTTGTTTGTAATTAAACACAAAGCCACAGATATACCGTTGAGCTACGAACAATAGTCTGTGACTCAAACAGAGCTCTGTTAAATTAATCCTAATTAATCTTAACAAACAGTAACATAATTAGTTTTGTGAATAACATTTATCTCTTGTACACCAAGAAATATTTAGGTCGAACATATTGTATAAATAGATATTCAACATAATAGTTTAAAACTGTTTTATTTGATTACAGCCATGGTACCTTTCAAGATCAAACCGACACGACGTACGTTCTCTTTCATTGTTATATAAATATTAAAATAAATTTGTATGTTAATTCGTGATATAAATCAATTGATGTAAAGAAATGTAATTAATGACTTGCCCTGTGGTTGTCATGGCTGTGGTTGGGTATAAATTAGGATGGGCGCTGTAACCCAAGGTTTCAAAAGGTTGTCGATAAACTACAGGATTGTACATAGTTGGCTTGTTACCACTTTGAGTCTTCTGTTTGGAACGACCAGCTGGCTTTGCCCAGGTAACCTCAATATTTGAGCCGTCTAGAGATGAACCTAAAAAATATTATGTTAAAATCATAAATATGTCAAAGATACTAATAAAGATTATAAAATTTAGTAACACAAAACCACAAAGTAAAATGTGTAAAACTAAACAACGTATATATTTTAATATGACGAAAGAATATAAAAAGGAAATTATTAAATTTAAGTTCCAATATTACTTATGAATTGGTTTACGTAAATTGTTATAAAGATAAAAATTATTAAAGTAATCTAAATGAATCCTAACCATTTTACTCTTTTATAATATAATTTAAAACGAAAAATTATCCACATCACCTTCAAAGTTATCAGACGCTTTATATTTAATGCTGATATAAAAGAAAAAGCCACTTCAAATGGTAATTTCAAACACAGACATAATTTGTGTAACTTACTGAACGAATATATACTTAATAATCTGCCATTACACACACAGAATATTTTAAATAGGGTTCTAATTTGTAAAATCAAAAGGCAACACGTATTGTTCAAAACACAACTAAGAGAAGGTTTGGGAACTTGCTCCCCAAAAAAAAAACAACCAAAAAAACAAGTGATATGAGATTAAATCTGGAAGCTATTTTGCATAAAATACAGCTCAAAACCGGCATGATTATCCAAATAAAATCAACACACGTTAGCTACCATACACAGCTGCTCTATCACTATGTAATCTTAACGTTTTACATCACAAAAACACGAGATTTGGCTGACCCGTCTCGTACTACCCTCACCACCACCACCTACCACTACTCCCCTGCTTACTCGCGTGTTGACGATGTAATGTTTTTAATTATTGTAAAAGTGAAAACAACTGTTACACGATGTACTGGAAACACCTCCGGTAAATCAAAGCAACAGGCGTTGGCAAGTTCGAGGTAGGTTTGATACAGCACGAAGAATGAACTGTGTTCTAGTTTACATATTCAGTTTTCAGACGCATCTAAAAATTACCTTCTTTATTCGCCTGAAGCTTTGAATAGAAAAAGGTTTATCAACCTAACAGCAGACTGTATTTTGTAATCTGAAAGCGTGTTAAACTACACCCTTACCGCGAGCTTAAGACGAGTGAACAAGAAAAAACATTATTTACAAGTGGCTAAAACTATAATCATACCATTCACGGTCATTAGTACTCTTTGAGCATCATCCCTGCTTCTGTAATGCACGAATGCGAAGTCTCTTAGTTTTTTTACTTTCTCCACTCGGATTAACCCGTTGAGCGAGAAAACTTCCTTAATACTGTCCTCTGTAGTGTTAAGCATTAGATTTCGCACATATAACACTGTTACCTGTTACGAGAGTAAGTGTTAACGTGTGAATTACGAACTTCAAGTGAAACGTTTATAAAAAAAAAATGTGTTAAAATTATAGCTCTGAAATTCCTTTTAACTAGATATACATATCATTGAAAATAATTGTAAATACAGTAGACCATAAAAAGCAAACACATATTTCACTTGAATTTTATTACCTACACTATTTACAACTTATTCGAAGGTTTTATTACTTTGAAAATTAATATTTGTAATTTCTACTTTATTGTTATCATAAGAATTGACTACTCTGTCCTACAAAATATTCTTATGTTACGATAATAAATCAAACTTTTACTTAAATCATCATTTTTACGAAAATTCTTGTTTTCATGATACAATAATCTTAAGTAAAACAAAAATAATCCTAAGCTTAAGAATATATAGTAAATATATATTGACAAGGTTGCACGTATAAAAGATACGCTGCAACCAAGATCAGATTTATGATTAATCCAACATTCATATCTTGTCACTAACTGTATTCTCAAGCCAGCAAGACCCAGCATGGTTTGTTTGTTTGTTTGTTTTTTGAATTTCGCGCAAAGCTACTCGAGGGCTATCTGCGCTACCCGTCCCTAATTTAGCAGTGTAAGACTAGAGGGAAAGCAGTTCGCCCTTTCAGTCGTGGGGCGTTATAATGTGACGGTCAATCCCACTATTCGTTGGTAAAAGAGTAGCCCAAGAATTGGCGGTGGGTGATGATGACTAGCTGCCATCTAGTCTTACACTGCTAAATTAGGAACGGCTAGCGCAGATAGCCTTCGAGTAGCTTTGCGCGAAAGTCTAAACAAACAAACAAATCAAGCCAGCATCTTTACCGTTATCAAATAGAAATGACTTCACTTATTAGCTTGCTTGTAGGAAATATTTCTTCATATGTAGGTTGATTTCTCATATTTCTTGTTTAACTGGCTATAAGTAAAAAACGCTAAATTTAACAGCTGACATTGAGGCAGCGTTTAAGTTTAAAGACTTTTTCGTATGTTCAACTCTGAGAGTAAGATTCCACGTAGTAGACAGAACGTAAACAGCTCGTCGTACAGCCTTTTACTAAAAAACGTTGGAATAACCAATCAAATCTACTTATGGAATTGGCGTTTGCCGCGTCTAGTTCAAAGCAATATGCCACGTATAGAGCACATGAGAGGTGCGGCTTTAAGAGTTAAAACGCTCGCATCGACAGTGATTCAGGGCACCGATTTAAATGGAAAAATAAAATACAGTTATTCACTATAAAACTGCTGAATATATATGAAAAAGTATGCAACCTTTACGTAGTATTATGACATCTTAAAACAATAACTAGAGAATGTCAGGCAAAAACTAGCACCAACAAAACTTTTAATTGTCAAGCTACAAAAAAAAAGTTATGAATAGGCCAAAAATTCTAAATCTGGTAACAATAACCTAGACTTGACTTTACCACGCCTAGAAATTAAAACTCTGATTGTCAACTACTAAATACGCAATATATCATTCAAAAAGAGGCCATGACTACGTAATAACATAAAATTTGGGATCTTAGTTATTGAGTAAGTATTACAATACATACAGGCTACAACGATTAGCGGAAAACCATTTATCGGTTTGGCGTATGATGAGTCAACACGGTCGTAATGAGTTCATCCAAATACTAGTGTGATTAAAAACAAACTTGTAATTAGCTTGTTTGACCACGCGTTGGATCGTCACATTCAGGCCTAAAGTCCCTCAAAAGTTAAACGTTTCCATTCTGTATATAATACAACAATCATTCATCACTGCCTATTTCCATTTCCAAGAGTTTTTCCTGCGTTTTCAGAATTTATGGCTCTCGAATAGGATTTTTTAATACCAGTTCTACGACCCCGACTTTCTACCGATAATAATTTCCATTCAAATCTGTAATTTTAAATATTTTGTTTCTTTGTCCGCGAACTACTCTGTGGTCTTTAGTCCAATCTTAACTAAGTTTAGTAAGACGATACATTTGACCAACGGGCATGTCATAGGATGATTATTACACTACTATGCCCACAGAAATCTGTAACACTTTTTTATTCCTGAAATGTTTTATTTTGAAATTTTCTTGGAAATTTTTTAGTTATTTCATTACAAATGTCAAATATTCACATATTTTGCTAAAATCAATGGTTATTAGTTGATTTCCTATATTCAATCCTTATACCCCGAAAGTAGGACGGGTGTCTCAGATTGTAGTACAAAATAAAATAAATAAAATGCATATACTTGTAGTTTAAATTTTACTTAGAAACAAAGCCTACACTTCTTGCAGGATTGTATTTGTAGGGCTTCCGATGTTTGGTTTTAAACGATAAACACCAGTAAAACAGACACAATAAAAAAACTGAAATCAGTGTTTGTCCAATAAACGCCGGAATTAGTTATTTATTTTACTGGACACACTACCCACAGCAACTTTTACGACTACATTGCCTTAGAATATTATCCTGAAGAAATAGAAACACGCGAGACATTTGTTTTTATAACTAACATCAGGCAGGCAGTAACACTGCCACATAGGGATTGTTGGGGTTGTTCATAGAAATGCCATTTTAAAATATCCCCTCAACAAGTCATCAGAATTTTACAATACTACACAGTGCTTCTTTTTTCTAACAATATATATGTAATGATGGGTATCGAGAGCTAGTTCATGCCCAGGAGTCAGTAATCTAATCGGTCCCCCTTTTATTATATTTATTACAGTTGTTAAGTTTTCATAAAATAAATTAAGGTGACAAATTTCTTCATGAATCCATGAAAAAGCAGCAACCATTTCAGTTCCTTAAGTAATATGCATTTCTAACGAGCTGTGGAATATTATATTATTAAGCCCCTCAATAAACTGAAACAAGATTTAGTTTTGGTTTCATTTGATTTGAATTTAGTGCAAAATTACACGAGTTCTATCTGCACTAAATGTCCCTAGTTTAGTAGTAAAAGACTAGAGAGAAGGCAGATAGTTATTACCACCAACTGCCAACTCTTGAGCTACGAATATTGGTATTAACCGGACCATTATAACGCCCCCACGACCGAAAGGGCAAGCATATTTGGTGGGACTGGAATTTGAACCCGCGACCCTCAAGACTGCGAGTCAGGCACCCTAACCAAATGTTCATGCCGGTCACTCATGCGACAAATGCTAAGACGGCGATTAATCATTTGGTTTAATTTATTATCAAAGTAAGTTTTTTTATGGACCCGTATTATTAAAGGCAGTTATAATATAATGTATGTAGCTGCTCGAAATAGCTTCAGAAAAGTCTTAAAGATCCTTTGAGGGACGTGTACAGCCATTTTTGTTTATGTGCCAAACGCTATCTTTTGAAGGAAATTCGTTCAGTTTTAGATTTTAAAATGCATAAGCGTCTGACACCTAGTCAGACAAGATGGTTGTGAATTAAGCAATATATTGATAGAATTGTATGAACAGTTGGTTGTAATATAATTATATTACACTTTAAAGCAGATCCTAAAAAATACCAACAGACACGAGAGTTTTACTCGACTTTATGAATTATTCAATGGGATTTTCAAACTTATTTAATATTCTACTTGAAAATGATGTTCTGTTTCAACACACGCCACGTGTAGAAACAGGGGGATTGATCAAATCATTTGCTACCAATAGATGTGAAGTATGTTATATCGGTTAATTGATGAGAATGTATCTAGATATCTATCAGACCTGAAAACAATGATGCAAATATGATGAATGAAGAACTCGCCAAGATCTGTTACTCAAACAGAGAAAATATTCTGCAACAACGACAACAATATGGCTGAATATTGACAGACACATGTCTTAGTGACGAGAGTATAAACGGGTACAGGATTGTACGGGGCGTTGCGGGTGGATTTTAGGTTATTAATTAGTATAGGTATTAAGGTGTTCCTTTATATTGGTTTAATTTTGGTTTCAGTTGTTGTATAAATAGGGCTTTTTTTTTTATTTTGCGTTTGTTTATATTTGTTTCCCTACTTACTATCTGGGTGTTTTCTATGCTTATGTTGTGTTTATTTGATTTGCAGTGTTCAAAAACGTGTGAAGGTGTTTCTTGTGATCTTTGAATCTAGTTTCGATTTTTCTGCTTGTTTCTCCAATATAGAAGTCGTGGCAGTTGTTGCATTGTATTTTATAAATAATGTTGGTGTTGTGTTTGTCAGTGTAGTTGTTACATAGTATGGACTTTTAGTATTGTACCTGGTTTTTGAATAAATTTGGTGTTTACTAGAATGTTGTGTTTTATTATAAGTTTTTATTCCAAATGACCGTTATTTTTTTCCTGATGTCGGGAACATATGGTATGCAGCAGTATGAGGTTTTGTAGTTTGTTGTAGCTTGGGATTTATTGTTGTTTGTTTGTTGTTGGTCTAGGTGTGTGCGTATAATTTTACCATGATTTTTTTAAAAGGAAATTTGTTGATGCTGATAAAGTGTTGTTTTATTTTGTTGATTTCATCGTTAATTTTATCGGGTGAGCAGCATGGGCATTGTTGGCTGGTTCAGTAAAAAACCCAGGATACAGCTACGAAATGGAGAAAACCTCGAGTTTCCTGCTACATGTTCTATGGGTGAAAATAGGAATAAGTATACATAAGTTTGTAGATGTGTCATTTAACTAGTATTTACTCATGTATTGTTACCCACTTTAATTTATGTACTTAACTGAACTTCTGGCCAGCAGAATTTGTTTTGTCTTACATTATAATCTAAACTTTTATAAAAAGGATCAAATTCTGAATGCATATTCATCTATCTGATTGGTATTGGTACTGACTGTATGGTATTAATATTGTAATCTCCACCATGTTCTCTCCCAAACCTAGCAAATCGACTACCATGCCGATTCTAGCCATAATCCCAGATAAATTACTCCTAGCATTCTTGCCACATGAGATCAGAAATCTTCTCGGGTTATTCAAGCCCAGGACTGCAATCGACACCAGCAGAATTAGGATGCCAAAATATGGCATGTTTAACAGCCTATATCATAATCTGCTTTAGTATAAAGTACTGTACAAAAGTGTTAAGTCAAGTCAGATTTTAGATTTCAGGCTACTTTAAAAGATAATGGAAGGTAAATCACAGGTGAAATATCAAAATTTTATTAATCTTCATACTCACTAGAAGTGACTGAGTTTAGAAAACAGTTAATATTTTGTGTGTCCCACTTTTGCTTTTATAAATGCAGACAGTCTTTCAAGCATAATTGCAATATACTTAAAAAAAGTATCCTTTAGTATTTTACTCCAAACGTCTCTAGTACCCTCCCATAAAGTTTCTTTGGAAGTGTCTCTTCATTTGTCAAGTTTTTTTTTATGTATCAAATCTCATATCTGCTCAATAGAGTTGAGATCGGAGCTCCTTGGGGGAAATTGCATGATTTTTAAATGATTACAACAGATTCTTCCTTAGCTGGCCCGGCATAGCCAGGTGGGTTAAGGCGCTCGACTCGTAATCTGAGGGTCACAGGTTCGAATCCCCCTCGCACCAAACATGCTCACCCTTTCAGCCGTGGTGGCGTTATAATGTGTCGGTCAATCCCACTATTCGTTGGTAAAAGAGTCGCCCAAGATTGGCGGTGGGTGGTGATGACTAGCTGCCTTCCCTATAGTCTTACACTGCTAAATTAGGGACGGCTAGCGCAGATAGACCTCGTGTAGCTTTGCGCGAAATTAAAAACAAACAAACAATCTTCATTAGCTAAGTAATTTCTGCATAGGTTGGATGCGTGTTTGGGATAATTACTTCTTTGGTAGTAGAATTCTTACGGCCTAGTATCTGATGGTATTTGTGGTAGTCAATTATTCCATCCATTTTGCAAATATAATATCGCTTCACAGAAAAAAAAAACCCAAACCATCAAACTGCCTTCTTTCACCATTCTTCTGCCAGATGTATTAATACAATCTACACACTAGATTAAGTATTTCAAACTTGGACTAATCTGTTCATAACACCCTTTTCCAATCATCAATTGTCCAGTTTTTGTGCTTTTCAACAAACTTTAGTCAATTGGTAATATTGGAAATCGAAGTAAAGGTGTTCTAATTGCTACACGACCAAATATTACATTCTTGTTGAGTCTTCTTGATACTGTAAATCTGGACACTTTCCTATAACCTGGTGCATTGTCGATTATTTCACGCTTGAGATCAGTGGTAGTCTTCCTTCTGTCCCAAAGGCTGCATAAACAAAGATACTTAACATCAATATCGCCGAATATACGCTTTCTGCCTCTTCCTTTTCTGTTTTCAAATTTACCTTCTTTGTCTCACGATCTAGGATATACTTCACTGTGTCTGGGGAGCATTTCAAGTCTGCAGCAACTTTTCAGAGAGTCCAATCAGCATAGTAAACCTTTTTTGCGAACTCTTTGCAAAAATGACAATTCTCTATGTATTTGGGGCCATTTCATAAAAAAAAAACACTTAATATATACCAGGGTAGTGTTAAATACTGTTTCTATAAAGGTTTAATTGTGGAGTACTGTTAAGCTGATTCCTTCTAGCATATACGGGTACAATACATTAGCTCCTTGCTAACTTCTTTCTATACAGTTAAGACACTGCATGGGAGCCCATGGAAGTTTTTTCTGACCTTAACTTTGATCACTATGTCCATTCAAGCAAAGCCCTTATGACATGGCCTTAGTACAAGTATATGGGAATTCTAAAGAGTGGTTAGAATACATGGATCAGTGAAATATTACCATAATGTTTAAATTTACATTATGTAATGGCATGGAACAATTAGACCCATAAAATGGAAAGAATAACAAAATATGATATTGTCCTAACGCTTTCGCACAGTACTGTACCTCTGTAGTTCTTAGCATTCCACACCACCAATCTCCTGCAACACCCTACAAAGCCAGTCCCAACTATACACTAATAGGTATCGACCCCTCCATAAGCCATAATGATATTAAGAAGACAATAGAATACTCTCTTAAAACCAAACTCCATATAGCCTACCGAAAGAAGTTCAGAAAAGCCATCTCACTTTGTGTAGGTAGTTACAATCATGCAGCAAACCTCTAACCATACCCTTATCAGCAGCATCACCTATCATCCATACCACTTCAGAGTCGGAAACCACACCATTAACCTCTCTGTCACTCAGCCTCACCATTTACAGTTCCGATCATCAAGCAGCCACCTTCCAAAACAAACCTCCAAAGATTCAGTTCTACACGTGTTCCCTGGTCAACGGAAACTCAGAGACCATTCTCAACCAATGACCTATCTACCCAGCCATCTCTGACTATCAGATGAGATGTCTCCACAGTGACAAATCACATTATCACAGCCACTCAGTCTGCCCAAAATGAAACCATACAAGAGAAAGCCACAGAAGACCATACTGCTTATTGAATCTCCTAAAGATAACATGAAACTACCAATCCCCCCCAGCATTAAAGCCCTTCTCTGCTCTCCCAGCCTTACTGCCCATTATCCAATTCTTCCACTGCCCTCTTCATAAATATCTCAGCCTAACCTCAATCACTGTCAAATGACGAATTATGGTGCAACTTAGTTCTCTTTTTCCATTGCCCTTCGACCAGTGGTGAAGATGATTCATCTCATGACAGACCTCCTCCAAAATAACCTGTTGCTTTTAACTACTTGTTTATAAAAACTAGCTTCCTCTCATGATATATATGTAAAAACAGCTGGTTTGGGTTGAGAATATTCTTTTTATGTAGAGGAGCAAACAATATTTCGACCTTCTTTGGTCATCATCAGGTTCACAAAGAAAGAGGTAACGGACCGAAAGCTGACCACATGTTTGAAGGGGGTTGTGTATCTGAGTGTAGAAATGTAGATGGCGTGCTTAGATGTTTCATTATATTTATTAATATAGGTATAAAGGTGTTCTTCGTATTGGTTTATTTTGGACTTCAGTTGTTGTCTGGTTTTTGAACATGAAGTTTGTCTTCATCGTGGTGAATTCTATGAGGGTTGCTAATTGGTTGCTGGGAATACTGCATACCATAAATTCCCGACATCAGCAGAAAAATAACTAACATTTGGCAAAAACTAGTAACAAAATATGACAATCCAGTTAATACCAAATTTATTCAAAAACCAGGCACAAAACTAAGATCTACACTATGTAAAAACTACACTGACAAACACCACACCAACATTATTTATACAATACAATGTGATAACTGCCACGACTTCTATATTGGAGAAACAACTAGAAAAATGTAAAACACACTCAGAGAACGCAAAAAGTCACCTTCACAGGTTTTCGAGCACTGCAAATCAAATAAACACAACATAACCATAGAAAAACCCAAATACTAAATAAAGAAACAAGCATAAATGCAAATTTAAAGAAGCCTAACTTATACAACGACTCAAGCCCAAAATAAACCAATACAAAGGAACACCTTTATACCTATATTAATAAATATAATCAAACATCTGAGCACGCCCTATACATTCCTACATTCAGTTACACAACCCCCTTCAAACAAGTGGTCAGCTATCGGTCAGTTACCTCTTTTTTTCTTTGTAAACCTGACGATGACCAAAGAAGGTCGAAACGCTGTTCACTCCTCTACATAAAAAAAAAAATTCTCAACCCAAACCAGCCATTTTTACATATATATTTTTCTCTACAAGTGGGTTTTCTCGTCATCAGTGATCCTCTCAAGATAATTTTACATCATGCAACCCCCTTCGTTCTTCACTACTAGTCAACCAATCGTCGAATAAGCCTAAATGGACACTATTTGGCAATTATTAAGCACTAGCTAATGAAAGTGGTTTTTCTCAGGTATTCAAGTTTCCCCCCACATCTAACCCTAGGCATTGGTTCTACAAATCCTCTGCCGCCCTGAAGGACCTAAGTTCTACATTGGCTAGAGTTCTTTTCCCAAACGTCCCGGATTTTCATTCCACTTTTTTTGCGTGATGACCAAACTATAACTTTGCTCTTCAAATTATGATGATGTTTTGTTTATGCTCTTTTTTTCGTGTGACCAATTAGCTGAAAAGAAACAAGTTTTCTAAACACCGCCATTACATTTAACCTAAAACTTTCAGTTTGAATAGTTATGGAACTGTCCACTCAAAATTTTTATTTCCAAGAAGCTGAAGTGTCACTTTCCAATGTAGGCCATGTAAATATATCGATACTGTAAAATTATTATTATTTCTGAGTTTTTGCATGTGTATATATAATCAACTGTTCCTAAGCGCTTGGGTTTTTAGGCTCCAGAAACTTACTTAATATCAAAGTAACGTGTACGTAATAATGTGATATTAATACGGTTGGATCAGGGTTTCTTATGTCTGCATGTTCAAACATTTTTGTCTTTTGAGATTAAAAACACGAAAGGATATGTTTCTTCGCTGAAGTCCCATTTTATTGTTATCCAAATATCGATAAATTTAAAAATCTTTTTAACACACACACATACACGTACACACAAACTAAAAACTTTGAATTTGCAACTTGATTTTTATTTTGATGTAATTTTTATTAAAATATGTCGATTCTTCTGTCTTTAGCATTACTAACTAAAGCCTTTACTTTCTAACCATTTTATCAATTAGTCGTTAAATTTAATCATTCTCATTAATCTGTTTTCTGTTACTGCAAATACCACCTTGCTGCCGTCCCTAAGTTTAATTTAGCACTACCGACCAGAGGGAAAAAACTAATTAATAGTACACATCAGCATTTCTTTATCCTTAATACAAGGATTTGATTATCACTCTCATGACTCAATCACAGCTCAAAAAATACGAAAAACATAGATGCTTGGATAATCGCTTTAGATTCTGATCTTGATCACTAACAGCTGTAACACTTTGGATTTGTAACCCTAAAATCAGGGGTTCCATACCCCTCGGTGGACACAGTAGGTAGTCCGATGTGTCTTTACTATAAGAAAACACACTATCACTGAAGGAGAGAACTTTACGCAGTGGACTATGTTAATAAGTATAAATAAACTAATACAAAACTTAATAATTATAGTAGACGCATAAGATAATTGTGGTTTTTGTTGTGATAATAAATTTTGGTTAATTCTGCGCTAGCTGTACCTATTTTGGCAGTGATAGAGTAGACGAAATGCACCTAGTCAACACCACCCAAGGTTAGCTCTAGGTCTACAGTTTTATCAACGAACAGTGAGATTGACCATTTCATTATAATGCTTCCAAACTGAAAGTTCAAACACGTTTGGTATGAGAAAATTCGAACTCGCAGTTTAGCAATGAGTAACCATCAAACCTTTGTTTGCACGAAAAAAAGCCAAAAACCAAAAAATATATGTATGTATCATCCACCGCGGAGGGGTCCGGCATGGCCTAGCGCGTAAGGCGTGCGACTCGTAATCCGAGGGTCGCGGGTTCGCGCCCGCGTCGCGCTAAACATGCTCGCCCTCCTAGCCGTGGGGGTGTATAATGTGACGGTCAATCCCACTATTCGTTGGTAAAGAGTAGCCCAAGAGTTGGCGGTGGGTGGTGATGACTAGCTGCCTTCCCTCTAGTCTTACACTGCTAAATTAGGGACGGCTAGCACAGATAGCCCTCGAGTAGCTTTGTGCGAAATTCCCAAACAAACAAACAAACAAAAAAATCCACCGCGGAGAATCAAAGCCAGGATTTTAGCACTGTAAATTCGAAGACTTACTGCTATCCCACAGAAGGATCTTCTTCAGGGGTACAAAAGAGTAAAAGTTAAAGAGCGTGGGGTAATAGACGTGAAAGGGAAGTACACATCAGATAATCTACATGAAAAGGTATTTGTCTAATATCGGTTACAGGTTCTCTCATCAATAAAATTTTGTTTATTTATTGGATAAGTTATTCAAAGCATATTTATCCTCTCTGTTAATCTTGAAACGATTACTTCCAAAATCATAGGAATGCGACTCGAATCATGAAATTTGAGTTCCTTCCGACAAACTTCAATCCCCTTGATAAAACTTTCTGTTGTTTTTTCCTATCTATCAGAGTGGGTAAAGTAGTAATGGCTTTCCCAGGTGCATCTAAGGAATTATCTCCTCTCTGTGGTTTTCTCAACCTTTGAAATTCACTAATTTTGTTTAATCTATCTTTAATTAGTTAATTATTATAACAAAAGAACTTAGCCCACGAATTGGCGGTGGGTGGTGATAACTAGCTGCTTTCCCTTTAGTCTTACACTGCTAAATTAGGGACGGCTAGCACAGATAGCTCTCGAGTAGCTTTGGCCGAAATTCAAAACAAACAAACAAACAAACAAACAAACAAAAGAACTATATAGATTGAGCGAAAAACGTCATCGGCAATGCTTGTAACATATATAGCGCACACTTGATGTTAATGTTACAGAGTTCTGAAACTAAGCCTATCTACTATATTATAATACAGTGTCTCCGAAAATGAATATGACAAAAACAAAGTTGAATAACTTCATTGTTATTTGAGGCAACAACAAAAATTGAATATATATACAAGTAGTTAGCTTGTAATTTGGCTTTGTGTATTAATTTTCGCTTTATTCTTATTTCTTTCACGAACAAATTGTTATTGGAAATTAGTACCACACATGCTATAAGAGTTCTTTATACATTAGTATCACACATGCTACAATAGTTCTTTATAAATTAGTATCACACATGCTACAAGAGTTCTTTATACATTAGTATCACATACTACAAGAGTTCTTTATAAATTAGTATCACATCCTACAAGAGTTCTTTACACATTATTATCACACATGCTACTGGTTCTTTATTCCACAACTTCAAGAAACTCTTGGCTTATTACAAAAGCTATCTTCCAAAAGGATGGAGCACCGTCCCACTTCGTTCGAAATATTAGTGCTTTTAAAATAAAATTTTCAAAATTGTTGGATTAGCAGGAGAGGACGTATTAAATGGTCTACTCATTCGCCAGATTTAACTCCTTTAGATTTTGATATATGGGACTTTTTGAAAACAAAACTCTACCACAGCAAACCACAAGTTCTTGAAGAACTGAAACATCGAATTCCTGATGCTATCTAATCCATCCTCACTGCCTTGTTGGAAAATGTTTCCTTAGAATTTTAACGCAGAATTAGATTAATTAGAGCATATGATGAAAGACATCTAGAAGTCCATTAATTATTAAAACTATAATTTACAAGCTTATTACTTGTCTCTGTATTTAACTTTCGTTATCTCAAATATTAAATTAAGTAATATAAAGCAGAACTTACTAACTAATTTTCACTGAAAATAAAGTCACAAAACTATCAAATTAAATCAGAATTTGGGCCCGGCATGGCCAAACGCGTAAGGCGTGCGACTCGTGATCCGAGGGTCGCGGGTTTGTGCCCGCATCGCGCCAAACATGCTCGCCCTCCCAGCCGTGGGGGCGTTATAATGTTACGGTCAATCCCACTATTCGTTGGTAAAAGAGTAGCCCAAGAGTTGGCGGTGGGTGGTGATGACTAGCTGCCTTCCCTCTAGTCTTACACTGCTAAATTAGGGACGGCTAGCACAGATAGCCCTCGAGTAGCTTTGTGCGAAATTCAAAAACAAACAAACAAATCAGAATTTTACAGTTTCGAAGTACTACAAATTGATTTAGATGCAGCTATTTTTCAAACATTTCATTAAATATCATAGCAAGTCTTCCTCAAACCTATTAGTAAGTATTATAGATATTTCTTGAAATATACGACAATATTTATTTAAAAAATAGGCTATTATAAGTAAAACCATATTATAAATTCATAGTAGGCTTGCACAGAAAAAAAAAGACTTGCTTGTTATTAAGCACAAAGGATGTTAACACCGTAAGCACTAAATAAAAAGAAAAGAAACTAATATAAAATGCTCTCATCACAAGGGGTATTGAGACCCGATTTCTAGGACAAGAAATCCGCACACATACCACTATGCCACTGGGGAACGATAAAATAAAAGAAAAAACAGAAGCACTGTAGTACCGGTACTACTACTAGTCTTTTTTTTTTTTTTAGTTGTCTTTTTTTAGTTTGTTTCTTTTATTTTATACAAGTACTTCAAAGAAATTTCACTGTTTTATAGCCACAAACTTTTGTGTTTAAGAGGATTTCAACAACAATGGTACGCAAACTGAGAATCACAATAAATTACAATATAAAATGTTTTCTACTTCTTACACTAAGTGGTTCTTCAAAATAAATGTACCTGTAGATTAAACTTTATCATGAACGGCATTAGCACTCTACAAAGTAAACTCAGTTATAGTAATACCATCCTAGAACTCACAATGTGTGTCCAAAATTTCATTAGATATTATGTTTAACTTTAATATGAGTATTATTTTTAAGCGTTCCTACGAAAGTACCATAGCATTAGAAATTATGACATTTCGAACTTTTAAACTAGGTCGCTAAGGTATGCTCTTCAAAGCCAAAAACTATTCTCTAAATATTTAACCCTATCTAGGCTTATAATATTGAAACGACTATCACCTAGTTCGAAGCAAAATCTGATATTGCTTTAAATTTAAAATGTTAATGCACCAAACTTTAAACATTTATTCAAATGGCATACAACTACTAGGGTACAAAATTACGTAACAACTAGCCTAACTACGTAAGCTAACATATTATCTGGATTTCTTGAAACATATCAAAGAATAGTAGTATTTTACAAAAACATAAAACACGTTAAAATTTTAGCCTACTTTTAACATCGTATCTTCATCCACTTCAGGTTCTGGTTCTGCCCAATCTACGGCAATTTCTTGTCCCCACAGTTGGAATTTACCTGGAATCAATTTGCGACGGGCCATAGCTGCAGCTCTGTGGTTTTCATATTCAACGAATGCAAAGCCTCTGTTTTTTGTTTTGTCCGGAATACTTCTATATAGAATAACATCTACAACTCCTTCAGTTACTTTTTTCATTTCTTCTAGTATTTCCTCCCTTTCTTTCGTTTTAGGAATTCCTCCTACAAAAAGTCGACAATTATCCACTGATTTACATACACCAATAAAGCGGCCTTTTCGAATTTCATAATTGTTCAGTTCTTTCACAGCTCTTTTAGAGTCCGTAAGATTCATGAACATCACAAACGCGTAACCACGATTGCTTCCACTAAAATCCATCATTAGCCTAACTTCATAAATTTTTCCAACTTTTTCAAACACGGGTACAAGTTCGTCTTCGTAGAGATCTCGTGGAATTTTCCCCACAAAAACTTCGCTTCCTTTCTGAGGTGGAGGTCCTTCCCAATTTGGCGGTGGTCCAAACTTTCTCTGGCCATTCTCTTGAATTATCTGATATCCAGTTCTTTCCATAAGACTTAGTAAAGCTGCTTCTTTGGACCTAGATACACAGGAGCTCGTGGTTGAAGCTTGCCCCGTCGATGGAAATCCGGAGTAGTAGCAATTTAGCATATTTCTTTACACTGGGTTGTCAATTAACAAACTGCTAGTAATACGAACTACCCCTAGCAATTTGATCCTTTCAAATCAGTTAGTACGCGTATAAAATAGGGTCAAGAACAATAGGCGCATGCCTCGAGCTAATATTTTGAAACAAAGGGGGCCGTTTGTATTATTTATCTTTGCAAAATATAACAACGCTTAAAAAACACAGATATTTTATATTTTTTTCGAGTTACTTACTATGTGCGTTATGAAGTGAGAGTATTCAATTATTGTTATCAACTTTTATCAATTTCTATTACAGACTTGATGAATTAAACTGAGTTGCATATCAAAATTTTATAACCATAGAACTGTTAAATGCCGTCACTAAAATACGTAAGCACTAAATAATAAAGAAAATAAATTATCTAATATAAGGATGCTAAACTCATAATACACCAGAATAACTTATTAAATAATATATAAAATACAGGACAAATATCATTGAAGTATTGTATCGGATCTAGCTAGAATGATGTTCTCAGTGATGTCGAGAAAACCCTCTTATAGAGAAAAATATATATGTACCTGAAGATGACCGAAGAAGGTTGAAACGTTGTTCACTACTCTACGTAAAAAATGTTCTCAACCCAAACGAGCCGTTTTTACATATAGAATGATGTTCTGTAAAACTACGGAGCATAATGTTTTTCAACTACATTTGTTTGAGTTAAAGCAACTATAACTCGCAGTTAGTGGTTTAATACTACAAAATAAACAGCATTTAATTTTTATACACAAAAATTTTACAACGTTATATTAATTGCACAATAAAATTTGTTAAAACCAGAGAACAGCCTGACAAGAATCTACATACCTCTATGCTATGTGCTACTATCCTCAGCTGTGAAAATTACACAAATTTATGTGCCTCTGGGGCAATCTAGACTTATAAAACATATACGTGGTAGTTTCTTTTTCGAAACCTGGACCAATCTCCCTGTTCAGCACGATATTTTTGTTTTATTTTTTCGTTTTTTTTTTTATTTAAGTACAAAGAGAAACAACACGAAGGTTTAATGTGAAGAAAACGGTGTCATCAGGTGACAGGATTGTGGATAAAGGTCAAAGTTGGTTAATTGCAATGTATTTAGGTAGGGATTAGAGGGAGATAAGCCCCAGGGCCCATGATCTTACTGGAGGCTCAATAATAAATTTATTCTATGTAAAACTACATGGGATGTAGGACCCACATAACCTTAAATCTGTCACTGATTAGTTGTAGGAACAGTGAATAAACTTTGCCAAATATGGCTGATGTTGCTACAGCCTTTAGTGAATAAATTTTGCCAAATATGGCTGATGTTGCTACAGCCTTTATCACGGTGGATGATTCTTATATTTTCTAAGTAGTCTCTTTCCTTTTGGCATTGAGTTGATGTAGGGAAAAAAATTCGTCTCAAAGTAATTAGTGAGATGTAGCTTTTTCTTCTCAAATAACTCATTCATTATGCTTATAAATCGTTGTTTATCAACTTACTACCAATATTTTTTTAAATTTAAAACACAGTCAAGAACAAGTACGTGAAGATAATGAACAGTTATTCTTTTTGCTGGGAAGAGAAAATTCTTGCCACGAGGAGAGCTGTTTCATAATAAAACAGCATAGAATGATATGGAATTTTCTGTAACGCCATTCTTCCCAGAGTGTTTATATATATTTGTGAATTATTAATTATTGTAGCTATGAAAACGAAAACTTTAGTAAAGGCACTTTATTTTCTGTATTTGTACTACATATTTAGGCACTTTAATCATCATTAAAGGATTTATGTTTGTATTTTATTTATTGACTGATACTTGTCAAAGTGGATTTGTGAATAATATTTATCAAGCATAATAAAAACATATACAAATGCATGGCTAATTGGTGGTTTTGATTTTTTTTTTAGTTCTGTTAATGACACGTGGGTCATCCTGAGGATGCAAGAAAGAATTGTATCTTATTTTAAAAAATACCAAGTTTTTCTTCCTCTTTCAGTTCTCAAAAATTAACAGTTTTAGTTCACATACAAAGTGTCATCAGAAGCCACTGGATTCACGCGATGATGTTACCAGAGACGATGACGTCCGAGAAGAGGCATCAGAGGGCGCATTGCTAAGTTGCCATGACAATGGAAATTGTCCAGACGTGTTGCTAGTTTGTTCTGTGTTTGAATTTCGCGCAAAGCTACTCGAGGGCTATCTGCGCTAGCCGTCCCTAATTTAGCAGTGTAAGACTATAGGGAAGGCAGCTAGTCATCACCACCCACCGCCAACTCTTGGGCTACTCTTTTGCCAACGAATAGTGGGATTGACCGTCACATTATAACGCCCCAACGGCTGAAAGGGCGAGCATGTTTGTGCGACCAGGATTCGAACTCGCGACCCTCGGAATACAAGTCGAACGCCTTAACACGCTTGGCCATGCCGCGCCGTTGCTAGTTCTATAGTTGGAAGAATGAATAATTAAAAATAAATGATAAAGCGAAATTGATTAAAAACTAAATAATTTAATTAAGGAGGAAAAAAAGAGAAATTTTAAAATATAAACTGAATAATGAGATTCCCATTTCAAAATATAAGCTTCATAAATTATTGTCAAACCTCGAAGTTGTTTATTTGTCAAAAAGAATGTGTCTTGTTTGTTTTGAATTTCGCCGGAAACTTACACTACGGTTACTTGCACTAGCCATCCTTAATTTAGCAGTATAAGACCACCCACCGCCAACTCTTGGGCTACTCTTTTATGAACGAATAGTGGGATTGATCGTCACTATATAACATCCCCAGAGCGAGTATGTTCGGCGCAACGGGATTTGAATCAACGACCTTCAAATTAAGAGTCGAACGCTCTAACCGCCTGGTCATGTCAGGCGTGATAATGTTTCATCAAACAAATAGAAATATTAGATTTAAGCTTGAAGTTTTCAGCACAACAATTCTTCAGTGAAAGATGACCTTATTGGATCAACAGGAGCATGTTTTAAAAGACAAAAAAATGAATAATAGAACAATACAATAGAAGAAAAGACCTCGTCTCATCAAAGTTCATCTTACTATGATTGTTTAGTCTACCTAAAATTTTAAAAAAATTGGTATCACCTTTTGCCCACTTCATCAAAATACATTTGCCGAAACTGTTTGTTTTTTAATGAACACTTATGAATATAAAGTAAAAAAATATATTTTAATTTTGTTAACAAAACTTGAAGGTTAAATATAGAATCAATTGATCAAATAAGATTTTGTGCAATAATGGAACGTGAAAAAACAAACAAAAAGAAACTCAAAATAGCACAAACTAGTTTGACAAGTTAATATTTAGTCGGCATTCCCACAGATTTCAGTACTGCTTCAAATCGACGTGACAAACTTTCAATGAGTTTATGCATATATTCCCGAATGATTGACTGCCACACCTTAAGTACTTCGAAAAATCATCTTCCGCGTTTGACTTGTAATCTTTTATTAATCCGTTCAGCTCAGCCGAATACATTTTCAATCATATTGCTATCTGGGGATTGACCTGGGCCTTCCATAACATCAATTCTCTCATTTTTAAGTTATATTTTAACGACTTCACAATTACAATGAAACTTGTTTTATCATCTTGTAGGCTAATTGGAAAAAGAAGAGCTGAGAACTATAACAGGTGCACAACACTTTTTATAAGGAGATATAATTGAAATCATGAAAACTTTGGGTATTTACGAAAACCAGTGTTAAAACTAGGAGTTAGACCATATTTGAACGGATCTCGTCGTTCTGTGTGTTTTAAAAACATATAGGTTTAAACAATTTTCTGTTATTTAATAAAAGATGTAGCATATTAACAACAGTTTCAAAGAGGCCTCTTTTTTTTGTCCACCCCTTGTACATTACTATTTCAAGTTTTGCAAAATTTCCCTCCATTTTGAGATACGAAAAATTGTGTTGGTACGCTATAAAGGTGCATACTGTCTCAAAAAATCTCTGAATTTGTCGTTATAGTGAAAGCTAAATGCACATTTATGAAATTCTCGATATTTAATGGTATATCTTGAAATTAGTTTCAGTTTCTAACTTTTTGTTTTTGATCTAGGACTTACATATTTGTTGTTTCAAACTATCATTGTTTATAAGCGTAACTTATCGAGATCTGTACATAGTCTAACTTCTTTAAAGTGTAATAACTTTACAAAACGTAAAAAAAATAGTAATGTTCACTGTAGTAACTTAAAGTCATAACTTATTATCACATGGTTAACCTTAAATTACAGTTATCTATGTTTTAATGTCATAGAATAAAAGGTGTATGTCAGACATCAGCGAATGTTTGCTAATTTTCGTTTTGTTTGCTTTGAATTGCGTGCAAAGCCACACGAGGGCTATCTAATTTATAGTGAAAGTAGCAAGTCATCACCACCCACCACCAAATTTTAGACTACTTTTTACCCTTGAATAATGAGATTAATCATTACATTATAAAGTCCCCACAGCTGAAAGGGGAAAGCACGTTTGGTAGGACGAGGATTCGAACCAACGACCTTCAGATTTGGATACGATCGTACCAACCACTTGACTATGCTGAGCTCTAAGAGAATATTATCAATTTTAAAAGCAATTTTGTGACCGTTGATAAAAAACAATATTTTTGGTAGTAAGTAGGTGTACAGCATTGAACATGTTGTTATTATACCACTAGTTCTGTCACAGAAGATAAAACATTTAGGGACTCAGTGTTTGATGACAACTTCAAGATCTCGTGCAGAAACTGTTCAGGTAAAATTGCATACAAGTATAGTCAGGACAAACAATTCAATAATGCTATCTAGGCTTAAACTACACAGAATTACAAAACAACTGTCCAGTACTTTATTATCTCTAGACCTGGAATGGTCTCCTTGTTTAATACAATATCTTTGTTTTTCAGTTTCTTGTTTTGTTATTATTTCGCGCAAAGCTACACGAGGGCTATCTGCAATAGGCGCCCCTAATTTAGCAGTGTAAGACGAGAGAGGAGGCAGCTAGTCATCACCACCCACAATCAACTCTTGGGTTACTCTTTTATTAACGAATAGTGGAATTGATCGCACATTTTAACGCCCCCACGGTTGAGAGGGCGAGCATGTTTGGTGTAACAGGGATTCGAACCTGCGACCTTCAGATTACTAATCGAGTGCCCTAAACAATTTGCCATATCAGGCTTTTTCAGGTTTAATAATTTCTCTGATATTTAAACTAATTTTAAATTATCTCTGTTTTTATTAACGTAGTGTTACTCCAGTTTATGACATGATATGTTTCTAATGGATAGTATGTAACTGTTCTTAAGGAAAGCTGATTGCCTAATAGTGTATAAGTGTTTTAACTGAAGACATTTGTGGATAGCCTAAATGTTTTAAATTAAAGAATATGATATGGCTAGCGTAAAACTGTTTGAAATGAAAAATATGATATGGACAATGTACAATTGTTTAAAATGAAAGGTACAATACATATTGGATTGACAATGTACACGATTAGTAAGGGAACAATTGTGAACAAATTGTACAAAACTGTTTTAAATTAAAAGCGTAATTGATATAGGATGTGGCTATAGTACTGTACGAATTTTTCTTACACAAAATTATTAGATGGATAATGCACGTATATTTTAAATGAAGGATATAATATATATATACATCTGTGTGAGTGTGATGAATATTCTCCAATTCTTTTAATAGAAACATGTGTGACGGATATTAATACAGTATTAAGTATTAATACTTTTAAGTATTAAAGAAAAGAGTTACAATTGTTTTAGTAGGAAGATATAGAATGGAGAACACAATTGTTTTAGCAGGAAGGTATAGAATGGAGAATACAACTGTTTTAGATGCAAGATATAATTCTTATACAGTAAATTGTATGCAAGAGCTTAAACATAAAGATATGGAACTTATTGTATGCAATTGTTTTCTTTCTCAAAATTATGAGGTGGATAGTGTTCAGTTGTTTTGAATGAAGGCTACAATAATATTAATAATAATAGAGGTAGGATGAATAGTGTACAAATGTATTAAGTGAAAGTTATGAGATGTATAGTGTACAACTGTTCTAACTGAAACGCCCCCAGTGGCACAATTGTATGTCTGTGGACTTACAACGCTAAAAACTGGTTTTCGATACCCGTGGTGGGCACAGCACAGGTAACCTATTGTGTATCTTTGTGCTTAATTTAAAACAACAACAACTAATTGAAATTTATGCGACAGATTGTGTTGCACTATTTTAACTGAAAGATAATGGATGGATAAGATATGACTGCTTTAATGGAAAGGTACAGGACAAATATTGTATATTTGTTTTAACTTAAAATGATAGATACAGGATCAGTAATATATCACATTCTTAAATGAAAGACGTGAAAGAAATATTGTACAAATGTCTTAACTGAAAGACATGAGATCGATGGCATACATTGTTTTATCTGATAGATATAGAGTGGATTGTGCAACATTGTTTAAACTGAAGGATAGGGGTAGATAGATGTAGAGCTGTTTAACTCAATGATATGAAACAAAGAAGAATATTCTTTAAGTGAAAGATATTGGATAAATAATGTACGACTGTTTTAACTAAACGATATGGGACCTATAGCGTACAGTTTTTCTGACTGAAAGATATGGGATAGATGGTATATGATTGTTTTGAGTGAAAGATACTTGACAAGTAGTGTACACGTTTTTTGATAAAGAACCATGGGATAGATAACATATAACGTTTTAGTTGAAAAATACGTAATACGCACTATATAAAAACTGTTTTCAATAGAATAAATGATATATATATATATTCCACATCTATTTTAAATAAAATATGAAAGATGAATAGTGTACAACTGTTTTGTCTGAAAGATATGTGTCATACATTGTTTATCTAAATTATCTGAAACATATGGGATAGATAGAGTAAAACTGCTTTAAGTAAAAGCTATTGGATTTTATGAGATATATTTCTTGTAACTGAAAGTTAAGGAGTGGAGTACGTTAAGATTTTTTAACTTCAAAGTATGGGACGGATAAGTATGCAAACGTTTTAACTTGAATGTATGTATGATTTATTTCACTCAAAACAGTTTTTCACTATCTATCCCATATCTTATTGTCGAAACAACTGAAAACAATCCGTCTCATAACATTCAGTTAAAATAATTGTAAACTATTCATCCTATACTTATAATTATAAACAATTTTTCACTATTCGTTCCATAGCTTTTATTCAAAACATTTGTACAGATTCATCCAGTATCACTTAGATAAAACAGCTATACCTCATCCATCTTTTTCATATCTTATATTTTATTTAAAGCAGTTGTATACAACTATCCTTCTCATACATATCAGCTAAAACACTTGTACAATATATACCAAATATGTTTCAATATACCTCACACACAATATCATTTAATTAAAGCTGCTGTACTCCACTCAACCTGAATCTGTTTTATGTTTTATTACGTAGTTGTACTCTATTCATTCTATATTTACAAGTAATGAAAAACTGCAAACGTTAAATACGATATAGGGATGTCTACGCCAAACATTGAAGAAATGAGATAAGAATGAATACACAAAAACATACAAAAATAACTATATAAGTAACTTAAACTTTAAAAAATATCTAGTAAAATTTCAATTCCTGTCAGTTACAGGAATTCATGTTTGTATAGAAGCATTTAAACTGACTAGGGCTATACAGTCTTACAGTAATTACTAACCACAAACTCTTAAGATTTACACAGTACGTACTGGCTACTTACAGTGTCTTGCAGAAGTCTTCACCCCTGTGCTGGTAATAGATGTTACGCATTTTCTTGTGAAAGACATAACTCAAATGACCAAAATTATTTGTTATATTAATCTCAAAGCAGAACAAGAGGTTCTGTATTGCTACCCAATTTCGTGATTGAACATAAACTTGAAAACACTTGTTGTAAAAGTCTTCACCCCCAGCTTTTACTGCTGTTGATTTATTTTAACGTTACTACCCTACTAAAGTAAACACAAGAGATTCTGTACAACTCTATCAGATATTAAAGTATATTATAGAGCCATGTGAAAAATACTTTGGGTCACATAGAGCCATCAGTATTGGTTTAAGCAAAGTATTTTCAAGGTTAAAATATGGTTTACTGTTACATATTGAGAGTGATGAGAAAATAACTTACTGCAGACCTTAGGGAGAAGATAGTCCAGAAATACGATTCCGGAGAAGGCTATAAATCAATTTCAATGTTTTTCAATTTACCATTAAGTACTGTAGAACTGATTGTGAAGAAATGGAAATATAAGGTTGTTTTAAAAAAGTCTGTGCTCGAACAAGCCAAAAAATCGTCAGAGAAGCGACTGTCAAGCCAACAATGAGTCTTAAGAAGATGCAATTAAAAACTCATATGATATTAATGTAACAAATGTTTTTTTATCACTTGAGTTATGTCTTTAACAAAGAAATAATTGACATTGATTACCAGTATACTTGTAAGGCACTCTATGTAAGGATTTTTATACGGTCTCATTTATTAATCCCTCCTTTATTTCTGTACGTTTTGACATTGGCATCCCCACATCATACCTTTTATTATTTGTTTTCTCTCTTTGGTTTTTACAATTTTATTGAAGTAGACAAGTAAACTTTCTTTTTATGATTCAGTTGTAATATAAACATTGTTAGTTATTGTATCAGTTCTGTCAGTTTCTCCAACGTCTGTTAACTTCATTCCAACTCGCTGCAGGAGCATAAAATCGATTTAACCACACGTTAAGATAATGTCGATTAATAGAGAGGACATTCTATAGATCCAGAGCCATGAAGTGTGATACCACACATTCTCCTACAGATCTATATATAATTTATTGTTTTGATAATTAAGAAATTTATACACCAATAGCCAGGGGCGTAGAATTTTTACACCCGATGGGGAGATGATTTTTGCAACCACTTATGTTGACTGTTCAATTTGCAAATTGGTAATCTCTGATTACATGAACCTGAAAGCTGTAAACATGCAGTCAAAGAGTAATCTTGTTGCCACGATACTTGCATGTATACTTAGGCCTACTGACTGATACTTGAATTATTGCTTAGATCGAAAAGCTTAGAAGCACGCCTATATTAAAGCTGTACATTTCGGCTACTGACAAAACCTACATCTAGGTCTAATTATGTAATTCGATTGGTAAGAACACGAGAATCACAAGAACAAACACAATTTGTAGGCCTGTGATGCAATAAAACAAATCAACATACCAAACTGTAGGGGGGGTGATTGTATGCACCATTCTCCCCACCTAAAATGAAGGGAGAAAAGTATAACCCCAACCCCCCAGGATTTACGCCCCCTGTCAATAGCGTTTAGACAGATTCGTCAGTTCCATAAATACTTGATCTCTTTGATGCTTTATATCAGTGGTTCCCAACCTTTTTTATGCCCCGAACCCTTAAAAATTTTTAATATGTTCTCGCACCCCTCACAGTAATTATTTATTTAAGAATAAAGGTGAAGGTGGCCAAAACAAATGTTATCTCGCACCCCCCTGGAACGCTATCTCGCACCCCTGGTTGGGAACCACTGCTTTATATATTATTATAGAATTTATTTATTTATTTTTACTGAAATTGTTTTTGCACATATCATGTTTGTGCATTAAAAAGTCATAAATAATCATTATATGTAAGTACGTTTGTGGACTGCTAGAAGCCAAATTTCGATACTCTTGATGAGCAGAGCGGAGATAGCTCAGTGCTCAATTTTAAACAAACAATTAAATAAGAATGTAGGGTGCTGCTATCTAACGACAATAATTTAAACTGTTATTTATGAAAAATGGAAATACTATGAACTTACTGCTTGCTAAGTAGTAATTTTCATTTTTATTATTTTCCAATAAAAATGCGTGTGATAATAGGACAAAGTAATATTACTGTTATACAAGCTGTGAAATACTCGACAATAGCAATTAAGAGCTCAAATAAGGCTTTAAGTCAACTTTAGCAATTATTTGTAAGCATAATAGAATAATGGATTGAACGCAGCTACCCTTATTTTCTCCACCCATTCCTGGAAACTAAGCACTGTGATAATTTTAAACAAATGTACAATATTCATCTCAGTTTTCTGGTTGAAACGCGTACATGCTATAAATGTTGTATTTTCAAATTAAAGTAGTTATATAATATTCATCCTGTATATTTCACTTTAAACAATTGTATACTATACTTCCAATATATTTCGTTTAAAAAGGTTGTTCTACAATAGGCTCCAATGTCTTTCATTTGAAACAATAGTCCACTATTTATCACATGTTATTCATTTAAGATATTTGTATTTTATTCATCCAATATCTTTCAACTGAAACAGTTACAAACAACGGAACACATATTTTTCAGTTAAAATTGACTAATACTATTTGTTCCATATCTTTGACATCTTTCAATTGAAACATCCGTTCCATATTTTTCAAATAAAATAATTTAAATTATTCATTCCATAACTATTATATCTTTTCGGCAAAACAGTTGCACATTATTCATTTCATATCCTTCAGTTAAAACAGTTGTATAGTATGCATTATATTTCTGTCTTATCTCTCATTATGTAATTTTATTCCATTTATCCTTTATCTATTACATATTTCTTTTAAGACAGTTGAACTGTCACATATTTACTGTTGTGCATTTATTTTAGTGCTTACGTTTGTTTCAGTATAGTTTTCTTTTTTGCCTATGACGTATATTTTTACTATGTATTGCGCAAGCCTCGCTTCTTCTCGGAATTTGTAGAAGATTCTTGCAAGTGAGAACCGACAATATTTGTTTTACGAAAACACGCTAAATTATTGTTGAAAGTCGTGAAACTCGTGTGATTCTTGTATAAAAACTAATGCGCCGAGAGACAAAGAATTTTACGATTGGACACCTACAATCAGTGTCCTATAGGCCTCAAAAGCTATAATTGTGATTAACGTCTATTAATCGAAAAACTACAAAATTAGACAAGAAACGTGTGTAGATTTCGAACATCGTAAACCGTTCAACTTCAATGAATTAACTTTGGACACCAGTGTTTCTACAAGAACATTAAATATCTTCCTCAGTAAAAGTAAACGTGTTTGCGTTGTGAGGTCCAATCAAATCTAGCGAGCTTAAGAGAGGTGTGACAATATCAACTCGTCGTGGACCTAGTTTGGTTTGTGTTGAATCTCACGCAAAGCTACACGAGGGCTATCTGCGCTAGCCATCCCTAATTTAGCAGTGTAAGACTAGAGGGAAGGCAGCTAGTCATCATTACCCACCGCCAACTCTTGGGCTACTCTTTTACCAACCAATAGTGAGATTGAATGTCACATAATAACGCCCCCACGGCCGAAAGGGCGAGCATTTTTGGTGTTACGTGGATTCGAACCCGCGGCCCTCAGATTACGAGTCAAATGCCTTAATCACCTGGACATGCTGGGCACCTGGATCGTTGATAAAATATTCAGTTACACACCGGATAAAAGACTTATTATTGTTTGTAGGTTTGTAAAACTCTTGTAAATAAATTATCGTTCGTAATATCCATTAGTAATAACCGTTATTATAAATTATATTGTTTTTTTTATACATTTATGTTAAAAAAGAAAATTGGGTGTATCATTCTTGTTGGCAAATGGAATAAATTTTATACATATTAACATTTAATTAACTTTTAAATTCAAGTTCAAATTTCCCATTATTTCAAATAATAATACATAACATACGTAACGTAATAAATAAATCGCACAGCGTACCACTATTCTAAGCAAAAGTTACGGGGCAGTTTGTTTCAAACTGTTTTGCCATAAGATACAACGAAAGGTATATGATGGATAAAGTACAACTAACTAAAAAAAACAACAACACAGGATACGTGTAGTATGAAAGGTAATAGGGATAATGGATAGTGTACAACTGTATTAACTAGAATATACGTGATGGTTAGTTACACATGTCTTAAAACAAAGATTAAAGATATATAGCGTACAACTGATGATCAAAAATGAAATAGATTTAACTTTGATTGTGTAAAACAGTTTTAACTGAATTGTATGAAGTGGATGGTGTACATATATGCAAACGAAAAGCTGTAGGATGGACAGTGTATCTATTTAATCTGATGCATGTGGGACGGATAGTATACAAATGATTTAAATGGAAGTTATAAGTGGCACAGGGTGAGTAGTCTATAAATGAAAGGTACAATAGTTTTATGATGTATGGTGCACATCTGTTTTAGCTTAAATATGTTGGGTGGATAGTATACAAATGTTTAACTGAATGATATCAAATGGAGAGTATATTATAGTTTAACTGAAAGATATAATAGATATTGGACAATTGCAAAAGATGAAATATATTTAAAGTGGGTTATATACAACGTTTTAAACTAAAAGTTATAGAATGGAACTATTTGAACTAAAAGATATTAGATGAACGGTGCAGATGTGTGTTAACTGAAAGTTGTCCTTGATGACGAGAAACCCACTTGAAATAAAAATGTATCTTAGAACGGCTGGTATGGGTACTAAACACTCAAATCAAATAAACACAACATAACTATAGAAAACATTCAGATATAAGGAGAGAAACAATTATAAACAAATGCAAAATCAGCGACTAAAACCAAAAATAAACCAATATAAAGGAACACCTTTATACCTATACTAATTAATAACCTAACATCCAACTGCAACGCCCCCTAAAATCCTGTACCCGTTTACACTCTCGTCCCTAAGACATGTGCTCGGCAACGATCAATTGCAAACTCTCTCTTTATTAACCTGATGATAACCTAGAAAAGTCGAAACGTTGTTCTCTGCTTATCAATAAAAGTGTTAACAGTTTGTGTTTGAAAACTGAAAGATATTGTACATCCTTTTAACCGAAAGAAATGAGAGGGATATTATATGTACAATAATTTTAAATCAAAGATATAATAGATATAAAACTGTTTAAACTGAAGGATATCAATGGGAAAGAGTACAAATATCTGAACTGAAAGAAATGCGACACATAGTGTAAAACTGTTTTTACGGATAAAACATTGAACGGATAGCATAGAAATGCTTTGACTGAACGATGTGAGATGAAAAGTGTGAAACTGTTGTAAATGAAAAGATGTGTACGACAGTTTTTAATTGAAAGTTGTGAGATGGATAGTATACAAATGTTGTGCCTGTAAAATATTATATGGACAGTGTATAACTTTTTAACTTGAAGTAAAGGGATGGATAGTTCTTGTAAAGCATAAGATACATTTACGATGGATGGCGTAAATCTACATTATGGAAAATAAAATACGTTTGCATGGATAGTGAATAACTGTTTAAACTGAAAAATATGAACGAATAGTGTACAATTATCTTAAATGAAAGATATAGGATGGAGAGTGAACTGTTGTTTAAAATGAAAGGTTTGGATGAATTGTGTACGACAACTGTTTTAAGCAAAAGATATTGTGTCACGTGAAGGGGTCGTGGACTGACCTGCGGGCAGACCGAGTGGGTTGAATCGATTTAGCTGTTGGAGTTTCGACTAATACTGCCCGCTGTCACGTGCAAAAATTATTTTTAAGTGAGGATGTCGTGGTGAAGGGAGATCATAGGCACTAACTCAAGCCTTTACAGTTCAAACAAAAGAGATTCGAACCCGAGACGTCCAATAAAACACTTTATTGATACTTTCAAACATTTAACTCTACACACGTATATACAATCTAACTTGTTAGGTTTATTATAGACAATTAGTTACTTCTATTACCACGGTGACCGTTGTTAAGAAATAATGGCATTAATAACACAAAGAGCTTGCGTATGAAGATATCTTCCTGTTTTTCCGTTGAGATTCTGACTGAAATACTGAGCTGTCTGAATTACTTAGCTGGCTAACTAACTAACTCTCTGGGCTTGTTTTCCAAGCTCTTTTATATTAGTAGAAGGGTGATTGTCGGTCTACTTAAAGAAACAACTGGTTTTCTGTTTTGCTCTGCGTTTATTTCGTGAAAAAAACTTTTACCAACACACTATTAAACTGTCAAACTTTGTTTACGAACTCCTACGTTCTCCAGTTAAGTACTAATCTTCTTTTTAACACGAGCTTGGTTGATTTAACTGACCACATGACCTCTTCTCTATACATGTAAAGTATTTCCTTCACCATCCGAGAACAATGGTCCAGTTATAGAGTCGTCTCATTAATCAAGGTCTTCAGGTTTAACATCTAGGTTTCTATATCTCCTTACAAGCTCGCTGACGTCTGCTTATTTAGTTCAACATTCTTGAGACATTTCCTCAATTTTAATTTATAACTTCGGTGACTTCCCACAACTCCGAGAGCGTCTACTTGTTCAATCTAAACACATAACTGAAGTCCTCTGTGATGCCTGTGTATTTATTTGATCTTTGGTAGCTTCAGTTATTCAACAACAGGTTAATTGCACTGTGACACATTTCTCAGCGTTTGCTTAAAGATATTATTTTCCTGCCTATAAACTTTATTGCTTTAAAAAAATACGTTCGCTTATACTGCACTCTGAGATTACTCACAGGGCAGCACGCTTGCCAACGTGTTTCATTCAAATGTTGCTATTTTCTAAACATCATTACTTTGAAAAATATGTTTACTTGTACAGCATTTTTCTCTGTTTATTGCTACAATTAATCATGCGGGGCATCCGCATACTCAGCGAGGCCTCAGTTGGTCTGACAGTTAACAGTGTTTTGTGTGACAAATAGTATTTTTTTCTATGAATGATATAAAATAGATAGTGTACAACTATTTTAATAGAAATATATTGTAAGCATAGTGTTAACTGTTTTAACTTGAAGATAGGGTATAAATAGTGTGCAACGGTATTAAGTGGAAAATATAAGATGAATAGTACGGAAGTGTGCGCTAACACTCTTTGTGTACAAATGGTACAGACACTCGTATTAAATCAATACAAACATGATCTAAATTTGCTTCTCTACAAGTCGTCAGAAGCTAGATATGACATAGTCATTCTTATCTCTTGTATGTGTGCCGCTTTTTAGCTATTCAGAGCGTCAAAAGTTGAAAACTGGCGTATAACCAAAACAGGGATTTAGTGTTTTCGTTCTTAGTCATCTTACTTCATCAGGCCTAGCGTCTATCTAGTTCTAGCAATAACTATAATTTCATTATCATTTGATTGAGCAAAACAGTTTCCACGATCTTCGACTATCTGTTGTATTATTATTCTATGAAAAATTTATAAAGCTTTAGAATACACCAAGTAACCCACATACACAATCTTAAGAACAAACAAGTAATGGGAAAAAAAAATCATCACTAAATAAAAGATGCTATATAGAGCTGGATACTGAATTAGAAAAGCGGACCAAACATGATAAGAATGGAAGATGACGTATCATGTAATCCAACTAATGATCATATAGCAGACTAAGCAGTTTCGACTTTACATGGAGTGTAAATGCTTTATATTGCTGGCTTCTTTATTCTCAAAACAATTAGAACCAGAATTTATAATCGTAAGATGTTACGCTATTATAAAATAGTGAGTCATAAAAGTAATATTCTAAACTTAACTAAAGTAAAGGTATAATTATGAAAGCCTAAATTCTATTCAAACACAAAGTGTTAGACAGATAAAGTTGGAAAGCCAATAATGTCTGGATTTTAGTCTCCATTTGAAGTTGAAGCATTCCAGTCCCAGTCTGCTTTATTATCATAAGCTGGATCAAGTGATATGTCCACTTCTATCCCTATCTTGTTTGGATCCTTTTATCGAGTTCAGCAACCAGTCTTACATTTTGTTATTATTTAGCGATAAATTATTTTATATATAGCTGTCGTAACTTGAAAATATGAGATGAATAGTGTATAACCCTTTTAACCTAAAGATATGGGAAGTATAGTATCCATAGTTTTTTCCCTGAAAGACAAAGGACGGATATTGTATAAATGTTTTAACTCAAATAGATAAAGGACAGAAAGTAATTAACTGTTTTAAATGAAATTTATAATAGATAAAGGACGGCAAAAGATCAACTGTTTTAACTGAAAAAATGTGGGATGGATAGTGTATAAATAATTTTAACTGGAAGAGATGAGATTGCAGCAGTTGGATCCAGACCAGTGACACTTTGAACAAAAACAAGAGAGCTCAGAGTTCAGTTTTGAGCTTCTCGGGCATTGGAGAAAGCACTTTTAGTATCCTTTCATGTAACAACAAAAACAGTAGATTTGTCTCTATCCAACTCATGAGCAGTATTAGCAGAAAGGTTAGCATCAGTAAAAACCCCTGCTGCTATGGTAAGATTTAAGTATATTGGAGTTCAGCTTGGTTATGGCCACCATCTTGAGGGAGATCACAGCTTATCTTTCTTGAAGATATGATGGCCATTTCAATTCATTCTGAGCTGGACTTGACATGACTAGATATACGAAAGCAAAGTTGAGTTTATGGTACAGTAAAAAAACCTTGTTAGACTTAGTAATTTACTAGGCATACTGAGCACCACTTACTGTGTAGCATTAGTTCAGTAAATGCAGCATAGGTATAAAATTGATATAAGTAGTTATAAGCCTAGAACATTAATAGTTAGTGATACTGTTATTATTGCTAGAAATTCAAAAGCTGAAAAGATTCTGTATCCTTACTTTTTGAGCATTCATATAAATTTTGTAGAGAAAAATTGGAACATCCTTTGCACTTGTGTGCATGACTTTATATTTTATTCATAATCAAGACCATAATTTCCGGTCTTTTAGATTTGTGTCATTGTTCCATTGTACAATAACGAGTTGTGATCTTAAAATTAGCCCTTACTTATAATGGATTATCCAATAAACAAAATACAGAATTATCGTGGTGTATATTCTGCATTCATAATCAAGTTTTCATAAAGATTTAATGAAGTAATTAAAACATACATAAAAATCAACGGCATAAAACTTGTAATTTTGTGGTGTTTTTTTGCTAGACTTAATGTTACTAACTATCTTATATATCTTATAGCAGGCAGGAATTTGTAATAATTAAATATACACTTAACAGTCTGCTTCTTTTGTTAATTACTCCTGATAATGTTTAACTACTACTGTTTTGATTAATTTAGTTGCAAAATATGCATTTTCATTTTGAACTGGTCATAACACTATGCAGCACAAATTTTGTTCCTGGATAGTATGCGTTATTTCTTAATTGCTTATGTTGTAAAAGTACAAAAAATGGCCATTATTCCCTTCAAACTTTGCTTTTGTGACCTGGATAATGAAATTTAGAAATTAACCTATTTTCATTCACATATGGTCTGAATAAAAGAACATATGAATCAATATTTACATGTATTTACACTAAAATTATACAAAAATGAACAAATCTGTTTAGAGGTGACTTGCGACTTGCTCACTTTCATCTAACAAATCCCACTCCTTGAGCCTAGATGTCAAAAGCTCGGCATTCAACTTTATTAGACCAAGATCTCTGATCAAGTCATTGAAGTCTCTTTGGTTGGGGTAGTATGGGTTTCACTCACCAGTTGCACCTCTGAAATTGTAATCTGGATCTTCAACGTCTACCTCCTCTTCTGATTTGCTGCTTTATCTCTGGAAAGGCAGGTACAGGGAGCTCAGAACAGCGTGGCACTGAGGTGATGGATGATGGAAGGTCCGGATACATGATAGCAGATGCATTCTTGCGCCCGATGTTTGGAAGGGTCCACCATGCAAAAGTATCAATTGCTTGTGTTGTCAGTGAGTTTACGCTAAATTCTTGGAATGGCGAACTTCCTGGCTCTCTTTTTCCCTCTGTACCATCCTGTAAAAGAGCAAAATAATATTGTTATTATAAAGAATAAAATTATTTCATCCACAACTAATGTGTAAGAGGTTCGTGCAAAATATCTATATGTGATATTTTTCGATACTATTGGAAATTTTAAAAAATAAGAGATATTTAAATGTTAAAAGGTCTAAAATTTGTATAATATAAAATCTTACTATTCAAGCAAGCAAAGATTGTCCGTCTTACCTTATAGAGTTTTTTTACAGTACTCGTAGGTAAAATGAGGTACCCAGATGTTGTCACAGTGTAATGTTTCGCTCTTATCTTGATTAATTGGCCACATATATAGTAGAATGAGTCTGGAGAATGCTTGCAGCTTCTTGATGCCATCTCTGATAAAATAAGATAAGTCTATGTGTTTACTTAGGCAGCTAGAAGTAAACTGAAGTAGTGAGTGGTGATTCCCTGTATATGTATTAGTATGGAAAGTTCTAGAAAACTCTAAAAGGTTCTTGAACATTCTCATAAGTTATACAACATTCTAGAAAGTTCTTAAAAATTCTTGTAAATTCGAAAAAATTCTCTATCAGCTACTCAGCACTGAATCTACCTGGAATGTTCTGTAAAATGGGTAAATTTTAAAATTTCATTACCCAGGTCACAAAAGCAAAGTTTGAAGAGAAAAATAGATCTTTTTCCATTTACTTTAGGCATAAGCAATTGGGAAATAACACTTTCTGCCCAGGAACAAGAAAAAGTAGAAATTTTATTACATAGTGTAATTAAAAATGAAAACGTAATATATTCTAGACTCCACGATAACCCATTAAGTTTGTTTTGTTTGACTGTGACTCTGCATTAACTTATCTATGTCAAATAATATTCTGAAGCGTTTTAAGTTTCTGAGAAAGGCAATGAATTAAACTGAGATTGTGCTGTCCAAGAAAAAAATGCCTCAGTTCAATATACATCTGAAAACTAAACTGGATTATTTTAGGCATTATCACAAGATAGCCGTCTCAAGTCTTCAACTGATATACTAAAGGGAACTCATGAAATCGAAGCAGAGCAAAGTGAATCATAAGCTACTGGATTCCCCATCTAGTCATGTTGAACACCAGGCCACATTCTTCCCTAAGCCTTAGATCAAAATTGTTATAAAGCAATGAAAACTGAAAGTATATGATATTCGAACCATTGACTCTGAGAGAAGATGATTTTATTAGCTGAGATATCGTGTCATGAAGGTCACCTCCCCTAGTTTCCGCTTATTGACTCTACATTTAATATCCAATGACGTGGAAAAAAGAGAGCTGTGGTGTTTGAATCATAGCAATTACGTGGATTAAACCATTTATTCGATCAGCAGAGTCACTGGTTTGAATTTTCGTTGAAAAATATATTAAATTCACCAAGATTCTAATAAAATAGGTTGGTAATCAAAATATACTGAATTAAGAAAAGAGGAGGACATTCTAAATGTTCAAGATATCTTTTGTAGTACAATACTTATGGAAAACAAGGAAAACATCATAAATCCAGTAAAACCAATTGAATAATTTTGGTGTATTCTGAGTAACAAAAATAATTATTAACTTGTGTACCATACACACAAAATGTTATTGTTTATGCTTCGTCGCCAAAATAGTTTTAATCGAAAACGAGATCGCGATGTGAAATACTCCAATAAGATTCGTCAGTTAATATATTCTTATTTCACATTTAATGAAATAATTACCACCAGCCATTTCATTGTAGGATTGCCTCTGTAACGTATAATAGACACTAGTCCTAAGCCTTTAGTAATGAAAAAAACTAACCTTCATACAATTTGTTCCATTTGCGAGCTAACTGTCTGTGGTAGTAACTAAAGACACCCGAATAGCCCGGCGACACCCTACCACAACGGTTTATCTGGCCACCCAATCCCAAGGTCGGAACGATCATCAATCATAAGAACAGGTCTAAAGGAGATACACTAAGCAGCGGTACACCTACGTATTCACTGAGCCTGCGGGGTTTCAAAAAATAAAATAAAAAAGCAAGCTGTGGACCACATAGTCCTAAATCCCGATAAGAAATAAGTGGAATAGTCTGCTCATGTGAAACTTACTTTAGAATAGGCAGCTTGAAGTTTTAGCAAAACATTTCGGAGACTATTAAACTTGAAAACGATGGCTTTAAAACGGTCTATTTGGCTCATTTGCTGTCTTTTTTTCCATCAAGTATTGCAAGACGAATGCGCTTTATATCAGAAAGAGGGTAAGTAACTTCCTACTTTGTAAGAGATGATAGACTGTGTGTAATTAGTGCCAGGTTAGCGTTGAATGGACAACTTTATTTGGTACAAAACTCAACGTCAACTAAGTAAAAAATTGTCCATTATTTTTTATGTACATAACAATTACTATGTTATATCTCTTATATAATAACTTGAAATAAATATTTTAAATGCAAAAAGATACTAATAATATAAGTTAGTAATAAAAATATACTGTAAGATGAGAACATTCTTAATGTTCAAGGTAAGTATATTTTGTAATACAATTTTTATGGAAAACATGCAAAACATCATAAATGCAGTAAAACCAATTGATTAGTTTTGGTGTATCTTGAATAACAAAGATAATTACTAACCCTTAATTACCAAAAAATATAGAATTATGATGATATATATCAGCACCTATATCACGTTTTCATAAATATTCAGTAAAGTGGAGAAAGAGTTGTGGTATTTAAGACATAGTAATTACGTGAATTAAACCATTTATTCAATTAGCGTTTCAAACAATTTCTTCCATTTGCGAGTTAACTCTCTGTGGTAGCAATTAAAGACGCCAACGATATTAGATATTAAAAGGAACTCATGGATCCGAAGCAAGGAACACATTTTTGCGGCAAAATGAGATAACTCAGTTTCGGTACAAAACTTAATGGAGCATTTCCAGCGCTACAAGTAACTCCTGCTGGACCGAGTGTTATCAAACCTTGGGCCACCCGGAAGTTATTTCTTTATAATATGTAGTGAGATTTGTTGCATTTCAAAACGTATCATGCACGATTTCTAGGCTTCATAAGGTCTTCAGTTAATATATCATAAAGTATTCTATGCAAATTTTCATTATTTAGTATTTTATTGTGTTGGAGTTCAACGAGAGAACGTTTTCTGTATGTTGTCGCTAGCAGTACCAACGTTATTCTCACACACGTACGTTTATTTTCAGTCTGCAAGTGAATGAGTTTTCTCATCAGTATAGTCTGTATTTAAGCGACTGAATTTCAAAACAAGCCTTCTACAGACATTTCTCTTACTTGGTTTTAAATAACAGCACAAAAATAAAGCGTGCTTTTAACTTCTAGTTTCGATTATCGCATGTTGAATATATACAGTTTGGTTAAAAGTGGAAACAACTGTACTCGCATTTCACCTAAGTCTTGCTTCACAATTCTGGATCATACGGTTAAACTTTTTTACCTTCATCCTGTTTATTTTCTTTGCTTACTTACGTTTTTCGGTCATTAAACTTACGTTTGATTTAGTGATAATTATTTTTATATATTGTCATTACTTCTGTCTGAGTGTTTGTAGTTTCTTTAGCTTGAATTCTGAACAAAAAGTAACAACATATTATATTTAATGTTTGTCGTTGTTGTTTAGATATTTTACAGATATTTATTTGACTATACTAACAACATACTTAAAACAGCAATTATTCAAATCTCCAACTGAGTCTTCTTGTATAAGGAGATTATTTTAAAATATTATTTGCTTGTGTTGCTATCACAGTTAAGCATTCTGTTTAGCTCATTTATAGTCGCCTAGGATAGTTACGTATATAATATTATAAACACTTTTGGCAAAATGTCAAGCTGTTATTAATCTTCCTTTAAAAAAATACAGTTCTCCCAGTTTTTAACCCAACTTACATGCTTACATTTTTTTGCCATGATGCCTCTCTCCCTTTGGGCACTCAACGTCAAGGGCACGGTTTTATCTAAATCAGGGGACGTGGCATCCATAGAAAAGTATCTTGGACGATTTGGGTTATATAGATAGCCATTGTATAGCTTACAATAAAGTGGTCCTATAACTGCTAATCATGACAAAGAACTTCGCAGTATATCCAACAATAAGCTCACGAGAATGATATTCCTAGAAACATTTTTTTTAATTTAGCTTTGTAAAAAAACAAAAACAAACTTTAACTTTTTACACGCCAGTAGATCTATTTATTTATTTTTTCTGTGGTGGTAAAAGAAGTTTCAATAAACCCTTCTGGTATCTTGAAACTGTAGGTCAAACTGATGGTTAGCAGTGTCCAGGTTTCGAGATGTCATGCAGCAGTGCACACTCCGTACTTTTAGCTGTAAGTGCACTATATAAGTGACAGTTAATTCATTATTCTATCCAAATAGCCATGAAAAGCCTTCATGGCGGCAAGGGCATATGATTAGTCATAGTTCAAGGACCAGTTTACCTAGAAGCCGTTCTGATTAAGCATAGTTTATAATGGAAAAGAAAAATAGTCGCAAATGAATTCGAGAAGAATCAATGAAACCTTTAACTAAGACACAGACCTGAGAATAGTGTGTTTAGGGATTCATGTTTCCATAACAAAGGTCCTACACACCGTGTTATTTTCGTTGCATGCACTTAAAATATGTTCTCAATACTAGAAATTTATATAAATGTAATAAAGACACAAATATTTTGTCTCATTGATGGGTAATTTACGGTTTTAAAAACATACATTTGAAGAAATTTAACCAATGTAAATATCTTCTCTTATTAACAGGTAATTCAGTATTCATAAAAATACAGTTAAAGAAATTTGAACAGTGCACAAGTTATGTATTCAAACCAATTGCAGATTTAAGAGCTGACAACCACTGCAGCTGGTTGTTCTTATGCTTCTCTTTATGTAATTAATTTTTCCTTGAATCGATGTTGTTAGATGGTAAAACAGTCATGTTATGTTTCGTTTTACTACATAATTTATGTATTTTCTCATTGCAATAAATATAATCAATTTGTATACGAAAATATTTTATATCAAAAACACGCTATTAAATTAGAAAACTGTCCTCATTTCAATAACATATATAGGCCTGGCATAGTCTAGTGGTGAAGGCATTCGGCTCAAAATCTGGAGTTGCAGGTTCATATTCCCGTCGCTAAACATGCTCACCCTTACAACCGTGGTGGTGTAATAATGTTACGGACAATCTCACTATTTATTGATAAAAGACTAAACCAGGAGTTGGTAATGGGTGATGTTGACTAGCGACTAGGGATGACTAGCATATATAGCCCTTAAGTAGGTTTGGGCGAAATTCAAAATAAACCAAACTAGTTGCTCTCCAGATAAATAGTACTATCAAGATCACTGTTTTGACGAGTTTCTATGGGTATGAGGCTGGACGAGATATAGTGTTTAGTACACACACACACACACACACATATATATAGTTTGTTATAAAAAATCAAGCTGAAACAAAAATAAAACACGCTGTACCACTTGAAAAAATTCCCAAGGTACAGGCTATAATGTGGGATATAAAATGTACCCTAGGTTTTGGAGGTGACTGTAGGATACACATTGCGGTGGGGATACACCAACTATCAGACTTAACCTCTGTTCACCAGTCACACATAGAGAATAATTAAATAATGACATAAAATAAAATAAGCAAAGGAATAGAAATAGAAACTAGAAGAGCGAAAATGTAGGTGCTCAAGCTCACAACTTCCGACATCTATATCACCTTTCACTGCTTGCAGACAGTTGTGGGAATGTGACTGCTCTCCAAAGAAAATGAAAAAATAAATAAAAGTTGAATTTAAAAAAAATAAAGTACTGCCACTTGGGGATAGGTTAGTTAAATAAACTTGCCTCTTGAAGTTAGCATTCCAGTCCCCATTATGGTGGTAAAGCACTAATTAGTAGCCCAGTACACGAATTATACTAGTATGAAAGGTCCCAACTACTTATTTAAACTGAATAGTATAACTCTCAACCACCACCAATTAAGTCTACTGTAACTTTCAATTTTCATACTCTAAACAAGCCTTCATATGCGGTAAGGTGTTCATCTACATAAAGTAGTTTCAAGTTGCTTAAATGACTTTTATTCACAACTGAAAATAGTGGCCAGAAACTCTTAATAAAATTTATTTATATTTATTTAACACATTATTATATTTATTACAGAATATTTCAATAGTTTTATTTAAAATTTATTTATTAAATCCAGTAAATATTAAATATTTGGGCCTGCATAACCAGATGGTTAGGGTGCTCGACTCCTAACCTGAGGGTTGTAGGATCGAATCTTTATTACGACAAACTTGTTCGCCCTTTCAACCATGGAAACGTTATAACGTTACGATCAATCCTACTATTAGTTGGTAAAAGAGTAGCCCAAGAGTTAGCGGTGGGTTATGATGACTAGTTGCCTTCCCTCTAGTCTTACGCAGCTAAATTAGGGACAGTTAGCTTTGCACGAAATTCAAAAACGAACAAACCTTTTTCTGTCTGTTTTCTCAAAATTCCTACTGCCTGGTATGTTTCCAATTACCAAATCGTATAGTGGTTCCTAGATACCCATGGCTTTAAGGTCTTTTACATAATATGAAATATCCACCATTATTTTCTCTATGGGAAACGTTCTCACTGTTTCATCAATTAGCATGCACAGGCACTTTGTTTGTCATCTGGCTATCAGATACCAGACTGGTTCTCACTGCTGCAATACTACATCCATTACAACTTTCACTTTCTTGTCGCGAATATAGCCTTCACCTATTGGCATACTGTAAGTCGTTGACACCTCTCTATATCTGTAATATGCTACAATCACTATTAGCACTGTTGATAAATTTGCTAACTTGAGCCAACCATTAGTCATGCGCTGATCACTCATTGAAATAGCACTTCCTTCTCGTGCTGAATCTCATGTGTTTTCTTGATTGCGTTTATTCTGGTAGCTGTATCCATGGTAACAGTCACTTTTTTTCTTGCTTCTTACAAGCAGTATCTGTGTAAGTAGATCCAGCTGATTTATGTTGAGATTTCTGCCTTTGCTTGTTGGTGGTAGATTCACACTCGTACTAAGTGTGCATAGCATCTCTTTTTACCTTTTGTCTGTTAACCACCTGTCACCTGTGGTAAACTCCTTCTCCTAGTCAGCTACCAACTTTTTCAGTTGAAATTGGTTATTCTTAGACTTCCAAATTATAGTTTCTCCAGGTGCTTCCATATAATGTTCTGGCAGCTTGATCATTTCATGCACGATTTTTTGTGTGCCCTTTCCTTTAGGAACAGTAACACATCAGTTAAAAATGTGCTCATGAACTCTTCATGTGCTAATAGATTTTCCAGTCCTTCAAAAGAAACTGAAATACAGTTTCTGTAACGTTAGGATTCACTTTTCTGAATTTCTAACGAAAACCTTCTTCCATAAGCTTATGAACAAGGCGACTTTAATTTGTCATAGTCCATGACCTCCTATGACGTCGTACCTACAAATACTTGTAGACCTCTTCCTGTGAAAAGTGGGCTGCAACAGACTGCCCAGTCACCTTTGTCCCAGTTCTAACTTTAGGTGAATCTTTCATACCTCTCCCAGGAAAAAAATCCATGTCGTTTTTATATTCATCAGATTTGGACAGCTTAGATAGGCTAGCCCTGACCCCATTTTCATTCTTAGATAAACCCTTTCCTGTTAAGAGAACTTAGCGATCTCTATTTGTACTTTATTCTTTAGTTTCTAGTCTCTCCTTCTACCCATCCCTTCTTTCTCTCTTTGTACTTTATTCTTTAGTTTCTAGTCTCTCCTTTTACCCATTCCTTCTTTCTCTATTCGTATTTTATTCTTTAGTTTCTAGTCTCTCCTTCTACCCATTCCTTTTTTCTCTATTTGCACTTTATTCTTTAGTTTCTAGTCTCTCCTGTCTTCCATTTCCTTCTTTCTCAATTTGTGCTCTTATTCTTTTTCTCTCTAAATCGTTTTCTTCTCTTAGTTTTTCTTTCACTCTTTTCTATCTATTTCATGTTTCGCGATTACAAAAGGTAGAATAGAAGAAACCGATAACTATGGGATTTACAAATTTCTTGTATCTGTGGTCATGTTTATATTGGTCAAACGTGTCGAAATTTAAAATTGAGGATTAAAAAATATAAAAACAGAGGTAGAAAAATACAAAGTAAATTAATCCGTATTAGCAGAACATGTGACAAAAATATGTCACGGACTGGAGTAACACTAAGATGATAAAACTGGTAGAATTTAAAATTGCCTTAAATATCAGAGAAACTATTTAAGAAACAACAAAAAGAAAAACAAAGATATCGTATTAAACACGAAAGCTGGTCCAGATCAATAAATATTGAAGTTCTGAACAGATGTTGTGTAACTCTGGGTGGTTTAAGCCTAGATGGAGTTATTGGTTTGTAAATGATTACGTGGGTATATAAGTCCGAACCATAACACATACGATACTTAAACATATGTAGTGACTTTTTGTAGGCAAATCCCTGGTTTTAATAACTGTTTATTGCAGTGATTCTCAACCTGTGTGCCGCGAGAGATTGGCAGGTGTGCCGCGGTGTTTTCGAAACACATTCAACTTTCTTGGGATTTTACAAGCAAGTCGAACACATCAGTTAATAAAAGCTACTATAGAGACACTCTGAAACCTTCCAAAACATTCGATGGTTTTCATTGGACTCGAGCACTGAGAAGTTCATACTTAAATTTCATTCTCGACTGCAACGGTTTGACTGTTAGTTCAATTGTGGCGCAACAAGCGCTTCATACGTCATAAATGATGCATCAAACAATTAAACTGCTTTCTGGAACACGTTCTCATTCTGCGGTAAGCTACAGCTACTACGCTGTAGGTAGGAATTTTATATCATCTGCATAACTTCGTGTTCATCGTGTATGAATTAGCTTTATCGTTTATCCATGGACAAATATTTAAGTAAGTCTGGTGCTGCAAAGGAGAATGTGTTGAATCAAAAGCAAGAAATCAAACGAAAGTACAAAAACGAATACATCGAATACGGTTTTATCGTTTTGGAATCGGAACATACTCAACTACCATTCTGCCTACTCTGCAATGCAGCTTTATCGAACGAGACGCTTGTTCCTAGCAAACTGAAGAGACACTTGGAAACAAAACATTCAGCTGTGAAGGATAAACCAAAAGAATACTTCGAGAATCTCGCGGCTCAACAACACGAACAATCAAGAAAGCTTGTGAAGTACATGAAGCTGCCAGAAAAAGGATTAATTGCAAGTTATAATTGTTGGCAAAACGCAAGAAAGCGCATACGGAGGCCGAATCAGTCATTGCGCCAGGGTTAGCAACCATCGTTGAAACTATGCTTGGAACGGATGCCGCCAAAATGGTTAAGCAAGTTCCACTGCCCAATGACACAATTTCGCGCAGAATTTTAGACTTGTCGTCGAATTTGAAGGATCAAGTTTGCGAACACTTCGAAGCGCCTGAAGATGAATTGTCTCTTCTATGGTCTCTTCAAGTTGATGAATCTACTAATGTTGATGGAAAAGCTCAATTTCTGGCTTTTGTTCGATTCATAAAAGATGGAAAAATCGTGAACGAATACTTATTTTGCAAAGATTTAAAAAGTACAGCGAAAGGCCAAGACATTTTCGAGTTGATGAATGAAAACATTTTGCTCTTCAAATTACATTGGAATAATTGTGTCAGCGTTTGCACCGATGGCTGTCCTTCAATGCAAGGAAAAAAGAAGGGATTCGTCACTCTGGTGCGCCAACAAAATCCAAACATTAGGATTGTTCACTGCACAGAGAAGCGTTCGCCTCCAAATCTTTGCCGAAAGATTTGCAGTCTGTTATGAATCAAGTTATTTAAGTGGTGAATTTCATCAAGTCTCGGCCACTTCAATCTCGACTTTTCTCTCTTCTCTTGAGGCGATGAATTGAGACTACAAAAAAGCTACTGTATCACACTGAAATTCGATGGCTTTAGAAAGGAAATGTGTTAAAGCGTCTTGTTCAACTAAAAACTGAAGTAATTTCTTTATTGGAGATTGAGGAAGCAGGTTTTGAATTTTCTTTTCATGATGAGATCTGGTGACTGAAGGTTAAATTTCTCTTCGACTTGTTTGACAAATTAAATTATCTGAACTTAAGTCTCCAAGGGCCATCTGAAAACATTATTACTGCAACATCCAAACTGAAGGCCTTCGATGAAAAGGTGACGCTGTGGAAGAATAAGATCTCGAAAGGAGTCCTTGATTGTTTTCCTTCTGTTAACAAATGTCCGTCAAAGAAGAAAATTGTCCCTCAAATTTGAACCATTAAGCGACAGTCCGCTCCAAAACATCACTTCCCGTCACTTGCTGTCGACGAATCTAACTGAGTGACCTATCCATTTGGAATCAACGAGACAACAAATCTTACAACTGAGGAGGAAGAACAGATCATTGATTTACGAAACGACAAATTTTATCAGTCATTGTTTCCCGAAAAGAGCTTGGATGAGTTTTGAATCTCCATTAAAAATTCATATCCTGCAATCAGTTCAAAAGCAGTTGAAGTTCTGCTTTCATTTACATCTTCGTGGTTTGACGAAATTGGATTTTCAGCATTGACTGAAATTAAAACCAGAAAGAGAGAGAGGCTTCTTACAGTCGATGATGAAATGCGAGCTTGTTTGTCTACATTAGAGCCTGGCTTCAATTTGATTTGCTTTCGGAAGCAGGAACAAGCGTCACATTGAAAACATATGTAAAAATAAAAAGTTTTAATTTTTCTGCTATACCACAAAATCGTTAAAAAGCCTTAGAACGACACTCACGGCCAAAGCAAGCGATAGTATTGTCAATGTGAAGATGACATTAATATCGCTTGCTTTGGCCGTGAGTGTCGTTCTAAGGCTTTTAACGCTTGCTGTATAACGTGTACCTAAAAATATCGTTAAGGCCTTCCAGGTGTGCCGCGAAAATTTTCAAATTGTTGTAGTGTGCCCCAAGTCAGAAAAGGTTGAGAACCACTGGTTTATTGAGTATTGATTTAAATACATATATTCCTTTAATTGTAAATCTAAATATTATGTTCATAATTTTCATAATAATAATTAAGTTGTCTTAACGTAAGTGATTATGTTAACAGTTGTTTTTGAAATTTGGCTTTCCATTCTGGTTATAAATTTGCACACACAAGTAACGTAGGTCAGAAGTATGAACTTTAACTTGTTCAAAACTCTCACCTCAACAACAAAGTGTGTGTTTCTTAGAATCACATCCCCTACCACACTTTTTTCTTTTTAAAGTATATCTTTTTTCTCTCTTTGTAACTTGAAAGCTTAGCTAAAGTGCATAAATGGACAGAGAACAAGCGTTTACAAAAGTAAACAGATTAACCAGTTACGGATTTAAATCCGTGAATGTTTGAAATTTAGGAAATGTAACATTCTTGAATAAACAGCACACAACTCTTGTCCGCTGTATTGAACTTTCTATATTAACACCGTGAGCAATGTAGATGTAGATGTCCTAACTGATACATTTTAAAGCTACGTACCTAATAAAAATCAGTCAAGACTTTTTATTTTTATTGACATTTAAGAAATTTTAGTATTCCTTACAAGAGATTAATTAATATAAAAAATATTTATTTACACATTTTTACTGGAGTAGTTAGGTGAGGGAACTTTGCATTACTGACTCATAGATAAAAAATAAATAAAAGAGATACTCAAGCGATATTACAATAAACATAAATACTCTTAATTAATTTCTAAACTTATGCACTCTACAGAACAGGCAACTTAGAGGTAAACATAATAAAACCAAAATGTACCTGAAATAAAGTACAAATAAATATAATTCTTCAAAATAGCTAAAGACAAAGAAGTCTGCAGTGAGCTGCTATTTAGATAAACTGGTTACTCTGAAATCATAACTGGAGCTAATTTCAAAACTGACCAAGAGGCTCTTCATAACTGATTAAATCACGGCTAATTAACTTGGTTCATGATATCTTCGTACAAGATCCGGCATAACCAGGTGCTTAAGGCACTCGACTCGTAATCTGAGGGTCGTGGGTTCGAATCTCCCCTCACACCAAACATGCTCACCCTTTCCACCGTGGAGGCGGTGTGATGTGAAGGTCAATCCCACTATTCTTTGGGAGTTGGTGGTGGCTAGTAATGGTTAGCTGCCTTCCTTCTAGTCTTACACTGCTAAATTAGGGATAGCTAACGCAGATAAGCCTTCGCGTAGCTTTGTGCAAAATTCCAAAGAAACCAAAATATCTTCGTAAGTAATTAAATGCATAGTATCTTCATAATACCACCATAGTAGCCACCAAATCAAACAAAGATATGAAAAGACAGATATAGTCTACATTTACAAGCCGAAGGGTCTGGTGTGAAAGCCAATATCAAATTTGCCAACTCAAATTAGAAATACAAGTAAAGCTAAAAATTAGAAGTTATAGTTATAGGCTCATGATACTAGTATATTACAACTATCTCTTCTTTTCTATTGGCTTGTCATCAAACATAATTTAAATTAAACTGCCAAATACAATTCTAATGCATGTATATTGTAATTTCAGTATGTCTTTTTTTTAATTTCGCGCAAAGCTACTCGAGGGCCATCTGCGCTAGCTGTCCCTAATTTAGCAGTGTAAGACTAGAGGGAAGGCAGCTAGTCATCACCACCCCACCGCCAACTCTTGGGCTACTATTTTATCAACGAATAATGGGATTGACCGTCACAATATAATGCCCCCACGACTGAAAGGGCGAGCATGTTTGGTACAACGGGGATGCGAACCCGCGAATTACGAGTCGAACGCCTTTCTAATTTTTTATTAATTTTAATTTAACACGCTTGGCCATGCCAGGCCCAATTTGAATATGAAGATACTCTTTGTTTGTTTATCAATTTCACGCAAAACTACACGAGGGCTATCTGTGTTAGTTGTCCCTAATTTATCAGTGTAAGACTAGAGGGAAGGCAACTAGTTATCACCACCCACTGCTACTCTTTTACCAACAAATATTCACCGTACATAATCACAAGTCGACGTCCACACGTCTAAATCAGTAAAAATGCGAACATGTATATCCATATTTACACCCACCCCCCAAATACACAGCAGAAAAATGACGGGATTTGAACCCGCTACTCTTGAATCACAAGTCGAGCGCCCTAACCACCTGGTCATTCCGAGCCGTGAATATCAGTAAAAAATATCTAATAAAAACCTAAACCATTTAACTGAGTTTACCAGTCTAAACCTGTAGCGAATAAATTACTCACTAAACAAAACAAGCGGTACTTGAACTTGTTTTAGGCAGGATTAGAGTAAATTAATCTGAGACCTTTTTTTCCCATTTTATTAGCTGTATTTTTGTACATCAGTGTGGGGTGCGCGTAAATCCGATTCAAATTTATAACTTATAAGGATCTCTGTAATCCTCACCTCAAACTGGGTAAAACTGAGCTTGAACTTGGGTCAATGGTATTGTGGTATCTACATTACCTTTTATTTGCTTGTACATACTGATCTAATGTGCCTGGATAATGGCGGGGCTAGAGGTAATGTTACTGCTCCAGCGTATTCTTAGCTACTTTGTATGTACTTGTTTGTAAAACCACAGGGTAATTTATCCAGTTATCACAAGGTTCAGAAAACTACCACTTAACATATGTTTATGCACGGAGTGCAATTCCCCCATTTTGCACATCCGTCAATTATATATTTCATTCTTTGTAGCACTGGTATTAAATAGCAAATTAACCATAGAGTGTGTTTTTGTGTTAGCTGAGGCAAGCGTTGTATCTCATCAAGCAACCTTAAAGAGGTTCTGGCCAGAAAAGGTATTCTTTCTATAATAAAGTGGAGCTTATGACGTCAATACTGAGCTGGCAAAAGTAATTTAGAGTGAGAGGCGAATAAAACTTTCTCCTCCATATCAACAGTCATTAAGTGACAATAAAAATCAATGATGAAAATGTACATCTTAAGCTGAGAGATAAACCTTTCCGGTACATTGCTAAAAAAGACATTGGCGAAAAAAGAAAAAGTTTGGAGCTACTCTGACTGAAGTTAAAATAGAGAGGAGAAAAAAGAGTATATTCAAGTAAGTAGTAAAATGTTATAATGCATCTTGTGTTGATTTAATTCTATCTTAATGTTGGCCAAATTGTATAAAATTATTGCAAAACAAAATACACAACATGCAAGAATTCATTGAAAGTCAAACATTAATATCTTGTATGATTAACATTATCAGTAAAACATTTATAGCCACTGACACAAAGCATTAATTTATTAGCAGTATTAAAACATCTTGATACTGTCCCTGCCGATAAAATACACTAATTTTATTCAAACTTCTCTTCTTTTAAAACGCAACAATAATTAAAATGTTTATTTTTATTAAATACAAAGTTGAATTGTAAGGATGAAAAAACAGCTGAAGAAACGACATAAAACGTCGATTGGTTTCCAAATATTGTTCCTTTTCATGATTTTAATTTTTAAACAAATATAAAAGCTGTGACTGTTTTACTGTTGGAATACCATCATTTGTAACAGCATTTATGGCCTAAATTGTTTGTTACAAAGAACCCCTAAAAGTACGATGTTATTTGACCTCAATTTTGTGCTTTTAAAAGCCTTCAATAACAAATGAAACAAAAAAGTAAATAATTTTTGATGGCCTTGTGTATGAGGTGGCACACCAGAATAACGCAGTTCACAGGCAATTCATGGTTATGGAAACCACAAACGTCCCACGCACTATTGTAGAGTTACACTTTTTTTACGGTGTATCTTATATCTCTCATGTTTAATTAAGAACCAGACTTCCTTCTTTATTTTACAGCCTTGACCGATAAAACGCATTCTATGTGAGCTATTCCTTCAGCTGTTATTAGTCATACTGATACCGTCTCCTCCCAAGCACTGTTGGTAGATGGTAGTTTTTTAAAACTAAAAAAACTAAGTCGTTAAGAAATAAACATGAAAAAGTCAATGTGTATTCTTTGAATATTGTATTTCATTCACGTGGAATAAATTTTACACTTCTTCACGAATACTTAAATTTTAATTACATCTAAGGATTTTTAGTTTAGTCAAAATATTTAGATTTTTGGATAATGGAAATACACTGTTTTGCAACATTGCTTTCGTAACATTTTAAATTTTAATTACAATTTAGTTTTATTAATTCGTAGTATGCGATATAACCTAATGCTGCTTAATAAGAACGATATGCGAAGACTGGTTAGACCTATGGGATAGCTCAGGATTTCAAAGTGGTGATCCCTGCGATACATCGGAATATTTCCCGTATTTCAAGTTGTGGATGTGTTATAAGAGTGACAGACAATATCCTAACGTTAAATTGGGTTGTAGGGTGTTGTTGATTGGCTGAATTCCCTCTGTCCTGTAGTTTAAAATTAGCTTTGCCTTAAATACAAAATACAAACATAGAACCACGTGAAGTGTCAGAAGACTATATGATTGTCATTAAATATTTTCGGTCATCGAATAAGCTAGTACAGTAAATGCTGAAACAGAAATATATGAAACGCGATCTAACTATACAAATACGTTTTCAAGAAATTCTGTACATGAAACAACACGTTGAATATGATAATATGATATAGGCATCGATCGTCCTACGCGGAATGCAGGCGGCAGTTAGAAAAAAAAAGCATTCTGGAATAGTGCTGAATATCTTTGTAGCTGAATTTATTTTTACTATTTTACTTTTAATATATATCATACTTTATTGTAACAGAGCCAATATTTTACAAAGATCAAACTTAGGATTTAAGTTATAACTTCCAGTTGTACATATGTACTAGCTGGCATAACCGTTCAACGCACGAGGATGATGTGAAAGCAGGGAGTGAGACCCGAAAACCGACGTAATTTTGTTACTCCTTGGAGGATCCCCAGACAACATGCCAGGTTATGTGACATATACGAACTTTTGTCAAATCATGGTTTAGAAGATATATATATATATATTTGTGTATATTTATATGATTGAATGACGAATAACATATAATATGACCTCGCTATCCTCATGGCTATTGTTGATGCCCCGATAACATATACAGAATTGTTTCAATGAAACTTTAACCATTGTTATACACTGAGAAAATTTAGGGTCTATAGATTATTTCTGCACAATAAAACTTATTTGATAGTTAGATAAGTGACGTAATAAGGAATAAAGGACACATGTATTCTGAACTTTAGTAGAATAATAGAGGCAGGATTGAGCTGTTTGTTTGTTAACTTTTGTGCAAAGCTACTAGAGGAACATTTGCGCGAGTCATCCCTTATTTAGAAGAGATAAGACTTGATGGAAGGTACCTGTTTAACGTCACTAATCTCCAGGTCTTGGGCTACTCCTTACCGTCACATTATAGTACCTTCACAGCTGATAAAGTGAGGGAATTTGCAAGTGGAAGAAAGATAAAAATGGTTTAGAAATCACAAATGCTTGTATATCACATGTTGTCCAATGTAAAACATTTAAACACTCTCTTAAGACCTACTTTAAGTGTACACTTTGTTTCTGTTAAAAGATTTACCAGTTGAAGCAGGATATGTTTGTTTGTCTTTGAATTTCGGGCAAAACTACATGAGGGCTATCTACAATAGCCGTCCCTGATTTAGCAGTGTAAGACTAGAGGGAAGGAAACTAGTTACTATCACGCATCGCCAGGTTTTGGGATACCCTTTTTACCAACAATTGACTTGAATGGAACAATGGAATTGACCGTCACATTAAAACTCCTCCACGGCTGAAAGGGCGAGCATGTTTGGTGTAACGAGTATTCGAGCCCGCGAACCTCAGATTACGAGTCGAACGCCCCAACCACCTTACCATGCCGGCTTGAAGCAGGAAAGATATTTATTGCACACGTCAATAATATATACTATTGATTCGGTATTGTTTTTTCATATTTCTCTGTTCATTACCTACTGGTGTGTTAAATAATTACTGTTTATCTGGTGGAATGAATACTCCAATATTTTATAATTATTGCTGTTGTTGTTTTTTAAATTAAGCACAAAGCTAAATAAGGGGCTATTTGCGTTCTGCTCACCGCGGGTTTCGAAATCAAGATTCTAGCATTGTAAGTCCGAAGACATGCTGCTGTGCCAATTGAGGGGGGGGAGCTATTATGATTAAAGACACCAAATCAAGCACAAATATATGAGTTATAAATAAAATTATTACCTAAAATTTAAACAAAAAAAACTTGTTTATTGTCGGATATACAAATTATAATAGCTATGGTTAGAATATTTTACGTGGTTAACCCTGGTGAAATGTACTAACCATAAATATTATACCCTGTATATCTAAAAATAAACAGATTTTAAATTTTACGTAACAGAGTACTTTCTTTAATTATTTACAGTTATTATTGCTACATTGTAATATATAAATCTGTTGCAGTTCAAATATATGACACTCTAAACATGAAGTTCCAAACAAAACTGTGCGTTGATTGTTAAGTAGTTATGATGACACAGGATGATAATTATATCAAATAATGCGATATTGCTGTAACAAAAATATTATTTGGTTAGAAATTTATTCTGAGTTGAAAAGTGGTACAATATATTTTACATCATCCTAAAACATCTTACAGTCACAAGATGCCAAAAAATGAAATCTCAGACTTGAGGCATTGAAAGTACTAATCAAACATTGAACATTAAATATTAACCTCGATAACATCACCATGTAAACTGAATGACTAGATGCAGTTTTAATAGATCAAAATGAAACATGTAAAACTTGCTGACAACGATATTAACATTCGGAATCAAGTTGCTCAAAATTAATGAACTTGCACCACATTGGTCGTTAAAGCAGAGACTTTAGAAAATAAATGAATTGAATTTTGTAACGAATTAACACATTTTTAAAGCTATGCCTGAAATTTCTTTAAAACAATTTAGTCTCAGAGAAGTTCTAAGATTTTGAAGATAATAAAAAAGACTCATACTCTTCTCTGATATAGGCATATTAAAAACGGCAACAATAAGAAAGTTTGCTCAACAATTATGTTAATATGTATCATTTAACAGGATATGAATGATTTCTCTTGTCTCTGCACATTATAGTGGTAGGTTTTGGAAAGTTGAATCAGTTCGTTTAGCACTAGACCAATAAAATCTTCGACAGGAGCACATCGTGAACGTTTTACTTTAGCTGTAACTGCGTCCACTAATCAAATACATGAAGTCTAGATATAAAGCGATGATATGTTATTACATACCTCTGATAACTAACATTTTTTCTAATATTCAGATTTATGTTTCTTCACCATTTGTAGGCTCAGTGGTATGTCGGGGGGCTTATAGTACTAAAATCATGTTTAGATACTGCGGTTGCCAGATTATTTAAATTTATGCTTAAAAACAATCAAGTTCATATTTATATGTATTTTAAGCTACATTTTATGTGTAGTGTTCTAAAACTCTCAAAATAACGAAAGTATACTCTTCAAAAAAAGAAACGGAAAAGGCAAAATATGAGACAAATTGTTAACAAGTTTATTCCGGGTAGTTATGTATGACATGTGTGAAACTTTGCACATTCACTGCTGAACATCCAAAGTCTGCAAAGGCGAAGTCCACGCTCACTAGTTGACGTTTAACGTCACTCAACGTCAATAACGAGTATGCCCCCCGTAAGCATCAATAACTGCTTGGCATCTCCTGCCCATGGAAGATGAGATGACGAATTACATCCTGTGGAATGGCTGTCCACTTGCAAAGCTGCTGCAAGTTGAGGTAGAGTCTGCGGTTGAGGTTGTCGCCGTCACAGATGTCGGTCCAACTCCTCCCAAAGATGTTCGATGGGGTTTAAATCTGGTGATCTTGAGGGCCAGGGAAGAACGTTGATGTTGTGGTGTCTCAAGAAGACAGTGGTGAGTCGGGCTGTGTGAGGACGGGCGTTGTCATGTTGAAAAACGTCGTTGACGTTCACCATGATGGGTTGCACATGGGGTCTAAGAATCTCGTAGACGGTTGCGTACGGTCTGATCGGAAATCCTACGCAGCCCTGGTATGATTTAGGCAGTAGACGTCGCAGTGGTGGTCCTATCACGAAGGTGACGTAACCGGATGTTGCGATCTTGTGCGGGTGTGGTCACACGAGGTCTGCCAGATCGTGGACGGTCACAAGTTGATCCATGTTGTTGGTGAAGATTCCATAGCCTTGTGATGGCGCTTTGGTAAACATTCACAGCTCTGGCAACATCTGATCGTTATTCGCCTGCTTCCAAGCGACCAATGGCGTTGTTGCGTTGTGCTTCAGTCAGTCTTGGCGTAACTGTATTGCGTGTCGGTGGTTTAACACTGAGCTATGGAACCCGAGAACCCGTCAAATCTCTCAAAAAAATTTATTGGACACGAATGCGTTTTGGAGAAAAATCCGATGTTTTTCCTCCGTTTCCAAAGTGCACAACTTTTATTGTCATTTTGATCTGACAATCAGTGCCTTAACACGTGTAACATCACATACTCTGAGCTTGTAACGTTATTACATATATTTCTCTTTAAAATAACAAAAATATCCATTTTGCGTTTCTTGTTTTGAAGAATATATATCAGTCAAGTTGGCCTCGTGTTCGATGGTATAGATTTATTAATAAATTATTAGTAATAGAAACGTACATGGAACACATAATGTGTGGGTATCGTAACATCATTATAAGTAAATTAGTCATATAATACCTTGGTCGCTTTTTGGTATTCTTTGGCGAAATAAATTTTCCGTGGGGAGTAAAGTTACTTCTGTAACCATGTACCTGAGGATTTAGTTAGGAATGTACGAACTGGTGAAAATTAAGGAAAATGCAGGAGCGCAGCAAGTGGAGGCGAGACAACATTCTCTCGCTTGAAGTGAAACAAAGAAGTAACAATCTAATACATCCATCGTATAAGGGGTTACAGTTTTGTTAAATGACTTTCGATATCACCACTGCAGATAGTGTTTCATCACTGCTTTTAAACTGGTTGTAACAGTGAAAAAGTAGAAATCGTGTCATATCAAATAAAGATAATAAAATATTTTCAAAGAATCATAACTGACAAAAAAAATTGTTGATTCATTTTGAAATGAACAAAGTTCGACACTGAACCTATTCCACTTTACTTAAACATATTTAAATTTAGTGTGTTCCGTTTTTTAAATACTTAAACATATTTAAATTTAGTGTGTTCCGTTTTTTAAATACTTAAACATATTTAAATTTAGTGTGTTCCGTTTTTTAAATGTAAAGATCAAAATTTCAAGTAAGAAAATACAAATATATTATGTGATGGGCATAGCAATCCATCTTGTTCTTAAAGTCAACAGAATTAAACAAGATGCATCCTAGAAAAAGACAAGATAAGAACTTAAATACAATTCAAAATAGAACAAAGCATTTCATACTTCCAAATGGCATACATACTTCAAAACTCGCCTTGGTCAATTCCACTCAATGTTAGAAAAACGTTTACAACAGTTTTGCACACTTGTTAGAATACAAGATTATCAACTGAAAATGTTAGTTACTAAAGCTCAAGAAAGTCATGTGAATACAAAAACAACAGAGTTGTAGTGATATGCTTAAAGTGGTGATATGAAGTAGCCAGTAGATAGTTTCCAAAAACGTCTGAAGTCTCAAATATAATATCATTTTTATAAGGATGATTAAAGTTATATTTTGCCTTTTCAGAACAATTTATAACGTTTAAATAATTTGACTATTTAAGTGTTTCTACTTTTCAAGAAATTGTTTTGTATATTCTGTCCATAAGATCCAACGATAGAAAACTTTGATAATTATACCTATGAATTTACTTATCACTTTATTGTTTGGAAAATGTATAATACGAATGCAAATTTTCTTTACTGTAGATGTTGAATACTGGTATTCATTATCCCAGCGTGCTCTGCGAGATTCTTTGGCTCTCACTCTTAACAATAACGTGGCCAAAAATGTAATTTTGTTTTTGGGAGATGGAATGAGTTTACCCACGATCATGGCGGCTCGTGTGCTTAAAGGCCAGAAGATGGGACGTCGAGGAGAGGAGACATGGTTGACCTGGGAAAATTTCCCTCATAGTTGTCTAATAAAGGTTAGTTTTCATCTTACAAACGTCATGGTTATGTCACAATCATTGGTATTCCTCTCGTAACGGTTCAGTAATGTGCGAATCCGAAGAAAATATTATACATTTTTCAAATATTCTAGATTTTGTTTACTATATAATGTGTAGATACTCCCCTCAACATTACGTTACTAAATGTTGTAGAAAGAGAACGAAAAATATGATTACGAATTGCTTTGAATGTAACAAAATGATTATATATGTACTTAATAGGACTATTAACATTTGCTTGCCCACGTACTCAGAAAGAGAGAACTATTTTATGTCTTATTCAACTTGACAGACATACAATGCCAACACTCAAGTTGCTGATTCAGCTAGTACAGCAACAGCTTATCTCTGTGGTGTGAAGACTAATTATGAAACTGTAGGCGTGTCATCTGCTGCTAACCATAGTGAATGTTTCACAACATTTGGTGCAGAGGTGTCGTCAATACTACAGTGGGCTCAAGAAGATGGTAAGTCTAACGTTACGTGTAAAGATCTGTTCTTGATTTATACTCTCAAAAACATTAATAAACTGGCAATAACTTCTCCTTTTCATATGTTTTAATTTCATGTGATACTGTAGTAACAAGATAAAACCGTAACACTTATCATGAGATCAAGTGAAATAGTTTCATTCTAACGATACAACAATCATTACGTTCAGAATGATAATACATGCACTTCACAAGTTATTTTCTGTAACGCCCTTAGTCTTAACTAATTTGAAGTTGGGCAACAATTTCGTAAGTCAAGAAGTGTCACATTCGGGTGGCTGGCCCAGATGGAAACCGTACAGAACGAGCATGTTTAATGACGGAGATTCAAACTCGTGACTCTCACATTGCGAGTCGAGCGCTGTCAACACCAGATCATGCCAGGCCAATATGCATATCACAATTAACTAATGTAATCGTTGCCTGTTCTCTGCGATATATCAGGATTCATGGTGATCAAAAAAATAAACTAAGAGAGTCAGTGACATTAATTTTATTTATTTTTAATAATATGTTTCTATAGGTGAAGAAGTTGTTTTTCTAGTTTCATAGTTTTTCTCACTGTACAATAGAAATGTGACATAGTTATTAATGTTTTCTATATTCATATAGTGACATTACATTCAACTAGGATACCATGCTGTTTAAATGCTATTAGGATATATGTTGCTTGTTTGATGCATCACGTGAAGAACATAAAATATTAATGTTTGATACTAAAAAGAAATTCCTTCAACTCTTTTAGTCGTTAGATTTTATTTCAAAACAACTAAAAACCTGTTACGGCTGAGAAAATGTGTGTTACTAATAAAATGAGGCCTTGAACCCGTTGAAAGTGTTTCTATTATATTTTCGGGTAACGTAAAAGTCAGTTTCAAGTAGTATAAAAAAGGTATGTTTAAGAGAACAGGTACAGTAGAGTATACGTTGAACATTGACAGAAATTAAATTTTCGACAGCTTATATAAAACACGAAATACAAAATATTTATTATATGCTTAGAAAGATGCGTTAGGGTATTACTATTGACACTGAACAATTATAATGTTATAAAATAACATTTCTAGAATAAAGGCAAGAAATCTCTTTACACTAAGCCTGGCATGAACAGGTGGATAAGGCACTCGACTCGTAATTCGAGGGTCGTGGGTTCCAATCCTCGTAACACTAAACATACTCGTCCTTTCAGCCGTGGGGCGCTATAATGTTACAGTCAATCCCAGTATTCCTTGGTAAAAGAGTAGCCCAAGATTTGGCGGTGGGTGATGATGACTAACTGCCTTCCCTCCAGTTTTACACTGTTAAATTAGGGACGGCTAGCGCAGATAGCCCTCGTGTGGCTTGGCGCGAAATTAAAAAAAAACAGCCTTTACATTATTAAAACAGAAAGGACTGTGTATACATTACACTCTCAAGATCTAATGTGACCAGTAACATTGATTACCTACATCAGTTTCTTATTACAAAGGTCCAAAGAACAATTACTTCCACGTTCAAACTAATTTGCTCAACTCTCCATCGTCCTTCAGTTGAGAATGATTTACACTCCAGATAAGAGGTAACACAAAAGTAAGAATAAGTTCTACAGAATAGACACTATGCTGTACAGAGTTGGGCAAATAGTCGATTTATTGCCTGTTTGTTTATGTTTTGAATTTCGCGAAACTAATTTGCATTAGCTGTCCCTAATTTAGCAGTAAAAGACCAGAGGGAAGACAGATAGTAGTTACTACCTACTTCCAACACTCTTTTATCCTCGAATAATCGTAACATTTGTTATACAGCCATGTGAAAAAGTGAGGACACCCTATAAAAGCCTGTGTATTTTTGTAACATTTTTGGATATATAGATATTTAATTTCAATTTCAACAATACTGAGAGATTATAGGAATATTATTAAACAAGTAAAACTGAAGAAAAGACTTTTCAAGATCTTCTGTAAATGTAATTCTACAAAAATGCATATTCTACCTGAGGAAAAAAATTAGGACACCCCCACATTTATTCCCACTTAAAATGGCTCACGCCCCCCGCTAGTACAGCGGTATATCTCTGGATCTACAACGCTAAAATCAGGGGTTCGATTCCCCTCGGTTGGCTCCGCAGATAGCCCGATGTGGCTTTACTATAAGAAAAACACAAACACAAAATGGTTCAACTCACACACAGCTGTATCACACCAGGTGCACATGATTAGAAGATCGATACTCAGCATTTTGAATGAGGCTTGCTCTATTTAAACCTCAGACATTTAGTTTGGTGTGCTCCTGACTGTTGAAGTGAGAGTTAGCACCATGGTGAGAGCAAAGGAGCTGTCTGAGGCCTTCAGAAAGAAAATTGTAGCAGCTTATGAGTCTGGTAAGGGGTTTAAAAACATCCCAAAAGATTTTGAAATCAGCCATTCCACTGTCCGGAACATAGTCAACAAGTGGAGGGCTTTCAAAACAACTGCCAACATGTCCAGGTCTAGTTGTCCAAGCAAGTTCACCCCAAAAGTAGACCACAAGATGCTAAAAAAGGTCTCCAAACACCCTAACATGTCATCACGGAACCTACAGCAAGCTCTGGCTACTGTTTATATGAAAGTGAATGCCTCTACAATTAGAAAGAGACTTCACAAGTTTAACTTGCATGGGAGCTGTGCAAGGAGGAAACCTCTGCTCTCTAAGAGAAACATCAAGGCCAGACTGAAGTTTGCCAGAGAGAATGTAGACAAAGACCAGGGCTTCTGGAATAATGTTCTTTGGACAGATGAGTTCAAATTTGAATTATATGGACACCAGAACAGAGGACATGTTTGGCGTGAACCAATAACAGCATTCCAGGAAAGGAACCTCATAACAACTGTGAAGCATGGAGGTAGAAGTGTCATATTTTGGGACTGCCTTGCTGCAGCAGGACCTGGACAGCTCACAATCATAAAATCCACCATGAATTTTACTGTGTATCAGAGAGTGCTTGAGGAATATGCGAGCCCATCTGTAAGAAAATTAAAGCTGAAGCGGAACTGGACCCTACAACACGACAATGACCCAAAACATACCAGTAAATCCACCAAGGACTGGCTGAGAACTAAGAAATGGAGAGTCCTGGAATGGCCGAGTCAAAGACCAAATCTTAATCCCATTGAGATGCTGTGGGGTGACTTGAAATGGGCTGTACATGCAAGAAACCACTCAAATATCTCACAGCTGAAAGAATTCTGCATTGAGGAGTGGGACAAACGTTCTTCAGACCGATGTCAGAGATTGGTAGATGGCTACAAGAAGCGTCTCACTGTAATTATTTCAGCGAATTAGGGGGTAGGGTGTCCTAACTTTTTCCTCAATTAGAATATGCATTTGTGTAGAATTACATTTACAGAAGATCTTGAAAAATCTTTTCTTCAGTTTTAATTGTTTAGTTATATTCCTATAATCTCTCAGTATTGTTGAAATTCAGATTACATATCTATATATCCAAACATGTTATAAAATACACAGGCTTTCATAGGGTGTCCTAACTTTTTCACATGACTGTATATTATAATTTACGAGCAATTCTCCGATTCACCAGGTCCTGCATGGCCAGTTGGTTAAGGCACTCGACTCGTAATGCAAGGGTCGTGGTTCGAATCCCCGTGACACCAAACATGCTTGCCCTTTCAGCCGTGGGGGCGTTGTAATGTTACAGTCAATCTCAGAGTAACCCAAGAGTTGGCAGTGGGTGGTGATCACTAGCTACCATCACTCTAGTCTTACACTACTAAATTAGGGACGACTAGCGCAGATAGCTCTCGTGTAGCTTTGCGCGAATGTCAAAAGAAACAAACGTGTTACTAGCTCAAACAACCAGGAATCACAGATTCACTAGAAACCAATTAAATATTAATATGTATCAAATCTGTTATATCTTCCAACAAGATTGATACACATAATTTTCTTAACACAAATATATTTTAATACACAAAAACAATACAATTTATAATAACGGTTACTATTAATAGTTATCACAAATGATGATTTAAATACAAGAGTTTTACAAACTTAAAAAGAATATTGAATCTTATATCCAGTCTACAGTGGCGTATTTATGTTGGGGTTAGAGGGGGCTGCGCCCTTGGGCCCATGGTCTTCATTGAGACCAATTGATAATTTTACTCTATGTAAAAATACATGGTTATATGACCCACATAAATTGTTAGCTCCTTGGCCCACACAACCTTAAATCCGCCACTACCGATCTAGAACTGAATATTTTATCAGTAATCCAGGAGCAAATTAATTCTGAATTGATATAAATACATCTCGCTTAAGCTAGCTAGATTTGATTGGTCTCACACCCTTACAAGTTCACTTCTTACCAAGGAACATATTTAATATCCTTGTAAAAGTAATAACGTCCGACGTAATTCACTGAAGTTGAACAGTTTGTAATGTTCGAAATCTATAAACGTTTCTGACCCAGTTCTTTCGTTTTCCGATGAATGGCCGTTAATCATACTTATAGCTTCCGAGGCCGATAGTACACTGACTGTAGCTGACCAATAATAATCTTCTTTTGTCTCTTGGCTAGTCGCTTTTTATACGAATAATGAGAGTTTGTAGAAATTTTGACAATTTTCTAGCGCGTTTACATAAAAAAAAATATTGTTGATTCTTACTCTCAAGAATCTTTTGTACATTTCGAGAACAGACGGGCTTGTGCAATACACAATCAAGAATAAACGTCGAATGAAAAATAGAAAACTGAACTGAAACAAGCATAACTGTTAAAATAAACGTATAACGGTAAATCCATTACAATTATAGCGCCTCCACGATTGAAAGGGTGAACATGTTCGGTGGGACGGTGATTCGAACCCGCGACTCTCAGATTGCGAGTCGAGCGCTTTAATCACATGGCACATGCAAGGCCTATTTATTATCTATGAGCATTAGTTACAGTGATTAATATGATATAAAGTAATTGATTAATTGGCATCATGATTAAATCAATTAATGTCACGAAAATAATTAGTGTTTCTGATTATTAATATTTTCAATTATTCTAATTATCCAAATTTAACTTGAGAATGATTAGATAGTTTAATGTAATAAATTGGTAAGCTCGGCGATTAAGAAATTATCAAATTCTGTTAATCGACTAGCTGTAATTAGTATGTAACCTCAGGAATTTAAACTATTTGCAATTAACTTGAATTATCTTCACAATGTGCACAAACATTTAAAAAATCTGAATAAAAATATGCTGTTTTCTAGCTATAGACAGCCCTGAAGAGAGGGGGGTCAGAGGATTTACGGCCCTGGAGCCCAGGAAACTATGGGATAAAGAATAACGTATTCTCATTTTCATAATGTACTTGAGGAAAAATCGCAGTACTGCGGGAAATCGCTTTGCCTCACAAAATGTAATTTCTCAACACATTTGCTTCCGCCTACCAGAAAAATTCTTCATACGCCCACGAATGTACCATGAATTCATAAAGACTTCAGAAAGGGGCTCAGTGACATAACTGTCCCCGAGGCCCGACCGGCTTCTAAACACTCCTGGCTATAGAAGGGCAAATTGGCAATTTCATATGGCATCCTTCCCTCCTATCTTTTTTATCTAAGGGCATTCAGAACTCCGGGCCTTTGAAATTAACTATAAAGTCTCAAATAAACTAAAAAAAAATAATTCTTTCCACTTATCCCCCCTTCTTAAACACATGCTACAATGTACATGAAGTAACAGAGAAAAAATTTTATGAACATAAACGTTTCACAGCCAGTAAAATAAAATAAACTTAAGGGTTAAAGATAATGTAAAGTAAAAGAAATAGGGGAAAATAAAACTGGTTATAAAAAAATTAAAGAAAATATAGAGTTAAATGAAATGAAACTGAATTCTAAACAGAATGGTACCTAAATGAACATAAAATAAAAACTAACATAAAATACGGCTCGGCATGGCCAGGTGGTTAAGGCACTCAATTCGTAACCTGAGGGTTTTGGGTTTGAATCCCCATCACACCAAACACGCTAGCCCTTTCAGCCGTATGGATATTATAATGTTACAGTCAATCCCACTATTCGTTGGTAAAAGAGTAGCCCAAGAGTTGGCGGTGGGTTGTGATGACTAGCTGCCTTCTCTCTAGTCTTACACTGCAAAATTAGGGACGGTTAGTGCAGATAGCCCTCATGTAGTTCTGCGCGAAATTTAGAAACAAACATAAAATACATAAGGAGTTTGAAAGTTAATTAACCGGAAAATTTTAATTGGTTACAACAAAATAAAACCATAAAAACTACAGTAAATCATAATAAATCTCAAATTAAAAAAATGAAATAAACTCAAAGATACACACGTTCTTAATCGGAATACAATGTAATACTGCTAAATAGAACTAAATAAATTACAGTTTAAATATTTTAAAATACAGAATGACATATATCACGTAAACAATTCACAAAATGGCAAGTTGAATAAAAATGTAGAATTATTAAAACTTTGTTATATTACAATGTAATTTAAAATAACAAACTTAAATACAAACAGAAAAATAACTGAAATCCGTATATATATCTTTGATTATTTAACTGGGAATATTTTTGTAAAATAACAATTCCAGTAAAATAATCAAAACATTCATCCAACAGAATACTCCAGTAGTATTCTAGAGAAACAAGAATAAGACATTCATATAATTAAAAACAAATATAGCAAATGTTTGACAACATAGTTATGTGCATTAAAAATTTTAAATAGAACACAGGATACTCAAAATGATTAAAGTAGAAAGACCTTAAAATTAGTGAAGAATTTATTACTTTGCACCTGGCATATCACCTCACTCTTGGTTCCCCTAACTGATGAATTCCATTCCATTATACAGAAAACTGTACAGGAACTTATCATTTCTTAAGATCAAAGATCCTCTTAACTAGGACTAATTGTAGTTGTATTAAAAGTTCAAAAGCTGGAATAATGATTAAAGAAAAAACTAGGGAATATTTGAGTTAATTTTGGATTTTATGACATGGGTAACTTCTATGACAGCAGGATCAGCAGTTGAAAATGTTAGAGCTAAGAAACTCTTCTCTGTTACTGTTTCAATGACACAGAATGTTAGGTTTTGTTTCTAAACTGATGAGCTTCTTGCACTCAGGAGCCACGATAGTAGTTCATAATGAGGTTCGCCCTGAATTTTACAAATATTCTAATTAAACATACAGGCATGTGTGTGTGTGTGTGTTTTTCTTATAGCAAAGCCACAAAGGGCTATCTGCTCAGCCCACCGAGGGGAATTGAACCCCTGATTTTAGCGTTGTAAATCCGGAGACATACCGCTGTACTAGCGGGGGGCAACATACAGGCAAAAACCTTCTTACAAATTAGAATTGTTCTTGAAATAACCTCCAAGACCTTCTATGTTAAAAGACAAGGTTGCTAAAATATTGTTAATGGCAAAAAAGTTGATTTTCTGGTTGTCAGACAAAATCCAAAATTCATCCATTTGTTCCTTGTATTATTATTCATATTATTCTTGTTTTACAAACCAACAGAATGGCTCTGAATATGTTATCAAAATCTGGATAAGCTTAATAAAAATCTCTTGTACAAATCATAGGATTGCTTTTATATTGACGCTTGAAAAAGTAGGAGAGATTTTATCGGTTTTTCTTTTCCCTTCGAAGCCATTCAAGCACTGAAGCCTGCAGCAAAAGTAGCTAGGTACACTGCGCAGCTACTAAACAAACTCATTTGAAGGTTATAGGGCTATTTAAGTTTATTCTTGAAGTCGAGGTTTTCATTCTCTAAAACGTTCTAAGTTTTTCTTTGTTACAAACATGAGCTCTTCGAAGCCATTCAAGCATCGAACAAAGGATTTGTTTGTTTTGGAATTTCGCACAAAGCTACTCGAGGGCTATCTGTGCTAGCCGTCCCTAATTTAGCAGTGTAAGACTAGAGGGAAGGCAGCTAGTCATCACCACCCACCGCCAACTTTTAGGCTACTCTTTTACCAACGAATAGTGGGATTGACCGTCACATTATAACGCCTCCACGGCTGGGAAGGCGAGCATGTTTGGCGCGACTCGGGCGCAAACCCGCGACCCTCAGATTACGAAGCGCACGCCTTAACGCGCTAGGCCATGCCAGGCCCTCGAACAAAGGAAGAAACTATTTAGACGCCGCTATACTGACCAGAATTCCCCATTTTAACTAGGCCAACTCACTTCATGTTATTAGAGTAAACAATGTATATCTTTTTAACAGTGTCTCCAGCCTTATTACTATTAATTACAGTTTTTAAAGTCGCTTCAGAAAATACGGTTGCGAATATTTTATTGAAACCTGGACAACAGTAATTAATACAGGATTGAGTATGTCATAGGTTAGTTTTAAAATTAGTTCAAGCGTTATTGTTTTTTCGCCCTAAAACATTCTGCCATTGGAAATATCTGGTGTTTTACTGATGCATATTTATTGGAAAGTAATATGTTCAACTTATAATGCATGAGTTGGAAATTATCATAATGAGGATTCAGCATTTCTTGAGTTCGCTGTTGTACTTTATCTCCACGTGGTTTTCTGTGACTGTTTTACTAACTTTTCTAAAAGTAGGCGATTACCGTAGTACAATTCTCTACTGTTGTGAGTGGTGATTTATTCTACTGATTTTCGTAAATTGTTGAATTGTGAGTTCGTATTTTAGAATAAGTTTTGTATTATTATTCCTATTTTCGTTCAAACGCCTACAGCAAAATCGACTTGGTATTTTACACCAAAACCTTAACAGATATATTGTATATGAAATGCTGCGAATGTCTATGGCCTATTTAAAAAGTTAATTTTTTTTCACTGAAAGCTGATTTACTTCACTATAAATGCATAATATATGCGATGTTCTTGTGATCGGCTTCATTTGCACTCGACACTTGATAAACGCGTGACACGAAACCTGAGACACAAAATCACCTATCTCAGTAAATAATAACTAGGTGGAAAAAATTGCTGAAGTAAACTCTTAAAAAACATAAACATTCAAGTGAATACATCAGTCCGTATGTAGCTTAAATTTTATTCTCCATAAGAGAGAAAGTCGAAGAAATATATTTCGTGGGAAAAAAATATCACACTAAATAAGTGGCATTGGTACCACTGATATATGTTCTGCTTGGCACCCTGGAGACGTGGTATCTTTTTCTGTAAAAGTTTACCGTGTCTGATTGACTTTGTACCTGTCCTACCTGTTGTGGATGTGATACTGTGAGTGATTTTATCATTCTATACATAAGACTCTTTTAATTCAGTTAAATTCTTACTCTTCTCTTTCAATAATCAACTTAAAGATAGCCCTATGACTTGCGTAGAAGTTTTTAGTAGTTTTGCCCAAGTTTGAATAAAATATTCATAGTCGTTCTTTTAAATAAGAATAATATGAAAACCAAATAGATGAAGTCTGAATTTTCTCTGACAATCGAAAAATCAACTTTTTGGCTATCTTATACATATATGTTACAAACTATGGTGTATGTTTGAGTGTTCACCTGTCTCATACGGTCATCAAAGACCATATCATCACGTTTGTAAATGTACATTTAAAATGTTATTAAGCTACTATTTTAGGAGTGTATATCAATACGTTTGGTATGAAATTGTAGATTACAATCCAAATGTTATTATTACGTATTAGTTAATTTAAAAGTAAGTATTTAAAAAGTCCTAAATATCAATTTTTGTGTCATGTGATATGTTGAATGCAGCATTGGTTCAGATTAGATGTCTATGATGTCCAAATATAAAAATCTGTTGTTCCTTACAAATTAGGAACTCATATTACTAGTATTGACAAGCTAAAATGTGAAATAAGAACTCCTATATTTTATATCTGTTGAGATATCGCAAGATTTAGTGAATCAAACACAGTGACCTTGCCCACCTCTTTCCATTTTTGGAAACATTTGCTTACATATACCTACTACTGTCCATAACCGCTCGAAAGCTCAGAATGCCCCAGCGTGGTTCTCTGAACCTTTGCAAAGTATTTATGTGGAAAACCTAAATTTCAAGTAAGACATTATTGAGTTCGAAAAATCATAATTTTTTAAACACAAATACAGTTTAGCTACTAGTAAAATCCTATGATATTTATATATAGTAATTTGTGATTTTTTGTTTTCGAAATTCATGTATAAACCTAAACAAAAATATTTTATTTCACATTCCCAAGTGCAAAATTTGGTAAAGCTTATTAAACTACGGCAAGCAGCAAACGCGTACAAAGTTCGTAACTAGCAGAGATAATCGTTTTCTATACTTTCTTATTTACTGTTCCAAGTTTTAACACGTTAATCGCCACAGAAGCTACCAGTTGTTCACAACGGATTTAAGTAAGTTGGCTAAAAGCCACTGTATCACAACCATTTTTTATTTATTTTTATATTACGTCTCGTAAGTAATGGTAAGCTTAATTTTATTTTGTTATATTTGCTTGTGGCCTGGCATAGCCAAGCGCGTAAGGCGTGCGACTCGTAATCTGAGGGGCGCGGGCCCGCGTCGCGCCAAACATGCTCGCCCTCCTAGCCGTGGGGGCGCTATAATGTGACGGTCAATCCCACTGTTCGTTGGTAAAAGAGTAGCCCAAGAGTTGGCGGTGGGTGGTGATGACTAGCTGCCTTCCCTCTAGTCTTACACTGCTAGATTAGGGACGGCTCGGTGCAGTGGGCTCCTCTCTCTTCCCACAGAAATGTCCTCTTGGTCTTTTTCCTATCAGTAGCGACAAACGTATCGGCTTTCTAAAGCTTTCAATTTATTTGCAGTAACATCAGTGAGTAAATGTTTTCTATCTTTTATTAGGGTCACATATATATAAGTTTGCTTTGTCAGAAGACTTCATGGAAGAATGATGGATAAATAACAATTATCTACATAGAGGATACGTCTTTCGTTTAGCTATCCATGCCTTAGACTCAGTACAATAGAATCAGTACAAGCTATACCTCGAGTAGTACCTCCTCTGTCTTTGTAAATAACTTCAGCTTTATATGTACCCTTCAACTGAACACAGATCAAAAGATTTTAAGTCATACTTATGTTTCATGTTTGGTATATAGTGTCGCACTATAGTCCTTCCTCTAAAATGAACTAAGTCTTCATCGATGACTGCCTTCTCTTCTAGAGTGTACATCTTAAAGTTTTGGGACAAAAGATTCATCAATGGTCGCAATTTGAATAGTGTATCACTGCCATCAGAACCTTCATTATTAGCAAAATACAAAAAGTGCATAATGAGTTCAAATTTAATTCTTGGCATTGATTTTTGAATTCATTTATTGCCATATATTTAACTTCTAGACTAGCAAAACAAAGCCATTTATTCATTCCTATGATTATCAGAATTCCTGAGAGGTACTTATGCAATTATTGGTGACAGATTGCCACATTTTCACTTTAGAATGTCTAGTTATAGACGTTTGTCCTAATCGCTATTGTGGAAGCCTATTGTCTCTCTGACAATTATTTCTAAGACAGCATCAATCACTAATAATTTGAAGACATCAATTGGTGACACATCCCTATCTCAAAGAGTACAGTAGTCTGTGTTTTCCCACACAATCAAAACGTTGAATAGACGTCAATATTTCTTCAAGTTTTTGTTCCATTTAAGGGAGCACCTGCCCATCTCAATGAACTACATCACTTCCTGTTTCTAAGGTATCTGAAGTATTATCGTCTGTATCTAATTCTTCTGAAGTTTCAGATGAATTATTTGAAATGGCATACTCTTTTTCGTTATCACTAGTTTCGTTTTATAAAGGTGACTCCAGCTCTGTCACGGACATTTCACAAAATATACGAATACCCATTTTGTAACAAAATTACCCGAAAAGAATATAGCTATAATAAATTATAAGTTAATAATAATGAAAACATAATAAGAATAACAACCTTGTTAGGACCAGTAGGCTGCTCTGTTTTCCTATGTATAACAAAACATCAGTTCATAAGTAAAAAGAATATATAGTATATGGATGAGATAATACTAAAAGGAAGAAAGAAACACATTTTACATACATGGTTCATTTGCTCTGGCGAAAATGAACTTATGTATTCATGGCCAAATATGCCATGCGTGTAAAACACAAACATGAACCAGGTATGGATCATTTGGCGATACAAGTAATCTAACATTCACCTATAGCCTCATGTACCACTTGTGTATTACATTTTCTATATTATCAGTCACTAAACCAAAGTCATACAAAACAATGCTAACCTCTTTCAAACATGACTAGCAAACAACTTGACGGAGACAGAGTTTAGAAGCTATGGCGCCCCAGATTTCGCCGGTTGATGCCAGAGCTGAAATTTAAGAACGTATTTGTAAATAGTAATAATGTATACGCATACATAATGTGTTATAACCGAAGTGTGACTGTATTTTACAAAGTACTGGTTGATCCACTATAATATAGCCTAGACAGGCCACATCGTAAAGGCCAGTTTTACATTATTAGATACTGTAATACGACTGCACGGGTGCCGCATCACTCGGCTTCTGTAATGTCAATCAAACACTGTTGAACCGTTAATAAATAAAAATCATAATTTTTTATGTTTAAAATGTTATGATATTTAATCTATTTAGACTGAACATTTGTGATTTTGTGTTATTATTGTTAGTAATACTAGAACGAAAAAAAACCTCAGTTTAAAGCTATTTCTATTTTTTATGATCTTTACGAGTCGATAGGATCGACCAAACCCACACAAAGATACAGTAGAGGAAATACCAAATAAAATATAAAGTTTTCTGCTAAAATAAACGTTTGATAATCACCTGGGAAATATTAAGAAGTTGTGAAGATTTCATATGTGAAATTTGACAATTTTCTGATGCGTTAAATCACTTTCAATCTTAAAATCACAATTACTTCGCATGTTGGATAATCAGTACTCGAAAACAAACAAATGCACGAGCAAATAATTAATTTAAGATATTAAACTTTAATAACTTTGAAAATCTGATAATGTGCACATGAATGTTTTGCAATATCTACTGTTAATTTAAAATGTTCATGAACATTCGTGCACATTTTAAGAATTACTGTATAACTGCTTTATGGTTACTTTCGGGAAATATAGGCTACGTGAAATCCACCAACCAGTATTAGAAGGGTTAATTCATAAGTTCATAGAATTTCTGATGTGTTCATACAATACCAGAATTGTCACTAATCATATAGTTCATTGCCATAACTGTTTCAATGGTTTTTACTTTTACACAGAAGCTCGGCATGGCCAGGCGTTAGGGGGCTCGACTCGTAATTCGAGGGCCGCAGGTTCGAATTCCCATCGCACCAAACATGCTCGCCCTTTCAGCCGTGAGAGCGTTATATTTTTACGATCAATACCATTATTCGTTGATAAAATAGTAGTGGGTGGTGATGACTAGCTGTCTTCCTTCTAGTTTTACACTGCTAAATTAGCCACAGCTAGTGCAGATAACCCTCGTGTAGCTTTGCGCGAAATTCTAAACAAACTTCTACACAGCGTTCAAGATCATAACATTAAAGTAACCGACTTGTTTCACTCGTTGGAAAGATAATAGTTTGACAATTCTGTACTATTGATTCAGACATTGTTGGACATGTCTTTTTACCTCATTATCCAATGTACAATAATATCTTACGAATTTTCGAATTTAGTCAACCATTTCAGAGACGCTTGATGAATGCAAACAGTTATCTTTCTGTCATGCAATTCGTGTTGATAACATTTCACAAATATTACGACATTATTAGTTTTGTCGTTTGAAAAATGCAGTAACTAAAACACCTTTGTTGTATAGTACTAACACTATAACTCACATGTAGAATCAGATACATGTGCCATCTAAAATCTGTGACAGTACTGCGACAATTAAATAATTGTTACTTTCATGAGCTTAGCCAAACAAGCCACAGTTTATGGAATAGAAAACGTCTTCCCATTCATGCAACCACCTAACGTACGTATCTACCTTAGTCAATGTAAACAGTAGTGTAGGTATCTTGGAGAAGATGGCCAAAAACCATTAATGTCATTACATAAAACTTAGAAAATTGTAGACTTCTCGTTTGGTTTCATCCAATTATTACTCCATCTCTGCCTATTACATAACCAAGATATTTCATTTGAGTATGTATAAACATACACTTCTTTGTTTTCAGTTACAAGCTTGAATCTTGATACACTGGAATACCATCCTCTGTTTTTCAGTGACAGCCAAAAATACGAAACCAAAAATCCAAATACCTCCTTAACAGATAAGACATATGTACCGTTGTAAATCATTCTAAAATGTGCATTCTATCAGCCTTCTTGAAAGTGTCATTGCGGAGACTCAATGACGTGATTCAGGATTCATGCAGGTGTTCTCAAGTACTAGAAACAAGCTTTGGTTGTTTGTCAAAACTTTTAATGCTTGAGAGAGAAGTTACGTTTTCTGTGTATTTGATGTACAGATCTTCTCATACTTAAGGTATTCCAGAATATAAAGAGGAGAACATATAGTGATTCCATGTTACTGTCGTCATATATGAATATACACAGCACCAGCTAGTAAAATTAGCATTGTAACAAAAAAAAAGTTTAGTACAATACTTTGAGAGAGAAACAGTTCACAAATGAAAATTGGGCATGCATTTAGAATATGTTAACTGTACACCATCTTCTAACATTCAGGTAAATTTGATTATATCTCATTATATGTGAACATCATTTGTTAAACTATGAAATTAAGCACGTGGAACGCTTCAATAAGCCATTATTTGAATGTATCTGGCAAATAGTTACAGTATTGGTTGTACTATGATTAGATTGAAGTTTGTAGTAACCCCAGACTAGTTAATCATAATCTAGAGTTGTTGGTGGTTGCTAAATGGATAGTACTATTAAATACAGTGATCCCGGCAAGGCCGGATTAAAGGTTTTATTGGTCCTAGGCTTTTGAACTTATAGAGGCCCATTCGAGACAGAACCTCTACGTGCAATACATTTATAGTCATAGCTTGAGGCTCCATGCCTTAATTGAGATTGGATGCCGGGATAGTTGACTTTCATGTCTCTGAAAATAGTTTCAAAACTAACTTGATAATTAAACTTACTTTACATAATTAATATTATTCATGCTTTAATTTTTCTATACTTATATCATTTCCGATATATTGCGTCATATCATCTTCTATATTTCTCACTATCTTTTGCTGTTATTTTATTTTTTAATTTTATCTTTAAAAATATTGGTTAACATTTCTTATAACTATTATTGCACTTTAGTCTTCTATGTTCTATACACACCTCTCCGGCACAAACTAAACCTGACACCAGCTCAAGGTTATGAGGTTATGATTAGCTAGTTCTCAAGGCTAACTGATATTGAACATTTGGTTTATGTTACGTCGACATCTGTGTGGATATATTTCATTACACTTATTAAACATAACCTCTATTATCCTGAAGAAGAACAGTGAACTATTCGAAAGCGTTCGGGTTTAGGATCTCATCTGAAAACGACCAGAACTTTAGTATGTGGTCCTTTGTGCACTATTTAACCATAATCCAAACTAGCTCATTGTGTAACTTTGCGTTGAAACAAATATATTTCATTTTTTATTAAGAAGACAAACTAATATTTGTAAACTACGTATGAAACGAATTCATGTTACTAGAATTTCACATATGTAAATGAGCTGTAAACTGATATAAGCTTTGCATTATGTGGATTAGTTCGCTATGTTACTCTTTAGTAAGGTACTTGAATTCCATACAAGTGTTGTTTGATAACATATACTACTTCTTACGCAAAAATCGTAAGTAAACCTTGGATAAAATTCAGTATAGAAAAAGAGAGAAATAATTGAAATTAGTACGATTAATTCACTTTTTCCAAGATAATCAAAAAATACATTTGCTACTACACATTTCTTGAAATAGTACCGAAGCAAGAATTATTCTCATGTGCTTTCGAAAACATAAATAAACGAAAGGAACCATTTCTTCTGACATTATGCACATTAATTAAACATCATTATAATTTTAGGAACGTATCATGCATATGGCTATCAACTAAAAATATTTGATTAACCCCATAATTTTGAAATAATACAGTACATATTTTGTAAATAAGTTGTACGTTTCACACTAATTGTAACATCTTTGCTGTTTTTGGAATCATTTCCTAACTGTGACAATATTTTTAGTAATAAGTTTAATCACTATATTCAAAAGTAGCTCAACACATGCTTCCAGTAAGAAGATTGTATTGTACCAGTTTAAGCACAATTTGATATATACCGCAATCGATAACGACTTTCAGCCAAATACAGATATCATCAGTCCAGCGGAGAAAACTGATTTGTATCAATGTGTTTGTAAGGTATCAAATATATAGAGTGAATTTATAAAAGTAAATTTGTATTTATAGTAAAGATAATTTCCTAAACCACAGTACTACTTCACAGGAAAAGATACGGGTTTTGTAACCACTGCCAGAGTCACCCACGCAACCCCAGCTGCGCTGTATGCACACGCCGTGAACCGAGACTGGGAGTCAGATGATAAAATACCACATAATTCCACCAGGTGTAAGGACATTGCACGACAACTTGTGGAAGACATGCCTGGAAGAGATATCAAAGTGAGATCTGATTTGTTTAAATAAGCAAAACGTTAATCATTTCATTAAAAATTATGATAAGAAACAAAAAGGACCAATACTGTTACTAATGGCCAAATCGAAAAAACAAACAAACCACAACAACCAAAGATAGTCTACTTATGGATATGTTACATCTGTAATGATTTTTCTTCATAAAGACACATTTCTGTAGTAATATGGTAGTGATATATTTTAATTTATTTTTAGTTCACTGGTTCTGTTAATTAGCGTGTGGACAAGAACTTATAGCTACAAATTGTACAGTGTAATATTCTTTCTTGTTTTTGCTATTATTTTGGTTAATTATGATTGTACAGGAAACATACTTTTTGTGGCATCTCCTCAACTGGCTATTTGTAATCTAAAATATTTTCAAATCTAAGGACAATTACACAAAAAGAGATTTTATATTATTACTATTCGCAACTGCGGCAAAATTGGGAGATTTAAGGCCAGTGACTTATAAGATCCTCCAATCCAGCTTCTTTCCCAGGAGTTAGTCACCCTAATGCCATTATCTGTGTCCAACAGTTTCAACTTTTTTTCATTGTTATTTGCTTAACTTTCTGTTTTATTTGACCTTACAATTAAGATAACTATTAAAATGGCTCAGCAGGATATCTGTGGGCTTGTAACGTTACAAATAAAATTTCGATACTCACGGAGGGCAGAGCATAAATAACCCATTGTGTAGCATTGTGCTCAACTGCAAACAAATAAACTGATAAGTACATTCTCATTAACAATTTCGTTACATACTTATAAATTTTTAAAGTTGTAATTGTTGTTAATATCCCCTTCACTTTATTTGTGCATCTTTGTATAAAGAGATGTTTCAATATTTTGTGCCCTCCTTCCCGTTCCTCAGCAGTAAGTAACACCAACAAAAAATGATGTTTTAGTATTTTCAACGGACAGAATATACATAGCCCAACGTAGAATTCTACTCTTAATAGTACACAAACAAATAAAAATCACCTAATTTTCTATTTCATGGTTTTCTCTATCTTTACGGACTAACAACGCTAAAAACCGGGTTTCGATACCCGTGGTGAGCAGAGCACAGATAGCCCATTGTGTAGCTTTGTGCTTAATTCAAAACAACAAAGCAACAACTCTATCTTTAATGTCATACGACATTATATTATACTTTTAAACACTACATTATTTGTCTCGCTCCAAGGGGATTTTGAATAATTAAAAGAGTGTACAATAAAAATATTCTAACCGTGCTGATAATCGTCATATTTATCGCCAATGACGCGTTTTGCTCAGTTCAAATGGCTTATATAAATAGTGTTAAACTACTATCGTGTTTGTTGTGTCCCCGGTGGCTTATAAATAAAGGGAGTGAGCGAAATGCATTGTCGCCAACAGATATGTAGAAAACGGTTTGGTTAGAATACTGTTATTACACTTTCTTGAAAATCCTCATAAGACAATATAAAGAATGTAATGTTTAAAAATATAATAGACTTCATAATAAAATATTATGACAAGTTTAATTAATTAAACACATATTAACCATGTTTCACCGGCTTGTAAAAAGTTTTAGCACACAACAATTTTGTTTTTCTGAATCTTTCTTTTTAAACACTTTTGTGACTCTTTTGTGCATAACAATATTATTTATTATGCAAAATATCGTGCTCTTTTCAGAGACCTTCATCACTACAGTTAGGTATTCCAGTCGATGAAAAGTGTTTGCAAGATTATAGCCCAAACTGACCTCCTATATACTTGAAATATCAATCTAAAATTCTGTTTTTCTTATTTCCTAAATGGTCAGTTCTTGGTACAGACTCATTTCACTGCAGAATTTTGTTTTTTAACCGATGGATTTCGTAGTTCTGTTAGTTATTGAGAGGTTCTTGTTTTTGTTTAGAATAATTTGTTGTTGCTGAATTTCGTGCGAAGGTAATCGACAGCTATCTGTGCTAACCGTCCCTAATTTCGAAGTGATAGAAAGATAGCTAGTCAACACTATCTACTGCCAATCCCGAGGCTACCCTATATCCACGAATAGTGGACTTGACTTTCACATTATAACACCCTCAACGATGAAAGAGTGAACATGTTCAGCCACATCTTTCAGATTTCGAGTCGAGCTCCTTAACCATATGACAAGCTCCCATATGTTTCTTCAGGAACATTATCACGTTACCTCGAAGTCTCGAAACCAGGCACAACAGGCAATGGACAGTAAGTTCAAAGCCTGAACATAAACCTTATATTCGGAGTAACCATAAGATTACGTACAACAGTGACAAATATGTGAATTCATTTCACTAGATACTGTCAAGTACCTCAATGATACTTGAATGTGGTGACAAAGTACTATCGTAGGAGGCCCGGCATGACCATATGGTCAGGGTACTCGACTCGCAGTATGAGAATCGCGGGTTCAAATCCTGTCACACCAAATATGCTTGTCCTTTTAGCCGTGGGGGTTGTATAATGTGGTTGATCCCACTATTTGTTGGTAAAGGAGTAGTTCAAGAGTTGGTGGTGGGTGGTAATGACTAGCTATCTTCTCTCTAATCTTTCACTACTAAATTAGATACGACTAGCACAGTAGCCATCGTGTAATTTTGCACGGAACAAACAAACTATCGTAGTTGAAGGAAACAGGACTGAAGTCTACCTTGCGAATATTTGAAATTTCAAATGGGTTTTTAAAAAAGAAAAAAGGCTTGAGGTAATCACTTCGTGTCAAAGCTTGACCTAGTGACCCTGACAGCTTGAGACCTCTACCTCTCAAAACGTTGGAAAAATACGGAGAGTTTAATCTTGGCCAACAATTATCTCAGTTACTATAGTCCGGCCAAGGATGAGATCAAACATTAGAAAGGAGATCCTTGGACTAACCTTACTATTGGACCAGTAAAAGGCATATCTTCCCCATATTTAATCATAACTGACGTCAACGCTTCATTTGTAGTAAACAGTCTAGAACTTATCTAATTTTTCTCAATCATAACATCATAGTTGTGTTTTTACATACACACACAGACGGCATTATGATAGTGTGGGTTGCCCAACTTTGTTCAAGTTAGCTGTGCAAGTAGTCAGTTTGTTTTTTCTCTACTATTTCATTAACATAACGAAGAGGTGCTATCTTTTATTATATTTATGGGGTTTTTAGACAATTTTTTAGAAATAACACTTGTACCATACATACATTGGACATAGTGTTTAGAACGTGAGGGATAGTAAGGAACGTCCAGGGTTTTATGATAATTATGAGGCTTGACCTGTTGTTGACCTTATTATTGTTTGAGAGCGAGATATCAGTGTAATTTATGAAAACAGTTACAAGAAACGTAGGTTTAATGCAAGAAAACAATTTTCATACTTCTCAGACAAGGTCAAAATACCTTCCTCTTTCTTGGTCTAAAGATATCTGAAAAACTAAGAAGTTTCATCCAGTTCATTATCAGTTATACATATCATTAAATCTCTCATAATTCATCCAAATAAACTTAATGTTTCATAATGAGGGACTTTGAAATTTCAGTTGGGCATGCGTAATAGAAAATTGAAGGTCAACCAAAGTTTAAAACATTAAAAACATTATCTTTCTTCAGTCAACGTAATATTTAATCGAAACTTCAGTTGAGAAGTTTACAAAACGTATATCTTTGTTGATTCGCTGAATTAACTCCCATAGTTCCTTAATAAGAATATGAACAGTGTATGATAATCAGGGAGTGAGTTTATGCATATTTTTACCTGTTTATAGGTGACAGTAGACTTGTCAGTTTTATTTATCAGCTTACTTAGTGTTTTATATTTGTTTATATGACACCTAAAATATTAGGTAATACTAGGAGGAGGACGACGTCATTTTTTTAGTAACAATAAAGTGGATGAAGAAGAAAAGCAGCAGCATCTTAGAAAGGATGGGCGTGACCTCGTAACTGAATGGGCCAATGATAAGACCCGAAGGAGTGCTTCTTTTGCATTTGTTACTACCACCAGAGAGTTCCAAAGTGTGAACATAAATAAAACAGACTATCTGTTAGGTAAGAAATATTTTACTAGAATCCTAATGTTTAAATGATTTGATCAAATGTCAGAAATTGTAAAATACGTAATTAAAAGTAATAAATGTTCGAGTCTCTTTTAAAAAACATTACAATTTGTGTGTGTGATATTGTGTGCTAATTTCTTAACTAGAATGTCTGAAATAATAAATATACATAAATATATATATCGTTTTGAATGGCAAATGGGTATTACATCTCTTTGCAGATCGTTACCTACATTTAGATATTAAAATGTTAAAAGGTTCTATATATCTTTGTTTTGTTGAATTTTTAGTATAGCTACTCGAGGGCTATCTGTGTTGTCATTAAATGATGAACTAGATGCAAAGCAGCTTGTCAACACTATCTCTGCCAATTCTTGGGATACTATCATAGACCAATGAATTGTAGGATTGTCCCTCACATAATAACACCTCTCCTCCGGGCTGAAAGGCGATCATGACATTAGATCGTCAATTAAATATACGTTTGGTTTATTAAACTTTGAATAGTCTGTTTGCTTATAGTAAAACAAGAAGCTACACGATGGGCTATTTGTGTGCTGCCCACCCATACATATAGCTGTACCACTTGGGGGAGGGTTTCATATAGTTACCAGAATGTTCAAATAATTCTTGTAGAATTAGCCTTAGAATGTATTAAGGTGGTGTCAACGTGGAAAACAGAGAACATTTTTATTTAAAAAAAATTATACGCTCCTCATTGCATTTAGCGTTAGAAAAAAGAAAAGAATTAATACAGAACTCACCTTATACACATTCAAACATTTTCTGTCAAATCTGGCAAAAAAAGAGATAGAAGAATCATAGTTAAGGGTTCTTGGAACTGCCAATAAAGCCCTACTCACGCCCTCCTTTTACCTAAAAGGTCATGGAAAGATAATGATGAAGTGTTGAATATCGTTGAATGGCTGAATTAACAAAGTGTGTACAATAAAACCTTTTTTCTTACGTAACATATGTAATATACTGTCTCACAATAGTTATTTTGTTAAAATAATGATTTTACTTATAAAGTATTAAAAGCTTTTATGACACATGCAAATTAGGTATTAACTAAAGTTATAATTAGTTATACTATTTTATTGAAATAACTTGTAACATTTTAGGATATATAATTTAATATACGAGATAAAGTAAACAAAACTAGAGAGAAGTTGAAACCTGCATGCGTGATAATTATGATAATTTTTTAGGACATGTAAATATATGTAAGTGATAAGAGAAGTTTAAATCTGTATACACTCCTAGAAAATATAGAAACACCATCCGTCTTTATAAAAAGAATGTAATACAATTAGATATATTAACAAAAGTTATGAAGTTCACTATAATGATAAGAACTAGAGAGTGGGATAGCTGATTTAATAACAGTTTTGCAAATATAACAAAACTAATTTTAATAGCAATTATTATAATTTCATTACTGATAACAATAAAAATAACGTAATAAATGTTGAATAAAATATTATGACTTTAATTGTTACTGAGCCAAAAACTATATTGCCTATGGCGTAATTATCTCTTGAGAAACGTTGATATCTGTTGATCTACATTATTCTCTGGTGGTTCGCTTGTTTTGTTTTTGTTTTTTGAATTTCTAGCAAAGCTACACGAGGACTATCTGCGCTAGCCGTCCCTAATTTAGCAGTGTGAGGCTAGAGGGAAGGCAGCTAGTCATCACCACCCATCGCCAACGCTTGGGCTACTCTTTTACCATCGAATAGTGGGATTGACCGTAAAAATTATAACACCCCTGCGGCTGAATGGGCGAGCGTGTTTGGTGTGACGGGAATTCGAATCCGCGACCCTCAGATTACGAGTCGAACACCTTAACCATGCCGGGCCCTCTGGTGGTTTGCTCGCGAGTTATCTACAAGTTCAACATAATTGACATCATCGTCCTACCCCTAATCTAACAACGCAACCTAAACTACACGCTTTATGGTGCCATTTTGTGGATCTACGACTTCGAGCAAAGCCCCATCTGATGGTACTTTGAAGAACTGTAACGCCATCGTCTTTACACCCCTTTTCCTATAGCTCGAGGCTGCGAATCAGCGTACATCCTCTGGGTACAGTTTACAATCCCAAATAGTTACTCATTTCGGACTTCTGGTATTTTTCGCTAAGTTTATGACATAGTCTGATGATGTATTTCAATCTAAACTTTGATACTAAGTATAATCTAGGCCAGTGGTTCTCAAACTTTTTAGCCTCGTGTACCACATTTTGTTTAAACTTTTTTAGAAGTACAAATCCAGACCTAATAGAAAAAAATCGAAAAACTCAGTAGCAAAAAAATAAAATAAAAATAAAACTTACCTCCTAACGGGAAATGTATCTGGTTTTATTGGCACAACTGAAAATATCTCGTGTGAATTTTGTCACTTTGAAGGGAATAACACACTGGAAAATTTATGCGTGAGAAGGGAGAGTCTAGAAGTGAAGAGACAAATGTGTATATGTACTTGGGAAGCTCAAATCGAGCTTATTACAAATTTTATAATTTTTACATTCATTTGCCTTTCGACACTACCGACATTAGTTACACGTACCACCAGTGGTACCCATACCATAATTTCAGAGTCCTTGACAGAGGCTTTTCCAATACATATATCTATAAAAATATTTATGTTTGAACATTGTCTTATAATGAAAAAATATACTTTTGTTTGGCTTACAATACTGTGATTATGGGGAATAGTTTTACTCCACAAAATGGTATTTTCTATAAATTAAAAAATAAGGATCGTAAAATAATAGAACATCCAATCATTAATGTATCATAATTCTAAGTAGGGTCTCTTATATATCGTTAATGGCCGTCTGTGCACTATTATAGCTATTTTATTCTGATTCGAGAGATTTGATTACAAAGAAACTATTAACTTAACTCAAATCTAATGAAATCTATATTTCATGTCGTTTTAAAAAAAATTATTCTAATAAATCTAATATGAAAGCGTAAAAATTCTACTGTCGTTTTAAATTGTTGAGTTCTTGTGACTCAACAGATTTATGTTAAATTTAAAAAAAAAGTTACATATTTTAATATTCCTAAGTTTATATCTCGACAGATTGTTCCGAACACTAATATCCAACATATCTCAGGTCTTTTCAGTTACTCACACATGCAGTATGAATTAGAAAGAAATAAAGGACTAGAGGGTGAACCATCGATAGCAGAGATGACCAAAACTGCCATCAATATGCTTCAAAAAAATTCAAATGGATACTTTTTATTAGTTGAAGGTAAGAAAATGAAATCAATGAACTTGAAATTCACCAGTTTTAGGTTTGTAAATAATACATCTGTATTTATATCTAAATGAACGTTTGTGTTTAGACATTAGCTACACATGTATTTCTTAACATCAACTTTCTTGTTGTACATGTTTACTTCTGACGGTAAACCCATGTTGCACCTGCTTACTTCTGATTACTTGCGACAGTAAGCACATACCAAATTTTGCGTTGGACATGCTTACTTTTCACCCCAGTTTAATCACAAAAATTGTATTTCATCATTAATTTCGCTTTTGTGTATTCAAAAGATTTTCTAGTGACATTCAGTCTTCATGGTGGATACGTTTCATTTAGTTTAAAAAAATATCTTATTATAACACGTGAAGTAAGCGTGAGTAAAAAAAAGAGCATTTTCTTTGCTGCAAAAATTTCCTTACAGATTTTATACAGCAGTCAAGATATTTGTCATCTTACAAGTTCACCTGCTCTACACTAATGTTTTGCGAAAACGGAATTTCGTCTACGGAAAAACTGGCTTCAACTACTTCTGCTAAAAGTACTACGACATAATATAGATAACTAACCAACCATCGTCACATGGAGTCTGTTATTGTACCATACCTTTCTTTTCATTAAACGTTTTAGATGAAAACCAACTTTGCATGGCAGAAGCAAGTTATTAAATATCTTATCACCATAAGCATAGAAAACTTGCTGCTCAAAACGTTGTACGATCCTCTTAGATTAAACAATTTAATCTGTTACCAAATAGAATATTTCTCAATACGTCCACATACATAATTGTTTGTTATTAATTCTTCTTTAATTCTCATGTTTTCTTCTTTTATCTTCTTTCTTAAATTTCGGTTTCTTTCTTGTTTGTTTGTGTTTTTTTACTTTTATGTATTTTTTCTTCTTTTAATTTTATGTAAATTTCTTCTTGGTCACATTTTAATTAATTTTTCTTTATATTTTTTAATGTTCTGTCACTTTTTGCTTGTTCTCCCCCCACTATTTTATCATCTCCAGCAACATTTTCATCTCATTTTAAGCATGTTTCAACATCTTAGTTTAGTGTAGATTATACTTCATTTTCACCAAAATAATCCTATTTCGAACATTAATATTGTAAAGGTTTCCATCGTTGAGTAGGTTCTTTTTATTATTAGGCAAATGAATACTTCTCTTAATGAAAATAAAGTTTTATTTCTTCAAATGGAAGTTTTACAAGATACACAATTTCACGAACTGCTAACTAAACGAGTAACTTAACTCACAAATAAGAAATTATCTTGTTAATTTTTCTCTCATATCTAAAGCACAAGTTCAAAGTTGTCTAACATAGTTGCAAGCTCAGTAATCCATTCATAACAATGTAACAGACTCAGCAGCTAACCAACTTACTCTCTAATGAATAACGACTCTGTTGTATTTTTGTTATTACAATAGCAATCCTCGTCAGGTCTTTACAAAATTCACGATCTCTTCGTTTTTTTGTTGTTGAGCATAAAGCTTTACAATGAACTGTTTGTGCTGTATCCATCACGAGTACCGAAACCCAGGCTTTAGTGGTATACACTCTCAGAATTAATGCAGAGCCAATGGGGGTCTAATGTCAAATTTAACATTCAAGAAATCTCTAGGCATCACACATGATCATTATGTCATGTCAAAACAATTCAAAATGTATAATTTCAAATAACAAAACCAGAGCTAATTAAATGACAAAAAATATATCTTTTTTTTCTGGAAAATTCCATTACTGATATGTGAAACTCAAATACTTTACTAAATATAATTATCAATATTTTATATAAAAGTGTTATGTTAATTAAATTTAAAAAATCCACTCACCTGAGATCTTTTGTTTTTCAAACGATCCATTCCAGGGCAGGCAAGTCAGTTTTCCAGTGGCTTTCAGTTATTACAGGGTTCTTTATTTGTGGTTTATCTATTCTTTATATCTTACCCATGTAAAGGATTTACCATTGTAAATTTATTTTAGTGCCTACGCTTGTTTCTGCAAACTTTTCCTTTTTGCATGTAACGTATATTCTTGACTCTGTATTGTGCAAGTCCTGCCTGTTTTCGAAACTTGTAGATAATTCTTGAAAGTGAAAAACAACAATATTTTTAAAGAAAAAGCGCTAGGTCATTGTTTGCAATTTTTTTTTGTTTTTTAATTCCTCGCAAAGCTACTCGAGGGCTATCTGTGCTAGCCGTCCCTAATTTAGCAGTGCAAGACTAGAGGGAAGGCAGCTAGTCACCACCACCCACCGCCAACTCTTGGGCTACTCTTTTACCAACGAATAGTGGGATTGACCGTCACTTTATAACGCCCCCACAACTAAAAGGGGCGAGCACGTTTGGTGAGACGGGGATGCGAACTCGCGACCCTCGGATTACAAGTCGCACACCTTAACCCACCTGGCCATGCCGGGCCCATTGTTTGCAAGCGAACTTTGGTGAAGGTTCTATAGATTCGCGTGATTTGTATAAAGGCAACACGCCAAAAGAGGATATTATTGGAGAGCTACAGTCAATGTGCTATAGGCCTACGAAGCTATAATTGGAACTAACGTCTATTAATCAGAAAACTATAAAATTTAACCAGGAACATTATATATGTACACATAAATTTCAAACATTACAAACTATTCAACTTCAGTGAATTGTTTTGGACGTTATTATTTCTACGAAGACAATAAATATCTTTGCTGGAAAGAGTGACCTTCTAACCGGTGTGAGGCTAGCCAAGGTAGACGTCGTTAGCTTAAGCGAGGCACAACAGTATCAAACTCAGAATTAATTTGCTCGTTGTGAGCCTGGATCGTCGAAAAAATTTTCAGTTGTACACCCTTGTGCAAATTACTTGAAATAAGACGGAAAATTACGATTTTTTCAATTTTTTTTGCGTTTTATTTCTGAGAATCCAAAAATTACTCGCAAATTAATACATAATATGACCGCCTTTATTTTTCAGAAGATCATTAATCCACTTTGACATCGAGTCCACGAGTTGATTGCAATCTTGACTAATTTTTGGATCGCGGTACCACACCTTAATTATGGCCTCAATTAGCTTATCTTTCGTAGTACAATCTTTTCCCCGAAGTCTTTCTTTACATATCGCCAAAAGATTTTCAATAGGATTTAAGTCCGGAGGCCAGTACAGCACCTTTATTCGCGTTGTAGTCATAAAATTCTTCACAAGTTTCGATATGTGGCACGGAGCCAGATCTTGCTGAAAAATGCCAGATCCATCTGGAATCTCTTTTTCAATTCTGGAACGACTCTTCTCTGCAAAATTTCGATGTACTGTGGTCCATTTACGATATGAAAGCCTCCGGCGTCATAGTAGCCGAAAAAGCTCCAAAACATCTTCTTCAAGGGATGTTTTACGAGCTGATTGATGTGAGATTCTCGAAGTTTCTCACCTGGAGATCTGCGAATATGCAGACTTCTTTGACCCTGTACGAAGAAATGAGTCTCGTCACTGAATAACACCTTCCTTCATTGTTCTTGCGTCCAGTTCTTGTATTTCAGACCCCATTGATACCGTTTTTTCTTCATTGAGTTGGTAAAAAGTTGTTTTTTGACTGGACTCCTTGCCCTTCTTACGCAATTTTGAATGACGTAATATTTCTCAAACTTTCTTATATCCCCAAAATAGATTGACCGTACTGCAAAACACAGCTAATGACGCCGTCTGTGTGAAAAAATGACTATTAAAGGAAATCAGCGGGTCCAGCGAGCCTACACCGACCGCCATGCTGAAAATATTGTAAAATGACCATTTGTTTCAGTTAATTTGCACAAGGGTGTATACCGGATATAATACTCAGTATAGTTTGTAAGTTTGTAAAACTCTTGTATAAAAACCATCATTTGTAATAAGTAATAGTAATAACCGTTATTATAAATTATATTGTTATATTTGTATATTAAAATATATTTGTGTTTAAAAAGGAACTGTATTCATTAATCTTCTTGGCAAATAACATAAATTTGATACATATTAACAGTTAAATAACTACTAAATTTAAATTCAAATTTCCGGTTACTTGAAACAGTAATACGTTAACATACGTGCTATAATAAATCTGCAGCTGGTCCGAAATAAAATTATAATATATAAAACGCGTTTTATAATTATATACAATTATTATGTATTTCAATTAAATGTCAAAAAGTGTCCAATCAACTGTAATTAATACATAATCATTACTTCATACATGACAGTAAGGTCTACTTGATGTCATAAACAGCGTTCTTTGTAGACGAGTCCAAAAAGTCTCACATTTGCAATCATTATGTAAAAGATATTCTCAAAAATTTTATTGTATATGAGTTCACATTTAACCATACTATTTTACAAAGCATGCAGAAACAATACTACTTTAAAATTGATTTTGACGTATGCAAATTATATTTTAAATAGCAATATATAGTTTTCCTAATAGAATAGTCGTGCTATTGAAACAGTACAATTAACCTACAATTTATGAAAATATCTCAGGTTATGTCTGTGGTGTGGGTAATTTATTTACTATTTGTTTATTTTAGTCAAACACTAAAGTAATAACATTCTAACAGTTGAATATGCCTGAAGTTCAAATCCGTCTAATTAAACAGCCTGTAAATATTTAAGAACATCTTTCAAGATATCTTTATTTTAAGCTAATCCATTTACTTGTATTATAAATGTTTGAAATTACTAAATTTTTACCACTTCCTCAAGCCTTTAAAATAAATTATTCTAGATTATGAATATGAGTTGGAGGTATTTAACTTAAATTTGGCTTATCTCAATGAGCTGAAACTCTATCATCATACATACCTGAAGTTATGATCCATTAAAATAAATAGCATATTTATTCTTAACTGCAGTTTCAATCATCTATTTATTGCTTAATTCTTTCAAGGTGCCAGAATAGACCACGGACACCACGACACCTTAGCTCGTCATGCTCTCGAAGAAACCCTTACTTTCGAACAAGCAGTTAACGAGGCCTTATTAATGACAAGTCGAGAAGATACCCTTATTATTGTGACTGCAGATCATTCTCAGGTTTGTTTATTGTCTCTTTAGTTTACAAAGTTAAATAATTTTCTGACTGAATTTTGATTAATGTACGCATAGACACATATGTATATACGCCCATGTATAACACAATACAGTAAGTAAAGAAAAAAATAATTAGCATACAATTTAAAAACATGGAATGCGATACATTAAACTTTAATATTTTATCAAACCATGCTCCGCGGAACCCTTTAGCTCCGCCATAGTTGTCTAGAGCTCAGCGAGGAAATTTTAAAATGTTAATATTTTTTCCTAAAACTATAAAATTGAATCAAAATACGCTGTACAAAAAAGTAAAAAATATGTTTAATATAACACGTTTATCGCGTATTGGGCCTTTTAATATTTTAATCTGCCTAACGTCAAAGGATTCTATTTTGTATCTCAGGTGAAGTTCTCACGGTGAAAGTGTTGATACAATTTCAATTAGCCCCCCTCTAGTACAGCGGTAAGTCTACGGAAGTACAACGCTAAAATCAGGGGTTCGATTCCCCTCGGTGGGCTTAGCAGATAGCCCGATGTGGCTTTGCTAGTAGAAAACACACACACACACACACAATCTCAATTAACTTTGACAATGGCACCACTGGTTGCTAGTAGATATGGCACCATCTCAAGATCACATGCATCATTGGAGATGCAAGATAGCCAAGTAATTTTCGTATGAAACATCGGTCAATCCTGAGTAGTGATGCTAACTGTCTTTTAAAAGCCAGATCTGATTTAGTGGCTGAATCTCGAACGAAATGAAACAAAATGAAACATGACGTCATAGCTGAAACTTGTCTAAAATTGAAACATTGGGATGCAATTAGATGCAGTATCAATTGTTTTAATTTCAAAGTATATTTATATGAAGTATAATTATATTTATGACAATTGTAATTAGTAATTGTTACGTTAGGTTAGATTTGTTGTAGTTTAATTAGACAAACTTGGTACCAATGAGTTATATGCCGTCATACACCCGCTTGACGTCATGTTTCATTTTGTTTAATTTCGTTCGAGATTTAGATGCACGTCAGATCTGGCTTAATATTTTGTTATTTGGCTTTAAAAAATATGTAAAAACACACAAAAATATAAAATCGTAGATTACCCCTTTCCTTTAGAAAAATATATTATTCTAGTGGCCTAGCCTTTTTTCCACAAATCTTTATTTCTTACTTCGTTATGACAACATTGATCTTCGGTCAGCATGTCATTGTATGATAATAAAACTCAAGTCCTTGAACGAGTTTTCATTAAAAAGATATTTTGTGTCCTCGAAAATACTTTTAAAGTGTCAAAGATATAATTAATAATAGTTGTCACCCTTATAACAGATAAGTAGCTGAATATCAGTGATAAATATGATACGAGTAAAAATCTTCCTAGGCCTAACACGAATTCATCAGCGTCAACGTAGGATGATGCAAGAAGTACCGAAACCAGAAAGAAAAGAAAGTATGATGAAAGTTTTAGTGAATATGGTTTTACATGGACAGGTAATGAAGATGGACCTAGTGGGTTGTGTGTTGAATATGGAACAGTGTTGAGTAACAGTACTTTGCATACAGCAAAGTTAAAACGGCTGTAGAAACCAAACACTCCCAATTAAAAAATCCAACTTCCGATTATTTCAAAAGAAAGTGTTTGCAATTAAATGCAAGGAAAGCTACATTTCGTTCGTTTTTCTATCAGAAAAACAAAGGTGCTCTTGTTACTTCATATTTTGTTAGTTACCGTATTGTAAAAGCAGATGAAGCTCATACAAATGCAGAAGATTTTATAAAATCATGCGTAAAAGATTTGGTAGCGTGAATGACTGATAAGAAATTTCTTTAAAACATTAACTTTTTGTCTCTTTCTGACAACTCGGTTTCTCGAAAAATCAAGTATGTGTCAGCAAATTGCTTAACAGGAGTTAATAAGGCGAGTAAAAGCGAGTCCAACATTTTCGCATCAGACGGATGAATCAACAGATATCACAGGTTAAGTGATGTTGCTTGTGTTTGTTCGCTATATTCACGAAGCTAGTTTTGAAGAAGACATGCTAATTTGCAAATCTTTGCCTACTTAGATAACAGGCAAAGAAGTTGTTGTTGTTTTGAATCAAGTACAAAGCTACATAATGGGCTATCTGTGCTCTGCCCACTACGGGTATCGAAACCCAGTTTTTAGCGTTGTAAGTCCGCAGACATAACGCTGAGCTACTGGGGGGTAACGGGCGAAGAAACATTTAAACTGATCGATTTACTTATGGAAGAAAATGAGATCCAACGTCAGCTTTGCTCAAGTATTTGTACTGATGGTGCTGCAGCTATGATAGGAAAATTTTCAGGCGCAGTGGCACGTATAAAAAAGAAAAACCTAGACATCGAGAGTATCCACTGCGATCTTCATCGTCATGCAAGATGACTTAAATGAGGCATTGGATGATGTCATAAAAACAGTAAATTTTATAAAATCAAGACCACTGAATGCGAGGATCTTCAGTTTACTCTGTGATGATATGGAAACTTTGCATAAAAATTTGCTGCTTCATACTGAAGTCCAGTAGCTTTCTCGGGGGAAAATGTTTGCTCGTTTTACGAAGTGGGTGAGGAGATAGGTTTCTTTTATTTGAATGTCATTTTGAACTTGCATACAAATTAAGGGACAAATGCTGGATCCAGAAAGTGGCTTACCTTTCAGACGTACTTGCCTATCTAATAAAGTGAATGCTGCAATGCAGGGTACCAGTGTAACGTACTTCAAAGCTCAGAGTAAAATGGAAGCGCTTCAACGTAAGCTAAAACTTAGGGGTGAATGTATACTTATGCAAGAACTTGATTACTTTGAAAATATCAGTTTTTTTTTTACTTATGAATGAAATTTTCTTAAGTAAAGATGCCAAAGTTTCAGTCTTGTAGCACATTTCTGATTTGTGTACAACTGTTGAGGAGCACTTCCCTCCTCATTTAGAAAAATTACTGTGGATTCAAAATCCCTTTGTTGACTCTGCGAATACCAACGATTTGCCTTTGAAAGAGAAAGAACAGCTTATAGAAATTTCAACTGGTTACACCTTAAAAACAAAATTTCAGCACGAAGAAGTTACACAAGTTTGATTTCAAATGGCCATTGAATACCCTGAAATAAGTTATAGAGATTTGAAAATTTTGATGTGTTTTTCGACAACATATCTTTGTGAGCAAACATTTTCACTGTATATAGCTACAAAGACCAGGCTAAATATTGAAGATGATTTACGCTTACAGGTAACAACCATAACTTCAAATATTGAACTAATTTGTGAACAAAAGCAAGTCCATCCGAGCCACTAATCAATAAATAAGTACACTATACTTTTACTGATACACATTTTGCAAGCAGAAATTTTTGAACAAATGAGTAGAATAAACATTTTTCTTTAAATATTGATATGTTTAATAAATTTATATTCTAAAAGTTTGAATTAAACTTAATGTGCTGCTAGTGGCCGATTGTTTCTCTTTTTAGTGTATTTTTTATTAAAGCTCCGGAATGTTTTTTTCTTTCTGATGTGAAGTTTAGCAGGTTTAAAAATTTGGGAACCCCTGCATTAAAGCAACAAAATTTAGAGTTGACATAGTGTTGTAATTGCAGCATCATTTTAAACTTTAGAATATATATTTCTATAAAATGTTTGTACAGTTACGATAAAAATTAGTTACTTTTTCGACTCTCCAGTGACAGCGGAACATAGTTTAGTTTGTAAGATACCAATATTTTTCTTTCTCATGTATCATTTGTGGAAATAATATGAAACATCACGACAAAAGCAAAGAAACTAAAATAATGCAGACTTATGAAAATTTGCGCGTTTTTTCATCTCACTAGAATACAAATATTGTAATCAAATATTTATTTTAAAAAAACAGAACTTGCATTAATGCAAATATTCAAACTCGCTTAAAACAAATCTTCTTTTGTTTTTACATTTTATGTAACTTTGAATATTTCAAATACCAATAACTTGTATGATGTGAACGTGTTTTCTTAATTGACAATCAGTTGTGTGTTTGTTCTATCTCACTTGGACTGATGAGCTGTGTATAGAGCGAAACGCATCGTTGGTAATTGATGTGGCAGACATAGTGTGATTGAAATACTGTTTTACATCCTTCTTCTTCTTCAAGAATCTTAAGGGACAGAATGAAAAATATGGTGTTAAAACATATAATGAGCCAGATACTAATCTCTTCCAATATATGTAATTATTCAAAATACATTTGAAAACTATTATAATATGTAAGTGTAAGCTTTTTGATTTATCATTTGAGACAGGTAATGACAGTGAACGGATATGCTCAGAGAGGAACGCCAATACTTGGGTTTGCAGGAGTGTCCAATGTAGACAACCTACCTTACACCACTCTTATGTACACTAATGGACCAGGATATTCCAAAGGAGGACAAAGGGAAAATTTGACAGGTGTAGATACAAGTGAGTACGTTTGTTTTGAGTTTTGAATAAAATTGTACAAACACATGATCTCTCCCTCAACCAGTGTTCAAAGTAGCGTTTTTGGGTGGCAGGGCAAGGAATAAGAAATTCCAATAAATGTTTCTTGGATATGTTGGTATACCAACTGAAAGTCCGAAATTTGTTATATTCGAATATGTAGTCCATATGATGATAAAGTAGTGCAGTCGGGAGATCTGAGCAATCAAAGAAACTGTGAATTTCTTAGTGGCAGCACCACCTTATTAGCAATAACTACATATACTAATTGACTTTTTTTTAATATTAAATCAAATTATGCGACTTTCTTCACTCTCTGTTAGAAGTTGAAAATTTTGTTCTTGATTTTCTGATTTGGCGTAAGGTTAATAGTACTAACACTACTGTTAAAAAGTCCATCGTTATTGTATCCATAGCGGCTGTACAGGTTGCAAATAAACATCTCAGTACCTTATGCATTCAGGTAATTAAGAGAATAATAGTCATTTATGATGACAATTATGGTGACCACAAAGAGTAGCAAAGTTTCAGTTATAACTAATAGAGCTTAGAGCTATGTGCTGAAGAGCAGTTGGACTCTGAACAACAGATACAACGACGGATGAAAAAAGCGGTTCTTGTAGTGAACTTTCATTAACTGCAGCTCATATATTCATTACAGAAAGAAAATGGTAGCTGGAAGTAAAAGAAAAATTCACAAAGAGGAAAAAATAAAATTAAAGAGAAGCATTATAAGTTTAAGAAATTTAAATTGATTGTATCATAGGAGAACAAGAAAGTTGGTCATGTGGAAAATTAGGACATCCAAAAGGATGAATAAAAAATATTTAGATAAAAACATAAAAAATAGCAGTAAAGATTTTTAAAGTACATCAGGGGTAATAAAAATGTTAGGGTGGAGATACAACCCTTGAGTGATGATAAAGGACGGCTTGTATCTGATGATTATGAAATGGCTGATTTAGTAAATTTTGCTTTTTCTTCAGTTTGTATTAATGAAGACATAAGCAAAATATTCCTCATCTGGACCAATTGATACATGAAACAAAGTTGAACAGAACAACTGCACAAAGTCTGAGCTTGTTGAAATAAAATTGGTATGTTTAAAAAAATGATAAGGCTTTTGGGCCAGATAACATTTTCCCGAGGGTTTTAAAGGTTGTCAAGGATTAAATATGTGAGCCACTTGCCACAATTTTTGTAAGTCTTTGAACAGTGGGCAAGTACCAACAGACTGGAAATTAGCTAATATCACTTTTATCTTCAAGAGAGGCAATAGAAGTTGTTCCAGTTATTTTAGGCCTATTAATTTTACAACAGTTGTAAGAAAAGTTTTAGAAAGTCTGAAAAATATACTTTGCAAAGTCATTTAACAAAGTTTAGAATTTTATCGGACAATCAACGTGGTTTCACTAAGGGAAAATCTTGCCTTACAAATTTTTTGATATGCTTTGAAAATGTTAAATCTTGCCTTACAAATTTTTTGATATGCTTTGAAAATGTTGCTGCATATACAGATGATGGTAATGGTGTAGATTTGGTGCACCTGAATTTTTAAAAGCATCTGACAAATTGCCACATAAAAGGCTTGTAAAGAAACTGATCTCTGTACATGAGAGGTATAAGTTAACTAAATAGTTTTAAATTATATCTACAGCAATATTGAATACAAGTCTAAAGAGGTAATAATTTCATTGTATATGTCACTGGTTAGGCCACATTTGGACTGTTGTGTTCAGTCTTGGGCTCCTTAATTTAGAAAAGATATTGAACTGTTGGAAAGGGTTCAGAGGAGGGTTGCTGAAATGGTGCCTTAGCTGGAGGGGTTGTCATATGAGGAGAAGTTAAGATCCTTAAAAACTGTTTTGTATTGGAAAAAGAAGAGTCAAAGAGGATCCAACGTTTAGGATTGTAAAAGAAATTGATAATGTTGGTACATCAACATTTTTAATACTTAACATCGAGAATTGTAGAACTAGGGAAACAAATATAGATTTAGGCAAAGTAGAAGTCGTCTTCAGCTAAGACAATTTTATTATTTAAATAGGGTGGTTGGCCTTTGGAATAGGTTGCCTTTGCTGTTGTAGAGACAGTAAATTTGGATAAGTTTAAGAGAAAGCTTGACAGATATATGAATGGTAAAGGTTGTTTTTTGTTTTTTTTTAGTTTGGCTTAGAGGATGAGACAGCTGAGATGGATCAGCTGGTCCTTTGTTGTCCCTAAACATTATGTTATGTAGCCAGTCATAACTCGGTCAGTATTTGTCTGATTTGAAAACCCTAACTTTTAATCGTTATGTCTCATTGTATACTACAATACGAATTAGTTTCACACAAAAAGGATAAATCCCAGTTTTGCTAGATCATATTCTTCGTAACGGCAAACATGCTCGCTCTTTTAGCCATGGGGACGTTCTAATCAGTCCTACTATTCCTTGGTAAAAGAGCAGCTCAAGAGTTGACGGTGGGTGGTGTTGACTATCTGCACTTCCTCTAGTTTTACACTGCTAAATAAGCTTCAAAGCTTTGCGCAAAAATTCAAAAACGAACGAACTTCTTAACGAGGCGTTTCTGGTTGATTGAAAATTTACCAAACATTTTCTGCTGAAAATATCATTCTTTTAATTTGAGTCCCCTGGTGGAACAGCTGTAAGTATAAGGATTTACCATGCTAAAAATGTGAAGTTCGATTCTCGCGGTAGATAACTCAATACGGCTTTACTTTAAAAACAAAGAAACAGACGTTAATTTTGAAGAAAATAAAAAGTGTACCCTCAATATTGAATGCTCTTACTTTATGCAAGGGTAACATCTGAATGGAATACTAAGTTTTAGTTATATTGTGACAATAACAGTGCTTTCTAAGTGTTACAGTTTTTTACATGGTACTAAACTTTATTCTATTTAAAAGCTATAAATAAAGTATTTACTAACTGTACATGTATAGCAGAAATCACACTGCTATACATGTGCAGTTAGTAAACACAATATATACTTCAAACAGTTGGATTATTTGAATATAACATTTTACGTGAAGCTAACAAACTGTATTTAATTGAACTATTAAAGTGCCCATAGTTCATTGCGTGCATGTGAAATTGCTAACTGTTTAAGTGTCTCAGTGTTTACATTAACTGACAAAATCAGAAGTTGATCTATTACAAAGAGTACGTATTAGTTTTTTCTTCACATCATGCTGAAAGTTAATTATGCATTATTCTACTTAATTATTGGTTATGTATTTACGTAATGCATATTTTCAAAGATAAGTCTAATAATATTACTGTTCAATTTACAACTGAAGAAATAAGTGTGGTTGTTGTTAAGCGCAAAGTTACATAATGGGCTATATGTGTGGTACCCACAGCAGATCTAATTAATCATTGGATATATATTTATATAATGCACATTTTCAAAGATACGTTTAATAATATTAGTTCAATGTACAACTGAAGAAATAAGTGTGGTTGTTGTTAAGCGCAAAGTTACATAATGGGCTATATGTGTGGTGTTCACAGCAGATCTACTCAATTATTGGATATATATTTACGTAATGCACATTTTTAAACATAGGTTTAATAATATTACTGTTCAATTTACAACTGAAGAAATAAGTATGGTTATTCTTAAACCTAAAGTTACATAATGGGCTGTATGTGTGATGCCCACAGCAGATTTCGAAACCTTTCTAGTGTTTTAAGCCTGCAGACATGCCAGTAAGAAGTATTAGAAGTGTTTGAATATATTATCATATTAAGTACATGTTGCACATTTTATTTAAAAATCTCATATTTTACTTTGGAATACGGCCTGGCATGGCCAAACGTGTTAAGGCGTGTGACTCGTAATCTGAGGGTCGCGGGTTCGCATCCCGGTCGCGCCAAACATGCTCGCCCTCCCAGCCGTGAGGGCGTTATAATGTGACGGTCAATCCCACTATTCGTCGGTAAAAGAGTAGTCCAAGAGTTGGCGGTGGGTGGTGATGACTACACTGCTAAATTAGGGACGGCTAGCACAGATAGCCCTCGAGTAGCTTTGTGCGAAATTCCAAAACAAACAAACAATACTTTGTAAAATGGCAGCGGCCAGCTGTATAAAATTATTTAATGTTATCTGATGTATAACTTATCCGTTTAAAGTTCCTTTAAAATATATATCAAAAAGAGAATAGACTGCAGTAAGTATAGGATCAGTATGTTTTTCTTCATGCACCCCTCTTACGATAAAATTTACAATCACCATAAAAAGCAAAATTTACTAGGCAATCTAAAATATTCTATAGTTATTTACTCATAATTTAAATATCAGTTTAATTTCAATAGGTGTATGTTACAAGAATTGATTATGTGCATTTTTGTTGAGTGTGGGCATCATGACACAACACTCGGGAAACCATACAAGTAAATTGTGCTTTAAGAGACAACTCGTTGTGTTACATATACTGGATGAACGCTAAACGTTTGTTTGATAACAGTACAATGAACAATTAAATCAAGAAAATACATTTGATCTATGTGAGTATATGTCACATTGGATGAATGCAAGCAGCAACAAATATTAATATAAAAGTTGAATTGGATGACTGAAGATATCAACAGGTGCTAGACATAAATGAGATAAAAGTCACATTAAGTGACTGCAAACTACACGCGATATGGTATCTTTATTGAATAAATTCACAATGAACAATTACAGAAAAAGGACTAAATACTTCACCAATGATGCTTGTAAATGTGAGAGAAACTTCGGTATTTTTATGGCTCACAATTGTCAAATATTCTTGTGAAATAAAGTTTTAGTTGTATATGAGTTGATATAACACTGTGTTTTGCTTGTACTGCCTTTCCACAAGCCCACAAAGAATGAATATTTCTGCAGCATAACCTACCAATATTTCAACTGTGTTTGCTAACATATCATCAATACATTTTAAAATACCATTGGTATGTGATTCTGGAATATTGTCAAAAACGTTATTATTTGTTGTATTGTTTGTATTTACGCAGCTCATAAAGACTATCAGCAGCTTTCCTTGATTCCAATGACTGAAGAAACTCATGGTGGTGAGGATGTTGCCCTTTATGCTATCGGGCCTATGGCTCACTTGTTTCACGGAGTGCAAGAACAAACATATATAGCCCATGCCATGGCCTACACATCATGCGTGGGCCAGAACAAAGAACATTGTCAAAAAAATCCTCAGGAGCAATATGGAAACTGTGCGATGAATTCAGCTTTTAGAAATGTTTTGTTGGCATTTTCTTTCGTGACGTTTTTCATTAGAAGAAATAATCTATAACCTTTTCTAGATTTCATGTGGTTTGTATCATTTATTTCGATTATTTTATATTTTCACCATAATAGACACTGACTAATTGACATATAGTTTTTTAGTATTATAATTCTAATTACTTTATTTGAATGGCCTATTTTTGTTATCTGATTTAAACAAATGTACAATGAACAACAAGCTCATTGCATTGCTTACAACTTTATCCAGTGGTTTTGTTCTGGTATATTTACACATATCCTGACAAGTTAAATCCCACTGTAAGGACACTGTTTTCTACTGGAAAAACAAAATAAGTTTTTAATTTAAATATTATGTCAAAGTAAGAAAAAACAAGCAGCTAAGAGCCTGAATGAAATGATATTAGACAATTAAACACATAAGTGTTATGGTATTTGCATTACGGGCCATGTTTTTGTTTTAATCATTATCTATAATTACATCAAATGACCTTAATACTTAAATTTAACAAGTTGCATCCCCACTAAACAGGAATGAGTTCTTATTGATACTATTTAGTTTTTAAGGTGCAAACATGAAACACAAAGTAGAAAGTGTTTTATGTGTCTACAAAGGATTCCCATTATTCAAATGTTGCGGATTGCACTAAGAAAACTCAGACGACAATAATAATGATATAATGATCTTAAGTTCACTATACTGACAAATATGTAAATTTTTGTTGATTTGAAATATATTTTTTTAGAAGTAAAACAATTGCATATTGTAAACAAATGCTATTGTTTTACCTTTTTGATGTGAATGATTATGTAATCACTGATTAAAACCATTTTTTTTATTAAAAACCCATTTTGTATATCTAACTTGTAATTATTTTACTGCATTTTATTTGGGTACGGCTTAAAACTATATTTTTAATACCTTTTAACTATGCCATAAGTCAGTAAACATAAAACAGGAAAACAATCAATCATGAGTTTCAGTTATTCAGATAAATAGACATATAAAATATATACTTCTAAATGTGTAAATAACTTAGATGTTTTCACACTGCCATGATAATACAATTCAAATCTTTGCACTATATCTTCAGATTAGTCCTCCAAATAACTGACAAATATTTCTTTTTTGCTTTGAGAATAATAAACTTATATATTTTGCTGCATACAAGCTTTTTTAACTGTATGCTACATATTCTCAAGATTAGGTACTGTTATGTATTACAATTTATTATGTTACGTATTACGATTTCAAATAGCGTTAAATTTGAATTTAGAAGTCAAATGAATGTCCATGTGTATGAAATTTATGATATTTGCCAACAAGATTGATATACAGTTTTCTTCCTTTACACAAATATAATTTAATATACAGACAATAATACAATTTATAATACCAGTTTTTACAAATAATGATTTATTCACAAAAGTTTTACAAACTATCAAACAATACTGGGTCTTCTATCTGGTCTGGGACTGAATATTTAATCAACGATTCACGATTATCGAATTAGTTTCGAGTTGATATTAGCACAGTTCACTTAACTCTTGATAATGAGAAACCCACTTGAAATAAAAATGTATCTCAGAACGGCTCGTATGGGTATTAAAACTTATTGATAAGTAGAGGACAACGATTCGACCTTCCATACCAGATGTTCTGAGATACGATTCACATAACTGGTAGTTAAATAGTAAGCTATCTATTCTTGGTTAGTCTAGCGCCGTTTACAGTCTGACTTTTCACTTACGAAAGTAGAAATACGAAGTTACTTCTCTCAAATTAAACGGTTTATAACGCTTGAAATCTATAAACGTCTTCGGTTAAATATCTGTAGCTTACCGACTAATAAGCATTTATCACTGTTTATAACTTCCGTAGCAAACCAACAAAATAACTGTTCGAACATTCTTCAGTTCATCTTTTAGGAGTACATATTTGAATAGTGAAGATATCCGTTTGTCTCTTTTTTACTCAGTGATCAGTTGTTTTCCAGCAAACAAAACTTTACCAGCTGAACCAGAATTCTGATGTGCATTATTATCTCACTCACTGAAGAATCATCAGTAAAATAATTGGATCCAACTAGAACCTTGTGTATAATTATCTTACTGAAGAATCATCAGTAATATAAAAATACACAAGATTCTAGTTCGATCCAAAAACTATCCGAGACAAATCAATAATATCGTCCTCTGAATAAGAGTCTGTCATTTGCTTTTGGTTTAATTTCCTAGCCTGAGCTCAAGTCACAGCACATGAGGGAAACACAACAGGATTCTTCTCAAGAACACCATCATTCTTAAATGAAACAGATTGAATTCCTAACCATTTTAAGTTCGGCAACTACCTTTCTCCCAGCTAAATCGTTTCTTAATAATGATGATACACTCTTAATTGGCAGAGTATGTTTTACTCCCACCTCAACTGATCCAGAAGCTAGGTCTGATGTTGAATAAATGACATGAAGAGGAACATTAACAAAGCCACTCTCAGTACCCTGAGCAATAACAAACTAGCCATTAACAAAACTCGTATCTAAAGGCAATTACCTTCTAACAACAATGATAGATTCGACCTAGTATCATGTAGTGTATGTAAGGATATAGAATTAGCAGTTTCATTTGTCAAAGCACAGAACCAACAGCCACAAAACGTCTAACTACATCAACCTTTATATTAGTGGTCAAATCAACAACATCGAGCGAACTGGTGAAATTACATCCACTTGTGGACATGAAAGCACTAAGTGTTGCTTTCTTTTCTTTTATATTTTTCAAACACCAACAACTTGACATAATATGACTAGTTATTTTACGAAAACGGCAGACAGGCCTCGATGGCTTTGATGAAGTTTTATCCCATCTATCAGAATATTACAAACTAAGAGAGCTGGATTTCCTGAAGGATCCTCAACTTTAGTGGATTGAATAGGTACAGTTTTATTTGTTGAGATGGCAGGAATTTCCTTTTATGAAAAGTGGTTTCACATGTTAAAGTGTAATTAATCACTATAAAGAGCAGCTGCTTCCTGGAAGGTTTTAACTTTCTTTTCGTTCAAGTTAGTTTTGAGGTTGTCACTTACCCAATGTTTAAATTCATCAATTAGGCAAAACTGTCTTAGTTTGTCGAAACTGTTGCCAACATGCATAGAATTACAACATCAATCCAAATAAACCTTTTCATCGTGGGCGAGCTCCATATAAGTTTGACTATATTGCTTGCAATAACCTCGGAACTTCTGGCGATAAGCCTCTGGTACTATCTCATAATTAGTACAATCTTCCAGTGAGAAGGGTGGAATAAGCTTCTTGTGCTTTGCCAGTTAAAACATTTATAATAATAATTACCATTTTTTTGGCGAGCTATTCCATGGTTTGGACAGCCTCCACAAAATGTTGTAAATATTTATCAATTTTATTTTCACTGAATGATGGTATGTTAACATATCGTTTGTGTTCAATATTGTCATTCTACCTCGATCGATCAGAGTTGAGTCTAATTTCCAATTATTTTAATCTAATTTCTTTCTCGGCTTTCGACTAATAACAAAATAAAGCCAATGTAATGAAAATACTTATACAACTGGATTTAACTGAGCTGATAAAGTATGGCTTACAACTTTTGCCACAAGAAAAGACAGTTTACAAAGTTAAGGAGGATTGTTTTGTTTGTTTTTGAATTTCGCACAAAGCTACTCGAGAGCTATCTGTGCTAGCCGTCCCTAATTTAGCAGTGTAAGACTAGGGGGAAGGCAGCTAGTCATCACCACCCACCGCCAACTCTTGGGCTACTCTTTTACCAACGTATAGTGGGATTGACCGTAAGATTATAACGCCCCCACGGCTGAAAGGGCGAGCATGTTTGGCGCGACGAGGATGCGAACCCGCGACCCTCAGATTACGAGTCGCACGCCTTAACACGCTTGGCCAAGCCGGGCCAGTTAAGGAGGAGCTGAAAGGATCCATATGCTATACTGAATATAAGTAATTATGTTGTTTAAAGAACCCAAAAGAATAGATAATGCAGGTCAAAGGTTATCCATCGTTGAAAGTATAACAAACTGGATAACTCCAGAAAAATCTAGTCAACATAAACTGAACCTACTGAGGAGCTATTCCTATCGAGATTTGTTCCATAGAATGAACAAGTGTGAATCCGCCAGTGGAAAAACTCCCCAATAATGAGTCTCAGAAAAGAAACCACAAAACATTTGCAGTAGTTTTTATGCCTTTTGTTTGAATTTTCCTTATTCTGTCATTTCCACACATACCAGCGAAGCTAAGATTTATTAGATATTGTGTTAGATCGATAAATACTTGTCTATTTGAAAAATATTAATAATAATGTATTCACCCAAACTCACATAAACCAAAATTTATTTCATAAAATTAGACATAAACAATAGTGTGTTGAGTATGAAACATAAATGAAATCACGACCTATATCTCCAGAATATAACCTTATTAGCTCAATAGTTCACTATCGCAACTTCATAAGCAGCAATTATTTCACTAGATATTTTAGAACCAATCAACAGAAGAACAACAATGCAAAATATTTCCGATTATCGTTATTCAATCGTACAGATTTAAACAATAATTATTAATATATGAAAATTTCAATGACAATATCTTAGCGTTTAAACGTATATCTCACATATGTTTGAATACCGTTAATAATTCTTGACATAAACTGTAAACAAATGGCGTTTTGTTTGTTGGATTTATATCAAAGCTACTTGAGGGTTATCTGTGTTAGCGATCCTTAATTTAGAAGTGTTGTTAGAAGTACAGTTCTGCAGATATACCACTGTGTCACTAGGAGGGGCAAGTTAGAAGGAAGACAAGTAGTCAACATCACTCACTGCCACCTTTCGGGCTAATCTTCTATAAAAAAAAATTGTGATTGGCAGAACTTTATAACGTCCCATCAGCCAATGGGTTGAGCATATTCGGTAATGGGATTCCAACACGCAGATTACGAGTTAAGACATTTTTTTGTATCTATATGTTCAAGGACGTATGACTAATGTTATATACTGCTCAATTCAATTAGAGCTAATTAGAATTTTTAATATTTTATACAGGACAAGATAAAACCAAAAACAAATCTTATATGGCAGTCACCTTCTTTCAGTCATGTATTTATTACTACAAATATTTTTGGTTATAGTTATGTAAAGAAAATTGCGGAGGGCTTTTTTTTAAAAAAGAAACTTTTTAAAGTGGAATCCGTTGACGGCTTTAATAAAGTTTTTAAAATAGTGTAAATATGAAATGTTGATCATAATTATTTATTAATTTTTTGCTATTTCTAAAATAAAAATGAATGCAATAGCTTTCGTTATCTTGCAAATTCCATAGTACTAAGAAATGGCAAGAGTATGTTGTCAATGAAAGAAAAATTATAAACTCTAAATGATAATTAATTTCATAAATAATAATACATATCATAAAATGAACCTGATAAACAATAGTTACTGTAATGTAAGACCTACTTTAAAATCAAGGTGTATCTTATAAAGAATTTTTATTTGCATGCAAGATCTACCTTGAAATCTGTCATAAATCTGGATTTATCTTAAACTTATCTGGGTATATCTTAAACTTTCTTCCTTTAACGTTTGTGACTCTTGATGCAATGTTTTATCATCATTGCTCTTTCTTTTTTACCTTGGTTTAGTTTGATAATACATGTATATACATTTCTTACCCAAAGTTGTCCTTTCTGTGTCAGGGACATGGTCACAGGTGAATCTAAACAGGCTACAATTCAACCATCAAACTAGATGCAATTCAACCACCAAACTAGAACCTACTTGAAGGTTCTCTCGTCCAAATATGTCTCATGCAGAATCTCCTAGCTATCTGCAATAATTGAAGACATAACCAAAATTTCGTATCTAGCTATGCTACTTCAAATGTTACTTAAAAGAAAAAAACTGTACAAAAGCTTTGACACAGTGAGAGAGAGGTATATATGCAGGTCACAAAGAGTGGTACAGTAATAACAGAAAAAGAGATTAAGAAACGGGGAATGAAAGAAGGATCAACCAACAGGACAAGAAGTATTTGAACCATACTAAAAAACAAAGAATAATATCCTATGTCTTCAACCAACAGTTTCCACTTTCCCACCAAGAACAGGAACTTGGTCAATGACCAAACTACTGTTCCCAGTCACACACCTTGACATGTTACAGGACTGTGCATAGGGCATCACTAGTTGCGATGATCTCGACTCTAATTTAGAATTGGTAAGTTCCACTAAATCCAGCTGTTCAAATCAAGTAATAAAGCAAGGGAAAATATCAATAACTAACTTTCCACAATAACATCTACCAAACACTAAGTTAAAGCCCACCTATTAATATAGTAGAAAAAAAAACACGAGCTGAATAATAGCCAGAAATTGGTGTTGAATTAAGACGAATCTTCTTGCGTATATCCGTTACTTGTGTCCATCATCTAGCAAAGGAAAGATTGTGTATTATAAGCAAAGATCCAAAGCACAACACAAAACTCCCAACACTATAACCCAAAACAGCATTAAAGACATTAAATTTCAAGTGAACATTTTCAGAGGTAGCATTACTAATAAAAATATGCATATTCTAGTGATCAGAAGGGCTCCAATTTACATTACAAACTCGGAAATTCTGGAAGAAATCAAAACTCAGGGCTAGCAAGCCTCTATACCCAAAAGAATCAAGTACATGAAGCAAGTCTCTTTCCCTGTGCAAGTGACACTAAAGCAAAACACATAAAATACCTCATCAAGAATATAACAAACACCTAGTATGCTACTAAACTATAGAAGTCGCCCAAGTTCATCTCTAGTGCTATAACTGACGAAAATATGGACACACCCGAGCAATTTGCACTTTCTAAGGTCAAAGAGTTTAAAATGAACAACAAATGTACAAACAACATACATGAAACCACTGGCATTAATTGTGGGAGGAGTCCCAGTACCATACTATACTAAGAATATCTTAAATTTCTCGAGACAGCCACAGCAGTCAAGACACAAACACCAGCAGTACTACCACGAGAACTGTAGATGTCACGTTCGCCAGCTCCCAGGCAGAAACCAATCAACATGACTCAAGTTTTGTATCTAACTAAATCTTCTAAATCAGCCCAAAAGTTCCAATCTACGCTGAACCACATCATCATGTTGGATATTGTTCTACAAGCAATGTTTGAATAGTTAATGACATCGTACAACCTTTTTAAGTAAGCTTACTTCATTGCTCGTTCTAACTTCATGCTGCATAGCCTGGACCTAGAATGACCAGAAACTTAGATCGAGTGAAAACTACAGAAACAGTGAAAACATAAGTAGATATTTTATTAGCGCACAAAATGAACCATGCATAAGTTGCACACAATATCACTGTATTCAAAGAACAAAACCAACAAAACATGAAGTTCACACAAAAACATAACTCAGTGAATATTTACTACAAATAAATGTGACATTTGCTGTTACTTTTCAGAGACAAGTTCAGAAATGCACGGCTTTACCTTGGCAAGTGCCACTCTCATATCATTTTCGCAACAATGTCTGCTCCTTTTCTTCGTTTTTATGTCTACCATCCTCAAAAAGGATTGCTCGCAAAGATACTTTATAACAAACGGTATGAGAATCTCAAGGGCTTTCTTAGCAATAAGAATGTATGCTATGATTTGGTGACACCAAAACGTTGAAAGCATTGTTGTTCTGAAAAGTTGCTGTTGAATCTGGGTATGCTGAAGTTCAATTATTTCGTCGAGGTATTCATCATTGACATCTGCTGTCGCAACACTATACGTGAACGGCTGTCTCACCCATGCTGGATAGGACTCTCTAGTGGGGAAAAGTCCGTCGAGAGACTTTGCAAGCTCATCTAAGTGCTTGGCAATTGCTTGCTTCAGTTTCCCGGGTACAGAAATGTCTCCAATTTCAGATACATCTTCAAAATTACTTACACAGTTGTCCAGCAGGGGAAAGTTTGCAAAGTTATCATTCTCTGTTCGTCGTTTCCATAACCGTGGCTTTTTTTTTTGAAAAACCTTCAGATTTTTCTTCCGCTTTGATGATGTTGACTCCACCACTCTGCATCTGTTGATTGAGAGCATTAAAGATATCGGCCATGTACGCCAAAATGAGAATGAACTCAGATTTTTCGAAGCAATCTGCATGACAATGTTGGTGCTCTCGCAAAAACGGCTAATTCCACACGCATGGCAAAAACACGATTCAGCACCTTTCCCCAGGATAACCACCGAACGTTAGAATGGTACAGAAGTACCTCGAATTCAGAGCCCATTTCATTACACAGTTCTTTGAAAATGCGGTGCTTCAGGGCACTATTTCGCACAAAGTTCACACATTCCACTACAATTTTTAATACTTCTGCCAGTTTTGAAGGCAAGGTTTTTGTTGCCAACGCATGTCTGTGCAGAACACAGTGCGTTACAATGATGTGTGGTGCATCGGCTTTCACCAGCGCACACCAAAACCAGAGTTTCATCCCAGCATGACTGAAGCTCTGTACGAACAAACTGCAAAAACCATATCCCACAAAAAAAATCGTTGTCTCTGAAGAAGTCATCCACAAGTTTCTTCACGTCGGCTGCCTTAGTTGTTGTTGTAAGAGGCTTACAAAATAAAAAAAAATCTTCTTTTATCTCGTCGTTCTTCACATAGCGCACGAATACAACAAACTGGCTTAGATTGAAAAAGTCAGTGGTCTAGTCGAGTTGAAGGCTGAATTTTGCAGGGCTTGAAATCAGATCTGCAACTACTTGAACCAAGATGTCATCGCTCATGTAATCTATTCTGCTGCTGATGGTGTCATTTGAAAGAGGAATTTGGGAAAACTTATTTTCAGCAGCTTTTCCCAGCATGATATTTGCCACCTTCAATGCAGGTGGTTTTATGAGTACTTCACCAATGGTGTGTGGTTTGCCCTGCTTTGCGATCAAGTACGCAACTTCATATGATGCTGTAAGCTACTCGAGAGCTATCTGTGCTAGCCGTCCCTAATTTAGCAGTGTAAGACTAGGGGGAAGGCAGCTAGTCATCACCACCCACCGCCAACTCTTGGGCTACTCTTTTACCAACGTATAGTGGGATTGACCGTAAGATTATAACGCCCCCACGGCTGAAAGGGCGAGCATGTTTGGCGCGACGAGGATGCGAACCCGCGACCCTCAGATTACGAGTCGCACGCCTTAACACGCTTGGCCAAGCCAGGCCAGTTAAGGAGGAGCTGAAAGGATCCATATGCTATACTGAATATAAGTAATTATGTTGTTTAAAGAACCCAAAAGAATAGATAATGCAGGTCAAAGGTTATCCATCGTTGAAAGTATAACAAACTGGATAACTCCAGAAAAATCTAGTCAACATAAACTGAACCTACTGAGGAGCTATTCCTATCGAGATTTGTTCCATAGAATGAACAAGTGTGAATCCGCCAGTGGAAAAAACTCCCCAATAATGAGTCTCAGAAAAGAAACCACAAAACATTTGCAGTAGTTTTTATGCCTTTTGTTTGAATTTTCCTTATTCTGTCATTTCCACACATACCAGCGAAGCTAAGATTTATTAGATATTGTGTTAGATCGATAAATACTTGTCTATTTGAAAAATATTAATAATAATGTATTCACCCAAACTCACATAAACCAAAATTTATTTCATAAAATTAGACATAAACAATAGTGTGTTGAGTATGAAACATAAATGAAATCACGACCTATATCTCCAGAATATAACCTTATTAGCTCAATAGTTCACTATCGCAACTTCATAAGCAGCAATTATTTCACTAGATATTTTAGAACCAATCAACAGAAGAACAACAATGCAAAATATTTCCGATTATCGTTATTCAATCGTATAGATTTAAACAATAATTATTAATATATGAAAATTTCAATGACAATATCTTAGCGTTTAAACGTATATCTCACATATGTTTGAATACCGTTAATAATTCTTGACATAAACTGTAAACAAATGGCGTTTTGTTTGTTGGATTTATATCAAAGCTACTTGAGGGTTATCTGTGTTAGCGATCCTTAATTTAGAAGTGTTGTTAGAAGTACAGTTCTGCAGATATACCACTGTGTCACTAGGAGGGGCAAGTTAGAAGGAAGACAAGTAGTCAACATCACTCACTGCCACCTTTCGGGCTAATCTTCTATAAAAAAAAATTGTGATTGGCAGAACTTTATAACGTCCCATCAGCCAATGGGTTGAGCATATTCGGTAATGGGATTCCAACACGCAGATTACGAGTTAAGACATTTTTTTGTATCTATATGTTCAAGGACGTATGACTAATGTTATATACTGCTCAATTCAATTAGAGCTAATTAGAATTTTAATATTTTATACAGGACAAGATAAAACCAAAAACAAATCTTATATGGCAGTCACCTTCTTTCAGTCATGTATTTATTACTACAAATATTTTTGGTTATAGTTATGTAAAGAAAATTGCGGAGGGCTTTTTTTTAAAAAAGAAACTTTTTAAAGTGGAATCCGTTGACGGCTTTAATAAAGTTTTTAAAATAGTGTAAATATGAAATGTTGATCATAATTATTTATTAATTTTTTGCTATTTCTAAAATAAAAATGAATGCAATAGCTTTCGTTATCTTGCAAATTCCATAGTACTAAGAAATGGCAAGAGTATGTTGTCAATGAAAGAAAAATTATAAACTCTAAATGATAATTAATTTCATAAATAATAATACATATCATAAAATGAACCTGATAAACAATAGTTACTGTAATGTAAGACCTACTTTAAAATCAAGGTGTATCTTATAAAGAATTTTTATTTGCATGCAAGATCTACCTTGAAATCTGTCATAAATCTGGATTTATCTTAAACTTATCTGGGTATATCTTAAACTTTCTTCCTTTAACGTTTGTGACTCTTGATGCAATGTTTTATCATCATTGCTCTTTCTTTTTACCTTGGTTTAGTTTGATAATACATGTATATACATTTCTTACCCAAAGTTGTCCTTTCTGTGTCAGGGACATAGTCACAGGTGAATCTAAACAGGCTACAATTCAACCATCAAACTAGATGCAATTCAACCACCAAACTAGAACCTACTTGAAGGTTCTCTCGTCCAAATATGTCTCATGCAGAATCTCCTAGCTATCTGCAATAATTGAAGACATAACCAAAATTTCGTATCTAGCTATGCTACTTCAAATGTTACTTAAAAGAAAAAACTGTACAAAAGCTTTGACACAGTGAGAGAGAGGTATATATGCAGGTCACAAAGAGTGGTACAGTAATAACAGAAAAAGAGATTAAGAAACGGGGAATGAAAGAAGGATCAACCAACAGGACAAGAAGTATTTGAACCATACTAAAAACAAAGAATAATATCCTATGTCTTCAACCAACAGTTTCCACTTTCCCACCAAGAACAGGAACTTGGTCAATGACCAAACTACTGTTCCCAGTCACACACCTTGACATGTTACAGGACTGTGCATAGGGCATCACTAGTTGCGATGATCTCGACTCGAATTTAGAATTGGTAAGTTCCACTAAATCCAGCTGTTCAAATCAAGTAATAAAGCAAGGGAAAATATCAATAACTAACTTTCCACAATAACATCTACCAAACACTAAGTTAAAGCCCACCTATTAATATAGTAGAAAAAAAAACACGAGCTGAATAATAGCCAGAAATTGGTGTTGAATTAAGACGAATCTTCTTGCGTATATCCGTTACTTGTGTCCATCATCTAGCAAAGGAAAGATTGTGTATTATAAGCAAAGATCCAAAGCACAACACAAAACTCCCAACACTATGGCCCAAAACAGCATTAAAAGACATTAAATTTCAAGTGAACATTTTCAGAGGTAGCATTACTAATAAAAATATGCATATTCTAGTGATCAGAAGGGCTCCAATTTACATTACAAACTCGGAAATTCTGGAAGAAATCAAAACTCAGGGCTAGCAAGCCTCTATACCCAAAAGAATCAAGTACATGAAGCGAAGTCTCTTTCCCTGTGCAAGTGACACTAAAGCAAAACACATAAAATACCTCATCAAGAATATAACAAACACCTAGTATGCTACTAAACTATAGAAGTCGCCCAAGTTCATCTCTAGTGCTATAACTGACGAAAATATGGACACACCCGAGCAATTTGCACTTTCTAAGGTCAAAGAGTTTAAAATGAACAACAAATGTACAAACAACATACATGAAACCACTGGCATTAATTGTGGGAGGAGTCCCAGTACCATACTATACTAAGAATATCTTAAATTTCTCGAGACAGCCACAGCAGTCAAGACACAAACACCAGCAGTACTACCACGAGAACTGTAGATGTCACGTTCGCCAGCTCCCAGGCAGAAACCAATCAACATGACTCAAGTTTTGTATCTAACTAAATCTTCTAAATCAGCCCAAAAGTTCCAATCTACCCTGAACCACATCATCATCTTGGATATTGTTCTACAAGCAATGTTTGAATAGTTAATGACATCGTACAACCTTTTTAAGTAAGCTTACTTCATTGCTCGTTCTAACTTCATGCTGCATAGCCTGGACCTAGAATCACCAGAAACTTAGATCGAGTGAAAACTACAGAAACAGTGAAAACATAAGTAGATATTTTATTAGCGCACAAAATGAACCATGCATAAGTTGCACACAATATCACTGTATTCAAAGAACAAAACCAACAAAACATGAAGTTCACACAAAAACATAACTCAGTGAATATTTACTACAAATAAATGTGACATTTGCTGTTACTTTTCAGAGACAAGTTCAGAAATGCACGGCTTTACCTTGGCAAGTGCCACTCTCATATCATTTTCGCAACAATGTCTGCTCCTTTTCTTCGTTTTTATGTCTACCATCCTCAAAAAGGATTGCTCGCAAAGATACTTTATAACAAACGGTATGAGAATCTCAAGGGCTTTCTTAGCAATAAGAATGTATGCTATGATTTGGTGACACCAAAACGTTGAAAGCATTGTTGTTCTGAAAAGTTGCTGTTGAATCTGGGTATGCTGAAGTTCAATTATTTCGTCGAGGTATTCATCATTGACATCTGCTGTCGCAACACTATACGTGAACGGCTGTCTCACCCATGCTGGATAGGACTCTCTAGTGGGGAAAAGTCCGTCGAGAGACTTTGCAAGCTCATCTAAGTGCTTGGCAATTGCTTGCTTCAGTTTCCCGGGTACAGAAATGTCTCCAATTTCAGATACATCTTCAAAATTACTTACACAGTTGTCCAGCAGGGGAAAGTTTGCAAAGTTATCATTCTCTGTTCGTCGTTTCCATAACCGTGGCTTTTTTTTTTGTGAAAAACCTTCAGATTTTTCTTCCGCTTTGATGATGTTGACTCCACCACTCTGCATCTGTTGATTGAGAGCATTAAAGATATCGGCCATGTACGCCAAAATGAGAATGAACTCAGATTTTTCGAAGCAATCTGCATGACAATGTTGGTGCTCTCGCAAAAACGGCTAATTCCACACGCATGGCAAAAACACGATTCAGCACCTTTCCCCAGGATAACCACCGAACGTTAGAATGGTACAGAAGTACCTCGAATTCAGAGCCCATTTCATTACACAGTTCTTTGAAAATGCGGTGCTTCAGGGCACTATTTCGCACAAAGTTCACACATTCCACTACAATTTTTAATACTTCTGCCAGTTTTGAAGGCAAGGTTTTTGTTGCCAACGCATGTCTGTGCAGAACACAGTGCGTTACAATGATGTGTGGTGCATCGGCTTTCACCAGCGCACACCAAAACCAGAGTTTCATCCCAGCATGACTGAAGCTCTGTACGAACAAACTGCAAAAACCATATCCCACAAAAAAAATCGTTGTCTCTGAAGAAGTCATCCACAAGTTTCTTCACGTCGGCTGCCTTAGTTGTTGTTGTAAGAGGCTTACAAAATAAAAAAAAAATCTTCTTTTATCTCGTCGTTCTTCACATAGCGCACGAATACAACAAACTGGCTTAGATTGAAAAAAGTCAGTGGTCTAGTCGAGTTGAAGGCTGAATTTTGCAGGGCTTGAAATCAGATCTGCAACTACTTGAACCAAGATGTCATCGCTCATGTAATCTATTCTGCTGCTGATGGTGTCATTTGAAAGAGGAATTTGGGAAAACTTATTTTCAGCAGCTTTTCCCAGCATGATATTTGCCACCTTCAATGCAGGTGGTTTTATGAGTACTTCACCAATGGTGTGTGGTTTGCCCTGCTTTGCGATCAAGTACGCAACTTCATATGATGCTGTAAGCTACTCGAGAGCTATCTGTGCTAGCCGTCCCTAATTTAGCAGTGTAAGACTAGGGGGAAGGCAGCTAGTCATCACCACCCACCGCCAACTCTTGGGCTACTCTTTTACCAACGTATAGTGGGATTGACCGTAAGATTATAACGCCCCCCACGGCTGAAAGGGCGAGCATGTTTGGCGCGACGAGGATGCGAACCCGCGACCCTCAGATTACGAGTCGCACGCCTTAACACGCTTGGCCAAGCCGGGCCAGTTAAGGAGGAGCTGAAAGGATCCATATGCTATACTGAATATAAGTAATTATGTTGTTTAAAGAACCCAAAAGAATAGATAATGCAGGTCAAAGGTTATCCATCGTTGAAAGTATAACAAACTGGATAACTCCAGAAAAATCTAGTCAACATAAACTGAACCTACTGAGGAGCTATTCCTATCGAGATTTGTTCCATAGAATGAACAAGTGTGAATCCGCCAGTGGAAAAAACTCCCCAATAATGAGTCTCAGAAAAGAAACCACAAAACATTTGCAGTAGTTTTTATGCCTTTTGTTTGAATTTTCCTTATTCTGTCATTTCCACACATACCAGCGAAGCTAAGATTTATTAGATATTGTGTTAGATCGATAAATACTTGTCTATTTGAAAAATATTAATAATAATGTATTCACCCAAACTCACATAAACCAAAATTTATTTCATAAAATTAGACATAAACAATAGTGTGTTGAGTATGAAACATAAATGAAATCACGACCTATATCTCCAGAATATAACCTTATTAGCTCAATAGTTCACTATCGCAATTTCATAAGCAGCAATTATTTCACTAGATATTTTAGAACCAATCAACAGAAGAACAACAATGCAAAATATTTCCGATTATCGTTATTCAATCGTATAGATTTAAACAATAATTATTAATATATGAAAATTTCAATGACAATATCTTAGCGTTTAAACGTATATCTCACATATGTTTGAATACCGTTAATAATTCTTGACATAAACTGTAAACAAATGGCGTTTTGTTTGTTGGATTTATATCAAAGCTACTTGAGGGTTATCTGTGTTAGCGATCCTTAATTTAGAAGTGTTGTTAGAAGTACAGTTCTGCAGATATACCACTGTGTCACTAGGAGGGGCAAGTTAGAAGGAAGACAAGTAGTCAACATCACTCACTGCCACCTTTCGGGCTAATCTTCTATAAAAAAAAAATTGTGATTGGCAGAACTTTATAACGTCCCATCAGCCAATGGGTTGAGCATATTCGGTAATGGGATTCCAACACGCAGATTACGAGTTAAGACATTTTTTTGTATCTATATGTTCAAGGACGTATGACTAATGTTATATACTGCTCAATTCAATTAGAGCTAATTAGAATTTTTTAATATTTTATACAGGACAAGATAAAAACAAAAACAAATCTTATATGGCAGTCACCTTCTTTCAGTCATGTATTTATTACTACAAATATTTTTGGTTATAGTTATGTAAAGAAAATTGCGGAGGGCTTTTTTTTAAAAAAGAAACTTTTTAAAGTGGAATCCGTTGACGGCTTTAATAAGGTTTTTTAAAATAGTGTAAATATGAAATGTTGATCATAATTATTTATTAATTTTTTGCTATTTCTAAAATAAAAATGAATGCAATAGCTTTCGTTATCTTGCAAATTCCATAGTACTAAGAAATGGCAAGAGTATGTTGTCAATGAAAGAAAAATTATAAACTCTAAATGATAATTAATTTCATAAATAATAATACATATCATAAAATGAACCTGATAAACAATAGTTACTGTAATGTAAGACCTACTTTAAAATCAAGGTGTATCTTATAAAGAATTTTTATTTGCATGCAAGATCTACCTTGAAATCTGTCATAAATCTGGATTTATCTTAAACTTATCTGGGTATATCTTAAACTTTCTTCCTTTAACGTTTGTGACTCTTGATGCAATGTTTTATCATCATTGCTCTTTCTTTTTACCTTGGTTTAGTTTGATAATACATGTATATACATTTCTTACCCAAAGTTGTCCTTTCTGTGTCAGGGACATAGTCACAGGTGAATCTAAACAGGCTACAATTCAACCATCAAACTAGATGCAATTCAACCACCAAACTAGAACCTACTTGAAGGTTCTCTCGTCCAAATATGTCTCATGCAGAATCTCCTAGCTATCTGCAATAATTGAAGACATAACCAAAATTTCGTATCTAGCTATGCTACTTCAAATGTTACTTAAAAGAAAAAACTGTACAAAAGCTTTGACACAGTGAGAGAGAGGTATATATGCAGGTCACAAAGAGTGGTACAGTAATAACAGAAAAGAGATTAAGAAACGGGGAATGAAAGAAGGATCAACCAACAGGACAAGAAGTATTTGAACCATACTAAAAACAAAGAATAATATCCTATGTCTTCAACCAACAGTTTCCACTTTCCCACCAAGAACAGGAACTTGGTCAATGACCAAACTACTGTTCCCAGTCACACACCTTGACATGTTACAGGACTGTGCATAGGGCATCACTAGTTGCGATGATCTCGACTCTAATTTAGAATTGGTAAGTTCCACTAAATCCAGCTGTTCAAATCAAGTAATAAAGCAAGGGAAAATATCAATAACTAACTTTCCACAATAACATCTACCAAACACTAAGTTAAAGCCCACCTATTAATATAGTAGAAAAAAAAACACGAGCTGAATAATAGCCAGAAATTGGTGTTGAATTAAGACGAATCTTCTTGCGTATATCCGTTACTTGTGTCCATCATCTAGCAAAGGAAAGATTGTGTATTATAAGCAAAGATCCAAAGCACAACACAAAACTCCCAACACTATGGCCCAAAACAGCATTAAAAGACATTAAATTTCAAGTGAACATTTTCAGAGGTAGCATTACTAATAAAATATGCATATTCTAGTGATCAGAAGGGCTCCAATTTACATTACAAACTCGGAAATTCTGGAAGAAATCAAAACTCAGGGCTAGCAAGCCTCTATACCCAAAAGAATCAAGTACATGAAGCGAAGTCTCTTTCCCTGTGCAAGTGACACTAAAGCAAAACACATAAAATACCTCATCAAGAATATAACAAACACCTAGTATGCTACTAAACTATAGAAGTCGCCCAAGTTCATCTCTAGTGCTATAACTGACGAAAATATGGACACACCCGAGCAATTTGCACTTTCTAAGGTCAAAGAGTTTAAAATGAACAACAAATGTACAAACAACATACATGAAACCACTGGCATTAATTGTGGGAGGAGTCCCAGTACCATACTATACTAAGAATATCTTAAATTTCTCGAGACAGCCACAGCAGTCAAGACACAAACACCAGCAGTACTACCACGAGAACTGTAGATGTCACGTTCGCCAGCTCCCAGGCAGAAACCAATCAACATGACTCAAGTTTTGTATCTAACTAAATCTTCTAAATCAGCCCAAAAGTTCCAATCTACCCTGAACCACATCATCATCTTGGATATTGTTCTACAAGCAATGTTTGAATAGTTAATGACATCGTACAACCTTTTTTAAGTAAGCTTACTTCATTGCTCGTTCTAACTTCATGCTGCATAGCCTGGACCTAGAATCACCAGAAACTTAGATCGAGTGAAAACTACAGAAACAGTGAAAACATAAGTAGATATTTTATTAGCGCACAAAATGAACCATGCATAAGTTGCACACAATATCACTGTATTCAAAGAACAAAACCAACAAAACATGAAGTTCACACAAAAACATAACTCAGTGAATATTTACTACAAATAAATGTGACATTTGCTGTTACTTTTCAGAGACAAGTTCAGAAATGCACGGCTTTACCTTGGCAAGTGCCACTCTCATATCATTTTCGCAACAATGTCTGCTCCTTTTCTTCGTTTTTATGTCTACCATCCTCAAAAAAGGATTGCTCGCAAAGATACTTTATAACAAACGGTATGAGAATCTCAAGGGCTTTCTTAGCAATAAGAATGTATGCTATGATTTGGTGACACCAAAACGTTGAAAGCATTGTTGTTCTGAAAAGTTGCTGTTGAATCTGGGTATGCTGAAGTTCAATTATTTCGTCGAGGTATTCATCATTGACATCTGCTGTCGCAACACTATACGTGAACGGCTGTCTCACCCATGCTGGATAGGACTCTCTAGTGGGAAAAGTCCGTCGAGAGACTTTGCAAGCTCATCTAAGTGCTTGGCAATTGCTTGCTTCAGTTTCCCGGGTACAGAAATGTCTCCAATTTCAGATACATCTTCAAAATTACTTACACAGTTGTCCAGCAGGGGAAAGTTTGCAAAGTTATCATTCTCTGTTCGTCGTTTCCATAACCGTGGCTTTTTTTTTTGAAAAACCTTCAGATTTTTCTTCCGCTTTGATGATGTTGACTCCACCACTCTGCATCTGTTGATTGAGAGCATTAAAGATATCGGCCATGTACGCCAAAATGAGAATGAACTCAGATTTTTCGAAGCAATCTGCATGACAATGTTGGTGCTCTCGCAAAAACGGCTAATTCCACACGCATGGCAAAAACACGATTCAGCACCTTTCCCCAGGATAACCACCGAACGTTAGAATGGTACAGAAGTACCTCGAATTCAGAGCCCATTTCATTACACAGTTCTTTGAAAATGCGGTGCTTCAGGGCACTATTTCGCACAAAGTTCACACATTCCACTACAATTTTTAATACTTCTGCCAGTTTTGAAGGCAAGGTTTTTGTTGCCAACGCATGTCTGTGCAGAACACAGTGCGTTACAATGATGTGTGGTGCATCGGCTTTCACCAGCGCACACAAAACCAGAGTTTCATCCCAGCATGACTGAAGCTCTGTACGAACAAACTGCAAAAACCATATCCCACAAAAAAAATCGTTGTCTCTGAAGAAGTCATCCACAAGTTTCTTCACGTCGGCTGCCTTAGTTGTTGTTGTAAGAGGCTTACAAAATAAAAAAAAATCTTCTTTTATCTCGTCGTTCTTCACATAGCGCACGAATACAACAAACTGGCTTAGATTGAAAAAGTCAGTGGTCTAGTCGAGTTGAAGGCTGAATTTTGCAGGGCTTGAAATCAGATCTGCAACTACTTGAACCAAGATGTCATCGCTCATGTAATCTATTCTGCTGCTGATGGTGTCATTTGAAAGAGGAATTTGGGAAAACTTATTTTCAGCAGCTTTTCCCAGCATGATATTTGCCACCTTCAATGCAGGTGGTTTTATGAGTACTTCACCAATGGTGTGTGGTTTGCCCTGCTTTGCGATCAAGTACGCAACTTCATATGATGCTGTAAGCTACTCGAGAGCTATCTGTGCTAGCCGTCCCTAATTTAGCAGTGTAAGACTAGGGGGAAGGCAGCTAGTCATCACCACCCACCGCCAACTCTTGGGCTACTCTTTTACCAACGTATAGTGGGATTGACCGTAAGATTATAACGCCCCCACGGCTGAAAGGGCGAGCATGTTTGGCGCGACGAGGATGCGAACCCGCGACCCTCAGATTACGAGTCGCACGCCTTAACACGCTTGGCCAAGCCGGGCCAGTTAAGGAGGAGCTGAAAGGATCCATATGCTATACTGAATATAAGTAATTATGTTGTTTAAAGAACCCAAAAGAATAGATAATGCAGGTCAAAGGTTATCCATCGTTGAAAGTATAACAAACTGGATAACTCCAGAAAATCTAGTCAACATAAACTGAACCTACTGAGGAGCTATTCCTATCGAGATTTGTTCCATAGAATGAACAAGTGTGAATCCGCCAGTGGAAAAACTCCCCAATAATGAGTCTCAGAAAAGAAACCACAAAACATTTGCAGTAGTTTTTATGCCTTTTGTTTGAATTTTCCTTATTCTGTCATTTCCACACATACCAGCGAAGCTAAGATTTATTAGATATTGTGTTAGATCGATAAATACTTGTCTATTTGAAAAATATTAATAATAATGTATTCACCCAAACTCACATAAACCAAAATTTATTTCATAAAATTAGACATAAACAATAGTGTGTTGAGTATGAAACATAAATGAAATCACGACCTATATCTCCAGAATATAACCTTATTAGCTCAATAGTTCACTATCGCAACTTCATAAGCAGCAATTATTTCACTAGATATTTTAGAACCAATCAACAGAAGAACAACAATGCAAAATATTTCCGATTATCGTTATTCAATCGTATAGATTTAAACAATAATTATTAATATATGAAAATTTCAATGACAATATCTTAGCGTTTAAACGTATATCTCACATATGTTTGAATACCGTTAATAATTCTTGACATAAACTGTAAACAAATGGCGTTTTGTTTGTTGGATTTATATCAAAGCTACTTGAGGGTTATCTGTGTTAGCGATCCTTAATTTAGAAGTGTTGTTAGAAGTACAGTTCTGCAGATATACCACTGTGTCACTAGGAGGGGCAAGTTAGAAGGAAGACAAGTAGTCAACATCACTCACTGCCACCTTTCGGGCTAATCTTCTATAAAAAAAAAATTGTGATTGGCAGAACTTTATAACGTCCCATCAGCCAATGGGTTGAGCATATTCGGTAATGGGATTCCAACACGCAGATTACGAGTTAAGACATTTTTTTGTATCTATATGTTCAAGGACGTATGACTAATGTTATATACTGCTCAATTCAATTAGAGCTAATTAGAATTTTTAATATTTTATACAGGACAAGATAAAAACAAAAACAAATCTTATATGGCAGTCACCTTCTTTCAGTCATGTATTTATTACTACAAATATTTTTGGTTATAGTTATGTAAAGAAAATTGCGGAGGGCTTTTTTTTAAAAAAAGAAACTTTTTAAAGTGGAATCCGTTGACGGCTTTAATAAAGTTTTTAAAATAGTGTAAATATGAAATGTTGATCATAATTATTTATTAATTTTTTGCTATTTCTAAAATAAAAATGAATGCAATAGCTTTCGTTATCTTGCAAATTCCATAGTACTAAGAAATGGCAAGAGTATGTTGTCAATGAAAGAAAAATTATAAACTCTAAATGATAATTAATTTCATAAATAATAATACATATCATAAAATGAACCTGATAAACAATAGTTACTGTAATGTAAGACCTACTTTAAAATCAAGGTGTATCTTATAAAGAATTTTTATTTGCATGCAAGATCTACCTTGAAATCTGTCATAAATCTGGATTTATCTTAAACTTATCTGGGTATATCTTAAACTTTCTTCCTTTAACGTTTGTGACTCTTGATGCAATGTTTTATCATCATTGCTCTTTCTTTTTTTACCTTGGTTTAGTTTGATAATACATGTATATACATTTCTTACCCAAAGTTGTCCTTTCTGTGTCAGGGACATAGTCACAGGTGAATCTAAACAGGCTACAATTCAACCATCAAACTAGATGCAATTCAACCACCAAACTGGAACCTACTTGAAGGTTCTCTCGTCCAAATATGTCTCATGCAGAATCTCCTAGCTATCTGCAATAATTGAAGACATAACCAAAATTTCGTATCTAGCTATGCTACTTCAAATGTTACTTAAAAGAAAAAAACTGTACAAAAGCTTTGACACAGTGAGAGAGAGGTATATATGCAGGTCACAAAGAGTGGTACAGTAATAACAGAAAAAGAGATTAAGAAACGGGGAATGAAAGAAGGATCAACCAACAGGACAAGAAGTATTTGAACCATACTAAAAAACAAAGAATAATATCCTATGTCTTCAACCAACAGTTTCCACTTTCCCACCAAGAACAGGAACTTGGTCAATGACCAAACTACTGTTCCCAGTCACACACCTTGACATGTTACAGGACTGTGCATAGGGCATCACTAGTTGCGATGATCTCGACTCTAATTTAGAATTGGTAAGTTCCACTAAATCCAGCTGTTCAAATCAAGTAATAAAGCAAGGGAAAATATCAATAACTAACTTTCCACAATAACATCTACCAAACACTAAGTTAAAGCCCACCTATTAATATAGTAGAAAAAAAACACGAGCTGAATAATAGCCAGAAATTGGTGTTGAATTAAGACGAATCTTCTTGCGTATATCCGTTACTTGTGTCCATCATCTAGCAAAGGAAAGATTGTGTATTATAAGCAAAGATCCAAAGCACAACACAAAACTCCCAACACTATGGCCCAAAACAGCATTAAAAGACATTAAATTTCAAGTGAACATTTTCAGAGGTAGCATTACTAATAAAAATATGCATATTCTAGTGATCAGAAGGGCTCCAATTTACATTACAAACTCGGAAATTCTGGAAGAAATCAAAACTCAGGGCTAGCAAGCCTCTATACCCAAAAGAATCAAGTACATGAAGCGAAGTCTCTTTCCCTGTGCAAGTGACACTAAAGCAAAACACATAAAATACCTCATCAAGAATATAACAAACACCTAGTATGCTACTAAACTATAGAAGTCGCCCAAGTTCATCTCTAGTGCTATAACTGACGAAAATATGGACACACCCGAGCAATTTGCACTTTCTAAGGTCAAAGAGTTTAAAATGAACAACAAATGTACAAACAACATACATGAAACCACTGGCATTAATTGTGGGAGGAGTCCCAGTACCATACTATACTAAGAATATCTTAAATTTCTCGAGACAGCCACAGCAGTCAAGACACAAACACCAGCAGTACTACCACGAGAACTGTAGATGCCACGTTCGCCAGCTCCCAGGCAGAAACCAATCAACATGACTCAAGTTTTGTATCTAACTAAATCTTCTAAATCAGCCCAAAAGTTCCAATCTACCCTGAACCACATCATCATCTTGGATATTGTTCTACAAGCAATGTTTGAATAGTTAATGACATCGTACAACCTTTTTAAGTAAGCTTACTTCATTGCTCGTTCTAACTTCATGCTGCATAGCCTGAACCTAGAATCACCAGAAACTTAGATCGAGTGAAAACTACAGAAACAGTGAAAACATAAGTAGATATTTTATTAGCGCACAAAATGAACCATGCATAAGTTGCACACAATATCACTGTATTCAAAGAACAAAACCAACAAAACATGAAGTTCACACAAAAACATAACTCAGTGAATATTTACTACAAATAAATGTGACATTTGCTGTTACTTTTCAGAGACAAGTTCAGAAATGCACGGCTTTACCTTGGCAAGTGCCACTCTCATATCATTTTCGCAACAATGTCTGCTCCTTTTCTTCGTTTTTATGTCTACCATCCTCAAAAAGGATTGCTCGCAAAGATACTTTATAACAAACGGTATGAGAATCTCAAGGGCTTTCTTAGCAATAAGAATGTATGCTATGATTTGGTGACACCAAAACGTTGAAAGCATTGTTGTTCTGAAAAGTTGCTGTTGAATCTGGGTATGCTGAAGTTCAATTATTTCGTCGAGGTATTCATCATTGACATCTGCTGTCGCAACACTATACGTGAACGGCTGTCTCACCCATGCTGGATAGGACTCTCTAGTGGGGAAAAGTCCGTCGAGAGACTTTGCAAGCTCATCTAAGTGCTTGGCAATTGCTTGCTTCAGTTTCCCGGGTACAGAAATGTCTCCAATTTCAGATACATCTTCAAAATTACTTACACAGTTGTCCAGCAGGGGAAAGTTTGCAAAGTTATCATTCTCTGTTCGTCGTTTCCATAACCGTGGCTTTTTTTTTTGAAAAAACCTTCAGATTTTTCTTCCGCTTTGATGATGTTGACTCCACCACTCTGCATCTGTTGATTGAGAGCATTAAAGATATCGGCCATGTACGCCAAAATGAGAATGAACTCAGATTTTTCGAAGCAATCTGCATGACAATGTTGGTGCTCTCGCAAAAACGGCTAATTCCACACGCATGGCAAAAACACGATTCAGCACCTTTCCCCAGGATAACCACCGAACGTTAGAATGGTACAGAAGTACCTCGAATTCAGAGCCCATTTCATTACACAGTTCTTTGAAAATGCGGTGCTTCAGGGCACTATTTCGCACAAAGTTCACACATTCCACTACAATTTTTAATACTTCTGCCAGTTTTGAAGGCAAGGTTTTTGTTGCCAACGCATGTCTGTGCAGAACACAGTGCGTTACAATGATGTGTGGTGCATCGGCTTTCACCAGCGCACACCAAAACCAGAGTTTCATCCCAGCATGACTGAAGCTCTGTACGAACAAACTGCAAAAAACCATATCCCACAAAAAAATCGTTGTCTCTGAAGAAGTCATCCACAAGTTTCTTCACGTCGGCTGCCTTAGTTGTTGTTGTAAGAGGCTCACAAAATAAAAAAAAATCTTCTTTTATCTCGTCGTTCTTCACATAGCGCACGAATACAACAAACTGGCTTAGATTGAAAAAGTCAGTGGTCTAGTCGAGTTGAAGGCTGAATTTTGCAGGGCTTGAAATCAGATCTGCAACTACTTGAACCAAGATGTCATCGCTCATGTAATCTATTCTGCTGCTGATGGTGTCATTTGAAAGAGGAATTTGGGAAAACTTATTTTCAGCAGCTTTTCCCAGCATGATATTTGCCACCTTCAATGCAGGTGGTTTTATGAGTACTTCACCAATGGTGTGTGGTTTGCCCTGCTTTGCGATCAAGTACGCAACTTCATATGATGCTGTAAGGATCGGTTTGCCAATGCGTACAAAGCCAAGAACAGGCAAAGCAGCCTTTTCATCGAATCTGGCCCTCTTTAGCATTGTGTTCTTGTATTTCCCATCTCCATGCAGCATTAGGGAGTTCTCTTAGTTTTGCCGGTGCTAGACTAGAATGGCTCAACTTGGCATCGCAAATCATGCATTGAGGACGCTGACTCCCATCATGTTCCGTTATACACGTGAATCCATATTGTACGTATTCGTCCGACCACTTTCTGTTTTTGCTCGACATTGTTAGTATGAAGAGTTTGAAAGATTAGGAAAAAAATCACGAATGACGCACGATTACTACACTCACAAGTCGACTGCTAAGCGCACGAAGTTCCTTGCAGTACAGATATTAAGGCCAAGTGATGTGACGTGATCAGCCGCAGCCAATGATGTCCAAGTCATACGAGTGGGGTGAACGAACAGACACACACACAATGTGTGTGTCTTGACATCCGCCAAACCTCTAAGACTGACTCGCCGAACCCCTTGGGTTTGATTGAACCCAGGTTAAGAACCACTGCTATAATAAAAGCAATCACTACTACTATCCCCACTCGCCCTAAACACCAGAATACCAACTACTGAAAGTTAACTCCAGAAATATGTAATCAAATTCTAGAGAAGACGCTTCCACAGATTGTTTATACAGACGAGATCCAACTTTCAAACCAGTTATCAAAAACAAAAAACAAAACGAGTTTTAACGAACACATAAATTATTCAAAATTCAACAGGAAACAAATTGGTTACATATCTAGCCGCTCACGGGGTACCAGTAGATAAAACTCAGCATTGTTTTGGCAAAATATTTAAATCCACACGTAATTATCCATTCCCAAATGTAGAACGCACTATCAAGTACAACAACCTTACAGCAAACACAATACAGTACAAAAGCAAATCTTTTTCACGATTATTTTAAAACAATTTTACTACCTCCAATGCAAGCATTTTCTTTCAACCAGGAACACTTTAATGAAATTAATAAACATATCCGAGAAAACAACTAAATATACAGCCTCACTTCTGGGTAAAACTATCGGAATTCACATACAAATAATAGTATAAATAGTCCTATAATTAGAGCAGAAATCATTAGTTCATTTTAAAAACCTAAAAAATTCAGCATCTGGGAAAGACGGCGTTTGTAACGTTGCTCTTTAAAATGTTTTCTACCTTCTTATCTCACACCTCAGTGTGGTATTTATTTTTTACATCTTACCCAGCATTATGTAAAACTGACATGACCAGTGTTATTGCTAAACAAAATAATGAATCAAGAAATACAAACAGATACAGACCTATTAAATTTCCTATTTTTTTTAAAGAAAAGCTGCTTGAAAAAATAATTAAGCTAATATACTATTTCAAAACCTTGAAACAATCTATTAATTGACATTCCGAATGCATCAAACAAATACCACAAAGCACCTAATTATATCATAATATTAACCAAATCTGTGTAAACGTAACCAGCATTCACTGAGAATTTCAGACATAAAAAAATCACTTGATTTAGTTTAGCACAATGACCAAAAATAAAAGTTATCAAATTGCAACATCGTGATCCCATTAATTTACTGGATTTTCTGCTTGTGGAGTAACCGTATTGCCAAGAGAGATAGCAGTACATTATTTACAAATTCCATGAAACTTACACGCATACAGCTGACAGTATTATATGGAAAAAATCACGTGATCCTAATCTAAAAATGTCAAAGTTACAAAAATCCGTAAATTATGTAGTGGAATGATGCAATACTTGACGTGTAATTTTAAACAAAAGACGCAAATGATAGCGTTACATAAGTACCTAAATATAAAAATACGAAACATAAACTATATGATACAACATACATTCAGTTTTCAAATATCGTAAAATTCCTATGAGCACATTTTAATCAAAAATTAACCTAAAACATTCATCTTTCAGAAACATTAAAGAAAATGAATCTAAGAATTAATTTACTTCATAGAGCTAGAAGTTACGCGAAAGGATGCAATACCCAACTGTAACGTAAGTTCAAATTAAGTACCTTATAGAAAATGATAACACGTCTGAAAATATACATAAATTAACACAAAACTTAATAATTTAGGGCAATATAAACAGCTTACCGACGCCAACTTACACTTCCGGGTCACATCTCACAAAACTAACCAATTAAAGAAAGACTTAAAAATCATGCAGTCTCAATCTACAGTAAATTCTCTAGCTGAAATAGCCCATCTACATATTTTGTGTGACTTGCTTTTACAACTGCCTTCTCGGAAAATACATTTTACCTTTCAAACACCATACAAAACCTATAAAAAACGTACCATTTAAAACATTTTACCTTGTCAAAATTTTTTTTATTTTACCAGACGATGTACAAATTTGTTATAACTTCCCAGTTTAACGTTTTATTAAATATATAATGTCAAGATCGAATATGTAAAATCACATTATTATGTTCTAGTATTCTCTATGTTGGAATGGAACGGACGCCTGTGTTAAAGCGATACAAAAGTCTTCTGATTTATCCTCTCTATATTTTACCAAAAACCAGATATAAAGAGCTCACTAACATAATCACTCTATCTCCGGTATATGTGCCGCTATTCAACTATCGGAGCATCTCAAAGTTGAATAGCTTAAACCGAAATTTCTTGCTTTCGTTAATAATAATCTTCGATAGAGCAAAAAGTCTCCGACTACCTACTTTATTACTATTATTTGCAAAATTTATATAAAGATTTAAAATACATTCTGTAACCTACGAACGCTATTATAAAAAAATGTAAACAAGTATAACAACAAAAATTATGGCTAAATATAAAAGCTATGTAGGCTGGCTATTGAACATGAAAAGAGGAACCAAACAAGACAATTAAGGACATAGACACATTACTTGAATGATGATCACATAGCAGTCTGAGTTGTCTCAACTTTACAAAATCCCTATATTTCCGACTTCCTGGCTGCTTAAGAAAATAGAATCAAAATTTACAATCGAAAAATGTTACTCTATTGTAGGATAATCATAAAAGTAATTTTCTAAATGAAAGCTGAGAACCTATTGCCGAGTCCATCGGGGAGAACTGAACCCCTGATTTTAGGGTTGTAAATCGGTAGTCTTACCGCTGTGCCAGCGGGGGACAGAAGAATATAATAGTAGCTTTCCTAGCAATATTTAGTAATTATTTGTGCACCAATTTGTTTATTGGTCAAAGGTTTCTTCCTTACACAAGCCACAGAAGGAAAACCAAAATACCATCAATATCGTAATAAAACCCACTATTTCTGTGGTAGTCTCCTACGCACTTTTCCAAAAAGAAAATGAGTAAATTTGATCCAATGTTTTGCTAGTTCTTTACATTTAATCTTGTAACTCACAAAAGTTAAAATTACTCAATATAATGCAATGTGTATCCCACAGGTAAAAATTAAAAAGTGATGGTCCCAAGACTAATTCCCAAGATACACCACTTGCAACATTAACCCAGTTTTACTAAACTCCATTTATAAAACTCCTGTTTTCTTCCATCAAGTCACTCTTTTATCCCCTTAGTGAACTTATCCTCCACAGAGATAGATTGCTTTACAGCCTTTTGTGTGGCACTTCGTTAAATACTTTCTAAAAATCCAGATATACTAAATCTACACCATCACTTTCATCTACATTCTCAGTAACATCTCAAAGGATTTGTAAGGCACGGTGTTCCCTCAGTGAAACCATGCCATCCAATAAAATACTAATCTTTGTTAAATGACTCTTAAGTATCTTTTATCAAGCTTTCCAAAACTTTTCCCACAACTGATGTAAGAGTAACAGGCTTCTAATTACTGGGACAACTTCTGTTCTCTCTCTTGAAGATAAGAGTGGCATTAGTTAATTTCCAATCTGTTGGTACTTCTCCGCTATACAAAGACTTACAAAAGAAAATGTAGCAAGTTGCTGACATATCCAATTTTTTGACCTCCTTAAAAATGTTCAGTAGGAAATATCATTGTTTAAAGTTTCCAATTTTATTTTAACAAGTTCAGAATTTATACAATTGTCTTGTTCCCCTGTGTTTTCACTCGAGACTTCATTAGTAAAAACTGAAGAAAAAGCAGAATTTAATAATCTAATACTTTTATAATCATCAGATAGAAGATAAGAATAGCTTCAAGGGTCCTATCCTCATCCTAACATTTTCACCCTTAATGTACTTTAAAATATTATTACTGTTAATCTGTTGTTTTTCATTCATCCTTCTAGATGTCCTAATTTCCTATATGACCAACTTTCGTGATATCCTACAATATAGTCAATTTAAATTTCTTAAATTTGTTATGCTTTTTCTTTAATTTTATTTCTTATACCCTTTGTGAGCCAACCTGTTTTTCACTTGCAGCTTCCCTTCTCTTTCTGTAAAAAACATTAATTTTGAACATTGTAAAATTTTTCACATTTGCTCAGTGCATCTAAACAGCTCAGAAGTCCGATTCACAATAGATAATTCTTGTTGTATCCCTTCAAAATATCATTATTCCCAATGTCCACATACAGCAAAACATCAAACCTAATACAGTAATAATTACTTGCATCTAGGTGTTATGCAACTTCCACCCTCTTGACAATTTCTGAATTAGAAGTTAACAAATCAAAAAACAGCATTACTTCTAGTAGGTTACTTGATTAATTGAAGAAATTGGTCTTGACCAGTTTTCAGAAATCTTTATCCCTTGTGAAATTTCCCAATCAATATGTCTGAAATTAAAATCACCCATAATTATGACTTTATTAACAACTAACATCTTAATCTCATTATAAGGTTTCTCACTAATTTTGTTTAGTTGTCTGTAAGAAATTCCTATTAAAAGCTTTTCCCCTTGATTTCCACTAACAGAAACCTAAATGGATTGAATATCCTTGTTATTATTCTTAATATTCTCAACTTGAACAGAAATTACTTTGCACTTTACATATAGAGCCATTCCTCCCCTCTCTTTACTACTACATCTCTCTTAAATTATTTATAGCCATGTGTTTCAACGAAATTTTCATCATCAAAATCTACATTTAATCATGTTTCAATTATTACAATTATATCAAAACCTTTTATTCTTACCAATGCTATAGATTAACCTATTTTATTTATTATACATATAGCATTATAAAAGTAACAATTAAGTCTGTTCTTATAACTACTTTTCTGATTTCCTATGCTAAACTTTCCCCTACATCCTAGTTTTGTTTAATTTAGTTTATCTTTGCCCTCACCACTATCTACTAGTTTAAAACTTCCCTTACAGCCTAGTTCATAGCCCTTGCAAACATGCCACACCCCTTCATACTTAAGAGTAAACCATCCATTCCATAAAAAAGTTACATCTTCCCATTGAGCTGATTCCACAAGTCCAGCCAGCTAATCTGCTCATCCTTACATATTAATTTTAGCCTTATATTTAGCCCTAGTGACCTACTTCAAATTTCATCCCCACAAATAATTCTTGGCAGTATCCTGACACAATTATGGCATTTTTCTTTATTTACTTTTACCAACACAGTGTACTTATTAATTAACCCCTCAAATGTTCTCTTCTTTATAATGTTAGCTGTTACATGTACAACAAAAACTGCATTGTTGCCTGTCCCCTTCATTGCACTTCTTGCTCTATCTTGTTGTATCTTCCACCTGTTTCCCAAGGAAGCATAATCTTTTTCTTCCTATTTAGCACACAGACTGTTCTACCCAAATGCTGTCAAAGAATCACCTACAACTATAACCTTTTTCTGTTCATAATCCATATCCTTCTCTAATCCTTTTACTTTCCCTTTCTCCTACAGTTCCTCGACTATACAAGTCAAGGGCTGAAGTCTGTTGTTCAACAGAATAGTCTTTACAATTAAGTTCACTACTTTAAACACTAATCTTACCCCTTCTAACTTCCAGAATGTCATTGTTAATCGTGGCTGATGCCTCCCTTGCATGTAAAAGGTTAAGCTCCTCTTAAATTCCCATTGTCTTTTCCCACAGTTTACACTTTTGGCAGTTGAAATGAGCATAAAACAGATCAACACCACTGAACTGTTTATTAATTACATATAACATCAATGCAGCATGAAGAAACACTTACACAATTTTTAAAAATTCTATATATTACTTTTCTTAAGTAAATTTGAAGATTTATTAAAGTTTACCAACATTAAAATAGATAATGCACCTATAAACACTGTTACACTTATTAAATACAGAACTATAAGAATGAAGAAGCTTTACTTCAATAGTTTCAGACTAAAGTAGCAGTTATACAGAAAAAAAAAGGAGAAATACAGATATTTTAATTTTCTAAACCTATCATTTTAAAAATATTTAATACAAGCTGAATCTCACATCCATTGATCTGGTTCCAGCATGTTGACAAACTGTTAATTCAAACGTCTGATTAGTATATTTCTTTCACTTTTATTACCTTGTGGCTTAAAAAGATGAAAAATGTCATTTTAAGCCCCTGTCCTTGAAATGACAATTTAAAAGCTTCCAGTTTGTTAATAAATACAAATTGAAATATTTGAATAATTCTGTATAAATCATGGGGCTTCACAAGTTTTTTCAATGCTTAGTAAACAAGCTGAATTAATGTCTGTTTTGCTCATATAAATATGTCCAAAAGTCATAACAAACAAGGTGATTACAGACAGTTTTATTTAAAATGATTATCATGAGAATAACATTTTATTCAAGAAAGTCTGGACATGATATGGTGTTTTAAAAACCTTAATATACTTTTTATCACCATAATAAACCTATGCCTACTTATTTATTATGTAATCATCAATCCTTACAGCAACCTACACATTAATATAAATTTTACTCATACCACCAATTCAACATTTTGAAAGACAAAAAAAAAGCAATATAAGAACACTACTATTTTATGAGAAATATGATTTAGATGCATAGTATAATATAGTTTTAAAATAGCCTATATTTAAAAAATTACCTGGATAAAATTTGTCTGGTGAAGTTTTGTACATCTAGAGTAACACTTTATTGGGTATTATAATTTTAAATATAGGATTTTTTTTACATTGAAATATGAAACTGTTCATGTTGCTTTAAGTTATCTTCTTGGCTGCTAATAATATTATACATCTTTCTCACTACAGTGTAAAATGCTTTTATGAAAACATAGTCATTTAGGTGGAGAATTTTTTAGGAAAGGAAAATATATCATGTGTATGTAAAATTGAAAATTCAAGTTAAAAATAATAAAAAAATGATCTAATGTAACATGAACAAGTAAACTAATAGTACTCATTAGTATAAAATTACATAACATAGATAAACTAATATCACACATACACAAAAACTGCACTTTAAAATATTACATTTCATCATACATCAAATATTATTTAAATATTTCTCTGCATAATGTATAGTTTGGATAGAGTAGATAAAAACTACAGTATGACTTATTTAATAAATTGTGTAACTGTAATACAAAGGCAAACTATAAATGAAGTGCTTATATATCAAATCCTATTATTACTAAACTAAATTCAAAATTTATTAAAACTCTTATATTGGAATATATAAATGTTTTTTATCAAATTGTCTTAAGAAAAAAAAAAGGCTTAAAACAACAGCTGAATAATACACAGCAATCTCTCAAGTGTGGAAACCTTATCAAGTATTGAAGATATACTATTATCATCAGAAGTATATAGTATCTGCATTTATACACTTATTGTGCTACTACATTTCTACCACTCAATAGTTTTTGCTTGTTTTTAATTTTGCCTAAGTTTTCTCTAATAATAATTATTTGCATTTAATAGTTTGACAGCTTCTACAAGATTAAATTTCAGATATTTTTTAGAATGTTTGAAAAACATGGTTAATACTTACTATATATTTAGACTCAAGTTTGACAATATCTGTTTTAGTATGTTGGGAAATACTTGTATATGAAACCACTTGGATATTAAACTTAAGAATTCTGCCATGATGAACGTTAACAGGCTTAACAAGTAAAATATACTCTAGTAAATGGTACAGCAATAGCACTTTATAGGAAGACTTACAAATTCTAACCACTATCAAGCATCATAAAATTGCAAAAGTTTCAGGTGATATCCTCATGTTTGATCACAAACAGTTCATTTCAATTTTTTACATGTAAAACAAAAAATGCATGTCATATGGGATACATTTGTGTTAATCCCTCTACATTGTTCAATAACAGCTAAAGCCAAATCAAACATTTTTTTAAAAAGTCTGACAATAATGTGTAGACAAAAAAAACGTTTTAAGTCTTATTTATTTATTTTAAGACAAGTCAACTAATACCTACAATTACATACATAAATTACCAACTGTTAGCTTTATACTTATCATATATCAGAATGACCCATAAAAGATCAACTTTAGAATCCTTATTTTGCTATTACTTTACTTGTTTTTGATAACAAAGGAAAATCATGAAAATACGTGGATGAAATTTTTAACACGTAAATAAAAATAAAATTGAAAATAATCTACATCAACGTTCTGATGATAAAACTTACTATTAACACGTTTATTAACATGGTGAAAAAGAGCAACAAAAATAAAATTATATACTCACTGTTTGAGTCATTACAGCTACTATGTAAGTAAATATTTTTTTAAAAAGAAAAGTAAAGCACTTGCAAAGCATACTGCAAATTAAAAAGGATTTTCTTTTGGTATAGTAAATAATATATTTGTTAAACGTAATACAATTCATCAGAACACTAAAAGAAACTTCAACAAAAGGAGAGTGTACTCAATGAAACCCAATAACTCTATTTTAAAATAAAGCTAAAGCACATACAGCAAGAATTAAAAAAAAGAAGACAAAACTGAGTTTTGGTTGTCTGAAAGGCTTAAGTTATTATGCCAATTTTGTTTGACATTTTTCATATATTTTTTGTAGTGCTTAGTTTATTAACCAGTTTTTGTTTAAATAATTAGATATTTCACCTTTTATGTTGAATGACATGTCTACCCACATTTTCTTAGAGGTTAGGTTGTTCACACCATGTTTGTGTTTGTATTCGAATAAAGCTACATTAGGCTATTTGTTGTGTCCACTGCAGAGATCCAAACACCTGATCTAAGCATTGTAAAACTTACTGCTGTCTTCCCAGGGAAGACATCTCATACTATTTCTGATTTAATTTTATCATTAAAACTTTGTACCATACACAAACTTCATGCACTGGAAATGTTAAATTTACTTGTTTTTTTTAACTCATGACTCATTATTTTGGAGGTTAACTTTTCAATAATGAAATATTATTCAAAAGGACATAGTTCCACCACTTACCAGAAAAACTAAAGCAAAACCTTATAAACAATTAGCTGTGTAAAATTCATTTTCACTACTTACTCTGTTAAAGTACTTCCCAATACATGAAATCAAATTTTAGAAATATGTTAACAGCAGTTAGCAGTATATATTTTCAAAGACATATTTAAAGAAAATTCAGAATAAAAACAAATTTTTCTACAGTTCAAAATTCACAATAATGAATATGAATACCCAGTTGAAATGATACTCCACTTCTCACTCTACACTTAAAATTACAAGACTACATTAAGTTTTCATAAGCCTTATTAAATATTTTTAACATAAATTGCTGTTCATATTATTTCAATATTCCATTGAAAAATCACTTTAAGATATATTAACTATTATTGTTTTAAATATTTGCACAAAGTGAAAACAATGAGATAGTCACTTTCAGCATTTTAAGTTTACTTTTGACCTTATATAATCAATATATATTTATTATTTCCCTAAATTTTACTAACTTTAGTTTTTATGTTCTAGCAATCAATATAAAATTATTGAAAAAGAATAAGAAAACAAAACTTGCAACAAATATACTTACAGAAAAAAAAAGAAAATAGAAATATTTCTTAAAAGGAAAGTTTAAAACCACAGGATCCAATACGTTACACTTCAAACTTTATAGTTAAAGTATTTTTTCATAAAACAAAAGTTTTAGGAAGTAACCTAAGTTTCTGTTGAATAACTAGATAGAAGAATGTAAAAATAGAATAAAATTCTCCTATGTGAAAACTTTAGTTTTTTAAATACAGAATCAAAAGGCAACTATACCATAAAAAACCTAATTTTTTAAACAGAGGACAAGTTCCCCTACACTAAAATGATGGATTTCTCAATATGAAATTGAAATGCCACTATAAATGAGAATAATTTTTAGTGTCTCTTCTACAAGAAAAAATCCTTAAATACAGGATTAAAAGGCTACAATACTAGAATGATGGATATGTTATGCATAAAGCTGAAAAACCCATTAAAAAAACTGAATTTAAAACAAATAATGGTACCACAATTCTACACTTAAAAAACTGAGAACTAGTAACATAGCACCTTTTCCTATATTTATAAAATTTATTATAATGTGGTTGTCATTTTATGTCCCTTAAATTAAAGTACCAGTTCAGAAGGTTTTTACAGAAACAAACTTATATCACATCATAATAACAGATTTATAAAGTGTCATAAAATTAATTTAAAGTTTGCATGATTTTATTAATAGAAAAACAAAGAATCTGTACTTTCAAAAAGTGCCAACATTTTAAATTGCTAAAAGAATTAAGTTCCGAATTCTTAGAGATTTAGTGCTAAACATGTCATTGTACAAATAAAAAATATTCAACATAGAGCTTTCTGCAAAAAACACTTTTCAATCTTGAAATACAATATAGAAGGCATATGAAATGATTTATTCTGTGGAGCTCTAATTAACATTACAGTAATGTCATAATGCTCAGTTGATCACATTTTTCAGTACCAAATCTAACAATATTTTTTTCTATATTTTTAAAACAACCATCATGTATACAAAAAGCAAATACAAGGGCTTGTTACAGGAGTCCAATAAAATGTGCACAAAACATGTTTGTTGAGCTGAACACTTCTGCTAATCTGAAAAGGCTTTCCCTGCACAGATTATTTATATAGCATTTGATTTGGATGAATTAATTAACAATAAGTTACCAATTCAGTTTTGCTAAGTATAGTGTTATACTGTCATAGTTTAATTTAAAAAAAAAACATTATACATTAAAAGGATTATCACACAAACACTTATTCTGAATTTTTAAACATTTGTAAAACTGGGTAAAGCTTGTTAAAAAATTATGAAAATAAACTTGAAATGTTTGCTAACAATAGTTTCAAGTCATCTTCTAGTCTTTGATTTTTACAATACTATTCTATTTTCACATAATTTTCTAATGCATTTTTCAAAGTGATTGATAAAAAAAATTGAACTAAAACAAAAAGCAGTTTACTTACAAAATAGCATTACATGCAGAGAACTCCAAATCACAATCTAAACATATTACAGTTTGATTCACCACTGCCCTTCAATATAGTGTTTCTAACACATTTACATTATAATTCAGTGCCTACCATTTCTGTCACAAAAAAAAAAAAATTCTCTTTTCAGTACAGCAAAATAAGCACTGGAGAAATAATAAAAATTTATTTTTCTGAGGTAATGTTAAAAAAGTAAAACAATGGTGTATCCATGTATTTCAGGTTTTGAATTAATATGTGGATGACAGAAATTTTTTTCCTTTTCAAAAAATGTAATTTTTTTAAACGGAAGACATGCAACAGTTTCTTAAACTATAACACTTGTTACAGCATGTTTTGAATTACTTATATATCTTTCTTTTGAGATATTTTTCATACAAGTGATAAGATTACAGCTTTTATTTTTTAAGAATTATATTAAATGTTTCCTCACAGATTTTTCCCACTCAATATCTTATGAATGCTAGGTGATTTCAGCAATACGTATGAAGTATATGAAGCCTGTAAAGCAGCCAAAACAGAAAGAGATAATTCTTAACTATATGAATTCCTCAGTTTGCTCCTAACAACAAATGCCAACTTTATGGAATGAAAATTATTAACCTTGTCAACTGTTAATGTTATAAAACATAACTCATTCTTCTTTGAGTCAATTGCATCCATAAAATTAATTGTGTTATCAAATCTGGTTATTCCATAATGTTATATGTATTGTGAATATGTATTTACTTGTCAAATGCTGTAAGCAACAACTTGCTAAATATATGATTCTTTATTCCACATAATCACTTTATTTTATTTTTCCTATTGTATGCAGAAATGGATTCACATAATCAATGGAAAAGGTAATAATTTTAAACCACATAAAACTGTTAGATTGCATATTTCCACATCAAGTGCTGTTTAACTCACTTCTTTTGCCTGGGTGATCTTGAGTGTTCTCTGAAAATGAAAAGTAAAACATCATTCAATAATTGTAGATAAATTATACCTTCAATTATTTCAGTTAAATGAGACTGATAAAATGCAACACAATGTATCAGTACATCATACATCTAATCCCAAATGTAAAAGATCTTCAGCTTCCAGGAAGACACATGTTAATAGTTAGTAGAAAGATAAAATGAAAAAGTATTTTTTTAGTCTGCTTTGGCACAAAGTCATACAAGGGGGCTATAATTGTTATGATCACTACAGGATACTGAACTGCAGGTTTTGGCAGTAAGTCTGTAAACTTACCACTGACACACAAGGGGACATTTTAGTTCAGTATATCCAAGTATGAAAGGAACAGTACAATATTAATTGTTTCCTGGTTTGGCTAGATAGATAACAGATGATACAGTCATTGTACAACTGCAACTTTGTTAGGTATATATTGTTTTGTTAACTTCATTCAGAAATATTTCTAAACCATATTATTATGTAATGAAATTCTTTAATATTGAAATATTACTGAACAGATGAAAACATTACAAAAGTTGATATGTTGAAAAATCAAAGATTTTTGTAAGGTTTCCTGCAACAGTGATAAAATAAGACTGTGTGCAATCAGGTGGTTAAAGTACCTTTGATTTCACCTTCAATTGCACTTGAATACTAATGACTGTATTATACTAAATAAAGTAAAATAAAAACATCACACATATTAAGACAATAAAGTTAGATTTTTCTCTTCCACGTTGATTTTTCCATTTAATTATCAGACTTTCAGTCATTATTTCAGGAACTATGGGATAATTGATAGTCAACTATTTATGAACATTTAATGGAATAAATGAAATGTTACATCAATCAAATGATAATTATTATTGTTTCAGCAATACTATGATCAGTGATGATTTTTGTATTTGCTTTTAAAATTTTAATGTTTTAATTGGTGTTAACTATTCTGTAGACAGAATCAATGAAAGCTGATTTCTAAAATTGTTTGAGAAAACTTGCAAGTTAATGAAATAATAACACGGAAGAGTAAATGTTTTTTGACATTATAATATACATTCATATTATCATTCACTCACATTACGTCAACATTAGTACCTGAAAAATATGAACATGTGTTACTGCAGTATTTGGTGAGATCACATCAGGATATTTCATGTTTAACAAAGTTTTAGAATAGTGTCTTTGAAAGTCACTAGTTGGAAGAAAGTAACAGAAACTTAAGACAACAAGAGTGTATCCTACTTGAGTTTATTTCACATTTGTAAAAGTATTTTTTATGCAAGTAATAACATTCGAACACAAACGTTTTTTAAGCATTCAGAATTAATTTTAAACATGTTTTATTAATAGTTTATGAATATTTAAATCCTTAGTGAAAGTTATAAAACATTTCAAGACAACATAGAAAATTCATAACAAAACACAATGTTGTACAGTGTTAAGAAACAGATTAATCCTATTTCTTTGAAAACTGTACACTAATTGGATTTTGTGACTTTATTAACTCTTTTGCTATGGGCTTAGTGGATTACGCTGATCTTGTGTAAACAACTATCAAAGTTTCCACACTCTTCTTTTTAGTATGTTTTGTTTATATTCATGAAATCGTTTTCAATAAATATTACAGTTCCTTTCCTCTGAGTGTAAAATTATTTTCATGTTGAGATTAAAACTACTTTTCTTTACCTGAAAATTGTCAAGTTTCATTTATGTAATCTATAAAGCCTCCCAAATATGTATTAACTGTTTTTTTCAGTAAAACTTTAAATTTTATGTTATTTTCTCCACCCTAACTCTGTACACATTCAGACGATTTGAACAATCCCTTAAACACTATAAAATAATATAAAATGCATAAATTATCTTTTTTCTTTATAAAATAACTGCAAGTTGTAAGAGAAAACTACAATTGTTTATTCTAAATAGCTTAAAGCTCATAACAATAGACATCTGTTTAAAGTTTATTGTCTTTTGATTTGTGTCTAACAAATAATTTCATGCACATGTGTTAAGTCACTCAGAGAATGCATAACTCAAGTTACTGTACTGAATTGCATGATTCACAACAAGCTGTTAGCAGGCATGTATCATGAAGAAATATTAATTTTTATTATCTTATCTAATCTAACCTAACAAGTTTTCAATTTCTACATTTTAGTTAATTTTACAATGAAAAATAAAGACTACACGAGAAAAATAAAAAAATGTGGTACTTACCTGTGTCCTTTTTAGTTTTGCTGTCAATGAAAGTTAAGCCTATGTTTTTCATACTGATGGGGTTAGTACATTAACTTTATTTCATTGAGTAATGCAACCAAGAACACTGAATAATAACATGCACAAAACACTGTACTGTGACTATCATAATCTACCTGGGAGATAAGACTTGTTAATGTAAATATACTACAAGACAAACTGCAAACTAAGAGCAAAACAGAAAACAATCTGTACAAAAAAATATAGAACAAATATGTCATTTGATCAATTCAAACTTTGGCTTTCTATTGCTCATAGCATAGTGTAAAACATCAGAGGTGTTTTGCCAATGTCTGAAACACAGGATGTGACAGGTGGGTATGGCAATTGTGTCTGATTTTCTTGTTTATGGCTCAGTAAACAAATAAGATTGAAAGTCATAATAATTATACTTTTACCAGAGTAATATGTACATAATGATAAGAAAGATGATAGATAAATAAATAAATAAGAAAAGAGAGAAGACCTAGAGAACAAATGCCACAACTTGCATATAAGGGAAGATTGAGGATTTGTTTAGATATTTGTATATAGAAATAAAAATTTAAAACTTGTATTATCTGATTTATTAACTATGTTTTGATGTCAAGTTTACTTCTACACAATATTAATGGTTTAAATGAATTGTGTACATAACTTTCTAAATAGTTGTGATGTAGCAAGAGGGTTTAGCATATTCTTATTAAAATCAATTTGAAGATGAAAAAAGTTCTATAATGTTGAGATACAACTAATAATTATTTTTACAAAGTTTCTAAGTTAATACTATATTGTTACATAATTTTGTTGCAATCCTGCACAAACAATATCCACATCTATAATTGGAGATGCAAAATGATTTTTAAAAGTTGGTTAACTGTAAATTATAATTTTCACTTTTCCACACAAAAAATACTTATCATAAGCAAAAAACAGAATGCATAAGTGCAAACATAAAATACATAATACAAAATTCCCCTCAAACCTGTCCCTTTCACAAGATCCAGAGTGCGAGCTAGAAGGAGAATGGCTAGAGGAGTGTGAATCATGTTGTCTTTCTTTCCTTTTGGATCTTGGAGAGTTTGACCTAAAACATAAAAGAAAAAAACTATTTTACTTTAAATGGCAAATTTTGGCAATATCATATGGTGAGAAATTTAATCCTTTTCCTTTCAATCTTATAATACAGTCATTAAAAGTTGTACATGCATAACACATTGTAACTCCTGTAGCAACATTTCTTAAACTGTCACCACTACCTAATACTATTCAGATAATTTCTAAAGGAATCTCTAATTTATATTTTCTATTGGAAAATGTACACTATTTAATTTCATTTACTACAATGTAATACTATCTCCAAAGACTGTTATCTCCAAGTTCTAGGTATAATATATAGCAGTAACAACACTTTGTGTGACTCAAGTATTATTTTGAATGGTGAGCTTAAAGCAAAACTGAACTTCAGAATATAGTCATGTGCTTTACATATCCAAATATGTTGGCATCTCACCCTTCTCATTAGATGAATAATGAAGGTATTTCTAGTATCAACAATTTACTATTTCTATGTAGTACAACTCAATTACTTTTTATACATACATTACTATATTTTTCCTCATACTATATTTATGTCTATTCTTAATATAGTCATGTGCTTTGTCTTTACATATCCAAATATGTTGCCATCTCATCCATCTCATTAGATGAATAATGAGGCATTTCTAGTATCTGCAATTTAGTATTTCTATGTAGTATAACTCAACTACTTTATTGTACATACATTACTATATTTTTTCTCAAATAATATTTATGCCTATTCTTAAAAACACAACTTTCTTCCTTTCTACCTTGATTAGAAATTATGCAGCATTCACTTAATATTATTCAATTTTTAAATAAAAATGTCACACATTCTTCCACAAACTTTTTCTCAACCTTCATAAAAATCAATACCTTCATTTCTCCCATTTTTGAGAAAAACAAACATTTTAAGATGACAGGCTATTACTGGAACATACACCTTAATGCTAAACTTCTTAATCCGTGCAGTAATCATAAATGTAGTTAAGTAAATATACATTTGGCAATATATTGTCATTTATCAGTGAAATACACAAAGCAGTATGCTGAAGTTAGCAATGTCAAACTTGTAAGTACATATTAATTGCTGTATACATCCAAAGGGAAATAAATTTCAAAGACATCTCCAAATGTTGTTAATCTTTGCGTTAATAATTTGGGTGAATATAACAGAACCTAGAACACTATGAATTATGAATGTTTAAAAAATATCAAATGTTTTTAAAAATTATCAAAAATGTATAAAAAGCATTACAAAACTTTGAAATACATAGCTCTCTTTACATATTAACTGCAAAAAAAAAGTACAAAATTATTTCTGGAATTAGAAGGAACATCTAGCAGGATAAAAAACTTGGTTTGATGTTGTTTAGTGCAAAGGTATGCATTGTTTTAGATATTAGTAGAAAGTTGCATAAGGGTTTTTTTTATTGGCCATTCTTTATTTTTAAAAGCAGCTCTAGTCAAAAGGACATACTTTTGGGTTACCCCAACTAAATAATTATATTTTACTATCATCCTTATGATACACTAACATCTCCATAGTGGGGAGTAATTAATATGTAGCAACAGGATGCAAACCATGGCCCCCTGCATTCACAGTATGACTAATAAAATGCCACACCTTACATACAAGGGTAAACAGTCAGCTAAAGCGGGTATTTTCATATTAAAGATAAAACCATCAAAGATCTATAACTGTAAGCCATAAATAGTATGAGCATAAATTGTAACCATAGTGAAAAAAAGATGAAAGATAAAACAAACTCTGAATAAGGTGTTACTGTCGGGGCTTGAATGGGAGGTGCTTCATTTGTCAAGACAATTGGTGACTGGCAAATCACATGCCACTATGTTCCAAGTCTACAATGAATGGTTATAAATCAAAAAACCTTCTACTAATAAGAAAATCTGTGGCCAGAAAAGACAACTATCAAACTGAGATAGAAATCAAATATCAAGGGTTGTCTGGGCCAATATACCTTCACCTGTACGTTAATCAGTGGAAAACAATAACGGTCTTGTAACGTCCATTTCCACATGAAAAATGTATAGAGATCAGTACAAAATTAACTTTGGTAAGAATTCCCCTTACTTCTGTTAACAATAAAATGTCTCTAATAGTTCCAAGGTAATTGGAATTGGAAATTCAACATATGGAAAGATGTATTTATAGGATTCCTGTTGCTATGCAGAAGTGAAATTCCCCAACTTCTTTTAGAAAATCAATGATCATTTTGCATGAGTTACACATGAAACTGCACCTGAATATACACTTACAAGTGTAAATAGTATACAAATATTGGTAAATGATATTTCATATGTTGAGAAGGCAGTAATATTTGTATTACTCATTGGCACTGTTCAAAGGTAAATGAATTATTTGAAAATAAAAAGTTAGTGTTTTTTGCATTTTTTACATGAAAGGTTATGGTTCTATTTTCACTGGAAGAGCCTTGAAGAATTCTTCCTTCTCTTATAACTTTCCTCAAAAAACTGACCACCGTGAGAAACTTAAAGGTTCTTTCCTTTTAAGCTTTCTCAGTGTTTTCATCAGCAGGTGAAAGGAACAGCTTAATGTCAGTCTGTATAATCTTCTTATGATATTCCTGTACCAATTCAGTTTCTTCAGCCTTTATCTTGTCACATTTCTGTGGCTGCTGCTTTGTAAATGACTCCTCTTCTAAGTACATCCTATAATTTTGTTTTGCATTTCCAACAACAGTAATAGCTTTTGTAATTATGTTTACATTAAGGAAACCCCAAAATGTCTACCATGTTGAGTTATGACTCTCCTAGCATTAAGAGACTTGCTTTGATCATTGTCTCTCATAAGTTTCATTATTTTCAGAAAAGTCTCCTTGGTCTATCCATGAGGCAGTGAGAGCTCTAAATTTAATAAAGCATCTGGAAATGTTTCTCATCCAACAGGAGATAAAAGTATAGTTCTCCAGTCTCTCCTGCCCTCCTTTAAAGATTTGAACTCTTGAATCAGGTAATTGCAGGAATGTCAGACATTCTCTGTATTGCCTGAGAAGACTGCCATAGTCCCTTTCTTCCAATCTCCTGGCATGGAGCATGTAAGACAATAAAGTAAAAGTGCACACATAACAAAAGTCCATTTCATTCACAATAAATGTATTTATCTCAAAACTTCATTTTAAGGTTTAGCTCAATTTATTTTCTAAATTTCAAAACTTTGACAAAACCCTTTAGAATTTTCCATAATATTTCCATGTCTGGAAATGGTGTCCAAATTTTAACTTTTCCAGTATTTTAAAAACCACAAAAATTTTAGTGTAGTGTGGTGAAATAAACAATGCTTCATAATGTTGATGATAGGGACTCATGCACATACTACATCATACATTGTTTTGGAGGTGACAAAATATTATAGGGCTGATGTAGAGGTTTTGTGTGTGGGGGACTAAGTTCCCTCATTCATCTTAATATTTGAGATAGCAGATTAGATGTATCTGGCAATGCTTTGCTTCAACCCAAATGGAAATAGTTATTTCTTGGATTAGAAATGGACAATTATATTACATGAAACAAATTTAAAGCCTCATAGCAACATTACACTCCATGTTGCCTCCCTCTGGTCATACTCTGACAACTGATAATCTTGACGATAGCATTTGATGCAGTTTTCACTGCATAAAGCTTTGTCATAAAGCTGCCAAATCTAAAGAACATCACTCCTCAAATTTCTCAGCACCTGTTTCAATATTAAAATTGCAATGAAATCAATAGGCACTGTGTGTAGTGACTTGACTAGTATGTTGTTGCTTGAAACAGCATTAATACCTACTCCATTTCCCAGCTACTTGACATACATGACAGATGAACAGAAGATATGACAGAAAACCTTATCTTGCAAAATTCATACCCTGTTGACCTAATTTCCAGAAGATCTTTTTTGATTACATTGCACACTGTTGCCTAATTCACCTGAACAAATCACCCAATGAACTTAGTGTTCATAAATTCTTACACGTTACAAGATGTCAACTCTATTTGCTATTACTGAGATATGACTTGATGCAGGTCTCTCGATGGATTGTCCTGGTTTCAAGTTGACTTGTATTCCTTTGTTTTTAAATGTTACTAAATACAAGATATATCATTATTTCTGAAATTCTAGCTCCCTGATCTGAATACATCTTTATAACCCAAGTGTATGAAAAGTTAGTAATGGAAAGAGTTGATACACACTCATCCAATATCTCATCATACTACCTAAAAGATGCCAATGTCAAAATGAAGTTCTAATATATCTTGTTTCACAGTAATTTTATATTTACTGTGGTTCTCACATGACATTTTTATTTGCACATTCAAAATTGTTTTAATATATATCCTTAATTATATATAAAGGCACCAGCCATAGAGCCAAAATTGTTGGTGATTGATTCAGTAAGCATAACACAAACTTCAATAATCATCCCCGGCTTGCACAATCCAATGAAATATCTCCAGTGGTAACAAGATTACTCAGATTAGACTTCTGGCCAACAACAATATGTAATAAGGTCAGATGAATAATTCTTTCCAATATTAAGCATAATGTTAGTGTATGTGTCTCTGTGTGTGGTGATAACCAAAGAAGACAAGAACTCAACTGTAGTTAAATACAACTTAATATTCAGCATGTAAAAAAACAATTTAAGACTTGAAAGAAATATTACTAGGAGTGAAATGACATAGATGTAAAACTTAATTTTACTATCAATGTATGCTAATACGCTTGGCATTAAAACTTTACAATTCAAAATTATTTCATTACTTTCAACAGAAATATTCAAATAAAGTCTCAATCATTACTTTTCTATGCCACACAATGTGTATCTGCTTTGCTTTCTTTTTTTATAGTTTTTCTCTTCTCTTATATGGCTATCAATATATCCAACCAATCAAAAACAAACTATAGATAACGAAATGCCAAATTATAAAATATGAAACTCTTATCTTCTCGATTTGTCAAGATGAATCCAATCCACCAGTTATGCTCGGTCAATCATATAAAACTTTGAAGGTTGGTTGTTTGGTGCTTATTGGTGCAAAGCAACTTCACTATCTGCACCAAACAACCAGTAAAAAATTAAAAATAAAATTAATATTATTAAAATATATAAAAAGAAATCATATTAAAAAAACAAAGGCAAATTTTGGAATTAAAAACTTAAAAACACAACTGAGGTGGACAGCATCATCATTGCTAATGACACTGTCCAACATCAGGAGTAAAAACATGTCTAAAATGGTGCTGTTACTCATGGTTGTAACAATGCCATGACAGTAAAATGTAAGCTATTGTGACTTGAGTGTCACACAGACTACACACTGGTAAAAAGATAAAAGAAAATGATAAGTTAAAAAATTGCAACCAATGCATGGTCTAACTAGGACAGCTTCCTCCTTCTGATCCTTACAGAAGCAAGACAGTCAAAGGGCAACATAAGTAGAGAAGCTTGTTATCATGTTGCTGACTCCACGTCAACTGCTAACTGGCACGAAGCTGAGCCTTGAACATAGGATCATAGTCCATGTAGGGGACAGGCAGGGCCATGATAGTACCAAAGCAGACAGACTTAGCTGCATTGTCAACACGCTTATTCCTGCAAATACTGACATGGCCCAGTATACAGAAGAACTGGACAGAAATGGATTATAAAGAGAAATGGGTCAGTTGGTTTTAAACAATGGCAGACCATCTATTCTGAAAAAGCACGGACCACTAATGAAGGAATACACAACTCCAGGTGGGATGCTTTGGTAAGCAATGGAATTTTGAAGTGTACAGTTCAGGCAGTTGGAAATGGCAAAAATGTAGAGAAGATTCATGAGACTCAGTGTACAGACTCTGGACATAAGAAGTGTGGAAAGCCCCCATGCAGAGCCAAAACCCAATTCAATGAGGACATGATAAATCTTTAGCATGTAACATCAATCTACTTCCCAAGAGGTGGAAGAGAGGACATGGAGGATGTTCAGTGTCCTTGTACACTAGACATATAACTACTTGATATATGAAATGAAAGGCAGCTTATGGTCAAATATAAGCCTCAAGGACCACAGGAAGCACAACTTCACCAAGATTGATCTCAGGATCTAGGTGAATATCCCATTGGCAGAAAAAGCACATGCAAACAGTTTTAGAGAGAAAAGGTAAAACTGTTTGCTGTAGTCCACTTCAGCAAATGATTGAGGACAGTGCATTCTCAAGACAGCTGGTATTGGTATTAGATCTTTAACTAAAATACAGAAAACCATTTTGACCTTCTTCGGTTATCTTCAGTTTAAAAATGGGCAAACAGCCATGCAACCCATGAGTGAAGTTCTCAAAGAATGCCATGCCTCCATGCAATATCATAAGCTTTCTCAAGGTAAAAAAAATACAGTAACAAAATCTTGTTGTCTCAGAAAGGCTTCCCTGATTGATGTTTCAAGTCGAATTACATGGTCCACAGTAAAGTGCTATCACTGGAACTCACATTGGGTGGGTAAGAGGAGGATGTTTGATTCAAAGAACCAAACAAGATCTTACAAAGACATTTCATCAAATCAATTGGATGGTAGTTTGAGAGAATATTGGGATCCTTCCCAGGCTTAGAAAAAGGGAGGACAATAGCCAGGTGTCACGCATTAGAAAAGTGTTCTCTTACCAGATCCAGTTAGAAACAACCAGAAGAATCACAAGAGAGACAGGAGAGAGATGGCAAAGCATCCTGTAGTGAATATCATCAGGTCTGACTGATGTACTGCCAGACCACTGAAGAGCAAGTTTGAGTTCCACCAGTCATAGAGATAATGAGCCTGAAAGGAAAGAGACAATCATACTACCCAAGTCTTGATGACTAAGAAAGTGGAAGATAAAGCAGAAGTGCTAAAGGCACAAGAAAAGCTTTTGCCAAGGGTATCAGCGATATTCTGGGCATAAAAAAACTTCCTGGCCATCAAAGAGCAAAATCAAAGGGTGTGTGTGTGTGTGTGTGTGCCCATTTGTGGATGTATACTGTCCACTGCCCTTTCAAATCTTGTCCCATATGACTTTGAAACTGTTGGGAAAAAAAAAAAGAAAAAGAGATGCTAGTTGTGAACTTAATCCAAGATTCCTTCTGGCTTCAACATCTTACCTGCTGAGCATGTGCACAGGTCTGCTGAAAATCAACATAATTTGAAAGTTTGGAGTACCTATGAAAGGTATCCCAGGCCTGTTTTTGGCAAGCAGGATTTCACCACAGATAAGGATACCATGAAAAATGTGTCAAGATTTTAGGAAAAGAATGAGTAGCTGCCTGGATAATACAGTGAGTTACTGTTGCCACACAGTCATCTATCGATGGCTTACAGATGACGGCAGAATCAAGTTTTGAGAGAGCATACAAAGAAAGCCAGTTGGCCTGGTCAAGCTTTTCCACCAAGGCAATGGGACAAGTGGTGTCGACCACGGCCAATCTTCCTCAAAATTCTAGGAAAATTATCACTGCCCCGTGGGTTACTGGCAACCCCCCAAGAAAAATGAGAGAAAAATGAAGGGATGCATATTGAAAGATAGATAGTAGTAAAAGACTGGCAAGGTGCATGAAAATAAGTACAAGAACCAGTAATGTAGGGAAAAAGGTTGTGATCTGAGAGCATACACTGTACAGAATGACCCCTTCCATCATATCACCACCCCAGAGGGGATTATGCCAATTATAATCCTGCAGGATTAAAAATGGACAGCAATTGTTCAATGAGAGCATCAGGTTCCAGTTGATCATAAGTCTCTCCAGGAAATAGGTACAGATAACAAACTGAAAAAAAAGTTAACTGAAAAAGTTACTTGGTATTATTATTGTGAAATATGAAATATTATATCAGAAATATTTATGTCAAAAAGACACTATTTTTTCATTTCTATATATAAGACAATACTTAAAGCAAATTCAATGAAAACATATTTATGGCTGTGTACTAAATGTGAAAGAAATAAAAGGAAAAAATTTCATTTGAAAAAACACAGCTGTGAGCATAAATATTATTTGGCCATCAGAATTTACTTAATTGTCAGACTGAAAAATAGTCAAAGCCAGGAAAGTTGAAAAACAATTTTGACTGTTTTGTATTAACAAACTGAATGGTAAACCAAAATCATTCTGATTATACTACAAAGTAGTATAGTTTAGTTGTATAAACAAAAGTCATTCTTATAATATTGCACATTCCTGTGTGGAGTTAGTTTAATCACAGCTATACCCTAAAATAATTCTCATAATAATGCAGAGTAATGTGTGGTACATAGTTTAATCATTAAACCTATAGCTAACTTGTAGATACATGATAGCCTAAAAAGAAATATTTCTACTATTCTATGAGCAATTCTGAACACACTAATATTTAATGATGCAATGAATTTCTACATATAAATAATCATGAATTACTGACACAGTAAGTATATGAGTGCCTGGACAGGAAGATAAACATCTCACTGTACTTATAACTATCTCACTTTAAACACTTAAATAAACAATGATTCTTCAGTCCTCCAAAACCTAAGATTGATTTTTGAATATTAAATAAAACAGAAATACAGCAAGAATGGTATTTAACTAATTCACCCAATTTATTATTAGATCTTTACTTATAATGTGGTAATTGCATTGTTGTTTTATGAACCAAACACCAATACACCTATGACTCTAATCACTTCAAATCATTAATCAACCTTGAAAACTTTCAAAGACTGCATAATTCCACATTTGCATTAAAGATACATAACAGTTTTACTGTACATGTTTCAGGGTGTTTCTAAATAACACTAAGAAACAATTCACAACTGTTTATAGTAAGATTTGACTCTTTACCTTAACCATAATTTCTGTGCCACTATTAACACTCCTACGAAAAGACGTTTCTAGTCCTGATTTCTCCAAGCCCATTCCCCTGGCTCTGGTTTCGCTAGATAGTAGATAGGGACAGTGGGAATCTTGTTAATCCATTCATTAATGGATTTAAATGGCAATTTCATTTAAGTACAAAATTATTAGCCTAATATTAATAACCTTTCAAGTTGCTCTGGGGCCTATTAGGCCCCACTTTTCGTAGAAGTGTTAAGAGTGGTGGCAGCACACCCACAGCAATTCAAAAATTTAGTGTTGTGGCATAATCTTTTAACAAACAAAAATTATTCAATATATTATACAAGAACAATTTTGAGTAATATCAGTAATATACCACAGCATCAGATCTTAAAATCAACTTTATTTTGCTTTGTAAGTTACCACACAAAGATGAAAAATGATAATGACCTTTGACCTTTTACCATACCACCCCACCCTGTTACCTTGACCTAGATTGAGACCTCTTCCGTTTTTTCCCTCTAGGTGAGGCTGAACTTGATTTGGAGTGGGAAGAAGAACTGCTAACTGACCACGAGCGAGATCGAGAAGAACGGCTAGACCTTGAACGTGAAGATGCAGAAGAATGAGAGGATGATCTAGAATTAGATCTGCTTTTTCTGTGATTATTTTTGACACTGTTAACTTTTGTTGGCAGTTCATTGTCATCCTCATCACCCCACCCAGTTAGGTCATATTTAGAAACATCTCCATCATCATCATCCTTTAAATAAATAAAAAAAGGCACAATATCATATTAAAATATTTATAGCAAAATACAATTCTGTATTCTACTTTTTCTAGTAACCTGTAATTTTAACAAATAAAATATTGGTAATTTCACCAGATTTTAGTTATTTTGTCTAAATCAGCAGGCTCACTGAAAACTACTTGTACATATCCTCATGAAATAGTTGACTAAAAGTCATAACCATATCTATATATTTCTGAATAAAAAATGTTATTTCAATAAAAACAAAATCATAAACTTAGTTTATATAATAGCAGGGCAAGTTAATCAGTATAAACTATTACATATGGTAGGGCGATCCAAAAATTTCACACTTCCTGAGCATTTTTCCATTACATTGATCATTTTAAGTTACCACAGTCATGTCTGAAGTATGAAAGATCATTTAAAGCCTTACCACTAGAAAAGGGATAATTTTAAATGGTTCTCTATTTACTAAATACAACACAGCTAAAATATTTATACATCAAGAAAAATCATATTTTCTATTATCAAGTTAATCAGTTAGTTTAATAATTACATAAAAATCACATAATAGAAAGGCACAAATAGCCCCAAAAGTTTTTTTTTTTTAATCTGGGGCATTGTGACAGTGCTTTTTGAATTACTTGCAGTATGAATTGCCTTTGCTCTTCCTTTTTCATTTCAGAATTTGCAAAGTCTGTGATATGCTTACCTGTTCTTTCAGAAAGATCATTTACCATTTCAGCATGGTGAATGACCTTAGCAGCTTTCTAGAAATATCATAACAGTGTTGGTAGCAAGTGCAACCAGTCAATGTCCATAACAAAAATGTTTAATAGAAGCCACAATCTTCTGCCAATCAAATTCATTTGAATTATTTTTGCTGTGCTCCTTGTACTTGATTTAGCAAAGGTAAAACTATCCCACCTTCTGAAATGGTTGCAGCCATGAATGCTGTTCTTTGACCTACAGCTAAATTTAAGCAATCTGCTATTGTTATATTTTTCAGCCTTCTAAATAGATTGCTTGAAAGCTTCAAAGTAATAGTTCCTTTTCTTGTGAATGTAGTATTCCTAGGCTTAGCACTAAGGAAAGATGGGCAATGAAAATTATCATATTCAGACTGTGTATCTCAACTGTTTGTGGAACTTACTGGATTGGGATTTTCTGGATTCATACTGAAATTTGCTGCTTTCTTTATTCAAGTTTGTTTCTCTTCTTTTTTCTTACTGTATACTCTGTCTTCTGATCCTAAAGACACCTTCTTTTCAATAAATGTCTTTTTCTTTTTCCTAATTTCATAACTGTTCAGTTTCTACTTTCTTCTAAGCATACTGCTGTGAAATGAAAAAGTAGTTTTGTAGCTCTTGAAGAAAAGGAAAAATGTTTTGTAGCTCTTGAACAAAACATTTTTGCTTTTCTTCATTTCATTTATGCTTCTTCCATTTCTGAAGTATAGTGTAATCATAAAGATACAAAATCTTAGTTCTGACTTTATCTTCTCATTCAGTTCCTACTCCTACTCTGTCCCATGGGTTTTGAATTTCAAGTACGAGTCTATCTACAACTGTACTATTAAAGTTAATGAGTTATTTCATGTTGCATTGGTTTATATTTTAAATAGATGAGCATTCACAGAACAACTAACTTTGTTTGAATTCTGGAAACTGTCACTAACCACATATCCTGATTTTTCTTCAGAACAGAATGATCTACTGTTCATAAAACAATCTGAATAAACAAGATTCAACGAATATCATGATTATGAATTCAAATTATACTTTCAAAATTTAAATATTACATTACCTCTCTTTCTATTCGTTTTTCTATGGTCAGGGTCAAAAGGCAAGCCATCAAAATTTTATTGTACTACTGTTTTATGAATATAGGTAAATAAGTTTGGTATCAAATTGTTGATTAAATTTTAGAATCCTTTATTTGATAATTCTTTTTAACGTAAAAGTAAATATTCAAAATCTTCCCAAACATTGATTTATTTGTGTGACATGGAATACTGAATGCAGTTTTGGTTCAAATCCAACAATGGTGATGTGTATATGTCCAAATACAAAGTCTATAGTTTCTTATGAAAAACTACTGATACTGACAAATTAGGATATAAAATAAATAAACATATTTTATGTTTTTTGATATACGACTATATTTATCAAAACAAACAGAGTAGCCCACCCATTTTTTCCATTTTTTTGGGAAATACTTGCTTACGTACATCCACTTCCCTGTATTATGCATTTGTAATGAACTTAAAGTTCTGAATTTCCCCCACATGGTTTTTCAGCCTATTCACCTTAGTTAGTTAGACAAATAAATTGCAGTAGAACTGTTATACTTGAAAAAATAATCAATATTTTTTTAATTTTAAAATGCACATATAAAACGAAGATATTTTGTTTCACATCCTCCACATGAAAAACTTGGAAAAACTTCTTTACAACTAAGTAGTAGAGGTCATTGTGTTCTATATATTTACTATTCTATGCTTTAAAAAATAACTGATATTTAAGAATTTATTTGTGAATAATAATAGAATTCATACATATATAATGTTTTATAAATGAAATTTAACTGTATTTCATAAAATACTGGTCCACTTGAACACAGATAAGACAGACTGCTCTGTAAATGCTAGTATTTTGTTAATGGATATGGTCACATGGAATGCACATGTGCCATGATTGTAATTTGATAGTGTTATTCAGACATGGCTGACAGGTCAATAAAATAATAAACATAAATGTGTAAGCTATTAACATCAACATTACAATTTGTAACTTAAATCTCATTTCCTAATTCTTCATGGTAGGTACAAGATCAGTCAATTTCACCAAACCCATATGAAGACACATAATATAAAATACAAAAGTTTTCTGCAAAATAAAAAAAAATTAAAATTTATCTGGATTTTATTAGGAAGGTTATAGGGATTTTGCAAATTAAATTTCACAATTTTCTGATGCATAAATGCAATTTTAATCGTAAAATAACAATTTATTTGCATGTGAGGTAGTTAGCACTCAAAAATAGAAAATTAAAAGGCAAATCTTTGTTAGAAAATTTTTAAAACTTAATTTAAAAATCTGATATTTCACGCACAAAAGCCTTGTTAAGTTTGCCAAATTTCACAATCATACACATACTGTATTAAAAGTTATTGTATGAAAATTATAGCAAGAACAAAATGGTTATATGGTCAATCCCTGGGACCAAGCCCATAGTGAAAGGATTAAAACATGTGAATTAAAACTTAAATACAATAAACAGAAAGAAAAAACTTCTCTTAAGCTTTTAATTAAAATAAAAATGGTAATTTCAAAATTCCAAATGTTGATAGACTTTTGTCATTTAAAAATCTTTGGGGCTGGTGTCAAGATGTTGACATCTTCAATTAGGCTGAGAATAAATTTTTTCATACAATGAGTAGTGCAATTAGAAAAATACAATAAGGATGCCTTTGACCGACTTTATGTAACTGTTATATATTTGGAACACCCTAATAAGCAGCAATCATACTGATTAGTGCCAGACAAATTAACTGGTTAAATTATGACTGATTCAAGGAGGAAGAGATACTGAGGCTATCTGTAACTGTCACTAATTTTAAAAGGAAGCAAAGACTGGCAGGATACAACCATTATTTTTTTTCTTATTTATACCCTTTTTCTATTCTTAATTGGAAGGAATGCAACTGACTGGCAGCACCTGCTACCAAATTTTCTTTTTTCTAGCTTGTACATACTGTACAAATCAGTTAATAAAGCAGCTGATTAATCAGTTAGTAAGTATCTCTCTTATTGTGCAGCTTTTGTTTATTTGCAACATAAATTTAGTTTATCAATAACGATAAATTCAAGCAGTACTTCTAAAATTTTTGCTATTCAAAGATAAATGGATGCTAGTTATTACTTCAAGATTATTTTTTTACATGTAGCTTAAAGTTTCACACAAAACCACAAGGAAAACAGGTTAAAATATAAATTAAATTTGCAAGTAGTCATACAAATATAACTATCAATAATCCAAACTGCCTTTCAGAATTCAAAGCACTTTTCTAAATATTAATTTTTCTCATAATGTTTCATATAACTTAAAATAAACATGTTCAATTTTACTAAACAGAAAGTAGCTAGAGTGTCTAAATGTTTCAATACCACTGCAGTAAAGCTTACTTTTTTATCTCTTGTAATATTCAGCATGTTGGAACACTGGTTTATTGGACTAGAGAGTAGATAACATAATTTTCAGTCCAAGTAAGGATAAATAATAAAATGAAACAATTATTAAATAATTGGGCAAAAATATATTAGCAGGCTCTTAAAAAAATCAATGTGTTACTGCAAAGATTATGTTAGAAGTTCCATATTTTTAAAATGTGTGTTTCTAGGTAGAAATTATGCACTCTAATATTAACCTTATCCAGACTTTGTGTATCCATGTCACTAATATCCCTTGGTTTTTCTTTTGACATGGAAGTACTTAATCAAACTTCAAACAAACTATATAAAAATATAGTTTATGCTTTAAACTATTTTATACTTCGAATTAGTTTGTCATATTATTTATGTAAAATTTCCAAAATTTTGCTTTAAAATACGATTTTAAAAAAAACATTTAAAATATTATTCTTCATTTAAGAAACTATATATATATATATATATATCTCCAACCATATATGTATATATCTGTAAAGTGGCATTTGTGCTAGTGGCATTAATGTTACAAAATGATAAAATATTTTAGAATATTTTATTTTTTATGTCAGTGTATATTCAATATCTGACAGGTGATCACTGACCCAGAAAGCATTTAGTAAATAAATTCTAAATGTAAACTCAAAACACACATCTATGAAAATAATCTAAAATCTACTAATGATTACCATTATTTTACATGAAAGTTTCATTACATTTCATTTTCTTGACAAAAAGAAACAAGGTACTTAACACAATATATTTTCCAGACTATCAACTCTTAAACATTTGGATGAGGATAAACATTTTGATTTAAAAAAAAAATATATAATGTTTTTAAAAACTTACTTTGATGTATTTTTGAGGTTGAAATTAACTTTACGTACTATAATTACATGAGGTTTTTTTTATGGTAATAAAGTATCATATTTCATTCATACAATTTTTGTGAAATATTCAATCCCACTAAGACATCAGTAGTAATGATGGCACAATGAGTTTTACTAGAAACTATTATAAGAATGGGACTGTTAGACCAATATGTATGGCTAAAAGAAATGGGTCTCAGACCAGTCAATCTAAGTGAAAATTATACCTTGTATCCTATTGCATATTATTGTGAAGAATAGATCTCAAATCAAAATAATGTGTTATCATATATTTGAGAATAATATTTTAATATACAACTGTCATAATGAACTATTGGGATTTGTTGCATCATACGACTAAGTTACGCATTAGTTTAGTTTCGCATATTTTAAGTATTTCCCAGATGTTGATTTATATAGTTAATAGCACATGCATAGCAAAAACATTCCTGTAAATTTTAAAATATAGGATACAAATAATAAACAAGAACTAGAACTACAACAAGCTGCAATTGTCAAATTTTATGCACCTTTAAAGAGTTTTGCTTTATTTTTTGGCATATTTCAATGTCTTTTCACTTTTCTTTTAACACTGTTTCCTTTAGTGTGCAGCATATAATTCCAAGTAATTGATATGGTTCCTGATTCCATCCACATACTTATTAATGTGAATTCTAAAGGTATGTATGTACATACATATGCAGGCATTATGTCTGATGCACTGAATAGTTTAAGCAACTTAATATTTTAAAATGTATTTCTCAAAAGGATAGTACTATGTATAATTTTATAATGAAATTTGTTACTTAATCTAGCAAGATCCTGTAGGATTTCTAAATAGCTGGATCCTAGATCAGACAGTAGTTTCAACTCCTGCCATAATATTTTTACTGATGTACACAATTCTCTATTTTGGTGATATTATAACTGATAAAACCCAACACAAATTTAATTTCTTATGCCTTGTCAGTAAGAACTATTGTCATCATTAATTCTTTACCAATTATATGCACTTACATAAACATGCTTTATACATACTGAAAATCAACAAAATAAAATGCATGTTGCTGCAGAATATCTGTGTGGAAAATACACTGCTTTACAATATTAGCCTCAGAACACAAAAAATAACTTGCAAAATACATCTAGAAAAAGTATTCAACAAAAGCTTTAAAAAATATTATAATATATAAAATTATATTCCAAACACTTTCTATAAAATTAGATACTGGTTATTTATTACCTCCCAAAGCCTGAAATTAACTTTAAAGGAGTTGATAATAAGCTGTTTCTAATTTCATAATTATAAGACTAAGATGTTAATATCAACAGATTCTATCTCAAACTTAAAAAAAACAAAAGAATGATGCAAAAAAAATGAGGAAGATAAAAATGTTCAAAATTGGAAAAATAAATCTATGAAATAAATACAAGTCTCACAACATGAGACAAAAACATTTCAAATAACATGAATATATTTTTAAAAAGTTATATCTTTACATCATCCGAGTCCAATTTGTATTTTGACACATCTTCATCCTCCTCTTCTTCCTCCTCCTCATCTTCGTTATCCATTTTTGGCTTTACTGGATCTTTCCTTTTTGGTGATTTGGAGTCACCACTGTCAGATAATTCTCGAAATTTTTTCTTTTTACGACCAAACTATTGATAAAAGTTAAACAATACATATATATTATCCCTTAAAATATGATATACAAAATTAATATATAAATCAGAATTAATATTACCCATTACCCATTAATCCTTTCATTTCTGTAACTTAAACCTCACAATGATATTTACATTAATGATTCTTACCAAGTAACTATGCCTTTAAATGTATAAAATTAGAAAACAAAATCAACAAGATATAAAAAATAAGGGTATAAAACTCATGGTCCAAAATTAAACAAGTAAAAAAATCAAAAGCATTATTTCAAACACAGATAAAATGTACAGGTTACATTAAAATAAAATTGTTCCACAATATACTTACATCATCATATTCACCATCTGATTCTTCTCTTTCTACATATTCAACATCTTCTCTTTCATTATAACCACCACCAAGTCCTGAAGATAGAGTGAAAAAAATTCCAAAAAATGCTTATAGGAATCCAACCTTGAGTAATGGTTCAGGTAGAAGTTTTACCTTAAATGTAAGAGTTCTTAATGTTTAACTTATATGATGAACTACATCTATATATCCCAAAACTATAACCTTAAATAGCTCCAATCATCATCTGGGATGGCCATAAGTCATTGTAGAGCCCAAATGCATGCTTGACATAAATACAAACATTCATCTTGCATAACTCAAAACCAAGTACAATACAAATCAAGCCAAAATTAGGAATTCAATAATTAAAGGTATAAGTTGTGTTGATACTATTTCAAACATTTTCTTGATACCATTGGAAAAGATTAAATATATTTAATTGACAAAGTGTAGATGAGGCATTTAAAAATAATGTTAAATATAAAATGTTCATAAACATATTACGGTAATGTACAATATGTATCACTAAAAGAAATAGGTCAAAAGTAAATAATTGGTGAAATTTTGAATAATTAAAAATGAAGTTATGCTGAGTTCAGTTCTGTAGTAATTTTTCCCTTATTCTTTTATTTTCTCAGCATGGTATCAAGCCTGAGAAACTGGTATGCTAAACACGTACTCTATCAATTAAGCTGGATGAAACCCAATACTTGTTGCTAGTAAGGTACTAAAGCTACCACAGTCTTTCATTAACAAATAAGTTTCATCCATCAGTTTTTATCAAGGGTTGTAAAATGGCTACTTACACCAATTTTTCAGTGGTAATACAAGTTTTGTACAACTTCCAGAAATCAAACATGGGCCATTTTAAGTGCCAGGCAAGCACTTGTAAGGTTCTTTTTATCACCTCAAACTAAAACAATCACGAACAAGAGCTGCACTTAGGTTTTAATCTTAGGGTCATGGAACAGCTCCATGTTGAGCACCAGTTTCTACTTGAATTTCTTGAGCCAAGTATGAACCAAAGACCTCTCATACACCAAGCAAGTGGTGTATTAACTGAGCTAAAGGGTTAGCCTCAAAGCTATTATCATTAAGGCACTTTTTTGATAATTCAAACTACAACATTTTATTTTCTCACAAACATGGTATGTTCTAAGGGCTTCTTATGGCCACAAGATAAGCAATTTATAAGCATAATATTTTGTGACAACACAATTTTTATTTCCTAGACTTGGTATTGACACATCTTTTAAGTGTCTTGCTTTTTGCCACTTTACAAGAGCTTAAGCTATTACACTTCGATGTAAAATGCAAACATCCTTCTTACAATGGTAACTGGGATTCTTTAGTATGTGATTTGGCACTAAACCACAACTTCCATAATTACACATAAGTTTAGAATTCAGTGTAAAGTGAATGACAGAGAGAAAAATCAACAAATAATACAAAATAATTTGGTCTTTCATAAAAAAATTCACAAAGAAGTCACCTCTGTCTAAATATTTTTTTAGAATTTTAATCCAATCAGAACTGATGAAAAAAACATTTCTGCCTTGAAATTTATCTATTCTACAAAACCACCAAGTTACATGCAAAAAGACAACAAAACAAATAACTAGTTACAATCATGGAAATATTACACATTATACATGAACGTGATTATATGCACATACTCACTATATATACATATGTACACATGTATAAAAAACTACTTATTTTGATTAAATTGGCATTCATTCAACAGATGGTTACACTCATTGCACAACTTCAAGAAACTCTATTGAAAATTGTAAGATGAACTATTTATACTTAATAATTCTCTGCATTAAAAATGCAAACAAATTTTGAAAACACTATTACACAAGAGACTATCTATAAATCTTTCCTGTGTGAAATTTGTAAATTCCAGTTCCAATCTGTAGGTTAAGTTGCTAAATTGATGGATTGAGCCATCAGAGTAAAATATGGGAAAAATAATGTGTTCTTATAACATGTGAATTTTTTTATCACCATCTAAAATATTTCAAGAAGTTTGAAAAAGTATCATTAGGACTAAAAGTAATGGGTTTAATTGTAATGAGCCTATTCTACCAAGCATCAAATTTCAGCCTTTGGTTTTTGAAGATGAGGAATTAGTGGAGGAAATGAAAACAAAATGGTCAGAGAAGAATGTGAATGATCACAAAAACAAGGTTATATTTATAAATAATTACTTGACAGGGCATGTACATAGAGTATTTTGTGGGGTAAAAAAGGACAAAAGAATTAGTTTATACTACCTACAAGTACAGGTGGAGGATATAACTGATACAGCAAAAGATATAATAAAAAAGGTTAGCAATGATGCAGTTTTGCTGTGTGTGTAGATACTAATGATACAAGGAAAGGTAAGTCAGAAGAGCTAATTAATAAGTACAGAGGGTTGATTAAGGCATTGAAAAAAAACAAGCCTAACTTTATTTTTTGGAAAACTGCCAAGAATTAATTGTGGAGATTAAATGATGAGGTCACTAGGGTTAAATGCCACGTTTAGGTTAATATGTAAGGATGAGCAGATTGACTGGTTGGACTTGTGGGATCAGTTCAATATGATAAGTTTTTGAAAAGATGGTTGGTTTACACTTAAACAGAGTAATATCTGGTTTGTTTGCAAGGGCTATTAGCTGTAAAATATTTAAACTAGGATTAGACAGTAGTGAGGATCAGAATAAACTAAATGCACGAAAATAAGATGTATATAAAAATTTAGCATAGGATATAAGTATAGTAGTAGTTCTAAGAATAGGTTTAATTGTTACTGTTGTTATGCTAAAAGTATAAGAAATAAAATAAGTACTTTAAGGCACTAGTTGGAATGAAGGATTTTGATATAATAGGAGTAATTGAAACATACTTAAATGTAGATAATTTTGATGACAGAATTTTATTGGAATTATCCAGTAATTTCACTAAAGAAAAATCTTACCTTACAAATCTTTTGATATTCTTTGAAAAAGTTACTGCTTATGTAAATGAGGGTAAGTGTGTATATTTGGTATATCTGGATTTTTAAAAATATCTTACAAAGTGCCACATGAAAAGTTTGTAAGAAAATTCTCTCCTTATGTGTGGGGGAAACCTTAACAAATTTGATAGAAGAATGGCTGAAAGCAGAGAATTGTTGCAAATGGAATTCAGTAAAATGCAGTAAAACAAAAACATATCAGTGACATACCAAAAGTACAAAACACCATGTCTAATATAAGTATTCTTATTACTTGTGGAAGCTTTCATATGAAGGGGCTATAAAATTTTAACATTTTGGAGCAAACAATTTTGCAGCCTGTTGCCTTTCATTTTTTGACCATTCTATTGATCTTCACTGAATAAGTTTTAGTGAACATGAACATTAAATATTATACAGTAGTACCAAACAAATATGAAAACTAAATTTTATTTAAGATTTAAATTTTGAAAAATACACATTTTACACAATTACATTAAAATTATACAAACAACACAAGTATTGCAAATTCAAACCAATTCTACTGAAAATGAGTGAATGAATAATTACCTGTATTTTTATGATAACTTATCTAATGTGCTAATGTATGTTGGACAAAATCTTTCATTCCCCTATAAAACTTCTCAAATTTTATGTTTGTTATCTTTATTTTTTCTCTAAAATATTCCATGTTAATTCCAGTTATTTTTAACCCACACCTGTTCTTTCTTCCACTTCTCCAAACTTTGGTGCATTACACATATTGCACTGTTGCCTTCTGGCCCAATTCACATTTCCACATCTAAAGAAGAAGCAAGCAAGTTACATAAAATATAATTTTGTCTCAGTACTAGTCCATCCAAGTTGCAATAACTAAAAAGAGAAATAAAGTGAAACTCTAATTTAAAATGTCTCTGACAAACAAAAAAGTTTCAGAATATCTGCTGAGAAACCATTGAAATATAAGACTTCTAAGCATTGTTTCACAGGAATTAATGTTCAATACCTCATTACATAAACATCAAGTTGAAACTATAAAACCAGGGCTTATTTCACAGAATAAAATGATTACCTATAAATATCAAATACACTGTTCCTAGTCTTAAAATATTCCATAAGCCAAACATTTTATTTCTACTTCTGGACTTACTTCGGAGGTCCACCTCAGGTCTGTTAGTATCATCAAAACCTTAACACTGATCTGTGCATTTTACACCCTAAAGAAAGGTACCAGATAAACCTGACATCAGAATCACTGATTTTGACACAAGTTTTCAGGTTTGGTGTCTAGTCTGACTATTGTCACTTTCATTCTCATCATCTTCTTCAAAACCACATCAAACTGGTGGTAAAATTCCAAAAAATTGCAAATCTACTACAGTTTAAATATGAACTGACCAGCATAAACCTGCACTATAGGCTGCTATATTCAGAATTCAACTGGTGGTTTGTGAAATATATATTTTATAGAGAATACTACAACAATTATCAGGCCTCCAGTACATTTTTCACACATTTTGAGTATGATAAGCATCCATTCTGAGTATGCTCAGACTACATATGTTGTTGCATTGTATAACCCATACAATTTGGTACATGTCATTGTTAACATTGTTATGCAGCCTGTCAAGTGTCTACTCTGTGGCACTGCTTCATGTGGTATATACAAGATGGTTCAACAGAAAATCATACCAGATGGGAGTCAGTTAAATTTGACCTCCCACAAGATCCTACATTTCATGAAAAAGCAAATATTCCCATTATTTTACTTGGAGCAAAATGCCTGTAATTAAGCTTCTCAGTGTCAATGCCAAGGTCAGAGCCATAACAATAAAACAGTAATCAATGCCAACTTCTCTTGAGAAGGTGAAACAAATGTAAAGTAAATTAGATCAGATATTTAAACTATGGCTTACCATGGCTACACTACTCATCAAATTCCCACACAATGAAAACTAAATGTACAGCAACATTTGGGTCCCATGACAAGGTATTAGCTGGCAAACTCCAATTCAAGAGAGAAAGTGAACAGTCTAAGGCAGATGGGTGAGAGGTGTACCATGAATGGCCTCTGCATCAAATATTTAGAGGAACATCATAATGATGCGAGAACAATGAATCCAGCATCAACAATAGTGCAGTTACAGCCCTATTAACCAGCATCTGTACAACTTTCATTCCACATATTTTGCACAGATTTAAACTAGTTTTACTGGCCATAAGCATGAAAATGACTTCAACCCAGCAGGTTGCCTTCACAGAAGCTTTAATACAAGAGACAAGTGGTGATCCTTCTAAAGTTTCAACATCATATGCAACAGTTGATAGATCACAGCATCAGGATGGATGTAATATAGCAACTTCTTGTAAGGAACAGTGGGTTCCTCCAAAGACTGCCACTCTGCAGTGAGATTCAAAGCTCTTGTTCTCACTATTGAACCTAAATGTCGTTAATGAATTTCTTACAATTGCAGTATAAAACGTATATAAAATGGAGCTTCCTGATGTTAAATCATACCAACTTGGCACACAAAGAGTCTAGTAATATCATTAGTGATATATCAACTAACTTCTGGATTTATGACACTGCAAAGACTCTATTTTCAACATGGCATGCAACACAAAAACTTCCAATACTGGACAAGTGATAATCCAGCACACTTTAGCCAGATGCTCCTGCTGTCACGCTGCCAGCATAATGTTGAAGTCATCCTCTTTCATATGTTCAATAACCTACAAATTGAAGTTTCCAAATCAACAAAAATCACACTCTCCACTCAGTCACAAACACTTTTTGAATTGTTGCCACATAGAAATGATAAATCACTTTCATGATTCAGCCCAACTACATTTATTTGGAAGGTTTACAGTATGATTGAGAACCTCAAAGCCAATGTTCGCATGACCACCTACTTCAAACTCAAGTTATATAAAGATGATTAGCAGAGGTTTGTTGAGCTGTGTACAGTGATTACACTGATAGAAGAATGATAATGTTACTGTATTCTATTAAAACATGCTTTTTTGAACATCCAATTCAACAACTGCCTCCTGGCACAATCGCAAAACAATGGGTCTTGAAGGTGAGAGACTTTGTGAACTTTTCCAACCTTACTTATGGCCTCTGGTAGGTGATGTACAAGGCTGTGAGAACCCAGAGGTTTCAAGGTGTGAAATTCAAGTCTTTGAGCAGCATATTTGATACCTTACTGCAGAGATGGTGGTTTTCACCTTCTTCAGCAACAAAGTACCAATGGAAGGATAACATGCTCTTTTAAACAGCCTTTTGGTAATAAAGACAGATATGGAATTGCTCATACAAAGAATGTGTTTTAAAACAGGATTTTAGAAACCCAAGATTCCAGATGCTATCACTCTTTCAATAATTCTTAAGGATTTGTTTTGGGTCACACTTCTGGTACACATTTCATATTCTGCAGCTGCTCAACCATCAGTTCGTAATATAAAATGTTGAAGATTGGCTACAGTCCACTGCTCATCAAAGATCAGAAACCAACCTTCAGGCTTCAAATATTATCAATGATTGTGTTGAACAGAGTTGAAACTTGGCTTAGATTTTTAGGTATCAGCCAAGAGTGAAGAACATTACTTTAATGCATCCCAAGGTTTTGAACAGGATCAAAAGAAGTTAAACCTATGTAAATGTACATCAAAACCATTGTAATGTTTATTATTTCATTGAAATACTGCAATAATGGCAAGTTATGCAGGAAAATAAGTCATATTTCATTTTACAAAATGAGTTATGATATATTTAGTTGTAGAAATGTTGTAATTTATATCTTTTCTTAGAATATTTCATGTAAAAGATTCAGCTTTTTCAGTTTTGTGTTATTTTAAATTATGCACATAATTTTTATGACTTAAAAAACATTCAGTTTTCTGATGGATTACATAGATAGTGTTAAAACTTTCCCAAAATGTGCAGTATTCTTCCTTTTTAAACATGGAACAAATTTAGATTAGGGACAGAAGATATCCAGTCACTTTTAACAATTAAAGGAGAGTGTTGCACCATACACTATATGTTTGCAAAATCAAAACCAAAAATCAAAGGATAACAGATTAAAAAAAAGTTTTGAAATTAGGAAAAAACTTTGAATACAAACTTCATTGTTACAAGTACAGAGGTGCTGAAGAACATATAATTTTATCAATCCTAGAATGCTAATGTAAAATTTTCAATCATTAATATCAAGTGTATGGGGTCATAGTGACACTATGCTGGCATTCTTGGTTTAAAGTGAACAAAATTGTAGTACCTATTTTTTGTTACTTAATGAAGTTTCACAGGTAAAATAAATAACAACACAATCTTAATTTGCAACAATGAGTAAAAATAACTATAAAGGCACTACGCTATTTTTCCAAATACTCTATATATTTAAAATTACTTAATACAAAAACTTAACATACCTTCCACACTGCCAGTCATCTGCACTAAACAAACCTTTGCTTTTCTCTGCTGCTGCTTTTCCTATTTCATGACCTAATTTTTTCTTTGGGGGAACAGCAGTTTTCTCTGAATAAAATATAAGTATGTTCTAATAGCTGCCAGGTCTTAAGTAAATTAACATTTATCCAAAAAGCATCTAGTAGCTCAAGTATAAATAGAATTCTCTACTAAAGGTACTTTTCTAGTTATCACAGAATATGTACCTGTTTACTTAAGTACATCAGTACTTCAAACTCTTTGAACTTCTAGCCAAAAAGCAATATAAACATTTTAAATTCTTACCTTGAACTTGTACTACTACTACAGTCTGACTGCATATAATACAATACCATGTTTTAAAAAATAAAAAGCTCCTCATTATAAACAAAATATTGTAGCATGTGGTAAATTTAAATAAAAACATTATTCTAATAATCATATACAAACTGATTCAGCCAAATCTGATACTATAAAATCATCCTGTAGGTGATATAGATTACACAGGCCCACAACCATTTCATTGTCTTGGAAGTTTTACGTTATTTTATTATTGATTCCATGAAGGAACATAGGGCCACAATCTCTTACGGATTCATTAACAGGCTAGTTTTTTAAGTGAGCAGATTGTTAGCCTACTGCACAAAGTTTTACATATTCTACAGTTATTCCTTTATCCTGAATCCAACAACGATATTGAAATTTTCCATTATGTATAGATTTTTCAGAAAACATCATATTTACTTTCACATAAGTGAATCATTTTCATTGAAATCAGATCACATTTCATTATGCTTAAAATGAGCCACTGGCTATAAATTTCTCAAAACCAATCAGAAATAAGTCTTCAATCATTCTTGAACTCAACACTGATACATAAGCAATTTAGAGGCTATATGTCTGGACGGTCTTTATTTGTGTGTACACTTTGACAATATTGCTTTCTTTAATATATTATTCATTCATCGCTAAGGCAACAAAATATTCTGTAAATGACTCAAACACAATGTTATATTTATTGTAAAGAAATAAAAGCAAAACATTACAGAATTCATCAAAAAAGCCTGTTATGCATACTTTGGGATAAAACCTGAGGTCCAAGACAAATCATGTGCTCTGCAAAGTTCACACTATTTCTGTTGAAGAGTTAAGACAATGGACTAAAGGTAAAAAAATGTCTTTGCCTTTTGCACTTTAAATGGTCTGGCAAGAGCCTACAAACTATGGACATAACTGTTGTATTTGCTCATGCAACATGTAATGCTAAATACTCAAAATAAAAAGGAAATTTCTTATTCAAACCTTCAATCTGCTATAAAGCCTGTTGCTTATAGACCTGATGTACCTCTACCTACCCATTCACTAGAGACTCTTGATACAGTCATCAGATTCTGAATCTGATGTCAACAGAAATGATTATAGGGATTCTCTTCAACCTGAAATGTCTGGTGAACCACAACTTTTCACACAAGGTGAACTTCATGATTTAGAGAAAAATTTAGGCCTTCCAAAGGATTCTTCAGAAGTTTTGAGGTTCAAAGTTCAGGCTAAAAACATAATTAATCCAGGAACATCATTTTACTGGTAATGTACAGAAATCATGAGAAAGTATTTATACCATACATTTCACAAAAAGGTTCACTTGTTTACTCCAAGAATATTGCTGAATTAATACCAATGCTAGCAGTAGCCATCTATGAAACAAGTGAGTGACAGCTGTTCATTGATTCTTCTAAAATAAATCTAAAAGATGGTCTCCTTCAAAAAGGTAACATGCATCTATCTGTTCCTAGTACTCATTCAATTCACTTGAAATAAATGTACAAAAAGCTCAAACTTCTTAGTAAAGCCAAATACAAAAAACATGGTTGGCTGCAGTATGTAGTTTAAGATGCAACATGTAGTACAGAGACCAAAGGACACAGATTTCATAAAAAAGAAAATCAGAATAAATATGCATATCTGTTTGAAAACAAAGTTTTCTCCTTTGTTTCATATGTTTGTATTTTTGTTAAAATACATAATAGTAAAATGTGTTCTTGTTCATTCTCTCAACTTATAGGGAAAGTATGTGACAACTGTGCTCTGTATAATCCAGCTGAAATGGCAAAGATAGCTAAAAGAAGTAGGCAAAACTCTCATTTGAAGAAACTGTCAGATCAGGCAAATAATGCGAGATAGAAGTAATAAGGGTAGGTCCACATACCAGTCTGCTCAATAACCTGCATCATGCAATTTGACAAGGCTGCTAAGAAACAGAAACATGACAAATCTGATTAGATATGACTCACAGAAGGATCCTCACCCTCAAAGACAGCCTAGAAGGAAAGTTGTTGTCTATCATCTCTAAAGGTATTAGAGCAGGAAAAAATACCCTTCAAGACTCTCACTGAACATGACAACAATTGAATATGATTGGATATAGAAGAGAGAAATAGCAATCAAATGAATAAGTCAAAAGGACTTCAAGCACTATCCTTTCTGACACAGTCCTTCATAAGGAAAATGAGAAAGAGGTTTGTATATAAACAACAGTGCAAGCCACTCTATAGATCAGCAGCCACAAGAATAAACCTTCCAGTAAAGGTGTTACACCACATATAAGAATCAGAACACAAACAGATGTTGAGAAAGACCCTGTACTGTAATCTTATTATACCTGTTTAGTAACAGGAATGGTATTTGGAACCAAGTATCCAAAGCTACGTAAGGAATATAGAGAGTACTGGAGACTCAAAGATTACGCATTTGTGATAATTAAATGGTAGTTTAAAATGCCACCTTAAACAGGGTGACTGTGATAGATGCAAAAACCTCTGCCAAGGAACCAGGTCAAAAATGAGTTATAGGTGATACTTCTGCCTGAAATAGATTCAACATTCTCCCAACACACCAGTACCAATATGCATGTCATTTCCATTGACAAACATCCATCTTGGAGTAAGCAAAAACTGAGACAGATACATGGTAACCTCAGAAATTAAACCCCAATGTTGTGCAAAAGAGTTCATAATCTTCATGCCTGAAACTTGAGCTTCTGGATAAACAGGTGTACTAAGGCATATTATGGCTGCCTCCACAAGAGATAGTTAAGAAAAATGTGAAAAAGTAGCAGCCTATCTGGTGCTATCAACAAGACTTGATAAATGATAGGAAGATATGATATTTAGTGCCCAAAATCAGTGAGGATTGTAACAACTGAACTGTTACCACAGGTATCACCAGTGGAACATGACCAGCTAGTAGGATAATAAAACTGGAATAGTCCAAAAAAGGAGGTTCAAAAATCAAAAACAAGGAGACCTGAACCAAGTGCCTCCTCAATAAGAAGCACAAGACACATCATGGAATTGGAAGAGTAAAGCTTGATGATTTTTCCCCTTAAAAGAACCATAAGGCATTCATTGCTGTTGAAAAATAAGAAAGACTAAAACACTGTGTATGGAATTCTGTCTGTGCACAGACCCTGGAATTCCTGACTAGTAGTATATGCACACCATATGTGAAGCAGGGTAAACATGAAAAGATGGAATTCTGGACAAAGGTGACAGTAGAAAAACCCACATTGTAGTAGTGACATGACTTAATCTCTCAAGATCAGAAAATGATCCCCATCAAGGAAATAGAGGAAACCAGTAACTGATGTTTATGATCATTTTGTTGTATGAATACCATTAAAAGGATCTCATTCTCTTGTCATAAGGAATTTAACTGATGACCACATTCCTAGAACAGAGAGACCTCTGTGCTGTTGGAGAAGTGAATGTAATTTTTGTATCTTATTTCCTAGCACTGAGCCAGACGAGTCAACTGATCCCGATTGAAACAAGTTGAAAAATAAAAAACACCCAGCCTAACAGAATATGAAATTGGAACAAGAATAGATGTTTCAGCCCTAAAAATGAAGCCTGCCTTGGTCATTTTTGAATGTAGAATCAAGATGTGATATTCTGACAACTGACAAGATAGCATCAACCAAAACCAGTCATACATGGAATGGAAGTGATGAGAAAATTCATACAATATTACAAAACCCAAGTGAAACTGATGCGAGTCCAAAGGTAAAATCCAAAAATGGCAGTGCCTGTCCCTTGTATGCAAAATATGCCAACAGGTGTGGTATGGCAATATGCAGATAGAAGCTAACTACAGCAAAAGCAAATATCTACAATCCCAGTGAAAAATGTCAACTCAGATCAATGAATGAGTAACTAGCAAATTATGGAGAAACTAGGCATAGATGAGAAAAATCAACGACTAGATCCCAATTATCTGTCTGCATAGGTTCAACAATTGAAACTAGCACGACCCCAGACCAATCAAACTCCGACAGCCTGAGAAGTATGTTCCAAATCTCAACAATCAGCAAGAGATGGAAATCCCATAGATTAGGTGTACAATAGAGGTGAAGATATGAAATGAATGCCAAATCCTCACTCATGGACATGCAGTGCTCCTGGGTTTATGGTTGAGGATACCACATGGTCAGAAATTTTCAGAGATAATCCCCCTCAGACCCTGAAAACATGATAATAACTAGTTCTGGTGGCTATCCAACTAAACAGTAGAACCCTTGAATACAGACAGAATTTATTCTGGGTACAAATGTACTGAGGGGACGATGTCAAGGGTCAAAACTCACAAACAGCGGTGGAACTATGAGTTCCTGTAGGAGACAATAAAATTGGAAACTCAAACAAAGACAGGAGGAGTGTAGAAGATGAAAACTGAACTAACTGGTAAAATAACAAGGGATCCAGTTCATCATGAAGAAAGTTGATGATACTGAAAGTCTTCCAACAAAATGAAGTGAAAGGAAAATAAAATCATAGATTTTAGAGTTGGAAGACCATAGACCTACCCTGTCCTATCAGAGGACAGACATTTACTCAATTTAACTGCAAATTCTACCTTAAAACCATGAAATTTAAGGAGAAGTATAATTCTTTGACCAGAATATGCTTCCACTTGATAATGGTAGGCTTAAATCAATATGTCAGATAATACAGACCTGTTCTTTCATGCAAGTCAAAAGTATACCTTCAGCATGAATCACAATATACATGAATGGAAAGAAAAACTAAAAATTTGCTACCAGACCTTTTAGCAATCAAGTAAGGAGCAGGATCAAAAGCAACTGGAAAAATGCTAAAAACATGACACTTCCAAAGCACCAACAAACAAATGCATCAAAAGCAGCTTATCCCATAGTAACCTTTTTATTTATTTATTCTTTCCTTTAAAAACTTGTTCATTATCTTTGATTGGAACAACCTTTTATGACGTAAATTTGTTTTGTTAGAGCAAAGCAATGTTGGGCCATCTGCTGTGTCCACCCAATGGAATTAAACTCTAGACCCCAATGCTAAGATTCTCAAAATTGACCATTGTCCCACAGGGGGACTAAAAAGCCAAAAGTCTTAGAGAAGGTACAGGAAAAAGTTAATCTAAATTATTTCCAAGTTATCAAAGATGACCCTCAACTGCAACCTCAGTGTCTCCTGTGAAGGCCACAACAGATCCAAATATACGTTTCCATCTCACAATGATTAAAAATCACAGACAGGTTCAATCAAAAGTGATCCTTCCCCAGATTGTTGTGTGATGCTAGATATCAGAGGTGGGACAGAAGAGATCTGATTAGTCTCCACACTGATTATTCTCATAAATTACTATTATGAAAATCAACTAGTATCATTGAATGATCGTTATACTGGGAAATCCATTAGTGACACTTTGTTGAAAAAAAAAATTATCTGAATGAGGTGCACATAAAGAGTACCAGGATAGAGACACAGGTGGAGAGTGTCATGAGACAAATATCTTCAAGGGCAATTAAGGAGGATATAAATGACTGGAGCAAGCAAGAAGGAAACATATTAATCTTTAGATGGACAAAGGAAGAAACCCTGGCAGTCAAGTAACAGTTATAAGCATACTGGAACTAAGATCTTCAAGCCTCTAACCTTTTTAAGATTACTTTTAATCAATTTTGTTGTATTATTGCTCTTTGAATCATGTCTTGCTAAGATAACAAAGCAATAAATAATCCAGTAAATATTTTTAGGATAAAAACTGTAAAGTTAGATCAAAAATCACAGCACATTTTCATTCCTCAAGGAACAATCATAAACATTTTTTGATTTAAATTTCATTATCTAACATAATAATTTTCTAGTGTTTACATTTTGTTGAGTTAAAAATATATTACAGATAAAACATATACATAAAAAACAATAAATATAGCACTTCCTTCAGCCTTAAAGGCTCTTTGCACTAGAGACCATGGTGTGTGGTTTTGGTAGGCCTATATTTTTCTATATTAGTTGTAAAAACAAATTAGTTACAAGTATTAGTTATATATATATATATATATCAAAGCAAAAAATGAATATATCAGGCACTAGAGAAGAATGTTTGAAAAATACTAGAACTTAAATGACTTTCTAACTAACCAAAACAGATGTTTAAACAAATTCCATTATTGCTCAGGGCAATGTGCCTTTCATTTAAACACATCAAGCTCTTCTCCTGAACTTCGCCTTTTTGAATTGTAAAAAATTAAAACTCAGATAATATAAAAATTTGAATTATAAATTATCTCCTTATGCCAATTTTAATAATATACACATAACAAAGTAGATTAATTCAATTTTGAATATAACTCTTTAAAAAAGGTTTTGACATGTGCACTTTGATCCTCCCCTATGCATAACATTTTTGCAGATGTTTGTAAGGTTTACTAAAAATTTGCAAAACCCTGTAGATACACACACAGTATCAGAATTGTAATAAAAACATCTATATAAAGCTTTCCTGATGAGGAGTCACACAATGAAGCAATGCTTTTGACATAGGATTAAGACTCTAAAATACATTAAAAAAAATAAAATTATTCAGTACTATTATTAAATACAAAACATCATACTAACAAAATTTAGGTAAAATAGTAATATATTTTTAATTTCTATCTTCAAAACATTGCTTATGGTTACCTGCTAATTTCTATGTGAATAGAATAAAAGGAAAAATTTAACACACACCATTCACATAGTGTTAAACTTGTGTCCAATCACAAAAAATACAGAGCAATCTCTTCATTAAACCTTAACTGATGTACTAGTTATTTTCAGTGATTAAATAACACTGATAATAATTTAACAATTATTTGATGTATGCAAAGAAAGAGCTTACATAGATATTTTTGAAAAGTTTGTATGAAAATGCCTACCCCCAAAATTCTTCATTTCAAAAGTAAATAAAAAACCAAAGTGGTAAAACTAAATAAAGAAACCTGAGCAATGTATGGTGATTTAGCAAACACTGAACACCTATCAGAAAGCACATATTTCATAAGCTGCTCTAATTAGTTTGAAAACAAAAACATATGCATGTTAAATATTTGTGTAATTTAACTGATATAACATAATGAAAAAAATTCTTGTATGAGTTGCAATAAATATCAAGTATCTTTGTTTCACCATCTTTTTGGACTGGCTAGCTTCTATTATTTTTTGTCCCGAACAAATTAACAATGCTTTAGTGTTGCACAACAAAAACAAATTCAACAAGCATGACACTTCTTATTCTAAGTTTTTATTTTGAAAAATGTTTTTCTAAAACAAGAAAAAAAATAAACAATTTATTCATATGTTTTCTCAATCACTAAAATTATAACAACAAAAGTGTGCGAGGTCAATGAACTTCATTCGATTGCAGAACTATTACATTTAATAAAATCAACTGCACATTCATTTAGTTCTATAATTAATTACTACTATGTTAAGAAAACTCAAAAACTTTTATCACACACAAAAGTATTTATTTATTGTACACTACATAATTTGAATTGGATTTCCAAGAATAAGTTTACACAAAATGTGCAAAAAGTTGCAACTTTTTCATTTTAAAACAAATTTCATTAGTTAAACAAATAGTCGTGATTTTTCTGTAAGCACTAGAAGCTTAGAAGTTAAGACTGAATACAGGATTAAAAAGAGATAAGATATTAAAATACAGTATTTTAAATTTTGTAAAATGGATTGCTTCAATATCTGACACAGCCAAATTTATGATAAAAACATTTCTCTGAATAATAAATTTTTATATTTTTTATGATCAGCAATAATAAGTAATAGCCTATTACATAACATTTCACATAAACTCATTGTGAATTTCCTGAAGACGTGAAACATTCTGAAATTGTCAAACAAATATACAAGTAACAAGAAAAACTGAAGGTAAGGTTATACAGAAAGACAACAAAATTAAACAAAATGTTCCTCTCCACCAACTTCTAAACCAGTGATTCTTAACCTGGGTTTAATCGAACCCCAGGGGTTCAGTGAGTCAGTCTCAGGGGTTCGGCAGAGGTCAAGACACACACACACTGTGTGTGTGTCCATTCTGTTCACCCTACTCGTATGATTTGTGACGTCATGCTTCACTTGGCCATCATTGGCTGCAGCTGATCACATCACATCACTTGGGCTTAATATCTGTGCTGCAAGGAACTTCGTGTGCTTAGCAGTCGACTTGTGAGTGTAGTAATCGTGCGTCATTTGTGATTTATTTCCTAATCTTTCAAACTCTTCATACTAACAATGTCGAGCAAAAACAGAAAGTGGTCGGATGAATATGTACAATATGGATTCACGTGTATAACGGAACATGATGGGAGTCAGCGTCCTCAATGCATGATTTGCGATGCCAAGTTGAGCCATTCTAGTCTAGCACCGGCAAAACTAAGAGAACTCCCTAATGCTGCATGGAGATGGGAAATAGAAGAACACAACACTTGCTGAATTCAAGGTAAAGAGAGCAAGGTTCGATGACAAGGCTACTTTGCCTGTTCTCGGCTTTGTACCCATCGGCAAACTGATCCTTACAGCATCGTACAAAGTTACGTACTTGATTGCAAAGCAGGGCAAACCACACACCATTGGTGAAGCACTCATAAAACCACCTGCATTGAAGATGGCAAGTATCATGCTGGGAAAAGCTGCTGAAAATAAGTTTTCCCAAATTCCTCTTTCAAATGACACCATCAGCAGCAGAATAGATTACATAAGCAATGACATCTTGGTTCAAGTAGTTGCAGATCTGATTTCAAGCTCAGTAAAATTCAGCCTTCAACTCAACGAGACCACCGACGTTTGCAATCTAAGCCAGCTTGTTGTATTCGTGCGCTATGTGAAGAACGGCGAGATAAAAGAAGATTTTTTATTTTGTCAGCTTCTTACAACAACAACTAAGGCAGCCGACGTGAAGAAACTTGTGGATGACTTTTCAGAGACAACGATCTTTCGTGGTATATGGTTTCTGTAGTTTGTTTGAACGGAGCTCCAGTCATACTGAGACGAAACTCTGGTTTTGGTGCACTGGTGAAAGCCGATGCACCACACATCATTGTAATGCACCGTGTTCTGCACAGGCATGCATTGCCAACAAAACCTTGCCTTCAAAACTGGCACAAGTATTAAAAATTGTAATGGAATGTGTAAACTTTGTGCGAAATAGTGCCCTGAAGCACTGCATCTTCAAAGAACTGTGGAATGAAATGGGCTCTGAATTCGAAGTACTTCTGTACCATTTTAACATTCGGTGGTCATCCCGGGGAAAGTTGCTGAATCGTGTTTTTGCCATGCGTGTGGTATTAGCCATTTTTGCGAGAGCACCAACACTGTCATACAAATTGCTTCAAAAAATCTGAGTTCAATCTTATTTTGGCGTACATGGCCAATATCTTTAATGTTCTCAATCATCTCAATCAACAGATGCAGGGCAGTGGAGTCAACATCATCAAAGCGAAAGAAAACCTGAAGGCTTTTCAGAAAAAGGTACCATTATGGATACAACAAACAGAGAACTTTGCAAACTTTCCCCTGGTGGATGACTGTGTAAGATCGAAGATGTGTCTGAAATCTGAGACATTTCTGCACCCGGGAAACTGAAGCAAGCAATTGCCATGCACATAGATGATCTCACATAGTCTCTTGACAGATACTTCCCCACCAGAGAGTCATATCCAGCATGGGTGAGACAGCCGTTCACGTTTAGTTAGTGTTACAACATCAGATGTCAATGATGAATACCTCAATGAAATCATTGAATTTCAGCAGTGACAGGTTCAGCAGCAACTTTTCAGAACAAAAATGCTCTCAACATTTTGGTGTCACCAAATCGTAGCATACCTTCTAATTGCTAAGAAAGCCCTTGAGATATTCATACCATTTGCTATAACGTACCTTTGCAAGCAATCCTTTTCGAGGATGGTAGACATAAAAACAACATGTTGCGAAAATGATATGAGAGTGGCACTTGCCAAGGTGAGGCCGTGCATTTCTAAACTTGTCTCTGAAAGGCAACAGAAAAGGTCACATTGATTTGCAGTAAATATTCATTGAGTTATGTTTTTGTTTTTGTGTGAAATTCATGTTTTTTTGGTTTTGTTATTTGAACACAGTGATATTGTGTGCAACTGATGCATGGTTCATTTTGTGCACTAATAAAATATCTACTTATGTTTTCAGTTTGAAAAAATCATTTTTCCAATTACGAAGGGTTCAGTGAATGCAAGTACGAAACTTCCTTGGTTCAGTACCTCCAACAAGGTTAAGAACCACTCTTCTAAACAAAGTTTACAAAGAATTGCAATGTTATATTTGTTAAGCACTAAGTTATAGAATTCTTACCTTTACCACAGCGATTGCAAGTAGATCTTCTGGCAAAGTTAATATTGCCACACCTGGAAGTAAATAATAATAATAATGCTTCAATGATGAATTATTCTTGTTCATTTAATTTTATGAGTGAACCTAAAACATACACTGACAAAGCATTCACTTTATACATTGTGGTTCTACATGACCTGTATAATGTCCATTACTTAAACAAGAGTTACTGTATTAAAAAAACAAACACGTATCACCAAGAACATTATATATATATATATATATATATAGCTCTTACTGTGAAGCAGTGGAACGCAATGAAGTATGTTAATGACTGCACTGCTTCAATATGTTTAGTGCACAAGACATAACAAAAGTGGCATGATAGAATAAGCATGCAACAAAATATATAGAAACACTTTTAATTTTGATTGATAAGAAAAACAAAGCAATGGTGGAACTCTATGCTTCTCCCTCCAAAGATGTGTATGTAATTAACCAATAGTGTTGTTAAAAAGAAATAATGTTACATCATTACACTACAAGGTACACATTTATTTTCTAATAGAAAAGTTATTAGTTCTGTTTCACTGCTTATTAGAGATATTCAACTAATAAAAAATTTTATGTTAAGATGATTGGAACAGTGACTGTTAAATATGTGTTCTACTGCACTTCTTACAGTTGGCCGCAATAAAGTGCAAATACAGTTAAAACTGCATAGCAGATGAAAATATCACAATTACATAACAAGTTGAACAAATGTCAATTTTTTTTTACATTTTTATAAAAAAAATGACATTTTGTGCTAGCACTCTTTGTCATTCTTCTTTTAATAAAAATATAAAAAACTTGGCAATTGTTCAACTTATTATTTAATTTTGCAAGTAAGGAGCAAGCTCACTGTATGTAGATGTGCAAATGCCTCTAACTGCAAATGTGAATATTATATTCAATTTACATGCATTATATGTACAAGGGTTTTCAACCAAATATAAACCAGTAATTATTGTAATTCATTAGTAAATTACTAGCCAATTACTTGTGGCACCAGTGCATTAGATCATGTATGACGTATTTATGATATCATATCCACACCCGGAGAATGAAGAAAAACAAAGTTTTCCACAACGGGAAATGAAGGCAAAACAGGAATGTCCCGTAATAAAAAAATTTTTCCCAGTGTCCTACTATTTAAGAGTTCCATTACAGTATGACACGTGACGTATTCATAATATCATACTTGCACCTTGAGAATGGAGACAAATAAAGTTCTCTGTGACGAGAAATGGAGGTAAAACAGGAACATTGTGTAATAAAAATGTTTTTCCAGTATCATACATATATAAGCAAAAGTTCCATTACAGTAATGACATGTGACATATTCATGACGTTATATTTGCACCCTGAGAATGGAGACAAAACAGGAACATTGTGTAACAAAAAGTTTTTCTAGTATCATACATGTAAGCAAGAGTTCCATTATGGTATGACAAGTGATGTATTCATGACATCATATCTGCACCCTGAGAATGAAGACAAAGTTCTTCATGACAGGAAACAGAGGCAAAACAAGAACATCACATAATAAAAATGTTTTTCCAGTATCATATAAGCAAGAGTTCCATTGTAGTATGATGCAAATATAAGTTTTATTCAAGGTTTAAATAATTGGTTGATAATATGTTCTGAGTCTTCAGAGATAAAATTTCATCCTTTACTACATTTCTACATTTAAATAACTAATTTTAATTTTGTAAAGCTATAAACAAAAATACCAGTTTCAATAAAAATACATAATGATCACATTAAGCAATATTCATTAGACAAACTATTAAACAAATAAGATCCTGAACATTTTTTATTGTGATACACAATAGCAAAAAAAGAATAAACTGGCATACAGCAGTTCCCTTAGCCTTGAAAGTGTAACAAAGATTATGAAAGAGTTTGATATTATTAAATCTAAAAATTTAGTAGATTTTGCTAATTAATTACTCATAGGGATTATTAAGAAAATTACATTAAACTCATCAATTATTCTCAAAAAAATTAAGAAAAACATAATGCTAAATATTTGGTTTCAATACTTATGATAGGCAGAGCACAGAGCCCCCACTAGGTAGCTCTGTGCTTAACAACAACCAAACATTAAACCAATATCTTCACTGCTAATAACACTCAGAAAGCCTAACTTGAATTATATTTAATTATTTCTTGAGTTGTGAAATTAACTAATTAAGTTCAACAAACATGAATTAAACTAATATAATAATAATGAAAAACCTTAGTGGCAGTACTGATTAATGAATAGCTGTAATAATCAGAAATATTAATTTTGATTAGTTAATTGTTTTTGTAACATTCACTGATTTAATCATAATTTTGTCTGCTGGACAGTTAAAATGACCAGAAAAAAGTAACAATTAAAAACATTAATTTCAACTGGTTAGATATTTTCATGACAACAATTCCTTTAACCTTAATTTACTGGATAATTGGAATGATTAAAACCAGCAGCAATTTTTAACACAATTATTCTTAATTATTAATCCAAACTGCAGCTTATGAGACACTTTTAAAAATGTAAATAAAATCATGACCTATATATCCAAAATGCAGTTTTATTAGCTCAATATTTCACTATTACAACTTTATCAGGAGCTAGTTGATATCCTATAAGTTCACTAATTCAGTGAACTTTCAGTAGTAAAAAAAACATTTATACTCATGTTTACAAATTTCATATTATGTTAAAAGAATGTCAAACATTCTTAAATTTATACTATTAAGACAAACCAAACCACCAATGCTACACATGTAACATGCATAAACCAGTAAGTAAACTATTAACATTTATGATTTGAGAATAGAATATGTTACATATCCAAAATGTTTCTTCATATTTATACTGCAGTGTCTGAACACATATTTCAACCTTTCTTAGTGTGTATAAAGACTTCAAAGTTCCACACATTAAAAATCTTTAAAACACAATTAATAAAGGCCAACCTCTGTATTTATTCAATTTAGGTTTATTTTTCTTGATTAAAATAGATTCTTTAATATTTCTGCTCAAAAAATCATGGCATTTAGATAAGATCTTGACATCTGATGAGATATTATTCACTTGTAGTACATGTTCTTTTCCCTAATGTTCTGCAATAGCATTGTTAGTACTGAGGGTTTGAATGTCACACATGTATGAAACCTGTATTGTCTTTAGTTTTGTGGTAATATGATCACGTATATATGGAATAATCCAAGCAGCCTCAACTTTAAATGTGCTTTCTTTATTTTTGTGATTCAAGAGAACATGTCTATCTTCTTTTTGCTTTTTTCAAATTTCTTATTATTTTTATAGAAATTCTTGTAATTTATATCTTTATTGAATACAGAACATAGTTAATAAAGGCTTAATTAACATCAAACTTTAGATAAGTGAGTTCCTAGATTTTAGTGTCTTCTATTAGGTATTTTTAAATAATACTTAGCTCAATTCTTGGAACTCATTTGCTTCCTATTAAGTTAGTTAACTGATAATATAATCTGTATTTATAAAAGTATTGTCTCAATGAAGATACTGTTTTGACTGCAAATGTTTTGTGGGTCTCTGCTGATAAAGAATATAAAAGAAATACTGACTATGAAGTACAGCTTCTAAAAACACTATTGTTTATACACATTATCAAACTAAAATTTTCATATAAAGAGTATTTATGTCCAAAAACACAAATAATGTACATATATATTTATTTATAGAAGATCAATGTTAAATAATCAAGCAAAACAAGATCAAGAGGAAGGACTGCATTAAAAACAGCAAATACAAAACTCTGACTAAAGATATTCTAATAAACAAAAACAAGCCCAAACAAACATTTGTTTGGGCTTGATTTTGTTTATTATATATATAGTTTGTTATGACAAAAAACAAGCTAAAACAAAATTAAATTAAAAAATAAAAAATGCTGCACCAGTCGAAAGTATTTCAGGATACAAGCTATGATGAGGGATATAAAATGTGCCCTAGGTTTTGGAGGTTACCGAAGAAGTAGTACCCATATTGCAGCGGGGATACACCATTTATCAGTCTTAACCTCCATTTGCCAGTCTCACATAGAGAAAAAATAAAGTAAAGGAAAAGCAATAGGAATAATAGATATAGAAATTAAGAGAGTGAGATCTGGATGCTCAAGCCCACAATGTCTCACATCGATATCACCCTTTACTGCCTATGGATAGTTTGGGGAAAGAACTATTCTCCAAAGTAAAGAAGAAAAATTAATTGAAATAAAAATAAGAAAATAACATTTTACCATTTGAGATTTAGTAAGTTAAATAAACTAACCTCTTGAAAATTAGCATTCCAGCTCCCATTATGGTAGAAAGGCAGTTATTGGTAAACCAGTAAAGGAATTATACTAGTATGAAGGATCCCATCCAGTTATCTAAACTGACTAGTATAACTCCCAACCACCACCCACTGTAACTATCATGCTCTAAACAAGCCTTTATATGCAGTAATGTGTACATCCACATAAAATAGTGCCAAGTTGTTATTCAAACTAGAAATAGTTATTAGCAATCTGCTGAATTTTGCAGAAATTTGTTGAAGAGAAAAACTACTTTACGAAAGAAGACCTTAGAGTGCAGCTTCTGATGCACAAACAGACATAGTAGGTGTAGCTGTCATAGAAGTAGAATCTGAAGACAGTTTCTTTGTTATAGAAGGTAAATACCTAAAAGGCCTAATATAACTGAGTGGAGATGAGGCATACAAGAATGTCAATATAAGTGAAAAAGTGACTGGCAAGAAAAATACAGAGGTACAAGATCTACTATATCAGTATAAAGATAGATTAAGAAAAAACAGACCTCAGGTAACACAAGGTCAAGATGAAGCCCAATATAAGGAGGGACCAACAAAGAAACTGTAAATGACATTACAGACTGTATGAGATGCCTTAGTATATGAATTAAAAACAGTCTTTGCATACAGTGTAAAAATACATTTTTAAATATTTTTGTTAAAGAGGAGCTGCTGTTCAATAATCAAGACTATTTGACATAGGCATTATTATTTAATTTATTTTGTGAGTTAATATTTAATGACTGTTTAGGTTTTCATAACAAGCGAGTTATAAGTTAATCATTTTAAAGATGATGGCATGATAAGCTTGGTTGTGTGACTTTGTGTGAAATTACAATGTTGTTGAAGCTTAATTAGAAATATTGATGTAATGTTACTCGAATCTTGTGTGATGATGCACGAATGAACAATGTCCAACTCAGGCTGACAGAGTAGAGACCAAGATGAAGGTAAAGGTACAGGAGGTTGTACGTATAAAGGTTGGAGCAGTAGGAATTATGGTTGAGGTAGTTAATAGCCAATACAAAGCCACCAATACAACTACATGCAAAGTAGTTTGGATTAAGGATAGAAATTAGAAGAGAAAATGAATAGAAGGGTAAGCACAGACACAAGATGCATCCTACCTCAAATGAATATGTCTACCACAGAGGTAGCAAATGTGGAACAGGAGTCTAAAAGGAAAGAATTTCAGTATACCAGTGGGTGGCAAAGACATATATGGGGTGTCTTCAGCTAGGAACACATCCACCAAAAGACGTGTGGATCAAGGGACCACTCCATAGGAAAAATCTTAATGGGACAACATAGTCAATTCAAAACCAGATTTAGGGTGCCAGAAATATGACAAGCTAAGACCACAATGTGGTGACTGTGAGTCCAGAAAAGAAGATTCAGTATCTGAAAGCACAAAATCTAGAATTGGTACATTCTTGCCCATGAAGGTGTTGGAGTGTACCATAACCTCCCTCCCTTGCAAAAGAGAAAGGAAGTGGGACAAAGATTGATGAACCACCATAAGCTCAAAAATAGTGATGCAGAGAGCAGGCTCCTTGAACAACTAAAGACTGGAAACCTCCTGGGAGCAGCCCCAATCCTCTAAAAAAAATATGTGAACAGATTTAAATCTGAACAAGATGTAGGAAGCAGCACCTCCAACACTGTCTGGTCTCTGTCTAACTGCTAGGCAAGTTCAACTCTGATCTGGACTGTGAATGATAAGAAGCAAGCAGTCACCAGTTTATCCATGTAAAGTGTGAAAACCCCTTGAGTGAACATGTTAGGCAAGAGCTTGTAACACCCAACAAAACACTTAAAGAGACAAGTTTATTTAAAATGGTATGATCCCAAACTGGAATACTCAACATTGAGCAATAAATAACAAATGAATCACAAATTGTAGATTACAAGGAGAAAATCTGGTTTCTAGTATCAAGAACATAGGAAAAAAAGCCAAAGCAAAACTCAGCCCTATGAACAGGAGAGAAATTAACAGTTCCAGCAATGTAATTAAACAAAAAATAATAATTTAACTTTTACATGACAAAAAAGTAATACAATGCATAGTTAACAATGACAAAAAAATTTATCCAGACAGATCAATGAATTAGATGTTACCAGTGATAATATGTAAAATACAAACTATCTAAACATACCTAGTTAAAGTATTTACAAATATTGAATTGATAAACCATCTAAATATCCTTATTCCAAAAAGTACATAATAACAGCAAACATGCAAACTGAATATTACCAAAAAAACAAAGAAATAATCATCTAACTTATGATACATTTGAATTAACTTAGACCACAAAGGACATGTTAAGTAAGACAAACACTGATAATAAGGTTCAACTGAGCTACACAACAGACAGTGTATGTCACATCACTAGAGGTCATAAAACCACAAATGCATTTACCTAGACAGAACAGTTTGATTACTGTCTGCTGATTACGAGTTTAGTGGAAAGGGTTTAAGGATGCCATGAAGCCTTGTAACTGTAGTACATGTTGGTATAATAAGCCAAAAGTAGTGGTGCAGGATAACCTAGCCTAGAGCCATGTGCATAACATTTATTATGAAAGTAAAAATATCAAATTAATTTTAGATTTAAATCATATCTGAATTAAGCTATTTAAAATTATATCACCAACAATTTTAATGAAAATCAACAATAAACCTCTTTAATTAATGGAGCTCTAAATAATTAATCTGCAAATATTCTTGCAGTTTTGGTGTCTATACATTTCATTTTATACAATATTAGGTTATACTTTTGTTGCTAAGCAAGATGACATAAAAGCAGTTGTTGGAACCTAGTGTTACCAAAATGCACTGGCTTTCCTATATATTAAGAATTGTTAATCTGATTTTTACCAATAATTATTCTATGAATACACCATGAATTTAATTCATGAATGATCTTACTTTTCATTAGCTCACAAAGAAATTTACTGACATTTTACTGCCTCAACTACACTTTTCTGCCTCTTTATTGGTAAAGCTTGATTTTGCAAAATTTATTTCAGTTATGGCGAGGTTATGATATACCATGGGATGGGTTGGTAATAGTTCCCCATCATTTTTGACAGGCTATACACTACTATTTAAGAATAACAAGAGAAAATTAGACCATTAGAACAATGAATTAGATGTAACTCACAACTATTAAGTGTTATAATTTATCCAGGATGAGTTGCCAATTTATTATGTTATGTACATTACATATTACATTTGGAAATAGCAAAAATTTTTTAATTTATATTAAATTATAATTTAATTAAATGTTGCTAAGTATTAACCTGTTGATTGCCAAGTATTTAAGCTGCTATAATACAACTCTAATGCTTCTTCATTTTGTAACTTTTTTTGTGATGCCATTTTGGATTGAAAGTGCAACAATTTGTAAGTAGGTCAAATGCATATATAGTGCTGACACCTAGCGTTGAAGTTAGGTATTATTGAGAACAAATTAACTCATCTGTGGCACTATGTTACCAATCGGCTTGGAGTTATCTCGTAGATGAGTTATCTCGTCTACGGCACTGAACAGATTAAATTTATGATATCTGCCAACAAGATTAATATACAGTATTTATTTTAACACAAATATATTTTAATATACAAATAACAATACATTTTACAGTTATGGTTATTACAAATAGTTATCACCACAATTAGTTTATATACAAGAATTTTATAAACTTACAGATAATACTGGAGTCTTGTATCCAGTCTAGAATTGAATATTTTATCAACAATCAAGGCCCACGATGAGCAATTTAATTCTCAGTTTATACTATTACACCTCATTTATGCTAGCAAGCTTGGTTGGCCTCATATCACTGACTTTTTACAATTGAAGATATTTAATGCCTTCATGAAAATACTAATATCCAAAGAAAATTCACTGAAGTTAAACGGTTTGTAATGTCTGAAATCTTTAAACATTCCTTATCAAATTTTGTAGGTTTCCAATTAATAAGCATTAATCACAATTATAGCTTCAGAGGCTTATAGTATACTGATTGTAGCTGACAAATAATGTCTCTTAGCATGTTGGTTTATATAGTTTAAGGTGAGATTCTCAAATGTTCTACATTTCAAAACACACTAGTATTTTTACAAACCATATGTCGTTGATTATTGGTCTCAAGAATCTTTTACAAATTTAGAGAACAGGTAGGACTTGCTCAATACATATCCAACAATATACACTTACGACAGAAAGTGTTCATACTCCTGCATCATAAGTAGTTTTTGCCTCATAACTTAAAAAGTATTATAATTAGGATAATTAAAGTATAATATATTATAAATATTACACTAACACACATCTACATACATTTTTATGTAAACTGAAAGACAAATAAACTGTTTATAAACAAATAACCAAACATAGGAAGGGCAGAAAGTGTTCGTGCATCTACTTTAATGGTCAATTGTGTAGCCTTTCAGGTGAATTACTTGGCGCAATCTCTCCTCATAGCCCTCCATGATCGTTTGACAGTACTCAACTGGTATTTTCTTCCATTCTTCTTTACAGAAGGCCTCCAACTCTTGCAAGTTTTTCGGATGACGCTGATGAACCCTGGTCTTAAACTCTTGCCAAACATTTTCAATTGGGTTGAGATCAGGTGACTCCAACAGCCACTCCAGAATGCTTGTATGGTTCCTCTGCAACCACGATTGCACATATTTCAATGTGTGCTTGAGATCACTGTCGTGCTGGAAGATCCAACGACGCCCAAGCAGCAAGTTCCGAGCATCTTTCTTGATACAAGTGCCTAATATATCAACGAACTCTTCTTTTTTCATAATTCCATTGATGCGGTGAAGGCTGCCTACACCAGAAGAGCTGAAGGAACCCCATTGCATGATCGAGCCACCTCCGTGTTTAACTGTAGTGACGGTGTTCTTTGGAAAATTTCATTCCCCCTTCTTATGGAAAATATAGCAAACATCATTGTGGCTAAAAAGCTCGATTTTAGTCTCGTCTGACCAAAGAATACTCTTCCAATAGTTAACGGGTTTATCTACATTCTTTCTTGCATACCTCAATCGTGCTTCTAAACAAACAGGTATTAAATATGGAGTTCTACGAGGATGGCATGCTTTGAACCCAGAAGAGTGTAACATGTTGGTAACTGTAGAGGTGCTTATTTCAACCCCGGTTTCCCTTACTAGTTTCTGTATGTCATTACGTGTTAAACGAAAGTTCCTACTAATCTCTCTGAGAATCTTCCTCTTGGTTCTCTGTGAAGTTTTGGTGGGGCGTCTGGAAAGAGGGAGGTTAGCAGTTGATCCTGTAAGCTTAAACTTGGCAATTATGTTTTGAACAGTAGATTTCAGCATATTAAGTTGTGTAGTAATACTGGAAAGAGACACACAAGACTTGTATTTTACAATAATTCAGTTTTTTAAATCACTGGACAGTTGTTCCTATTCACCATGATGACCAAGCAGATAATGAAGGAGACAGCACTAAATTGCCAGAAGTACATTTTTTGCTGGCTAAATTCTAATAATTATGAACCCAGTGTCTAGTTCTGGAATGGTATAATGTAGTTTATTTGCCAAACTAGACAAAATTGTTACGGGAATATCAGTTTTTTCACACATTCTGAACTGTACAAACACTTTCTGCTCCTCCTATTTTTGGTTATTTGTTTATAACCAGTTTATTTGTCATTTAATTTACATAAAAAATTATGTAAATGTGTGTTGTTATATTTGTAATATATGATACTTCTATTAGCCTAATTGTGATACTTTTTAAGTTATGAGCAAAAAACCACTCGGGATGCAGGGATACGAACACTTTCTGTCATAATTGTACATTACATGCATCAAACTGAAAAAACAGATAACAAAATAAACTTATAACAATAAATATGTTACACAAACTATCTAAACATACCTAGATAAAGTTCTTATTAATATCAAACTGACAAACCCTACAAGATACATAAATGTTAACAAACATGCAAAATGACCAAAATTACCAAATAAACAAAGTAAAATATTACTTACATTTTATCTAAATTTACTGTGGTGATGAAGAACACCTAAATATCTTACTAAAGCAAAGCCAAGCACTATTAACATGAAATACAAAAATTTCCCACATTTTCAGAAGGACAAAGCCACAAAAATAAGCTTCGCCTACCATGAGTATATCCCTTACATGTGAAGTATACAAGTCGAAAAACTTACCACTGAAAGGAAAATTAAACTAGTGTAATCACCCTTCTTAAACATATAGCAAATCCTGATAATGCATCAACCAATTACCTGATTAAATAAGTGTAAAATAAGTGCAGAATATAACAAAAATAAAAATAAATATGGCATAGAACCTTAAAATAATTTTGTAAGCTTTCCAATTTGAACATCTCCAGAGAAACTTTCAAAATGATAAGGATGATACTTTGTACCAAACACAACATAATATTATATGTCACTTGATAGATTAAAACTTTGCCTTTCTATTTGTTATAAATCATATAGAATAAATGTCACAAAGAACTATTGGCAATTTGTTGAAAAAGAGGATGTAACAGATGGGCATAGCAAGTGGGTCAAATATTCTAATTTATAAGAATAAAATAGAAGGTTACAAAAACTAGGCATTGTCTTAATTATACCTATGTTATAATTAGTAATTATTTTAAACTCTGTACTTCATAAAGGGGTAATAAATAAATTACAGAAGAGAGAAGACCTAAGGAACAAATGTGAAGGTTCACATATAAGGGGAGATTGAGGTTTTTTTGGTATTTCTTTATATAGTTAAGAACTTAAAAATTTATTGTTAGCTATATCTTAATGCTGGCTTTAATTGTACACATTGATGATAAATTAGTTTAATTAATTTTAAATAAGTCTTTAAAAAGTTTTAATAAACAATGACCCACCTGTAATGAATGGGTTATTGTTTGGGAAAACTCATGCTTCACATAGAAAATATTTTCCTGGTTGTGGTATTTTATATTAAATGCACAAAGTTTAAGAGTGCATGTGTGTTTTCTTATAGCAAAGCCATATCAGGCTAAATGCTGACAAAGTTTAAGAAATGCAAAAGGAAGCACTGTCTATTTAAAGTAATTAAAATTGTGAAGTGACTTTCCTAGACTATTCACATAAGATGTTAGATACTCCAGGTTCTGAACAAGTCTGATGGCTCTGTGAGGAATGTCAATGGTGTTAAACCTAAGCTAGTTGGATCTGTTCCACAGCATGTGGTACTTATTAAACACCCCCTTGTGCAAAAGACACTTTGAGACAAACAATGTGATCAAAGTTGAAACATAAATCAACTTTAGTGCTAGAAACTAGATCTTGCAACTCTTTCATTTCTGGGTATCGAGGACAAGAATTATAATACTATTACTTTCATCCTGTTGAATTTTAAGTTTCATAAACAAATGAAGAAATTCACATAAAACCATAAACATAAACACTGCCAAGTTTGGACTCAGGGATGGTTGATCCATTTCCAATATACCTTAAAAAATATCTAAAATGAGTAATTCAGAACTAAGAAATGTTATGCGATACAGAGAAATAAAGATTGAGATTTTAAATATTTCCTTTTTAAATTAAAAGATTAAAGTTACTAAAAAGTTGAAACTGAAATTATAAACTACCATATGATACCAAGTTTACTGACATAGACTGATAACATAGTTGTTTTATAAATTTTAACAGTAACTCTGCAGGAACATTCATGGCATACATGCTTTAACTCATTAGCATGTAAAAGGTTAACAGGATAATTACTTTCACACAAAAAATATGGCCAAAAATCTATAATTAATAACAGTTAATACCTTCACCTTTATCTACCAGAAATAAATATAACACCTAAAGAAGTTTTCAACATATTATAAGGTTATTATATCAATTTTATGTTAGAAAATGATAATAATAAATTTCTTACTGTGGGTCAGGACAAGCCCAGTCACCTTCATTCATTCGAAATTTTCCTGAAGACATTGGAAATTCAGATGTTCCTGTAACATATAAATCCTGCTTGAATTTTTATGATACAAATTTTACAATAATACTAGTTGCAACAAGAATTTTTTTTAATATAACATCACCAATGCATATACAACAATGGATCACTTGGTCCTTCAGACTGTGCTTGCACATCCACCCTTGAGAAATGTGAAAACTTAAAAACCACCCTCAATTCTTCATGGAATTACTAATTTCCACATTAAACTCCTCAAAAATACTGGTCTCCAACATTCCCAATAGTAACTCATTCCATAAGTCAATCACACTGTTAGAAACTAAAACTGTCTTAACTAGAGCCAAGCCTGACTTAACCAAATATTATGTCCTCTTATCCTGTTACCTTCAAATTAGAAAAAAAAACATGAAGTTAGGGTTCTTATCCCTAAAAATAATCTAGTAGATTTCAATAACTGTATTACTCTCATAAAAAAGAAAGCTAATAAGTAAAGACAATAGTCTATCCTTACAATTATATTTCACACACCACTAAAATTATCATAGTAGCCCTCCTGTGAACCCTTTTCATCATGTGGGTATCAATTTGTAATGAGTAACCTAACACTGCACACACTATTCCAAGTGAGGAGACCTAACTGGTAATGGAGATAGAGGGAGAAATTACCTTTCTTAAATTGTAATCAGCACTCCTTAAGTTTCTGTTAATTTGACAACTAGCTATACAGCACTGTCTTAGCCCTTTTGCTGTGAGTCATGGGTCAAAGGCCATGTCATTGCACTTGTTAAGTTGCATTAACCATTTTACTGAGCTATTTTATGAATTTGTCTGTAAGTTAGGTATAAAACTGTAGATTGTAAGTCAAATGTTAATGTTATATTGGCCTTAATTTAAGTGAATACTAAAAGAACACATCCAAATATAGATTTTAGCAAGTCATGTGATATGTTGAATGCAGCACTATTTAAAATTAGATGTTTGTGATGTCAAAATATTAAGTGTATAGTTTTGTACAAATTAATAATCTTTCAATAACTGTATTACTCTCATAAAAAAGAAAGCTAATAAGTAAAGACAATAGTCTATCCTTACAATTATATTTCACACACCACTAAAATTATCATAGTAGCCCTCCTGTGAACCCTTTTCATCATGTGGGTATCAATTTGTAATGAGTAACCTAACACTGCACACACTATTCCAAGTGAGGAGACCTAACTGGTAATGGAGATAGAGGGAGAAATTACCTTTCTTAAATTGTAATCAGCACTCCTTAAGTTTCTGTTAATTTGACAACTAGCTATACAGCACTGTCTTAGCCCTTTTGCTGTGAGTCATGGGTCAAAGGCCATGTCATTGCACTTGTTAAGTTGCATTAACCATTTTACTGAGCTATTTTATGAATTTGTCTGTAAGTTAGGTATAAAACTGTAGATTGTAAGTCAAATGTTAATGTTATATTGGCCTTAATTTAAGTGAATACTAAAAGAACACATCCAAATATAGATTTTAGCAAGTCATGTGATATGTTGAATGCAGCACTGTTTAAAATTAGATGTTTGTGATGTCAAAATATTAAGTGTATAGTTTTGTACAAATTAATAATCTCGTATCTTTTTATTTTGCTGAGATATGGCTGATGTACTGAATCAAACACTGTGGCCCTGTTCAACTCTTTCCACTTTTTGAAACAGACCCTTATATATTCTTACTACAATAAATAGCATCTGAACAACTAATCAACAGCTTAGAATGCCCCCTTAGTAGTTTTCTTAGCCATTTTAATCTGTAAAAAGGCAATTATGTTCTTTCAAATCGAGATTTTGTGAAAGTAGGTTACATCTTTAGTCTGCTCAAAGTTTCATATTTTTTTTAATTTTAATACATCTCAGTTATTAAGCTCAATAAGTTACAGTAGAATTCTACGGCAACAGTCTGTTTGTTTTGAATTTTCACACTAAACTACATAAGGGATATATCTGAACAAGCCATCCCTAAATTAGTAGTGAAAGACTAGAGGGAAGGCAGCTAGTCGTCACCACCCACCACCAACCCTTAGGCTACTCTTTTTACTTTGAGCATAGTGGAGTAAAGGGTCACATCACATTTATGTAACACATGTTAAAAATGGTTGAGATTCCATGAAACTAGGAATACAATGTTCTCCTAAATGACTTTTCAGGTTTCTAACAGTTGAGACAATGTAGATGCCTTCACACTTTAAAACAGCAGAATTCATAAAGGACACTGACTCTTCAGATAACTGTATTACTTGAAACTTGAAAAAAATTAAAAATAAATATAGATCTAAACACATATCAAAGGTAATTTTGTGTACAGACCTTACTGATTATGAAGTTTAGTTTCTTTTTCAATATTTACAAGCATAAGACTATACATATGCTGTACAGATCATTGTTCATAGCTTTGTAGCATAGTTCACTGACCTGGACTGAGAAAGGTACCAAATGATTTGATTTATAGTAGAATTTACAAAGATGTTTGGGTTGGAGCTAATTCTCTAAACATATTTTACTCTGACAAATTGTTGCTATATAATTTCACAGGAACTCTTGATTCTTGTGTGCATGGTATACATACATTTCACAAGGCATTCTTTGAAATGAAACAAAACTACTAAAGTGTATAGTCCAGTGTTTGTGGGTTCTTGATAACAACCACCATCAAAATATCCTTGTTTAACACATCTGTGCCAAGAGCATTGCTAGCAGTCACAGGTGAACTGAAAGTTATCATGCCTACAATTCATAACTTGTACATATCACACTGACTGATGTTAATTTTTGAATACTACAAAAGTGTCAACACAACAATTGTAAATAAATGGTATGAACATAGTAAGGCAATTTCCCTAATCAACATAAAACACATGTAAATATAAGCTATAGTTCTAATTCTATAAACTAACTAAAGTTAAATGCTTAATAAACCACTTCTGAGCTTTTAAACTTGATTCATATATTTAAATGTTATCTGCTTATAATTTGTTCAGCTTACCAATTAATCCAAATAATTCTGCAATATCTCAACATCTTCAATCTAGCTAAAAGTGGCCATTTAATGTCATCAGCAAATTTTACTAATTATGCCCCATCAGTATCATTAATATGAATAATAAAAACAAAGCTCCTGGCACTGACCACTGAGGGCACTCCATTATCATAAAAATTTATTCTGACTGGACTATTATTCATTATTAACCTTTTACTTCTTATATCAACAATTCTTTCCCCAACCACTACTGATTTGACTTCTTACATAAACTTCTGTGTGGCACAAAATCAAAAACTAAGTATACCAAATAAACATTCTTTATATAATCCACAGAGGAATTGAGACCTTTAAGAATTTTAATTTTCATGACTGCAAGATGGCTAAGAGATTTCATAATCTATTCTGTTTTAAAAAGAGAGTATATCACTATTTTTGACAATGGCAGTTTTATGGGAAAGATTGAAATTGAACTAAGTCATGCAGATTTTATTTTCTGGTGGCAAGTAGAAAGATTGAGAGTTTAAATAAAAGGCTTCAGGGACAAACAAGGTCTTTTCACCGAGTTTTAAGGATCAGATATGAAAGCTTCCATCTTTAATATTTTGCAGATTGACAAACTGTGGCCAAATGCCTGAGGATGGAACTTAAAATAGTTAATCCAAATTTTAAATATAACAACATTCCTTCAAAGTATAGGTCACTTAGCCTTACTTATGTAATGGAATAAATTCTATACAGTCTGTTAAGAGCAAATTTTCAAAATCATTTAGTAAAATATATATATGTGTGTGTGTAAGCCAACATACCGTGTTTCTCCAAAAATAAGATAGGGCTTATATTAATTTTCACTCCAAAATATGACACTAGGGCTTATTTTCGGGGGATGTCTTATTTTGATATATTAAAAAAATGAAGTTACAAAGTAAAACTATTAAACTAACCATTTAAAATAAACTATTATTAAACTATTAAACTAACTGATTAATACTTAAACAAACTAATTAACTAACTATTAAACTAATTAATAAATTAATTTTTTTTTTATTTCTTTCCTCTTCCTGCCACTCTTAACTAGGGCTTATTTTAAGGGTAGGGCTTATATTAAAACTATCCCCAAAAATCACACTAGGTCTTATTTTATGGGTAGGTCTTATTATCGGAGAAACACGGTAGATTAACCAAAGTGAAATCTTACCTTACTACTCGGTTATTGTTTCTCTGATGTTATTTATTACCTAGACAGTGGAAATGGTGTGTAATTGATTATTTAATACTTTCAAAAAGCTTATAAGGTACCATACAAAAAGTTAGGTAAGAAAATAACACTAGCATGGGTTGAAGTAAGATTAGCTTATAATAATGCATGATAATAGCTGTAAAAGAAAAGGCGGTTATTAACGGAGCCCAGTCAAACTGGACACTAATTTATATTTATTAATGAAATGTATCAAAGTGCTTAAATCTTTACTTCTTCTTACTTACATTAATGATAGCACTACTACTTTTAGTGTGTTAATGTTATTAATTGTAAAGACTACTTTTAATACTAGTGTTAGCCTTCTAGTCTTACGACTCACAGTGGCAGGCCTAGCTCGGCTAGTTAACATTAAACATAATTACAATAGCACTTTCAATTTATTCGCATTTGATATTCAGTGAGAATGAAATCTTAAAATATTTAAAACTAATGCTTGAAATATGTGTTAACCAAAACTTGCACTTATTCTACAACGGGCAAAAAAAAATGTAATACATATTTCTATAATTACATACATAACAGACGACTCTTACTATAATTCTAGACTAAAGCTGAAAGTGTTGAGACCCTCTAGCGTAGACAGCCCTCACAGTTATCACGACAATGTTCAAAAACGTTTTGTCTCTAAATTTGTAATAAAACAAATGTTCATCAAAGCACATTATATATTATTTACAAGTTACAAAAGAAGACATAATTTTGACAATAAATTTAAATTTGTAATTGGAGTAATATATTAATTAAGATTTCCTTTTCTTGAAATATATGTGAAAAGAAAAATCCACGTTCATGTATAAGTTGAAAATAGAATCTTAACTACTTAAGAAACTACTTAATTGACTTTTGACTTTATGGGTATTGGTTTTTGTTAATACCATGAAAAAGTGGATGCATCCAATTGACACACATACAAATTATGCTGTTAAAGATAGAGACAGTTTTCCAAGAAATATACATCAACAATTATGGATTAAAATACACATATATACTAAGTGTCTACAATTTTTAGAAATCACAATACATTCTTAAAACATTATCATGTTTTGTATCTTGTGTTTATATGAGCTACAACAACACAGGAACTCAGTCACATCATAATTAATTTATAGGACAATGAGTAAAAAAAATAATTTACTTGACTTACAAAAGGGAAACTTGCATAGCAAGAATATTTCTATATTTTCGAAATTTGTCAGTTATTTTAGGTAGGTAAAGTTTTACATAACATGTGATCAAAAAAGTCATTACGATACTTTCTTTTTTGCTTCAAAAAGTAATTACGTTACTTTCTTTTTTGCTAACTGTACATTAAAACAAAAGGTAGAACATGTCTTGTTTACTTACATACAAAAATATTGACTTCGTTGTTCTAGTGTAACTTTCCTGCACTTACTGGTGTGTACTACATAAAAGCATATTACATTCAAAGGATAATAGATTAGGTTCATAGCTGCATTGCTCTTTTGATTTTTATTGTTAAACCATGGAAAAGTGCACTTTGAAAGGTACGAAGTTCTTTCTGTTGTATGTTAGAATAATTTTATCAACTCCTTGCTGGACGAATTGAAACTTATTTACGTAATGAAATTTCATATTTGAATGAGAAATATTTTAATATATTAATATTTCAAAGTTATTTTTTAAAGTTACCAGATTTCTGTATCATTACTCAACGTTTGTTTGTTTTTTGAATTTTGCGCAAAGCTACTCGAGGACTATCTGCGCTAGCCGTCCCTAATTTAGCAGTGTAAGACTAGAGGAAAGGCAGCTAGTAATCACCACCCACTATCATCTCTTGGGCTACTCTTTTACCAACGAATAGTGGGATTGACCCTAACATTATAACGCCCCCAACGGCTGAAAGGACTAGCATGTTTAGTGCGACCGGGATTCGAACCAGTGACCCTAGGATGACGAGTCGAACGCCTTAACACACTTGGCCATGCCGGGCCGTTCACTCAAGCTATGAATATCCTCTGTATGATAACTCTTTCATCGCTGAAATCATCCAGTAGCTCTTTTTTGAAACTTTCTCAAATAATAAATAAACTATCGTAGGTAAAACCAAAACTATACACAATATTTTAAGCGAGTCTTAAAGTGATTTGTATAAACGGGTAATTATCACTTTTCACTATCAATACATCTACAAACAAACCTTAAAATTGTACTGGCTTTATTAATAGAGTTAGAGCAATGCCTCTAAGTCCTTTTTCTACCTAAGAACCAACTATTTTCAGGACGTTTCGAATAATATTGACTTTTAAAAGTGCTTTAAATTACACTGTAAAATCAATATACTCCAACAGCTATATTTTAAAGCATACATTTTTTTATCCGTTTAATGGACCAACAGAAAAACTCCCTAAGGATCGTTATCGCTTCAACAACAAGCGGTTGGAATCACTTTGAATAAAGCACTGCTCGGGTGACTTATCTGCTACTATGAAACGATCATTTCTTAAGTATCGTTAATGACAGAATTAGCACCTGATCTAAGTTATGCAAACATAAATACATTATCTTGTATTTGCTATAATTATATCACCCCCAAATGTGTGCATTCAAGCTCGAAAGCAAAGTTGCACCACTGAATTCCAAAAATTGTAGAAAATAAACTTAAAATATAATAAAAGAAGGCCGAGTTTGATAATTTAAACATTTTTCATTTAATTTTATGAATAAAAAGGTCTACATCACAAATTTGATTTTATGTTGATTTCAACGAGTTCCAAATGAAATAATTAGTGTTTATGGACTATTTACGTTTTTTACGAGCTCAAAAAATGACATAACAGTTTTGATTGTTTTTTTCGCACAAAACTACTCGAGGGTTATCTGTGCTAGCCGTCCCTAATTTAGCAGTGTAAGACTATAGGGAAGGCAGCTAGTCATCACCCCCTACCGCCAACTCTTGGGCTACTCTTTTACCAATGAATAGTGATATTGACCGTCACATTATAACGCCTCCTCAGCTGAAAGGGCGAGCATGTTTGGCCCGACGAGGATGCGAACCGGCAACACTCAGATTTGGAGTCACACACCTTAACACGCTTGGCCATGCCGGGCCAGAAGTGTTGAACAAGGTAACGTTATTTAGCTTTATACCTTGGCATGGTAGTAAATTTACTATTCTTTCAATAAAAGTTGGATGTAGCAGTTTTTAACTAAATAGCTTTAATGTTACTTAATTTCTCTCAAAATAACACTCCAGAATACTAAGCGACTTAAAAAAACAGCAGAAAAAGCTGAACTTTTGAAAGGTTTAATGGACAATATTAATCATTTGTATTTCATAAATCTAATAACGTAGCATTGAGAGTTCGTTGACTCAATATAGATTTAAATAACTGAATAAGTTGGATCACCTGGAAAGACTTCATTTAGGGAATACCCTAACTGATAGATATTGAACTGTCTGCCACGCATGATCGGTTCACTCTTCCCCCTAAAAGGATTGTATTGAGCATTATATTTAATGACTTTCAATTGTTTGCTACAACTACAAACATTTCGGTTTGTTGTTTTGAGAATGAGAAACATATGCACGAGTTTAAACTCTAGTTTCGGAGATAACATTTTCTTTATATCAAGATAATAATTATAATAAAGTGCCATAATTTATATAATGAAAAACATAAAGCTCTCATTGACTTAGAGATTAATAGAAGTATTGTCATTACTAAGCCTGATAAAGGTAGTGGAACTGTCTTACTGAAGAAAGTACTTTATAAAAAGAGGGTACGCAAGATACTGAATGAAAAAAGAATATTTTAAGAGTTTAGTTTTGATTCTACTCTCAGTAAGAAATGAACTTTATAACATAATATTAAAAGTTAAAAACAATGTTTTATTAGTGAAGACATTAGTAAGGGTATTAGATCGTTATAATGTGACAGTAAATCCCACTATTCGTTGGTTAAAGTGTAGCCCAAGAGTTGGCGATAGTTGGTGATGAGTAGCTACCTTCCCTCTAGTCTTACACTGCTAAATTAGGGACGGCTATTGCAGACAGCCCTCGTGTAGCTTTGCGAAAAATTCAAAAACCAAACAAACAAAATGTCATAGACTAGTAAACATGTAACAAAAGCCCGTTTGTTTTTTTTCTTTTTTCAACTGTACAAACTAAATGGCTTCCACTTCAGGGAGAACTAAACAAATAGATAAAAGCTTAACTTACTAGTATGTTGCTAAATAAAAATATGTTTTGTTTGTTTGATTTTGAATTTCGCACAAAACTACTCGAGGGCTATCTGTGCTAGCCGTCCCTAATTTAGCAGTGTAAAACTAAAGGAAAGGCAGCTAGTCATCACCATCAACCGCCAACTCTTGGGCTACTCTTTTACCAACGAATAGTGGGATTTACCGTCCCATTATAACGCCCCCACGGCTGAAAGGGCGAGCATGTTTGTTGCGATGGGGATTCGAACCCGCAACCCTCAGATTACGAGTCGCACGCCTTAATCTACCTGGTCATGCCGTGCCAAAAATATGTTTGTGAACAATTTTCACCACAGTTACAGTACTGATTAGTCAAAGCTTGTAAACAACTTTATTTACAAATTTGTACTTCATTTAAATTACGATGTTGTAGTATGTGAATAAGGTCTTTGTGTAAGATTAGGCAAGCTTATTAAATAATTTTGCACAAAAAATCGTAAAATTGTAATATCATTATATCATAATAATTAATATTAAATATGTAAAAAAAAGTTGAGAAATGATAAGAAAATCAGACACCTTAATTCAGGATATTTGGTTAATATTAATGTTAGTGCTCTGTTCACGAAGATATCCAAGAGTACAAACAGCTTACCTGAATGTTCATTTATACACCTCCTCTGAGTATGATTATCATAGTGTATAATGACAGGTAGAACAAATCAAATCATAAAGTATATTACAAACTTACAATTATCTATTAGATTTTGTAAAGACACCATGAAATTGTAACGTCATTTTATCACTGTGATTAACGTGAAGCATTTGTGTTCATTTTTTATTATTTATCATTGTGTTTCTTTCCTTTTTTATGAAATCAAGTAGCATTGTAAATAAGATGAGTTTAACATTACTACTTCTTTTACTATTTATTATACGCTTGAGGAGTTTGGCATAGGTTCTCCAACGTCTAATAATTCCAATATAGTTCTTCAACTAGTAATAACTAATTCAATTTTAAATATCTTCTTCTCATCATTGTGACTTTGGTCTCTGTAGTCTGTAGAACAGGGATGGTCAGGTTCATTTGGACTTCTTCCTCCTGTCTGTACTGTGGCTTTACTTACTTGTGAATGTTTATCATGATACAACATGAGAATCGGAGAAAATAACACTTGCTCTGACCCCTTCCAAGGCAAATGCCCACTTTAGTATCCGCATTAACATTCTTGTGTTGTGTACAACGTCGCTAATATTCGGTATTGGAAAGGTTTACAGTTAAACAAACACTTCGGTATGTACAAACAACACATTTCATAAGTTCTCAATTAACACAAGAACATTTTACGTATGAAGATCATTTTTTAAATGTTATTATATTGGTTCAAAAACTTGTGTGGGTTTTATAGTCTAGTAGTAGATAGCCTTATAAGATGTCTATTTCTGAAATATATATTAACAGGAGAGAAGCATTTAAGAATTCTTTCACCATGAACGTACTAGCGATTAAGTTCACGCAGTTAGTAGTAGATTGTTTTGTGCCAATTTTTCTCAAAAGAATTTAGATAATTATGCAAGAGTTTATCGGCTGTGGTTTATATATTTGCATATAAATTTGGATGATATGCTACAAGGGACTTTGTATGCAGCAGTAATTATTGAGTTTTGTGTGTGTATGTGTTTCTTTTTTATAGCAAAGCCACATCGAGCTATCTGCTGAATCCACCGAGAGGAATCGCACCTCTGATTTTAGCGTTGTAAATCCGTAGACTTACTGTTGTACTAGTGGGGAGCATTGAGTTTTGTATTGACTCTATTTTATTTATGCGCTTGCGTGTTATGTTTAACCATGCTGGGCATCTAAATTCGATGAGGGGTCGTATATATCTTTTGTACATTTTTATTATAATGTCTGGTGAGGTTACTTGATTTTCTCCGGTTAGACTTCTTGCACAATGTACGCGTTTCCAAATATTTGCTAATGTATTATTTGTATGTTTCACCCACGTTAGCTACGTTTAGAAGGTTAAAACTAGGACTTTTTCTGAAGTTGTGGTCTGGAGAAGTATTCCACTGACGTATTATTTTGGTAGGTTCTTGTAAATGTTAATAATTGTTTGTTTGTTTTTTGGAACGTTTGTTTTTATGCGATATTTCTGGCAGTATTATTCTATATTATTTAACAATGGTTATAGATTTGTCGCTGCTATGGATGAGGTGGGGTCACTTTTTCAGACTGCAATATCGTTCGCAAATTGTAATGCATACCCAAAGCTTGAGTCTTTTAAAGGCATATTGCTCACATACACGATAAATAGAATAGTTAACTATCCCTCAGAGGACGCCAGCCTCTGCAATAAACGACTCATAAAAGATTCCCCTGACATTTATTTTACAATTTCTATTTTTCAGGAAATTGAATAGCCAGCAAATGATCCCTGGGGGTAATTCCTCATTTGCCATACGGAATCTTAAAACATTGTACCACACTGTGTCGTCTACTTTTTCAAAATCGTTTAAGCAAGCGACAGTGCATTCGTTTCTGTTGAAATTATCTATAATTGTTTCTGTTAATATCACTAAATGGTCTGTCTAAATTTTCTAAATCTATTTCGAAGTTATTTCTAGGTAATTTGAGAGTCTGTAGCTTATTATTCTTTCGAGAATATTTCCTATACAGCTGGTCAGACTAACCGGGCGGTAATTGTTTGGTTTATTTGCTGGCTTTCCTTCTTTATGGAACATAAGGACAATTACTTGCTTCCAAGAAACTCGAATGTATCCAGAGCTAAGTGATAAGTTAAAGAGTGTTGTTATGTGTTCATACAGACTCTGTGTGCCTTTTTTGAGGAGAATAGCTTGAATGCTTTGTTTTTTGGTGCTTTTTTTAGTTTTTGCTAGTTTTACTTCCTTTTCCGATGAGGGATAGTTTTTTTTTTTTGCTTCATCAATCTTTGTTGTTATATTTTGCGTGTTGACTGGGAATTTTGGTGTGCGCATGATAAAGTTCAAGACTGTATTAAGGATTTTATTGGCCTAGGCTTTTCAACTTATAAAGGCTCTCTCGAGACAGAATCTTTACGTGCAATACAAGTATACTCATAGCTTGAGGCCCCGTAATTAGTGTAAGACGCTGGGCTTTAGTCCTGCAAGCTCATGTCTTAATCCCTGGTTGTTTAAGTTTGGGAAGCTTTTTTTAATTATCTTTTAAGTGTTAGTGTATGCTCTTTTATTGTGCATTTCTAATGGAGGATAATTATTGCTGTAGGTGTGTTCAGAATCGTTTTGAGCCAGTTTTGCCAATAAATTGTAAACAAAATTTACTATAGTTGTCGGACTTAATTTCGTTTCTTAGTATTTTTAGTATTGGATCTCTGCTTCACATGAATTGCCTCTGTAGCTTCCTTCAGTCTTTCATCATTTCTGGTATTTCTGCGTGAGATTTCCACGTTCATGTTATTGGTTGTTTAAGTTTTTGCATGGTATGGTTTGTTGTATCTTCAGGCATTCTGTTGTTGTATGACGATAGGCATCTAATTCGGGTTCGTCCGTGTAAATGAGAGTGTGTGTGTTTTCTTATAGCAAAGCCACATCGGTCTATCTGCTGAGCCCACCGAGGGGGAATCGAACCCCTATTTTAGCGTTGTAAATCCATAGACACCGCTGTACTAGGGGGGGAGGGGAGGTTGCCGTGTAAATTATTTGCTATTTCTTTCGATACACTTTTGTCAATGATTATTTTATACTTAATCTAATTTGCCTTCTTGTAATTGAATTTTTTTCTTCTATTGATTAATTTGTATTGGGGATGAGAATGAAAATACACCATATAGGTAAATGATCGCTGTCAATATCCTGACCTACTTAAAAATTGACAAATTTTTGACATATTATACGAGCACAGGCACCCAGTATATCTATTGCCATATGAATAATATGTCAAGGTAGCATCAATGAGTATCACAGTGTTTATACCTGTAGAAAACTTGTATAGAATTCTACCGTTAGCATTCGTTCATTTACAGTTTAAAATAAAATGCTTACTGTTCAGGTCACCGGTTACTGTGGTATCAGTGTTATGATTAATTATAAAACTTAAGAGGTCGGTGTCTAACTTTTTATTGGGCAAGCACTATATTCCCGCTACCGTTACAATAGTTCTATTTCGGTTTGCTCATCTACAATAATAATACATTTATTTGAGGAAGTTTTTGGTACTTCCTTTAAAATGAGTTCAGATTAGTATAACGTAAGTGTACCTATGTTGAGATCATTATTGTTTGCTCGATCTTTTCTAATAACTGAATAGCTTTTTATTTTAAATCTATGGATGATACATAAATAGGTTTCACTGATTACACATATCTTTGGTTAAATGCTTTTGGTTGTATTTTCAATCTCGTGTTTCTTGGAAGTAAATTCACCCTGAATATTGACGTGTGCTACCGTGAATTTATTTTGTAAGTTGGTAATTGAGGGAATGATCCGAGATCAAATCATAAACAAAATTTATGAAATGCTGGAAGAGTTCCTTGTGAAACAATGACTATACAAGTCTTAAGGATACCTAATATCTGCTGTAAGGTGTAAAAAGGTTGCAGTATCATATTTCAAGAAGTTTGTTTTGAATTACACGCAAAGCTACTCAAGGGCTATCTGCGCTAGCCGTCCCTAATTTAGCAGTGCAAAACTAGAGGGTAGGCAGCTAGTTATTACCTCCCACTGCCAACTCCTGGGCTTCTTTTTTTACCAACAAATAATGGGATTGAGTGAAACATTATAACACCCACACAGCTGAAAGGGTGAGCATGTTTGGTGTGACGGGGATTCAAACCTGCGACCTTCAGATTAAGAGTCGAGTGCCTTAACCACCTGGCCATACCAGGCCTATTGTCAAAAAAGAGAAAACATGAATTGTACAAATTACAAATAAGGGTTAGAATGTTCACAATACTAATGCTAGCTCTGTATCTTTGCTTTCAAGAGACACAGAATGATAAAATACCCTTAAATCCATTAAAGGTGTTTAGATGGCTGAGAAAGATCTGCAAGTATCAAATTAATGAAATGCAAAAAACAATTAAAAATATTTACATTTAATATCTACACTTTGAATGCAATTGCAGTCCAAGGAGGATTGAGATAAATGATACAAAACTATAGTATTCAAATAATATCTAATAAAAAACATTAATTAGAACATGAAAATAAGACAAAATCTCAGAACATCAACATCTAAAAATGAAGCTCGAGATTTAGTTGGAATGTAGGCTTTCTCCTCAGGCATATGCATTAAAATGTCTTCAAACAGTAGTGATAATATTTTGATAGCACATTTTTGTGATAATCCATTGTAATTACAATAATAGCATATTATAATACAAATAACGATAGTTCAGGTGCAGAAATGACCTTTTATGAAGTGTTATATGAAATCACAGAATTGATTCCACTTCATAACTTTATTACTGAGGCAGATTTCATGAAAAAATTGAAATAAAATGTTACTACTTTTTCCACACAGACACAAACAGAAACTATTTTACCACTACATGCTGGAATTCAACTTGATGCCAATAAATAATTATTTCAGAGAAAAAAGCAACAAAAAACAGTAGACAAGTTTCCAAAGGTAATGAAAAGCATTTAAGATTATATACTGATTCAAACAGATAATCCTAGGAATGCTCAGGCATGTGATTCACTTAGTACAATTTGATCAAACATCCAAATGGTAACGTACTTTTTTCAAAAGTTCTAAAGAACCAAAGGTTGAAAACATAAAATAGAAACTTAGACTGTACTTTCTTAACAGAGAAACCATGATTAAAAAGAAATTTATAATTCAGTTCTCAAATATTTTAACTGTTCTTAGTATTGGAGGAGGAGGAAACAGTAGAATTTGCATGAACAAATTATTCCAAAGAAACAAAACTATATTAACAAGCCAGATCTTAGAAGTCATCCAGAATTAAAACAAAAATGGGGAAAACTTAAAAATTTAATGTAAAAAAAAATAGCACTACTAGGCAAATAATCAAAGACTTAAAAACTACTTACAGTAAGGCTGAAAAAGAATATTTCCAAAACCTTTGACAGTTATAAAGAGAAAACTTTAAAAAATGACACCTGGAAATTAGTCACATTATGAATCAAAAAATAGTACTTAAATTACTGAGAAAAGAATTTGTTAACAGAAGTTAATAATCAGCAGTAAACCATTTATTACTGCCTTAGTGAACTTTTGGAAACTTTTTATGAATGTCAGTATTATCTACTGCTAATGTCAAACAAACTATCAATTAGCTGAATAAACCAAAAAGTACCTTTATCCAAGATGATACATAGATCTTGAGTGTTGTTGGCTGTAATAAGAATGATGAAGCTTTACAATAGAATTTTCATTTAGTGAGTTAGGCAGATGGGTTGTGATGATAATGAATGCAAAGTAGTATATACGAGTTATCATAATTTAAATTGCTAGTATAATTATAATACAATTCAAAGAAAATCATACAAGAAAAAGATACTGTCTTTGTTGATCAGCTTCTTAATTCATCCAAACTGTGATGTTACTAGCAGAAGAGTAAATAGGATTTAAAGTTGTATTTACAGAAATATTGAATATAATTGTAATATGAAAAATGTCATTGCTGTGTCATTGGTTAGGCTACAAATGTGATCATACTTGAGCTTACTCTCATTAAGATGGACTTTCAATTGTTCTAAAGGTTCAAAGGGGGTTATGATGATAACAGTTGGTAAAAAAAAGTTGTCATACTAGGAAAGGTTAAGGTCTCTGAAATTGTTTTCTCTTGAAAAGAAATAAAATGAGAAAGGATATAACTGAAGTATTCCTGTGTACTTGGTACAAGTATGTTGGAATTCTACAAAAGGAAAAGTACCCTGGATCATTCAATTGTCAATAGGAATCAGTGAAGTATTATCATAATGTTAAGTGTAGGATAACCTAACCTACAGCCAAGTGCATAAACTTTATCATGAAAGTAAAAATATCAATTCAATTTTAAATTTAAATCATTCCTGAATTGAGGTATTTTCTGTTTTATCATCAACATTTTTAATAAAAAAAACTTGTGTAATCAAGAGACTCTAAATTAAGAAGTCAACAAATATTTTTCCTGTTTTGTTGTCTATACATTTCATTTTATATTTTCAGTACATATACTAACAACAATATTAGGTTATACTTTTATTGCTAAGTGGAAAAAAAACAACTAATTTTAGAATGTAGTGTTACCAAAATGCAATGGCTTGTCTGTATATTAGAAGCTGTTAATCTTACTGATTTTACCAATAATTATTCTATGAATACACCATGAATTCATTTTGAACTCATGTAATCAACAGAGACTCTGAATTAAGAAGTCAACAAATATTTTTCCTGTTTTGTTGTCTATACATTTCATTTTATATTTTCAGTACATATACTAACAACAATATTAGGTTATACTTTTATTGCTAAGTGGAAAAAAAAACTAATTTTAGAATGTAGTGTTACCAAAATGCAATGGCTTGTCTGTATATTAGAAGCTGTTAATCTTACTGATTTTACCAATAATTATCCTATGAATACACCATGAATTCATTTTGAACTTATGTAATCAACAGAAACTCTGAATTAAGAAGTCAACAAATATTTTTCCTGTTTTGTCGTCAATACATTTCATTTTATACTTTCAATACATATACTAACAACAATATTAGATTATACTTTTGTTGCCAAGCAACATGAAAAAAAAAAGACAATTTTGGAATGTAGTGTTACTAAAATGCAATGACTTTTCTATATATCAGAAACTGTTAACCTTACTGATTTTACTAAAAATTATTCTATGAAGAATGCAACAAGTTCAGTTCATGAATAATTTTAACTTTGATTGGCTCACAAAGGAATTTACATATGTTTGACTGCACTATTCTGCCTCTTTGTTAGTCAAGCTTGATTTTCAAAATTTATTTATTTCAGCCACAAAATGTGAGATTATGATATACTATGGGGTACAGGTTGTAGTAATTGCTCCATTATTTTTGATGGGCTATACACTAGTATATATATATACATAGTAAATGGCCAAAAGTATGTGGACACTGACCATCATACCCATATGTACTTGTTGAACATTTCATTCCAAAACCATGGGAATTAATATGAAGTTGGTCTCCCCTTTGCTCCTATAACAGTCTCCACTCTTCTGAAAAAGCTTTTCACTAGATTTTGGAACATGGCTGCAGGAATTTGCTTCTATTTAGCCACAAGAGCATTAGTGATGTCGGGTGAGAAGGCCTGGCTTGCAGTTGGTGTTCCAATTCATCCCAAAGGTGTTTGATGGGGTTGAGGTCAGGGCTCTGTGCAGGCCAGTCAAGTTCTTCCACACCAACCTCGCCAAACCATGTCTTTACGGACCTTGCTTTTTTACACGGGGTTATTGTTATGCTGACACAAAAAAGGGCCTTCCTGAAACTGTTGCTACAAAGCTGGAAGCACACAATTCTCCAGAATGTCATTGTATGCTGTAGCATTAAGATTTCCCTTCATTGGAACTAAAGAGCCTAGCCCAAACCATGAAAAACAGCCCCAGACCATGTTTCCTCCTCCACAAAACTTCACAGTTGGCACTATGCATTCAGGCAGGTAGCATTCTCCTGGCACCTGCCAAACACAGATTTGTCTGTCAGACTGCCAGATAGTGAAGTGTGACTAATCACTCCAGAAAATGCATTTCCATTGCTGACGCTTGGCACTGCGCATAGGGATCTTAGGTTTGTGTGCACCTACTCAGCCATGAAAACCCATTTCATGAAGTTCCCAACAAACAGTTCATGTGCTGACATTGCTTCCAGAGACAGTTTTAACTCGATAGTGAGTGTTGCAACTGTGAACAGACAATTTTTATGTGCTTCAGTACTTGGCAGTCTCTTTCTATGCGCTTGTGTGGCCTACCGCTTTGTGGCTGAGTTGCTGTTGCTTCTAGATGTTTCCACTTCACAGTAATAGTACTCACAGTTGACCGGGGCAGTTCTAGCAGGACAGAAATTTGATGAACTGACTTGTTGGGAAGATGGCTTTCTATGGCAGTGCCATCTTGAAAGTCACTGAGCTCTTCTGTACGACCCATTCTATGTATGTCTATGGAGATTGCATGGCTATACGCTTGATTTTATATACCTGTTAGCAATGGGTGTAGCTGAAATAGCTGAACACACTAATTAGGAGGGGTGTCCACATACATTCAGCCATGTAGTATATATATATTCACCATAAAAAGTCTAATGTGTTGCAGGAATTACATGGAGGACATAAACTAAAATTATAATTTATATACTTTGAATTCAGATATACAGTTTACATTAAGACTAGAATTTCATTAAAGAATATGTTTAAGAATAATTTAAAAAAAAGATGATTATGTAATTTACATATTTATCTGAAGTATGTTTTTATTTTCTATTTTCTCTCGAAAACTAAATAATGGTATGAAAGAATCCTGTAATACATTAATAACAAACCTTTACACTTGTATCACAACATTTATTAGAAATCTTCAAACAAATATAAAAATCAAAACTCTGTAGACCACTATGTTACAGCACCATTTGAGAGAAGTGTCTGGTACAACTTCAGATAAGCACTGAGCAGAGATAATATTTAAAATGTTTGAATACCAAATCTCTAGAAATATTTCAAATGCTTAAATTAGTTTACAAATTTATACAGTCTGGGAAACTTATTTACTTTCTGTTGCAATGTCAGAGAATTTACAAATGATCACTTATACTAGTTTAAATACAGTGACCTTAATAACTTTATGATTCTGTCACAAATCTTCATCTATTAAGCTAAATGAAATAACAATTTTATGTTACATGAACTGGTCCAAGGTGCTTTTCTGGTTTGCCTGTTTCTTAGAAGATGGTTTTCTTTGGAGTAAAGGTTTAGATTTAATAAACATATTCCTTGACCCGCAAACAAAAGTAGAATGTCCTCCTAATCCATTGTAGCCTTTCCTTAAAACTGACTCTTCATCTGGCTGCATTGATCTTAAAGGTTTGAAGAGATTTTCAGTTACACGAGGATGATGGACACTAATTACAGGTGTGTATGACTGATTAATAAAAGAAACGCACTTGTTGAGCTTCTTCACAGATGTTCTCTACAAATAAAGCAAAATTTCTAATTATTACAGCCATAAAATAAAAACTGAGACCTCTCTATCCAAAATTGCCAACAGTTCTCTCTTACATATAATACTATATTATTTATAACCAATAGAAATACAAAGTTTTAATCTATCAAATGAGATATATTGTTTCATGTACAGGAAATTGTCTATTTCGTTTCCAGTTCAAATATTTTACAATAAAAAGATTAACCAAATTTTTTAACAGCTATTATTGCATAAATAGTTAGAATAGGGAAAATAACAGACACAATATTCCAACGATAAAGGGTTCTGTTTTCATATTTTATGTCTGTTTTTCATTATTAAAGGGTATAAAGTATATTTTAGTCTTTAAGGTTTTTTATTCTACAATGTTGCTTCAAAGAATTTCCTCAAGTGGGTCCAATCTACTCCCTCTCCAAATGGGTTATTCATGTAATGAAGTAGATATCAACTAACTTTGCAAATCATAAAAGCATAACATGATCAAGTAACTTTTATTTGAAGAAACAGTAAATTGAATTGTTACAATTTGTTTCACTTGTGTATGTACTGAAAATATCTATGCATTCACTGACAAACCACACATTACATTTGTCTTCTCTACACCTTTTTTATTATTTCTATTTTTGCATCATTTTGATTAAAAATGTAATTTTTTTAAGTTAACTGCTTCTTGAACGACTTCACACCTTTTGTTTTTTCTGCCATTTTCAATCACTGATATCCCATAATATTGAAGTAAACCTCTCTAAAAACCAATCAAATTTCTTTACACAACCAAATGATCTAATTACTGTTCAGAATTTTCCACTAACAATCACAACCATTAATTACAATGCCATTCATAACACATTTCAAAGGGTTGACATATACAAATAATTAAAATGCATACTTCAGTTTGTTTTTTCTCCAAACTAGTACAAAGATAATTGTTTCAATGGTGAAAATCAAAATAGTGTCAATATGCAAAGTACACATCCTACAAACAACACTGTTATATAGCATGTTTATCATTTTTTAAGTGTTTTTGCTTTGAATTGTCATGCTTCGGTGCTTAGTGTGTTAGACTATTCCATCCTAAAAAAGGGATGAATTAACTGCACATTTTTAATTCATCTGATTTCACTACTTTCTTTCTTATAATGCTAGAGCTGTTGAGCAAGACATTTCTTGAGTGACATGAGGTTAATTTTGTTATATATAGTTTCAGACTTAAAGGTAGCCTGATTGAATGAAAGGTAAAGGGGAATAATGCACAGTACTATGTCTTTTCTTCTCATTTAGTTAAGATATATATTAAAGTGTTACATATAAAGAACAAAACTTCCTACTTACAGATAGATGATTTGGGGAAAACTTCTCAGTAGAAAGATCAATGTCTTCTGGGTCTGTCAGTCGTGGTCTTTTAACACTTGCACTTTCTGGACTAAAAGTTGTTAAAAGAAAATTTTTCTAGTGTTAGTTATTTGTAGCAAACTCATTATAGATTAATAAACGAAATTAACCCTTTCATAAAAAACTTGGTATAATATAAACAAGTTAGGTTTTTATAACTTTTGATGCAGAATGTTAACTACAAAATTTGATAAAATTTTTGCACACACAAAAAAATGTTTCAAATAAAGTATGTTTACCAAAGCTTTGTTTGTGAAAATATTAGGTCTGTGCTTTACTAGTCCAATTAGGAATTAATTTTAATGTTATGATTAAAAAAACACTCTTTGTCCACCAAATCTCAAATATTATTTGACTAATCCCTCAAACTATCTAAACATGTTCCAGATGTTTGTTTTCAGTGATACTTTATATTTTCTATTATTTTCTCTATCCTAACTATATGGGATTTTTCATTTTGACCAACCTCATAAGAAATTAAGAAATAAATATAAATTATGCTTTTCAATTCTGTAATAATTACAGATTATAACATGAAAACACAAATGTTTAGTCTAAACAGCTTAAATCTCATAATATTATGCACTAACATATATTTTTTATCATATTGACCTTCCAGCCATGCCTAGCTAACACTACAGAACATATATTGATGAGTGTACACTCATGTTACCTTATCCAATAATGTAAAACTAACCTTTAGTCTTTACAAAGTTACCTGTCTTGGCTGTACTCTAGTGGACTACCATTTGGTAAAATTCAATCACATTTCAATTATTGAACAAATGTACACAGATTATTACTATAAAAAATATGTTCTCAAACTAATTTAAAAAAAAAAACACAGAACAGTAAATAAATAAGTATAACAAACAATTATGTGTTCTAGTTATGATGACTTTTGTACTCATTTGCCGTTTGCCATAGGTTTCTATACTTTTCCAAGTTTTGCAAGTGGAGGATGTGAAACAAAATAATTTTTTAAAGGTTTTATATATATATTTTAATAACAAAAAAAAATCATAGATAACTATATGAATATCACAGAACCCCACTTTAATTTATTAAGTTTAGTAACTAAGCTGTATTATGTCTAAAAATACATGTAATTTTGAACAGAGTAAAGATACAAGCTACCTGCTTGAAAACTTGGTTTGAAAGAACATAATGGGTTTCAAGCACTTTAAAATGGTTGAGAAAGCGATTAGAAAAATATTCTGAGTTTTAGATTGGTTATTCACACGTCAAACAACCCAATGTGGAATATATTACATTAACAACACTAATGCATGTTACAAACACCATTAGACCGTACTCCTCCTAAAGTAGTATTCCCCTACAGCATTTATGTAAACCAAAAGCTCATTCTGTATGAGGCAAATAGGCACACCAGATGTGGAGGTACTGTGGAAAGATATTTATAGGAAATATTTCCAAGTAAGAATAATTTTAATTTCAGACTACGGAACAGATAGTTACAATCCTACATTGAAAGGATGGTGGAAAAAACCATGACAAAGATAAAATTAAAAAAGATATGCTTTATTCAGAAAGTATAGCAAAAGAATGGGAAACTAACTAGGGATGGATCTAGGGAGAGCATAACCAGGTTAGTAGCATACAAACGATAAACTGTTTTAAGAGTTTATAGAATAATACCTTTCACACAGCTTTACAGTTAAATTTCTAGACAGAAATCCAGAATTTAATATTCATAAAATAATATGATATTCCAAGTACAGGTTAGTAGGTATCACTCTAGACTGTAGTCCAAACTTTAACATTTGTACAAGAACATAATGTTCATAGCTTAATACCCAACATTCTGAAATGAAAGCCAAAATCGAACAATCCTAGAATCATACAATGTTCCATAGACAATTTAATAGCTAACATTCCACACTGAAGTTCAAATTTCAACATTTCTAGCGAAGTAAGATGCTCTTATACACAATTTAGTAGAGAGTTTTCTAGATTTAAAATCAAAATTCATTATTTTGTGAATAATGTTATGTGCAAAGTACATTTTAGTAGCTAACATTTCTTAGTTCTAAAATTTCCAGAATAAAACAATGTTCCAGACACTGCTTAATAACTCATATTATACAGCGTAAACCAAAAATAACATTCGTAGCTTTATATGATGATTTGCAAACAGCTTGATAGTTGCCAATCTTGATTGAAAACCTAAAGTTAACACTTTCCTAAACTCAAAATGTATTTCCAATATACTTACCTCACAAAAAGCATTTCTAAGCTGTCCTCTTGCCACTTGCCTGGATATTCCCACTTATCCTCATATATGTTAACATGATATATCTGCATACTACTATGCAAATAATTAAGCAACAACCCTCCAACAACATTGTGACACTATCATAACTGGTGTTTCCTCTAGTCTTGCAGCTGTTACTAATTCAAGATTGGTCAGATAAAATCAAATTATACCTGAAATGGGGTGGATGGGTGGGAGATGTATGCAAAGGTATGTATCTATCAAAAATATATTTTCAGTTTAGGAAAATGTTAATTTCGAGTATAATATCTCACTCCATTCACAAAATGCTAAAATCATACAATGAACAGTAAGCATAATACAACCCATTTATGTGATATGACATTATATTTGGAAGAAGAAATGGATCATGTTGAAAGACTTAATTAAACAACAGTTGACATCTTGAACGGTACATCAGATCTGTAGTAGGATGATACTCAACACCATAGATCATTTGATATGTCATATCAGCATTGGTCTTACAGTGTGGATTTAAGACCAAGTATTCATGGTCAGGCAACACTTGCCAGAGAAAGACCCCTGAAAATAAAATAAAATGAATAGAGTACTTATGCACAGAGAAAGAGAGGATAAGGGGATGTAAAAGTATGCAGAGTGGTCCACACACCAGCACTAATGATGTCCTTCAAGTGAAGATGGTAATGGACAGCCAAGGAAATTGTAAGATGGATCTAACGAAAAGAAATGTCCAAAAGATGACAATTACCTGGAGAAAGGAAAGAATACACCAGACAAACCAAACTTGTAATGGAAATGGAAGAGGTTATGATTCCAAGGAATAAACAAATGGAAACTATAGAAAAAGTAGTCCATGTCACATAACATTAGAGAAACCTGACTGGGCAAAGGAAGCAATTGGTACTGGAATGGTCATAAGGGTGGAATTACCTTTTCAAGCAGAATAAAATTTAGAGCATAAAGAGGAGAATGTAGGAAATATGAAACAAAACACAGCTGAAATCAATTACAAACAAATCAAAATAATAATGTCTGCATGCTAACATGTAGTAAAAAGAGGTTTCAAGGAAAGGTGATATAGTAAACATAAAGGTAAACATTCAAATGAAGGAAGGAATGGAACAACATGTACATGACTGGTGTTTGGAAAACACAAATATATTAAGTAAACCTGAATATGGCTGATAAAAGTCACCAGATTACCTGTAATAAGGAAACCAAAGATCTCCTGTCAAAAAGGATATGATGTGATGAAACAAAGAATGGAAAGGATGGTAATCATGTCAGACAGACCAACAGCAGTTTGTGCACCACTTCTAAACAACTATGGATGAAGGATGAGAAGGATTGAAAATTAAGATAGCCACAGACTGCAAAAAAATTCGGCCTTTCTGGCAAAGCATCATGAAAAAGTCATGCATTAAGATGGAGTGTGAGAACAGATGGCTCTTTGCCTGATTGGGGCTGACATATGAGTATTGAAAATAAAGGAACAAGAAGTGGATAACATAATAACTGGTATAGCAGTGGAAAGCATGTCCTTGCTATAATTCACACCATTCTATGTTGTGTTCTGTTAGTGATTCTGAATTGGCTGGCTCAAACATGTTTTGACCCAAAACCTTCTGAATATGAAGAAAATGAAAAACATCCACAAAAAGATGACATTCTGGATGAGAAAAGGGAAGAAATACACCCAAGGTAGAGTAGTCACAATACAACCACCAAAACATTTGGTATGAATGGAATGATGAAAGGTGAGGACACCTAAAATATCCCAAACAAAAACCCATTGATGTATCAAAGCCAACTGAAAGTGATTCATGTGGGCACAACCAAGAGGAATTAGGGTGTCTAGAGAAACTCACATCCTAAAAAAAGAGAAAAGTTTTCATGCAATGTGAGAAGTACATGATGAAATGCTGCATACAAAATGGCCCAAATCTCCCAACTGAAACAGATAAAGTTCAGGGGAATGATGAGCAGCCTCACACAACAGAAGAAGAGAAGAGAAGAAATTGAGAAAAACAGTCAGGTAGAGATGAATATGAGAAAGCAGTGATTAGGTAAACCTTAGTATTGGGGTCCAATCCCCACAAAGGGAAAACTGACTTCAAACACTGTAAGTCTAAATAAGGGATACCAAAATGATGATAAGCAAAACCCACAGTACAAGAAAGTTGGTTGGTTGGTTGATTTAATGTTTTATGGCACAAAGCAGCTAGGCTATCTGTGCCAAATGTCCGTTAAAAAGGTAAAAGTAAATTCAGTAAAATTCATAAAAGGAAATTAAGGTAAAACAAAAAGTTAAAATATAAATAAATAGCATAAAACCAATTTTACATCTAGTCTACAACATCAAGAGAAAAACTACAATAATTCAAGTTGTAAAGGACTTTCTGTAGCATGACTGTAATAATCATAACTCACCAGGAAGACGAGCAGGTAAGAATAAAAACCACCGTCAGACACCTGAAGTTGGCTTTTCTATTCCTGGTTTCAAGTTACTTAATGTTACGGTCAGTTTCTAATTTCAAATCGAACTAGATGAACTGTGATTTTTAAAAGGAAACCACATTAAAAAGGTGTAATGTATAAATTAAACAACTTAAGTGGCATTAAAAAGATTAATGGCCTTTACAAAAACTAAAAACATTACCAAGGTGGATAGTGTCACCATCACCAATAACACTGTCTAACATTATGGACAAACCTTGAGACAGAACATGCTTAAAATGGTGCTGTCGTTGGGAATCATAATGATGACAAGAAAGTAAAATGTGGCTTATTGTGATCTGAGTGTTTTTTCGAACTATACACTGGTGCATCAGTTCCAGATAAAAGAAAATGATGAGTTAAAAAAAACTGTGACCAATGAATAGTCTAGTTAGAACAACTTACTCTTTCCAATCCTTATAGGAACAAGACAGCCAAAGTTCAGTATAGGGTTTTATTTGGAAAAGCTTGTTTTCATATTGCTCACTCCAAGCCAACTGCCAGCTAGCACGGGAAACAAGCCTTGAATACAGGACCATAGTCCATGTATGGGACAGGCACAGTGGTGATAGTGCCAGAGCAGATAGACTTAGATGCAGTGTTGGTGAGCTCGTTCCCGCGAATACCAACATGGCCCGGTATCCAGAAAAACTGGATAGAAGTAGATGTTAAAGAGAAATGGGCCAGTCGGTTTTGAATATCAGCGAGAACAGGGTGTGAGCCAACATGAAGCAATTCCAGGGCCAGAAGAGAACTAAGCGAGTCAGTATAAATAGTGCAGTTGGAGTACTGCTCAGTTTAAATATTATCCAGGGCAAGAGATATGGAATACAGTTCAGCAGTGAACACAGAATATGTAGAGGAGATTTTGTGTGCAACCACCGTACCGCAACAAACTATGGCAGAGCCCACTGAATTACCTGATTTGGAACCATCCATATCAATTGAAATGGAAAGATTGTTCGAAAGATGTTCAGTACATAAAAGAGGGTACTTCCAATCGGGAGTATCTGCGTTTCTCAGATGATTTAAGAAAGGTCATATTTGGGGACTATAATAAGCCATGGTGGGATGGGCTGACCAATGGATTCTGCAATGTTATCCAAGGACAGACCCAATTCATCCAATTGTACCTGGATGTGAAGGCCAAAAGGAGCAATGGCAGATTGTCTGTTCTGAAAAAAGTATGGTCCACTGAGGAAGGAAAACGCATCCCCAGGTGGGATGCTTTGGTAAGGAACGAAGTTTTGAAGCATATAGTAAAGACAGTTGCAAACGGCAGAGGTGCAAAGAAGGTTCATGAGACTCTAAATGTATAAGCTCTGAACTGGGGAAGTGCGGAAAGCCCCAGTGCAGAGCCGAAGTTTTTGATGATGAATAGAGTCTAGCATCTTTAAGGCCAATAGTCTGGCAGAGCCATAGACCAGTGATCCATAGTCGAGTTTTGATCGAATAAGAGCACAATACATCTTTAGCATAGAACATCAATCCACTCCCCAAGTGGTGATAGAGAGGACATGGAGGATGTTCAGTGCTCTTGTACATTTGACCTGTAGCTGCTTAATGTGTTGTATAAAGGTTACCTTACTGTCAAAGATAAGCCCTAAGAACCTAGTCTCAGAGACCACAGGCAGCACAACTTCACCAATACGGGGTTCAGAATCAGGGTGAATACCCCATTGGCAGCAAAAGTGCATGCATACGGTTTTAGAGAGAGAGAAGGCAAAGCCATTTGCTGTGATCCACTTCATAAACAATTGAGGGCATTCTGTAGCTGCTGCTCAATACACCTCATGTTTGACAACTAGCATGAGATGTAAAAGTCACTGACATAGAGCCCCTTTGCAACAGTGAGAGGGAGTTGCTCAGTGATGACATTAATTTTTATACTGAAAAGTTTCACACTCAGAACACAGCCTTGAGGGACACCAAGTTCCTGTAGAAAAGAAAGGGAAAGTTTCGAATCCACAAGAACTTGGAATCTCCTGTCCATTAAAAACTTTTGAATAAAAATGGGAAAATAGCCACGTAACCCATATATATGGAAGTCTCATAAAATGCCATACTTCCATGTTGTGTCATAAGCCTTCTAAATGTCAAAGAATACTGATAAAAGATGTTGTTCTTTGAGAAATGCTTCTCTGATTGGCATTTCAAGTCGAATCAGGTGGTCCACTGTGGAGCACTGTTGTTGGAACCCACACTGGGTGGACGAGAGGAGGTTGTTTGATTTGAGGAACCATACAAGATGAGCATTAACCATCCTCTCTAAGGTCTTACAGAGACAGCTCATCAAAGCAATTGGACTGTAGTTTGAAGGAATCTTGGTATCCTTCACAGGCTTTGTGGAAGGTGGAAAATAGCCTGGCACCAGGCATCAGGAAAAAATTCTCCTGCCAGATCCAGTTAAAAACAATCAGAAGAACAGCATGAGAAGCAGGAGACATATGGCACAGCATTTCATAGTGTACATCATCTGGTCCAACATATGTACTGCCAGACCGATGAAGGGCCTGTTTGAGTTCCACCACTGTAAAGGGACGATTATAGTCATAGAGATATTCAGCTCGAAAGGAAAGTGGTGATTGCTTTGCCTGAGTCTCGATGGCCAAGAAGGTGGAGGAACAAGCAGAAGAGCTAGATATCTGGGAAAAGCTTTCACCTAGAGTATCAGCAATGCTCGGGTATCAGCTACTTCTTGGCCATCAGAGAGCAAGATGGAGAGGGAGACAGAATTATATTGCCCACTAACCTTTTGAATCTTGTCCAATATGATTTTGGAACTGGTGGTAGAAGATATGCTGGTTGTGAAGTTAATCCAAGATTCCTTCTGCCATCAACGTCTTATCCACCGAGCATATTCATGGGCCTGCTGGAAAGCGATGAGGTTTGAGAGTGTGGGATATCTATGGAAAGTATCCCAGGCCCATTTTTGAGCCTTTCATGTCATGTGGCAGGCAGGATTCCACCATGGATGAAAATATCGTGGAAAACATGTAGAGGTTTTAGGAATATATTGAGCAACTGCTTGTATAATACAGTCAGTTACTGCTGCCATACAGTCATCTATTGATGCCTTACAGACTTAATCAAGTTCTGGTAGAGAAGTGAAAGAGGGCCAGTTTGCCTGATCCAGCCTCCACCGGGGCACACGGGTTGGGTGGCATTGACCACAGTCAGTATCTCTCAAGATTATAGGAAAATGATCACTGCCTTGTGGATTATTGTCAATCCTGCATGAAAAAATGGGAAAATAATGAAGGGGAGCAAATTGACAGATCAATTGCAGTAAAGGTCTAATTAGGCACATGTGAATAAGTAGAAGAATTAGTATTGAAAAGAGAAAGGTTGTGATCAGAGTATATGCTCTACAGAGCGACCCCTCCTATCAATAACAGCACTTCTCCAGGGATGATGATGTCCATCAAAGTCCCCTAGGATGAAAAAGGGAGATGGCAACTGTTCAACGAGAGCATCAAGGTCTGATTGATCATATGTCTCTCCAGGTAACAGATAGAGAGAACAAACAGTGATGGTATGACCCAAGTAAACACAGCTGGCTACAGCCTCCATGGGTGTGTTGAGTGGCAAAGACAGGGTGGGCACATGCTGATCAACCAACAGTGCCACCCTTTCATGCACTCGTCCATCACACAACCTGTCATTTCTGTATAAAGAAAACCACTGAAAGGTGACTGTATTGGCAGGTTTAAGATATGTTGCCTGTATGGAGAGACAAACAGGATGGTAGGAAGCAATGAGTGTTTTGATGTCATCCAAATTAGAACATAAACCTCGATAGTTCCATTGTTTCAAGGTGGCCATTTTTAATGACGGGTAGGCGAAGTGGCTGGAGAACCCTTCTGTTTACAATCACATCTTTTTTCCTTACTGTCCTTTTTTGAGAGAGCTTGAACAACCTTCATGGATCCTACCCTGGGTCTATTGGGCAGGTCTTTGCTGTTGGTAGGGGATTCCAGTGACTGAGAACGTGAACAAATCATCATTTTGCATCTTGGGATGGGAAAAGAAGACGTATCCAAGGAAATGCCTGTACTCGGAACCAAAGGAAGTGGATCTGGGGATTTGTTTGAATGTATGTAAGGGACAGAGATGGGTGTTGAAGTTGATTCATCAACTTTTTCAACCATGGAGGTCAAAAAACTTCATTTGTTTTGAAAACGTTTTTTTTTGAAGCACAGAGAGATCTGTCTGCACTCCCACTGTAGTTGTGAAATGAAGTGTAGCAGCATATGTATGAGATGAAGTGGTGGACAGCAACTTTCGCACCTCAGGATAAGTAATGCTACAAATCGTTTTCAAATGCTGTACCACTTTTTCTTCCAACCATTTAGGGCAAGAATGAAAGTAGGACCGGTGAAACCCATTGCAACTGATGCAATGAAGGTCCGTTTCACACTCATAGGCATCATTATCTTTGCCACTGCAACGAGCACATGTCAAGAAACCATGACACGATGTCTTTGAGTGAACGAACTGCTGACACTGGAAACATCAGAGAGGGTTTAGAATGTGTGGCCATACCCTGCAATTAAGATATCCTGCCTTGATGGCGGGAGGCCGACATGGTGATGTAAATGTCAGAACGAGGATACTGTTCAGCATTGTAATTCCATCTTTGTGAATGCAGATATGCTTCACTGCAGAAACTCCTTGAGTGGAGAAACCAGTGAGAATCTCTGACTCGGGGATGTTCTTCAAATCCCTCTCAACAACAACTCCTCATGATGAATTCAAAGTAGCATGAGGTGTAACCTCAATAGGTGTATTCCCAATCACCTTTGAATGCAAGAGGAGTTCACTACGTTGAGATGTTGATGTTTCCACCAATATGTCACCAGATTGAAGCTTCTTTACTGACTTTGGAGAGTCAGCAGGTCTGTCTAGTCCTTTCTGAATGAAAAAGGGAGACATCTGCTCAAAAGATTTTTCTGAAAGAAAATGTAGTATAAGAAAATGAGGTAAAACAGGTGTTACAGGTGTTGAAGATTGCTGCTTGGAATCTTCAAGATGTGGTCGTTTACCTATGGACTGTTTTATTTGAGTATTTATTTGGAGGATCCATAATAAAGAAAGGGAAATTTTGGTTCCCACTGACCCCAGCCACTTTGGAACCCTACGAGGGAGTGCACTACAATGCCAAACAATAACACTGCAGCAATGCCAGGGTTTTGTGAGCACTATACCCAAACACCAGCATCAGACACAATGTCCACAATACCTGTTGAAAACATCCAACACTGGTACTTGGTTGACCCTAGCCCGAGTGGACCAGCCGAATGACCCAAGGGAGCCAACCCAAGGCTGCCTGTCTACAGAAATTCAAGACCAAAGTGGTGTGTTAGGGTTGAATCCCTCAACCCACCGGGATCCTCTCCTCCCCTTCACGGGTCACCACACATGGCAAAAACATAGGTGGATGTTTAGATCCCAGAGGAGTTAAACTGAAAGAACAGAACCATCCCTGAGAGATCCCCTCACCACATACAGGAATCCACACCAAGGGGAGAACTTGGCAAAGCTTTCTTGAAGACTCATCAGGAATGCCACCTTTTGAAGTCTCCAATATCCTCCCAGTCACACTCATCATACTTCAAGGCTTCTAACAAAATCTTGATGTTGTTGCATTCCTTTCTGAGGTGGACCTAATGAGCCATCAATGAAGAGGCGTCACTCGTTCAAGTTACAGGCAATTCCAATTGGCTCGCACAGACCGGATACATTGTGGAAGAAGCAGAGCCCATCTTGACAAGAAAAGAAGCTTGAAAAATGTCAGTGACACTTCCTCTGACTTGCACACTTTCATCTGACAAATCCTACTCCTTGAGCCTAGATGTCAAAAGCTTGGCATTTGACTTTGTTAGACCAAGATCTTTGATCAAGTCATTGAGGTCTCTTTGGTTGGGGTAGTATGGGTTTCTCTCACCAGCTGCACCTCTGAAATTGCAATCTGAATCTTCAACGTCCACCTCTTCTTGTAAGTTCTACAACAGTCTAGAAAGTTCTTAAAAATTCTGGTAAGTTTGAGAAGATTCTCTATCAGCTACTCAGGACCAAATCTGCCTGAAATGTTCTGGAAAATGAGCAAATTTAAAATTTCATTACCCAGATCACAAAAGCAAAGTTTGAAGAGAAAAATAGGTCCTTTCCATTTACTTTAGGCATAAACAATTAGAAAATAACATTTTTTACCCAGGAACAAGAAAAAGTAAAAGTTTTATTACATTGTGGTATGATACAAAACAACACAATTCAATCCATTGCAGTAATAAGATCTTTCAACTGTCAAAGAAAATTTGGGGCCAAAAATACAACCCAGTCAGAACTTCAGTTAATTTTCACCCTGTGTGATGAAAATGTTTAACCCAAATGGATGTGGAACAAGGCTCTGGGTTTAATTTACTTTAAATGTGATGATTGTTTTTTTGAGACATGCAGTACGCTGTTGAAACATGCTGTGAAATGATCATTGAATGATAGCCATGGTAGAAGGACATGCTACTGTTTATTTATATGACAGTGATGTCAGTTGATGAGGAGTGCAGCAGATAAATATAGATTGAGTGAGGGAGATGGTATTTGATGGCATCTCTAAAAAGATTTATTGATTATTGGTAAATAATATAAATATATATATATATAGGAAATTTATTACCTATGTGTTGTCTCTTACACTTCATCATTAATGTCCTGACAACACTTAACACTATGTTTTTTTTATAAGGATGTGGAAGTATATTGCATTATTTTTAAATTTGAATATAAAGTTTTGAATACCAAATATTCACATTCTTATAGATAAAACAATGTCCTAAACTTATTATATTTTAACTGGTTTTCTAACTAAACTGTTACTGGGATGAGACAAATTTGTTAACTAGTTGAGCTACAATTAGACAATAGAAAACATAGAAACTAGGGCCTAGTTTTTCAAAACCTATTAGCTGGATGAACCTTGCCTTGTAAAAATTCAGTTAATTAAAATCTTTTATTTTTATAAATTGGGTTAGAGATAACCTACAAGAAATAACAGAAACAAATTCTGGCATACTTTGAAACGAAAAATATAAATTGGGTTACAAACAACTTAATAGTAATAACAGAGAAAATATTTGACATATTTTGAAAGGCAGGATGCAATAGAAGGGTTGTGGCATATGGATTTTACTTTCTTGGTTATATAGATCAGCAAAGCAGAATGCTTAGAAGTAGAAATTTACATCTTAGTTTGAAACTGATTATAGTATAAGTCTGTATTTTGTGAGAGACTTAGATCATCATATAAAGACAAAAATGTAAAGTAAATCGGGCAATTCAGTGCAAAGAAGCATCATATAATTAAGAAAAGTGAAGATTACAAACTTAAATATTTCCATTTGATAATAAGAAATCAAAACTCAAATAATGTTTAAACACTTATTCCATTACATATAATTTCAAATAATTCCTAAAATACCTTTTGACTGGAGAAAGAGAAGCAGACGAATTGTTTGACACTGAGAATGAATCATTCGTTATTACTGTTTTCTTTTCCAGGTACTTTTTTTCTCCCTCCAGTTTTTCAATGGTTTGTTTTAAGTGTGCAATTTCAGTCAGTGCTGATTTCAAATGAGCACTATGCTCATGCAATGCACTTGTTCTACATCCAAGATCTTTTTTCAGTCTTGATACTTCATCTTTTAAACACTGTTTTGATTCTGTGGCGGACTGCAATTCCCTTGAATGTAGATATAAAAAAATGCGACAGAAATCACTTAATACTAAAACTGCATTGACATTTATATATATATAAAGTTATACTGAAATAAAAGCCATTTAATGATGTAACATATATAAAAGTATATGTGGATGAGGACTATAACCAAAACTACAAGCCCTATAGAACAAAATTATACCAGAACCATATTCACAATCACAAGTTTTATTCAGTGAAGTTTGAGCAGGGTATTGTGTTTCAAACTAAATTTTATCATACAACTATATCACGTTCTTTAAAAAATAGCATTGTTTTTTTTCCTCCCTCTCTCTCTCTTTCAGCAATGTGAGGTTTTTGGTGTGAACAAAATCTGTGCTAGTGAACAACATGTTGTGTGGGTCAATGAATGATATCAAGGATATCGAATTCAAAATTACAGAGAGCATATTAAACTCCTATAACAGTTCTTGAAGCACCCTGTAACCATGTTCTAGATTTCTTGGACAACACTTGTGATTTTCAATATGCCTCTCATGAAATGAAGCTTTCAAAATAAAACAATTTTATATATACAAAGGTTTCATTTATAATCACATTATAGCTTGTTTTTTCACTCAGTTATTTACATTATCAGACATTTGTTTGTTGTTTCATTTTAAAGCTATTTTGTTTACAAAATTATTTTACTACCAAATATGTTTAAATTAAATTAACTCACCTCACTGAAAAACAAGACAGTTTCTTTGAAAATATTACATTTCTAAACTTTTATGATTATGTCATACATATTTTTATTCTATTAATGAACATTAATATTTTTATCATAATTTCATACTATATTTTGATTATAGCTCTGCAAACTGACATTTATTTGTCAAAAATAAGGTCTTGCCAAAATCTAGTTTCCATCTACTAGCTAAGTATTTTCTTTAAGAAAGCAAAAAATGCTAAGAAATCAAGCTTCATTATGATTCATATATTTATTTTTTCTTTACAATTTTGATTTCTCTTGTGTTTATTGTAGTTTTTAACTGAAAGCTCTTTTGGCATTTGTTAAATATATTATTTAAATTCCCATTTTACTGACTAATTTGGGTTCATTTTTAGCTGCATGTAAACATAAATGTACTCCACTTTTAGTTATAAAATATTTATCCAAAATTATATTGCATTTTCCATGTAAAGCTTCCACTTTCATTAGTTCAATTCCAAATAACAACTGTAGCACATGAAGACTATAATCAGTCAGTTTCTCACCTCAGTGCTTTTAAACACACTTTGTGCAAATGTAATATTCAAAAATAAAAGCAGGAACACAAAGTCAGATTATAATTTATAAATAGGATATACATCAGCTTTCCAGGTCTGTGCGACACTTTTTCTTTCTGTCTGTGGGACATATGCTTATCAATTAGAGCTGAGTAATTACCTCAATTATCAATGACCATGAGAATTGATTACTTTGATTGGTGTCATGTGAAATATTTAGTAAATTGAAATTATTGTTTAATCTATTAATATAAAAAAATAATAAAAATATGCTTCTGATTAATACAGTTTTCAGCTACTTCAACTATCCAACACTTCAAAATATTGTCATTATGACTTCTCATTATCACTTTTTCTCAATTTTGGTATACAGAATGCAGCTTTTTGTTGCATTGTAAAGATGCTATACAAGAAATTATCTAACTGTTGGTCACAAATATTGGCTGCTTTCTTTACATTTATTTCTTACAGCTTTAAAGATCTGTATCAGTCATAAATATTTAATACTAACAAGATATATAAGTACTTTAATAAATTAAAGGTATCACAATACACCAGATTGGATGTAAATTCTTATTTGGATAATATAAGGTGTGTTTGCCACATACTCAAGATATTTCCACACAAACAAGTAATTAAGAATCACATTAGTTGTAGTTATTATTTTCTCTATGTTACAAGTTAAAAAAATGTTATCATTTGTCTTAAACCTCTTCTTCTACGGTTTTTACCAAGTTACATTCAAAATTTAAACTACCTTATTAATCACGGTGTACTACTAAAGTTGGCATCAAAATGTAGTTAATAATCCAAATATTTTGTATAAATTTCACATTCTTAATTTTATAAGCCAATATTTTAAAAAAAATCCTCAATTTCCCCTGGTATGAGAATTATGATCTTATTTCTAGATTAACCCTCTTCTCTAATTTATTTACCACTCCTCTGAGAAGTATGGAATTCAACATAAATTACTAATTATAAAATTGTCATCACTCAGACAACTTACAATTTTATAGCCTTCAATCTTGTTTGGTTACAAATCCATAAAATAGAAAATCAGAACCTCTTTGCTTGCCTGTCTGTCACATCCTCTCTTTCAGAAATTGCCAATAGTTCTTTCTGACATTTAGTACTATATTATTTACAACCAACAGAAATAAAAACAGTTTTAATTTATCAAATAATGCATTACATTACATTGTTTTCTCTACAGAGAGTTGTCTATTTGTTCCAGTCCAAACATTATTCCCACGTAAAACATATCAACAAGCGTAGATAAATTTTTAATGGTTCTTGTTACATAGCCATATGGCTTCATGTTACTATTTAAGATCATTTTAGAAAGACAAAAAGAATAATTTAGATTTATTTTGTAATTTTTTTTCATGGTGGTCATACGGTTAGTCAAACTGATTGACCTCACAGAGAGGTAGGGTGGAGAAAGTAACAGATAAAGTGTCACTGAAAAAAACAAACAAATGTTCTAAATTTATTTAGGAGGTTTCAGGAACTATGCAAATGAAATTTATGAATTTTCAGATGGAGAAAAGTATTATTAATCTTAGCACGAAAATCACTTCGTACTCAGAGCAGCCAACATTTTGATTTCATATCATAACAGAGAAATTTTTCAATGAAGTATTTTCACTAAACTTCAAATTCTCTTTGTTTATAAGTGATTTACTTTATAGATAAAAAGTTAATAACTCAACTTTAGTTGAACATGAGGTGAGCATCCCTCATTCTATCACTTGTCATAATGTTCAGTTAATTTGTTAATTAGATTAACCATATGGATGAATTAAATATTAGAGCATCTTCAGAAATAATTAAAAATTATAGCATCATTCTGAATAAAAGTTTTGATCTGGGTATTATGAAGATCATTTTTTTAAATTTATTTTGTAAATTAGAAAGTGCAACAGGCTGGCTAACTATGCAAGTTATTTAACTTCTATATGTGCATGAATTTGATAATGTTTGTAAGTCATTTCTTATTTTAACTCCTTATGATAGTAGTGTATATCACTGCTAAAACATGCAGAGAATGTCCAAGAGGAGATAATGGATGTATTTTTAGTCATAATATAGCAGCATATGAAACAGATCAAAGTTTTTCTGGCTTTTTTTAAACTACAAACTTTTAGATTGTTCTATGAACTGCTATGCCACAGCTAAAAAGGGCCTCACAGTTTAACATACACTAATCTTGTCTAAAGTAATTTCAAGTGCCACAGCGACTGAGAATTTCCTCTTATTTTAATAAACTTGTGCTCTGCAATATACTTAATCCTTATGGAATGTCTCAGTTTATATGCAGCCTTTGCACAAGTGCCATTTTTAATATTACTAAATGAAAAACTTATTTAATTAACTGGCACTTCATGTAGGCCAGTACAGTCAAAACTAGTTTGTTTTAAATCCTTTATATGAGAAGTTTTTCATGGTAATACAGTTTACCTTTATATAAAAAAAAAAATGTCATTATTTCAACAAAAAATCAATAGTTTTAGTAGATTACTTCTGTGGTAATTTGTACAGAAAACCTAAGGAATAGCATTAAATGTATCTTCATTTTGTTATAGATTTTGTACTAAATTATCATATGACATACTTTCATGTACAACAGAGTTTAATTAAGTGTTACACATGAATGAACCAGAGAATTAGTTGATTAGTAAATTCTACACTGTCTAGCTTTGATTATGATATGATAATTTTTTTTCAAACCTCCCAGTTAGCTGTTTCTTTCATTAACATATAGCAAATATTTGAAAATAAAATTTATATTGAGGATTCATACCATCTCATATTAAGACTTTCTTACCAACCTTTTAAGAAGGGAACAATATGTAGCCATCTGCTTTAGTGCTCCAGCTCCATCACAATAACCATTTAATATTTCTTCCACTTCTTGAGTAGATCCTGAGATTATCAATTCCACACTGTAAAGAGATTAAAAAATTCCAGAAAATAAACTGAACCTTTAAGTTGAAATTATTTCTGCACACATTTAGAAACTGAAAATTAATTCATTTAAAATCAACAAAAATGTTTTATGTGAGAGCAATAATTGTAACCTCTACTAAAATGGAAATGGGGTAAACTGTCTTAGTATAACATTCTAGTTATGAAATACAGAAAAATATAAAAAACTTAGTACATCTGACCACTTAAATACATACACACACACATATATATGTAAAAGTGATGAATTAAGCTGTGTAGCTAGAGTGTGATATTGTTCAAATGAATAAATTATAAACACACAGAAAAGTTCAATATTTGTGATACAAAACTATGCTTGATTTTAGATCTTTTCCCCCTACATTACTCTTAATTTGTCCATTATAGAGTTCTGGTATTGAACAAAAGGCTTCTTTGGCTAATGGTTTTTATATACTTTTATATCTCTTACTTGATGTATGTAATTGATATATTAACATTGTTCGACTTTGGGCATTGCTTGTCCCTGCAATTTCACAATCTTTATCTTGGATCATAATCTTCTAGTGGAGGCCCATTTATTTCTTAGCAGAGCAAAGTTTCTCAATTTAGGTTATTCTTGGCCCTGTCTCAGTCTAAGTTAACTTAATATTCTGCCATTAATAGTGAAATTATCTTTAATATAATATTTCTTAGAGATAAAATACATTTTAAACACTTAGCATTCTTATTAACCAAGATGCTTTCATGTGTATCTATAACACGTTTAGTGATGTAAATTTTCAAGTCCAACTACTCTTCCAGCATATTTATCTTCTTTTTCTAATAACAGTAAGAAATAAATTACTTAGTTCTCAATTTTCTCTTTACCTCCACAGCCTCTGAATCCTTCAGAATTTTCATCCTTACTTGGCCAAAGGTGAAAATTAAGTATGTTGAAAAGAAAATGTGGTTTTCCAAAAAGGTATTTTATGAATTTCTCGTTCAGGTAAAATTCAGCCAATGAAAATAGGTCATCAATGTCACCATTTATTTACACTTTTTCAACTCATTTATCCAGTATCTTGTCTTCTGAGCATTGTAATAATTACCTATGGTACCAATGTCCTGTCAATGTATGAATGTTAACTCACAGTTGTCAAAAAGAACTTTCAATGCTCTGAGCTACAATAGTACTCAGCTTATTTGCTGAACACCACATCCATTGTACTTTAAATCTTTAACCAATGAATTTGTAATTTTGTAAAATTCTCTCCTATGTTTTAGAGAATAATAATAAATCCTACATATGTCTTTTAAAGGAACTTGAGCTTGTTTTGAAATTCTCTACTTTATTTCAGATGCATCTCCATAATCAAGTGCCATTATATTAACTAGTTTCATTTGCAGTTCATCATTTTGCCATCACATAGCATATATAAACTTTATTAGTTGATCCATCCTTGATTATACTAATAACTATGGCCCCACTTAAATCTTCTATTGTCATAACTTTCAAACCTTCTAAACAGATTATACAAAAAAATCTTAGACAAAGCATGTAATACCATCCTAATATTCCAGTTAAGTAAATAAAGAAGGCAATTTGGATACAAAGACTCTAAACTATTAGAGAAGACTGGATAGCACTGATGTATCAAAATCTTCCTGATGCTTAAAATAATTAAAAGTAGTTGATAAAGCTGTCGTACATAAAAAAACAGGAAGTGAAACTAGAAAAAAAAAGGGTATGGTGGGCATGTTTTGGTGATTTGGGGTCTAACTCTTCATAAAGAACACACAAGGCAACTAACTTTTAGAAGTTAAACCCTGAGGAGCTCAGGAAAGTTTGGTTGTAGAATGTTGGGTCAGGGATGTCTTAACATGGATAGCCAAAAGGCAGAGATGGAACCTCTTGAAGATACTGTGGAAGACTAGACCATAGAAAAAACAAACTGACAATCTGATCAAGGTAAAAGTCAGTCAAAATTCCATTCATTTTCAAAGTGTTGTGGAGACCTTAGACAAGCTTCCAAGAAAACTCAGGAGGAAGAAGAATATCAAAGAGCAAGAATGGAGACCAAATGAATACAGAAATTGTGATCTGTTTAAAGTGATCATAGGGTCCAGTCTGGAACTCTACACAACCAAAAGCAAATTTAGCCTGTGAATCAAAATATATATCAATCTGGTGGTGGTAAGTCAAAGCAAGCAAATAGACAAACAGGGTAAAAAGTGCATCTCTCCTACCACATAATAAAACAGCAAATCTCCCAGCATGAACCAGTAATATCATGTGAAGGAGGAAAACTAAGTAGTCTCCCAAATCTTTTCACTATCAGGAAGGAGTAAACTCAAAGGCAACCAAGAAAAATCCAAAAATCTCACAAACCCAAGTAACTCACTGAAAAAAAGGAACAGAAGGTGGTTGATCTGACCTGGCCTTAAGAGAAGCCAAATAAATAAAGAAAAGTATTGGAAAAGGAGGACCAATGCTTATAATAGACAAAGTGAAGATCAAGAAACAGCTGTGTGTCAGCCAATGGTATGTTTTAGAAAGTAAGTAATGTGTGTTCACTCCATGAGGACTATCACTCTCCTGATCCTAGTAATACTTTACTGCATCTATGTCATTAACAAAAATGAAAAGTACATAATGCAAAAGAGTTATTCCAAAGTTTTGACATCACTTCAGTGCCAACAACTGAAGTGGCAACCACCATACTATTATGAATACTGTAGCTTAGATGAAAACCTCCACTACAGATACCAGCAAATCAAAATTGGCCATAGTTCTTTCAAAAAACCAGGTAAGTTGCACCTCCCCACAAAGTTCCTGTTCAAGGTAAAAACAATAAAAGTTGTTTACAATAAAGCAGATAAGGGTTCACTTAATATATAGATATCTATTTCTTTTTTTATGCTGAATATTTCTGGAGTTTTAACTTAATGTAGATTTTAAAGTAATTTAATATTAAAGTAATATTTTTCACATTCCATTTTATTTCAAGGATTATTATAATAAATAGCTTATTTTTACATTTGATTAATGAACTTTCTTTCATTTTGCTCTTAGAGACTTTTAGTAGCAATGATAAGTTTATTTTTTAATGAATTAAGTGTTTCTCAGTGTTCAAAATTTTTTATGCATTTACTGTTGCTAAAGGGCTTTATTTCATTCATTAATGTGTTTTAATATTTATCAAAGGGTTAAGTGTTCCTTCCTAAATGTTACAAATTATCTAAAGGTTCTTTGTTAAAGGATTTTGTTTTGTGTATTTTTAGGTATATATTTTCATTGTTAAAAGGTTTGTTGTATTGTACAGTGTTTTGGATAACCCCTGTTACCAGAAGTGGGTGAGCTGTCAAAGTACTTTGGTTCCATAAGGCTGTTTTTGTTTACATTTATGTGTTGTTGAATAAGTGTTTTATTCTAGTGCAAAAACGTTATTTCTATTTCTGGAATGACAATTAGATAGAGTAGGGGAGCAAATGCTGTATGTAGTATTTTATCCTGCATACCTTTAATTAATGAGCTTAGCTAACTTACTTATGAATTTGGTTTGCTTTTTAAATTAATAATCAGTTTTGGTCTGGATTGGTCAACTCATTTAAGAGGAAATTTGTCTGCAGACAGACAGCAAGATTCCCTTGATATTGGATACTTAACACTCTTTTTCATCAAAATCCATACAAGTGGGCTGTATTGTGTCATAGGGTATTTTGAAAAGACAAATTATTCTACTCCATTCTTTTACAACAGTACAAGCTATGAAACTCACTTTAGAAATCACAGACGAACTTCACGTTTACTTTCAGTAATTTACTTACTTCCACTAACTTTTTCACCTTTGTACATATATTGCCTGACTGAGACCTGGAACATTCTACTAACTATGGAATATTATGTTATATCAATACTCTCTTAAAGCAATGAGGAAATTTCTGAAAGTTCAAGCAACATGATGTCAATTCACAACAACTGAACTATACATGATTCATATGTTGTTACTAGCCATTAGTATCACTTCTAAGAATAACACAAACTAAATAATACTGTTAATTTTAAGTTTAACACCAGAGTAGTGTACATCTAACACTGAGACAATATAAGAATGTAACAGTGAATAAAACCTTGAGAGAAAACACCAGTTTGATATGATGTTGAATAGTTATGCAGTTAAATTTGGACACTGTCATGAAAAGCATTAAATGAAAAACAGTTCACTGTATTCACCTGCAAGCTTGTGCAAATATTTTGCAAATGTTGGATATTCTAGAAACAAATACAAATAATTGAGGGCTAAAGTTGCACTTGTAGGAACACACTTTTGCCTGTGTTTTGTGAATTATGGCCTGAAACATTTTAGTTGTCAAGCTGGTATGCAAGTGAGTGACCTGAAATTCCCTTGGAAAGTGAAATTCACAAAAGTACAACTGATATAACAAAAAAGTTTTGTTTAATTATAGTGGAATATTTTTGAGCAGCATACTAAAATATTCACAATGTGTCCAGTTTTTAAATAACTTTAAGCACTCCTTTACAGCATAAGGTTAGTCAAAGTGCATAAAAACATAAATTGTGTAAGCATACTGGAGGCAAAGAGTAATGCCTTCCTGTAATGTATAGAAATTAACTTTTGTTCCTGACTTGTACATGAAGGAAATGGAAACAGAAAAAAGATGTTCATATCATATAATTTTAACTATCAGAGTAACTAGGCCAACATCCATGCAGCATTTGTTCTAATGTCAGCTATTTGTGTAGGTAAGTACATTGCAGCCTCACTCACCCCTCTTTCCTATTAGACACACATTTTTTTTTAACTATACAATAAGAGAGCAAATGCTGTAGTATGTTATCCCATATACACTCAGTTAGTGAGCTTAACTGACTTCTCTGTAGCAAAACACCTTTTGCACAGTAAATACCATAATATTCACAGAATCATCATTTGTTTTAATTAAGAGAAATCATAAATGTTTAGTGTGCTTGTTATTTTCTAGTAGTTCTGATTAAAAGTATATTTGACTTATAAAGTGCCTGATTACTGAATTTTACAGGTACTATTGAATATTTTATTTCAATGTTACATCTAAATATAGTCGTTATACACAATTTATTTCAGATATACTTATATGCTATTATGACACAGAGTTTGAATAAACTGTGAATGGATTTGTAAAATCAGGCATGGCTTATTTATTTAGATTTTAGTTAACTATGAGTACAAGTTCAGTCAACTTGGAGCTATAATGTTTACTCCAATTCTGAATCTACCACAAGTTATTAAAAAATATCAAAAATTAAATATGATGTAGAGGTGGCAATGCCTAAAATAAACATTTTCTTACACTGAAAATATATTTCCAATAAGTACAAAGCTATGTTGATCTTTTTGAATCCCCTATAAGAATTGCTGAAAAAATTTAAGCTCAGAACAACAGTCTACATAGTCCACCATGCATATGACAACTCTCCACCAATAGTATTTAGCCACCTTTATTGATGCAGCTTGCTTCCTCTACTATTCCTGCTCAATCCACACTTTTGAGAATTGGTCAGTTCTAAAAGAAAACTACTAGAGGGGAGGAAGAGTTCAATATGTTTGAGTGAAGGAAAGTACCTATCAGAAGTGCATTTTCAGTATAAGAAAATTCCATAGTGGAAAAGTAGAGGGGCTAATGTAAGAAAAAAAAAAAGAATGTGCACAAGTGCAATTTGTTCTGAGAGGTGCAATCCACAGTAAAACACAAACTGAAAAAACTAAGCAGACATTGAACATCTCCCAAACAGGTCAGGTTTGATAACTCATTCTCAGCACTATAGATCTGAAAATCAACACAAATAAAAACAAAATATAATGCAACTTAAACATACTGTCTAGGGCAGGAGAACTGTGTTACATATACTTATCAACCACAACTGTAAGTAAACAGTGTTGCATATCACAAAACCAGAATCATGAAGAGGAAGTTAGCAGACAGCCAAAACCAGACAAAACTCCCAAACCCAACATATGAGCAAGAAGTATAACAAACAAAGCCCAGCATTATGGGCTCATGGTGATACTTTGACTCAACCATAAGAATAAAGCAATATCTGTAACTGTTATTATCAGCAGAAATCATAAACCATTCAATTATAAATACAGGAAAGAGACATAATGTATCTGAAATTACAAGGAGGATGTGGAACATTCACTCAAACCAAGGAACAGTGTAATTACTTCTGTAGCAGGTATTGCAAGGTAGACGAAGTCCCAGAAACTCAACCACTGGAGCAGGGAAAGAACCTCCTGCAACTGGAATTAATCCTATAACAAGATGCCATTTTTAAACCCCTTCTGTACATGTTTTGCTGTCATATGATCTGTTAATAGTTACAAGTCTACACTTTACAAGCTATTACACATGATACTGTGAGAATAGAATGAAGACTGTTGGTATACAAGGCCAAATTAAGGTTTCACCTGCCTTTCATTAGCATCTGGAAAAGTTCCAAAAATTCCCATGGGAGTTTTACATTCTAATATTTCTAAGCTTAAGTTCAGTTGTGTCCACTTGCAAAGTCAAACTTGTGTTGCAAGGTGACAATTTGAAGTTGAAGACATGTTCACAGCCAATAGAAAGATTTCACACTATTCAGTTATCACCTGAAAACCTCTATTAGTGTATGGATTTATAGCATGAGATAAAAAAAAAGCTTAGTTCATTGTTCTCTCTAAGTGTACCTAATGCTTGGCAAGTGTTTCTTTCCTTGTATATATTAGTTTACTATACAAGTAGCTTGTATTTAGGTTTTACATTTATATTTCAATTTGTTACTTTTGTATTTCTAAATACATATTTAAAACTTTTAATTGTTTACATTTAAATCAGTGTAGTTTTACTTGTAAAAATATCTAAGCAAGATGGCATCCTCCTCGTATACAACCATTAGTGAAAGTGTTTGTGGATGAAATAATTACACTTTGCCGTGTAATAACTATAATAACCGTGGGATCACCTTGGCAGGAACAAGTTGGTAAACCTACAATAAGAATGAAAAACAAAGAACTGGAAAGGAAAATTAAAAATAAACTAGAAATGAAAAGATAAAAGATGTGAATTTATACATAAAAATGTTTCTATTCTAGTGAATTTCTACAGAGAATTGAAAGGTATGTATGCATTTCCATTTGTTAAATTTTAAACATTTAATTGCAGTGTATGTTGAGGATAACAGTTAATGATATAGTAGAGAAAATGGAAAATAAAATTAAATATTTACTTAATATCATTTGATATTCATTTAAGAGGTTCTAAAGATTATGCAAATGAAATTTGAAAAGCTATAAGATAATAAATAGTATTTTTATACTCAAACTGAAAAATTATATTGCCTGTGAACTATTCTGAGTCTGAGTGCAAATACCTACATTAAATAATGAATGTTTTATTATAAACAGTACAAAAAATCAAAATGCTTTATGTTGCCAAAAATAAACAATTTTAGGATTGTGCAAGACAAATTTATTTCTTCAACTAGTTTCATTTTTGAGAATGGCATACCTATATATGTTGTAAGAAACTGTAGTGAAAGGGTTAATGAAAAGAGGAGTCTCAACTACATAGAACTGTAGAAACAGAGTGGTGTCATCCTGAACCTTGGATTTTGCAGAAGATCCCACATAGGCTGATCCTGCTTCAGCAAATAGTTATCTGTCTGTAAAAAAACCATCTAGGGGATAGGGTAGAAGGGATACTAGGTTTACCCTCTTCTCACCAAGTAGAAAATCCTGAGTATGTATGGTAAATTATAATTCAACAATATACTCTGGAAAAAGTCTTCATGGTCCATCACCCCAACAAATGAGAACTGAAAAGTGATAAGAACACCCTTGCTCCACTGGAAGAAAAAGAAGGAAGTAAATGCTATGAGAAGTCTGGAGGTACATCACACTGGAGAAAGTGAAATGGGTGTCCACAAATTCCTATTTATTTTATCAAAGGGTCAGTAGAGATAGGCAAAAATCCCCTTCTGTTTTACTGAAGTGTGATCCACCACTAAGTGGAACTTACAAGATCTAGAAACATATGCACATATCAGAGTATACAATCAATGGTCTTATGGAATACACCATCTCTACAGTGAGCATTATAGCAAACCAGTATATAATGCAGGTTTGAGGCAAGGCATACCTTATGACACAACACCAGTCACAAAGTTGGATCCAATAATCATTGGTTAAAACTAGTATTGCTGAAAATAAAAATATAAGTGAAAGGAAGTGATAAGACTTACCCCATTCAAAGATAAACAGAAGTGTAAAATCATTTAGGAAGAGCAATAATATAAGACTGACGAAGACACAACTAGAACATGTAAATAATAGGCAACAAAGAAATAAACCACATCCCAGTCTGAATGATATTCTTCAAAGAACAGTGAAAGCGAGCAAAGATATGGTGAGATGAAAATTTGATGTGAAGAAATGTCATGGAGATGGCAATACATGGTAACTTTGTCCTTACATGCTATAATGAAACACCTTCTCACTTTTGTTTTTATGTTCATTCTAAAAATAAGATTTCCAAAACATCTACCTACCACTACCATCAGAGTAGACCATTATGGTATTCACACATTAAAATTGTATAGGAATGCTGAAAAAAGCATAAATAAAATTTAAAAAAAACTTAATATACATTGAGTTTCTAAATGAACACAAATCTTTTCAATTATTTCCGAAATTCTTGCATTTAAAAGTTTCTAACATCAAAAATAACATTATGCCCAGAAAATATTTCTAAACAAAGAATTACTGGAAAGAACAAATTAAACAATAAATTACTTGAGGCATTTGTTACTAGCCACTTGGATAATGCATATTTAAAACAAGCCATTGAGATTCAAAACAGGCAGAAATGATTACAGTGTAAATGAATCCAATTACAGAAGCTGCACAAGCTAAAAAGAGACAAGTAGCATTCCATAACCACATTTCCCAAGTACCCATCTGAAGTCATATATAGCCTCTCTGATCATGTTTTAATTAAACCTGGGGAGCATGCTTTATCATATGGTTTAAATTTTTCTACCACTCCTGTGAAAATCTAGTGAAAATCATTATCCATTTGAACTAAGAATGAATACAACTTTGTCACAGAAATATCAGCAATAGTTTTATCTGGATTCCATACTTATCAGTCTAAAAACATGATACTATCCTATCTAATGATTAAACAGCTGCTTTGAATAACCTGAAACATTTAAATAATGTAGTACTCTCAAAATCTGGACAAAAGAACTGGTCTTGTCATTCTAAATAAACAAGACTAACTTGATAAAGTCTGTGCTATCTTAAATGAATCCATCAAGTATGAAGTTTTAAAGACCACACCTAACAGAGAGAAAGTAAACTTCTATTAAAACTACAGAAAAAGAATGTCATTTCTGATTAAGTACACACTGACATTACGAATGGTCTGTCTAAACTACATAAAGTAAATGCACTTATCAGACACTTTGTACCTAACACAGGAACAATAATAAACTATATATTTTAAGCAAGTTGTTGCTTCTGTTTACTAAGAATAACTTAACTGTTAAAGACTTCTTTGATTTCTCTAATTTCATGAAATCCTTGAAATCTAATTCATCAGTATACAACACAAGTTGTGATACTTAGTCATTATACAGTAACATTCCACATGATGAAGTAGTCATATCAAGTAGTGATTTAGTATTTCCCGATAACACAAAAATCGATTTCCAAAACTTCTTGAAATTATGACCAAAAAGTCATTTTGTGATGATAATAAGACACAATCAAATTGACAGTGTAGCCATGGGCTCATCACTTGCTCACATACTAGCAAATTTGTTCTTGTCTCATCATTAAACCAAACAGTTAGTCATGTCCATCCACATTTAAACCTCTAGTTTATATATGTTGATGACACTTTTAACATTCCACATGATGAAGTAGTCATATCAAGTAGTGATTTAGTATTTCCCGATAACACAAAAGTCAATGGCTTAACCAAAAAAATCGATTTCCAAAACTTCTTGAAATTATGACCAAAAAGTCATTTTGTGATGATAATAAGACACAATCAAATTGACAGTGTAGCCATGGGCTCATCACTTGCTCACATACTAGCAAATTTGTTCTTGTCTCATCATTAAACCAAACAGTTAGTCATGTCCATCCACATTTAAACCTCTAGTTTATATATGTTGATGACACTTTTATTGTATTCAGAGTAAATACATGTTCAAATGTTTCTAGATTAGTTAAATTCAGAACACAGGAATATAGAGTTCATAGTTGAAAAACAAAAAAACTCTAAGCTACCTCTTTTAGATCTAGAGGTCATCAAACTGGAACAACAGACTCAAAACTAAGTACTACCACAAACAACATTTTCCAGCTTGTACTGTCATATCAGCACATTTATACCACTGTTATAAAACTAATTTAATATATATTTTATTTCATAGAGCATATAAACTTACCAGCTCTTATGATTATTTTCATAACAAACACACAGATGGGACACTTGGGTCATGGTAGGAATTTTGGTTAATTTATGATTTCGTTCATTACGAACGAAAAATAACCAGGGGCGGTCACAAACTGCTGTTTCTCTTCACCCCACACATGGCAAGAATAACTAGTGTAAGTGAGAATAGAAGTGATAGAGTAAGGTTCCAATGGCTGGCGAATGGTTTATTTTTCCGAATGTGATGGTCATAGATGACCGCGAGTCTAATATGGTATAAATTTTCATCAGGAGGAGCGTCATGAAGAGCTGAGAGTTAGCACGGTAAGGCCTGCCGAAGAGAGGACGAAGGGAGATCCAGAACCACATCCACAGGCTTACGATGAGATGTGTTTAGATTGGGACAGGTGGCATTACCTTTTAAAGAGTACTACTCAACATAGTATTATGTACTTAAATAAGGAAGTACACTATGCTAATCCAAAGTTAGCAAAGAACAATGTTTTAAGTATAATGCAGTAATTTATTTTTGGGTCAACATACTATATTTTAAAAGATCATTGTCTGTCTTCTTCATTATATGAATTTTTAGGTTTGATCCTAAAAACACCCTGATCAGGAAAAAGAGTGTAGGAATTAGAAAATACTTTATTTGGTCCTTTTATGTCTAGGAAAATAATATATTTTTAGTCAGGTATATTGAAATAAATGTTTACAATTTTTCAAGGAGGTGTTTTTAGCAAGTTGACATCCTTAAAACAGGATGTGAATAATTGTAAACTTCCATTAATCCTTGATATTGGCATTTAAATTATATACTACAGTGAGCATTTTATAGACTTTATACTTACTTCACAATATTTCTGTGCCAAGAGTGAAGGCTTCTCTTTGGCATGTATAATATAAACGATTGCTAATGAAAAGTAATGTAGGACTAAAAAAATAATAGAGGTTACATAATCTTAATACAAGTGCATGATTTGTAAAGAAATGGCAATCTAGACCAACCTGATACTTTACATACACGTTAGTGAAGGATAATTTTTGAAACATTAAACATAATTTGATTATATAGAAAAAATTGTAGTTGAAACTTAAAATTATAATTATTAAACTCATTTAAATGCATTTTACACATATAATATCACTAAACATAGTAGTGCTTAGCATATATGGATGAGCTGGGAAAAAAAATTAGCTGACAAATATTTTGAATTGCTCATCACTATCTCAAATCTCTCTTATAACAATGTAAAAACTTATAAACACTTAACTTAGGTTTTACAGATTTTCAAAAGCTATTAAAACCTACAGTTTAGCCACAAAACATCACTGAAGTAGAAAGCCAGTGAGTAGATTAAAAGCAAATGATATCAGAAAAGCTGGTTCACCAATGCTTGAAGTTGTTGTGATGATTTGCACACCAAAGTGTTGCATTATAACTTGGAAATGCAGTGACATTGTAGCATTTCACTAACTTCAACATATGATGCCCATCAAGACAACTCATTATGCCAAGCTAAAACTGTTGCCTCCATACCAATATACATTCTTTATAAAATATTCATTTTTATTGTTCAGAACAAGAGGGGAAACAAGTAATACAACTTTTTGTTGGAAAAAATATGGATGATGTAGGAATAAAAAGTATAGAAACAAGTTAAGATACATACACAAAACCATACAAAAATCACTAAATGAGTTGCCATTGAGTCAACATTACAAGCTTGAGGGAATTAACCAGTGTAGACTTTATAGCATTATTCAGTTTAAATACTTCTATATAAACCTGAATTCAACATTTAGTTGTATATAAAATTTTCTTGGAAAGATTTGGTCTCAGTTTTGAACACCAAGATCTCAACTACAAGACTACTATTTAGTATGTAATGATTTTTGTATGGTTGTGTATTCATCCTCACCTTCTTTTTGTATTTTTTAACATTGGCATCTCAAAATCACAATTATTTTTAACCAAACATTTTTATTACTTATTTATAATGTAACCTTATCACTGATGATATATATATATATATATATGGATGTAGTTTAAAGGAGTCTTTGTTACCTCTTTCATTAACACACTAACATACATATACTGTGCCTTTCATATAACATATGACGTTTCTTGCTAAAATTACTAAAATCTTAGTAACATTCCTTATGCACATAATATGATCAAATTAAAAGAAGACATTTGTATGTAACTAATATATATCCAATTTACTTTTTCATGTGTATCAGCTGCTTCTTCAAATTCAAATTTTCTGATGATATCCTCTCAGCCTGAGATACTTGTTTAGTCAACACTTTCAATTGAGACTTTAATGCTGTCTTCTGGGCTTCTGACTCAAGATACTTATCCTTTTCACACTCAGCTTTAGCTTCAGCTTTGCGCACATATTCTTGAATATCTTTAACCTTCTGATCTGCTTTCCATAGTTCCATCTCTTTTGCCTTTAAAGAAACTTTTACAGATTCTAATTCATTTTTCAAGGCATCAAGGGATTGATTCTCAAGATCTTCAGAAATGTTGAAAAACAAACGAAGAATTTTTTTATGGGTAACATGTGTTCGGCAAGATGGACAGGTTCTAGACTCTTCAAGCCACTGTAGGAAGCAAATTTCATGGAATGTATGCCCACAAGGAGATGCAATTACACTGTTTGTACCATCAAACAAATCAGAGCAGATTGTGCAGAGTACTTTCATGCTTTCTAACTGTCCTTCTTATCTGTATAAAAAAATAGTAAATACCACAATAAACATAGAATATTAGGTACGGTACAGGGGACAATGAACAGAACTGTAATTTGCATTTAATTTGGTCACAAATTAATTAAACCATCACATGGTATATCAGATCCAATAAAACAAAAATACAGGAAATAGGATTTAAAACTAAAAAACAAATTATAGTAACTTATCCTTATTAATTACTTGTCCAAAACACTAAAAATATGACTGAAAATTTCTATTCAATAAATAATTGTACTACCAAACAGGCTGTAAAATCAATGAATTTTTCTTAATTATGTTCAATACAAAAATTGTAAGATAGCTTAAAACTTACTTAAGCTGCAATAAATGTCTTGCTCTTAAACTGAAAACAGTTGTTATTAAAAATCCAGAAATCTAGTCTCTATTTAATCTTTTCACCATAATTAACAATTCATGAAAAAAGTAGCATCTTACCATCTCTTATCTATATCATATTAATACATGACTGTTCTCAATAAAACAACAAAGACCATTACATATCAGCCAAGTGGAGTCACAGTGAAAAGCTGCACAGAGAACAAAAGTTAACATTTTTCTTAACTCGAAAATGTGTTTCTAACAATAGTTATTTCCTCTCATTCTGCAGCTATAGCACAGCTTCTAGGGTTTCTTCTTTTGCCCATCTAAGCATTGGTCAGGTTTTTTTCACACTTACTCCAATCTTTTATACTCCACTTAACTGCCCTTGATGATATTTGTCTCGTGACACTTTCTTATGTCAATGTGCCCTCAATCCTGGTACTGTATATAAGCATCTCATTCTGATAATGCCACTTTTCACAAACTACTTAATCCTCTGTCTCTAACACTAACTCATAGTTGCAAGAAAGATCAAGAGAATGTGAAAGGAGGCAAGTATTTTTGGAAATGCATTTAAAAAAAAATGTTAACTTCCAAAAACATACTTACCTGTTCTCACACTTCAGCTACAAGTTACAGGGACTAAAGAGGGCATTATCCATATAAAAAGTATCTGAATAAATCATGGATGTGTCAATAGAAAATTTACACCTCAGTGAAAGAACTGCACTACATCCAGAACAGATATACTCTTCACCTGGAAATTAATTTATGTATTCTGTGTAGAAGTTTACACGATATATTGTCACCAATAGACAGGCCTCAACCAGATAGTTGAAGTTCCACTGCTCGGGGTTGTAATTACAGAGTCTTGGTGGCTAAGGAATTGAACTACAATATATGTACACCAAGCTAATAGACTAATGACGAGAAGTTAAGCAACACTGATATAGACAAACCTTCTCTTCAACCTGAAAAATTTCACAAGACAACACCCCACATTCAGAATGACAGAATCCTGTTTGCCATATTCAACCTAATGAAACAGAACTCATCTCATCTGGAATTAATACTCATCCTCACTCCCACAACTGCAATCATGGGAAAGATGTGGAACAAAGTGTGCTTAATCAAGAGCCTAGGATAGGAATACTTTGCATTCAGAATTATGAGGAAACAATGGATCCTCTTCCATGAGCAATATACTTAATTAACATTGATTAAAAAGAAGAGCCATTCTCAACCCAACCAAATAGATGAGTATCAAATTTAAACTGGCATTATGAGTTGGCTTATGTTTCTTCTACTGACATCCAAGTTAAGACATCCATGAACCCAAGTGGGAGGGCCCCAACTTCACCCTCTTCTCCAAAACTGGAGGAAAACACTCAAATACTCTGGAGGAAAAGCCTCTGTCCACTACCTAGTAAGTGAAAACTGGGTGTAGTAAAGACTCTCCCTAGCTCCATTAGTAGAATCTGGAGATGCACATTATGATACCCTTAGAAACAGTACAATAAGTGAACCAAGTTACCTAAATTTGTAAAAGAAAACCAAACTCATTTTATTCAAACTAATGATTGGCAGGGATGGCAGAATTGCTTTATGCTTTATTCATAATAGTCTATGAGTGACAGTCCAGAATAGAACAGTAATAAAAACATGGTCAGCCTCTTGATGGGCTCATAGAACACTTTTACAGAGCCTATTCCAACTTAGATAAATTATACTGAATTAGTGGTTACTCGTGTGAAAAATGGTTGATGAAAGCACACTTGCCTGGGACTCTCACCACAGAATGTAATCCTGTGAAAACAAGATAAAAAGACCATGAAAGATAAAACAGAGGCAAGCATAAAATGAAAAAAACTCACCCCTTTGTTTAATTTACCAAAAGTGGTTAACATAGCTAGAATGGGTAACTGAAAACCCTCAAATGAAGATAGTGGGAGATCATGCAAATAATGTGAGAAAAATTACTGAGGTAGGTCCACATACCAATTCACACAATGTCCTTCAGCACACAATTAAACCAGGCCACTAAGGGCATAGAAATATTATCAATCTGATCAGACCTATCTTGCAGAAAATTCCTTGCCTTCAAATTGAACCCAGAATAATCAATATTAATCACTTTTGTATCTATATACTAGGGGTATATCCTACAAAACTTAATAATTCCAAAAACTAAAAAGTCATATGTAAAAGCATTAGCAAAGGCAACAAGACCCTCACTGGACATAACAAACAAGTAAAATTTGGTCAGTTATGAAAGTGAGAAAAAGCAATCTATGAATCAAAAAAATTTATACTCTGCCCTTACTGTCAATGTCTTAAAGATGAAGAACCAGTCTGAAGATGTAGGTAAAATGATAAAGCATCTTATGCATAATCAGTGCAAACCATTTCAACTGGCAATATCTGTAGACTAGCAGAAACAACAGATGAACTTTCATGGAAAGGTAACACATGGTACATAAGACTGAGTTCACAAACAGGTGCTGAGAAAGGGCATGTAATGTTACCATAATATACTAATTATGTCAATGGAATAGTTGTTTGAAATAAAAAACCAAAGCAAGTTGAGGATGCTGGAAAGTAATGTAAACTCAATTTTTTCTTAAGTAGTGAGTAGTTGTCAACATGGCTACCTTCTACAGAGTGATTGTGGAGAATGCAAAACCCTTGCCAAAGTGCTTGGTTAAAAACTGAGGTAGGGTTGATATTTCTGATTAAAATGGGTACATCATTGTTAACAGAAGCACCATTTATATTGATTATTGTCCATCATGGAACTAAGCAAAAACTAAGATAAATACATGGCAACCTTATAAATTAAACCCTGATGCCAAGCAAAGGGCTGCATAGCCTCCATGCCTGAAGCTTGAACTTCTAGATAGCCAGATGTATAATGTCAGATCATGGCTGCCTCTACAGAGAAGATCAAAGAGGAAGTGTAAGATATGGGCACTCCTGAAGGTACTGTTAGAGCATAAATCAAGATTTAGCTGCCAATCTGATGTCATTGGCAGCACCCAACAATGAGCTGGCATGAAAGCCTAGAGTTGTAATCTCATGCTGTCCTGGCTGAATGCATCTATTCTCAAAGCCAAAAGGTGAGGTACTGATGATCAAATTATGAGTAATTGGGTGTTCCAATAAATAGCTAAACCACTAACAATTAGTTTTTTTTCAAAATGAGAGCCAATCCAACAAAAAAGCCTCATAATGAAGCATGTGTTATGTCTCAAGAATCTGTCTGGGTCAAGATAATTAATCTGCTACTGAAATCATCACCCATGGAATATGTCATGTTAGTAAGGTGATATGATATGAATGAACCCTAGAAGATCCAAGACTCAAAAACAAAGAGCCCTGGGCCAAGTGCCCTCTTGACAGGAATTGAAAGTTACCAGAGTGAAAGCCTGACAATTTCCCCCTTGATAAGCCTAGAACATGAAACACTGCCTTTTGAAGAGCAAGAAGGTCCAAAACATTGTGTAGGGAAAACTCATTGTCCATGTATAGATCCTGAAATCCCAGATCACTGAGAAATGAACCCCATCCCTGAAGCTAGTCATTCATGAAGAGATGAATCTCTGGATAAAGTGGAAGCAGAAGAATGCATATCTTGGTATATTTCCAATCTAACCACTGCTCAAGATTGAATAGAATGATCTAGAATAAGAAACTAGGGAATACTGTGAATTGCTTGCATAAAGACTACTGAAGGAATCTCTTGTTTGCTGATCCTAAATGAATGAGGGATTTGAATGATGCCCACATTCTCAAAAGTAAAAGAACTATTTTTGCAGTGAGAGTAAAAGAGCTAAGGCTCAGACTTCCTGTTCCATAGCATGTAACCAGATAGGAGCTGTCTGATCTTGACTGAGATATGTAATAAAAAAACTACATGGACTGGCAACATTGTACTGAAATAAGAACATGTCTCAGATCTGATAATTAAACCTGCCTTGGTTGGTTCTCAAAGTAGAATCCAGGTGTGACATTTTGACAATTGACAAGATGGTTCCAGCAGTAACCAGTCATCCATGAAATGGTGAGTGCAAAAAGCTTGGAAATGGAAGCAATGAGAAAAAAGTTGCACAATTTGGCAAAACCCATAAGGCACCAATGATAGTCTGAAGCTACGAATCCTGAACTGCAGTACCTGATTCTTGTGCACAAAAATACTGATAGTGAGCAAGAAGGAGTGGATACCATCAAACTTGGACACCTACAATTCTAGCAAAAAATGCCAACTCAGAGTGAAAAATAAGTCATTTGTTAACCTTGAAGAAATTAGGAATTCACATAAGCAAGAAAGATTGACAGCTGGACACCAGTTCATGGACTCATGAAACTGATGGGAATACAACCCTGGAAGAACTGGTATGATTTTCTCCTTGCCCCAGATAAAAAAAATAATAATCAGATAGCTCGAGAATGAAGTTTTGAAATCTAAGGAAAGGTGGGAAGTAGAAACACTACAGATTGGGTAGATAATGGTGGTCAAGATGTAAACTGAATAACTAATCCTGACTCAAGGAATTGTATTGTCTATAGATCTGTGATTAAGGTTTACCACACATCCAAGAATTCTCTACATTGAGGCCCCACAGATTCCAAAGGTATACACTAGTCACCAATGCCATTAGCAGCAGAATCTTTTGATATAGACAGAATCTATTCTGGGTACCAACAGACCAAGAAGCTTATGTCAGGCCCCTCAAATAAGGGCAGAACCCCTGTATGAGTTGAGGAAAGTCGAGTTGCCAACAACAAGAGGGGTGAATGTAGAAGCTTACAATCAAGCCAGTGTGCATACTAACAATGGTCTTCAACAAATACAGAAAATCTTGGTGAAGAACAGAAATGTACAAAGATCAATATAGTAAAAGAGTGAGGGAACTGCAATACATCCAGGGGGTCACGGTAGCCATATTCCACATTGGTGATAAAGGCAATTGGATTGCAATATTATATAGATATGCCTTTGACTGTATTCCATCCTGTAACCAAAGAGTGATGCAAGCCAAACCATCAGAATCACAATGAGGGAATAAGCAACACTGTAGACAACAAACTTTATCCAACACTTGAAGTCCAAAAGCAACACCCCAGGCTCAAAGTGAATGAATCATGTGTGCCATACTCAAACAAAGAAAAATAACTCATGCAGTCTAAAATTAGGAACATTCATCCTCTCTCCCCAACTAAATGAACAAAGAGTATTCTGTTTTTAGCTGGAATTATGGAGAGATCGTGGAACCTGTGATCAACCAAGGACAAAGAATGGGACCATTTCACATTCAGTATTATGAGGAGATTGTGGTCATCTTTCTATGAAAAATAATACATACATACATATATGTAAACACACACAAAACTGACACTGATCAACAAGAAGGGCCATACACCCCCAACTGGATACCTTCATGTGAAATCTGAATTATAGTTATAGATATGATTGGTCTACATACAGATTTATTTGCATTCCAAGAAACCTCAGAAGTTAAACCTTTATATCATGAAAGGATTGCATAATTTCCAAGCATGAAGATTGAGTTTCCAAACATCTGGGTGGAGAATGTATGATCAAGGTTGTCTCAACAGAGACTGCCAATATAGAAGAGGTACAGGTGAACATTCCTGGACCCAATGTAGAACCCATATTTTAGCTGGCCAATATGGTACTTCCAACAGTATCCAACAGAGAGTAGAATGAGCACATTTACTGCCAGTACTTGAGAATGAGGTAACATGACATACTAAACAGCTGATAAAAACAGAATGAGTCCAGTTGAAAAGATCCAAGGCACAAAAAATATCTCAAAAATGTGTGCCTCCTTGAGTTTGATTGATTGATTTAGTGTTTTATGGCACAAAGCAGCGAGGCTATCTGCGCCAGACATTCGGTAAAAATGTAAAAAAATAAATAAATAAATAAATGTAGTAACAGACATAAATGGAACTGAAGGTAAAACAAAAAAGTATAAAACCAATGTTGACACCTAGTCTACAATGTTAAGATAAAAGGTAGAGTATAAGAAGTTGTAAGGTATTTACTCTAGCAAAAAGGTAATGATCATAACCCGCCAGGAAGATTAACAGGTAAGTTCAAGAACCACCGTCAATCACCTGAAGTTGGCCTTTCCAGTCCTGGTTCTGGGTTATGTGTCATAGCAGCTATTATCAAAATGTAAAAGAAAGTAAAAGTTTTAAAAGACACTCCGCAAAATCGTAATAATGAGTAGCCAAATGTCCAGTAAAAGGATAAAGTCAAGTAAATAGAGTAAAATTTGTAGAAGTAATTGAAGATAAAAGCAAAACGGCAATTAAGACAGAAAATGGCGTAAAAACCAATGTTGACATCCAGTCAACAAAGTTGTAAAGAACTACCTGTAGCAGAATGGTAATGATCGTAACCTGCCAGGAAGACTAACAAGTAAGTATAAAAACCACCGTCAGTCACCTGAAGTTGGTCTTTCCAGTCCTGGTTCGGGTTATGAGTCAATATGGCCAGTACTAAAAAGTTAATTAGTAAAGTGTGAAATGACATGCAGTAAAAGTATAATAACAACTGCCAGGATGACTAACGAGTAGTTCAAACGGATAGTTCAAACAGGAGCGTTAGTCACCTGAAGTTGGCCTTTCCAGTCCTGGTGTCGAGTTATTTAATGTTCTGGCTATTGTCCAATGTCAAATTGAATGAGAGATTAAAACTGTAAAAAAGGAACCACAATTAAAAAGGTGTAATAAATAAACATGCAACACTTAAATGAGATTAAAAAGGTTAATGGCCATTAAAAAATTAAAAACATTATCAAGGTGGACAGAGTCACCATCACCAATAACTCTGTCCAATGTTACAGATTGACCCTGGGAAAAAATATGTTTAAAATATTGCCGTCGTTGAGAATTGTAACGATGGCAAGAAAGTAAAATGTGGCTGATAGTGATTTGAGTGTTACACAAATTACACATTGGTGCATCAGTTCCAGATAAAAGAAAATGATGAGTTAAAAAACTGTGACCAATGCGTAGCCTAGTGAGAACAACTTCCTCCTTCCGAACTTTACGGAAGCTAGATGGCCAAAGTCCAACTTTGGGTTTGATTTGAAAATGTTTGTTGTCACGTTGCTCACTCCAAGTGGACTGCCAGCTGGCACGGAGCCGACCCTTGAAGATAACACCATAGTCCATGCACGGAATAGGCATAGGAGTGATGGTGCTGAAGCAGACATATTTAGCTGCCATGTCTGCAAGCTCGTTCCGCGAATACCAACATGGCCTGGTATCCAGAAAAACTGGATTGAAGTAGCTGCTAATGAGAAACGGGCCAGTCGGTTACGAATATCAGCGAGAATAGGATGTGAGCCAATGTGTAGCGATTCCAAGGCAAGTATAGAACTAAGCAAATCAGTATAAATAGTGCAGTTGGAGTACTGCTCAGCTGCAATATGATCCAGGGCAAGAGATATGGCATACAGTTCAGCAGTGAACACAGAAGCTGTAGAAGGGATTCTGCGTGCAACTACTGATCCATAGCAAACCATAGCAGAGCCCACTGAATTACCTGATTTGGAACCATCTGTATAAATAGGAACTGAATGATTGTTTGAAAGATATTCATTGAATAAAAGACGTACTTCCAATCTGGAGTATCTGCCTTTTTAGGTGACTGAAAGAAAGGTCACATTTGGGGGCTGTAATAAGCCATGGTGGGATGGGCCGACCTGTGGAACATGCAATGTTATCCAAAGACAGACCCAATTCATCCAATTGCTTCCGGATGCGAAGGCCAAACGGAGCAATGACAGATCGCCTGTTCTGAAAAGTACTGCCCACCGAGGAAGGAAAACACATTTCCAGGTGGGATGCTTTGGTAAGGAAATGAAGTTTCAAGTATATTGTAAAGATAGTTGCAAACGGCGAAGGTGTAGAGAAGGTTCATGAGATTCAATGTATATACTTTGAACTGGAGAGGTGCGGAAAGCCCCAGTGCAGAGTCAAGTCCTTGGTGATGAACGGGGTCCAGCATCTTTAAGGCTGAGGGTCTGGCAGAGCCATAGACCATTGATCCATAATCGAAGTTTCGATCTAATAAGAGCACGATATACCTTTAACATTGAACAGCGATCTGCCCCCAACTGGTAGAAGAGAGAACACGGAGGATGTTCAGTGCTCTTGTGCATTTGACCCGAAGCTGCTTTAAGTGTGGTATAAAGGTCAGTTTACGATCAAAGATAAGCCCCAAGAACTTGGTCTCCGGGACAACTGGCAGCAAAACTCCACCGATATGAAGTTCAGGATCAGGGTGAATACCCTGTCGACGCAAAAGTGCATGCACACAGTTTTGGAGAGAGAGAAATTAAAGCCGTTCGCCATAGTCCACTTCCATTACAATTGAGGGCGGTTTGTAGTTGCCGCTCAATATATCTCATGTTTGACGACTGACATGAGATGTGAAAGTCGTCGACATACAGCCCATTCGCAACAGTGAGAGGGAGTTGTTCAGTGATGGCATTTATCTTTATACTGAAGAGTGTAACACTCAATACACATCTTTGAGGGACTCCAAGTTCCTGTACAAAAGAACGGAAAGTGTCGAACCCACACGAACCCGAATCTCCTGTCCATTAAAAAATTTTAATAAACATGGGTAGATGGCCACGTAACCCATATGTATGGAGGTCTCGCATAAAACGCCATACCTCCATGTTGTGTCGTAAGCCTTCTCTATGTCAAAGAATATTGATACAAGATGTTGGCGGTTGAGAAAGGCTTCTCTGATAGATGTTTCAAGACGAATTAGGTGGTCTGTGGTGGAGTGCTGTCGACGGAACCCACACTGTGTGGGCGAGAGGAGGTTGTTTGATTCAAGGAACCAAACAAGACGAGCATTAACCATCCTTTCTAATGTCTTACAGAGACAGCTCGTCAAAGCAATTGGACGGTAGTTTGAAGGAATCTTGGGATCTTTCCCTGGCTTAGAGAAAGGTAAAATAATAGCCTGGCGCCAAGCATCAGGAAAAACATTCTTCTGCCAGATCCGGTTGAAAACAATCAGAAGGACATTAAGAGAAGCAGGAGATAAATGGTGCAGCATGTCATAATGAATATCATCAGGTCCAACAGACGTACTGGCAGACCGATGAAGGGCCATTTTTAGTTCCACCAGGGTAAAAGGACGATTATAGTCAAAGAAACAGTTAGTTCGAAAGGAAAGAGGTGATCGCCCGCCCGAGTCTTGATAGCCAGGAAGGTGGAGGAACAAGCAGAAGTGCTAGATACCGGCAAAAGCTTTCACCTAGAGTGTTAGCGATGTTCAACATAAGTCACCTCCTGACCATCAGAGAGTAAGATCGAGGGGGGATAGAATTGTAGTGTCCATTAACCTTCGAATCCTGTCCCATATGATCTTGGAACTGGTGGTAGAAGATATACTGGTTGTGAACTTAATCCAAGATTCCTTCTGGCTGTGACGTCTTACCCACCTAGCATGTGCACGGCCCGTTGGAAAGCAACCCGGTTTGAAAGTGTGGGATATCTACGAAAAGTATCCCAGGCCTGCTTTTGAGCCTTCCGTGCTAAGTGGCAAGCAGGATTCCACCACGGACGAGGATATCGTGGAAAACGTGTCGAGGTTTTAGGAATACACTGAGCAGCTGCATGTGTAATACAGTCAGTTACCGCTGCTACACAGTCGTCTATTGATGGCTGATTTACGATGGTAGGATCAAGTTCTGCGAGAGCAGTGAAAGTGGACCAGTCTGCCTGATCCAGCTTCCACCGGGCACGCTGGTAGGGTGGCATCGACCACGGCCAGTCTCTCTATAAGGATTGGAAAATGATCACTGCCTAGTGGATTACTGTCAACCCTCCATGAAAAATGGGAAAATAATGAAGGGGAGCAAACTGAGAGATCAATAGCGGCAAAGGACTGACTAGGTGCATGAAAGTAAGTGGAAGAACCAGTATTGAAAAGAGAAAGATTGTGATCAGAGAGCATCCGCTCTACAGATCGGCCCTCCCATCAATAATAGCACTTCCCAGAGGGATGATGTCCATTAAAATCCCTAGGATTAGAAACGGAGATGGCAATTGTTCAACGAGAGCATCCAGATCTGATTGATCATATGTCTTTCCAGGGACAGGTACAGAGAACAAACAGTGATGGTATGACCCAAGGAAATACGGATGGCTACAGCCTCCAAGGGTGTGTTGAGTGACAAAGACAGGGTGGGCACGCGGTTGATCAACCAACAGTGCCACCCTCCATGTACTCGACCATCACACAACCTGTCATTTCTGTACAGAGAAAACTGCCGAATGGAGACAGTATCAGCAGTTTTGAGAAATGTTTCTGTAAAGAAAGACAAACAGGATGGTAGGAAGCAATCAGCGCTTTGATATCATCCAGATTAGAACGTAAACCTCGACAGTTCCATTGTATCAAGGTGGCCATTTTAAGAACGGGTAGGTGAAGTGGCTGGAGAACCCTTCGGTTTACGACCACGCCTTTTTTTCTTTACTGTCTTTAGTTGGAGGAGGTCTATCAACCTCCATGGATCCTGCTCTGTGTCGGGTGGGCAGGTTTTTGTTATTGGAAGGGGAATCTAGTGACTGAGGACGCGAACCAATAATTGTGTTGTCTCTTATGGTGGGAGAAAAAGATGTATCAGAAGAAATGCCTGTATTTGAAACTGAAGGACGTGGATCTTGAGGTGTGTTGGAAGGTATGGGAGGGACAGAGATAGGTGTGGTAGTTGATTCATCAACCTTTTAACCACGGAGGTCAAAAGGCTTTTCATTTGTTTTGAAAACGATTCTTGGAGGCACAGAGAGATCTGTCTGCACTCCCACTGTAGTTGTGGAATGAAGTGCAGCAGCATATGTCCGAGATGGAGTTGTGGACAGCAATTTCCGAGCCTCAGGATAACTAATGTTATGTGTTGTTTTCAAATGCTGCACCTCTTTTCCTCCAACCATTTTGGGCAAGAATGAAAGTATGAGGGTGAGAACCATTGCAGTTTACGCAATGTGGGTTCATGTCACAGTCATAGGCATCGTGGTCCTTGCCTCCACAACGAGCACATGTCAGGGAACCACGACAAGATGTCTTTGAGTGGCCGAATCTCTGACATTGGAAACATCGAAGAGGGTTTGGTATGTATGGTCGAACCCTGCAAATGAGATAACCTGCCTTGATGGTGGCAGGTGCACGTGGTGAAGTAAATGTTAAAACGAGGGTATTTGTTGGCAGTGTAATTCCATCTTTGCGAGTGGAGATGCGCCTCACTGCAGAAACTCCTTGAGTGGAGAGACCAGCGAGAATCTCTGACTGAACGCTCTTCAAATCCCTTTCAACAATAACTCCTCGTGAAGAATTCAAGGCAGCATGGGGTGTAACCTCAATAGGTATATCCCCAATTGCCTTTGATTTCAACAGGAGTTCACTGTGTTGGGATGTGGATGTTTCAACTAATATGTCACCAGATCGAAGTTTCTTTACTGATTTTGAGAGCCAGCAAGTCCCTCTAGTCCCTTTTGAATAAAAAAAGGGGACATTTGCCCTAAAGGTTTTTCCGAAAGAGAATGTAATATAAGAAAATGAGGTACATGTGTTACTGATGTTGAAGATTGCTGTTCTGAGTATTCAAGACGTGGTCGCTACCCATTGACTGTTTTTTACAATTTTATTTAAATTTTTTGAGGATCCATAGGAAAAGGAAAAATTTCGGTACCCACTGACCCCACCCACCATGGAGCCCTACAAGGGGACGACTACAAAGTCACGCAAGGACAATGCAGCAACGCCAGGGTTTCAGTGAGCACTATACCCAAACACCAGCATCAGGCACAATGTCCACAACACCCGTTGAGAACTTCCAACACTGGTACTTGGTTGACTCTAGCCCAAGTGGACCAGCCGATTGACCCAAGGGGCCACCCAAAGGCCGCCCGTCTACAGGAATTTGAGGCCAAAGTGGTGTGTTAGGGTTGGACCCCTCAACCACCAGGATCTTCTCCTCCCCTTCACGGGTCGCCACGCACGGCAAACACGTGGGTGGATGTTTAGATCCCAGAGAAGGTAACCAGATAGAACAGAACCTTCCCTGGGAGGTCCCCTCACCACGTACAGGAATCCACACCGAGGGGCCTCCTTGAGAAGAAATCTGAGATACCATCATGGAATTATCAAAATATATCATAACATTTTTTTTTTTCCCATCAAAAGAGACAGACCTTGAACTATTGCCCAGTACACTTAAAGGAGTTTGAGAATGTTGATAATGGAAAGTCAACTTATTTTCCACCCAAGCAACTGGAACTCCTGACCCTGAAGATAAGCTCTTCATCCTTGAATAGATGCATCTGTGAACAGATGGCTCTTGAGATCTGATAATAGAATGAGTACCACAATAGTAGTGTTGTTATGATCCAAACACCATACACAATCAATAATGTCGTTCCTGACTAATGACACAGGATGATCCAAAGGATCAGAATGCATGATCCATTGGTCATGCAATGACCACTGAAGGGTTCTCATACATACTTGTCCCAAAACAAATAGTGGCTTGAAGAATGTTCATATTCCCCAAAAGAGAGAGAACCATCTGTGCAATAGGACAAAGAAACATAAACAAAATCCTAATGGCTCTTTCCACAGCTCGAAGCCTGATAGGGGTTGGTTGAACATGATTTAAGTGAGCATTAAAAGCACATCCAAATGGACAATATACTGTATCAGTGACAAAAAATAATTTTCCTCAGTCTGAAGAAGAAGCTCACTTTTATGTCTTCAGAGAATCTTGTTCTGGTAATTGATGGGATGGGGCCAGAAGGAGCCAGTTGTTCACATAATGATGTGTGCACAGGCCCAAGAAATGCAGATGACAAGAAAAGGCTTGAACAACTCTGCAGAACCTGACCCTGGATAGACTCTGTTATGGAAATATGAAGATAAGCATCAGTAGCATTGAAGTTGGTCATCCAGAGCCCTGGTGCAAAGTTCCATCATTGGTTGAAAAAAAATTCTATGGTTAAGCAAGGAGGATCTAAAAATTAGTCAAGCTGATGCAGATCAATGATAGGATGCAAGTCTCCCATTCTCATTGGGTACATCAAATAAACAGGAATAAACAAACCAGCCAGAAAACCAAAGTAAAAAATGAAGAAGATAGTCTGAATGAGGCAGATGTTAATAAAATCCCCAATTCTTCCTCATATTAATAAGGAGAATGCTAATACGTTTTCTGACAAAAGTTAAATTGAAGATAAATAAATCAGGACTGTTATGAGAGTAAGATAAATCTGAGAAAACTGTGACCTGTTTAAATTGATCAGAGGTTCCATCCTAACCCCCCAAAGGATAAAAGAGGGTCCATCCATTGAGAGTCTAAATAAACCTATTTTAATTTGCAAGACTTCCTATTTATAAACAAGTAATTAATATTTAAAAGATGCAGGACAATTCTAATATTTTCTATAAAATGCTCAAAGTCATGATTATTTTTAATACCTTCTATTGTAAAAACTAAAATGGAAGAAAACATTTAAGAGCTCAGCCATCTCATATTTTTAACAAAACCCTTCACATCAGCATCCTTTATAGGTCCATTTCTCATTCTAACATTTTGCTTACCTTTAACATTGCTTAAGAAAATTCTTGTTGTTAATTTCTTCTGGACTTCTTATTTTCTCTTTCAATTAAAGTTCTAGTCTAAGGCAACCATATTTTGTAAACAAGAACTTTTCATAAGCATGTACCAAAATGTATTCAATTTCAGATGCAGGTAGTACTAAAGAAATTTGCTGTATTAGTGTCAGTTGAATTAATCTAATATGTGCATCTGTTTTGAGATTTTACTGTTCTAAAAGAGAACAGCAAAATGTTCCATAACAAATTCAACATGACACATATGGCAAATCCACTGTTATCACATGATGATTCTATACCTGAAGTAATCATAAAACCCAATAAATATTTATTTCATGATGATGAGAAACCCATTTAAAATAAAAATGTATTTTCAAGATGGCTGGTATGGGTATTAAAATTTTAATTAAAGTACAGAACAATGTTTCAACCTTCTTAGGTAATCTTCAGATTAACAAAGAAAGAAGAACATTTATTTCTAATGTACTCTTGCCATACAATTCATAATAAATATAAGTGAAATAAAAGTATTTTCAGTACAATTTTTCAAATTGAGGAGGCTTTCCTCCCTTAAAATGAGAAGCATAAATTCAACCTATGTCAACTTTCCTGCTGATTTAAAAAATCTTCCATCAGTTTAAACTTCTTGAAATATTTTATATTAGTTTATAATGAAAAAACATATCACTGACTATGAAACAGATTATTTATGGATTAAATGTTAGTGACCATATTATCACTTTTATTTAAAATAAATTTGATGTAAAAATGAGATAAAAACCATAACCTTGCTTTTCAACATGTCTCAATCATTTTCTAAGATATGTTATGGACCAATGATATTTTTTCAGCATACCCAATTTCATGTTACCTAAACAAAATCAAAATAAATTTCCTAAATCTGTTAAACATGTTTCTGTAAAACTTTCAAAAAAATTTGATTAATAAAATATGCACAAATAAATACACCCCTACAAACACTTTGTGTAGGGCGTCCCCAAAACATAATCCATCCAACACTAAATAATACACCAAACCTAATTATACAAAAATCACTCTTCCCCAAATATTCCCATATTTAAACTCTTGCAATTAAATACTTGTTATTGGTTAGCAATACATTTAAAATGGTATCCTTCTTCATTTTCTCTCTGACCTTTAGGTGTAGAAAACCATCCCGAATCACTTCAATATATCTCTAACCATATTTGACTAAATATAATCCCAATCAATTTATCTAAAATTGAAATCCCTCATTAACCACTTTTTCAATATTTATATTAGTAGCAAATCTGTCTTATTATACATTTTTACAATGGCCCTTTATATGACCAGTGTTCTTTAGCACTTGCTAATTAAAAAGTTTCTACCCTTGAAAAATCATAACTCATACAAATTCATACTCTTGACTAATGTTTTTCGTCTTCAATCTAAGAGGCTACAATTTATTCTAATACATGGAACCACAGTATTCCTCTTTTTCTCAATAATTTCTACTCCAGCTGCAGCTCTGAATTCTCCTATTTTGTTTCCAAAACCCCTAACATTTGTTAGGGGCTAACTAAGCTTGTTGCCAAAGTTAGCCTATCATTTCACAAGCTCCTTTATAACTATGTAACTTCAATTTAAACTATTTGTAATGAATATATAACTTTTACAATTCCAAAACATTCTGCTTGAACCCATCTCTAAAATTTAACTCATCCTTAATAGTTAACCAAAACTTTAGTTCACAGATACAGCCAGTCAATGTTTTACTTTTGTTGTATTTCTGATAATCTTTCATTAAAGCTTTAAGTCCTAGATACTTCATTCCCACACCTATTGCAGTGTTCGAAAGAGTACTCTAAAGGAAATCCACTTATTAAACTATCTAACTTTTAAGCAATTATTCTGAAACATACCATTTCCAAAATCATGTGTTTCTACATGTACTATGAAATATAACATTCTTTGACAGCAGTAATTGAAAAGTCACACATAATAGAGTATAATTATAAACTATTAGTACAATATATTATACTTTATCAATTGACTGACAGACAGATTTTGATCTTACTCCTACTCCTTGAAGTCCCTCTGCGTTTTATGCTTTCCATATAATGAGGCAATTTATAAATAACATGATCCATACACTTACTCCTTAAACTGATAACGCTAATAATTTTATATAATACAAACAAGTTATATATCTGACAATTACCGTATTTAAATTTCTTATCTTCCAACATTTAAAGCAAATATGTTGAAAGTGTTGTATCCTTTTTTTAAAAGCAAATTAATTTTAAATATTTCTTGTTTAAGTTTTTCAAATTAATTTAAACTTACCGGCAACGAAAAAATATTTAGGTATACTCTCGTAACCAAACGTCCAAAGTTGCAATTACACCTTTTTTACAAATAAAACACTCACTCAATCAAAAGGTTAAAAACAAATAAATTATAGTATTTGAAATTTGCATTATTTTGCTATTTATATTTTGAAAGCTTTTGTTACTCTGTACTCTCGCAAACAAAAGTCAAAATTTACAAGTCATGCAGTTACAATTTAAACTTTTGTTGTTGACAAAAAACTAAGAGTTTACTTATTGGATCATTGGTACGTTTACAGATTTATTTGGTATTATGCACAAAGCTACACAACGGGCATATGTACTTTGCCCACCACGGGTATCTAAATCCGATTTCTAGCATTGTAGGTCCGCAGACATACCGCTGTGTCACTGAGGCGCTTTCCAGATTTGTAACTCAAAACTCTCATTTCCGATTTTCCGTGATTAACAATGTACAGCGCCTATTGTGTGGCTTTTTGCTAAAACGAATTAGAAAACTTGTAAATTATCATCATTAAATTTCAAGTTGCTTTGTTATTTAAAACATATTCAAAGTTAAAATAATATAAATGGTTGCTTATTCCATATAATTAGATATAAAAAGGAAAGTTAACATAGCATTACATTTACGGACAACAAAAGACCCAAAGGTTCATCTCGGCTGTCTTATTTTCTAAACAAAATTAAGATTACCAGACAAAAAATAAAATAAATAAAGATAAAAATTTAATAAAAATCTTAAATCTCGTATAATTATCAAGCTTTCTCTTAAACTCACTTAAATTTACTGTTTCGATAACATCTGAAGGTTTGTTTGTTTTGTTTTGGAATTTCGTGCAAAGCAGCTCGAAGGCTATCTGCGCTAGCCGTCCGTAATTTAACAGTGTAAGACTAGAGGGAAGGCAGCTAGTCGTCACCAACCACCGCCAACTTGAGCTACTCTTTTACCAACGAATAGTGGGATTGACCATAACATTATAACGTCCTCACGGCTGAAAGGGCAAACATGTTTGTTGCGACGGGGATTCGAACCCGCGACCCTCAGATTACGAGTCGAACGCCTTAACCTACCTGGCCATGCCGGGCCACATCTGAAGGTAATCCATGTCAAAGGTTAACCACCTTATTAGTCGAATAAAAACCGTCTTACTTGAGGATGATTCTACATTGCCAAAATTTACATTTATGGCTTCTAATCCTATTAGTTTTGTCAATAAGTATGAAAAAATATGATATATCAACACTTTTTTTAATTCTTTTATCAAGGGAAACCAGTTTGTTGTATCTCAGTCTAGCCTCACATGACAACCTCTCCATTCCAGACATCATTCTGGTAACCTCCACAGGACCGTTTTCAATAATGCAGTGTCCTTCCTGAGGTAAGAAGCAGAAGACTAAACACAAAATTCCAAATGTGTCCTAACCAGTAACTTATTCAAATTAAGCTAAGCTTACCGTCAAGTTAAGAATCTTAAGGTACACTCTCGTAGTTAAAAGTCAACACTTACAGGTTGTGCAGTTACAATCTAAACTTTTGTTATAGACAAAATATTTTACTTCATTTTAAATTATATAATAAAATCGGATACTTACTAACGTAAAACAGCCCGATCTTTAGACCTGTTGAGTTGTATGCAATATACGTATAGATACAACCTAAAATCCTATTTGTTCTGTCATTAGTAGCACTACATCGCTTGAATGGCTTAAAAGACTAATCGACAATTACACCAAGATCCATTTCTTTCATTATGATTATACCCATTCTAATTATACTTATAATTCAAATTATGATAACCCACATGCACTACCTTGCGTTTATTATAATAAAAACCCACCTTCTATTTATTTTCCCTACTTAATAAATAATTTAAATCTTTTGGTAAAGCAGCAGCATCCTGTTCACAGCTAACATCATCTAAAATGTTAATATTGTCAACAAATTTAAGTAATTTATTAGCCATTCTTTTATCTATGTCACTGATGTAAATCAAAGAGAGCAAGGATTCTTATACAGCTGTGAAGTACCCCACTTATGACATTAATTTAATTTAACTGAATTCCGTTTGTAAAGATCCTCTACTTTTTACATCCAGCCATTTGTCGATACAATTACCTAAATTATCCCCAAACCTGTAAAGATAATTTTCATAAGCTTTTTATTTAGTACCTGGATTTATTTAAATCCAGTTATACCAAACATACACTTTTACCCTCATCTGCCTAAGCAGTAACCTTTCCAAAAAAATGTCAAAAGATTTATAAGTCAAGATTTTCCCTTAGTAAGACCTTAGTGAATCCAATAAAATTGTAAACTTTTTTACATGATTTTGCAAAGCATCTTTTATTAAACTTTCCAAGACCTTTCCGACAACTGATGTAAGATTCATAAGCCTACAATTACTGGAGTAATTTTTTTTTACTTCTTTCGAAAAGAGGAGCAATGTTAGCTAACTTCCAATCCTTTAGTACCTGCCCACTGTTCAAATAATTACAAAAACATTATTAGCAAGTGGCTCACACATGCAATCATTTAACCTTCTTTAAAACTTTTGTGGAAATATTATCTGGCCCAAATCATATTTTTGGTGCCTTAATGTTATATTTCTTAACATAAACTTGACTATACGTATCGAAACTTCAGCTATGTGTAATTTGCACCGAGGTTAAAAATATTGTTTTTTTTTTAGTATACATTGAATGCGTCTGTATGAAGTCCTAGGTAAAATAACAGTTTTAGTTTACATTTTTCACAAACTTTATATGCATTTTTATTTGTTGCTAGGCTTTTAAACTAACATATTCAGAACACCTAACAAGTTCTAATACAATAAATCAAATCAAAAAATTGAAAACTTTATACCATATGAAAAAAAATGGTAAATTATAAGCATATTTTTCCCGTGTTCACAACGTTTGAGACTGAAAAATCTTTTATATCGTGATTTTAAACTTGAATTGATCGGAAAATGAGTGTTGAGAACCATTTTTCGTCGAGGGGTCTGAAGTATGCTAAACAAAAACTGAGGGAATACACTTTACATTTTTATTGTGTAGTTTTTTGGTGGGCGCACATGTTGAAGAATTCAGGAAATTAGCATGCTTTAAATAGAAAAAGAATTTTCTTCCCATATTAATCTTTGAGAGCTTCTATTAGTTCAATGAGCTACGGTTTAGGCACTCAAATTGTTCCAAGGGAAGGTGGTAATGTTTTACTTGAACTATTCCACTGTGGTCTCTTACAATTCTAAGCAAGGAGGCGTTCACTTTAAGCCTCTTCGCTTTCAGATATTAAATATTGTGAGTTCACGCTAATCAGATTATTCTCATTGCTTTCATATTCCAGATGTTATTGATTCAGTAGCCAACCAGTTATATCTTCCTAACAGAGTTCTTCCCATGAAATAGTGCTTCATCCACAAATTTTTGTTCGATCTATTCTCGTTTCGGTAAACCTCAGATTGATTTTTTTGCTACTAATAATTTCAGTTCGAAGATGGCTTTTCGCAATAAAGTTCAGTTGAATGTAGCATTTCTTTGGTAAAATTCTTCATTTCGATTCTCATAGAAGGAGGGTTCTAGACTCCTCATAATTCCACACAAATAAAGCATCAATTCCTGCGGCATTGGTTGGAATCAGTTTTCCACATCTTTCTCATAATTCTGAGAACAGCCTTACCTCAGCTTAGTGAGTTAGAATTTCGGTTTTTACTCTGTTTCTTCAGGTTAAGTGAGGCATGACAGGTCCCATAATTTTGAGCTCAGAGTATTGCATTTTGCACTTACTCAAGCTGACAGGGGAGGGTTTGTTCATTTTCATGTTTCTTGTCTTTTCTTTATAAATTTGAGAGTTCAACATGCAACATTTTGTCACTTTCAGGTTGGTTTCCAATAATACATTACTAAACAACAACAAATGCAAAGTGGTCCTAGCTACTACGCCTTGGATATCGATTTGTATCAACACAGCAGCCCTATAATTTCAATAACCATACATGGAACCTCATCTGCCTGGTTTCGGCCTAAACGATTTCATATTATTCTAACAAGACCTAGGTTTTCCTTTGTGGCTTGTCGACTTTTACCATCCGGGAATTAAGTTATATGATGTCCGACTGTCGGAGGCGGTCTACTGTAAGGCAAACTAGGCGATGGCCTAGGCCTCGGACAAGACCGCTACAGAGGAGAATATTTTTTAGCCTAGCAAAATCACTTCTTCCAGCCTCACTCAAAGCATGGACTCAATGTTTTTTTCATTCTTTTGTATGTTAGATACTCAGCAGTTCTACACTGTTGTGCAGTGAAAGGGTTAGAATAAATATTACAATGGTTGGTATCAAGTAGGCAACTTTTCCTGACAAGACTGAGGTATATTTGTTTGACAAGGCTACTGTCCATCAGGGTACTGGCACAGTAATTGGTATAGTACTGTATCTAGGACTGAGCTATTAAATATTAGCTATCTTAGAAACTGGTTAAAATTATCTTGTATAATTAGTGGAATATTGCTTAACAGACTGCAATTATACTTGATTAAAAATAGTGATTTCTATCGGCTAACAATCTAATTTAAGTGCACAAATATGTACAATTTTAAAAACATTGTTTTAACCTTATTCACACAAATATCCTTTTCTTAAACCAGTTAATGTACCACAAAAACATCGTAACTAATATTTACTTTAATATTATACAATGTTTAATGTCTTAATTCTGTAAGGAAATATTCTTTAAAAGTCCCAAATTTCTCTAGTGTGACAGGTGTGACATATTTTTTTAAGGTTTGTTCCTTCTGTATTTTTATTATCACCCCTTTAATGTATGCAAACTTTAACACAGTCTACTCCTATAAAATTGAATTTGCTCAGATAAACCATGATTTTTATAGCTCGAAGTTTTGTTTGGTCACAGAACTATCAAATAGAAAATCAGACTCCACCTCCTGTTACATCCTTTCTTTCAGGATTTGTTAATGGTTCTCTTACTACATTTAGTTATACGTTACCTATAACTAATAGGATGCAAAGGATTTCTTCTATCAAATGGCGTTTTCTATTTTTCTATGCTGAGATCGTAATCGTTAGTTTCAATTAGAATGGGAAAAGCAACCAGAAATTTCGAATAATTTGTAACGGTTACTGTGACATATAATAAGATTATATCCACCGCAAAAATGTTCATGAATGAAAGAGAACGTGACAAAAACAGAAAATTTGAATCGGATTTTGCAAACAGACGGAAGCTGGTGACTTTTAAAAAATGCAAAGAACAGTTAAGTTGTTCAATGCCGAAATATTTAAAGGCAGAAAAAGTAAATCAGTCTGAAGGTGCAATTGAGAATGAAAACGAAGATGCGAGAAATGGTTTGGCCCAAGAAGTAGGTTCTTAAAGCACGTTCGTTCATTATGAGTTTGATAATGCTCTGATAGACACACCTGAGGGTGTGTTTACAAAAAATCAGCAAGATTCCATCAACGTTAACACATTAAGATCTGGTGATCTTAACGAAACATATAAAGCTATTAGTTTCGTTCCCGGTGACTATAATTTTGCAAAATTTTATATCAGTGGTTCCCAACTAGGGGTGCGAGATAACATTTCAGTTTTTTTTGTTTATATTAAGGGTACTGTCCTATATATTCAAAAATTACGTTCGATTTTTATTTCTTATTTTTCTTGTTACAGACGTAGCTTTTTACCTTGTTACGATAAACTATCGTTTCTCCTGTCACCAGCACAGACCGAAATTTTAATGTACAACTGTAAACAAACAACACACGAAACGTTAACGCTACCTAAATACTCGGCACAACTAATTAGGTTACGTTCGTGAACGCCGTCTTAAAGTGTCTATTATTTATTTATGTTATGTATTCACGTGATCGTGACTCGAGAAACTTCCATACGTGACGTCATGTGACGTATATTCTAGAATGTTCTAGAAAGTTTTGCAGCGTATATAAACCCATGCGTGATGCTATGGTAGTCAGTGCATTTTTTATTTTGTGTTCGTGCAAAAAAACTTCATTATGTCAAAGAAAAGGAAATGGAATGATAATTACGTGAAGTTTGATTTCACTTGCATCGGAACAATTCAGAATCTGCAAAAACCTCAGTGCATGCTTTGTACCACTATCCTTTCAAACACAAATTTGAAGCCATCTAAGCTGCAGGAAAACTTCAACAAAAGGCATGGTGGAGCAGCTGTTGCAGACTATGATGTTAAATCGTTGAAAGATAGAAGGACCCGCTTTGATTCTCGAACAACTCTTCCAAAATTAGGTTTTATATCTGCTGACAAACCACTGCTGATAGTTTCAAACTACGTGGCGTATAAAGTAGCCAAATTAAAGAAGCCCCATACAATTGCAAAAGAGGTGATAAAACCGTGTGCATTAGAAATGGCAACAATCGTTCTGGGAAAAGAAACCTCAAACAGGCTTAAATCAGTGCCGTTATCAAATAATGTTATTCAAAACTGAATTGGTGATTTGAGTTCGGACATTTTGGACCAAGTTATCGCAGATATCAGAGCTAATACCTTGAAAATCTTTCTCCAATTGGACGAAACAACTGTTGTTGCAAATTGCAGTCAACTCATCGCGCTAGTGAGATATGTCCATGATGGTGCCTTAATGGAAGATTTCCTGTTCTGTGGAGATCTGAAAACAACCACAAAAGGGAAAGATGTTTTCCAGTGTGCGAAGGACTTCTTTGCGAAATATGATCTGCTCGGAGAAATAGAATCACAATACTTCGACCAAATGCTAGCCTATTTGAGTGATATTTTCACTCGTATGAATGGCCTGAGTGTATCTCTTCAAAGGAAAAACAAAAATATATTGAAATGCTGCGAAAAGTTAAATGCTTTCAAAGAAAAGTTACATCTTTAGTGTCGACGAGTTAAAAGAGGGAATCTTTCAAATTTTCCATCACTTGAAGAAATGGTAGGTGAGGATGAGTCCCTAATTTCATGTGTGTGTGAAGAAATTGTGGATCATTTGGAAATACTATCAAAGTCATTTGATGGATATTTTGTAGGAGAACTGGAAACTTCTAAAGAATGGATTATGAATCCATACTCTTTCAATTTAGATAAGATGTCGAATGATGAAGAACTGAAGGAAGATCTTATTGAACTGCGCACAAATCGAGTTCTTGAAATGCAGTTTGAAAGCAAAACTTTGGAACAATATTAGTGTTCGGCAACGGACATGTTTCCAAGACTTCGTGAAAAAGCACTAAATGTGCTAATCCCATTCGCGACGACATACTTATGCGAGTTTGAATTTATTGCCTTTTTGTCAATCAAGACAAAATTTAGAAATCGCTTGGGTGCACAGGAAGACTTGCGGATTGCTATCAGCAACAAAGTGCCACGCTTTGAAAAACTCGTAAGAAATAAACAGGAACAAAAGAGTCATTAAATTTAAATTGGCTTATGAACATTTCAACATTTCAAATTCAAAGAAATTTCATTTCATGTATGGATGAAAATTTATTTTTTGTAGGCCATGTAGAGTTTATGCAACTTTTAGTTTGTTGTAATATTTTTTTATTTTCCAAATGTTTCGTTTTTGTTTATATATCATTAAAAACTAATTATAAAAATTTGTTTTGGCCACCTTCACTTTTATTCTTAAATAAATAATTACTGTGAGGGGTGCGAGAACATATTAAATTTTTTTAGTGTGCGAAGCATAAAAAAGGTTGAGGACCACTGTTTTATATAGATAGAGTAAATTGTATTATTGGCCCGGCATGGCCAAGCGCGTTAAGGCGTGCGACTCGTAATCTGAGGGTCGCGGGTTCGCATCGCCATCGCGCCAAACATGCTCGCCCTTTCAGCCGTGGGGGCGTTATTTAGTTACGGTCAATCCCACTATTCGTTGGTAAAAGAGTAGCCTAAAAGTTGGCGGTGGGTGGTGATGACTAGCTGCCTTCCCTCTAGTCTTACACTGCTAAATTAGGGATGGTTAGCACAGATAGTCCTCGAGTAGCTTTGTGCGAAATTCAAAAACAACAACAAATTGTATTATCAAAGAACAGATTCTGAAAGAAAACGTATCTCTCACCAGTGGATGATAAAAACTGACGTTCTTTTCGTTTGACTACGTTAGAATTCTAAACAAAAGAAATGCTTTCGTTGGTTTACTTTACAAGCAAAAACAGTGTTTATTGTTTTCCCTGTTATATATTCTCATCCTCTAGTGTAGCGTTAATATCTCATGACTGTAATGATTGGGAGAATATCAACAGTAGTCTCAAGTTTCATGAAAACAGTTCACATCACACAGAGTATGCCTTGAAATGGTTGAAATCAGAGAATAGGCTGAAATCCAGGTAGACTATTCATACAACGATTCAAAATCAAATACAGCAGGAAAAGCAACGCTGGCGTGATATTTTGGAAAGACTCTTGGTTATGATTCAGTATTTAAGGGACGAAGAGATAGAGATAGTTTACAACAGGAAAAAGGTGAAACCTTTAAATCAGACTAAATTCACTACAAAGTTTGATCCTTTTTTTTCGAGAACACTTACAACGCATAGAAGAAAATAGTCTTCATAATCATTCTCTTGGTAGACTCAGCAGATAGCCCGATGTGGCTTTGCTATAAGAAAACATACACACTCATAATCATTATTTGAAAAAACAAACAAACAAAACAACAACATTCAAAATTAATTAATAGCATTAAGGCCAAACATATTTAAAACTTGTAATTATTTAAAATACGCAGCAAAAATATTATTTAATAATTCTGGACTCTACTACAGACCAAAGTCACATCAAACAAATGACGATGATATTGTATCTTGTGCCTGAAAAGCCACGAGATGATGAAAAACATTTTGTCGGATTTTTACTCGTAGAAAAAACTTATGATGAAGAATTAACGAACTGCGCACTTTCGCAAATCCACAATCTAGAATATGATAGTATGGCTAACATGGAGAAAGGAGAAAATAAGTGGTGTAAAGACTTTTGTTTGTTTGAATTTCACACAAAGCTACTCGAGGGCTATCTGTGCTAGCTGTCCCTAATTTAGCAGTGTGAGACTAGAGGGAAGGCAGCTAGTCATCACCACCAACCGCCAACTCTTGGGCTACTCTTTTACCAACGATAGTGGATTTGACTGTAACTTTATAACGCCCCCACGGCTGGGAGGGCGAGCATATTTGGCGCGACTCGGGCACGAACCCGCGACCCTCAGATTACGAAGTGCACGCCTTAGCGCGCTAGGCCATGCCGGGCCCTAGGTGTAAAGACAATAATACCATATATTAATTCTTTAGCATTTACACCGTGCGGATTTCACAGCTAGAATTTAGTACTTGGTGAAGCAGCACTGTCTAGTACGAAGGCTAGATTATTTTTTGGTGTTTTATATAAGCTGTACATGTTATGTTTTGGCTCATCCAATAGGTGTATTGTGTTAAAAGGAGTAAATATCACTGTCAAGCTTTTGCCCGAAACCAAATTGGAATGCAGAATGGAATTTGGAAAAGACTGCCCGATACCATTTAAACAACATTGCTGATTGCCTAGAAAAAAACATTTTGTAGTGAATGCAGTTCGACACAAGAAGAAATTTTGTCGTGCGAGATTGCACTTTATTAAGTAGTATGGAACAATATTTTTTGTGAAAATAAGCCTTTGGCAACAATGTAATGTGCAGTTAGACACGGTACTGAAGCATTTCGAGGAATGTCTATGCTGGCCAAATTATCATAGAAAAAACGATTTTGACTATACTATAGTGACTGTCAGCGAAATAGTTGATTAAATAGGCATTACGATTAATTTTAAAGGAATTAAATGGCGTAAGGAGTAAATACATTTTGATTAATAGTGTCAAGTTGAAGCTAGTGCTGACTCTGTAAATATTTTCAAAACTGATTATTTTAATGCCATCGTCGATATGATTTGTGTATGTGATGAACCTTGATTTGAGGGGTTAAATATTTCTACACTAATTTTGGTTTTCTCTACAGTATTTCATCTTTAAAGAACACATCCGATGAAAAACTTTTACACTGTTTCAAAGAACTACAAGTGCTTCTTACACTGTCTGTGTGGTCCGACTCTGATATAAACGACGGAATTTAATATTTTCCTATACTGAAAATGTATTTCTGCTGATACATGCCTCTACAGGTTTCAGATCTAGTACTGTAAATAGTAAAGTGAATATTAAGTGATAATAAAGATGTTATATACAGACCTAGTAAAGAGAACGCATTAACGTATGTGGAAAAAATTACAAGACTTTGGGCAATATAGTGTTGTATAAGTTTGTTTGTTTGTTTTTGAATTTCGCGCAAAGCTACTAGAGGGCTATCTGCGCCAACCGTCTCTAATTTAGCAGTGTAAGTCTAGAAGAAAGGCAGCTAGTCATCACCACCCACCGCCAACTCTTGGGCTACTCTTTTTTTTAACGAATAGTGGGAATGACCACAACATTATAACGCTTCCACGGTTGAAAGGGCAAGTATGTTTGGTGTGACTGGGATTCGAACCCGCAACCCTCGGATTACGAGTCGAGTGCCTTAATCACCTGGCGATGCCAGATTTTTCTTTAAAAGGTTTACTGTTCATGTACTTGAATATAAGAGTTTAGATTTGGTATATCTGGATTTTCAGAAAATATTTCACAAGGTGCCACATAAACGACTTGTAAAAATGATTTCTCTATCAAATTTTGGATATTAGATGAAGGAATAGTAAATAAATTACTTAAATTTGCTGATAATTTTATGGTCTAAGATGTTGCTAGCTGTGGAGAGGATGTTGTTGCTTTACAAAAGGATTTAGATAATTTACTAAGCAAAGCAGATAAATAGCAGAAGACAGTGCAAGATAATGCATGTGGGTTATCATAATTTGAATTATATGTATAATTTGGGTGGGTATACCCTTGATGAAAGAAAGGGATCTTGTTTTAATAGTCAATCAGTCTTTAAAGCCATTCATGCAATATGTTGTTGTTAAGGGTAGGGCAAATAGGAGTTTAGATTGTATCTTCAGAAAAGGGTTTCTAGAATGGCGCCTGGAATAGAGGGATTGTCATAAAAGGAGAGGTTGAAGTCTCTAAAATTGTTTTTTTTAAAGAGTTGGTGGGATTTGTTTAAAGCGCTTAAGCTCGTAAAGGGAATTAATAGCATTGATGTATCGTATTTTTTCATACTTAATTATAAAAACAGTAGGACTAGGGGACACAATTGTAAATTTTGACAGGCTAGGAGTCATTTTTAGCTGAGAGTTTTATTTTTCTGACAGCGTGGTTTCCTTTTGGGATAGGTTGTCTTCAGATGTGTGTAGGCAGTAAATTCAAGAGAGTTTGTTTTGTTTGTTTTTGAATTTCGCACAAAGCTACTCGAGGGCTGTCTGTGCTAGCCGTCCCTAATTTAGCAGTGTAAGACTAGAGGGAAGGCAGCTAGTCATCACCACCCACCGCCAACTCTTGGGCTACTCTTTTACCAGCGAATAGTGGGATTGATCGTCACATTATAACGCCCCCACGGCTGAAAGGACGAGCATGTTTGGCGCGATGGGGATGCGAACTCGCGACCCTCAGATTACGAGTCACACGCCTTAACACGCTTGGCCATGCCGGGCCTTCCTAGAAAGAAACTACACGAAAATTTCTGCATCACTAAAGGTGGTGACAAATTATATAATATACTCCAACGTGATATATTCGTATTATGCCACAGTAGTTCGAAAGAAATAATGCTTAAAATCAAGAAGCATTTATGTATTTAATTACTAAAACGAAGTCAACGTGAATTTGTATATTTCGCTGTTAAGATTGAAAACGTGAGTCGTTACATTATGAATCCTTCTGTTGCACTTATTCATGTGTATATATTTTTGCCCATTTTTTGTGCAAAAAGTAGATTCTTGCATTAAAAATAATCGTTACTAATATAGACATCTCAAAGCAATAAATAAACGCCCTTATAACACTAAATGTTATTTTTACTTAATTAGACACTCAAAGTTTAAAAGATACGCACATATAACACAAGCCTTCTATGAAGTTGGTCCGATGTGGCCAGGTGGATTAAGGCGTTCGACTCGCAATCTGAGGGTCGCGGGTTTGAATCCCGTTGCTCCAAACATGCTCTCCCTTTCATCCGTGGGGGCGTTATAATGCGACGGTCAATCCCACTATTCGTTGGTAAAAGAGTAGCTCAAGTTGGTGGTGGATGGTGATGACTAGCTAACTTCCCTCTAGTCTTACACTGCTCAATTAGGGACAACTAGCGCAGATAGCCCTCGAGTAGCTTTGCGCGAAATTCAAAAACAAACCTATGAAGTTGAGCAGTCGCTGAATTTGGTCTAGTGTACCCGAATTTCTCTGGTATACAAATTTATGTACCCAAACACCTAGAGAGAGAGTGAGAGCAGTCGCTGAACTTGTTTTGTGTCCATTATTTACAAAAATGTTTTTGCACTATAAGCATTCGAGTACTAAAACAAATTTTCATATAACGCATACAATATTCATATGTAAAATAATATTTTGCTATATAAAACAGTACAAATTAATTTATTTGAAGAGTTACGCATTAATTTACAAAAACAGGCATTGAGTGAATTGTGTACTTTAGCCTCACATTATCACATTAAAAGAAGGCGTGCTTTTTTGTGTTTAGTGAAGCTTAGTGTTTGTAATATTGCCCATAATTGCAGTTTAAACATTTTAATTTTTCATTTGTGGAAACGTTGAAAATTTGCGCGCCGTAATGATTGAAATATCAACGATTATATTATTAATAAGCAGTGTAGTTTGTATTTATTTACTGGTTATAGGTATAGCGTTAATAATATTAGCAAAACGATTGGGAATATTTTACCAGTTAAGACATTCAGTAAGTGAGAAGTGTTAACACTGTATGTGTTGTTTATGAATGAATTATGTAGTAAGTTAAATTTTAAATTTATAATGGTTACAAGTAAAATTAAGTACAACTAATGTATGCGTGTATCAAAAAATAAAAATGTTAAACTTAAAGCAAGAGAAGTATTACTGATACTAGTAATTAATATATTTTTGGTTATAGTTATTTTATTTTTATATTGTGTAAATATGGTATACTGTAATTAGTTGCGTCTATTTAGGTAGAGGCTAAGTCCCAGGGACAATGGTCATGATGGGAGTTCATTGATAATTTTTATTATATGCAAAATTACATGGGATATAGGGCCCACAAAAACTATTAGTACATGGGCCCACACATCCTTAAATCTACCACTGACTATAATACAGATTCTTTATCTTGGAAATTCAAAGAGTTTGTTTTAAAGCAAAGCCACATTGGACTATTTGCTGGGTTTGCCAAGGAATATTAAACTCAAGATCTTAGCATTGTAACTTAAATCCTTAAACTTGCTGTTTCTCCCAATGGGTGATTGGATGTTCAGAAAGCTACATTTTGCATGCTTACCCTTCATAAAGGCCTGGCATGGCCAGGTAGATAAGGCAATTGACTTATAACCTTAGGGTTTGCGGGTTCGAATCCCCATCACTCAAAACAGTAGTGAGTATTTGCTCACAGTAGTAAATAATACAATAGAAATGCTTAAAGTTTTATATAGCCAACTGTGGCAAAGGTTAGAAATTTTATTACTGTGTAATGCTTTTGTGCACTGAAGGAACTTAATGTTTTTCTCTTAAAATCTTAAAGTATTACTTGTATTAAAATCCTTTGTTGCACAAAAAACAGTTATATGGTAATTTAATTTATAATAGAAATAATAGGTTGATCAACACATACTATTTTGAAATTCTGAATGCATGTAAATTATTTCCATTGAATGTAATTAGTGTTAATTGTTTAAATTACTGCATTTTTTCTTTGTTGAGAAAAGATGATCTTAAGGGAATGAATGATGCCTTTCTGACACCATGATTTTTCATATAATTGTTTTTCACTTATATAAATTAATAGTTATGTGGTATATGAGAAAGAGATATTAATTTTCTGTTAACATAGATACAATAATGGATCTTTTGGCCCTTCAAAGCTGTCTTTGCACACATATCTGTAAGAAGAGCAAAATTTCAACTCGTTTATTTTTTGGAAAATCATCAGTTCCCTTAAACACCCTTAAAAGTCAAACTGGATCCCACTTAGTTGTGGAGTACTTCAAGTCAGTGCATGGGCCTTTGCTCATTTTTATTACATTGACAGAAGCATAATTATTAAATTAGCAAAGTTTGCTGATGACAATAATCTCTTGAGTATCTCTAGCTATATTTATGATTTCAAATTATTATAGAATCACTTCAATCACTTGGTGATTGGAAAAAGTATTTAGCAAATAACCTTTAATCAATGCTGCACTGGTGTTTGATGGTACCCTGTATGAAGTACATATTCAGCACTCAGCTCAACCTGTTATTTTGTTCGTCTGTTGGGCACTTGGCACTCCATGGGAGTTGGAGCAGTATTAGTATTTAGTCTATTTATAGACATTGGAGTAATCTCATTGGAGCTATAAAGATTATCTGATGGATGAATAGTATAAAGGTCTGATTTGTTAATGTTAGACCCTGAAGATGAAAGAATGGAAGAACACAAGTTCATGCTTTGGAAAAGACAGCCATCAAGATGGTTTTCTTTTTCTGCAGTGTGACTGATTTTTGGATGATTTCCTATCAAATGTAGTGGAGATAGGACTTTAAAAACTATCTGAGAGGAAGCACCAGTAATTTTCTGAAAAGTATATGGTGGTTAAGTTTCTAATTTATACATGGATGGATGTAAAAGTGCAGACTTGAAGGCCCAGCTAATCATTTATTTTCCATTAAGTTGTGTTATGTTAAACTACAATAAGATGTAATCAGTCAAATCATGCTTACAACTTTTATTTATTAAGTTACATCACTTGAAGGTATATGTAGCTTTATGAAAGATTACTGAAGTATTTTGTTGTGCATTTGATGGAATATTAGGGATTTATCACATATTGTATTGATTGATGGAAGTTCTTCCCTGTGTTTTTTTTTTTTTTCATTGTCATTTAAGTGTTTGTTTGTTTGTTTTTGTACACTGTGTTGTTCTGGGGATGAATTCCATTACTGACTTTTACATTTCTGTAAAATTACTTTAATAAATACTTTGACATGATCTTCATTTCTGTTTTCACAACAATTTTCTTTGTTGATTTTTAAAAAGTAATAAATGTATTATAGTACCTAATGCAAAATATGAGAGCTAGATAAACATGAAATAGGAGCTTGATTTTACTAAGTGATATTTACATTGAAAGCAGCAGAGGGAAATATTGTGAAACTGCTTCTGAATTTAATGTGCTTTATGCATATAATTATTTTGTTTCCTATAGAATTTTAAAATTTATTTCTTCATATTTCTTCTTAGTTTCATGACACTTCAGTGAGTCATGGAGGAGAACTAGTTGCACACACACTAAAAGTGAGTCCAATCATTGGTGAATCTTTATTTCAGGAGAATAAGTTTAAAAAAAATGATTTTTAGAATATGTAAGAGCTGATATAAAATGTTAAAATTTTTTAGGATTCTTGTTGCTGATGTGTTATAACTATATGTTTTCATGCAATTGTATATTCTCTAACACAAACTATTTTAATAGTTAATTTTGTTAGAAGATGGTGGAATAAGATATTTAAAAAGGAATAAAATATTTTTGTTGGATATACAAGCATTATTTTTTAATTTATTAGGTTATTTAATATTTAAAAATTATTCACTCTTGATAAAGACAATTAAAATTAATTATTTTAAAGGTGATAGTTATGATAAGTTTTGTTGTGTAACTCAGTAAGAGTCGTATGTTGTGTGTGTGTGTGGTTTAACTGTTGATGCCAAGTTATGTGAATCTTCTGTACTGTTTCATTACCTTTAGTGAGTATTGTTACATTACAGCATCACTTGCATAGTTTATAGAAAGTTTGAGGCTTCAGTGAACAAGGTACACACACACACACACATATATATATATATATATATATGAGGGTGATTAGCAAGTGCAAATAAGAGAGTTCAATCAGAGAAGAGCTACTTAGTGAAAGGAAAAGTGAAGTTATCCAACGTGTAAGTCACTAGTCTTAACAGGTGATATTCTGAAATAAGTTTCATAGTCTAATAGATATAATGAGAATAATTTGACTTGGTAACAGGTGTTCTAAAGTAATTGAATTCACCTGTGTGGACTTTGATGAAAGGAAACAATTGTTAAAAGCTTGAGATGCAACTGTGGTAACCTTCAAGGTAATATATTTAACTTATTGCAGGTTTACAGTATAAAACAGAAGATAGAAAAATAATTCATCTTGTAAGTTGAATTCTAAAGTAATTGAATCACTCTGTGTGGTCTTTTGACAAGAAAAGGGAATTATTTAGAGTTTTAGATACAACTGTGATATCCTGTAGTCTAAAGAAATATTGTACTTGTTTTGAATATATATTAAAAGAAGTAAATTGTGTGCTGTGTGTTTATTGTTAAAATTTATTGCCAACAAGTCAAGGACACTTGCTGTAGGAGAATTCCAGCCCACTCATATTGAAAACTGACATTTGTGTAGCCAGCCAGGATTATACAATGGTAAGCAGTGTAAAAGACAATGTGAATGAAGAGATATGAAACATTTGCTCAAAGTCTGAACTGGGACAAAGGCGACTGGATAGTTTGTTTCAGTTTATTTCTCATAGGAAGAGGCTTACAAGTATATGCAGGTACGACATCAGAAGATACAAAGAAAAGTCACAAATAAAGAGTTGCCATTTTGAAATGAAATGAAGTTACAAAAGTAGGTTTTCAGCAGACGTTTAGAGAAGTCAAACCTGACACTGGAAAAACTGTATGGCCAAGTGTAAAAACACTTTTGAGGGACTGGCAGACCTTCAACTATGTGAACAGTTAATGATCACATTCTCAACTGGCATGTCACTGTTCCTAAAGGAGAGAGCACCAAAGGACATGGATGAGATTATCAAGCTGGCAGAACAGTATATGGAAGCTTATGGAGGTAATATATAACAGGCAAGTCCAAGAATATACAATTAGAGTCAGAACCAGTAGTGGCTGACTAGAAGCAAGAGTCTACCAAAGGTAACAGGAGGTAAACAGATAAATGGAAGAAGAGATACTATATTTGTTATAAAACAGGACACATTGCAAAGGAGGAGTGTAAGTCCATTACCAAAAAGCAACAGCAGAAATATCAGCATAAAGCAGTTGAAGCTACTTTCAAAGATAAGTGCTTGTAAAAAGCAAGAAAAAAGTTACTGTCACTATCGGTTCTGCTGACAGAACCAATAGAATCAAGGTAACACATCAGATTCATAACAAGGAGGAAGTGTCATTTCTGTGATTGATCATTGTATAACTAATAGTTAGCTGAAGTTAATAGATGGATAAACAGTGCCATTTGTGATTGGAACATGTTACAGATATCGAGAGGTGCTACAAATCACAACATACCAATAGGTAAAGGTTATGTCAAGGACAAGAAAGTCCTATGAGACACAGAGTGTAGTAGTACAGCAGTGAAAACCAGTCCACTATCTGATGAACAAATGACAGGCAAGGTATGCCTATGAGAGCTAATTAATGGGACCATAAGAAAGTTTCCCATAGCAAAAATAACAGTGAATATTCCGTATTATGAAGGAGATCTTGGAGCCATGTGTATCAAGACATCAGTATATAACTAAGTGATTAGAAACGTAACAGGTAGTAAAGATTTGGGGAAACTAGACAAATGAAGAATGTTGTGGCATTTGCAGTCACCAAAGAACTCAAGGGAAGAATATAAAGCAAGTCATCAAGTTTCTTCAACTGAAAAACAGTATTATCCCAAATTTAGATCTCAGGAGTAGAAGAAAGCTCAGAATGAAGACCCTTCTCAGCAGAAACTGTTGGACACACAGTACTCAAGAGAAAGTAGAGCAAAACACAAGATGGAAGGAGATTGATAAAATAGAAGACCAGAAAGGAGTATTGAACAGAACCTATTAAAGCAGTTCTACTGATAAAGCTAAACATGCCAAAGGTAGTAAGAAGTAATAGACCTACTGTTGGTAAGAACACGTTTTGTATTCACTTTAGAGAAAAACATATATACTGGATAGATGAAAAAAACAGGCATATTATACAGCTACACAATAGCAGATATATTAAATAAACTTAGTATCCCCAAAATTGTTTAATTTCAAAGTCTAAGTTCAAGGGAGGTCAAGCTCAGTCTACACTTTGATCAACATGCATTATTGGGATACTAGTTTCAGAAAATTCTGATACAGTATTTACCTCTTATTACAAGAATAGTTATTCTCATTTACATGCTGCCTTCTATATGCAAACTGTTTGTTTCTGGATGCCACAAACCTTCTACTCCTCTTGGAATTATAAGATTCCTTCATATCTTTTGTACAAATCATGTGCTACCATCTCACCTATAGGAGCACGATATGCTTACATGATACATAATACTCCCTCAACCACCACACTTTGTTTTGTCCTTCTTGGCCAGTTTGGCCTCAGTTTTTTTATTTCCAATTACTGTTTCTCTTCCCTCCTGTCCCTTTTCCACTTTCTCCCAATCTTTTTGGTCAAGTTTTGCAAACTGTTTGTTTCTGGATGCCACAAACCTTCTACTCCTCTTGGAATTATAAGATTCCTTCATATCTTTTGTACAAATCATCATGTGCTACCATCTCACCTATAGGAGCACGATATGCTTACATGATACATAATACTCCCTCAACCACCACACTTTGTTTTGTCCTTCTTGGCCAGTTTGGCCTCAGTTTTTTTATTTCCAATTACTGTTTCTCTTCCCTCCTGTCCCTTTTCCACTTTCTCCCAATCTTTTTGGTCAATTTCAATCACAAGTCGTACATTTCAAGTTTCAAATTTGATTTTTGTTCAATTCTTGAACAAAGAAAAGCTGGTTTCACAGGTTTAGTCACTTCATTGTTAGCTAGTTCCATCCATCCATCTGGCAGAGAAGTGTCCCAGTGCAAGTGGAAAGTATTCAGTAGTTGGTTTATTGCCATGGTGTTTTCCTCTGAGTAGTCTATTATGGTATGTGTATCAGAATTTCTCATCTGGCTTTTTGATTGTAGGTCTGTGGTCTCCTTTCATTCTGAATATCAGATAGCCTTATCTCATATCTTTTGTTCTTCTCTGTGTTCATAGGGGTTTTAGTTCCCTTGTTCTTCCCATGCTTATGCATTCCTCCTAGATAAGTCACCCTCCCAGGCATCTTATCCTTCTAGATTTGGACATTAATGTGGTCTACCTCCACTCAAATTACTTTCCTTGTATTCTATGTTTCAGCTTTTCCTTCAAACATATTTCCTTCTTTTCTTAGCCTGTGGACACCGATTGTCAGATTTATTTGTCATTGACATTTACTCATACCCTTTATCACCCTACCTGTCTTCTCTGTTTTCTGTATCTTTTTTTTTTTTCCTGAAGACTTCAGCATCTCATAAGGGTTTTTCAGCCTTTTCTGTTATTTTCCTTCCTCCTATTTCTGATCGTTAACCTTGACTAGACTTCTGTAACTGGTCATGGCTTTTTGTTGTTATATAGCCCATACTGCTACCCTTTTCATTTTTGTTCACACACTTTTCTCATTGTGAGGATAAGTTAAAATATTTTTCTGTAGTTAGGATCACTTTCATATTTTTTTTATCTCCCACTCAGATGTGCTCCTCTCATTTTCTGCCCTTATATCTTACATGTTTCACACATGGGTGAAGAGTATACCTGGTTTGCTTCCCCTTTTCTGAATTTTGGATCAGAATATCATTTTTGGAGTTATCATTTGGATGTTTTTGACAAGAAAAGAGAATATATTTAGTTTTGGATACAACTGTAATACCCTATAGTGTTAAGAATGTTTGTACATATGTTTGACTAGTTTTGAATATATATTATTCAAAATATGTGTGAATAACACAAGAAAACTGTTAAATTGATCATGTTTGAAGTTATCTTTGATTTTTTGCTCTTGAAATGAGAAATACTTGTTTTTACCCAAGAAGAACATTTATTGATGTGTTGTATAAGGATTTTGACAGTGTTGTACTTCAGAGGTTATACTGGTCTCATGTTTTGGTTAAAGCCTCATTTATGTTGTAATGAAAATGATTAATCTCATTGATAATGCATGCCACTCTGAGTTATTAGAAACTATGGAGTCTGGCATTTGGTAGTCTGAAACTTTCTTTTCAACTGGCCAGTAATTTCTAGAACTTGATCAACTAAATCTGAGAGAAGCTACTTAGTGATCATCCAAGGTAGGTGTTTTGCAGGTGCAACGCACACTGTTTGTGTTCAGTATTGAATAAAAATTATTCGTTTTGTGTATTATTTGTTTTCAGTCTTGTTGTTTTATTTTACATAATCTTAGCTAAGTAAAAGTTTAACTAAAACTTTTTAATTGATATCTACAATGAAATTCCTGTTTTTTAACTCTCTGAAAGATTAAACATTTGTATGTATACTAATTTATATACATATATTCAATTTACCTGAATATACCACTTAATTGATAGGTGGGAAAAAGTTTACTATGGCTGCAGGATATATTTATTTTGAAGTATACTAACAGCTACTGGTGATTGTATTACTCTTCATTTATTACCTGTAGGGTGAGATGATTGTGCAAGATTGCTGGTTGTCTGAGAAAGTAGCCAGTATAAGATAAATCCTTTCTTATACATTGGATTTTTGTGGATGCTGTGAATTATGTCATTATGATCTATGAGCAGTGATAGGAACATCTGAAGTGCTCAGATTAGTTAATCAGTTTCTTTTCCTGAAAATTGACCTTGGTGTGAGGTTGGTACAAACTGATGATCATAATGGTGGTTTAGTATCTGATGAGTAAAATGGGGGTGAAGTTCTGTGAAACAAAGTACAGTGCACCTGGCTCAAATTGAGCTATATAGCATAAGTGTATGTAACCTGTGGTACTTGTATGATCAGTTACCAATTGCTAGATCTTAGTTTGTGCCAAAACTTGTGGACTCCCAGAGCTTTGGGGCACAAGATTCTCTGAATTTTGCTCAAAACAAAGATCGGAGGGTACTAAGATGCTACATGCACTTTTGCTTAAGTTTGATAGTAGTTCTGACCAAATTTGAGTCAAGACATTTAACAATTGCATAAAATGCTGTGTGTTCTGGTGCCAAGTGAAAATGTTTACTAAACATGGTAAACTTTATTAGAGTTGGTAGATCTTTTCTCCAGAGAATAGCAGTGGATACCCTTTGTCACTGCCAGAGATGTTAAAAGATCACCTTCTATAAAACTGTAATCATTGGCTACTACATAGAGTGGGCTTAAGCTTATCCATTGACCAGTACCTCTGCACAATCAGTCCCTGGTGTACTGGATATATCTCATTTTGTAGCACCTGAATAAATCTATTCATGTCAGAGATCCAACTTTAACAGCCAGCTGTTCTCTGAATTACATAAAGTGTTGTGTTTGGTGAAGATGAAAATTTCACCTTACCACCCCCCAATGTGATGCATTAGTGAACCATATGGTACAGACTTCCAAGTGCATGGTTGCTAAGTTTGTTAAGAAGAACCAAACCAATTATGTATACCATGTAATTGAGCAAAAATCAACAGGTTCACTATATATGCTAGTGTTCAGATTAGAACTTTTGTGTTTTTTATTTACTGTAGATGTATGGTCCTCTGCATGCAGAAGTCCCACAGTGCCCATTTGAATATCTATTGCAGGTACGGTCTGTGCTAGTTGGTGTACATGAGTTAACATGTCAACAGCTGGGAAACTCCATCTTACAAGAGAAAAAGCAATATGATAAGAAACACTGTTAAAAGGGCTTTGCAATCTTTGCTTTCAGAGAGAGTTTCACAACAAAATTATATCTTTGTATTTCTAGTAATAGCTGCTTGGTTAACACAGGATTGCTGGTGCCAGTAGATACAATGCTTAATACAATGACAGTTTACAAAATTGAAGATGATAAACACTGTCTGGTGAGTTTTGAAGTTTTTTATTTTTTAAGCTAATGAGTGACTTTTCAAGTTGGAGGGTTTTTGCAGAAATCACTCTCTTCATCTGACAGAGTAACAAGAGTTTTACTCCATCCTTACTAGATCTATGTTCCAGGTACACCTAAGAGGAAACTTTTGAATTTCTCCATGTGCAGTGAGTCAGTTGTGGTTTGTTTGAAACAGGTGAAATAATTAATCTTGACTCAAGACATTTCTAGCAATGAAACTAGTTCAGCCAAGCTTGGTCTTTATTTATTTTGTGCTGCTTCAAAAGAAAAGCTTAAGTTTAATTGGTTACAGGTAGTAGCACCTTGTTAAGTGCTAGCTACTGAGAGTAGTTACTGAAATAATCGAAGATGATTACAGTGTAATTCCAGGAGGACCTGGAGGCAGTCTGTTCAGAAAATATTAACATATGTGATGATGTGCAATGAAAATAAAGGCATATGGCAATATACATGTCTAAATAAATACATTTATTTACATGCAAGCAAGAATGTTACTCAGTCACTCATAAGTGTTATATAAAAATAATTAAATATGTAATATGCACAATCATTAAATTACAGGTAAATGGAAACAAAGTATTTTAACTCAATGTTAAGAATTTAGTGTGAAGGTAAGTGTGGTTACTGACCTGTATGGTATTATTGGAAAGTACACTATACAGGTAACCACACTTACCTTCATACTACATTCTTAACATTGAGTTAAAGTACTTTGCTTCCATTTTAGTATGAAGGTAAGTGTGGTTACTGATCTGTATGGTATTATTGGAAAGTACACCACTGATTATTTCATTAATACTCAAGAGGGATTGTTTTAGTTTAGACATTGAAGTATTTGGCAGGTGATGAATTGTTATGAAAATAATAGTGGAGAGACACGTATACACACTCACACTGTGTTTGAGAGAAAATTCATATTTACCTGTTCTTCAGTAAGGGTTGTGAAAGTTGCTTGAAATGTTTGAGTAGGTGAATGTATCATTTGTATATGAAGTTCACAGACAATAGCTTTAACATCCTAATAAATAAAAATATATTCTACCCAGTGTTTTATTTCATTGTTACAGAATGTTTTCAATCAAAACATTCAAACACAAAATACACATCTCTGATGCCTACAAATTGTGTTTGAATAGAATGTGAACAGGTGAATCTTAAAGAAGTATCACTTTGCAAAAGTATTTCGCATATTATTCATCCTTTATAGGAGAGTAGTAATTGTAACTAGAGATTTTGAACCCCTTTCATCTTGTACTCCTGACTGCAGGAACAAGATATCTGTAAGTATTCAAATGCTACCGCCAACATCATTAGTGGTGATACTGCAGTACTCTAAACTACCATAAACAGACCAAACAGCAGACAAATACATTTCTACTAGTTAGACTATCACTATCAATTACTATCACTTGAGCAATAAATGAGAGGTTCATGTTAGTGGGAGTAACAGCAAGATCAACCAAATACAGAATTTTGAAGGCTGAGCAACCCTTGCAAAAAGGCCCCAAAAGCTACCTATGCTACAGCCAAGGGTTGACATACGATGACACCTCTTGCTGTTATCACAATAGTCTTGACAATAACCCATATCCAGCTTCTAAAGTGTTATTGCCAGGAGATAGCTCCACCAAATGGACAGAGGCCTAGGCCTTATATTACCATCAGAGGACCAGTTGCAACAGCACTCAGTATCATCTTCCCATTCAGAGGAAGATATTTACAAACAAAGAACAACTTTTGACCAGACCATATAGGTTTTAGCTTGTGTCAAAACATTAATTTGAGAAATAGCAGTGGCTAACTGAATATCTCTGGCTGCTTTAAATGACTTATTTTTAAGATTTGATCAAGTAAGAGTGAATGGATTTTACACCTCATTCTGATGACTGAAGTTTATAGTTTGTTAATAATTATTTTATTTTGTTTTGCTTTTAATTACAAATTCTGTTGTGTGTGTGTGTACATATACATACACACATATATAGGTATCTCTAGATTCTTTATTTTAATGCTTCCCAGTTTAATTTTCTGTATCAAGTTGTTTGTAAATTATGTAGTCTTTCTGTATTAAAGAGAATTACCATAAAGTGTTGTAAAGTATTTTTATTAGTAAGGTTTTTCACATTTTAGAAAGATTATTTGAATCAAAGGGCTCAGTATATTTCATTTTAATAATTGATTAAAGATCTATTTTCATGTGTGTTTCACAAGTTTAGTTTTGCTTTGTAGCCATCATTTGATTGTTGGAATTCATTCTTTTAGTTAAAAGGTTTATCTTGGTCACAGTCTAGTGACTATGCTATTATTTAAAGGGCCTGGATTGAAGTGTTTTCCTTCAATATTAAAGAGTTAATTTTCTGTTGCAGTTTTGGTTTATGTTAGGTATAATGAAAGGTTGCATAATAAATAATGTACTTTGTTCCATATAGTTTAAAATTTGATCTTCCATCAGGGATTTTTCACTAATGTATGGTCAATGGAGTGATTGGAATGAAGTTATAAGTTTATGAAATTTTTTAGCTTATTGTTATAGACTTAATTTTGAGTTATGTGTAATTTTTATTTTAAAGGATTAATTTTAGTTAAATTTTATGTAGTAATAATTGTTATTGGCCTATTGTTCTTTGTTGAAGAGTTTTAAGTGATTTTTCTGTTATTTCTTTGATGTTAAAGAACTTATTTTTAATTTATTTTTTTATTTAAAGGGTTTATGGTCATGTTTTGCATGAGAAAAATTCTTCAAAAGAATTTTTCTTTTTACTGTGTTTTTATTTGTGTAAAATAGTGATGTGTGAGATTTTTTCTGGAAGCCAGGATGAGTTAACTCAGTACTTTCTTATACAGTAAAATTAAAGTTAACTGTCAGCTTGAAACAAGCGTGAGATGTGTCCTCTTTTGGTGGTGTTACAGAATTCATTTCTGAATCCATTACTTGCTCTGAAAGTGTACAGGTTTTACCTAATATGTGGTGGTTAAGAAAACCATTACATTTAATTTGTTTCAAGTAACCTTTATATCTTTGTTTCTTATTTTTCAAAGTAAGCAATGCCTGCTAAGTTCCCCCCTCCTCCCCTCCAGGACATATTGTGAAAAGATGGGAACAGCAGTATCTTTCAATGGTTGTACAGATGCTATCTATAGATTACAATATTAGCTATGTTCTAATAAAAATGATAAATCACAAATGTAATGTATGCCACTCAAGCTAAATAAGAGCATTCTCAGTCAGAATGGGCACCAGGGCAAACATCCTTGTCACACCCATTTCTCTCTCTTTAACATTTTTAAGAACTTGTTAAAAATATCCTTGAACAGCAATGAGTTCATAAACAAGACAAAATCATTTTTAGCTCTCAGTATGAGTGTAAAGACATTAATAAAGTAACAAATACATATTAATTGTAACTCAAATTACACTATGTAACAAAATTTTTACTTTTTCTTGTTCCTGGGCAGAAGGTGTTACTTCCCAATTGCTTTTGTCTAAAGTAAATGGAAAAGACATATTTTTCTCTTCAAACTTTTGTTTTGTGACCTGGGTAATGAAATTTTCAAATTTACCCATTTTCCAGAACATTCCAAGTAGATTCAGTGCTGAGTAGCTGATAGAGAATTTTCTAGAATGTTGTGGAATTTTCAAGAATTTTCTAGAATGTTGCAAAATTATGAGAATTTTCTAGAACTTTCCATGGTATTATATATACAGGGGCTCACCACTCACCACTTCAATTTAGTTCTAGCTGCATAAGTGAACACATAGACCTATCCAAGGAGGCTTTACCAAGTTTCCCTGTTATTTCTACCTTTGGGACAGCAGAGACACCATAGCACACTACAACAGGAAGCACTGGGTACAAAGGATCGAGTTTTCTGTGGGGAGGCACAATGTCAAGTGTGATCTGCTAGTGGACCTCCAGAAGGTGTTGTTCTCACCATTGCACATAAAATTGGGTCTTATGAAACAATTTGTCACAACTCTTGATAAGGAGTCTGCAGCCTTCAAGTACCTGCAAGACTCTCTCCCTAAGCTGTCTGAGGCAAAGGTCGAAGTTGATGTCTTCGTTGGACCACAAATAAAGAAGATCTTGGAGTGTACAGAATTCCCCAGAAGCTAAGTAGGAAGGAAAAAAAGCTTGGGGCAGCTTTGTCACACTGGTTCGTGGCTTCTTGGGCAATCACAAGGCCAAAATTTATGTGGAACTGGTTGAGGATCTGATGAAAAACTACAGCAAAATGAGCTGCATGATGTTCCTGAAAGTCCATATCCTTGGCACTCATCTTGATAAATTCAAGGAGAATATGGAACCATATTCAGAGGAGCAAGGCGAGTACTTCTACCAAGATATACTGGACTTTGAATGCCACTACCAAGGATCATATGATGAAAACATGACTGGAGACTATATTTGGAGGCTGATACATGAAAGTGATTTACATTACAGTCATAAATTTCAAAAAAACTACTCACTTTTAATCATTTTTGTATAACTGAAGTATAAATACATGTAAATCTTGATTCATATATTGTTTATTCAGACCTTATGTAAATGAAAATGTGCAAGTTTGCCTGTTTTTACAAAGTAAATAGGTTAATTTCTAAATTTCATTATCCAGGTTACAAAAGCAAAGTTTGAATGGCTATTTTCTGTACTTTTACAACATAAGCAATTAAGAAATAACACATACTATCCAGGAACAAAATTTGTGTTACATAGTGTTATTATATCAATCATTATTAATGTATTAGGCATCTATATGAAAAACAAAAGACAAAAACTATTTTTTTTATTACTAAATGAAGATGTACCTCATAGATGCTGTGTGGGTTATACAGCAGAATGAAATTTTATTTGCCCAGGCCTATGGGTAGTTGCCCCTACCCCCTCTTTGGTGGTAAAAGTGAGATTTGAAATCAAAGGAACATAATATTTAGTTGTCTGAAACTTGTTTTTCAACAGTTCAGTCATTTCTATAGTTGGTCTTGACTAAATATATTGGAGAAAAGTTACTAAAAGAGATTGTCCAAAGCAAATGCTCTGCAAAAACGTACACTGTTTGTTTATTGTTAAATGAAGGTTGTTTAATTCGGTATGGTTTTAACTTTTTCTCACATAAATCTATCTTAGTTTTTTTTTCTGCCTTCTAAGTATTGCTAAAACATTTGCATGATTGGCACACCAGTCTATATACCCATCATCTTTGTGGCATTTTTGAATACATATATATCATATGACTACTCTCCACCAATAGTATTGCTCCATCTATATTGGTGCATCTAGCTCTGTCTGCCATTTCTGCTTAATCATTACTTTCTTGATTGGCATTACATCATTCAGATGTGTTGTTTTTTATTTGTGTGTGACTACAGTTTCTGATTGTGATTTATTGCCATTTCAAAAATATATTTTCAACATCTTTATTTTTCAGTGTTTGAATTCTGCTGTTTCAGTGATTTTGCATTTTATTTTGTTTCTTGTTTCTGAATTTTTGTATAATTTGTATCAATTTGAGATTCAGTGTGTTAGAAGTGGAATTTCACAAAATTCCCAGGACAGTTGAAATTGCAAATACAACTTCCCAGGACTTGTATTTGACTTTTTCTACATGGAAGTACAGGCTTTAATTTGCAGGGAGCTTGAGTTATATGTTTGGCTGGTAATTTCATCTCTTTTCCTCTCTTTTTCAATCTGAATATGTTTCTTAGGTAGAATACCATCACTTTGAGAAAAACTTGGACCCTCTTTTATCAGCATCATCTTATTTTGGTCAGTCACAATCTACACATCTTCTCATTTTTTACAACTGGTTAATCAGGTATGTAGTATTTTACATGTTTTTCCTGCCACCCATGTTACCTCCCCATTCCTTTTGTTTGTTGGACCAGTATGCTTTGGAGTATTATTGCACTTTGGATACATTTTTGGATTCTCAGTAACTGGACCCTCTACTATCATGGTGGGGTTCAAATCTATAGACTCTAGTTAATTTTAATCAGTCTCAATTCTCAAGGATTTGCCTTTTCTTCTCCTCCCTTTGACATTATCTGTCTTTCCTTCAGTTACTACCTTTGGTCCACCATTGCTCATTTATCAACCTCTGCTGTTTCTCTAAATTCCTGGGTTGTTGAAATTTATTGGGGAGGTATGCTAGCCTGCTCTACTTGTGGGGGTTCATATCACCCATTCATCCCTAAAGGATTTACTTCAGGCTCTTCTCCTATATTGTACGGTATTTGTGTGGTCATCCTGATTCCTTGGAATCCAAAATTGATGCTGCTGCTAGATTACATTCTTCCTTTTCTTCTCTGGCCACACACTTAATGCTTTGACTTCTTCCAAGGAGTTGCCTATCTTATTTCACAACCTCCATTCTCATCCAGACCCTTGCCTTTGTTGTGTAACTCCTGTCCTTACCCTCATTTTCCCACCCTTGAGCTGAATGATGCCAGCATTATAGCTAACATGATGGATGTTTCTGGACTGGTCGTGACCAAGTTGCTCCACTTTTGTCCATGTGGTGATATTTTTCAACAGTTCTGTAGGTTCTACTGATTCTGTCACAAGGTCTCTGCCATCAGTTCTGGTATACACCTCCCATTTCCCATTACTCTATTTCCTTCTGACCTCCTCAGGATCTGTCATCTCTCACATGTGTCACTGAGGCCATCCACAATTTGCTATAAAGAAGCTTTTGAGCAGCTGTGATACATTCAACTGGGGTTTTCTTCCCATCTTTTTGTGGTTCCCAAGAAGGTGGGAGATTTGAGACCTATTATCAATATGTCGTGGGTGATTTTGTTTTAGCAAGTCTCCCTCATTTCACAGTGATATGATGAGTGTTTTTTTTTTAGACTATATGACCAAGTTTGATGTGATGAAAACCTTTCTTAACATTCTTATTGCTTATGAGTTATGCCATTTTCTTTGGTTTCTCCATGTGAGTTGTGTGTGCTATTTTAGGGCCCTGCCATTCATAATTACTTTAGCTCCTTATATTTTTGTTGGGTGGTATATTCTTCTGGCTGCTACCTTTACTTGATGGGTCTTTGTACTCATCATTACATGGATGACTGGCTTCTGTTTGCTTTTCTTATCTAGAAGGAGAAGGCTTAGCTCGAACGAGGATAGAATTGAAGGAAGCTCCCAGATGAACAAGGTACTGAGAATGGGTAAGAATAGGCAGTCACAAAGGTTTTCACCTCACATTTTTACATTGCTTGAGAGGCTCTCTCTCTTCAGGGGAGGTAGGCTTCCAATGAAACTCTCATTCTTCTGGGTTGGGTTTTTATGTGCTCACTTTAGTAGACATTCCTCAATAAGTGTAACTTCTCTTTAGATCCCTTGGACCACTCTATTACCCATCCTTTCCCAATCAGGGCCAATCTGGCTTGAAGATTCAACAAACTCAAGACAACAGCAGGCTTCCTCCACCTTATCTGGATTTATTTGTGTCCATGTTAGAGGGCTGGGATGTTTCCACATATTCTGATTATTTGAGGAACTTCTTGTGATTATTCAAGCTTTGTCCCACTACCTTTTTCTTCTACAGGGGAGAGTGGCCTTAGCTTGCTGTGTTCCTTGTGCCCTGAACATCCCAACAAGATCCTCCCCTCTTTCATTGAGTGGTCCTTTAATTCTCACATACTTCAGTGGTTATATTCTCAGCTGAAAACACCTCTCATAAATGCCTTTATCACCCTGTGAAACACCAAACTTCCTTTTTTTTTTGGTATTCAGTTCCACATCTGCTGTCTCTAGGGATGGATGCATTCAGTCAAATTTGGAGTGGTCTTCACATCTATTCTTGCTCTCCTATTTAACTCTTCTCCAGAGTTCTACTCCATAAACAAACCACTCTGTATTCAGTCCTACTGGTGTATCAGTATTGGTTATTGCAACCATGGTTCTCACTGTGCTCACCTTTATTTGTACAACCTCTCTTACCTTTACCTTGTCTTGGCCTGTATTCTTTTAACCTAGTTCAGACATTCATTTTGAAATTTGCACACTTCTTCTTCACCCATAGTTTTTGTTAGGTCAATTGCCTCAGCTCAAGGATGGAATACAGGTGTTAGACCTTTCCTGTCCTGATTAATCAAACTTTCTTCATGGCCATTTACCAAAGGCAGTGGTCTACCTTCTGCTTTTGGTCTATTCAATGTGGCTTCCATTCTTCTCAATTCTTCACTTGGTTGTTGAAAAGGGCTTATCAACTTCTACTGTGTCTAGCTATCTGGCTGTCTCATTAAACACCTGACCCTTCTCCAAGTTTCATAAGGTTTTTGTTTTCCTCAGTCATTTCTTTCTTTTTCTGCTCCTTTTGAGTAATGCATTTTTTACATTCTGTTAATTTGCCTGAGTGGGAAGTCAGTGTGGCTCTTTATGCTCTTTCCTGTCTCCCTTTGAACCTTTGTTACTGTATTTCATTTACCATCTCTCTTTTAAGTCCTATTTTTCTCTCTTCCTTGCTTTTGGATCTTATTGGTAAATTATTTATGCCATTCATCTTATCCACATCCTTTACCATTCCTCTTATGTCATCTTATATACTGACTTGTCTTTCCATCTTAAGATCTAAGCTCTCCTGAAGGTAGTTTAACTTTCATACTTATCTCTTTACTTTCCATATCTCACCTGTACCTACACTGATCATGATTCACTTTTTTGTCTAGTTTGCTCCTTATGGTGTTATATGGCATGTACTGCTTCCTTTTTGTGTTCATGTCTCACATTTTTTATTCTCTGGAACTCCCCCTCGGTGTGGATTCCTGTATGTGGTGAGGGGACCTCCCAAGGAAGGTTCAGTTCTATCTGGTTACCTTCTCTGGGATCTAAACATTCACCCACGTGTTTGCCGTGCGTGGCGACCCGTGAAGGGGAGGAGAGGATCCTGGTGGTTGAGGGGTCCAACCCTAACACACCACTTTGGCCTCGAATTCCTGTAGACGGGCGGCCTTTGGGTGGCCCCCCTTGGGTCCGTCGGCTGGTCCACTTGGGCTAGAGTCAACCAAGTACCAGTGTTGGAAGTTCTCAACGGGTGTTGTGGACATTGTGCCTGATGCTGGTGTTTGAGTATAGTGCTCACGAAACCCTGGCGTTGCTGCATTGTCCTTGCATGACTTTGTAGTGCGTCCCCTTGTAGGGCTCCATGGTGGGTGGGGTCAGTGGGTACAGAAATTTTTTCTTTTTCCTATGGATCCTCTAAAAAATTTAAATAAAATTGTAAAAAAACAGTCAATGGGTAAGCGACCACGTCTTGATACTCAGAACAGCAATCTTCAACTTCAGTAACACACGTACCTCATTTTCTTATATTACATTCTCTTTCGGAAAAACCTTTCAGGCAAATGTCCCCTTTTTTATTCAAAAGGGACTAGAGGGACTTGCTGGCTCTCTAAAGTCAGTAAAGAAACTTCAATCTGGTGACATATTGGTTGAAACATCCACATCCCAACACAGTGAACTCCTCTTGAATTCAAAGGCAATTGGGGATGTACCTATTGAGGTTACCTCTTATGCTACCTTGAATTCTTCACGAGGAGTTATTGTTGAAAGGGATTTGAAGAACGTTCCCGAGTCAGAGATTCTCGCTGGTCTCTCCACTCAAGGAGTTTCTGCAGTGAGGCGCATCTCCACTCGCAAAGATGGAGTTACACTGCCAAGAAATACCCTCGTTTTAACATTTACTTCACCAAGTGCACCTGCCACCATCAAGGCAGGTTATCTCATTTGCAGGGTTCGGCCATACATACCAAACCCTCTTCGATGTTTCCAATGTCAGAGATTCGGCCACTCAAAGACATCTTGTCGTGGTTCCCTGACATGTGCTCATTGTGGAGGCAAGGACCACATTCCTTCAAACTACCGTCCAATTGCTTTGAAGAGTTGTCTCTGTAAGACCTCAGAAAGGATGGTTAATGTTTGTCTTGTTTGGTTTTTCGAATCAAACAACCTCCTCTCGCCCACTCAGTGTGGGTTTCGTCGAAAGCACTCCACCACAGACCACCTAATTCGACTTGAAACGTCAATCAGAGAAGCCTTTCTCAAACGCCAACATCTTGTATCAATATTCTTTGACATTGAGAAGGCTTATGACAGAACATGGAGGTATGGCGTTTTGCGAGACCTCCATACATATGGGTTATGTGGCCATTTACCTATGTTTATTAAAAATTTTTTAATGGACAGGAGATTCCAAGTTCGTGTGGGTTCAACACTTTCCCGTTCTTTTGTACAGGAACTTGGAGTCCCTCAGGGCTGTGTTTTGAGTGTCACACTTTTCAGTATAAAGATAAATGCCATCACTGAACAACTCCCTCTCACTATTGCGAATGGACTGTATGTCGATGACTTTCACATCTCATGTCAGTCGTCGAACATGAGATATATTGATGGCCATTTTTAATGGCCATTAATCTTTTTAATCTCATTTAAGTGTTGGATATTTATTCATTACACCTTTTTAATTGTGGTTCTCTTTTCACAGTTTCATTCTCTCTTGTTTAATTTGACATTGAAAAATGGCCAGAACATTAAATAACTCGACACCAGGACTGGAAAGGCCAACTTCAGGTGACTAATGCTGCTGTTTGAACTATCCGTTTGAACTACCTGTTAGTCATCCTGGCGAGTTGTTATTCCGATTTTGCTGCATGTCTTTTAAACTTTTGTTACTTTACCCTTTGGTACTGGCCATAATGACACATAACCCAGAACCAGGACAGGAAAGACCAACTTCAGGTGACTGACGGTGGTTCTGGTACTTGCCTTTTAGTCTTCCTGGTGTGTTATGATCATTACCATTCTGCTACAGAAGTTCTTTACAACTTTATAGATTGGATGTCAACATTGGTTTTATGCAATTTTCTGTTTTTAATTGCTGTTTTGTTTTTACCTTTGTTTACTTTTACAAATTTTACTACATTTACTTTACTTTTACCTTTTTACTGGACATTTGGCTACTCGTTATTACGATTTTGCCATATGTCTTTTAAAACTTCTATTGTTTTACCTTTTGATAATGGCTGCTATGACACATAACCCAAAACCAGGACTGGAAAGGCCAACTTCAGGTGACTGACGGTGGTTCTTGAACTTACCTGTTAGTCTTCCTGGCGGGTTATGATCATTACCATTTTGCTAGAGTAAGTACTTTACAATTTCTTTTATTCTGCTTTCTCTCTTACCATTTTAAACTAGGTGTCAACATTGGTTTTATGCTTTTTCTGTTTTTCAATGATGTTTTGTTTTACCTTCATTTCCTTTTCTGTATTTTACTACATTTAATTTATTTTTACCTTTTAACCGGATGTTTGGTGCAGATAGCCTAGCTGCTTTGTGCCATAAAACACTAAATCAATCAATCAAATCAACCACAGAGGGTCACTGTATCATTGACATTTCTCCTCATCAAATTTGCACATTACCATATTTTTCACTACTTGCCTTTGTCTTCTTTTGTAGAAAATCATTTAGGTTGGAATGTGGACTACTTCAAATACCTTTATCACTCATTAATTTGAGTACAGTCTGGCTGTATCTTCTTCTAGTGGATAGTGTTCCTCTAGTGGCAATTCTACATGTCTTTTTTCCATTGACTTGGGTAACTCTTATCACCTTCTTTCATTTATGTTTTTATTTTCAACAGTCCTAGTTTTAACTAATGGTAATGGGAGCACACTTTGTGATATGTGTTACTTTGCCACAAGCCTACACAATTTACTGATTGCACTATAATGCCCACTATGGAAATAGTGTGTTCCTCAAGACCACTAGTGGCATAGCCTTTGGTGTGTGTGTGTGTTTATAGATATCAGTAAGTTTCACTCAGTGGTGAACCATTATCAGTAAATCAGAAGGGGATTTCTAATTTAATATATTGTGGCTGGTGTGATTTTCTGAATAGGGAATTCCAGACACCCATTGCACTTTCTTTAATTTGATATTCTCTGACTTTCTACTGTAGGAAGAGCAGTACCATCCCAAACAAAGTATCCAACCTAGGCTTCATCTTTATTTAGCTTAGAAATTTAATTTACTATTAATATTCAGGATTTTTCACTCTAAGAAGAGGGAAAATGGTTTCCCTCTTTTCATTTTCTCTGCATGTTTTTTCTCAGGTTGACAGCTACTGATTAGAGTAGGTCCAGCCTAGGTTGGATACTTTGTTTGGGATGGTACTATTCTGTTCCTACAGTTCTATATACTAGAAACTCCTCTTCTTAATAATTCCAGTTGCAGGAAGTTCTTTCCCTGCTCCTACCCTGGAGAACAGGGATTTTGTCTGCTTCATTATATATGCTCCAGGATGTACGTATGCTGTTTCTAGAGTTGAGTAAATGTTGAATGTCCTCTTCGTAATTCCAAATAAAGGATGCTTTTTCCCTGTATTTACAGTTGAGTTATTTATGATTTATGCATGTAATATTGGTTAAAAATATTGAGTTGAGTTGACATCACGACATTATTGTACTAGATTTGATTTGTTGTACTTTCTGCTTCTACAGTGGTTTTTGGATTTTGCTGAGGACAAGTTATGAAACCTCATTTGTTTGATTGGGACTGTGTATGTACATAGCTAATTCAGCTATTTTGCTAGGGATTGCACCCATTAGAACAAATTTAACTTGTACATATTCTTTTGTTTTGCACATGTCAGATTCATTCCCTTTTTGCAAGGCAAAGAGCATACTTATTCCAAAAGTAGTATGTTACTCCACAAATGTGCTTCATTTTCATCTCAATGCACACCCATTTATTCTGGGTGGTTGCTTTATGCTTGTTTTCAGTTTTGTGTTTTTAATCCAGCCCCTCCACCTTTGCAGTGTGAGATTCTAACTTTCCAGTGGAGGTAAGACCATATTGAAAGTTAACATTTTCTCATACTGAAAATGTATTTCCTATATATACTTACCTCTGTCACACATTTCCAATCCTTTTTCTCCACTGCAGGTGTTCTTCTTTTGGAGGCTGCCAATTCTTGAAAGTGAATATTAAGCAGGAATAGCAAAGGGAACCAGGGCACAAATATAGGTGATGCAATACTATTGGTGAAGAATAATCACATTTTCAGAAATGGCATGAAATTGATGGGGTATATAGGGTGGTGTGAGATTGCTTTGTGTAAGAGAAAGTTAAATATGTATTAGAAGTACTTTTTCATTGTAAAGAAAATGTTAACTTTTGTGTATTATATGTTTTCAGTCTCATTACTTCATTTTATATTGTTTCAATTAATTAAAATGTTAGTTACACCTTTTGATTAATATCCAATATCTTGACTGTTTATACTGTTATTTAATGCACCTATCTGTCAGCTTTAATATCCAGTTCACCTGGATATATCATATATTTAAAAACAAAAGCAATATTACACCTTTTATTGATGAGTTTTTTATACATCACAATTTTATTGGTGTAAAATGTAAAGATGCTTAGGTTTTAAATATAATATCTGTATTTTTTAGGTGAAAACAGTAATCAAAGTTTATTTCCATATTGATATAGAAGTAAACAGTTAAAAGTTTAGAATATGATTTATAACTTTATTGTTCTTACATATTTCTTATAAATTTGAAGTAGTCATTACATATAATAAAATGACTTGTTATATATGTAATTTTTTTGTCTAGTTTGCTCTTTTAGTAAATTACATGAGTGATGAATGTTATGCTAATAAAAATAGTCATAATCTGTGTAAAGGTTAGCATAAACTTGGATAAATACATAATGAATTAAATATATGTTTATTTTTTTCAGGAACATGGGGTGAAATTTATTTTTACTCTTGTTGGAGGTCATATTTCACCCATCTTAGTTGCTGCAGAAAAATGTGGTATAAGAGTTGTAGACACGCGGCATGAGGTATTATTTAATTTTATCTACTTTTCTCCTTAAAAGGTCTTGATTTTGCTATAAAACTATCTTTACAGTGTGTCAAATGTATAATTTCATTTTTTTTTTTAAATATATATGACATTGACTATAAGAAACAAGATCAGTTTAAAAACCTATTCATGGACATAAAAATTATTATGATAGTTGATATAGGAGGTGAAAAATGGCCATTTATGCATTAACAGGATTTTTTGAACATTTAAATGAAAGGTATCTTCTGTAAGTTATATGAAGTGAGAAATTGATTTTTTGACCCTCTCCCAAATGTGATTACAGGCACCAAATCATTATTCCAAATAATATAGAAGCCACAATATGGCCACCTATAAGTCGTGGCTACCTTCTTTATGGCCATCTTTGGTAGTTTAGTTTCCTCTGGAATGCAGAAGTGTCATCATGCAGATCTTTAAGTAAGTTTGAAAAACATGAAAACAATTGAAAAGTATTGTGTGATTGATAATTTGGAGTTCAGGGTAAAGATAAAGGTGTGACAACCGAATCAATACACAAGTTTTTGGTACTTTGAAACAACCTTTGATTTACATTACACATTCACCAACCAGCACGACCTTTGTTTGATAATTAAACCATAAAACATGATCTTAATTAAATGTAGTTTACATATAATGCTCTGAAGAATGTGTCAGTTGTATTTATCTTGACTGTGATTTACGCATAATCTTTGATTTGTACAGGTTCACTATTCTTGGCATTAGATTTTTCAATATAAGATTTGTTCAAATGGTTAACATGATCTATGTATTTTTTGTACTACTTTCAATCATTTTTCAAAAGGGTTTGTATACATCATTGTTCAAGACTTGTATCAACATTGTTGTTTTAGTGAAACTTTAGGGAGAGCATAGACAGCATGTTTGAGAATTTTAATGGACTGTCACTGCTTGTTGAAGGAAGCATAAAGAAGTCCTTAGTGTAGCAGGCAAAAAAAGTCCCCTTTTCATTCAACAGGCAGTTGTATTAACATTATATTATTTAAAGGGGCATCTATTGAGGAGTTTATAATGCACAAATATTATGTCTGTAACCCATTTATAACATAGAAAATGAATATCTTTATTCAGGTTTTAGTACAGTTGGTTCTTATCTCGCCATTGTGAGATTAACATAAAATGTAATTTTTCTCCAGAATTGTTTGATTAAACTATGTTGACATAATAAGGATTTCACATGTGAAATTTGAAATTTTTCTGATTCACAAAGAGTATTTTTAATCTTAAAATGAAAATTACTTTGCATCTTGGACAGGCATTTTGTGTTAACATGTCTTTCACTCAAGTGAGCTTTCTCAACATCAATGTTTGGTTGAAGAATCTATAACACCAACTGTTGTGGAAACATTTTTGTGTACTTATTTAAAAGCAGTTCTACCTTTTTAGACTTTGTAGCTCTTATTTTTTACAACGGGACTTGTGTAAGATGATCATTTAAATGCTGTCTGATTTTGTTTGCTCTAGCATGGTATCAAGTTTTCCTATATTTTCCTATTTATTCATATGTTTCATAGAAATAACTATTGTTTCCCTGTATTTTCTATTTTCATTCTATATTTTCTTACATTTACAAAACTGAATAAGCAAGAGATATATAAAAATTCAAAGAAAAATGACATACTTAATGTAAACAGTTTGCTGAAAAAATGTTACAAAATTGTCTTTTAAGACTTTCTATATTTCTGCACTTTTCCTCAATATACTTGGATTTCTTCAAGATGTGACCACTGCTCAGTCCAGCTACTAACAGCCTTATTTATTGGATATACTTCCTGGATCCATTTAGATCAAAGAAACATTTGTTCTCATCTTTTAATGGACTGGGTTTTTTGGCAGAAAAATAAAACATAATTATTATAATACATTCATTTGTGTGGGAAAATGCAGTATTAAGTACTATTGTGGTAATAACAGAATCTTTTGTAAATTTTGGAAGAAGGAAAAGTTAGAATATTTATACTGGGTAAATTTTAACTAGAGCAACCTATTTAAATATTTTTCAAAGAAAAATTCAGTATGCAGGCTTGGGGTTCTGATTCACTGATCTCTGTTATGTTGAAGGATTTTTGACAGAAACTTTCTTTTCTTTGTTCTACTTTGGTAAGATTTTTTTTTTTCAATTTCTTCCTTCTCACTTCAGTACTCTGTTGCTGGAACTTGTTGGGGAGGGTTGCCCTTATGTTTACCTCCAGCTTATATCAGAGACCTTTGTCCAGCTCCTCTCCTCTATCAGTGGGTTTTTGATAGAATACTTGATTCTTTGTAGTAATGTGCTGAAGCTGCATACCAACATTTTTCCTTGACTACTCTTTTGCCCTGTCTTTCTCATGCTCCTTTTCTTCCAGTTTCTGTCTCCACCCTCTCGACTTCTTTCTGTTCACTATTCTTCTATTCTGTTCCTTTTTTCCCATCTGTTTTTCCATTATCCATAGATTTCAGTGCCTAAAGTATTGTCAGTAATTATCCTTTGGTCTCAGAAGTAGTAGAGGCCCATTGTGAATGTATTGATTCTTTTTGTAGTCAACCATTGGGGACTACAGGTTTGTCCATTAGTCTTATCCATTGTTTTCCTCTCTTCCCCCCTTTGTTTTTCTTGTTCTCATTACATTTCCTCCTCCAGGGAATCCTGTCTCTCATTAGCATCTTCCTGGAGTGATGTCAGATCTTTTGGCCCAGAATGCTATCCTGCCTATTTCTTGTTCTCCAGTGTATCAGGGATTGGCATCTGGTTATCATTCTGTCACATCTCCATCAGTTTCTTGACCTTCATCATTTTGCATTGTTGACTTTTCTCACCCACAGGTGTTTCTTTTTTCTCCAGGGATTTGAATGACCATAGTTGATGTTTCTTATTCTTATCTCAATGTTCCCATCTCCCTAACATTAAATAAATAGTTTGTACATCATAGTTGAGTTTGTCAGTTCTGAGCTTTTCCTTTTGGTCTGGCATTGGGTACACATATTTTTTTTTGTTCCATAGTATGTTCCTTTGCTTGACACATTTATGGCTTGGGATTGAGATTCCACAATTGTATGAACGATTGGCCTATTTTATCTCTAACAGGTATTTTCAGACCATACTACTCTCCTTCTGTGGGAACTGGCTTATCTGTGTTGACTAGTCTAGCTGGGGAACTCTCATCTTGCACCCATCCATTATTTAGTTCATTTGGATGTCTTTCTCACTTGGGCCTTAGAGAGTTTGATTTCCACAGTTCTACCCACTCTTTCTCTTGTGGGGGAATTTGGGCTTCCTTTGAACTCCTTTTTTATCTTGGATTATCCTCATGTATCTTATAGTGAACTGTACATGAATAATGGAATCTCTTTCTCAGGATCCCTTGGATGGTGTAATTCCTTGATCTTTAAGTTTTTCTGTGGCTTTGTTTTTTTATGGGCTTTTCTCATATCAATTTTTTTTGCTACTTATGATGATGTCTTCTGTTCTACATCTGTCAGTACTGGCAGTGGATATGTTCAGTCAGGAATGATCCAGTCTCTTTCTTTGTGCTTATACTCTATTCATTACATCTATTGTTCTCCATTTCTTTGGTCTTTCTGATGGTTCCTTTTGACCAACTTAATTGTGGATTTCTCTGCTGAGCACTCTTTTTCCTCTTCTATTCCCTTCTTGTTCAGCACCATACCTCTCCCATCCATACATCTATGTCATCAATCAGCTTTCTGTATGAGATTTGTTGGTCCCTTGCAGAATAAATTAAACTCTCTTCAGATGTAACCTTTCTGTCCCATTCTGTTTGCCTGTTCTTCAATGAAGTTTATAAACAGGAATGAAATGTTTATAATTGTTGGTCTTTGCTTCAATTCTTTCCATTTTCTTCTTGTCCTGTTCACCATCTGTTTGTGTTTTTACATGGCATTTCAAGCAGGGCTTATCTATCTCAACCACTTCTGGTTACAGGCAGCTCTTTTAGCTACTTTTCAAATTCCTGTTTCCATGAGGTGTTTTCATTCCCAGTCCACACTATACTCATTTCCTTTCTTTCACCTCCATAGCTCTCTCCATATTTCTTGCCTATCTGACTGGAACCTAAATGTTGTTCTCCTTGCTATTGCCTTACCTCCACTTGAACCTTTGTCTTTATGTTCCTCATACCATCTGTCCTTTAAAACTTGTTTCCACCTCCTCCTTGCTGTGATAAATGGTATTCTGATATGTATGCTAACAGTTCTTCCAAATTCCTGTAATTTTGTTTTCAGTAGAAAAATGGATAGTTTCATAAGTGCTGCCATCTTGGAAGTTTCAAGAAATTAAAACCTTATTTTCGAGTCTGTTATATCCACACAAAGAATGAAACTTCCATAATGAATGAAATAAAATAGTTGCTGACTGATGTATTTTACAAAAAAGCCTATTATAAGTTCATATTTCTATTTATAGATGGTGTGGCTTGTACAGTAGTTTAGTGTTGGTAAAACACAAAGATTTTCACAGTTAACCATTCTTAGATAGCAGTGGAAGAGTTAAACATGACAGAGAGAAGCACGACTTTGAACGTTAACTTTGTACTATTTGGTTTCTTCTAATCCAAAGAAAGGAACAAAAAGTTTCAGAACAACAACAAACATAAAGAGCTTTAACATCTGTTATTCATCCTGATGAGAGTGTTATTATTTCATGCACTACACCAACTGTAGCACTAATGAGGTATATTTATATTTAAATATACTTGTTTTTATAATATCAAATGTACACTTCATTCAGTATCTTTGGAATTAATTAGTCTACTGGTTACTCATAACGGAATAAGTAAACCACAGGACAGTAGGTATCTCAATTGCATATTGATCATCTTGCTAGGAACTACAAACAAAATCCTTTATGAAATTTAAATTGCTCTCAAAGAGTAATAGAAATAGGGAATTGATGTAAAATGTGGACATCGCAGTTGATACTGTGATGAATCAGCAAATTATTATAAACCAAGAAAGTTTCAAAGCTCAGATGCCTCTAAGGAATAATAAAGAGCCAACCATACATTAGAAGTTGATAATTAATTAAATTTAAAAGTTAAGTTCATCTAAAAGTACTCTCTCTTCCTCTATGTAAATGAGTTTATTATATAAAGAAATCAGTACATAAATTAGTGGGTTCATTGACAGGAAGCCTTGAACATGTTGATCAGTACAGTGTTTTACAGCTACTGTTATTTGACCTGATCCGATAATGAAAGGTGTAAATTACTTCAAGAAATGAAGCAAGAGAATAGAATGATGCAAACAAAATCCAGCAAGAAGAAATTTGGAAGTTACCCTCTTTGTGGGAAGCTTCTGTACGTAACATGTGTGGGTAATTGACAACAGGGAAAAGTGCTTAATAGACTTCATGCAGAAATAAGTTTGTAAGGTTAGGCTTGCTTCAACAGTTTCACAGTCTCTGACTAAAAATTCCCTGTATGCAAAATGACAGTAACTACATTAGTGATTGAACTTCCAGCAACAACAAAGTAAGCACTTATTATACCACCAAGATGTGAATTAATCATACTAGGACTTATTAGGAACAACTTTAGATTTCACGACTGTAACATGCTACAACCAAATGATTCAGATTATCTTTAGGGGTTACTGTGGAAGAATGCTTTTTGTATCTGAAGCCTTAATCATTAGAGTTGTAAGTGTAAAAACAAATCTGACATATTCTTGGTTGGAACGTTACAAGATCTGAAGCTGCACAAGTAGTACTTCCATATCAGAGAATACTGGAAGTAGTCATCTTAAAAATAAAATTTTTAAAGTCTGGTGTCGAATCTTAACATAAGGGGACTTTACCAAAATATATACAAGAGTTGTATGATTGGAGTTTTGAAAGGCTCACAACTGATCAACACCATAGATTAACATGACTTCCTCATAGAATACTAAGATACCTTTTTCAATGAACCTCATAACTTAGTATGTATAAATAAAATATCTCCTAAGATTGATACTAATCAAAATGATCACATGGCATGATACTATTGACAGTCAGAGTTGCCAGCACTGGATCATTTGACCAGTAATTTTCTATCGGCAGTTTTCTCATAGTACCCATTAAAAGAATGACAAGAAATATTTTTCATTTCACATGTGGCCTAGCATGGCCAGGTGGCTAGGATGTTCAAACCATAATTTGAGAGTTGCAGGTTTTTGAATTTCTGTCACACCAAACATGCTCATCCTTCCAGCTGTGGGATGTTATCATGTGACAATCCCAGTATTCATTGGTGAAAGAGTAGCCCAAGAGTTGGTGGTGGGTGATGATGAGCAGATGTTTTTTCTCTAGTCTTATACTGCTAAATTAGGGATGGCTAGTGCAAATAGTTCTCATATAGCTTTGTGCAAAATTCAAAACAAACCAAACTTACATTTCATATGCATCAGTTGTAGACCACTAGTCCATTCTGCTTTTAGGCTTTGGGTGGTTCAGTTTCAAGAATGTTTTCAGCAAACTTATTTTCTTCAGTGACCATCATATTCACAAAATATTCCTTTACAAACAGTTTGCAAATGTCTGCTGAAATGTTCTTTGGTAGCAAATATGCAACCACTTGAGGCTGTGTAGTAACAGAAATATCAGTTGGATTAATATATGTATGCTGGACAGTTGCCGTCCATAAACTGATACTGGTATTCAGTACCACAAAAAGTATAATGGTTTGTCATTGTCAGTTACTGAGGTATTAACTTGAATGTTTATGTGATCTGTACATTCAAGGCCTCTTTCATCATCAGATCCAGAACTACTAGGCTCATAATTACTATATCTACGTTGTTCTACTCAAGTGATTCTGGATCAGATTATTGTAAAATTATTTCAGTTTTACTCAGATGAAAATGTTTGCACAACCCTGCTTTTTTGTAGCTATAATGGCAGCCAAAACAAACCACTGGGTACATTTTGGGTCATGTGACTTGAAACTAGTGAAAAACTTTTTCTGTTGTTCAAAACAAGGCAGAGCACACACAATCATTATACGGTACTAAGAGACTGTTTATCTCTGTACTTGCATGTTTGTATAGCCCCTTTGCTGATTCATCTGTAAATGCATCAGACAGCCCCTGTCTAGATATTATACAATATCCTGAATTTGAGTGTTTGACTTAAGCTGTTTCTTAACTAAAAGGAATGATTAATATTTTAATATGTCATGAGCAGGAAATTTATTAACACTGTATATGCATACCTCAAAGACTTACAAAACTGATGATTGTATGTGTACTTTCAATTGTATATTGGAGACAAAATATGTTGAATTTTAATGAAACCAATACCCATTAATTATTCATTCATTGTGTTGTATGTGTAGAAATGCCATTTCAGTCTAAGTTTACTTCATGTAGAAAGCAATAATAAAACAACTCTTTATCAAAAAAGTTACTACAAATTTATTTTTAATCTAGAGTTATGTGTTGCTAATTGTTATAAATCTGTAGATAACCTTAATGAAGCAATAACTTTTGTCACTAATTTTTGTTTGGAAGCTGTATGAATATAAATGTTTAGCAGAAGACACTTTTTGAAATCTTCATTTACTGTGAAACAGTAAGCTATTTCACAAGTAAAAATATATTTTTAAATTTAAATAAAGTATACAACAAAAACTTGAAATACATTATGTAACTAAAACCATATACTAAACATAATAATGTAAAAAGGATTTGATTTCAGATACAATTATTTTTAAAAGTTATTTTAACTGTTTCTGGTTAAAAACAAACAGTAAATATTAATGCAACCTTCAGAAGCTGATAACTGATGCTTATATGTGAATAAAAGTGCTCTATCTTTTAATTTAACTTTTTTTTTTAAATGTTTGGTATTTAAGCATACATATTTCATTTTCTGAAATTTTTAAGAGTATTGTAATTATGTATATGTCACCTTTTAGGGCTATCTGGAACTGGCCATTTTTACAACATATTAAATATTTAAAATATCAAACATTTGGGCTGTATTTCCTGAAGCACTACAAACAATAATTTATTGGTATATGAATTTTCAGTTTGTTAGGATCAATAATTAGTCATTTTGATTCTAATATTTGTATATTTATAGGCAACTGCAGTTTTTGCAGCTGATGCTGTGGCTCGTCTGTCTGGGTCAGTAGGTGTAGCAGCTGTCACTGCTGGACCAGGTATAATACTTTAATTAATTTATTTATATCATGAATACACGTCACCATACAGTGGTAAACCATGAAGTGTAAAAGATGTGGTACTAAATAGTATTTTTTTTTCCCTTACAATTTATGAAATTTAACTGATGATTTTATCTCTTTGTTAAATAGATATTTTAAACTTCTTTTAATCATGAACAAATTAACAATTTATCAAGATAACCTTCAAGTTATATCAGTATGTCAGGCTATAATAAACAAAATTTATTTGTAATACTTTTCCAATAAGTTTAAGGTTACTAGTTTACATGCATTTCCTTCAGTGAAAATAGCTGGTCTGCAAAGGTATAGAAATTCAGATTGATTATACTACTATCATTTATAATTCACAAAACATGAACCTCGTAATTTTAGTACTTTTTGAAAGTTGGATTTTTTTTTCTTCGGGAATGAATTAGAAATGGGTAATAAGTGTATTGTAACTCATCATAACAAAGAAGTGCTAAGTTGTTTCTCAGTAGGAATGTTGCACATGTGACTGATTTCAGCTGTACCAAAAGATAGGATTTTAGCTAAGAATGGAAGAGTGAAAAACATAATAGTATGGGGTTTGGAGATAGGTAGAGAAATGATTTAAAAATATTTTTTAAAGTAATATGAAAACCAAATTGGGCCATAAAAAAGGAAAGTGAAACAGTAGAAATAATTAAAGATGAAAATTAATAAAAATATCTCAGTTCATTATCTTTTAAGTTATTTATGCAATTCTTATTTTTCCTTTTTTACATTAAAGTTAAGAAAAGTGTTTCTAATCTTTATTCTCATTCTCATGCTATTTATAACCTACTTTAATTTTCAGGTTAGTTTTCTTCCTTTTTAAATCATGTTCTTAGCTTTCCTTCTCATAAATTTTTTGTCACACCCTCTTTTTGTGATATTTTCAATTTTTCATTCATAGGAAATTAAGCATGCTATAAGTGCTGTTGTTTGTGTTGTATAGTTAAAATTTATATTTCTTGCTTTATATGCTACTTTTGCAAACACTATTGTTGAGAAAACATATTGTATTAGTTTTTATTATTATTTTTAATGTAAAGATTAGTTGTATCATACAGTTAGTCTATAAATTGAGGAATAACCTAAAATGCTGATAAAAATATGTTACCACATCTAACATATTAATATTATTCTAATTAACTTAAATAACTGAAACCTCCTCTTCTAGTATTATAGCATTTTGCAACAACATGGGACCTAGTGGTTCCTCTTGGCTGTTCTACACTCTAAACTTAAAAACAACTTATCATTCATATACTTATCAAGCTTTTATTAAACTCATTTAAATTTACTGCCTCTACAACATCTGAAGGCAACCCGATCCAAAGGGCAATCACTCTTTTAGAAAAATCAAACTGTCATAACTGAAGATGATTCCTACTCTTTCAAAATTTACACTTGTGCCCCCAAGTTCTACTATTCTTATTGCTAAATATACAAAAAAAATGTTGCATCAGTACTGTTGATTCTTTTTACAATCTTAATAAATCAATCAGATCACCCCAAACTCTTCTTTTTTCAAGAGAAAACAATTTGAGAGATTTCAGCCTCTCCTCATATGAGAACCCATCTATCCATGCACCATTATAGTAATCCTTCTCTGAACCCTTTCCAACAACTTGATGTCTTTCTTCAGGTAAGGTGCCCTAGACTAAATACAGTATTCCAAGTGTGACCTAACCAGTGACATGTAAAATGAAATTATAACCTCTTTAGCCTTGTATTTATTATTTTTCTAGATAACACTTAAAATCCTATTTGCTTGGATGATTGTAGAGAGAGATTGACTACTACACCAAGATGTTTTTTTTTTGTTACTTGGTTAAGATTATTCCCATTCAAATTATGATAACCCACATGCATTATCATGAATTTATTATAATTAAACCCCATATGCTTTTTCTTGCCAAACTCATTAAATTATCTAAATCCTTCTGTAAAGCAGCAGCAATCCTCTTTACAGCTAGCACCATCCTAAATCTTAATATCAGCAAATTTAAGTAATTTATTGACTATTTCTTCATCTATGTCATCAATGTCAATTTAAAAGAGCAAAGGTCTTCACACGTAGGTAATCCCACCTGTAACATTAGTCCACTTTGACTGAACTCCTTTTGTAACAACACTCAGCGTACTTATCCCCACAACTATGGATATAATTCATACAAGTCTTTTATGTGACACATTGTTGAATGCTTTTTGAAAATACATATATACCAAATTTACACTCTTACTTTCAACTACATAAGCAGTGTGGATCTTGTTAAATTACTTTGCAATGCATCTTTTAACAGACTTTCCAAAACTTTTCCCACCTGTAACTTGTGTAAGATGAATGGATCTGTAACCATGAGAACAATTTTTATTACCACACTTGAAAAAAAGGAGTTACATTAGCTAACCTCCAGTCCTCTGGAACCTGCTTACTATTCAAGGACTGACAAAAAATAGTATTAAGTGGCTCACATATCTAATCTTTAACTTCCTTCAAAAACCTTAAGGAAATATGTAGCCAAAAGAGCCTTATCATTCTTTAAAATTACCAGTTTTTTAAGATTAGCTCAAAAATAATTTAATCATCTTATTCTCTCAACTGTTTAAGGTGTAGAATACTGCTTAAACCTTTGTTAGTGAAAACTGAGAAAAAAGCAAAATTTAATCACCCAGCCATCTCATAATCATCACGTACTAGCCTTCCTTTATCATTCTTCAAAGGTTCTACCCCATGTTATTTTTGTTTACCCTTATTACAATATTTAAAAAAAATTCTAATTGTTAATGTTTGTATTTTTAGCCAGCCTTTACTCATACATTCTTTTTGATGTCCTAATTTCCTGTTTCACCAGTTTACTTGATATTATCTTCAAAACTAAAACAAGAATTATATAACCTCCGAAGTAGCATAGGCCTGGAATTGAAACATCACCACAAGCTTTTGGTCTGGGTTTTGTCCATTTTCAGATAGGAATGGCTAATAAGCCCAATTCTTGCATGAAATCTTGTGCACTGTTCATAGAATAATTCTGGGTTTGAGGCAAGTGCCTATGGATTTTGATGAGAATTGCAGAGACACTGCTTAGTTTCTACATTCCTGATTATTAAAGATTTAATAATTTAATCTTACTTAAAAGGTTTAGTAATTTAATCTTACTTAAAGATTTAATAAAAACAAACAAAACTGTATTGGTTTTGCATATTTGTTCCTTTTTAAGTCTATTGATAAATAGACTTTCTTTATTTGTGATTCTTACTTACTTTTTCAAGAAACTTAAATTGTTCTGTACTTGTAGGTTCATTACACTAATTTATTTTATTTTTTTAATCCTTCAAAATATTGTGGATCTTAATTTTGCAAGTTATTTTTTGCAAACTGTTAACCACCAAGTAATGGATTCAGTATAATCTAAAGAACATTTGGGACATTTATATTTATATGCAATAATGGAAGTTTTAAAGCTAAGCATTGACATTTATACTGCATATAGTCTTTTAAACACATTTCATTTCAACCCAAAGGCATATACAGTGATGTAATTTTAGTAACTGGTTTGAAATCAAGTTATTCTCTCTACCTGCATATGGTAAGACTAAAGAAATATTTTGTTTAACAACTTTCCAATAAAGTTTTGCAGATAGATAAATACTCTTAAATCGTATGACTCATCATACCTATTTTCTATCTTTTCATGAAAAAACAACACATGCTTTATAGATAATTTATATGCCTGAACCAAAATGCTTACATGTTTTAAAAATACAATGATATAAAATTAAAAGTTGAAATATAAACCAGTGAGAATCTTTATATGAAAAATTTCACATTGAAACTTACCATTTTTGTTATGAATGAAGAGACTTAAAAATAGAAATAGATGTTGTTGTTTTTATTCAGGAGTGAACTTAATATTAAGATGTCTACTGTTAAGATAGTTTAAAAATCTTCAAATGTTGAGCTTCTATGGATATAGTGGTTTAAACTGAGAAGGAAGTTCTTCAACCTAACATTTTCAGCAGTGATATTTGAACAAATTAACAGGAAATGAGGCTAGTATGGGTCCAACAGAAGCAACATCAACTTGATCATACATATCATTGTCAAATGAAAATGTGATTATTTGGTGGCAAAATTTATGAAACACATGGTTAGGAAATCTCATTTTGATAGAAAAATGTAGTATAAAAACGTATGGTCTCATGTTACAGCATGTTAGTATAAAGGGACTATATATAAAAACTAACATGATATACTGTTTATATCTTTAAAGGGAGTAAATCTGTCTTTGATAGTACAATAATTTCTAATTAGTGGTTCTAACAATCAGAAAGACTATTAGTTCATTATCACCTGCATCAATGACAATAGTAGCCATTGGTCTAGCAGCACAACCAATTTTATGAACTTGAGGAACTCTATATGTGATACCAGAAGGAAAAACAGTTGGTTTATATTTTATGATTATTATTTCCAGTTAATCAGTTTTCTATTTTAATTTTAGTAAACACTTTTGTAATTTATTTTCTAGTTTTAGATGGATCTTTATCTAATTTCAAAAAATTTAGTTCTCTTACTAAAGATTTATGCAACTTTATTAATGCAGTCAGTTTTATTTATAATAATGACAATATTTTCTTTTATCTGGTTTTATAATAATTATACCTTCATTTTTATTAACTTTTTTATGGCCTGAAAGTCATCCTTGCATCATCATACTATCATGGAACTCTTGCTTACATGACACTGGAAAAACTTTATTATTTGTTGTGCAAACTCCAACTTCATGAAATTTTTATCCTGTGTACATGTAGATTGGCATTAGGTGTCATAATTTTCCCATTTCACTTCTGTTTCCCATTATGGATATCTTAATTTTTCTCCATTCTCAGGGTGCAGATATGAAGTCATGAATGTGTCACATGCAGATCTGATGCACTAGTAACATCTATATAAATATAATAGTACTGTCTGTTGTATGTCCATGTAAATACTTTGCAGGGTATGGATATATTAGTGTTTTTGTAGTGTTTCTTTTACCACCACTTTGCCCCTGTTGATGAATCTTCATTAAATTTAGCATGAAGGTAAGGTTTGTTGGGTCCATGAGGAGATACATGCAAGTTTATGGTTTCATATTTTGTGTTTTGCTGTTTTTATGGGCATTTTAGAGTGTTTTTTAAATTATATATAAAGGAAGCAACTTTTCATGTCCTAAGATAACCTGTCATTAATCATTAATTTACATAACTTCTGTCTAGGGTATGAGTACCCTAGCTAGTATTAATTAATTTTCTTCTGAGAACTGTAATCGTGAAAAGATGTTATTATGCTTTTAAGAAATTCATTACTTTGCCATCAGATTGTTTAGGCAATTGCTGCAAAAACTGTTTAAAATTCATTATTTATTTCTCATATTTAAGCCTTTTTGGTGGAATGGAAAATTTTTAAACCACTGACCCAGTTGCATTTTTATGCATCATTAAGTAATAATTAGAATATTAAAGATTATTTGGTGATCTCTAAAAATCACTTTGTTAAAATTTGTAAATTTTTTTCTTTTCTAGCTGGTTATTTCTAAGTCTTAAATTACTTTTATTATTTTGTGTATATATCCAATTGAACAAATTTAATTTGCTAACTTGTTTTTTATTAATAGTGAGAAGTTTCTGTTAATTTTTATTTGATTACTTTGTTTTTAGTTGTTTAGTTTAAAACACAATAAATATTTCTTAAATTGTAAATACTGTATTGAATAATGAAACTGAGAAATAGATATTTTGAAATTAACAAACTTTTATGTTATATTGTTTTGGAATGTCCAAGTCAAATATATTTTTATAATAATAAGTACATAACTTTTTCTTTTGAACAATAATAAAATGAGACAGTTGTGTGTGTATATATTAACAGTTACAGTAGCAATAGATTTGTATTTCAGAAATCCAAGACTCACTCTAAGTTTTAATAACACTATGTAACAATATTTTTACTTTTCTTGTTCCTGGGCAGAAAGTGTTTATTTCCCAATTGTTTATGCTAAAAGTAAATGGAACAGACCTATTTTTCTCTTCAAACCTTGCTTTTGTGACCTAGGTAGGTTCAGTGCTGAGTAGCTGATAGAGAATTTTCTCAAACTTGCAGGAATTTTTAAGAACTTTCTAGAATGTTGTAGAACTTATGAGAATTTTCAAGGACATTTCAGAATTTTTTAGAACTTTCCATAGTTATATACATATATACAGGGGCTCACCACTTAAATTTAGTTCTAGCTGATTAAGTGAACACAAAGACATATTTGATTTTATCAGAGATGGCATCAAGAAGCTGCAATCATTCTCCAGAAGCATTCTGCAATGTATGTAGCCAATTTATCAAGACAAGAGCAAAAATGTACTCTGTGAGATCATTTGCTAAAATGTGTGAAGCGTACAAGGCATATTTTGGCATGCCTGTCAGGGATCTGGGAATCTCATTTTACCTGCGAACACTGCAAACATACTCTAAAATGTAAGGTGGACAATTTTTGCTTGCTTGAATAGTAAGATTTTATATTATAAAAATTTGATCTTTTAAAATTCGGTGCACCTCAAAGAGGAATACAACAGCATCAAGACCTTGTTAGAAGCCTTGAAGTATGACGAGTATGGCTGGGAGGTTATCAGAGACTTCAAAATGGTGGCATTCCTTATGGGTCTCCAAGGAGACTTCACCAAGTTTCCCTGTTATCTTTGCCTTTGGGACAGCAGGGACACTGCAGTGCATTATAACAGGAGGCACTGGCCACAACAGACCTAATTCTCTGTGGGGAGACACAGTGTCAAGTGTGAGCCACTAGTGGATCTCCAGAAGGTGGTGTTCTAACCATTGCACATAAAATTGGGTCTTATGAAACAATTTGTCACAGCTCTTGATAAGGAGTCTGCTGTCTTCAAGTACCTGCGAGACTTTGTTGGACCACAAATAAAGAAGATTCTGGAGTGCATAGAATTCCCCAAGAAGCTAAGTAGGAAGGAAAAAAAAGCTTGGGGCAGCTTTGTTGCAGTGGTTTGGGGCTTATTGGGCAATCACAAGGCCAAAAATTTGTGGAAACTGGTTGAGGGTCTGGTGAAGAACTACAGCAAAATGGGCTGCAGGATGTCCCTGAAAGTCATTATCTTTGACATTCATCTTGATAAATTCAAGAACATGGGAGCATACTCAGAGGAGCAAGGTGAGCACTTCTATCAAGATATACTGGACTTTGAACACAGTTATCAGGGAGCATATAACGAAAACATGATGGAAGACTATATTTGTGGACTGATACGTGAAAGTGATTTACATTACAGTTGCAAATCTCGAAAAGCTACTCACTTCAAAACATTTTTGCTTATTTTTGTATAACTTTAGTATAAATACATGTAAATCTTGGTTCATATGTTTCATTCAGACCTTATGTAAATGAAAATGTCAAATTTTCCTGCTTTTACATAAAAAATAGGATAACATCTAAATTTCATTATCCAAGTTACTGAAGCAAAGTTTGAAGGGAATAATGGCCATTTGCTGTACTTTTACAACATAAGCAATTAAATAACACATACTATCCAGGAACAAAATGTGTTACATAATCTAATAAAATACAACATATTAAAGGATAAAGGCCAATAAGTTTACAAAATTTAGAAATTTTATTTCAGTGTAGACTCCAACTGGTCCATTTCACTAATATAAAGTCATAAGAAGTACAAAATATGGGAAAACTAAACCATAAAGCAACTAATAGAATTTAAATAATGCACATGGATTATACGATACAAACCTAGTTGCTTGAAGGTAGCTTTTCTTGGCATATTTTATGAAGAGAAAAGAGAAAGAAAAAAAAAAAAAAAAACTGAAGATACCAACTATACAGTTGAAGTTCTTCACAAAATGTTTGATACAAAATAAATTATTACATCTAACATACAAATGAGTGATGAAAGTGAGCCTGCATGATATGTGAGAAAGAATTTTAGTGCTGGTATAGTGTACTTTCAAATAATTTTTTTCAAATTTATTGTATGTTTTCATTTATCATAATGATCTTATTGATGTCATATTGTGTTATTGTTACTCCATAATTGTTCCAAATTCATTGTTGAAGTAGAAAGGTCTACCTTCTGAATATATTGAGATTCATTAGACATTTTGTTACTTTTTGTTTTACCTAATTTTTGATTCTTTCTAATGTGTGATTTTTTTAGCAACTGATTGTTTCAGATATCATTCATTGAAAAGTTATCACTTTGAAGTTATACAAATGAAACACATTTTAGGTTAAAATTCAAGAATTAAAGGTATTTAAATGAATACACACATATTAACCAAAACTATATGCATGTTTTTTAGAAAACTATCAGACAATCTAACATGAATAGTGAATTAAAATTTAAGTTCACAAAATTTTTGTGGTATTAATATTTTGTTAAAAATAATAATTTGTCATTGAGAAATTTTTCAGGTAAAAGAAACATGCATTTAGGATCAAGTTATGATCAAGTCATATTACTGTGTCAAAAGTTGTATATTCACAATAACATGTCAGTTGCATTGACAGTACTGAAGATTCACTATCAAGGTTTATATGGTTGTTATTGAAAAGTATGTAAGTTTTAAATTCCATTATTTTAAACCCATCAGACTTAGTGAATTACATTCAGTTTGAGGAATTATCATCACTTCCACTTCATAAGGTATATTGTTTTCAAGGTAATCATTCAAATTCATAATGGAAAAACAACAACAATACTATTTGTAGGTTTTACAGTTTAAAGTACCTGTCCATGGTGAAGAAGATACAGTGGTAGTTTTGAGAAACACCCTTGGGAAATTATTTTTCATGTTAAAAAGTATTACTGAAAGTGAACAGTTATGTTTACTGGAAAGAATAGAATTTTGTTAACAATGTCTTGCCTTTTGTTTGCAGATTAATCAAATTGTTGTTACAATTTTTCAGTATCATTGAAGTTTCTAAAGCAAAATCTTAAGTAATCTGTACAGATGTGGCACGTGAGACATGTAAATTAGATGTGCTAAACCCAAAACATTTTAGATATATCACCAATGCATTAATATTAACATTGTAAGAATCAGGTTTGTTTGTTTTGAATTTCACGCAAAGATACACAAGGGCTATTTGCGCTAGCCGTCCCTAATTTAGGGGTGTAAGACTAGAGGGAAGGCAGCTAGTCATCACCACCCACTGCCAACTCTTGGGCTACTCTTTTACCAATGAATAGTGGGATTGACCATCACATTATAACGCCCCCACGGCTGAAAGGGTGAGCATGTTTGGTGCTACCGGAATTTGAACCCGAAGCCCTTGGATGATGAGTCGAATGCCTTAACACACTTGGCCATGCTGGCCTGAAATGTCCAAAGAATCAGGTTGGAGGTTCTCTTGGATTATGTACTCCATAAGGTCAATGATATGTTAATTCAGGGTTTGATTCCATGTAGTGGATAAAGCACATTATAGTCTGATGTATGGATATGCATTGAATAAAATAAACAATTGGTTTATATTAATATAACTCATGCTACAACTGCTCTTATTCTTTTATTTACTTTCTTTTATGCATACAATTACAATAAAGAGTTGTAAAAGAGTTGTATTTTTCTATTTCATTTGGTAAAATGAAAGCCAACTCATGGAAATCTGTATTAATTAGATTTTACAGGTCAAACTTGCAGGCACATTGTACTGTTTTCAAGGGAATGCATTTTAAAAATCTGTGGATTCTCATGATCCCATTCCTTTGACCAAACACTGGACATAGAAACTGTTGTAGATTAGTATCACTATGTCAGTATATGATAAAGACAATGGTACTTCTGTTTTGATAGTCACTGTATTGCACTTGTGCTTGCCATTAATGCTATTTTGTGAGCATTTTATACAGTCCTGTCAATATATTATTTAATATCAGAAAGAATTGTATCAATACTTTATTATCATGTTTATTGGAAATGATCTCATATTATATATGATGCTGCAAATTTCCCTTTCAGGACAGCATAGTAACTTTATCTTCCAGTGAACTCAACTGCCCGTGACTAACCCAATGATCATACATGATATAATTCATTATGAACATTTTGTTGAAATTATTTGAATAAAATCAGATGATGCTTTGACAATTTAAAATTGTTTGTTACCTGACACTTTTAAAATGTATTATATGAAAATCTTTAGGTATGTCCTGGTTGTGTAACTTTGTCAAATTATTTTATTTGTTATGGTAATCACTATATATGTTACTTTACAACTCACTATATGTCTACTACAGTATTTAAACTTTTTAAAACTACAATTGAAAAAAAACAAACAAACAAACTTGCAGCCCATCTATTTTTCAAACATGAAGCATTGAGACTGTTGTCTTTCTTAATAATGCTACATTCATTTATATCAATTACCAGAATGTATAATGTTGAGATCTGGCCCATTAAATTAATTACACTTAAATAATTATTCTTGCTTGAGATTTAGATAGTTAGAATATTGAAAAATAATAATCAGAAATATTTATTAGATGGTTATTTTCATGACATTACTTGTTTTAACCATGATTTTCACTAACGAGTTATTTTATGTTACTATCAGATAATAAATGAATTTTGAAATTCTAAAAGCACTTTCAATTACAGAAACATTTTGCAAGCAATATATTTAATGTTTGAATGTTTGCTAAAGTGTGATTTAGAAAGTTCAAGAAAGCTAAGAATTAAGAAGTTTAATCAAAGTTCTGTTTACTTTCACTAAAATAATCCCATCTATAAAATTAATGTTTAGAATGTGCTATCATTGGGTGGTTTATTGTGAATTATTTGTCAAAAATGATCAGTTAATTCACTTTTTCAACAAAGATATGGACTTGGCCTAATTTCATATATAACCTTTTTAAGGACTAATATCAAATAAATGTTTCAATTCCGAGATTAATATTATGTACACCTAACTTGCTTAGTTTAGATTAATAAACTAATTAATTGTTACTATGGGTGGCATATAGAATCACTAATAGATTACACATTGCTCATTAAGTAACTGCTTCACTGATTTTCATATTTATATCATACTTTGTTTTTGTGTATTAGATAAAATTTCTCAATACTTTCATTAGCTGTTTAGATCTTATCATACATCCTCAAGCAAACATGAAAATTGAAACATTAAAAATGCAGCTTGCAAAACTATTATTGTAAAAAAAAAAGTTTAGTCTATCATGTAGTTTTGGTATTTATAAAAATGCTAATTTTGAAAATAAGTGCATGTAATTAACAGTAAATATGATATATGAAAAAAACATACCAATGAATGTAAATACTTAAAAAATCATATGAAATATAGAATTCTTTTGTGTAGAACATTTGCAAACCCAAAATTATTGCATAAATTATGAAATTGAATATCTTCTGTACTTAAATTATTTTCTTACTTTCTCCTCACATGAACTGTAAGAAAACAATTTTGTATAACTATGTCACATTCACTGAAATTATGATAAGAGATATGTAAGTGATTGTTATTAGATATCAAAGTTGCAATCCTATTAAACTCTTAAGTTCTGTATTTCATTAGAAAAAATTCTAGTTTTGATACAAAATATCTATATTGTTTTTTTCCAAAGGAAAATTTACTGTGCAATCAACATTAGGTTTCTTCTATCAGAAAAAGTGAGTAGTAGTGTAGTGATTAGTATAGTATGATGAAACTGTGAGTTTAAGATCCATGGTTTACTTTCTACTGTGCAAAATAATGTTCTGTTTATTAATACCATGGGCTTATTACAAGAGTGATGGTCAAATCTCGCTATTTTATTAGGGTAGCCCAAGAGTTAGAAATGGATGCTGTTAACTAGCTGCTTTCTCTCTATTTCTGTCTATTCATAATTAGGGATAGGCCTTGTGTCTATTTGATTGTAGATGTATGATGAAGCTGATGGTGGAAGTAGGATCAACATTAGAACTTCCACTTTCCAACTTGTCCCCTTTTTCATGGTTGATACTTTGTGCTTTTATATTCTATACTGTAATCACTGTGTTATTGGAAGTATTTTAGTATTTTTTTATGTTTAGTAATTATTAACATATTGATAAGTTTGGAGTACCATAATATATTATGATAATAATCAGTTCTTGTATGTCCTGAAAATGCATGCACACACTACTATCTAAATGTGCTTGTGTGTGTACATCATCTCAATGGATATAAACAAAAGGCAGCTGAAAATATACTTCAGTAGACATTTGGTACAAAAAGCTTATAGAATAAAGTTTAAGTACATTTACTACTGTTGAAACAATATTTAAAGCTTATTGAATTTTTTAAAAAGGTCTGATTTTAGTTTGTAGAAGAACTTAAATTTATTTATTGATAGTATTAAATAAAGTAACGTTTAGCCCTTATTAAACATGAGCAAAAATGTATACAAGTTACAGTGTTAATTTATCTCTCTTATCAGGTATAGGCCATATTTAAAAAGGGCTTAACTAATGTGAAGTACAACACAAGTAGATGTAGGTATAAATTTCAGTGTTTGTGATTATATTTCTTTGATATTACTTTATGAATCCTGTACTTAAAGAATTACTATTGCAGTAGATATATTAATTTGACCAGAAATGTTATGCGAGTCTCTACTAGTAGTCAATGTAATAGTACAATATACATAGTAGCTAGAAATTTGATTTACTTTGTTTAATTCACTAATACACAACAGTGACAAATTAGTGTGTGAATTTTGTGAATTTCATTCAAAATGCATTTATTGGTTTATATTGTGATTTTGACAGCTTTATTCTAGATTTGTTTCTAACCAATTATATTAAAATATTGATTCCTTATGCATATGAGAATCATAAAAATGTAGGAAAATCTTTGTAAAATGTTTGAAAACATTGCGATCATTCTTGGACAAAAGTGGCTTTCTATATACCATCATTGATAATATATATGGCTCTTCAGTAAAGTCAGTAATCTTGAACAGATAAAAATGGAATGTTCCTAAATAATCATTTTCAACAGTATTGACACATACAGCTGAGAAGTTAGCAGTATTTAGTAATAATTTTATTCAGTGACTCTATTAGTCACTTACATTTCTTTAGTCAGTTAATACAGTGTTCACAAACCATGGGACATGCAAGAAAGAAAAAAAGTTGTCAGCAGGTGAGTTGCTTTCCCCATAGTCGGTATTTCAGAAAACTAGAAAAAAGGTTACCATCAGGTGCTGCCAGCCACAGCCTTTGCTTCTAGTTGCAGTTCAAGAATGGAAAAAAATGTTAGTGATAGATAGCCTTATTAGCTTTACCATAACAAAGACATGAAAGGCAAGTTAATGGCAATGAGAATCGAATCTGAGAACCTTGAATCACAAGCTCCTCTCCTACCTCATTGTGAGATAAAACTTAAAAGTAAAGCTGCAGCAACTTATAAGGTTAAAATTAGGCAGAGCACAGACAGTCCATTATGTAGCTTTTAACTTAACAACCTCAAATGATCATAAAATCTATTTTGGTATTACATCATTTTAATGTTACTTGTTTTACTTAAATTTGTCAGTTAATACACTGTTTTTTAATTAAAAATCATAAGTGAACTGTTTAATTGTACAGTAAAACTAACTTTGTGGGTGTACTGTTATTTAACTTGTAGGATTAAATACTGATATATACTGAAAAATATGTTTTCATGTCTTGCACAAACACTTATGGAGAGAAAAAAAAAGAACAGTATCCTTTTGTTGTGGAAATGTTTGTATCTTTCCTAACTGAAACTGGCTGCTGGAGTGAAAGAGAAGGCTTTGTAAACATGTCTATACAGAACAAGAATTGGCTTAGAATGTAATACTGTTCTTTCAAAAGTGATGAGAATTCTAATGTGATATTCAACAGATCTCATATTTTATACATCAGAAACTGTTGCAAGTAATATGAAGGGAAAAGAATCACAACTCTACTAATTTGTAGAACTATTTCTATGATCCTCATGGGCATATCCCACCATATGAAGTATATATAATAAAGTTCAAGCTGATACAAACTCCCATGGAATAGCTAAAGTAGTACATAACTTTATCTAAGCAAAAGAATTGGTGCATGTCTGTGGCCTTTGTACATCTGGTTTACAAAGAGCCATAGCTACTTGCATGAAAATTAAGAAAAATTTATCTTAATATATTTTAGTAAAGATATATTCTACTAGGTATGGAGGAATGAAATTAGCAGTTATTTCAACTGTAATAAACACGATGTGAGATTTGTGTGCCAAATTATTGTCACATAAAAAAATTAAACCATAATCTATGTTAAATCCTCCAGGCTTTGTTGTGGATAGGCTGGAGTCTTTTATAAAAGAAAATACAAAAATGCTAAGTAACTCTACTTGGGTTTTAAAATCAATATCTTTAACCAGTGAATGGTTGAAAATTTACAGTGAAAATTACATCTATTTTTCATTTGTGGTTTAAAAATAAATCAGGATATTCTTGATGTTAACTGAGTTATTAGAGAAAATTTTTGCAGTTATTTTTTCAGAACAAGACCTTTATAACACATACATACATATATAACAAAGCTACTTTTCTTATTTCTTTTTGAATATTTAGCTTTTATTTATTTCAACATTTAAGGTTTGACGAACACTGTGACAGCTGTTAAAAATGCTCAAATGGCTGAATCACCTGTTTTAGTAATAAGTGGAGCATCAGCATCTATTTTAAAGGTAAATAGCATTAATGCTGGTTTTTTTTTGTTATTGATCTTTGATATGCGTGCTTTGAAATAATGTGACAACAGTTCTACTAAATTACTGTAATAATATTTACATAAAGTTGAGACTATCTGGTTTGTTGATAAGCATGGAAATAGTCTTCATAACATATTAGTTAATCCTTTACATTGCTTTTATAATAATAGACCATTCATATATGTACTTTTAGCCATGCAGACCTTTTGTAAACATTACTTTGTGTTTTGAATTCCATGAAAAAACTCAAAAATTAAACACAGTTTGGATTGCATAATGACCTAAAATTAATAGAAAAATTCACTACTTCCATTATCAACTCACTCTTTTTGCAATAGGAGTTTGTATATACTTAACAATTTTAATTTATAAACCAGTTAAATTCTGTATTTACAGTTTTATATGTATATTTGTATATCATTTTAATGTTAATATTAATTCTATTTGTCTTTCAAATGGATTAATATGCAGTATTCTGCTGTTGGATTAATCTTAAACATGCATCAAGTCATAGGTAATTTTTTATCATGTTTTATAGTATTAACATCATTACCAAAAGTATTTTTACAATGAAAGGACAAATTTAACAACATTTTAGCAATATATTTTGTAAATTTAATGTTTAATAAACAGTTGTATGTTAGGATCATGACTTATATGGGCATTACATATAGCACTAAAATATATTCTGGAAAGTATTCATATTGTTTTTCCTTTTTGTGTCTTAATGCAACATACATATGAGTGTTTGTTTGAATACCTAGCCTTTTTTTGTCACTTTGTGATAAAGTTGCATTTAAGTAAAACATACTTTGATGAATTAATGTATAATTGTGGTTAAAAAAACAATGCACTATGCATATATCTTTAGCATTTTTAAAATATAAGCATTATAATATCCTTTATAACCCATAAAATGAAAAAAACAAATTGTTTTTTAAGTACTGTGTTACTACAGGTTACACCAAACACACAGTCTCCTGATATGTAGAACATCTAATCATTCAAGGATTGGATCTGAGTAAAACATTGTTAGGATCATTTATTATCCTTTCAATCCTGATTAAATAAATCAGAACTAGTCTGATTTTCAAAATAGGGTTTTTTTTGTGGCAACCCATTGCACTGACTTATGCTGTAGCATTCCTCTGGAGTCCTATGGCATTTGACCATGGAGGTTTCCTTCTGAGTGTGACCACTTTAACTCAATTTAGAATAGAGCGGTAGTGTTCTATCAGTGTAGATGGTGAGTACTTTCGTCCTACTGCATACTGAATAAAAAATTCCCAGTATTGCCTAGTTCTGAAATGGACAAATCCATCATATGCAGTTTACCTCTCAAGCTTGCTTTCATCCATTCCACCACTGCCTGGATATTGGTTTAGGACCAACCAACATAAGTTATCAAATGTGTGTTTTGTAGAGCCCTCTTCTGCTAACATGGAGTGGAAGAAAAATTCCTAACACTACCAGGTTTTGGAATGGAGTTGTCCCACCATGTTTGCATTTTTCCTCCTTACCATCGTCCAGATGTTAGATTCTTGGGAAGTTTGGTATTGAATGTATACTGCTTTGCACATGTGCCCTTCCTTGGATGTCAGAACAGAAGTTTATTTTCCTTTTTGATCCTAAGGCTTGAGGCGAAGATGGTTGGGACCCTCGTCCTACTGCAGACTAGAAGAAGAAAAATACCCCATGGCATATTTGTTTGGACTGGAGTTGATCCATTGAATATGGTTAGACTTATCCTACCACCCTATTTTCTGACACATTCACTTACAGATTTGGCATGCATCTTTCCACCCAACTCAGAGATGCACTGGAAGTTAACATTTTCCTATGCTAAAAATATATTTTTCATAGATACTTACCTCTCTTCACACTTTGTACTTGTCCTTCCCGCTCCTGATGTGTTATTTTGAGTAATCTTAAAGTGATGAAAATACTCTACACTATAGAGGGAATCAGCTGCTCTCTTAGGGTGTCTCACATTCCTACTGATATAGGGTTGTTGTTTGCTTATTTGCATGCTGCAGTGCAGCTATAGCATGTGCAAACATGTGAAGTAGGTGGGAGTATTAAGGCTAGTGGCAAATAAAAATTGCACATATAGAGGACCAATACAGGCCGAGTATACCTAATACTGTTACTGTACAATGGAAGACAAATACTTAATGGCATCTTACCACCATCCATAGACTGTAAAGGTAATCAAAAATGCAAAATGACAGTTACAAAGTCTTATTTATGTTTAGTTATAAAATTTATGATTTTATTACAATTTAATTTATTATAGCAAAAGATCTATGTGCATATGTATACATGTTTATAAAATTTGAGTTCTTGAGCTAATTTTTCAATTCTCATTTTCATTAGTGTTTTTAATAAAATTTTATGTAAGTTAAAATTTTAAGGGTTTCTTTAATTTATGTTTCAAAGTTATAAATATTTTCTAGGAATTTTTATGATAATCCTATTTTACAAGATTTCATTTTGGATTACTGTTTACTAAAATTACTGTTCTCATTTCGTTTGTTAAATTTCATGAATTTTTGCAATCTAGTACTATTTCCTTTCTTTATGGGAAAATTATTAAATTGATTAGCAAAATGAAGGGTTTTATTAACAAAATGCAAATTTATCTTTAAATTCTAACTCACTTTAAATTAAAAATAATTTTTGTGATGATTATAAACTGATATTCTTTTTTTTTTCATTTTGTAATTTTATCATGGGTGGCTAGTGTGGTCAGTATTAAAGATTGGAATTGGATGGAAAACTTCACTATAAAAGTTTAGCAAACAAGTTTTATTTCATAGATTCATTTAGATTGACTTTAATATCAATGTGAAATAGAAAGAATGTTCTCAGGCTTTGTTGCCCCAGTCTACATAATTTTGTTGCTTTTTTTTTTTTTTTAAGGGGCGTGGTGCTTTGCAAGATATAGACCAGATGTCTCTCATGAAGACTCTTTGCAAATTTACAAAATCTGTAACAACAGTTAGAGACATAATACCCACTCTGAAAAAAGCCATAAAAGTTGCACAATCAGGAACTCCAGGTAGGATAATATTTCACTTTTCAGAATTAAATATAGTAAGTAATATTAAGTTCTGACCAGTATAGCTTAGTAAGTATACATTCTTTACATTTCTACTTTGAAATGGATTGTTTAATCACTTGAGCACCCTCTGTGTTAATAATATTTTTGTGTGTAACCCTAATATCCCATGAGATTTGGGTTAGTCCTAAATACGTACATGCAAGACAGTTAAAATGAGATGTATATAGCTGAGCACTAAAATGCACGTAGCAGATGTACCGAAGGAGGCTGTATTTTCTTGGATACTGGAAAATATAAGTCCAGTATTACAACTGATAAAATAAATAATTTTTATAACATTATAAAATGTGCAGAATTGTCATCCCACATGTGATTTCTTTGACACATACTTTTAACTTAGTTGCTTAGAAAGGCCTTTGTGTGTTCTAAGTGGATAGGTTGTTATAGTGGTTAAAAGGTATAAAAAAACTGAGGAAAAATGCAGCAGTTGTTAATGAGACAGAGAAATAAATCATGGAAAAGTAATGTGACAAAACTAATGAATTAATTGTATTCACACAAGTGTTCTGTAACTAATATTAACTATATATAATAATACTTTTAACAGTGGGTGGTTTATGTTATTATCACACACACATACACACACGTTGTAAAACGTAAAGGTGATATGCAGGTGCCAAAGGATCTAAATATTATACTTATGTTTTATAAATTAGTGTTAAAATTGTAAATGTGGTGATTTATTTACAGTGTTTGTATGTATATATGATTTTTTTAAACAGAAAATTCCTTGATAAAAGAAATAATTTGTAATTTTTTTAAATGGACATTTTCTTTTCAAAAATTTTGAAAAGAGGGCACAATGATGTGTTGTAGTGTGTGTAAATTTTGTCTCAGATGTAAGCTGTTTAGTTTCTGCTGGCATTAAAATATATTTTCAAAGTATTATAGGCCTGATCAGTTTTCCTTGATAATTGAATTGTTGGTGAATTAAAGAAGACCTGTCTCTGTGTTAGAAAATATATTAAAAGATTAAACAACAGTTTTATTAAATTTAACACTTAGGGAAAAAAATACACGTGATTTTTGAATTTTCAGTAATAGAAAGACCAACAGATAACTAACCTTGAACAGATGAGACATGACAGTGTTTAAATTGATACAACTAATACGTACTTTAAACAGAGCAATTCAACTTTAACTTATAGTAGCATAAGTATATCAATGTATGATTGTAAAATATTGTTCCAAATATCTTCTGGTACTTCTTTTCCTTTAGTCAAGTTGTTTATTTGCCATTGTGTCATGAGAAATAAAACAAATTAACAATCATTATTTTATATCATTTTATTTATAATAAAAATATTTCATTGAATATTGCTAGACTAACTTTGTTTTTGTGTTGAAAACTTTGGTTATATTTTTTAAAGTAAAAGAAAATATATTTTTGTAGGCCCTGTATTTATCGAATATCCAATTGATGTTTTATATCCCTTTGACATTGTTAAGAAAGAAATTGGGTTGAAAGAGGCTAAAACCTTCACACAGCAAATAACAAATTGGTAAGCTGTTTATTTAACTAGTTTTTTTATATTTCTATATTCAATTTTTATATCTTACATTTATATTAACATATTTATATTTAATAGTAGCTTGTTAATACTTAGATGTATATACTTAGAATTTATTTACAATATATATTTTTGTCTATCTTTCCCTACACTTATTATGTATATGAATAAACTAAGTTTTAAAATAGTGTTTTTCAGTGATTAAATGTTGTAGTGTTGTATAACTTTGCATGGTCAGCAAAAGAATAAGATATAGAGATATCTACAGAAAAGAGCAAAGTAATAATTGCTTCTATAATTAGCATTGATCATGCAGTGCTGTAAGAGAAGAGAAACTTAAAATGGTCAGCAATTTTAAATATCTTCGAGCAAATATTACAAAAGAAACATCTAGAATGAAAATTATATTCATATCAGCCTTAGCCACAGGGACCACCTGTTAGACTTAAGAAAATTTGAACAAGTAAGAGCATTACATACTCTTAATGCTGTAATTAACTCAAAAGAATTATTTGTATGTAAGGCAATTTAACAAATAGATTGAAAAATAGAAGCCTTGAAATGAGATACTTCAGAAGACTTTTGCACATTCCCTATACCATGCATAAAAGAACAAATAGGTCAAGTAAAGAGGATATTCTATAGAGAATTGACACGTATGAACCATTAATACAAAATTACATACAAAAAAGGAAACTACAGTGAGTGGTTTGGTCATGTGACAGAAGAAAAATGAACAGGTACCCTGGTAAATACTATCCAGCATGGGGCTGTAGAAGGGAAATGCAAATGAAGAAGACCAAAAACATAAAGGAATGTAATAAGTCTTCATGAACAGAAGGTGTGAGAATGGTGAAAAATTGGGAAACCTGAAGAGTTATTTCAACTGAATCAAAGATGCTTCAACATCTCTGATGTTTTTGGGTCGAAAGTGACAACTTTGGATGTAATCAGCTATATTTATGTTATAAAAATATTGATAATATGAAAATAACTTAATGTAAAAATTATCAGATTGTTCATAAAAAATAAGGTACTTATTGTTTAGAGTTTTTACAACTTCACATAACATTAAGTGCTTTTTTTTGTGATGTGTATCATGTTGCTAATGAAGTTTATTGCTAAAGCACTTGAGAATTCACCAATTCCAAATTACCTGTAGGAACGTTATTTGTTCAATATATAGTTTTTGCTAATATTTATATGCTTTCTATATTTATGACAAACAAACCTCAAAATTTCAAGAATTTTTTTGCACTGATGAAATTTTTTAAAAAATAAGTATTTTTCTACTTTTGAGAGAATTAACTAGAAGGCCCATTTGAACCCTTGATATTACTGCTGACAAATCATATATCAGTTGGCTAATCATACAGTTTTTGGAAAGTTTGAAAATAAAATTTACTCATGATGTGAGAGAAAAATAACCACAACTGTATACAAAACACCCACCCACAATAACAGGTACCTATTTTTCCATTAGTATCATCAAACCCTAATGAAATGTGGTATAGACCAATACCCAAACAAGAGTGCAGAAAATAGTTGCAGTGAGACAGACATCCATCAGAAAAAAATGCCAAAAGGTTATAAATTGCAAAAGTTCAACATACATGTCTGGTGGAAATCTTAGATTCTAATGAAAACCAAACAGAAACCTACCAATGAAAAACACAAAAATGCCATCTGTAAAATTTCATTTCCAATACAATATCATACTTTCTCTTACAAAATACCTTTTTTGCAATTAGTACTATGCCCCACGCTAGTACAGCGGTATGTCTCCGGATTTACAATGCTAAAATCAGGGGTTCGATTCCCCTCGGTGGGCTGAGCAGATAGCCCTTTGTGGCTTTGCTATACGAAAAACACACACACAAACACACGCAATTAGTACTGCCCTCTGTTGGTACAACGTTTCAACATTTGTAATTAGAATTCCCTCTCCCATTTTCCCATGATTATGTAGCAGTTCTCTCCCAATAGGAATGTGACACAAACCCTATTATATCCAGTGCCATCTCCATATTTTTTCTTGTTAATCACTTCTTGGTTGGCAGTAGTACAGTTCCCAAATTTGTCAACATTTTCCTTTATGCTATAAACATATTTTTGTTTTTACTATGTTTTGTTATTTGTTTAATTACAGGGGCCTTTTTGCCTGAGTTGTGCCTGACCAGGTATATTTTATTTTTTGAAGATCTGCATTGTTCATCCTGTGACCATGCTCAATGTCATTTATGCTATAGCTCTTTCTACTGTGGACCTGATGTACAATTTTAGATGCCTCCAGGTGTTGGTTGAGTGCCTCCATTCAGTTGTTATTTAACAAAACAGTTAAAGGTCAGGTGAGTAGAGAGGGTGGAGAAGAACAGTGATCGAGTGTTTGGCCAAAAAACTCACGAGTTCTGAGGGCTGAATTTCGCAGCAATGCGGTGCACCTTCAATTTTTCGGTCAAAATCTCGTAACAAGATCCAACTGATATCCCACACTCTTCAGCAATCTCCCTGACAGTCAGACGTCGATTTGCTCGCACCAGGGTGTTGATTTTGTCAACGTGTGGGTCGTCAGTTGACGTGGAAGGACGTCCAGGATGCTCATCATCTTCAATGGACTGTCGACCATCCTTAAAACGTTCATGCCACTTGAAACATGCCGTACGCTTCATAGCAACGTCACCGTAAGCCGTGTTAAGCATAGCAAAAGTTTTAGTCGCAGATTTACCAAGTTTAACACAAAATTTCACAGTAAGTTGTTGCTCCTTCAGGTCATTCATTCTGAAATCCGCCAAACGAAAAAATCGCACTTCACTTAAAACCGCGTAGCTAATACATAAATGAAGATATCTGCAATTGGGAAATGGTGTCGTAATCAGCTGATCTGTGCGAACCTAGCGATACCAAGCGGATTCCCCTGGCACCAACTGGAGCCACGCAATTCAAACAGTCTGCATATTTTTTGAACAGCCCTCGTAAAATATATATTAACCTAAATTCCTGTCATGTCATTGTTGATTGACACACACACAGACTTGAAGGTGTTTTTTCTACAAATAACAATTGTCATGCATTGCAGTATACTCATCATGAATACTCTGCCTAAACAATCTATGAAAGAATAAACTTTCAATTGATGTCCTTACATCATAACATAGAGTATTTTTTTTGATGATTCTTGTTTATAGCATTATTCCATAGGGGAAGAAAAAATGCATTAATATATTAGTGGAAGCTTGCCATATTGGGTCCAATGTTTTTGTGAAATGACATTATTTGCCTTGTTTTCTCAATGTAAACAGTCTGTTGACCAATCTTATCTAACTAGGAATTCTGAGTAGGTTCCATCCTCATAGTAACTTCATTCTATTAATGTTGGTGGTATCTGATTTGTTGAAAAATTAGTCATATGTTATTCACTTAAAACATTTAAGTGGTAAGATTTGTATTTGAAGCAGAGAAAAATTTTGTGCTCAGGCAAAAAACAAATGTGAGCACAGTAATGTTGATCTCCACTTCTGTCATCTCTTTTGCAGTTTGGCAGATCTGTCTTTTCCAATGATGATGTTTTCTTGCCATATTCATGCAAATCTGAATTTGTTGACATTGTTGACCTTCAAACATTAAATAAAGGAAAATTTTGCTAATTCAAGTTTAGAAATCTAAACTGCTTTCCAGCATAAAGCATTATTATTAATACATAAGATCTTTTTCATTTTCATTCAATATATCACTATTTCTACTACTTGGAAATCCCAGTTGTCTATGGTATCTTTAAAACAATTACACTCTCAGCTTGCACAACTTATCTTAATGGCTGTTTTTACTGATGTCCCTTATCTTTTGCCCTTCTGTTAAGTTTCTACAAAAATTTTTGTAATCTTGTCTGAGAAATGGACATGGACTTGTGATTTAACCATGTTTTTATTTTGAACATACACAGTCTTTAGTTTGAATGTTTCCAATGTCATTGTGAAAATTAAATATACGTATTGTCTTTATCAACAGTAAATATTTACATTTTATAAAATATTTTATTAGGTACTTGCAGAAATACCTTGGCAACATATTTGCAGGAGGTTTTGAACAACAAGACATGACACCTTTACCTGTAGAGATTCCCCAGGCTAGCTACAATAAAGGTAGTTTTATTAGTTACATAGACTTGTTCTATAAACAAAAATACTCTCAAAAAACGTAAATAAAGCAACTCAATATCAATAAACTTTTTCTTAGAATACGTCTGTGTAATTAGTTTCATTAAAAATACTGTAAATGTTTTAATAACTTTTTACCCACATAGACATTTACTGTTTAGAACAGTGTAAATTGAAGTAAAACATCAGTTTTTAAATTTTTCATAGAACTTTAAGTCTTTTATAGAAAGTATATGTTCAACATTTTACTTTTGTTAAAAGCAAGTTTTTGAATAGCTGCGAAATGAATTTCATTGTGCTTTTGTGACACATTTTCATACTGAAGTTAATATACTTTGAGTTGTGCAAATGTTTTTTTATTCATCTTTGGAAAAAAATTACTTTGACAAAAAATCTATATGACAGCATTCCACTTTAAAAATGGAAATGCTAAATTGAAGCCCTTTTGTGTTGAAAAGTTTAAAAAATAGAAGTAATCTTTATAATATATATATTTTTACAATTGATTTCAATGATATGTATTACTCTTTTAAGCTGAATATCTAAGCAAATATTGTTTAAAAATTCTGTAGCTACTCTTTTCATGTTTTATTGGGAAACCTCAGATTTTAACTCTTAATTTTGTCTTATTACTATATGTACCTCTTTGTTTAATATTCATGTTACAAATGTTTGCTAAAGACATTACAAGCTTTATTAAGATTACAAACATTTGTAGTTTATGCATTGGCCATAATTTAATTGGCAATAAATATAGTGTTTTGTGTTATTGTTTCAACTTGTAGATGTTTGAAAACTTTGCATAAATGGTTATATAACTTGTATACAATGTTTTCAAGTGTTTGTTTTTAGGAAATTTCTATTCAAATGAGATTTATTTGTTAGAAAACTAGGTTACACATTTTATAGACGTATCTTTTTGCAACTGAATATTCAAAGGAATTAAAGCAATAAATATTTATAGAAATTAACTGCAAAAATGGTGTTTCTACATCAAAACTATGTTTAATATGAAAATTTATTTCAGTCATATTGACTGACAACAATTTTTTTTATTTTTAAAGTCATAGATGTATTGTGTAATTTTTACTGTCAAAATGTATAAAAACATTTATTTGTTTTCTTTCAGGTAATACTTACTGAATTTACTGTATGTTTATCTAAATAGAGTTGTACTTTCACAGAATAAAACAAAAACTAGTATATAAAATATTCAAATTTAGACTTGCCAGTTCTGATGTTAGAAGTTCACAGAAAGTAAAATAAAGAATAATAATCTCCACCAATGTAATTTTCAAGTTGTAAATTAAATTATACACTCTGTACTGTTTCATGAAGATGAGTTACTCCTAACTTTTCATGAATTGCTTTTACCAAATTATAGATTTTGTGGATTAGAAACATTCTTAATATCTTCTGTGTTTTGCAGTTCAGACTTGTGCAGAACTAGTTGCTAAAGCAAAACGACCAATAATGATTGTTGGCAGCCAAGCAGTGTTGCCTTCTACACCGCCAGAGTTGTTAAAGAATGTTTTGGAGGTACTTATTTTTAAAAATTTCAAGACACCTCAATGAATGACCATGCTCATCAAATGTGATGTTTAACAAAAAACGTTTTTTGAAAGTAATTTGAAAATGTTTAAAGACATTTGTCATGTTGTTTCAATGGAAAATCACAGACAATTCAATATTTTTTTGACAGATACATACACTATATTTACTTCCTTAAGCCATTTTGATAATTTAAAAATTATGACAAAACACCATTTATTAACTTTTTAATAACCATTTACCACAGATAGCATTTCTTTAAGTTTTCTTTGTGTGCATGTTTTATAGCTGGACAATGAATGAAGGCTCAGCTTGGCCAGGTGGTTAAGGCACTCTACTTGTAATCTGAGGGTTGAGGGTTTGAATCCCTGTCTCATCAAACATGCTCACTTTTTCAGCCATGGAGGTGTTATAATGTGACAGTCAATCTCACTATTTGGTGGTAAAAGAGAAGCCCAATCGTTGGCAGTGGGTAGTGATGACTAGCTGCCTTCCCTCTAGTCTTACACTGCTAAATTAGGGACAGTTAGCACAGACTGCCCTCATGTAGCTTTGCACAAAATTCAAAAAAAGAAACCAAACCAATGGGTGAAATTTAATAACTGATTAATTGTCAGACTTGTTAATCAATTATATTCAGCTAATTGATTATTCTCATATAGGACTTAGATAGTTGAAATAATTGAGAATAGTAAAAATAGTAAAAAAATGCTAATTTTGATTAGTTGATTCTTTTTTGTGTTTTATGACACTAATCTATTAAGCTGAACAAACTTGAAATAATCAGAAATAATGAAAAATCATAAAAGCAATATTTCTATTATTTTGTAGTTGAAATAATTATAAACTGTAACACTCAGTAACAGTAATTTCAATTAATGGAATATTTTGATAGCATTAATTGATTTAATTGTAATTTTGGTCAATTGATTTTTTTACCTTATACCAATCAATGTAATCTATGCTCATAATTAATCAGTTTATTAAGTCAGTTGCACAGCTATAATATGTTTATATCTACATATATTATTTATTTTTGCTGAATTATTATGCACTACAAAACTTTTACTGTTTTTCCTGCCATTGAAAAAATTATGGAAATGTAAAATAATACGATTAGAGACAGGCAGTGAACTTGACTAATTGATATAATCAATTACCTCTAAGCATTGATTATACAATGATTATTGCACTGCTAAAAATTGAGTTTTGATACCCATGGTGGGCAGAGCATAGATAGTCCATTGTGTAGCTTTATGCTTAATATCAAACAAACAAATAACCATATATAAGAATTGCTTTTAAGGCTGACCATGAGAAAAAAATTAGTTAGAAAACCATTGGTTCAGCTAAGTGCAATCCCACTGAATAGGTTTCTACTTACCCAAATCACATTACTGTAAGATTTTGTGAAGCCAACATTATATAAATGTTTAAGGGTACTGAAAGACATTTGCAAACTACTTTACCTGTGATGAGTTGATAAACTTTAATGCCTTAAAAACCAACAAATAACTTTAAAAAGACACAACTAATTTTTACCTTAGGCCTATATGAGATTTTGATTAACTGAATGGTTTTTATTGATTAAAAGAAAATAATTTTTAATACAGGTTCAAGAATATAAAATGGGACTAATAAAACTGATGTTCATAGCAGAAATAAAAATATCCAAGTTCATTAGATGCAGTACTTATTTTTAACATTTTTCAAGAAATAAAAAATTTCAAGAATAATTTTATAATTAATAATTTTTATGTCTAATTATATTGTTTTACTTAGAGATTTGTGGGAATTAATACATATTTTAAATTGAAATAATGTTAACCAAGTGAAAAGATCTACATTTGTGATTCATTTGATAGATGTTTAGAATACCCTTTAAAAAATTCTGACAGATAATTTTCATCATTTTATTTATCCTATATTCAGGTTTTTGTGTATGCATGCATGTGTGTGTGTGTGTGTGTGTGTGTACATATATATATATATATATTATTTTTTTCTATATGAACATCATTATTATTGAGTGTCATGTACATATATTTCTTAAACCAGTTTGGAAAAATAATTTTCTTTCCAACAATGAAAGGCCTTATTCAATTAACTAGAATATCAAGTAGGTTAATGACCAAAACTAGTTCTGTTTTTTAATGTCACTTGTAAGTTCTTTATATATATTGCCATGTCGTGTGATAATAATTCGTTAATTCATGTAATCAATTTACTAAGCTTGGAAAATACTCTTAACTCAATTATTCATTTCCAGAAATTGCCCAGTTGTAATTATGATAGCAGTAGGGGTTTTTAGATTGACTAGTTGAAATTATCTCAGTGCTGTTGCTGCAAGTTAGGTACAAATAAAACAAAACAATTAAGTGTTTAATGGTTTGAGATAAGTGCATATGGTTGAAAAACCCATGAAGAATGGTAATGAAAATTATTTGTTTTTATTTTGTAACTGTATTTTATCTTTCCTTAGATACATAATTATATATATTTTTTCAAGTTTAACATTTGTACAGTTTATCTGTTTATTTTTTAATACTTTTAATCATTGTAAAATATTAGTCTTAAATATTATTGATATTTTGTATTAGTGTAATTTTTAAGCAATAAAACTCAAGGTACAATACTGCAATTGTAGAAAAATTATACAGATTTATCAGCTTATTTGTGTTTATTGTGTACACCTATTATTTGAAGACTTGCATCGAACTGTATACTTGTTTTAACATTAAAATGTAATATTTTTCCTGTTTCCTAGCACTTTTAAATGTATAGAAGGTAACAACAAGGAATTAAATCTTAATAGACAAGGATACCTTCAAAATTTGGATCAACAGCTTATGTTTCCAGTTCACAGATTATGCAGTTGAATACATTTTAATTTCTTTATGCATATATATAATTTACATTTTAATTCAGTGGGTACTATAGTATCCTGGCAGAAAACATAATTTAGTTTTTTTATCTTTCCCATAGAGTGAGACACTCCATTATAATTTCTGCCTATGACTTTTTATAACCTATTTAATATAATAATTTTGATGGTTATACTCTACTAAAAATAATTTGATATTTGCTTGAAATCTTTCAAGATATAAAATAATCAGATAACTAAATATTTAGTTTATTTGTTTGTTGTTTTTTTCTATATGATTCCCAACAATTTGTTTCAAACATTAAATATTAAATGATATATAATTTAGTACAGGAGATATATTTGAAAATGTTTGGAAGTTAAATGTTAATGTTTATCATGATGATTACTATTTTATGTATACATATTTCAGTATCATAAATTTATTCTTTTCATTTTGCATTTTTCAATTATTTCTCAGTGTATTTTCACCTATAGTCAATTGATTGCTGTGTTTTTAAATAGTTTTATAAGTTATCTTAACAAGGCTATACCAGGGAAAAATTCATACATTTCAGTATTTTATGATTAATAGAATAAAATTAAATGAACAATATTAGCAAAAGTTATTGTTGATTGCCACTGATCTTGTTGCTTTTTTGTTTATAGCATGAAGTGAGTTGTTTAAAAAAATGAAAATAAAATGGCAGTGTGAAATTCTTTTCTTTATATTTCTAGTTTGATTGAACATTTTTGCAAATGTAGGCAGAACGTGATTTAGTTTCTTTCAATTTAAAAGTACAGTTTTGCTCTTCCTGTACTAGTGAAATATGTTTTTGAATATACTACCAAGTAATAAGTTTCACTTTTTGATTGATGTACAGGGAGTCGGGAACTAACATGATACTTAGAAATATATTTGTTCTAAAATTGCTACAGGAAAGCAAAATATAGTTTTTAAAACTTCCCATACATGTATTTTTAGAGTCTTGGAATACCATGTTTCTTAGGAGGCATGTCAAGAGGAATGCTGGGAAGATATAATAAGTTACTCATGAGACACAGGCGAAAAGATGCAATAAAAGATGCTGATTTAGTTATTTTGGCAGGTAAGCTTATAGAGGTTTTAAGGAACTAAATGAAACATTTTGACTGTAAGTCTGAAAGCTTATAATGTTAAAGTCTGGGTTTTGATATCTGTAACGAATACATCACAGAAAACCCATTATGTAGCTTTATACTTAACAACAAATGAAATACTTTGAGTAAAAGCTGTGGTAATATTATTAAATTTGTGCTAAAGTTATAAAAATATTAATAAGTGAAATCATCCAAAATATTTTTTATTACACTTCGGTTGCTACAAGCTACAAAAGAGGAAATTGTCTCACTGCTAAATGAAGTCAATTTACATTTAAAATTCAGTGCTGGTGTGTCAAGGACAAATCAATGAAATGAAAAACACAAACTGGCCGAAAGAAATATCTTGGTGTTTGAAATTAATGGAACAAGCAGATACACCAATCTGCTTTTTTTTTATTTTTATTTTACTTATCCTGTACAATTCTACCTATCACAGAGCTTTGGTTATACAGAACACATCAAGCTACTGTGCATCAAGTGTACAAGGGCCCTGAACATCCTCCATATCATCTTTTCTACCTCTTGGGGAGAGAATCAATGTTCTATGCTAAAGATCTATCATGCCCTCATTTGATTGAAACTGGACTATGGGTATCTGGTCTACGGTTCTGCCAGAGCCTCAGTCTTGAAGATATTGGACACTGTTCACCATCTTGGGCTTTGACTTCGCACAGTGGTTTTTTGCTTTTCTCCAGTCCAGAGTTTGTACACAAGATCTCATAAACCTCCTCTGCACCTACATTGTTTGCAACTGTCTTTACTGTATGCTTCAAAACTGTGATCCTTACCATAGCATCCCACCTGAGGTTATGCTTTCCTCCTTCAGTGAGCCATGCTTTATCAGAATAAATGGTCTTCCATTGTTTTTTTTGGTCTTCATATCCAGGTGCAGCTGTTTGAATCAGGTCTTTCCTTGAACAATGTTGCTGTTTCCACTGGTCAGCCCATTACCTATCACTTTGTTTTGAGTCATCTGAGAAAGTTTGATACTACTGATTGAAAGCACAGTCTTCTATTTGCAGAACATCTTTCAAACCATCTTTCCCTCCCCATTTATACTGATGGTTTGAAATCAGGTGACTCTGCCATGGTATGTTGTGGTTCAGTGGTTGCACACAGGGTCCTTTCTACAGTTTCTGTGTTTGCTGTAGAATTGTATGTCATTTCTCTATGCCGTACTCCAATTGTACTATTTATATTGATTTGCTTAGCTCTCTACTGGCCCTGGAATTGTTTCATGTTAGACTTATCCTGTTCTCATTGATATTCAAAACTGACTGACCCATTTCTTATTATTATCTTTCCAGTTCTTCTAAATACCAGGCAATGTCTATTTGTGGGAGTGAGTTTGCAGACATCACAGCTAAGTCTGTCTTCTCTGATGTTAACATGGCTATGCCTGTCCCATACATGGACTACAGTCCTGTATTCAAGGCTTTGTTCCATGCCAGTTGGAAGTCGACTTGGAATGAACAACGTGATAACAAGCTTTTCCAGATCAAAACCTTTGTTGCTCTTTGGTTGTCTCGCTTCCATAAGGATTGGAAAGAGAAGCTGTTATGGCTAGGCTGTGCATTGGTCACAGTTTTTAACTAATCTTTTTTTTTTTTTTTAATCTAGGACTGATGCATCAGTGTGTGGTCTGTGTGACACTGAAGTCACAATTGCCTACATTCTACTGTTGTGCCATCGTTATGACCATTAGCAAAAGTCTATTTAGTTTTAAATTGATTCATTTTAACATTTTATAATGATTTTACTTTTTTTTATCAGTTGTTTGGTGTAGATAGCCTAGTAGTTTTGTGCCAATATGTGCTAAACAACCAAGCAACATTTTTTGTTAGGGATCTTGCAACCTTTCTTCAATGTGTTGTGAATTGCCACGTGCTTTTTTGGCCTTCTGTTTCCGTCTTTTTGGCCAGATTTCTCTCTCCTCAATTATGAATGCCTTATTGTATTAGACTGTGCATTTATCCTGATTTGCTTTGGATAGTGCCTTATCATTTGGATAAAAACTGTAACTTTCCAATGTTTTTCTGGATTTCATTCCTTATCTTTTTAGTCTGTGTCCTTTAATATTGCACATACTTTATCAGCCCACTTCTTGGGTTTGTTTTGCTTTCCTCCTTGCTTGTTATTATGGTTTATGGAAATAATGGTTATTAAGATAAATATATAAAATCATTTCGTATTTTTTATACTAAATATGAAACTATATTAAAAACTAAATTTTTGAACATGGAAACTACTTTATGGATAACCTAGTGATAACTAAATACCCAAGGTTAGGAGTCTTGTAGAAATATGGGGTGGTTTATTTATACTGTGAGAGTGTTTCTGCCTTTTTGTACATCTTATAAAAGAATAAGTGTTGGAAGTTTTACATTGTAGAAACTTAGGATGGTTTATTTCTACTTTAAGTTTGTATCTAAATATTAAAGGTAATTGTCTTCGTACAACTGGCTGCATACAGTGAAAGTTGAAAAGTTGTTGGCCCAAGCACTCAATTCCTAAGTCTTAATTGATATCCTTTAGTTGATGGTTAGTTTGACATTGGCATTGGGATCTTGTTTGACAGATGGAATATACTTGGTGTGTTTGGGTGCTATGGCCACTTTGTTTTATAGAAAATTTTTAAATCTGTATACCAATCCTTCTTTGATCTTTCAGTTGTGGTGGAAAGAAGTTTTAATTGTTGTTATACATTCTACTATATGTAATTAATTGTAATACTTCACATTATTAGGTTTGTATGCATAATTATTTAGATAAATATCGACCAAGTTTTTATGGACTCTCTTGGAGAATTTAAGTCTTTTTTATAGTTTAACTGATGGTTCTCCCATTGTACATTTTTACCCTTTTGTATAGATAGTATTTTGAATTATCTCTTTTTAATCCATGTATATTGATTAAACTTAATAGTTGCATCACATAGTTAATTTTATCTTTCTTTCTTTCCTCCATTGGAATGTACATCACTGGAAACTTTAGAGGAACCTTGTGTGTAAAAGCCCTTGATTTACTGGGTTGCTGGCCTGCTTTAGATTGCTTTGCTGCCTTCAAGGTTTTGGATTTAGAGCTGAACCAGTCAACATAAGTCCTCACACATGTATCATATGCATTTCTGGTTCCTCAATCAATTATGCTTTTGCTCCTTCCACCTGTGTTGTGGGTTATGGTGGTGGAACTTACAGATTAATATGGTTCTTCCTCTTATGTTATCTTTCAATGATTTTCTTATATTAGGGATGTTATTGTGTTAAGATAGTTCTCGTCAGATTGATTTTGAGTACTGATAGGTGTGTGTGATTGCTCAGATTTTGGGCTCCTGGATCAGTCAAACATTTTATAACATATCCACCATGTATCATGTTTATAGATTGGGGAGTATGAGTTTCCCTCTGATCTGCTGAAATTAAAGTGAAGATTGTATGAACCTCTTTTCTTCCTCTACCAGATGGCTATGTTTTGGATTGTAGTTGACTTGCTGTGTATGATTCGTCATACCCTAGCCACTCTACACTTAGAGGCGCATTCCTTTACTCTTACCCACAACCATATTCTTTATGGAATTGAGATTCCAATATTATGTAGATTGGGTCTCTATAGAACCATTGTTCTCTCCCATTTAGATGTGTTCCTCCTAACATCTGCCCATGTCTGTTATACCTCTTTCCACACTAGGCAAAAAGTATACCTGGTACAGAAGGGATGCAGTCTTCCACATATGATCCTCTACTGCAAAGATTCACTCTTTTAGGGAGTTCTACAAATGCTTTTAAAGGATACTTATTTCTTTCTTATGCACCACTCTCTCCTCCTGTTTAATGTGGAATCCTAGCTACTTGTGGTACACTACCTGTGTTCACATATTAGATGTTGTAGTTTTCCTATACTGAAAATGTATTACTTAAACCTGTTAATTTTTCGTGCACTTCCTCCCAACTGAAAATCAGTGCTTCCATTTTCTGCAAAGACTCAAAGTGATAGTTTGGTAGAATCAGATAGAGGGAGTTGAGTGTGTCAGGAAGGTGTGTCACTATTATTGGAAGAGGGTTGTTGCATGATGATTTGCATGAGAGATGCAGTGAACCTTGTTGACCTTGGGGTATGTGGAAGCTCAAACATTGTGGCATGAAAAAATATTTTCCATGTAGAGGTCAGCACTGATTAACAAGAGCTTTTTAAGTGAAATGAAGTAAGTACCAACTGGAAATACATTTTCAGTGTAGGAAAATTATAACTTGAATCAATTTGAGAAAAGGTGATAAGTAATTTGCAAGAATGCAATGTATATTTTGATGCAGTACAAATGGGCTAGTAATATATTCAAATTTATTGTAAAAATAAATATTTGGTGTTCAGCTTTTAAAAACATCGAATTAAGGCTTTGACAATGAAAGCACAAGTTTATCAGACTGTGCTTGTCATGTGTAATACCAATAATTTTAACAAAACTAAAATTTACTCATTCCTTTTAAATAATTGAATTCTATATAAAGTACAATGTAAGTTGAAAGATAAAATGTGGTTTTATTATTATGACTGTAAAAATTGTTATAATACCAGTGTGTTCTTCTTGGTAAATCACACTTTCAGTTCAAACTGTGTATCAATCCTTGTTTGGACAATGAATGAGAAATGAAGTTATATAAGAGGATAAATACCTAAAGAAAAGATTCTTAAAGCAAAAAAGTGTCATCCTGAAATGGTTTGTCAATAGTTATAACACATATAAGCTAAAATGTCAAATTGTTTCAAATAATAATGTGTATTACACATCAAAATTTAATGTTCTGAATCCAGTTGTTGTATATATCTTTAACAATGCTGTTTTTTTCTTCTTTATACTTCAGGAGCTGTTTGTGATTTCCGGTTGTCTTATGGTAGAGTGCTGAATAAAAAATCAAAAATTATTGTCATTAACAGGGACAAAAAACAGATGCTAAAGGTAACACGTTTTTTGATTTTCATACCTAGTTAATATATGTTTTTGGTTAGTCTTCAAAGTATATTTTTAACTGGGTTTCTTCTAATTTGTTTAGAAATTTACTTGTTTGAAAAAATAATTGAATAAGTTTTTTTATTTCATGAATTCTTTTGCTGCAAGCTTGGTCAATTTGGTGACTCTAAAGTGATCATCACAGTTTCCATAGAATCACTTGATATGCCTTGTGTGTTTTCATGAAATTTTACAAATTTTTAGTAAACATTAAAAATCTTTCTTATGCAAAAAATGATAATTTTAAATTATTTTTACTAAAATTTTCTATGAATATTATAGCCAATGTGTTGACTGCACCAAATGCAAAATGATTTTCATGTTAAGTGTAAAAATATTTTCTTTCATCTGAAAAGTGTAAGATATTATTTGTGTAATCTCTAAATTCTTCTAAATGAATACCAAACGTTTTTTTTTGTTTGTTTGTTTTCTCGGCAAAATCTATAGTTTATCTTTTATATACTCTACCATAATTATATAGGGTTGACCAATTTTACTGACCTCATAACCATCATTAAAAGAAAAAAACACTTTTTTCTATCTAGAATGGCCTCAAATTGTAACAGAAAACTGCAATTGTTTATTCTAAATAGCTTAAAACTTATAATGATATACATATATGTCTGCTTGGATTTTATTATTTTGCCTTGTGAACTGTGTCTAAACAAGAAATTCACCTCACAAGTTGTAAATTACTCAGTAACTGTTTAGCTCACATTACTGCTCTGAATTATGTAATGCACCAGCTGCTTGTGAACAGACTTCTTCAATAACTTTTATTGTTATTATTTCTATTACCTTAGCTAATCTAATTTTCTATAATGTAATAAGTTTCTTATTTTTAAATGTAAGCTACATTTATAATATTTAATAAAGAATATACATGATGAAAAATCAAGAATTTTAGTACTTACCTGGGTCTTTGTCTTTGTTTTGTTTTTTTTGTTTCATGTCAACTGTTAATGAAACTGAAGCCTAATTTTTGACATAAATGACTCAACTACACTAAGCAATATTTCTGTTTAATTACACACTGCACTTGAAAACACAACCTAATAATGTGCAAAAAAGCAAACAATATTCTCTATCATAATTTTCTATCTTTTTAACTATGTGATAAGAGCCTTTAAAAATTAAGCTAAACTTGTCAGTGTGACTTCCACAAGATTAAACTTGAAATTGAAGGATGAGATAGGCAAAGTCAAATACAGAAACATTCTAATAGATCAATTGACAGATTAAAATTTTGGCTTTCTATTAGCTACAAATCAAACAGTATAAAACATTAAAGAAAATTATTGGCAGTTTGTGGAGGATGACGTGACAGATGGTTGTGGCAAATAGATCTGATTGTTTAATTTATATTTCTGCATTTAGACAAATAAGATTTAAATGCTAACTACATTGTAATGCATAATTTATGTTAAATTATGTACATTATGAAGGGAAGGTAAATAATTCTTAATGATGAGAAACCCACTTTAAATAAAAATGTATCTCAGAACAGCTGGTATGGGTAGTAACACTTTTATTGATAAAACCTTTCAACCTTCCTAGGTCATCTTTAGGTTAATAAGGAGAGAGTTTGCAAGTAACAGTTGCCGGACACGTCTTAGAGTATAAACGGGTATGGGATTGTAGGGGGCTGAAGAAGAGGGAAGACCTGTAGAATAAATGCCATAATTCTTATAGTAGGGAAGATTTAGGATTTCTTAAAATATTTCCTTAAAAAGTTTAGGACTTATATTTTATATTAAAATTTAATTTATTAACTACACGGCCCGGCATGGCCAGGTGGTTTAAGGCGTTCGACTCATAATCTGAAGGTCACAGGTTCAATTACCTGTCGCATCAAACATGCTCACCCTTTCAGTCATGGGGGAATTATAATATGATGGTCAATTCCACTATTTGTTAGTAAAAGAGTAGCCCAAGTGTTGGCAGTGGGTAGTGAGGACTAGCTGCCTTCCTTCTAGTCTTACACTGATAAATTAGGGACGGCTAGTGCAGATAGCTCTCATGTTGCTTTACATGAAATTCAAAAACAAACACATTTAACTACATATTGATATCAAGTTTATTTGTATTCAGTGCAAATAAACTATTCTAATTAAATTTTGAATACAACTCTAAATCATTGTGGCATGTACACTTTGAACTGCTCATGGCAAGAGTGTTAAGTAGTTTTTCTACTAAGTTAGGTGTTCTATTTCATAATGTATATAATTGTTATGTATAATGATATACAGTCATGTGCAAAAGTTAGGACACCCTATGAAAGCCTGTATATTTGTGTAACATTTTTGGATATATAGATATTTAATCTCAATTTAAACAATACTGAGAGATTATAGGAATATAACTAAACAATTAAAACTGAAGAAAAGACTTTTCAAGATCTTCTGTAAATGTAATTCTACAAAAATGCGTATTCTAACTGAAGAAAAAGTTAGGACACCCTACCCCCTAATAGCTAGTGTTACCCCCTGTGGCTGAAATAACTGCAGTGAGACGCTTCTTGTAGCCATCTACCAGTCTCTGACATCAGTCTGAAGAAAGTTTGCCCCACTCCTCAATGCAAAATTCTTTCAGCTGTGAGATGTTTGAGGGATTTCTTGCATGTACAGTCTGTTTCAAGTCACCCCATAGCATCTCAATGGGATTAACATCTGGGCTTTGACTTGGCCATTCCAAGACTCTCCATTTCTTAGTTCTCAGCCAGTCCTTGGTGGATTTACTGGTATGTTTTGAGTCATTGTCATGTTGCAGGATCCAGTTCTGCCTCAGCTTTAATTTTCGTACAGATGGTCTCACATGATCCTCAAGCACCCTCTGATACACAGTAGAATTCATGGTGGATTCTATGATTGTGAGCTGTCCAGGTCCTGCTGCATTAAAGCAGCTCCAAACCATAACACTTCCACCTCCATGCTTCACAGTTGGTATGAGGTTATTTTCCTGGAATGCTGTATTTGGTTTATGCCAAACATGTCCTTTGTTCTGGTGTCCAAATAATTCAATTTTGGACTCATATGTCCAAAGAACATTATTCCAGAAGTCCTGGTCTTTGTCTACATTCTCTCTGGCAAACTTCAGTCTGGCCTTGATGTTTCTCTTAGAGAGCAGAGGTTTCCTCCTTGCGCACCTCCCATGCAAGTTAAACTTGTGCAGTCTCGTTCTGATTGTAGAGGTATGCACTTTCACATCAACAGTAGCCAGAGCTTGCTGTAGGTCCTGTGATGACATGTTAGGGTGTTTGGAGACCTCTTTTAGCATCTTGCAGTCTGCTCTTGGCGTGAACTTGCTTGGACGACCAGACCTGGGCATGTTGGCAGTTGTTTTGAAAGCCCTCCACTTGTTGACTATTTTCTGGACAGTAAAATGGCTGATTTCAAAATCTTTTGGGATCTTTTAAATCCCTTACCAGACTCATAAGCTGCTACAATTTTCTTTCTGAAGGCCTCAAACAGCTCTTTTGCTCTCACCATGGTGCTCACTCTCACTTCAACACTCAGGAGCACACCAAACTAAATGTCTGAGGTTTAAATAGAGCAAACCTCATTCGAAATGCTGAGTAATAATCTTCTAATCATATGCACCTGGTGTGATACAGCTGTGTGTGAGTTGAGCCATTTTAAATGGGAATAAATGTAGGGGTGTCCTAACTTTTTTCTCAGTTAGAATATGCATTTTTGTAGAATTACATTTACAGAAGATCTTGAAAAGTCTTTTCTTCAGTTTTAATTTTTAGTTATATTCCTATAATCTCTCAATATTGTTAAAATTGAGATCAAATATCTATATATCCAAAAATGTTACAAAAATACACAGGCTTTCATAGGGTGTCTTAACTTTTTCACATGACTGTACATGTTTAATTGGTGTGCAAAGATGTTTTTTGCATATTTTTATTCAGTTTTTGGTTAGGAAGTACTAGGTATATAGTACATTTTGTGTTGGTGTTTGTATGTATGCATGAATAAGCAGGTAGACTAAGCAGGCTTTCTTCTGAGTATGAAGTAGAAATTTACCTTACGATACAACCACATATTTATCTATTCAGTGAGACAAGGACAAAGCATTGCCCTGTTCTTATAGTTGAGTTAAGGCAATGGCATGATACCAAAGTACTGTGTTTGACTTGTTGTACTTCTTTCTCCTACAGTGGTTGTGCAAGATTTTGTCTGGTTTTGGCTGAATGCTAACTTCCTATTTGTAGTTCCAGTCACTTTAGGTATGATACTTTGGAGTTGATGAATATATGTATATATATTTCACATATAATACAGTGCTTAAACAATATTGTATCCAAGATACCAAGTAAATTGATTTGAATCTGTCTTTAGTTGGTTGTTTTTATCATAGTTACCTCTTGGCAAGTAAATCTTTATGTAAAATGTTTGTATTTCACAGTAGAATAATGATGCAAAACCAGATAGTCTTTTACTTAGTTGGATTTTCAACTGAGTACCATTTCTGTGATCACAGATAATTTACCTGCTGATTTCTAAAGCCTTCAGTATATAATGCCCTTGAAGTAGAAACAACATTTTGAATTTAAGTGACTACTTAAATAGTAAATGTACCAGGATCATTTTTCAGTTATTTTATTACTATACTGTTAATGTAAATGAAGAGAAGGAAAATCAGAAAGGAAAACAAGAAAATGTTGGAGGTGGAATGTAGACAGATGTTTAGTAAAATGTGCAAGACTGCTGTACACAAAACATGAGATACATTATTAAAGTATTTGTAATCAAAATATGTTTGTGAAATGGCTGAGACTCTGACAAATCAGAGTGCAAAGTGATGTTCATATGAAAAATAAAAATGTTTGTCCATCTGATTCTTTGTGTATTGCATTTACATAACCTCTAAAATCTTCAAAATGTATTTTTACAGTTTTTTTCAGTATCATGTTTACTGTATTTGATACTTACTCTCTTATACCTCAAACTGTTGTTAAATCAACAATGTAGGTTAATACGTAGTTGATAACTCTGACTTCACGTTGAATAGCACTGTAAAACTTCAAAGCATGTGCACTTTCATCCTCACATGTACAATCACGGATGAAAGACCATGTCATAGCAATTGTTGATTTGCAGTAAAAAATTTTACTTAACTACAAATTTATGTCATTAAGTTTGGTATCAAACTGTAGATTATAACGCAGATTTTTATATTAAACATTGATTTCTTTACTTAAAAGTAAATATTAAAAACTAAATGTATGATTTTTTTTTGCCCATATATTAATAACCAGTTAAAAGCTTTATAATCTCCCCAAGTTGTTCTCTCAGCCATTTTAAAATAAAGTTGCATTATTTCTTTCTTTGAAGACAAACCCATGCATTGGTAAGTTGAGTCTTTAGCCTGTTTAAAATTTCATATTTTTTTAGACCCAGTTACAGCTTAGTTACTAAACCTGGTATGGTGTAATAGATTTCCATAGTATCAGGTAGTAATTTATGAGTTTTTGGTTATTCAAAAGTATATATATACATATAACCTTAAAAGTATTATTTTATTTCACATATTCCATGTGAAAAATTTCTTAAGGCTTATCAACCTACAGTGAGCAACAACTAAGTACAAAAGTCGTAATTAGAAGAGATAACTTTTTGCTTTACTTCTTTATATACTGTTCTATGTTGTAAGAAAAATAAGTTAAACTAATTTGTAAATAGTAATAATATATATATTCATGCATAACTGAAATGTAACTGCATTTACAAAATACTGGTCCACTAAAACAGCCAAGACAGGTCATTTTGTAAAGATTAGTTTCATATTCTTGGATAACAACACAGTGAACATGTGCAATATCATTGTAACTTTTATGACGTCAGCCAACAACTGCTGAAAAGTCAGTATGATAAAATGAATGAATAAATATAAATTTATAATGTTATGACATTTAAACTATTTAGACTAAACATTTGTGTTTGTCATCATTTTAGAACAAAAAAGGCATAATTTATATTCATTTCTTAATTTTGTGTGGTGGTTACAAGATCGGTCAAATAAACTGAACCCATGCAGAGATATGTAAGTGAAAATAACATAAAATATAGTTTGTCTTAAGAATCATTTGATAAAACTATCTCAACACAATAAGGATTTGTGATGCATAAAAACATTTTTAATTTTAAATTGAAAATTACTTGTCATATTTGATAATCAAAATTCTAAAAGAGAAAACCTTAATAGCTAATATAAATTCTGATATTTATTGTAAAAAAAAAAACTTGTAATGTTTACTAATAGCCTGCAAGATTTTGTAAATATAATCTTCCCCAGCAGAAGCAGATTCCTCATATTCATCATTGTCACTCACCAATAAATTGTTAGTAGGACAGTTATTCACAAGATCCCTATCATATCTAAAAAAAAGTCTGAGGAAAATTAATAATATTCTATGAACATGTGTCTATCAGTTGTTTTTGGCTTAATTTTTTATCCTTTGGTCAAGTCACAGCAAACGAGGTAAAAACATTTAGATTCTCCTCAACGACATCATCATCCTCGGATGAAACAGTGATTGGCTTACTAATCATTTTGGGTTAAGCAACAATTTTTCTCTCAGCCAGAACATTTTCCAACAAAAATGATACACCCTTAATTGGCAGAGTAAGTCTTACTCCAGCCATAATTGGTCCCAAAACTAGGTCTGATGCTAAACAAATGCTACAAAAATGAATATTAACAAAGCTACCCTCAATACTCTGAGCAATAACATGCTCACAAGTGGCAGAATGCAGATCTAAAGACAGTATATCTTCTAACAACAATTATCCAGTTGCCCAAATATCATGTTGAATACATATGGGTATGGGATTAGCAGTGTCATTTGTCAAGGTCACAGAACCAACAGATGCAAAAAGTCTAAATTCCTCCCTAACTACATCAACCTTTTTATCAATGGTCAAACCAACAATATCTGGCAATCTGGTGAAACTACATCCATATGTGGACATGAAAGACTAGGTGATGCCTCCTTTTATTTTTCAAATACAAACAGTTGGGCTCAACAGACCAGGTTTTTTTTCAAAAATGTTAGAGAGACCTTGATGATTTTGAACAAGAGAAGTTGGATTTTTTAAAAGAATCATTAACTTTATTGGATTGAACAGGTACAGGTTTTTGTTGAAATGGTAGGAATTTAGATTTATGAAAATTATTTTTTATGTGTTAAAATGTAATCACTGGAAAGAGCAGTTGCTTCTTCTAGTATTTCAACTTTCTTTTCAAGTGTAAGTTTTGAGGTCATCACTTGTACAATGTTTAAATTCTTTAAATAGACATGTGAGTAATTGTCTTAATTTGTTGAAACTGATGCTAAAATGTATAGAATTACTCCATCTCTTTTTTTCTCTCATGGGCAAATTCCATACAAGTTTAATTATCTTGCTTGCTGTAATTTCGAAACCTTTGGTGATAAGCCAATGGTAATGACTCGTATGCTTTGAGAATAGTTGCTTTAAGCTTATTGTAATCAATACAATCTTCTAGTGAGAAAGAGTGGCATAAGCTTCTTGTGCTTTACCAGTGAAAACACTTTCGTAATGATCATTTTTCAGTGATCCTCTCCATGGTTTGGGCAACCTTCTTAAAATGTTGAAAGTATTTATTAACTTCATTTTCATTAAATGGTGGTGACTTAATATATCGAATATATTCAAAGTTATAATTTTGCCTTGGTTGATTGAAATTGAGTCTAATTTCATTTTTGGCTTCAGTATGAGTTTCTTCAGCCTTGAGATATTTACTTTCTCTTTCAGCTTTGATATGGGCTTGTTCAAGCTCAATTTGTTTGAGGTTTAACTGGATTTCTAACTTATCTTTATCACTCAACTCTGATTGGCTAGTGAAGACAAGAGTATTTTCCTAATGCTTTTTCAGAAAACAAGTCATCAGTGATTAGTATTTCAATAACATACTTTTGTAGCTCATGTTTTTACTAATTCATATCATAACTTCTAATTCTAAAATTTTGGCAATTTTGAGTAATTCACTTTCGTTGTATTTTTCTAGTTTGAGGGAGGGTGATTCTAGAAAACCTTGATATCAGACTTGATCAAGTCTTTTTGGCACTGATAAATATAGCTTGAATTAAGATTTGAAATTTAATTTAAAACCAATTTTGTCTCTGATTCATATCTTGGGCACTATTCTCCAGTTTGTTATGTTATGTATTATAATTTATCTCAAATGAGTCTTTAATTTATTATGTTATTCAAGTTGCATATCATGACTTCAAATAACTGGAAATTTGAACTTAGAAATTAATTTAATGTATATATATCAAATGCATGACATTTGCCAACAAGATTGATACACTTCTTTCTTAACACAAATACATATTAATATACAAAGAGCAATACAAGTTATAATAACCATTATTACAAATTATAATACATACAGACGTTTTACAAACTTGCAAACAATATTGAGTCTTATTTGATCTGATACTGAATTTTTTATCGATGGTTCACACGGAACCAATTAATTCTGTGTTGATGCACAGGTACAATTCACTTGACAGAAAAGCTGTCTAGTTGCCTCACTGAGAACCAAAGTTAAACTAATGTAAAGGAACACCTTTATATCTATATTAAATAATAAACTAACATCTAACTGCAGTGTCCCTACAATCTTATACTCATTTACACTCTTGTCCCTAAGATGTGCTCAGCGATGGTCAGTTGCAAGCTCTTTGTTAACCTGAAGATGGCCTAAGAAGGTCAAAATGTTGTTCTATACTTTATTTTAATTAAAATTTTAATACACATACCAGCTGCCTTTAGAGTATATTTTAACTTTAAATAGGTTTCTCATCCTCATGAAAATATTTAATGTCCAAAGTTAATTCACTGAAGTTGAATGGCTTGTAATGGTCAAAATCTATAAACTTTCCTGATAAAATATATGTAGTTTTCTGATTAATAAGCATTTATCACAGTTATAGCTTTTGAGATTTATAGTATACTAACTGTAGCAAAGCAGCAATAATATTCAGTATTCTTTCTATCTCCCTGTGTGTTGTGACGTCTACTTTTTTATACTTGTTAGGAAATATTCTCAAAACTTCAGGTGTCAGTAATACTGACAGTCACTAGTATTTTACATTGATGATTTTTATGCTTGAGAACATTCTGCAAATTTAGACAAATATAAACAGACAATTAACATTTGACAATATACGTTACATGCATTTGTATTAAACTGAAAGAAACATATATATTAAAATAGATATAACAGTAAATACATTATACACTTTACTTTGTGTATACAAATAAGAAAATAATGAATTTGATTCACCAGATGATATATTTGAACTTTATGAAATGAGATATGGTCTAAAGTTGGTACCCTCTGAAAAGAAAAGGAGTAGAGTCAGTAGTTTGTTCTTTAACTAGTTTTGTCCTTATTAGAATTAAGTAATTTAATTGTATGTGTGTGTTTTCAAAATGTGTTTTGACTCTAAAGATTCTATTATACATTTATGTTTTTAAACATAATTATTTTCAAATCATATATGTTGTATTGCAATTCATTGCAAATCGTTTGTATTGATGTCAGTTAAATATAAGATTATATGCACATCTTGCTATAAAAGCTTACTTTTGAAGCCTTCTTCACATCCTTCACATAATAACTCTTCCCTCAGCTGATGTCCATATATCCAACACACACACAGATGATTTTAGCTGTAGCAATGTCACATTGAGTAAGGATTATGGATTATGTTTAATAGTCTGAAGCTTGACTCTTTTGCCACAAGTGAATAAGTAGAATATGTGTGAATATGTGTTTTAATCGTGTTGTTGCAAATCTAACCTCGAGTTTTTCTTTTATGACACTATGTTATCTTAACATTGAAAGTTGACTAAACTACACAATAGATACGTGTGAGAAATACAGAAGAAAACAGTTTGATTGATTATCTGCATGTTATGATGTATGTGTCAATATAAAGATATTTTAAGTGAAACCAATTTTGTTTTTAGAAGGAACTTTTGTCAGATAACTAAATAAAGAAAATTTTACTAGACACTGGTAAAATTAATGGGAACTCACAGGATTAAAAGAATGATTACTAATGTTTGTGATATTTAACACAATTGAAGGAAGATAATCAATAAAAGAAAGACAAATGATATGAAATTGTAATAATACTTCTCTCTCCTATAAAATAAAAGTACACACCAATAATAGTTGTGTGCTGACATATACTCTTTAAAACAATGTTCTGACATCCTTTGCTGCCTTTGCATTTGTTTCCTCCATCATCACTATGCACATTTTTATGACTCTAGTAATACGTCATTGTTCAATGTCTCAGTTTCTCTTGTAACACCCCTCGGTGTGGATTCCTGTACGTGGTGAGGGGACCTCCCAGTGAAGGTTCTGTTCTTTCAGTTTACCTCCTCTGGGATCTAAACATCCACCCACGTGTTTGCTGTGTGTGGCAACCTGTGAAGGGGAGGAGAGGATCCTGGTGGTTGAGGGGTCCAACCCTAACACACCACTATGGCCTAGAATTCCTGTAGATGTGCTGCCTTTGGGTGCCCCCCTTGGGTCAATCGGCTGGTCCACTTGGGCTAGAGTCAACCAAGTATTAGTGTTGGATGTTTTCAACAGGTATTGTGGACATTGTGTCTGATGCTGGTGTTTGTGTATAGTGCTCACAAAACCCTGGCATTGCTGCAGTGTTATTGTTTGGCATCGTAGTGCACTCCCTCGTAGGGTTCCAAAGTGGCTGGGGTCAGTGGGCACTAAAATTTCCCTTTCTTTATTATGGATCCTCCAAATAAATACTTAAATAAAACAGTCCATAGGTAAACGACCACATCTTGAAGATTCCAAGCAGCAATCTTCAACACCTGTAACACCTGTTTTACCTCATTTTCTTTCAGAAAAATCTTTTGAGCAGATGTCTCCCTTTTTCATTCAGAAAGGACTAGTGGGACTTGTTGGCTCTCCAAAGTCAGTAAAGAAGCTTTGATCTGGAGACATTGGTTGAAACATCCACATCCCAACACAGCGAACTCCTCTTGAATTCAAAGGCAATTGGGGATGTACCTATCGAGGTTACCCCTCATGCTACCTTGAATTCATCATGAGGAGTTATTGTTGAGAGGGATTTGAAGAACATCCCTGAGTCAGAGATTCTCACTGGTCTCTCCACTCAAGGAGTTTCTGCAGTGAGGCACATCTCCACTCGCAAAGACAGAGTTACACTGCCGACAAATATCCTTGTTTTGACATTTTCATCACCACGTGCACCTGCCACCATCAGGGCAGGTTATCTAATTTTCAGGGTGCGGCCATACATTCCAAACCCTCTCCAATGTTTCCAGTGTCAGAGGTTTAGCCACTCAAAGACATCCTGTCATGGTTCCCTGACATGTGCTTGTTGTGGTGGCAAAGACCACGATGCCTATGAATGTCACACGGACCCACATTGTGTCAACTTTATGGTTCTCACCCTTCCTATTTTTGTTCTTGCCCTAAATGGTTGGAGGAAAAAGAGGTGCAGCGTTTGAAAACGACTCGTAACATTTGTTATCCTGAGGCTTGGAAATTGCTGTCCGCCACTCCATCTCGGACACATGCTGCTGCACTTCGTTCCACAACTACAGTGGGAGTGCAGACAAATCTCTCTGTGCCTCCAAGAGAATCATTTTCAAAACAAATGAAAAACCTCCATGGTTAAAAAGGTTGATGAATTGACTTCTACACCGATCTCTGTTCCTCCCATACATTCCAACTAATCTTAAGATCCACATCCTTCAGTTTCAAATACAGTCATTTCTTCTGATGCATCTTTTTCTCCCACCCCAAGAGGCAAAACAGTCATTCGTTCGCGTCCTCAGTCACTGGAATCCCCTTCCAACAACAAAGACCTGCCCAATCAACCCAGGGCAGGATCCATGGATCGATAAACATCCTCCGAATAAGGACAGTAAGGAAAAAAGACATGGTCTTAAACAGAATGGTTCTCCAGCCACTTCGCCTACCCATCATTAAAAATGGCCATCTTGATACAATGGAACTGTCAAGGTTTACATTCTAATCTGGATGATATCAAAACACTGATTGCTTCCTACCATCCTGTATGTCTTTCCTAACAAAAAACATTTCTAAAACCTGCTGATACAGTCACCATTTGCCAGTTTTCCCTATACAGAAATGACAGGTTGTGTGATGGAAGAGTACATGGAGGGGTGGCACTATTGGTTGATCAGCATGTGCCCACTATGTCTTTGTCACTCAACACACCCTTGGAAGCCATAGCCATCAATGTTTCCTTGGGTCATACCATCACTGTTTGTTTTCTCTACCTATCCCCTGGAGAGACATGATCAATCAGACCTTTATGCTCTTGTTGAATAGTTGCCATCTCCCTTTCTTATCCTGGGGGATTTTAATGGACATTATCCACTCTGGGGAAGTGCTGTTGTTGACAGGAGGTGTCTCTCTGTAGAGAGTATGCTCTCTGATCACAATCTTTGTCTTTTCAATACTGGTTTTTCCACTTATTTTCATGCACCTAGTCAGTCCTTTACTGCTGTTGATCTCTCAGTTTGAAGGGGATCATTATTTTCCCATTTTTCATGGAGGGTTGACAATAATCCAGTAGGCAGTGATCATTTTCCTATACTTTTGAGAGAGATTGGCCGTGGTCGATGCCACCCAACCTGTGTGCCCTGGTGGAAGCTGGATCAAACAGACTGGTCCACTTTCACTGCTCTTCCAGAACCTGATCCTGCCATCGTGAATCAGCCATCAATAGACGACTGTGTGGCAGCGGTAACTGACTGTATTATACAAGCAGCTGCTCAGTGTATTCCGAAAACCTCAACACGTTTTCCACGATATCCTCGTCCGTGGTGGAATCTTGCTTGCCACTTGGCACAGAAGGCTCAAAAACGGGCCTGAGATACTTTCCATAGATATCACACACTTTCGAACCTCATCGTTTTCCAACGGGTACGTGCACAGCCTAGGTGGGTAAGACGTCAAAGCCAGAAGGAATCTTGGATTATGTTCACAACTAGCATATCTTCTACCACCAGTTCCAAGGTTGTGTGGGACAGGATTTGAAAGGTCAGTGGGCACTACAAATCTGTCCCCCTCTCCATCTTACCCTCTGATGGCCAAGAGGTAACTGATGTCCGGAGCATCACCGATACTCTAGGTGAAAGTTTTTGTCGGGTATCTAGCACTTCTGCTTGTTCCTCCACCTTCTTGGCCATCAAGACTCGGGCAGAGCATTCACCTCTTTCCTTTCGAACTGACTGTTTCTTTGACTATAATTGTCCCTCTACACTGGTGGAACTGAAAATGGCCCTTCATCGGTCTGGCATTACATCTGTTGGATGACCTATGACATGCTGCACTATCTCTCTCCTGCTTCGCTTGATGTTTTTCTAATTGTTTTTCACTGGATCTGGCAGTAGAATGTTTTTCCTGATGCCTGTCCCCAGGCTATTATCTTACTTTTCTCTAAACCTGGGAAAGATTCCAAGATTCCTTCAAACTACCATTCAATTGCTTTGACGAGCTGTCTCTGTAAGACCTTAGAGAGGATGGTTAATGCTCGTCTTGTTTGGTTCCTCGAATCAAACAACCTCCTCTTGCCCATCCAGTGTGGGTTCCGATGACAGCATTCCTCCACAGACCACCTAATTCAACTTGAAACATCAATCAGAGAAGCCTTTCTCAAATGCCAACATCTTGTTTCAATATTATTTGACATTGAGAAGTCTTATGACACAACATGGAGGTATGGCATTTTGCGAGACCTCCATATATATGGGTTACGTGGCCATTTACCCATGTTTATTAAAAATTTGTTAATGGAAGGATATTTCAAGTTTGTGTGGGTTTGACACTTTCCCATTCTTTTGCAGAGGAACTTCGGGTCCCTCAGGGCTGTGTTTTGAGTGTCACACTTTTCAGTATAAAGATAAATGCCATCACTGAACAACTTCCTCTCACTGTTTCAAACAGGCTCTATGTTGACGACTTTCACATCTCGTGTCAGTCGTCGAACATGAGATATGTTGAACAGCACTACAAACTGCCCTCAATAGTGTACTGAAGTGGACTACGGTGAACGGCTTTAATTTTTCTCTCTCTAAAATCGTTTGCATGCACTTTTGCTGCCAACAGGGTATCCATCCTGATTCTGAACTCCGTGTGGGTGAAGTTTCGCTGCCGGTGGTCCCTGAGACCAAGTTCTTGGGGCTTATCTTTGACTGTAAGCTGACCTTTATACCACAGTTAAAGCAGCTACAGGTCAAATGCACATGAGCACTGAACATCCTTCATATCCTTTCTACCACCAGTTGTTTTATGTTAAAGATATATCATACTCTTATTTGTTCAAAACTTGACTATGGATCAATGGTCTATGGCTCTGCCAGACCCTCGGCCTGAAAGATGCTGGACCCAATTCATCATCAAGGACTTTGACTCTGCATTGGGGCTTTCCGCACCTCCTCAGTTCAGAGCTTATACATGGAATCTCACGAACCTTCTCTGCACCTTTGCCGTTTGCAACTGTCTTTACTGTATTTTTCAAAACTTCGCTCCTTACCAAAGCATCTTACTTGGGGATGTGTTTTCCTTCCTCAGTGGGCCTTGCTTTTTCAAAACAGATGATCTGCCATTGCTCCTTTTGGCCTTTGCATACAGGCACAATTGGATGAATTGGGTCTGTCCTTGGATAACATTGCAGAATCCTGAGCAGTACTCCCACTGCACTATTTATACTGACTCCCTTAGTTCTCTGCTGGCCTTGGAATCATTTCACGTTGGCTCACACCCTGTTCTCGCTGATATTCAAAGCCAACTGGCCCATTTCTCATTAACATCTACTTCTATCCAGTTTTTCTGGATACCAGGCCACGTTGCTATTCGCGGTAATGGGCTTGCAGACATGGCAGCTAAATCTATCTGTTCTGGCACTATCACCACTGTGCCTATTCCATACATGGACTATGGTCCTGTATTCAAGGCTCGGCTCCATGCCAGCTGGCAGTGCAATGTGACAACAGGCTTTTTCAAATAAAACCCTATATTGGGCTTTGGCTGTCTAGCTTCTGTAAGGTTCGGAAGGAGGAAGTTGTTCTAACTAGACGACACATTGGTCACAGGTTTTTAACTCATCATTTTCTTTTATCTGGAACTGGTGCATCAGTGTGTAGTTTGTGTAACACTGAAATCACTGTAAGCCACATTTTACTTTCTTGCTATCGTTACGCCTCTCAACAACGGCACTATTTTAAACATGTTCTGTCCCACGGTTTGTCCACAACATTAGACAATGTTATTGGTAATGGTGACACTGTCCACCTTGATAAAGTTTGTAGTTTTTTAATGGCCATTAATCTTTTTAACCTCATTTAAGTGTTTGATATTTTTTCATTACACCATTTTAATTGTGGTTCCCTTTTCAGTGTCTCAGTCTCAGTCTCTAGTTCAATTTGACATTGGAAACTGGCCAGAAATGAAATAACTCGACACTAGGACTGGAAAGGCCAACTTCAGGTGACTAACGCAGCTGTTTGAACTACCTGTTAGTTGTCCTAGCGAGTTGTTATTACAATTTTGCTGCATGTCTTTTAACACTTTTACTGCTTTACCTTTTGATAATGGCTGTTATGACAACGTAACCCGGAACCATTACTGGAAAGGCCAACTTCAGGTAACTGACGGTGGTGTTTGAACTACCTGTTAGTTGTCCTAGCGAGTTGTTATTACAATTTTGCTGCATGTCTTTTAACACTTTTACTGGTTTACCTTTTGATAATGGCTGTTATGACAACATAACCCGGAACCATTACTGGAAAGGCCAACTTCAGGTGACTGATGGTGGTTTTTGTACTTGCCTGTTAGCCTTCCTGGTGGGTTATGATCATTACCATTATGCCAGAGAAAGCCCTTTACAACTTACTCTTACTTCTCACTTAACATTGTAGACTAGGTGTGAACATTGGTTTTATGCTTTTTCTGTTTTTTAATGCTGTTTTGTTTTACCTTCATTTCCTTTTATGTATTTTACTACATATAATTTATTTTTACCTTTTTACTGGACGTTTGGTGCAGATAGCCTAGGTGCTTTGTACCATAAAACAGTAAATCAATCAATCAATCAATCAATCAAACCCTTGTAACAACATTCTGTGAAGTGCTGCAAGATTACTATTAAACACAGAATTTCCATAAATCTTCCATTGTAGGTAGATGTTTGTTTCTAAAACCATATTTAAGCAGACCAAAGGCACAAAAATTCATTGGAGTTGTATTGAATGATCTGACAGATACATGATTAGTTTTTGTAATTTCAGTTTTTCTGGTTATTTTTCTCATTAACTTGCTTACTACTGATTCATCATATAGGCAGTTGAATGCATGTAGTGTATGGCATGCAAAAATTCTGCATGTATTTATAGTAACTGCATTTAATGGGTTAAATCAATTAATGGTTTTTAGTTTTGGCTTAAAACTTGTCACTTTTAACTGTTAGCCTTCATTGACATCAAATTTTCATTTATTATTGTTTTAAATTTACCAGAAAGTATGCCTGCTTTTGTAATTTTTTTTTCAAAAAAATAATAAAATTGCATGTGAATACATTGCATATTGTTGGTTTGAAGTATTTGTTCTGAATGCTCTTCTGTGCAAGTGTGTCCACTTCCATGCAGAACATTAAAGGTTCCCCACATTTAAATGTTGTGTTCATTGACTATGTGTTATATAAATATCCTCTCTAACATCTTCAGCCATACAGCTTTATATATTGACAATATATCATCAAATGATCAGAATTTTGCATGAATCAAGTATATATAGTGAGTACTACTGTGAAATATTTGCTTCTGCTGCAACACGCCAGTGTTTCAGTGTATGTAGATTGTTATTGTAAATTGTGTTCAACTTTTATTACATATACAAAAGAAATAGAATTATATCTTTGCATTTAATATATACATTAAATGTTACATGATACACAGAATATATTTTGTCTACAAATATTAATTCATTCAAAATGTGGAATTGTATTTGTTGTGGAATTTTCAGTTAGGATTGGCACAGTTGCTAATATTATGAGTGGTCTAATTTTATTGGATAGCATGAATATTTCAAGGGAGTATTCATATTTGTTGTCCAAAGATAAACAGATATTGGGGAAAAGAAACAATGAACAAAGCTTCTGATGCAAAGATCATTATAAATCTGATGCATTTGAGGAAAAATAAGGAACTAAATATTTGATAACTTTTTTTTTTTGTAAGTTTCGTGCTTATACTTAGATGGTTAGTAATGTGTTTATTTTCTTAAAATTTGTTGTTTTTATATTGTCAGCAAATGTTCTGTTGCTGGATACCCCTTTAGTCAAATCCAAATATAAAACTATATATATATGTTTTATGTTACTGTATACTCCATAGCTTGGAGTTATCCTTTTAGTTAAATAAATCCATATAATAACCTTTGTCTATATCTTGTAAAAAGAGAGATGTAATGTTATTACTAGTTTAATTTTCTTATAATTATATAGGTATTTAAGATTAAATTTTAATTCGTATTTATTTAGAAACTCTTTTTTTAGTGAAGGTTAAAACAAGCTCTTTTGGAAGCCAACTTTCTGCTCCATTTTCAGTGTTCACAATCTCATAAAAAACATGATCAGTAAAATCTGATATTTTTATTAACAGACTTTTAGTAAGCATTAAAAGTCTTTTGCACATGAAAAGTTTGGATTTTTTAGAAAGATGTTTTTAATAAAGATTTATCCATTAGTATACTAGTCTGATTATAAAGTGATATTCACATTAAGATTAAAAAAGTTACAATTGCATAATTTCTAAAACCTTCTAAGCACTTCTCAAACATACTATTCAGTAAAAGATTATATTTTATCTGTTATTTTCTGTACCCTAACTCTATTATGGTGTTTACAAAGTTGGTCATTTTGACTGACTTCATCAATTTATTTCCTGGGACTGAAAGTGAAATTCACAATTATGAATAGAGAAAACAACATAATATAATATGCCATTTGATAGGAAGAGGACATTTTAGTGGAAGCTATGTCTACTTTGACTGTTTTGAATGTTGCAGAAACATGCACATCATCACAATTTCATGAAAAGTCCCTTACATTCTTAAAGCCATAAAAAAGTGATGAAAACTCTCCACAACTGTTTTTGAACATGAATGAGACTGTTTTTTTTATGTAAGTGAAATATTTTCTGTACATTTATTGCCTGTGAAGAAAAGATTGCACCATGGATTTAAAGCAGCTTAGACTGCCTTGACTCTCGTTTTTGGGGAAACTTGGCAGGGGATTTCAAACTGAAGCTGTTGTTAATTTATCATTCAGAAAATCTTTGAGCACTGTAGGGCTACAGCAAGGGAATTCTATCTTTGATAGACATTTAAACCTAAAGGCATGGTTTACTTGGGGCATTTTTCAAAAGTGGTTTGTTTGTGATTTTTGCCAAGTTATTAAGAGGCGTTGTTTAGCCATGATCTTCCTAAGAAAACATTGTTACTCTTCCCAATGCCCTAGTCATCCAATTAGCCACTATTAATTTCTTAACAGCAGAAATTAAAGTTGAAGTCATGTTTTTTCCAACCAACACAACATCCATGTTGCAGCCACGGATCATGGGAGTAATTGCTGTCTTCAAGGTATACTACCTGTGATGTACATTTTAACAGCTAATCAAGAAGACTGATGGTGACAGTGGCATATCTGTCAAGTAATTTTGGTGCAATTATGACATAATGAAGGTAGTGAAAAACGTTAGAGTCATAAAGGGAAGTGACTCTCAAGTCAATGAAGAGTGTGTGGGAAAAACCTGTGATCTGATTCCACAGGTGCTTTCATTAGTTTTGAACCTGATATGCTTCATATTCACAACAACTGCCCAGTTTGCCCAACAGGCTGGTTTTATTGAAGTTAATGAGAATAATGTGAAGGAGTTACTAAATTCTTATGGGAAGATTTAAACAAATGATGACCTCATAGAGCTCGCTTAACGCAAAAGATGTGGCTACAAGTGATGCTGCTAAAGATGCTTCGGTTCTAACATAAAAGTTTCTTTATGTGCTTCTTATAAGGCCATTGAAGCAATGGCACTCAAATCTGAAAAGGACTCTGACATAAAGTACAACAGTGCAGTGGTAAGATGCAATTTCTTGGTAACAAGAAATTTGTAAAGAGAAAAAAAAACAACAACAAGCTTACCATCACTTTTTTTCAGCAAGAAAGAGTTGTTGCACCTGCATTTCTTCCCAGTAACTCCCCAACTTTCCTATACAAAGCCAACTTTGAATGATACATATTAGTTGTCTTTTATATGCTTTTTGGTTAATTAAACTTATTAGTATTGCATTTCTCAGGTGAAACAGTACATTAATGCATTTTATAAGGTATTAATTGTAAAAATAATGAATAAGAGTATGTGATATAGTTCATTATAGAAACATTTACATCATTGGACATATCTTCCATGTATTACATGAGTCAATGAGTTAGTTGGTGCTGTAATTCAACATGGCTCTAAATACTGACTGTAGTGTATTTGTGCCTGACTAACTTCTGAATTTATCTTTTGTTTCCATCAAATATTAAAAACAAAATTTCAAGAAACTAGCAGGAGACAATTTGGCCATTGTGTTTTGAAGCTTTTTCCTGAATAAAAACGTTTCTTTATTAGTTTCTGAAGGTTCCAAGTCAGTTGAACATTTTTTGTAACTAATTAATAGCCCTAATCTCACCAAGTGTTTATCGTCCAAACAGCATTTGTTATTCTTGACTAGGTTGGTTTTGCAGCTAATAATATCTGAAATGCTTAGAACAGATAAGATCAAAATCATTGTATCTGCTGGTATTGAAACACGTTTTATTAGATATATTTTAAATTTACTAAATTAGGTAGCTTATTCTCTTTTACTAAATAATAATGTTTTGTATTGCATGGTAAGAAAAATACAAATTAACTTACTTGGATATAATCTGAGGGTCATGGGTTTGGATTCTCATCACACCAAACATGCTCACCCTTTCAGCTGCAGGAACATTATAATGTCATGGTCAACCCCATTATTTGTTGGTAAAATAGTAGCCTAAGAGCTAGGTGTGGATGGTGATGACTAGCTGCCTTCCCTCTAGTCTTACACTGCTAAATTAGGGACAGCTAGTGCACATAGCCCTCATGTAGCTTTGTGCAAAATTCAAAAAACAAACAAACTTGAACATAAATTAGTTTATAAATTTAATTTAAAAAAATATTATAGTTATGTTTCAGTGAAAATGTGTTTGGGACCCTCTAAAAAGGGCTTGCAGTAAAACCTAACAAGTAATTTTGTATTTTATACTAATTGCAATTTAAATACTGTATTATTTTTAACAAATTAGAATTCAGACATTTTTTGGAAACCAACTGTTGCTGTGCAGGGAGATGTTGGAAGTTTTCTTGTAAAAGTTTCAAATAATTTGAAAGGTTACAAATGTGATGAAGATTGGATTATTCAACTGAAGGAACGTGATGAAGAGAAAGAAAAGCATAATAGGTCTGACACTGTTTTATTACTTATTTAATTTGTCAGTGTATTACTGTGTCTGCTAGAGGAGTATAGTTACTATCTTGAAGACAGTATTTTAGAAATTTGTATATCTCTCTCTCTCTCTGCATGTATACACACACACAAAGCAGAATTATTTGTCTAATGTTACAAATTATTGTGAAAATATGGCTTAACCAATTTTGATGAAATTTGTGTAAATTCTGATGAGGATCCTCAAGATAATTTAAATGGATAAAAAGTCAGATAAATAGTACAAGTTTAGCAGCCATTTCAATTTTGACACCTTATTACTGGTGATAGAAACTCAGTTTAGATGAGAAGGTAGCAAAATGCAGGAAGGTAACACAAAATAAAAATTAAATTTAATGTTGTGCACAGCATAGGTATCTTTATATATAGATTTTGCAGTTTAGAGAAGAAATTGGATGCTATACTAACTAAAATTGAGTAAATAGACAGATGGAAGTATAAATTGTAGGGATATGATAGCAGGGCATTAAGAGGAGCTTAAGCTTTTATGTGTGAGGGAGGCATTATCTAAGATTAATGTTGACATGAAGGAAGTTAAGAAGAGCAATATTGTGGTTAAAAGTAGTGAACTGAAATGTAAAGATATTATTCTGTTGAGCAAATGATTTCAGCTCTTTGCTCATGCAGATGAACTATTGGAGGGATGGGAAGCTAAAGGAATAGAAAAGGATGTGGATTGTGAACTTAGACATTATAGTTATGGGTGATTTCTTGACACAACATGTGGATAGAACAGTCTGTAGGGCAAACATGGAGAAAAAGTTAGATTATTCTATCACAGGGCACAGATGGAAGACAACAGACAGAGCAAGAGATATAATGGAGGGTACTGGAGATGATGCAGTTTTTGTTGTGCACGTAGTGGCTAATGATATAGGGAAATGCAATTTGACAGTGTTACATAGTAATGAACAATGTTATAAATAAACATTCTAAGCCTAGAATATGTGGTCAGCATGTAGAATTACTCAGTTAATAAAATAGATTCTGAATGAGAGAGAAAATAAATACATGCAAGCAGTAAATATATTCTGTAGCAAAAGATGAGGTAACATCAAAGAATCAGAAACAACCACTTGGATGAAATTCAGCTACAGTGAATCCTCTCAAGGACTTTGTCACTAAAACTGATTATTATCAAGGTGTACACTAAACACAAAAATTAATTGAAGGAGGAAAGATAGAACATGAAAATAAGGAAAGACTAAAACTAAAGAGACTGTACTGACTGAGGAAGTCAAAAGTTAAGACCAGTCCAGTTTTGTGTATGGCATTTGAGCTTCTCTCTATTTTTTACAGTAAACCTATATTTATATAGGAGTGTAAGAATATCTAATATTTATGCTACTAATTCAATATTTTAAAATAAAAAGGGGAGTGAAATTCACTGAAACTAATCTAACTCATTGATAAGTTGTAAATTAAATTATAACATGGGTTTCACATTTCTTTATTACCACAATTACATTAATCCAAAGAAAGAGGCAAAGCAATCTTATAGAAATAAATAAAGTGGTCAGAAAAGAAAAGTTAAAGGGGATTAACCAAGAAAGAAAAACTATAAAGCAATAGAAAATGAAAGAACTATCTCAGAAAAATAAAAATAAATCATAATACGTGACTGTAGATGCTTGGTCAGAAGAGATATAAGACAGAATATCTGGTTGTCTATTAATGTATTAAAAAGAAACGTGGTTGCTTTTTAAATAAACAGTAACTGAACCCTAGACCTTTCATGACTTAATCTAAAATAAAATGTTGAAAATATTGACAGTCAGTAAAGAATCATTTCATTGAAGTTGTATTCAGGAGTTGTGACTTGTAATGATATTTTAACATCATTAGTATAAAATATTGTTTTTCTCTCTTACCAAGATCTTCCAAATGCAAATTTGTTTATTCATATAAGTGAGCTACACAGATGCTTGAACTTCATATTTTAACGAATTTACCAGTTATTAAATTTGACATAGAATATAAATATAAGACAAGTAATGTTATTAGTAAATACTTTCAAAATGTAAATGATACACCATACTAAAATTACTATATAATAGTAATTGATTGGTGACAGTTTATTTAAGTCAGTACCAATCATTGTATAAAACTGTATGGTAAGCTAGACAATTTTAAATTTGAGTGTTTTTGTAATGTATGGATAGTTCAAAATTTCATGGAATAAGTTATTGATTCAGATGTTATAATTTAATTACTGATTATCATAGAAAAATGGCTAACCATCCTACAGAACATCATCTGAATCCTATGAATGTACTGTTTCATCTAGAAGAGGTGTTAGGAGATAAAACAATTATGATTGTTGATGGGGGAGACTTTGTTGGTACTGCTGCATATATACTCAGGTTTGTTGTATATCATCATAGGTATAGAAGTAACTTTATTTATTCATAGCATTAAAATAATAGTTGTAATTTATTGGAAAGGGTATTGTAACGTATAGAAATTTACTGCTAACAGTAGTGTGAAATAGTAGTACCTGTATTATAAACCAGTGGAAGTTACAAATTAATGGTGCAGTGCAATGTTGTAGTTTTATAAATTATAAATAATTGTGAAATATATTTAGTACTAATAACCTGTATATAAATGTTTGTTATAACTGAATGTTACAGAAGTTGTTAATTAATAGATCAATAAAACAACATAATCATGTTTTAATAAAATCATTGTTACTAATTATATATCAAAAGATGAGGAGTAATTGATGTTCATGCATGAAATGTTGGTCCAGTTTTGAATGACATTTTTTTTTTTTTTTTAAAAACTGATGTGGTCTGTTGTAAGCCTCTGGATGTTGATTTATTACCAAATAGATCTAGAATAAAATATAAACAGTGGTATTTTGTATTAAATTTATATCATAATTTTAACCTTTGTAAACAATAACATGTACAGTGGTGGCCTTAGGTTGTTTAAAGCCCTAGATCAGGGGTCACCAAACTTTTTTCACAGGGGGCTATATTACTTGGGGAATGAGAAGCGCAGGCCGCATGATTATTATGTTCAATCTTCATAAGCTAGAATGAAAGTTTTCTGTAAAAGACTTAACACTAAGTTTAGGATGCCACATTAGCCATGTGGGAGAAGTATGCAATACACACACACAACAAAAAACAAACAGAAATACAACCAACATTTTTATTTACCAAAAGGTTATCAAAGAAGGTGACATTAGCAAAAACAATTGTCACATCGCATACAGTGAGCACATGTCTGAATTTCACTAAGCTGGAAAAATGTTAGTGAGATTTATGAAATTGGCATTTGGCTTTCAAAATATCTTCAATGTCTGGTTTTGAATTGCTGCATCCAATCATTAGAATTGCTTTCAAATGTTCATCAGTCAACCTTGATCGATGTATCAACTTTACATACTTCATTTTTGAAAATGCTTCTTCACAGACATAAGTTGTTCCAAACACCGATGTCATACCAAATGCAAAGTCCTTCAGCTTTGGAAACTCATCTTCAGGTATGCAGCTGTAAAGTTCAATAAGTTGCCCCTCTCTGTGTTTTGCTTTCAACAAGTCATTTCCTTGTAAATCGATGACTTCCAGCTGAAGTTCCACTGGCACGTCATCAATGACACAATCAAAAGGATTCTGAAAAAGGAGAATGTCACTTTCGATTCTGTCGAGATCTGAAAATCTCTCTAAGAAATTCTTATTTAAATCATCAGCAATCTTTTTTCTGAAACTCCAGGTTGATATCTTCTGTGATTACAGCATGAAACTTATTGAAACACTGAAAATGATTTTTCTCCTTCCAAATGTGCTTCAAACAATGACAGATTTCTCTGAAATCCTTTAATGGTTCTAGAGAGATTACAGATAAGGTTATTCTTCCCCTAAGTTTCAAGTTCGATTCATTCATGTGAGATGTGATGTCAACTAAAAATGACAACTTTGACAACCAGGTTGGATCCGACAGAAGTGGATCGGCTCTATATTTCTCGATAAGAAATATATCTATTTCTCTTCTCAGCTTATAAAATCGAGACAAGACTTTACCGCAGCTGAGCCACCTCACCACCGTGTGATAAGGCAAGTCACAGATATCCGAATCAATTTCTTCATGAAACACCTTGAACTGGTGATGATTAAGTGCATGACCCCGAATGAAGTTCACTGCAGAAATCACTGGTTTCAGTACGCAAGAAATATCTAAGTCTTTTCTACAGAGTGCTTGCTGATGTATGATGCAGTGTATGAACAAAGTGCTTGGGAGTTGAAGATCTTCCAACTGTTTCCTGATCAGCCCCATCAGACCCTTCTTTACTCCAGCCATGTTTTTTTTTTCATCAACTGTTACACCTCTAAGCTGATTCCACTGAAGGTTATAGTCTTGCAAAGTTTCATGCACATCCATGAAAATGTCTTCTCCATTTGTTCTTCCATGCATGCTGCAAACTGATACCAACTCTTCCGTTATTTGAAAGTCCAAATTAACTCCACAAAAGAACATGAGAAGTTGTGACGTACTTGAGAGATCAGTAGACTCATCCAGTGCTAGAAAATATCATAAGAAGTTTCTTGCTTTTTGGCATATTTGTAATGTGATGTTCTCTCCAAGTTCTTCTGCCTCAGTACAACTGAAGTTGCTGAAAGTCTGATACTTTCAAAGAAATTGGCTTTTTCAGGACACAGCTCATTTGCTGCATCGTACACTCTTTGATGAAGTTGCTGTCAGTAAAAGGTTTTCCTCGCTCTGCCATCTTATGCACTATTTTGTAACTTGTACGAGTAACAGATTCATTTTCAGCAAACTTTCTCGTGAAGAGATTCTTTTTGAGATTCAAAAACACGTTTCATGGATTCAAATTTCCCAGAACGGAACTTTCCTGAAAATTTCAAATATGTTGATAGAGGTTTTGTTTCATAGTGACGCTGAAGATTGTACTCTTTCAAAACGACAACACTTTCAGTGCATATCACACAAGAAGCTTTCTGGTTTTTGTTTCCACAAAGAAGTACTTTTCTCCCCATTCTTCATTGAAAGCACGACACTCAGAATCCACTTTTCTTCTTTTAAAAGCAGCCATAACGATGGGTGAAAAAACAACAGGATCTGAATATGAAAAACACAGAATGCTGTGAGAAAAGTATTGTACTGGTCCAAGAATGCACAAACAAAATATATTGAAATGTACGTTTGCCACAACACTTACCTAAGAACGAGTTACGAAAAGCTCATAACCAGACTACTAAGAGAAATGAGCTTGCTGAAGCAGTAACCCTAGGCCACTGAATTTACAAGACGAATCGATAGGACGAGGGTTAAGTCTGTACTTGTTTTCGAAAACCTAATGCTTTCATAGATACGTGCCTCGATATGAATAAATGGGCAGCAAGGACGAAAGAAGAATTTTCCTATTGGTTAAAAATGTATACAGTGACAACCATTTGCTGCCTGTAGTTCTGTGACCCGTGCCCTAGAAGAAAGCACATTGCAATGCTTCCTGTGGAAACTAAACACATATGATTAAATTTGGTTAAAGAGTAACATTTGTTTTACAACAAATTACTCTACATTACATCTGAAACTCATCTAAGTATTCCAGAGGATGGATGAATGGATGATCAGTGGTCAGTTGAATCAGTAACCAGATGGTAAAGATAATGTATATGATATACTTTTTAAAATGTAATTACCATGTCATGAACAATTTGAAAGTTTTTCTCACTGGTAATTGTGGCCTATCAATCTAAAAGTTCACTTTCCTTCCCTTCCTGTTACTAAATTCAGTAATGAGTTCTTGGAAATTAACAGCATAGTGTCTTGTTCAATGGAGAGGACAGCCTCTGCACTAAATCTCTTTTGTGTCATAGTAGAGTATAGGTTATGTCTTCATTAGTTTCAATCAGGACCAGCATTTATTTGGGTGGTTAAAACACTGTGAAGAGTTTTACATGTATATGGATAGATATCAGACATTTTATTCTTAATTAAATAGACCAGGACAACGGCAACATCAGCAATGTCAGGAATAACTCTGCACAGATATTCCTACTTTTCACACAGTTAAACACTTAAATATTTTTGGAGTCTTTGTCAGTGAACAACATCTGAAGGTCATTATAGTATTTCATAAGTTAAAATTGAGTCGTATGATATAACAATGAAATGCTGTTTAGAAGCCAAAGTTCTGGAAATGTTGATCAAGTCCTTTGAGTTGTTTCTTTACAGGACCATCAGTTGTGTAAATTACTGTGGGAAATTAGTTTGTTTTAAAATCCTCTTTGGCACAAAAATATTGGTTCATCTTTCACTTCATAGCTCAATATCATTTTCCTTTGGTGTCATTTCTCTTTGAACTGTAGGGGAATATTCAGTTCCTCTGCTAAGGCCTTTTTACATGTAAGCACTGATTTAAACCCAGTTGTTCTTTCCACACAAAGCCAAGAGATGAGTTCTGTTATACATTGCACACATTTAGATGCATACTAGTTGATTGCCACAACTTGATAAATATGTTTACCTTTATCAGAATGTCATATCACACAATAAATGATAATACAAAGTTGAAAGACCTTAAAACATCCAAAATGGATGTAATTTCACACCACATGTTTCAATCTTCTGTTCATCCTCTGTAAGTCTTTTTTTTTTTTGTTATTTTTTTGGTAGTTGTCACCTACCATCTTTCATGTTTTCAATTTTGGCCTCCCATCTAGTGTCTGAAAGTCATTGCAGAGTGACATTTATCTTATTATTAAGAATTGCTCAATGTTGAGCAAAAGGTGAGGATAATGCAAGCAAATGCTGGAGTATTCTAAATGTTTTAGCATATGTATACGTAGTTGCTAGTCCAGCAAACATAGTTATAACTATGACACCCATGTGGTATGAAGAAAGTTCTTGAATTGTTTTAAAGATTCTTGTTTGAATTCCTTTATGTTCTCCACATATATTCAAACCATTAACCCTGTTAATATGGGTAGCTATGGGTCAGAGACCATGCCATCACAGTTATAGACTTGCATTTAAAATTTTATTGAACTACTATTTTATGAATGCATGTCAATACATTTGGTATCAAATTATAAATTTTAATCCAGATTTTAGTATTACACATTAGTTAATTTCTAAATTTAAAAGCAAATATATAAAACAAAGGTGTTAAATATCGATTTTTGTGTATCGCATGAGTACACCATTTTCTAGATTTAGTCAAATAACATTTTATGACTCTCACAATGTAACTTGTATAGTTTCATATGAAATATAAGCTCAACTTTCTGATGTTGGCAACGTAGAATATAAAATAACATTTTACATTTTCTGTTTGCTGTGATATCATAATATGTACCAAATCCACCAAATTACTTCACCCATCATTTAAAAATACTTACTTATCTGTACCTGCTTTTTTATACCTACGAGTTTATAACCAATCGAAGTATCAACATTTTCTTTTCATAATTCTGTTAGTCATTCTAAGTTATTTATAAGAGAAAAGCTTTTATATTGTTGGAGAGTTTTGAGTATTATGATAAATGCTACTTTCCAAACAGATTTTCTTAGACACAAAAAGAGTATAGTTATGAAACATGGTAAATTACAATATTTTTGTGGTGTTACCATTACAGGTCTAGGTTGTCAACTTATTTTCTTAGCATATAGTGTCTGTGGCAATAACACCCAAATGTGTTAGGGATATTCCATCTATCATACAAAATCCAAATACTGATATTAATTTTGTCAACCATCATGAAATAACCGCAGAATATGAATGAATCATGTTGATGCCAAATGTTACTTCACGAGCAGAATATCTAACACTAAATTATTAGGAATTAACCACACATTTCTAAATACAATATGATTTAATGAATAAAAATGTATTTTCACCACATGTTATGGTTGACTGGTTCTTAGCATAATTGAAATGCCCAAAAATTACTTTTCGTGGTAGGCAGTATAAGTAGCTCAGAGCTTTGATTCTGAGTGAAACCAAGAGTGCAACACAAGTAACCTTTTCAAAGTCCATTAAAAATTTAAATTGATAGATAAGCTTAAAATTTTCCTTTACTGGGGATGGGTAGTTTTGCATGTTTACTTCATAATCTTAAACTTTGAAAACAACGAACCCACGTAATACATTTACATCATAATTTAAATTCTTTACTCTGATGTAATATTCATGAACTTGACTTTTCCTTTAAAAGCAAGAAGTATCACAGACTCAAACTGACAATATATATACATACACAAACAATACTATGCGATACATTAACCCTATCACCACAGGTGTCATTCACTGTGCATGACACAAGAGTTTAATGTCTCACATTCAAAATTTCTTTAAACTGATTTTTTGCTTGTTATTTCAGTTAAAATAGTATAAAATCTTAGTTAATAACAGAGATGCCAAACATTACAATTTTGGTGTATACATTACAACTATACGCCCATACAGACAGATATTACGACTTGTTGCAACTACTAAATTATTATATATTATATAGGCATATACAATAAAGTGATAAATTGTTCCCCATGGCTTGAAAGGGGTGAAAAGAAAATTTCTTGTGAGATACAAATAAATTTGATAACAAATAAAAGACATTGTCCAAATGGCTACTTATGATAATCATGTTTGTGCTTGAAATAATAAAAAAATGTTTATCTCTGACATCTACCAATAGTTTGAGTGCGGTGTTTCTCCATACTGGGTACGTGGGGAATCCATAATTATGTCATCAGTGCTTGTCAGCCAACCAGCGCTCGCGTAGATGGGTATTTCTCGTTTTCTAAGCAGCATAGAAAGACCAATGCGATCGTTCATAAGATGGAAAAAAGAGGCCTCGTTCATCAGATTGTCTTGTTTCTGGCAAATCTAAAAGGACTAAAACTGTGAAAGGGCTCTGTCTACAATCATTACACTCAGTCATTTGAAATAGTTGGCATTTCTGTAATAATCTATATTTTAATAGTATATAAGTTTTAAGCTCTTAATTTTATAAGGCAGTATTAAATATATCCTCAATTTTCCCTAGTGTAACTCATAGGGCACATTTTTTGTAGGCATCTTCTCTATTTTAGCCACCAGCATAAAGTACAAAATTAAATGTATATTACTCATTATAAAATCATTTTTGCTTAAACAAATTCTAATTTCTATACCCTTCAATTTTGTTTGGTTACAGACCTATCAAACTGAAAATTAGATGCTTCTTGTCACATTCTGTCTTTCAAAATTTGTTAATAGTTCTCTAACATTGAAGTTTTTATTATCTGTAGCCAGTAGAAATGGTGCATTATATAATGCTGTTTTCTGAACTGAGAATTGTCAATTTCAATGTTAGTACAAGCTTTGCTCCCACTGAAAAGATAATGACCAGCTTGAATGAATCTTTATCAGCTCTTGTATCATACTTAGTAATGCACTAAATAACTTTTACTTAATTAAATAATACACTAAAAACATAGACTAATAACATGCAAAAAGTAGACAATGTCCCCTAACTCTCAAAATTTTTCTGGCTTTCTACCATTAATGTAGAAAAAAGAGAAGGGTTAAGTGTCATTGATAATCAACAAGAAAAAAAAAAGAGAAGGGTAAATACTTCAGTTTTTGTTTATTTTTTATTTACTATTATAAAAGTAACTGAAATTATAAAAATAAGGAGCACATTATGTTAGTTAAGTCTAGAGTAGGTAAAATAAAGAATATGATAAAAATGCTTCAGGAGGTATGTACGTGAACAGCTCATGAATACATAGTTTGATAGTGTAAAATGATCTCCATGTTTCCCAAATGACTTACAAATTATAATGGTGCAAATAGTAGTTAGACATGGTTCAGAGGACAACAAAACAATAAAGTTTAATTATAAATAGATGTATACTGTTACAAGTTCAAAGCTACTTAGGATAAACAAGTGTAGTTTCATGTTATAATCTGAAGTCATTTTACAAAGAAAAAAAGGGTAATTTTGATTTCTTTTTTTCAAGGTTATGAGATTGGTCAAATTGACTGATTCCATTTTGAGATACGGTAGAGAAAATAACAGATAAACTATATAAAGTTTTACTGAAAAAAAAAACATTTGAAATGCTTTTAGGGTTTATGTGAGGGAAAATTTATATTTTTTAATTTTAATTTAAACATGAAAATTAATTTATACTGAGACTATTCAAAGCAAATACTCAACATATTTGTGGGCATATCTTTATTTTATTAAATATACTTCACTAAAAATACGAGTTTTTGTATGTGAAAAACTTGTAATATTAACTGAAAGATAGCCAAATTTTGTGTAAGATGTACACATTATTGAAAATAAAAATTTTAAAAGCCTTTATATGAATACAAAAAGGTCACGTGGTCAGTCAAATTTATTGAGTCCATATTGAGAGATTTAATTGTTCATAGGTGATTAAAATCAGCACTATGAAACATTATTGAACTTAATATAAATTAGAAATAAGAGTTGAGTGCTTAAACTCACAGTGTGTCAATTTCAACTGCCTTTCATTGTCTGCAGTCAGTTATGGGATGGCAGTAACCCCTAATACTTACAATTAACTTTAATGTAGAATTAAACCAAGCCAACAAAAATTTTACAAAGAAAAACTACCAACTTCCATCATTTTAATTGCTTTATAAATAAAAACATAATTTTCTTGTATAATAACTAAGACATCCTTAAATTCTCAGAAATCCTAACTTCCACCCTTTTATTTGATATTATAAAAGAAATGCTAACCAAAATATGAGGCTCTTCTCATTCAAACATAAACCAGGTGAGCTGAAACAAACCCAGCTACTTGAAATTGGTCTTTTTGCCCGAGTATACTGAACTGTTTGAAAAGTGACAATTAACTCTTTAATCAAAGAACTAATGATCTATGAACCTGAGTCCAACCCTTAATATAGTTTCATATTTAATATAAAAAATGTAAAAAAAATAATAAACCAGTCTTGATAATAATTATTGTTCAGAAGAAATTAACATTATGCATAAAGGAATTGCTATCATTGAAAATGGTTTTAATTTGGATGGGATGTAATAATCCTCTGTTAACAATACCAATGGAACAATGTTAGGATTTGATAAACCAAGGATGAGAAATCAAATTTCCTTCTCTTATCAAAACATAGTCACCTGTTTACTGCCTTCTGCAAAATTAATGTCCATATCTAAATAATGAACATGCTTATCACTAGTGTTGCTGCTTTTTACTACAAACTCTATGGGCATATTATTGGATTAAAATGGAGGTTACTGAGTGAAATTGTCTAAGTAATGAAAATTATACAAATATAAATTAAGGTTTAATATCTGTTTTAAAAAGGAATATCTATAGAAAAACAGATACAGATTAGCCATGTTTGAAAATAAATTAGCATCCATTGGAATACCTACTGTTTGTTAATAAAGTTCTTCATTAAAGGTGATATAGTTATTATAAGCACAAACACTAAGTGTATTTTTACATTGATATTTGGTGAACTTGTGTTGTGAAATAACTATTTCACATGATACAAGTATGTCACGTGTCATTAAATATCGTAATTAAGTATTTCAGATCTATTTTATCATACAAAATAGTAGAATCACAAGTAATAACAGAGTTGACTGTTCCTAAAAGGTTTAAAATTGTGTAAACAATCCAGAAATGGAATACTGTTGTTTTATTCTTTAAAAATAATGATTCAAATCATTTGAATACAATAACTTTGTTTTTCAAGTACAATATCCAAAATATTGAGAACTATAGAAACAAATTTAGCTCTGCATGTAAAGAATTGATAGTAAACTCGAACTTGGAATGAGTTTTGTAATTTATGAAGTGCATATAAAAATGGTTGTTTGAAGCAATAAGAGTCTATATTAATATTTCACTTGTTAATAGTTTCCTCAATTTAGTAATAACTGTATTTTTATTTAAAGTACTCTTTGTAAAAAATTTGCTGTATTTATTTCATTAATTAAAAGTTGTACATGTAATATTTGACATATTAAATAAAATTACAAACAGCTTTTTCAATGGGTATAATAATAAATTGTTTTTTAATTTTCTTCATATTGTTTTTTTAAATTATTAAAAGAAATATCTATCTTATACTTTGATAAGTTGAAACATTTTAATTGCTTTTTTGTGAAATTAATAAAAAATAATTTCCATTAAAAAAAAAGCATGGGTGATAACACTGCACAACAATTTTTTTGAAAAGTTTTGCTTCCTGAAAAATTTTTGCTGATTGTGACAGGTATCTGGTGAGTATGCACAAATATAGTTTTGGTTTTGCTTCATCACGTAGGAACTCTGAGAAATAAAGAGTTAACTGTTTACAGGCAATAACGTATTTAATTGCGTTTATGTTTCTAATATGCTATTAAATTCAACATAATTAAAAGTGTTTTGCTCCTGATTTTCGTTTGTATTCAATGTCTGGTGTATCACGTTGCAGTGTCCAATAATAGTCAACAAGCATTGACAGATTCCAGTTGCCCTGATATCGTTTTTCCATTGTAGCAATGTCCTGGTGAAACCTTTCACAATGTTCGTCACTGATAGCAACGAAATTTGTGAGAAAGAAGTCCAAGTGTGAGTCTTGATCATCAAATTTACAGCCGAAGTACAGATGATATGCTTTCTTCACAAGAGCAGTCATTGAGCTTCTCTGATGAACAAGCGTATACTCGCCACAAATATAGCAGAATGTATTGTGGCCATTACGACATTTACGAGACATATTGATGGACACCAATCATTCTGTAAAACGTCTATAACATCTAACTTACTTGTGACAGGGCTACTGAGGCAATACTATATTCTGAAACAATATGTACACACTATAAGGTCTGTATTAATCCAATGAGCAGCAACTGTGTATGCAAACCACTTTTTTATAGCATGTTGAGACAGTTTCAAGCTTGTTCCGGCATGCTCGGGCTGCACACTTCCACAGAACAGCTTCCAGTCTGGCCTGATTTCATGCCTGGACATGCCCAGACTGCACAAAATATTGTTCATAGATTTTTTGCATAAACGAAAATTTTTGGACACAAATATAAGAAAAAACATGACAAAATTGAAGATTTTAATGAAATAGTACGTGATGGGCAAACTTGGATGTGATTTTCGTGATCAGCAGCCAAAAATCTATAAGGAACACCCAACAGTGGTCAAGAAGCAAAAAATGCTAAAAACTGGGTTTCAATACTTGTGGTGGGCAAAGCACAGATAGACCATTGTGTAGCTTTTGTGTTAAATTACAAACAAACAAATCTCTCTTGATACAATTAAATGGCAATTCACTAATTTCTGTTGTATTTATTTCTTGAATATATTTTTTATGATTATTTAAAGGAAATATTTCATTCTGAATACTTTAATGGACTAAATAAGGTAAAGTTAAATCATCATATACTTTTTTTTGAAATCCAATAAAATAAGATTTTCTTTTTTGTATTTATCTAAAATACATTTTGGAAATTAATTCTATTTTAATCAAAATTTAATTAGATCTACAATTAAATCCTTAATGTGAATAAATTTAAATTCAAAATTAACAAATATTTCAGTTGTGTAACATTTAATTCAAATAGGTGTTTTGTTGCAAATTTATAATATTGCCAGATCATTCAAAAACTATGTACATTTTTGCAAAAAATTATTAAAATTAATCCACTTTTTTCTATTTTTACCTTTACCTCCTGTTTTTTTATATTTAACATTATAACTGTTAATCCAAAATAAATGTGTAATACAGATACTATTACATAAAGAAACAGTACCTTTGTTTTGAAAATCTTTGTTTATACTGTAAGGCTAAAGAGGTTTTATTTTCAAAATAAAGTATTCTTCTCATTCCATTAATAAATTGATGCTATATACTTTTTCTAGAATAGTAGTTTTAACACTAACAAGTGCATGTTTGATTATTACAATGGAATTATTACTATTACAATGGAATGACTAAAACCTAATTTACTTTGAGACCTCTGGAGGTCAATACAATGCGTACAGTGCTAAACATTCAATTTTGATTCTCTTTTGTAGACTTGTATATATATCTAAAAATATCACATTGAAAGATTTTAATGTACAGTTGCAATCATGTGCTATAAATTCACATTTCTGTCTTGTTTGTTGATTGCATTCAACAAACTACGTTGCATATAGTTTTTGACATGGGTTTTTATTAATATGTAGTGATTTTTATGTGTATATATAAATGAGGCTTTTACTGTTAGATGCATAAATCATACTCTTGTTCAAAGGTTAAAGAAAACAGGAATTCTAATAATATATTATATTGTAATGACATCACCTTTAGTGATGAAAATTTCTGCAAAACCTGATTAGGTTGAAATATCTTAATTTGATCTAATATTTAATGATGCAACAGGAGGCTAAAATGAGCTACTCAACTTTTGGTCTCAGATGTTAATTGAGTTCCAGAAACATCTGAATTAAATCCAGCAATTTACTTTAGTGGTTGAAGATGAAGGTTTTTAAAACTTATTAGATGTTTCTATAAAAATGGACTTTCTGTATACAGAAAATCATTCTCTACTGACACACCACCACATGTAGGATTGTGTTACACATGGTCACAGAAAATGTCCTCATTTTCATCTTTTATTAATAGGACTATTAAATGTTTCTTTATGTGATGAGTATTTAGTGTTAGAAGTAACATATTTAAAATAGGTAACAATTGATAAAATGTATAAACTAAAGTTATGGATAGGATGTAGAATAAATATTATAATAAACTTCAAATTTTTGTATGTACTAAATTGCAGATAACAAAAGAAAGATAAGAAATAATGTATTTGCCCTATGTTTCACCATGGTTGATAAAAATAGGTAATTTGTTTAGGCAAAATATCAATTGCTATGTAACATTTACTCCTCATTTAAAAGTAAGTCACATAATTAATGATTTGAAAGATAAAATTGAATTCATGGGAAAATATAACACATATAAAAATTCATGTACATGTGGTCTAAGTTATATTGGACGTCCAAGTAGGAACTTAAAATTTTGAATGAAATAATATCAAAATGCAGCAGATAAATTACAATCTGTGACTAGGCTTTAACAGAACGTGTGGTAATTTCTGTATGTGTTATTGACTGGAGTAGTTTAAAAATATTTGAATAGGTAATACAAAGAAATGAATTAAATTATAAGATAATTCTTAGAAATTGTTTAAAAGAAAATGAATTTCAATAGAGATTTAGGCCCAGGAGCCATGGAAGTGAAGTGTTGGAAATTATTGTTTTAAATGGTGCCACTGTAAAAATATGATACTTACACATGTACTTAGGTATATAAGAACTTCATGTATACCTTGTGGGTTGTTCACCTGAAGATAGTGGAATCATTTTTTAAAGGTTTTTTAACTGATATGTTTAAACTTTACAAATAAATTATTGTATAAGTGAAAAACGTTGATGTCTCATTTGATTAATTTTATTTAAAAATATAATATTTATGTCCATATTACAATATTTTGTAATAGTAGTTAGTAACTTGTGTCTTTGCTGCTTAATACTAAGAATTAATTAATAATTGTCTATTGTTATTTTCCTTAGACCAAGAGGACCTTTGAAGTGGTTAGATCCTGGAGCCTTCGGTACACTTGGAGTTGGAGCTGGCTTTGCTTTGGGTGCAAAATTGTGTTTTCCAGATCATGATGTTGTCATCATTTATGGAGATGGTTCCTTGGGCTTCAGTATTGTGGAATATGACACTTTCAAACGCCATAAGGTAAATCATGTATTATATTAAAGTAGGATTATATTATTGTAACTATAAAACAGTGCACAAGTTAAATTGCCTAAATTAAAATATTTAACCAATCTTTTTTGTAAAAATGTTAGAAATTGATATAGTGTTCTATCTGTTAAAGATGTGAAAATTTATTTTAAATACAAGTTTGTGTTCAGATCTTTTATTTTCATTACATAGATGATTTTTATAATAAATTACTTACAATTTTCAATGTAATAAATTTTGTTAATCATGTTCATAAAGCTCCTCTGTTTCAGTTTCTTTGCATCTTTGTAAAGTAAACGTCTGAAAAAACATATTCTCACTGAAAGTGTTACACTGAGAGCTGTTTAAATTTTTTGTATATACAAAATTTTATGTTGATATGTAAGATCATTTAGTGATTACAGAAGGAAGCCATGAACATGCATGACCATTCAAGTTAAATATGTATTTATATTAAAACTATGCACAAGGAGTAAAGCAGTTTTGTTTATAAATCTGAGAACAATAATATAGAGTATTGAATAATTATAAAATGAAAGTACCAATCATTATCTTTATTTATAAGTTTTTCTTTTAAGAAAAACTATTATCCAATCATAATTTCAAGTTAAAGCAAAATATGATTTCTGACATGATACATGACATACCTATATACAAACGTTTTTTGCTCATCAATAGCTTTGAGGTGTTTACATAATCTCGTGTTTTCCTGTAATGTCGCTGCATTTTTGCTTGCAAATGAGTTTAAGACAACCCTCTGTTAATAGGATTGTGGCATTGCCACCTAATGCAGCTGCTTCATCTCTACTGATTGTTACGTTTTCAGTACTTCTTGATTTGGCACTCAAGTTAAGGAGGTTTTTTTTTTGTTTCTTGCACTCACATGGGATTTTTAAGTATTACAACTTGATTAAAGTATGTACAGAGCAAACTGTTGCAGAAACATCATTCAGATTTATTTTCAAACAGACGTTGTGACTCTTATCTTTGTTTGTAGAGTACATGACAACGATTATGCAGTGGAGTCTTGCATATGGCTTTGATCTTTATCAAGCCTCGACATGAATGTCTATCATTCTATAATTCATATTCATAATGACCTGGATTTTAGGCATCTTTCTGTACCACCTAAATTTGTAAATAATTTATATAGTGCACGTGTGGATCTACCTCAACATTCTCTATACTTCTGTGGTTTTTCTTCTCAGGTGTGATTCATTTGCCTCCTTCTTCAGAATATTGTTTTTCCTCCTTCCTATGATATCTTAAAAAAATTATATATCAACTTAATTCTGGTGGCATTATGCCTCCTCCTTTTGCATTAATTGTAGATATATCTTGGCTTACAATTGGGCCAAAGCCCTTTTTTTTTGTACTTCCAAATTCTGGAGTACCTCCTGTACTTAGGGTTTTAATCCATTATGTTGTGTTAGTATTTCTCAAGATCAGTTTTTTTTGCCTTACTTCCACTACTCACTAAAATGTTTTTAAGATGGCAAAGAAGCTCCATTGTGGCCTTTAAAGCACTCTTGGAGTATTTATGATGATTCAAACTCTCAGCATTTGCCTCATGAGCCTTAAAAAGAGTGATTTCTATATGTTCTGGGACTGCTATTTGACAGCTTTGAAGCAATTTTCTAACAACCAAATCTTTGTGAATAATAAATTGAACTACATTTCACTCTGAATGTGGAGGGGATTCTTTCATGGGGAGGATATTGTTCAAATGATGTAATAACCCACTCAAGTTTCAGACATGAATCCAGTTGTGCATACAAGGAATGAATTCCACCCAACATGCTGGCTGTTTCAGTTTTCCTGCAACATATTAGTATTCAACAGCTCATTAAAAGAATGCAGAATTGTGCACTAAGCAACAGTCAATGCTTTTGGTGAACATTATTTATAATATTTGTTATCTTCTGATCAACTTAAAGAAAACTGTATACATAAAATATTATATTTTCAAGTGGTATATTTCTCTGTGTTCATTTATTGAAAGACAGTGGGATAAACTGAGTATACTTGTGTTGAGGACCATGTAAAAGAAATAATATATGTAACTATTCTAGTTACTAGTCATTGTTTACATGCTGTATTATATTTGAAAAGTGATTCCCAACAAGTTATTTATTGGTATGTTAAAACATTTTGACATACATTTGCCATGCTTTTATCTTAAAGAAGTGTAAGTCGGCTTTCAAGAAGTCTAATGTCATTTTATATGAGTTTTTAAATAATACATTTTTTCAGTCAAAGGACCAATGACAATAACCGATATTTTAATGTTGTTTTAAGATGGTTTATTAAAATGTTTTTAACCTTTGTAGCTATATATGTATGATACAAAAATATAAATTTGTAAATCGTAGTGTAATATCATTTTAGCATAATGTCTGAAAAGACTGGTGAGTGAAGAGGATAACAGTAACACATACTTATTTGTTCATTGTCAAAGTTTAAGGAAACTTCTTACATGTAGCACTCCCCTCTCCTCAGGGGCATGGCACTATGTCTGCAGACTTAAGATACTATAAAGCAGATTTCGATACCTGTGGTGGCCAGAGCAGAGATAGTCCCTTGTGTAGCTTTATGCTTAACTTCAAACAAACAGTCTCGTGTGTAATATTATGCCTGCTTTAGTTTTGTATAACTGGAATAAAGTAAATGGAATTTACTTTTAGTAGGCAAAACCAGTTAAGAAAAAAAACTTAAAATTAATCAAAACAACACAAAGCTGAAAAAAATTTAAATAACCAAAAAATACTTAATAGTGGTGAAAACAATACAATAAAGTTTAACCAGTTTATCCCCTTTTTTTCTGGATATAGAAGGGAAGTTCTCTGAAAGTTGGAACTGTTTCTTTTAATCATTTTTTTTCTGGCATTTTGCCTAAAACGCCTGGACATTCCACCTTCTACTATAATATTCTTGTATATTTGCCTCCACTTGCATTTTTTTTCTCTATATTTCCAAAACACTTGTGTTGTGGTCTGAATTGGTAATATTAAAATCTCATGTTCACACAAGCTGAAAACAATCTATTAATACTTTGGAATTTAAACTCTATTAATAAGTGTTTAGAATACAAAATGTCATACTTTTTGGTCATTGACAAAAAAATATAAATTTGATTCCCACATCTAATACAAATTGTTTTCTGTGTGTGTATATACCAAATTATTTCTTTCCCTTTTAGAAAAAACAACAAAATACTAGTTGGTCAAGGAAGGAAAGGTGTTTTAAAAACAATTTAATTTTGTTTATGAATGAGAATTTATTATTACCTTTCAGCAGTTATAGAGAAAATGTATTTTGAATAACTATGGTTGAGTTTAGTTTTTCACTTGAAACTAAATATTTTATGATAGGTTTATTTTGTGGTGTTATGGTTTTAACTTATTTAAGGTACCAGTTATGGCTGTTGTGGGAAATGATGCATGCTGGTCACAAATTGCAAGAGAACAAGTGCCAATGTTTGGAACAAGCATAGCCTGTGATCTAGAAGTATGTATTTTTCAAGTACAAAAATTCTACAAGATGTGTGAAAGCTGTTAAACTAATGAAATATTAAGTTTTTATGCATAGATATAAAAGAACCTGAAAGTGAAAAAAGACTGTCATTAATTTCTCTTTTTTATCCTGTAATTGAGATTTATGATCTTGACAATACATTAAATTTACTCAGAAGTAAAAATATTAACAGTGGTTTTCAAGAACTTTTATAAACAATGTACCCAAGTTCTTCAAGTAGGTGAAGTATTGGTTTACTTGGATAGAACTGTTGAAAAAGCACACAGTCAGAAACTCTGTTTAATTGACATTATCCCAGAAAAATTGCCATAAATATTTTAGTAAATAATAAACAGCTTTTTGTTGCTGATAATCTTGATGCTCTGGTCTATTGAGGTGAGTCATCATCAAATTATTTATGATTGATTCCTCCATACAAGTTTGGTTGTTAATTTTAATTAAATTCATATGACTTAAAACACGTTCATCTATGGCTGTAGCTGTGATATAACAGCTGCAGTAGAAATTAGGTGGCTAAGAATAGGAAGTCTGTATTGTATAAAGAGTCTTTTCAAGTTATTTTTCAATCTCTAAGCCCTGTTACATTCATTCTTAAGAGCTTTCATTTTATTTTCTCACAAAATATTTTCATGTGATAACAGGTACCATTGAAACTACTTAGAAAGGAATTATATTTTGTCTTTTCCACATTCTTCAACCTTACCTTGAGACCAAATAAAAATATCAAACAGTGACAAAAATTTTACTCCCTCAATTTTTTTATTCTGAAAACCATTCCTGAAGATATTTTTTCCATCAATGATGAATCTAACATTCAATGAATCAAAATTTGTGCCACTGATGAATGAAAGCTGTATTTATAAAATGAGCCTCATTTTACCTGCAGTTGTGTGGGAAGTTTTAATGTTTATTCTGGACTAATTTAATGTGAACCTCATGTTGACGAAGAAGTAAACTTTCCCTTCTGAAGTGGCAAAGAAACTTTAAAAATAAAATTTAAAGTTAAAGCAAACTTGAAACATTTCATCTTTTTCAGAATTTCTTTAGCTAAAGCAGCAGTCACCTTTTTCATTAGTTACATTCACTAAGTGGACAACCACTGCACTATAGTTTTGCACAACAGCAGTTAGAGCTCTCCAACCTTACTAGTAAGAAATTCAGGTGGTTTTGTGTAAATACTAAAATATCTAAAGCACTTGCTACAAGTCCTAAGTGCCTCCATCTCTTGGGTGAATTTCTGTAAAATTTAAACAGTCTTGAAAACTTGATCTAATTCATCTAAATACTTCACATGTTTCACAGAATTTACAATACTCAGATTTACTTTGTTTGATATAGTGTTCTTGAACTAAATCTGGGACATTTCTTTTCACTTTAACAGTAAAGTTATTTTCTTTTCCTATCAGGATATTATATCTTTTAACCATTCAATTCTCACTTTCTTCATCTAAAACCAGGTACTAACCTTCTGCAGTACACGACAGAAAAGAAGTAATTAATAGGAAAGATTTTTTTCACTTTCTTAACTTTTATGTTTATCAAACATAAGTAATTAGTTGTTTTACTGTTAGCTTATCATTTAGTCAATGTATGTATGAGAATATTTGCATGACAGTATTACTTGATTAAAGTGAGTAGTTCCTTCCTTATTATTTGTAAAGTGTGTGTTATAAATCATTTGCACTACATGTTGTGATATTCTTTAAGACTGATGTCAAATTTAGATTCATTTGTCAGCACAATAAGATTCTTAAAATATGTAAGTGAATGCTGCCTGGACATATAACAAGACTGTTCATTAAACATGTCACTGATATCAACACCTTTGATAGCTGATCAAAGACCAAAATCTGTGGTGCTTTATGTTTGAATCATGTTTACATTTAGGTGTTGTTTTTTCTTTCACCAAACCTGACAAACAGAATAATTTTTAATTGATTACTGCATTAGCAATGTTAAGTGTGTAGTGCAAAATAATATTCCTCACAAAATCAAACACATGGCAGAGAACATAAATGAACAGAAAGGTAGTTGTAAGCTAAACGTGTCTGGTGACCTGTTTGAAAGGTTTGATTTAAAAAGTTTTATTTTCAAAATAGAATAAATGAATAATCTTAAACTTGTACCCCCCATGTAATTAAAGACTATAATGCTTCTGAGACAGTTGACTGTGGATCACACATCAGTTTTGATGCTGTAACAAATTGACTGAGGTGTTAGGTGAGACAGTCACAATGTACATGCGATAACAGTATGTTCAGAGATCTTAGTATAGTTACATATTACACTATAACAAGTATACATAGGTGTATGTACACACAGCTGTGTACTTATTTCAACAAAAGCTTATTAAATGTGTTTAGAAAATATCTCTCAATACATTGTAGATCATTAATAGGCCACATTTAGAATACTATGTTCAGTCTTAAGTTCTTTACCTTTGGAAGGAAATTGAACTGTTGAGAATGGTTTAGTTGAGAAATAATACCAATACATAGATTTGGGCAGGATAGTTGTATTCTTGAGCTAAGATATATTTTCTCACAGGATAGTTGGTTATTAGGATACTTTGCCTTTATATGTGGTGAATGCAGTAAATTGAATGGAGCTTAAGAATACACTTCATGCATATAAGATCAATTGCCACTAGCTGTAAGTGTTTAATTTTTATTTTAAAGTTTGGTATAATGAATGGGATGGCTTAGGTTGACCAACAGCTCCCTTGTTGTCCTTAAATATATGCATATGTGTATATATATAGTACCTCTTGTCCAGACAAATACTAAGTAATATGGTTTTTAACATAATTCATGGAAGTTAATTTATCAAGAAAAGGGTCTATGGCATTAATATATCCCATGGGCCTTATTATTTATTTAAGTTAATATTTCAATGACTAGTGAATAGTTTGTCTGTCTTATTTTGTTTTTATCTTTTCAGTACACACCATATCATCAAGTTGTTGAAGGGTTTGGTGCAAAAGGAATGGTAATGTTAGATGCTAAGCAGGAAGAGGAAACCAAAGTTTTTGAAGAAGCAAGAGATATATATAAGCAAGGCCAATGTGTACTTATCAATGTACTTATTGGTAAAACAAAATTTCGGGAAGGAAGCATTTCAGTTTGACCATTAACTTGTATATCAAACACTTACCTACAATTAAAAACCTTCTAAAAATGTTTACCTGTTTAAAAATTATAAATTATATAATGCTGGCAATTATTTTCCAAATCAAAATGTTTGAAAATTAATTTTTGAATATAATGAAATATCAAGTATTTCAAACTTCACAGGAGTACACTGAGTGTGGGATTAAGTACTTCTTAATTTTACTTGCATGCAGTTTTCAGCTTTTACGGTTGTGATGTATTTACATTAGCATCTGGAACTATATCACAATATTTACTTTTACAATCAGAGCACTAGTTCATTTTACCTAAATCCTTAGATTTATTTACTTTAGAAAGCAAAAATAGCCTATTATGTAGCATGGTATTTAACTATAATCAAACAAAGAATTGTCCATTAACTAACTAATTTTATGTGCATGAAAATGAATAAATATAAAAATAAACTAGTAGTTTTTATGCATTTTTTATTGTTGAAAAGATAAACATTAAAAACATTTTCATTTTTCTCTGCAACACTATCATGATGGCAGATATTGTATGTTTTTTTGTAGGCTTTATATTAAAGTAATCAGTGAGAACAAATTTTGTTTTATATCTATGGGGGGTTATTTTGATGAATATAACTTTGTATTTCCGATTCACTATTGTCTGTTTATCTAAATTGTTTAATTCCACATGGGCCTAAAACACTACAAAGTTTATTTTACTTTATTATAAAAATCGTGCATCTTTTTATAGATAAGAGTTTCTGTTAAATGCTTAAAGACAACAAATATGTTAATGTAAGTTTCAGTGGAAATGAATTAATATTCATGTCTTAGCATGTAAAAAATTGTGATCTTGAATAGATTTTCAGAGGATTTCTTTTATAAAGAGTCACATGTCTGATACAAGTTACTTCATTTTGTGTTAATAATAAGTTTTGTTGTTAAAAATTACAAGAAAATAAGTTTGTGTCAACATCTGATAGGTAAATTCAAAATTAGTACTCATTTTTTGCTGTATATCTTTTATGATTGGCAAGTACCCTGTCAAATTATTTTTATCATTAGGTAAATCCCCTCATATTGGGGGTGAAAAAAGTTTATCTTATATAAATGACTTCTCCTAATGTTTTCCATACTTGAAAGTGAACGAGCAATTCAATGCACCCAAGTTTGTTTTTTTGGTGAAAAACAAAATGTGATAGGAAGAAATAAACAGTAGGCTTAGTACTGCTTATTTCCTGTAACAAATAAAGATGCTTGTAAAGTTTAAAAAGTATTGTCCTTTATTCTAGAGGTTAATATTTAATTACCTACAAGTTAAGTTAAAAGCATTTTTTAACCTTAAAATCTATTTTTTAAGATATGAAATATTTGTATCAAATTATAAATTTTGCCATGAATACGGTATACCGTGTATGTAATTTCTGTGCTCCAAAATGTCAAAAACTTAGTACAAACTGCAGGATTTGACCTATATACTTCTATGCTGTTCTTCACACTCTTTCTCAGGTTCAAGTTTCTCCCTAATTGAACTTGTGCTTCTTAAATTATGTGCATTTACGTAGAGGAAGTTGAGAGATCACAAAGGTAATCTAGTTTTCCAGGGAATGTTTATTTCTTTACATACTATTGTAAGCATCTCATTTCTAGTACAATACAGCCAATGGTGAGAGTACGTGAAAAGATGTTAGGAATATATTAACTGAGAAATGGCTAAATATACGTATATTCAAAACCATAATTTAGTGTTTAAGTGAAATAAAGATGACACCTGGAGACCAATCGAAAAACAATGTTACATTAATCAATTTATTAAAAACAGGTATGAAAAATTAAGTTTTAGGAAATTCAACTTTACTATTACATAAAAAATGAGCAAAGAATAAAATGATTCTTCTGACAGAGATGAAACTAATGAATGGTTGAAAACTGTTCAGATTAGCAATCCAATAAGCTTTTATTTTTCTATCTGCTTTAGTTGTGAATCCTGTGTCACTGGAATGACCAGGTTTGTAAATATTGAGCAATCGGGAAGATTTATGGTTGCTGAAACGTTCTCTAGGAATTGTTTGTGTATGCCCTGCATATTGGTTATTGGGTTTTTATTTCAGCTTTGTCATTCTTGAACCTACATGTTTTTTAACATCATGAAGGTTTAAAACAGATGAGTATACTTAAGTGATTTTAGTTTTATTACAAGTATTATTTCATAAATTATTCAATTGAATGAACAAGTTCAGAACTAGAAGCCAGCAATTCACTATGCACTGAATTTTAAACCACTGTTTTACAATCATAATGCAAAGCATTCCCTCTTATGTGCCTTGAATTGGAAACTACAATGATAAACAGTTACTAAGATTGATGAATTTTGCTTTTACAGAAGGGTCTGTCTTTGACAGCACTGTAAAGAATGTTTGTGATATAACTGACATCCCAATAACAAAAAGTTAAAAAGAAATAGGAGGATCAAACTAATAGGTAGTGGCAACTATTGGTAAGAGAACTTTAATTCCAGGAATTTACTCACTTTCTATCAAATGTAGCGTAAGCTGCAAAATATAACGTCCACATTCCTGGAGGTGTGCTATTCCAATACTGTTATTAACATTGTGTTCACATTAATGACAATCAGGCTGTAGGATGCTTAGGTTGCTATATTTCTGCTAATAACTAGAGATTTGTGAAAATATGAAAGGCATTGGCCATTTTAGAATAAAAATGAAATGTGTATCACCACATTTTCTCATATGAAAGCAATACTATCAGCCGAAGCAAGATATGGATTTAAGTAATATTAAATTAACTGAAATTTAAATTCGAAATTAACAGAATTTATAAAATGAAATGGTAATTTAGCATCAGTTGATTGACTGAAGATTGCTGCAGTTAAGAATATTAACTCTTTACAATTATTAAAGATCGCCATAGTTTCTGGCACTGCGTTATATTTTTAACACTATACAGAGAATTCTCAGTGCTTGATAGGTGCCCAGTTCTTTACTCTGGCTGAGATCGATTCATGTTTAAAGTGGAATAACAACTGTTAATTGGTATTCCACTCATGTTTTGTTCATGCATTAGTGCTGACTTTTACATGACAAGTCTGTCCATTTACCTAAGCTTACTTCTGCTTCCTATACCTGAGGCTGAAGCATGACAACCAGTGTGGTGAATACAGTAATGACATATGAAACAGATCTTCCATATGTATAATCAGATAGAAGTGTGAAAAGGAACCAAAATGGTGATACAGTTAACTATTCTGAGGCTTTCGAGCAGAAAATATTTTGAAATTTGTGTGATGTAAGGAGCAGAGGACATCAGAAATGGTTATATCACAATCAGCTTGTGCAGGCATTATACTATATGTGCTGTTCAGAACAAAAATGACTATGTGATGAAAAATACCCTTAGAAAACTGTGTGCTATACCTATCAACAGATAATTTGGATTGTGTCCAATTCTTCTTTGATACAATGGCAGTGGTTACAAGAAGACTGTTATTAACATTTCAGTGAACCAGAGTTTCCCCTTTAACTAGTGTAGAATCATTCAATTATTTTGAATTCACAATTTACTATTACGACTACATTTGCTACCAACAGCAGCTTTATTGATAGTGGAAGTGTTGGCCATAGTTCATCCAGAGATAGCTTCTTTCTTGCAGGCCAAACAATTCTGTCATTACCTAAAGATTCAGCTGGAAATGATGCAGATTTTGTCAGCTTCCCCCACCTTGCTGTCCAGGCATGCTCACAGCCAGTTGAACCACTAAGTTATTAGTCACCTTTTTTAGACTTTATCACAAAAAAGTTGTATCTTGTCTTTATCATCTGTGTCATTTGATTTATCCCATTCCTTATTAACTGCAGTACCTAGTTCTGAATTTTTTATTTACCCCTTCACCTGATCCTGGGATCCGTGTTAAGGGGTTTGGGACTATTCACAGCTATACTGTCCCTGTTATCTCACTCTGTTTCTCATCCATGTTTGTATATCAATATAAATGGCAAATATTCTATTGTTCATTTATCCAGTCTAAATTCTCCCCTTCCTTTCCTCAAATAACCTGATTTTTTTACGTTTGTTTGCCCATTTCAACTTTTATTTTTATCTTTTCCATTTCTGCCACATTTTCCTCTCCAGTTATTTCCCTTTTATTTTGTTCTGGCATCTTAACTGTTATCTATGCTCTTTTCCTTCCTTCTTTCCAACTGCTAACCTCATTTCCCTTATATCACCATTCCTCATGACATATTTTCTTATCCTTTTGGCTTGTGGATATCACCAGTTAGACATGTTAACCATTGACATTCACACTTTGTACCACAAAACCCAAGTCTTTTTTATATTCTGACCATTCCTTCCTTTCCAGTACACTATGTACCCACAGAAGAGATTCCACTTTTACCTCTCCCCCTTCCTTCTATATTTCTTCCCACTCTGATCTGAATTGTGTCCTGTGTCTGGGTGTGCTTTATGGTGTTAAAAATATCATGCACAGCATTCTTCCCCCCCTTTGTATTGAATTTTGCCAATTGTTCAGTGTTTCATCCCATAAGATCACCTCTTAATGATCTTGGCTGCTCATTTCCATTATCCTTTAGAGAAGATTATTCAGGCCATCTGGCAGTTTCCTGCTCAACTGGAAATTATGATCCCCCTGCAATCATTCTCCACACATCAATACAATTGTGAGTGAGTAACTTATTTTTGTTCTAAATTTTCTTCAGGAACCTACTTCACATAACATGAATCCTGCTCTATGGTGAGTTGTGCTTGTCAAGGTATACTGATATCCAAAATTTGCATAGTGAGATCTATAAGGTCTATTACACTCTGTGTTGAAATGGGGTGTTCCATAAGATCACTTGCACATTCTTCTTTATGGTATATTGCATAATAAATGTTTATACCAGACTGTACACTCATGGACTAACTTGAGTGAACTGCAAAGAGATGGTTGTTCATCTCTAATGTTCCTCAGATCATTGAAATATGAAATGGCCTGCTTTTCTGGACTTTCTAACTTATTTTTCCTCCCTTGTTCTAGTGGAGTACTGGAGTTCTTACCACCTCCTAGCCACTTGGGTGGGGGATCATGAAGGAAATACCCCTAGTCCACAAAATTTCACTCAGTCAAGAGTAGGGCAGTGGCATTCTGCCTTTGTTGAAAGTGTGACTACCATCTTGCCTCAAATTTGATGTTTTATTTCAGATGCCATCAGTCTCGACCAGAGGTCACCAAACTACGGCCCTCAAGGTCATTTTGTCTGGCCCACCAGCAGCTAGCCGCTTGGAAATAAAAAGTGACATTTCATCAAATGTCCGACTGTCATAACAAAATAAATCACATTGATGGTCGCTTTAAGCTGCCAAACACAAGACGTTATGATAAAAAGAAACAAGGCTGTCACGTGCATTTTTAACCAATAGGAAAATTCTTCTTTCGTCCTTGCTGCCCGTTTACTCATATTGAGGCACGTATCTATGAAAGCATTAGAATTTCCATAACAAGTACAGACTTAATCCTCGTCCTGTAAATTCAGTGGCCTAGGGTTACTGCTTCAGCAAGCTCTTTTCTCTTAGTAGTCGGGTTATGCGCTTTTCGTAACTCATTTTTAGGTAAGTGTTGTGGCAAACGTACGTTTCAATATATATTGTTTGAAAAGCAAGTATTTTTAGAGAGATTTTCAGATCTCGACAGAATCGAAAATGACATTCTCCTTTTTTAGAATATTTTTTATTGTATCATTGATGACGTGACAGTGGAACTTCAGCTGGAGGTCATCGATTTACAAGGAAATGACTTGTTGAAAGTAAAACACAGAGAGGGGCAACTTTTTGAATTTTACAGCTGCATACCTGAAGATGATTTTCCAAAGCTGAAGCAGTTTGCATCTGTGTTCGGAACAACTTATGTCTGTGAACAAACATTTTCAAAAATGAAGTATGTGAAGTTGGTACATTGATCAAGGTTGACTGATGAACATTTGAAAGCAATTCCAATGACTGGATGCAGCAATTCAAAACCAGACATTGAAGATATTTTGAAAGCCAAATGCCAATTTCATAAATCTCACTAACGTTTTTGCAGCTTAGTGAAATTCAGATATGTAATCACTGTGTGGGATGTGACAATTGTTTTTGCTAATGTCACCTTCTTTGATAACCTTTTGGTAAATACAAATGTTAGTTGTATTTCTGTTTGTTTTTTGTTATATGTGTGTATTGCATGCTACTCCCACATGGCTAATGTGGCATCCTAAATTTAGTGTTAAGTCTTACAGAGAGCTTCTGTTCTAGCTTATAAGTATTGAACATAATGGTCATGCAGCCCATGCTTCTCATTCCCCAAGTATTCTGGCCCCCTGTGAAAAAAAGTTTGGTGACCCTTGGTCTGGACTGCTGAACTAGAGTTTTACCATCTATTTTAAAAATCATCCCCTCCTGTCAAGAATCCTCCCACCTACCACTGCTTGTATGTTGGTTTCTGGGTGACTGATTTTGGTTGTAACTGCCAGCATGGAGTAGGCTGAGAGCTTCCTCCTCCCATGGACTGGATGTTACATCCCCAGTGCCAATTGGTTTTGGATGAAACTGACCATCCATGTTGTATTTTCAATTTCCTGTCACTGTGTGGATGTACATTTCCAAGGTTTCTTGCTGCAGATTATGCTGGATTTGCACAAATGACGGTTTAGGTTCTTGGAGAGGATCCTCTTCCCTTCTGGTTCCTAGACCAAAAGGGAATAGTTGAGGACCCCTCCAACTACCAAGGACCAGCTGAATGTCTTGCAGTGCTATTTGGTTGAATTGGAGTTGACCTCCAGCTTATAATCTAATGTGCTCTAGTTATGCTTCCTTTAGGAACAGAAATTGCTACCTTGATCTGCCCTTTGACTGTGACCCCCACACATGGATAAAGAGTATACCTGGTTCAAATGTGGCATGGTCTCCAAACTGTGTTTTACCTCTCCATATAGAGGACTCACTTCACAGTTACTCTTCACAAGCTTTTGAAGAGTGCTTATCTAGGTTATTTTACACTAGTCTTTCATCTGCTCAATGTGGAATTCTAACTTCAATTGTGATAGGTGGTAAGTAATTATATAAAATTAATATTTTCCTATGCTGAAAATATATTTTTGATAGATACTTACTTCTATTCACATTTCCCATCCATCTTCCCCACTTCCACTTCATAATTAATTTTGAAGTGAAGATTGGATCAGCTCAGTGGCATTAAGTAGGGGCTAGAGGGGACTCAGCCCCAGGAACCATGGTATTAATGGGGCCCCATTAGTAATTTTATTCTATGTAAAATTACATGGGATATAGGGCCCACACAACCTTAAATTTGCCAGTCAGCTGCAATAGTAGGTTCTATCACACTAGTATTGGTAGACAACAGTTACATGCTAGTTTGCAAGTTTAAATGCAGCTGAACTGTGTGGGTATATATGTGGATATAGGTAACAGTTTCAAACTAGAATCAACCAAAAATGTATGTACTATAGAACAGATATAACCATGAGCAGAAATAAGTATGTATCAGAAACATTTTCAGTGTAGGAAAATATTAACTTTCAAAGGTAAGCTTCCTACTAATTCAAGTTAAACTGAAAATTCAATATTTTCACAATTCAACAACTTTGCAGAGCTGGCCAAAAATAAATTTGCAAAACTTATTAAATATTGTAATTCACCAATATTTGATAGACGCTTGAATTAAGGGATTAAAAACAAAATAATTTGAGATTTTAATAAGTTTGTATTCGATAGAACAACTGCTATGAAATGGTAAAAATAATTCATTCAGAAAATGAAAAACTGATTCTTTACTAATAATGAGGAGGTACTATAATATACACTCTAGATTTTAGTGCAGTATGTTAAGAAAGATTTTTCTTCATATATGAAGGTAATAATAAAACATTCACAAATAGCTGAACAATTTATGTGCTTTCTTAAAGCCTGCAAATATACATTATAAAGGATATCTTTTATTTCATATCTATTGACAGAGGTAAATGTGCAAATTTCAATGTTGTACTATTTGTTTACATTAAGACCAAGAACTTTTTTTTTTTTTGCATTTCCATTCATTTTAAATCAGACTCAAAAGTTTAAAAAAAAGAATGATCTTTATAATTACAACTGGTGGTTTGGAAAATACTAGTATTTCTTAAATAAATAACAGTTCTGCAAAAAAAAATGGATTTGTATTTTTTTAACTGCTTAAACCAGCTTTTCTCCACCTACCAGTCATAACTGAGCAAAATAAATAAAAAAATTATAGTTCGCTAAGAAAGTACTTAGAATTTTAAAGTATTTCTTCCAGTGGTAACAATATTTCAACTGTAAGGTGGAAAGCAAGAAATATATTTTATAGCCAGTGCTATAAAATTTTGGAACAAATTACTTATTTGTAACTTCAGTCCATCAACTCCAAAGCTGAAATGGTTTCTGCTACTTTGATTAACTCTCTCTCAATTTGTATTACCTGTACAGAAAATAAAGAACTTATCTTACTAAAGTCATGCAATATACTAAAACCTAACTCAGTCTCACATTAAAACTTATTATAATGATGTATGAAATATTTATGGACAAAAAGAAAACAACATACAAGTCAAATTAAAACCATGTTAATTAAGTGTAGTAAAGTGATTATAATTAAAGTAAATCATCATGCTTTTTTTTTAAAATACTAATCCATGAAATTAAAACATACTTGGAGAAACAGAACCCGTTAGTTAACTTACAGTATCAGAGATGCCAACCATTACGATTTTGGTCTATACATTACAACTATACACCCATACAAATAAATATTAAGACTTGTTGCAACTACCAAATTATTATGTATTATATAGGCCTATACAATAAAGTGATAAATTGTTCCCCCAATAGGTGAAAATTTCTAGTGAGATTCAAATAAATACTGATAATAAATAAAAGACATAGTCCAAATGGCTACTTGCGATAATCATGTTTGTGCTAGAAATTAAACAAAATTTGTATTTCCGATTTCTACCAATAATTTGAGTGCAGTGCTTCTCCATACTGGGTACGTGGGGGAATCCATAGTTACGTTATCAGTGCTTGTCAACCAATCAGTGCTCATGTAGATGGGTATTTCTTATTTTCTAAGAGGCATAGAAACACCAATGTGATTGTTCACAAGATGGAAAAAAAAAGAGGCCTCGTTCACCAGATTGTCTTGTTTCTGGCAAATTTAAAAGGACTAAAACTGAATCAAAAATTTAGGAAAGAGTTTGATGCAAAATATATGATCATTGCATTAAAAGTCAGTGACAGTCATGTGTTTTGTACAGTTTGTCACATCAATTTTTCAGTGGTGTATGGCAGAATAAACGATTGTTCCAGACATACAAAATCGGCATCTCACCAACAAAAGGCTGAGGCAAAGACAAAAATGATGCAGATACTGACATTTATGAGTAAGAATTCAAAGTATGAAAAATAATTTTTTAAATTTATTTATTAAATACATAAAACACAGTCAAAAATGAGCAATTTCTAGCAGTAATAAATAATAATAGTTATAATAATAATATAATAATAAACAGCTTAAAGACATTGGTCAGGCCTAGTAGCTGCAAATGATAAAGGGCTCTGTTTACAATCATTACGCTCAGTCATTTGAAATAGTTGGCATCTCTGCAGTATTCTATTTGTTTTTGTCTTCTAAAACTATCGTTTTTAAAAATGTAGTTAAGTATACTTATATTTTGATTTTCTTTCATAATTTCTGAATATATAAACAGATAGAAAGTAAACATTAATGTTCTCTCTCAGCAAAAAGAAAAAAAAAGCATTTAAAATGAAGTGTCAAGCAATAAAATACTATTAGTAAACTACCTTCTCTTTGCTTGCTGCTCTTACATCTGTTGGTACCTTGATTTCATAGTCTGATGCTTCCAGAGCAGCTTTGAGCTTCTTTGCTTGGTATTGTAACTTCTCTTGTTTCTGTTGTAATCGACTGATTTCTTTTGCAATATCCACCACTCCCTATAGAATAGACACAAAGTTTCTACTGACAAAATTTTCAGTGAGAAGTATCCTATGTTTAAGTCAAATTTTCACTAATATTTTAATAAGAAATGATTTGCACAATTATAAAACAGGGAAACAAAAGAAATACAAAAATCCCTTTCCTACAAATTTCTAAGCAACATGAAACATACATGCAGACATAAGATTTGAAAATGTATTTAATTATACAATAAAATCAGTTCTATGATGTTTCATCACAGTAAGCAGAAAAATAATTTTATATTTGTGGAGCTAAGAGCTATAAGCAAGTTTAAAGTTAAGTTTTCAACAATATAAAATAAAATGCTATCATAATTCACCTATTATTAAAAACAATCCTTACAGGTAGCAATAATACTTCGATTAAGTCATGTTTTCATATCAAATTCATTTAACCCTCTTTTCAGGAACATTTTTATCTGCACATCATGGGATTTTAGTGACTTAAAATCAAAATTTATTTAAGCTACTTTCTTTTAATGGTATACTAACATATACAGCTAATAATTCATATTTTAATATTATACAAGTTGTAATTTCTTACTTTTATAAAGTAAGAAAAAGTCCTGAACTTGACCTAGGTATCTCCCCTCTGATTTATTGACAACATATCTAAGAAGTATAAAATGTAGCATAAATTACTCATTGTAATTTTGTCACTGTTCAGGCAAAGTACAGTTTTTATAGCCTTCAATCTTAAGTTATACAGCTATTGAAATTGTCCATCAGACTCTTCTTGTCACATCCTCTCCTTCAGAAATTGACAATAATTCTCTCTGATGATTGATACAATATTATTTATGACCAATAGAAAACCAAGGTTTTACTCTATCAAATGGCATAACATATTACATTTCTTTCCACCCAAAGAATTTTCAATTATGCTCTCATTTCAAGCTTTATTCCCATTATTTTAACTTGTAATATAAAACATTTGTTTATCCTAAATAGCTTTTAACTTGTTACAGTATACATATGTTTATACTCAAATAGTTGTTATTGTTCTTATATCCCTTTGAACCCTGTTTGTCTACCTTTCATGCCTAATTAAACTGATTCACTTGGCAGTAGTGAAGCTCATGTTAAACTATTGAATTACACTTGAGCTACTAGCCAGCATACCTTATTCTTTAATATATTGTTATTATTTATTTTACTTAATCTAACCTTAACTAACTTAAGTTACCTATTTTAACATTTTAATTTTATAATAATACATAAAGTTTACATATCAATAACAAGAAATACTGTTGTTTTTCCCTGTCAACTTTTGATGGCAATGCAACCTTTTTATACTACTAATATTTTACTACATATTTTTTTGATTTAATTAAATAATACATCAAAGGACCCAATAATAATATGCAAGAAAGCAAACGATGTCCAAAAACTTTATAATTTTCCTGGCTTTCTATATTTTAACATTATATATGTTGTAAAGCAATATTTAAAGAAAGTCCTAAACTTTCCATATTTTTAGAATTGTGACATTTTCTCTATGGGACCCCCCCCCATTCTCTGATTTATTGACTACCCATCTAAAAAGTATAAAATGTGACATAAATTACTAAGCAAAGCACAATTTTTATAGCCTTCAATCTTATATTTTTTACAAATAAATGAAATAATTAATCAGAACTTTCTTGCCACTTTCACATTACATCCTTGCTTCTGGAAATTTCCAATACTTTTCTCTAACGTTTAATATTATATTATTTATTACATTGTTTTTTGAACAATTAATTGCCTATTTTGCTTCATGTTCATATATTCCTACAGGAAGCATATCAACAAGCTTAGATGAACTCCTAATGGCTAATACAATTAAGAACTTACAATTTATTTAATATTAAAATATAGATTAACTACATTCTTATGATATATTTATTGGTGTAAATGAGAATAAATAGCTTGGTTTTGAACATAACTCACTAAAACCTAAATACATGCCCAGAAAAAGATGTTCATAGTAAAGGTATGTACTTTAATAGATACCTTATAATGTCTTCAGTAATATTTTATATCACATTAAAGTCTTATACTAATCACTGGTGTCACAAAAGACATCAGAACACAAGCTATCAAGAAGCCTCATATAATAAATTTTGAAAGCATGCTGTTTTTCCTTCTGAGTTTTATAGTAATGTTATTGGTTTTAAAAAGAATAAATAAATGTGTGTATAATGTTTACAACAAATGAAATGTTCTGTAATTGTTTTACAATGGTTCATTGAAACTACCACAGACTTTGGGGCAGCAAAAATTGTTTTAGGCATACAGAGTAAATTCAAAATTGCTCCAGCTCTACATTTCACATAATATTCTCTCTTACTATAATGCAACAATGCTATAAAGTCTATATATCTACCTCTGTATGTGACTGAAATAATAAATAAAATGTTGCCACCTTGTTGTGCTGAAATAAAATCTTAATGCTAGAATTGGTGATTGGTGAAAGTTTATAAAATGTGGTACCCTATATTAAATGGCACCATAAACAAAAATCTATAGAAAAAGTTATGCTAGTAAATTAAATAGTTGAAAGACGATGAAATATGCAATATTATGAACAAGTTTTAGGTCTAACTCTGGACCAGCTATATGTTCTGTTAATAAAAAGTTTAAAAGTATGTTTAATCAGTTACGATTTTAAAAAAACTGTATAATCTTTAGTACATCTAATGGTTTGATCATCTAATAAAGATTTAACACACAGTTCACAGTTAAATACTTGATATAAGAAAGGAATTTTAGACCTTTAGCATTAGATGAGCTTCACACAGATCTGATACATGAACAACAGCACAGCCACATGGAGGATTTTCACCATCAAGAATATCCACTTTAGCAGAGCATGTCAAAGTTTGGAGAACTTCACGAAATGTGAGCAACAGTATCTTTGTTTCATCATCATCACTTTTCAGATATACTAAAAGAATAAAATTTTATATTTTGGAATATCTATCAAATTTTGAAGTATATTTTATAAACCATTTTGAAAATGTAACATCAGCATACTTTATAAGAGACCAAATTCACACTATTAATTCAAAAATTGTTTTGCAACCACAAAAAACTATTTATTATGGCCAAGTTATGACAATGCAATTGTGTACTGATATCACTATGCAACACAAATTTTGTTCCTGGACAGTATGTGTTATTTCTTAATTGCTTGTCATAAAAGTATAGAAAATGGCCATTATTCCCTTCAAACTTTGCTTTTGTGACCTAGATAACAAATTTTAGAAATTAACCTATTTTCAGTGTAAAAACAGACAAATTTGCACATTTTCATTTACACAAGGTCCGAATAAAACAATATATGAATCAAGATTTACATGTATTTATACTAAAGTTATACAAAAATGTTTAAAGTGAGTAGTTTTTTGAGATTTGTGACTCTAATGTACCTCACTTTCATGTATCAGCCCCCAAATATAGTCTCCCATCATGTTTTTGTTATACGCTCCTTGGTAGCGGCATTCAACGTCCAGTATATCTTGGTGGAAGAGCTCGCCTTGCTCCTCTCAGTATGCTCCCACGTTCTAGTTGAATTCATTAAGATGAGTGTCAAGGATATGGACTTTCAGGGACATCCTGCAGCCCATTTTGCCATAGTTCTTCTCCAGAGCCTCAACCAGTTCCACATAATTTTTGGTCTTGTGATTGCCCAAGAAGCCCTAAACCACTGTGATAAAGCTGCCTCAAGCTTTTTTTCCCCTTTCTGTTGAGCTGCTTGAGGAATTTTGTGTACTCCAGGATCTTCTCTATTTGTGGTCCAACAAAGATTCCAGCTTTGACCTTTGCCTCAGATAGCTCAGGGAGGAAGTCTCACAGGTACTTGAAGGCTGTAGACTCCTTATCAAGAACTGTGAAAAATTGTTTCATAAGACCCAATTTTATGTGCAATGGTGGGAACAACACCTGCTAGAGTTTTACTAGTGGCTCACACTTGACACTGTGTCTCCCCACAGAGAACTCAGTCTGTTGTGGTCAGTACTTCCTGTTATAGTGCACTGTGGTGTTCCTCCTGTTCCAAAGGCAAAGATAACAGGGAAACATGGTAAAGCCTCCTTGCAGACCCATCAGGAATGCAACCATTTTGAAGTTTCCGATAACCTCCCAGCCAAACTCATCATACTTCAAGGCTTCTAGCAAGGTCTTGACGATGTTGTTTTCCACTTTGAGGTGCACCAAATGAGCCAGGGAAAGAGACAGATACTTATTCCCATTGTGGAGCAGCAAAGCTTTGAGGCTTCTGGATGAGTAATCAATGAAGAGGTACTACTCATTTGGGTTACAGGCAATTCCAATTGCCTCACACAGACCGGATACATTGTGGCAGGTTTAGAATTTGTACAATATAAAATCTTACTATTCAAGTAAGCAAAAATTACCCTTCTTACCTTCTAGTTTTTTTTGCAGTGATCGCAGGTAAAATGAGGTGCCCATGGTTTGTCTTGATCCTGACAGGGATGCTGAAATATGCCTTGTAAGCTTGACACATCTTAGCAGATGCTGTCACAGTGCACTTTTTCATTCTTGTCTTAATAAATTGGCCACATACATAGTAGAATGCATCTGCAGAATGCTTGCAGCTTCTTGATGCCATCTCTGATAAAATCAGATAGGTCTATGTGTTCACTTAGGCAGCTGAAACTAAATTTAAGTGGCAAATGGAAAGTTCTAGAAATTTTAAAAGGTTCTAGAAAATTCTTGCAAGTTCTACAACATTCTAGAAAGTTCTTGAATCTACCTGGAATGTTCTGGAAAATGTGTAAATTTGAAAATTTTATTACCCAGGTCACAAAAGCAAAGTTTGAAGAGAAAAATAGGTCTTTCCATTTACTTTAGGCATAAGCAATTGGGAAATAACACTTTCTATCTAGGAGCAAAAAAAAGTAAAAATTTTGTTACATAGTGTATTCTAAAATCTATAATCAACTTGCAATTCAATACCTGTGATTAAAAGGAAAAAAAATGCTCACAAGTAATAAAATGTAATACCAAATTTCAAACATGTAAGAACAATCAAGACATTCTATTATATTAAAGTGTAGTCTGAAGTACTGTGAATAAACTTTAGTAACTTCAAATAAATGACTATTAACTTCACAAAATAAACAAATACTGTAATCAATTTAAGGATAACAAATAAAGGTACAATAAAATACAACCATGAATGTGTTCCATGCAACATGTTTCAAGTTTGTGTTTTATTGAAAGCTAACCCTTCATTGCAGAAGGACAATCCAGAGAAAAATGTTATATGTTAATTTTTTATAGAACTAGTAAACGTTTCAAATTTAAAGGAATTGTGAGTATATTTTATTACATACATTAAGAGCTGTATAACACATAAAATTTCATTACTGGTAATTGTCTATATGGGTATTAAATACTTAGAGAGAACCTTCCTAGATTTGTATTCTAAAGACAGCTGGGTATAGGTGTTAAAATTAATTAAAATAATGTACAGAACAATGTTTCAACCTTCTTAAGTCATCTTCAGGTTAACAAAGAGAGTTTGCAACTGACCGTTGCCAGGCACATCTTAAAGATGAGTGTGTAAACAGGTATGAAGATTGTAGGGGGCATTGCAGTTAGATGTTAGCTTATTAATTAATATAGGTATAAAGGTGTTCCTTAATATTCTGCTTTAAGTAGGGCTTCTTTGATTTTGTTTGTTTGTATTTATTTCCCTACTTAGTATCTTGGTATTTTCTGTGATTGTCTGCTGCTAGTCTGATTTGCTGCATTCAAATAAGTGCAAAAGTTTTTTGTTTTGTTTTTTTCTGCTTGTTTCTCCAATACAGATCTCATGGTAGTTGTTGCACTGCCTTTTTGTGAATATTGTTGATGTTATATTTATCAGTGTAGTTTTTACATAGCGTGGACTTTAGTTTTGTTTCTGGTTTTTGAATAAATTTGGTGTTTACTATAATGTTATGTTTAAAGTTTTTTCCAAATGTTGGTTATTTTTTGCTAATATCAGGAATATATGGTATGCAGCAGTGCAAAGTTTTATCGTTTGTTTGTTGTTGAAGACTTAGCCAGAAGACTAGTGATCCATTCAACACACCAGAAAATAACAATTGAAAATAAGACAACTTCTACAGCAATCCTATTGCCAAACAAAAACTTATCTTTCCAAGTAAAACTGAACACACTATTTCTACAAAACACCTCAAAACAGTATCTTTAACAATTTTTTCAGAGAATTCTCACATAGAACGATCAACATAATTTCACTGAAAAGAAAGCTAAAAATACAACCTACACAGAAAGATACTAATTCTATAAACAAACTAAAACAGGACAACAACATCAAAATTCTAAAAGCAGATAAAGGCAAAGCAATAGTTATAATGAACACAATTGAGTACATTCAAAAAATGAACAACACCTTATCAGAAATAAACAAATTCAAGCCAATACATGTAAATCCAATAAAAACACAAGAAAAACCAACTAAAAGAAATGCTACTACAAATGAAAAGAACAACACAATCTCGGAAAACTTTTATTCCTACCTACGTAAGACCAACTCATGCACACCACAATTATATGGTATCCCCAAATCTCACAAGCCCGATTTTCCACTACAACCCATAATACTGACCTATGTATCATTGAACAACAACCTTGGTAAATACAGTGTGAACATTTTCTAAATATGTAACATCACTGGCTCCTTTTTCAGACTCTTTTAACTTTAAATCTATTCTTGGTCAACTAAATCGTAAAGCCTTGATGTAATCTCCCTCCTTCACTGAAGTCCCAACTACCAAAGCCTACGTGACAGCTTTAGAATTTTATATCCAAGACCCCATCCCATTAATATACATCCCCAATAACAAATTAGCAACTCTTATAGAATTCTCTACCACCAAAACTAACTATGTTCAACGACCAAAACTACTCACAAATAAATGGCTTAAGTATGGGTAATCCCGTGTCACCAGTTCTAGCCAATATTTTCATAAAACAAATTGAATCTGAAATGGTAAATTCAATTCAACACCCACAACTCTACTGGTGCAGATATGTTGATGATACAATTGCTGTATTCACATCTACAGAACACGCACTTAGTTTTTCAACCACATTAACTTCATACATCCAAACATTAAGTTCACCCATGAAAACGAGAAAACTAACCAAATAGCATTTCTAAACCTCAAAATCACAAGAACCAATACACAATTCAAAACAGAAATCCAAAGAAAAATCATCCATACTGGATTATACATTCCCTGGAAGTCAGCACATGAAACAAAAACCTCAACATATTAATACACCAAAATAAACACAGTCACCTGATGAAATGAACAAAAGAAAACATTTTATCAATAAATTTCCTTCAAAAACCATTGAAAAAATTATACATGTACACCTAGACAACAACAAATGTTAATACCTTACACTGCTACATACCATATATTTCCAATATTAGCAAAAAATAACCAACATTTGAAACAAAATTTATTCAAAAACCAGGTACAAAACTAAAGTCCATACCATGTAAACACCACACTGATAAACACAACACCAACATCATTTACAAAATACAATGCAACAACTGCCACTACTTCTATATTGGAAAAATGAGTAGAAAAATGGAAACAAGGTTCAAAGAACACAAAAGACACCTTCATATGTTTTTGAATATTGCAACACAAATAAACACAACATAACCACAGAAAATACTAACATACTAAGAAGAGAAACAAATACAAAAATGTAAAATCAAAAAAGCCCTACTTATACAAGAACACAAAATAAAATTGAACCAATATAAATGAACGCCTTTGTTCCTATATTAATTAATATCCTAATATTAACTGCAATGCCCCCGACAATGTTTTACCCATTTACACTCTCGTCCTTAAGACATGCCAGGCAATGGTCAGTTGCAAACTCTTTTTGTTAACCTGCAGATGACCTAAGACGGTTGAAATGCTGTTTGTACTTTTTTTTAATTACAGTTTTAACACCCATACCAGCCATCTTTAGAATACATTTTACTTTCTAGATTTATTAGTTAGATATCATAAGTAATAAAACATTTTAGAATCTTCAAAAATATAGGTCATCTCACAGTTTGTAAAAATTCATCTGCTTTTATAAGAATTTAGAATGTTCATGTTGAACCTACCATTCACTGAGCTAATTAAAAAAATACAAGTTATTTGTATGTTCTAAACTATCAACTACAGAACTTGATGATATGAACCTCAATACACTTTGAAGAGTGACAGTTTTTTAATTCTGATTCAAAAGTTACTGAAGTCTAAACCAGTGACACGTCTCAGACTAGCAACATGTACTTCTATCCAGTATCAAGAGAATATCTATGTAAGTATTAATGAAAACACTTCAAGCATAAATACAAATTATGTAACCAAATTCTAACACATGGCAAACATGAATAAACTGAACTCATTATGCATGTGTACAGAAGTAACACTTACAGTCCACACGAGTTTTTGCCAAATTGTAATCAGAACGCAGAGATCGGATCTTGTGCACAACATCTTGAATAAAATCAACATCTTTCTCAAGTTGCTCGTCTCTCCATGGATACTAAATAAGAAAAAAATTAACTGTTTTTTGTTCAAAATAAGCATATAATACTATATTATCCTCACTGTAATATTTATGCCCAGTCTAACACTAGAACAAAACAGTAACGTTGTCTTACTTAGTTTTTTAAGTTAAATTCACATCAACAAAATGTTAAATCCTAATAAAGCAATTTTCAAAAGCAATAAGTTATTTTTGCTTAAATATAATTGAGTAAGTCAACAAATGAGAAAAAAATATTACATTTAAATGGGATACAAAAATAAGTCTAAATTAACAAGTTCAAAGCTGTTTTAAATAATATTTTCTTAATACAACAAGATGACTTGCAATTATGTTTTTTTATTCAGTTGTATGTTAATAACCAGAAAATGATATTGGGTACAAAACTTCAGACACTCTTTATCTATTAAAATTCCCCTTGGTGTGGATTCCTGCATGTGGTGAGGGGACCTCCCAGGGAAGGTTCTGTTCTTTCAGTTTACCTCCTCTGGGATCTAAACTGAAAGAAACATCCTCCCACGTGTTTGCCGTGCGTGGCGACCCGTGAAAGGGAGGAGAGGATGCTGGTGGTTGAGGGGTCCAACCCTAACACACCACTTTGGCCTTGAATTCCTGTAGATGGGCAGTCTTTGGGTGGCCCCCCTTGAGTCAATCGGCTAGTCCACTTGGGCTAGAGTCAACCAAGTACCAGTGTTGGAAGTTCTCAATGGGTATTGTGGACATTTTGTCTGTTGCTGGTGTTTGGGTATAGTGCTCACGAAACCCTGGTGTTGCTGCAATGTCCTTGCATGACATTGTAGTGCGTCCCCTCGTAGGGCTCCATGGTCGGTGGGGTCAGTGGGTACCGAAATTTTCTTTTTTTCCTATGAATCCTCCAACAAAAAATTTAAATAAAAGTGAAAAAACAGTCAATAGGTAAACGACCACATCTTGAAAACTCTGAGCAGCAATCTTCAACATCTGTAACACCTGAACCCCATTTTCTTATATTACATTCTCTTTCAGAAAAACCTTTAGGGCAAATGTCCCCCTTTTTTTATTCAGAAAGGACTAGAGGGACTTGCTGGCTCTCCAGAATCAGTAAAGAAGCTTCAATCTGGAGACATATTGGTTGAAATATCCACATCCCAACACAGTGAACTCCTGTTGAATTCAAAAGCAATTGGGGATGTACCTATTGAGGTTACCCCTTATGCTACTTTGATTTCATCACGAGGAGTTATTGTTGAAAGGGATTTGAAGAACGTCCCAGAGTCAGAGATTCTCGATGGTCTCTCCACTCAAGGAGTTTCTGCAGTGAAGTGCATCTCCACTCACAAAGATGGAGTTACACTGCTGACAGATATCATTGTTTTGACATTTTAGATCACCACGTGCACCTGCCACCATCAAGGCAGGTTATCTAATTTGCAGGGTACGGCCGTATATTCCAAACCCTCTCTGATGTTTCCAATGTCAGAGGTTCAGCAACTCAAAGACATCATGTTGTGGTTCCCTGACATGTGCTCGTTGTGGTGGCAAGGACCACGATGCCTATGAATGTGACATGGACCCACATTGTGTCAACTGCAATGGTTCCCACCCTTCCAATTTTCGTTCTTGCCCAAAATGGTTGGAGGAAAAAGAGGTGCAGCATTTGAAAATGACTCATAACAATAGTTATCCTGAGGCTCGGAAATTGCTGTCCCCCACTCCATCTTGGGCATATGCTGCCGCACTTCGTTCCTCAACTACAATGGGAGTGCAGACAGATCTCTCTGTGACTCCAAGAGAATCGTTTTCAAAACAAATGAAAAGCCTTTTGACCTCCATGGTTAAAAAGGTTGATGAATCGACTTCCACACCCATCTCTGTTCCTCCCAAATACAGACATTTCTCCTGATACATCTTTTTCTCCCACCCCACGATGCAAAACAATCATTCATTTGCATCCTCAGTCACTGGAATCCCCTTCCAACAACAAAGAACTGCCCAATCGACACAGGGCAGGATCCATGGAGGTCGATATACCTCCTCTGAATAAGGACAGTAAGGAAAAAAGACGTGATCAAAAACAGAAGGGTTCTTCCAGCCACTTTGCCTACCCATTATTAAGAATGGCCATCTTGATACAATGGAACTGTCAAATTTTATGTTCTAATCTGGATGATATCAAAACACTGATTACTTCCTACCATCCTGTATGTCTTTCCTTACAAGAAACATTTCTAAAACCTGCTGATACAGTCACCATTCAACAGTTTTCTCTGTGCAGAAATTACAGGCTGTGTGATGGACGAGTACATGGAGGGTGGCACTATTGGTTGATCAGCATGTGCCAACCCTGTTTTTGTCACTCAACACACCCTTGGAGGCTGCAGCCATCCGTGTTTCCTTGGGTGATACCATCACTGTTTGTTCTCTCTACCTGTCCCCTGGGAGAGACATATGATCAATCAGACCTTGATGCTCTCATTGAACCATTGCTGTCTCCCTTTCTAATCCTGGGAAACTTTAATGGGCATCATCCCCTCAGGGGGAAATGCTGTTATTGATAGGAAGGGTCACTCTGTAGAGCGTATACTCTCTGATCACAATCTTTCTCTTTTCAATACTGGTTCTTCCACTTATTTTCATGCACCTGGTCAGCCCTTTACTGCTATTCATCTCTCAGTTTGCTTCCCTTCATTATTTTCCCATTTTTCACGGAGGGTTGACAATAACCCAGTAAGCAGTGATCATTTTCCTATACTTTTGAGAGAGACTGGCCATGGTCGATGCCACCCTACCTGTGTGCCCCAGTGGAAGCTGGATCAAACAGACTGGTCCACTTTCACTGCCATCGTAAATCAGCCATCAATAGATGACTGTGTGGCAGCAGTAACTGACTGTATTATACAAGCAGCTGCTCAGTGTATTCCTAAAACCTTGACACATTTTCCACAATATCCTCGTCCGTGGTGGAATCCTGCTTACCACTTGGCAAAGAAGGCTCAAAAACGGGCCTGGGATACTTTCCGTAGATATCCCACATTTTCGACTGCATCACTTTCCAACAGGCCCATGCACATGATAGGTTGGTAAGACGTCAAAGCCAGAAGGAATCTTGGATTAAGTTCACAACTAGCATATCTTCTACCACCAGTTCCAAGGTCATATGGGACAGGATTCGAAAGGTCAGTGAGCAATACAATTCTGTCCCCCTCTTGATCTTACTCTCTGATGGCCAAGAGGTAGCTGATGTCTGGAGCATTGCTGATACTCTAGGTGAAAGCTTTTGCCGGGTATGTAGCATTTCTGCTTGTTACTCCACCTTCTTGGCTATCAAGACTCAGGCAGGTTTCACCTCTTTCCTTTCGAACTGACTGTCCTGTCAAACTGACTATAATTGTCCCTTTACATGGATGAACTGAAAATGGCCCTTCATTGGTCTGGCAGTACATCTGTTGGACCTGATGATGTACACTATGACATGCTGTGCTATCTCTCTCCTGCTTCTCTTGATATTCTTCTAATTGTTTTTAACTGGATCTGGCAGGAGAATGTTTTTCCTGATGCCTGGTGCCAGGCTATTGTCTTACCTTTCTCTAAACCTGGGAAAGATCCCTTCAAACTACCTTCCAATTGCTTTGATGAGCTGTCTCTGTAAGACCTTAGAGAGGAAGGTTAATGCTCATTTTGTTTGGTTCCTCGAATCAAACAACTTCCTCTCGCCCACTCAGTGTGGGTTCCCACGACAACATTCCACCACAGACCACCTAATTCGACTTGAAACGTCAATTAGAGAAGCCTTTCTCAAATGCCAACATCTTTTATCAATATTCTTTGACATTCAGAAGGCTTATGACACAACATGGAGGTATGGCATTTTGCGAGGCCTCCATATATATGGGTTACATGGCCATTTATCCATGTTTATTACAATTTTTTTAATGGACAGAAGATTCCAAGTTTGTGTGGGTTCGACACTTTCCCGTTCTTTTGTACAGGAACTTGGGGTCCCTCAGGGCTGTGTTTTGAGTGTCACACTTTTCAGTATAAAGATAAATGCCATCATTGAACAACTCCCTCTCACTGTTGCAAACAGACTCTATGTCAACGATTTTTACATCTCGTGTCAGTCGTCAAACATGAGATATATTGAGCGGCAACTACAAACTGCCCTCAATCATGTACTGAAGTGGACTACGGCAAACGGCTTTAATTTTTCTCTCTCCAAAACAGTTTGCATGCACTTTTGCCACCAAGAGGTATTCACCCTGATCCTGAAATCCGTATCGGTGGAGTTTCGCTGCCAGTGGTCCCTGAGACCAAGTTCTTGGGGCTTATCTTTGACTGTAAGCTGACCTTTATACCACACTTAAAGCAGCTACGGGTCAAATGCACAAGAGCACTGAACATCCTCCATGTCCTCTCTACCACCAGTTGGGGAGCAGATCGATGTTCTATGTTAAAGATATATTATGCTCTTATTTGATCAAAACTCGACTATGGATCAATTGGTCTATGGCTCTGCTTACCCTCGGGTTTAAAGATGCTGGACCCCATTCATCATCAAGGACTTCAACTCTGCACTGGGGGTTTCTGCACCTTCCCAGCTGAAAGCTTATACATAGAATCTCATGAACCTTCTCTGCACCTTCACCGTTTGCAACTGTCTTTACTATATTCTTCGAAACTTAGTTCCTTACCAAAGCATCCCACCTGGGGATGTGTTTTCCTTCCTCAGTGGGCCTTACTTTTTCAGAACAGACGATCTGCCATTGCTCCTTTTGACCTTTATAATTTTTACTACATTGACCTTCAAATTATACCTGGCTAACATTACAGATAACATAATGAAGTAGTGCACATGCCCTCATGCATCTGTATCTAAGGGAACAAAACCAGCCTTTAGAAAGTTACCTGTCTAAGCTGTGTTTTTATGAACTAGTATTTTGTAAAATACAGCCACATTTCAGTTACTACACATTATATATGTATATACATAAGTATAATTTATTAATAAAGTTCTTAAAGTTATTAATCTTAAAACACAGAAGAGTAAATAAAGAAGTTTAGCAAAGTATTATTTCCGTCTAGTTATGAACATTGTACTCAAATTTGTATGAATTTAATTTTTTTTTGTTTTATGTAAGCATTTCAAATGACCAAAAATCAAGTTATTACATCAATACCATAGAATTCCACTCTAAATTTATCAAACTTAGTAACCAAGGTGTTATTTGGGTGGAAAAATAAAATAAAATTTGGAGTTAACTTACAAGCTTGAAATCTTCTAACAAAAAAACAAGTTGAACATTATAATATTTCAAAATTGCTGAGAAAGCCACTCATTCTAAGCTTTCCATTTGTTATTCACATGACACACAAAGTGTGTCTTCAAAAGTAGAAAGGGGTGGACTGTGCATGTTTTGAAATACGAGTGATATCTCAGCATGTAGAAGATTCTTATTTTATATTCTATATTGTCAATATCGCTAATTTGAGTTCCTAATTCATACAAAACTCTACACTTTGTATTTGGACATCATAAATACATAATTTAAAGCAATGCTCTGTTCAACATACCATGTGACACACAGAAATCAATATTTAGGTGCATTCTCTTAATATTTATTTACTTTTAAATTAAGAAATTAACTACCATATAATACTAAATTTTCAATTATAATTTATAGTTCTATATCAAACTTACTGATATAAATTAGTGAAATAGTAGTTCAATAACTGTTTGAACGCAAGTCAAAAAGCACAATGACAGGGCCATTGATACGTGACTCATTATGATAAGGTTCAGGAAGATGTGTAAAAAAACATCTGCAAGTTGCTTGATTTTTATAGTAAAGTTTACACTTATTCTACTTTACATTGTTATTTACATTATTTTGTTTTCAAATATTAATACAAAACGAATTAAAAGCAAACAATGACTATAATTTGAAAACTAAGCAGGTTTTATTTATAGAACAAAAAGTTGGTAAATTAACCAGAACTCACAACTAGGATTTTATTCAGTGATTGTGCTACCATAAAATATACAGATCAGAAATGCTAAACTTCTGAAACTGTTTTGCAACAAAATATGAAAATGATAAATTTTCTTCAATGTAAATGTTAACAATCATGAAGTATCAAACATCAGTTTTAATTTTGTGACATTTCATGAGGTTGAACTGCTAGAAGTCTAAAACTGGAGACCTTATATACAGCAATGAGCAAAGAATGCAACTAAATCAAGCAATAGTTTAAAGCATTTCCAATGAAATACAAAAACAAAGTTTAAATTTACAATGAAAACCATGTCCAATAATCAACATTAAGAGGTCTTAAAATTATAACTAGGGAATTTTAGTAAGAATAATATAATATATATTGCTTTAAACTTTGCTAACAATGAAATTTGTTTTTTCCCTAAAATGGGCTTCAGGCCAAAATGTTAAAATGAATGCACATGGTAAGTAAAGAAAGCATTTTTATCTACTTCTTTTCATTGTGTAATTTTTATGGAGAAATTCCATTCTTAAAAGAACACTAATGTACAATAGTACTTAACAGTATGGATCAACAAGCATTAAAAATAATTCATGCACCAAAACCTACCATATTGTAGTTTCTGAGTGGAAAACTGACCATTAAAGGTATTGGTTATGATATATTATGTGCACATATACTAATAATATTGAAAATTTCTAAGACAGCAACTTTTTTATCTACTACCTATCTATCTGATCACAACAGCACACTGGTGCCTAGATGGCTTTGGACTATTGCTAAAATATTTCTCCAGCTCACCACACACACACACACACACACACACACACACACACACACACACACACAGGTATAACAAATGAATGGTAAATATATCTTTTCGACCAAATTAAACCTCAAGAATGGTGTTATGTATAGATGGATAAACTTGCAATTGTTTCTAAAAGTAAAGTACACATATAAAATAAAAAGTAAACAAACAAGACTTAAAAATGATGAATTTTAAAATCAAGTATGGATCCTACTATAAAAAGTAGTGAAGTAAAGATTAGAACCACCATGATTAATTTATAAAATGTAATCTCTTATGTGGCAGCTCTTTTCATTCACCTATTAGCCAAAGTAAGAATTAAATTTTATAAATTTGTAATTTTGGTTTTAATTCTTGTAAATGTTATAGTTAACAGGGATATGGCTATATTGAAAGTTTACAGATGTTACATCCACTCCATGGACAAATTAAAACTGAACAAATAAATAGGAAACTTTATAGTTTTAATGGAAAGTAGGGATTGGTGGTTATATGTAAATTACTATAGGAAGATTCCAAAACCTGCAATAAAAAGTATACAAACAGGTAAAGAGATACCTGCTGGATAGGTTTTACAACAATTTTCAATTCCAACTTTGGTTGCCAATGCGATTCATGTAGCTTAATGAAGCAGTTTAAATTTGCCAACCAAAATCAGGATTGGAAAAAAATAAGGTTAAAAATATATCCTACTTTACTTGTTTATGTACTTTTTATTGAAGTATTTATTTTGTTTTGGATACTTCTTAACTCAGTTCTTTCAGTGACTGGATATTTCTACCTTCCATTAAAATTTTAATTTTTTCCTATTATTTTTGATGAACAAGTCCTTACAAATAATTATCTGTAAATATGCACACTACTGTACTTATCACAAATATTTTTTACTTTAAACCTACATTATGATAGATACAAGTACTTTTAAATAAAACAAATATCAATTCATACAAGCATTGAAAAATATCTACAAAAAGAATCTGGAGCATCATTACCCTATTATAATCCACAATAAATAAGTCATGCTTTACATAAAAATCTATGCATCTATCTTGAGATCAGATATGCAAAGTACTTCTCATTTCAATAGCTTTCATCACAGTGCTACCATTTTCAAAGCATATGTCTTTACCTCTAACCTTCCATAATCCATCTTGTGTATGAAGACAATGCTTTCCTACTACATGTTTTACCAGTCTGGTTACAAAGAAATTCTAAGATGCTGTATCTAATGACCTGGTATGTCTTCATATGGTTAGTCATGAATACATATTTCATCTTCTAGTTGCTTGATGTATGTGACTGATCAACTGTTATGTTACAGAAGCAACTTGTGTAAATGTGATTTGTCTACATACTATTGCCTGGACCATATGGGTAGCTTTGTCATAGACCATTGTGTACTCAACTTTTACTCCTTTACTAGTATAAAAATTGTTGTAGGTCTCTCCAGATAATTTGGGGGTCCTAGTTGGTTCATATTCATTTGTTTTTTTAAAACTATAAGATAAAAGGGATATCTCATCTTTTGAAATTCTAAATCATGATCTTAATGCATCTTTATGATCTGAGTGTATGAATGTTTCACATTAGAAAGAACTGTTTCAGATCAATTTTGGTGTCACATTACCTGTACATAAACAATATCAGACTATATTTCTGACAGTTTCTGTTCTACCAGAACTTTATACTGATCAGTGTCATGATTTATTTTCACATTCAAAATCATTTTCATATAAGGTTCCCAAACCTGTATTCATAACAATTTTGAAAAATCACAAGTTTTTTCATTGATTTGCAGATGCATACAGGACAAAAACAAAAATAATTGTGTATGCATTCACTTGGTAATGTTACATTACACAAATAGCTAAGACAAAAGTAATCACAATTAAAACTACTATACAAATTTAGTGTTAATACAGAATACATTACTGAGGATCATGTATCTTGAAACACGAGTCAACACAAACAACCTAGTATGACTTCTTTTCATACAAAAAACATTTTTTGAATAAATATTTGTCAGGGTTTGTAGATAACACACTCACTATTTTATGTTTTTTTAACCTTTAAAATCACAGAAATAATTAGAACAACATGAGTAAGTATTATCATCTAACACTTTCATCATTATGACATGTAATTTCAATAAACAACTTATTTTCAATCACACAATTACCATCTTAGGTTCTGGATAAGGTGTCACACAAATACTTGGCTCAGACTTTTCCAATCGTCTAGGAAGTCGTTGAAAAAGTTCTTCAGAGACAAAAGGCATAAAAGGACTAATAAGAGACAGACCAACATGAAGACAAGTATATAAGACTTGTTGACAAATATTTATCACTAATGGATCACCTCCTTGAAAAATTGGCTTCAGTGATTCCTGTAAGGAAACAAAAGGTTATTTTTTTTACCTTGGATATTTATTTCTACTTCTTTCACACAACATGTAAACTTTTAGAAATATTAAATTTCAGGATTTTGTTCTTCATAGCAATATCCTGCATTGTTTATATCTCCCTCACAGTTAAAATATATTGTTATGTCCATAACTAATGTCTTGTAAACAACTAGTGCGTGTGTGCACATGTTATAGCAAAGCCACACTTGGCTATCTTCTGATGTCTACTATAGAGAAAGGTTTTAGCTTTCTAAGACTGTTTTACCAAGGGACAAGAACTAGTGTCAACAGTGTTTCATTTAAAATTTTATGCAACATGATCAGAGATTGATTAATAAATTGCAAATAAAAGAAATTCCAAGGCTGGTAGAAAATACAATATTAATAATACTTGTACTAATAAATACTTGAAAACAATTAAATACAAAAACATGCATTCTTAGTTCATCATGGGTTATTTCTTATTTCATCTCAGCAATCAAATAAGAATTACAAATACAGGCATAGTCCAAACCCTGCAGAACCAATCAAAATTTGAAGTCTACTATAGTCTACTGATGTAGATTAACATACAAGTTAAATAATATATCACACATGTTAATATATCTAATTAACTTCATTACACCATATTGAAGTCTACTATACACTAATGGTGTAAATTAACATACAACTTTGTTTTCCCCCCCATCTTTAACCAAATCAACTTTTCATAATATCCTTATACCTAAGCTTAAACCAATGCAATCTAGTTATAAGATGATGGGATGCCATATGTAATATTACTTACATATTTATCAGGAAACTTGTGATTATTCATATAGTTATACAAGAACATACAAATACAATAAGCCACATTAAACACCCATGAACTGTTTCTTTTCATGCTGTATAATGTTACAAATAGATGCAAAATATACAGGTTGAATTCAGTAGTTTGACTGTGTTACTCTAAAATAAATTTATCTCATCAGTCTCTTTAGCACACAAATGCACAAAAATCAGACTTGTTGATAAGTTTTAATTACATGATTGGGAAATTTATTCTCCAATTAAAAATTACAACTGTGAGTCAATATACATAATTAAGAGTTTGGATTTTTTTCCAAAAACCAAAAAAGATGTATAAGTAAAAAAAGTTAACTTACTTTTTGGTTGTCATGTGTAAGAACTTAAATGACATCACGAGGTGTTTTATAACAAATTTCAAATTTGAATACTAGAAATAAATGACTTTATAACATCAAAATGTGCTTTACCTTACTTAAGACACTCAATATTTTGCTTTACAGCAATGACAGGAGCATTCACTAAAACACAAACCAAAACTGACAGTACAAAGCTTCAAAAAGGGTTATTTTTTGGTTTTTATGTGTAGCAACTAAAATGAAGTGTTTCAAAATTGTAACAGATTTATTGTTGAACATTTATTTTAGTGCCTACACTTATTTTTGTAGTTTTCTTTTCTGCATGTGATGTATATTCTTAACTTATTTTCCAACTTCCTTCAGTTCTCGAACTTTGTAGAAAAGTTTGAGCATAAGAAACATCAATACAAATGATTGACAGTATTGTTACCAAACAAACTTTGGTGAACATTCTAAAGTCTCATGTGAATGACATAAAAAAACTACACACTGAGATTAACAGCATTATTATTAGACAGCTACAGTCAGTGTGCTATAGGCCTGAGAAGTTATAATTGTGATTAATGCCTACACATTACAAAACTAGAGATAGACCAGGAACATTTATAGATTTCAAACATTGCAAACAATTCAACTTCAATGAATTAACTTCAGATATTAGTATTTCTATGAGGACCTTATATATGTCCATTGGTAAAAGTAAGCTCTTAAGCAACATTAGGCCAACCAAACCAACCAGCTAGCTTAAGCGAGGTGAGATAATAGGATTGATTTACTCATCATGGGCCTGGATTGTAGACAGTAAAAAAAAATATTATAAATTGTATTTTTTTTGTTTGTATATTAAATTATATTTGTGTTAAAAAAGAAATTTGTTTGCATTAACCTTGTCAACAAATATGGTAAATTTAATTAATATTAACATTTAATTAATTTCTAAATTAAATTTAAAGGTTATTTGAAACAGTAATACATTAACATATGAAACATAATAAATCAGAGACTTGTCCAAAATCAATTATAATATGTGACATAACAAATTTCACATCTTAACGCAAGAAATAAACAACCTTGTAACACCAAAAGCTATGTACTGCCAGTCTCAACTTATGCTTTAGTGAACACTCTTGAAGAACTTGTAAAGTAAAATGTTGATTATATAATTAAATAAAAATATTTTGGTGTTATAATGTTGCCTATTTCATTTAACCAATATGCATTACAAAAATTAAATAATAAATTTCACATCTGTGAAAACAAAAAGTACTTACTAGGTAAACATCACATAGCTCATACAGCCAAAAGTTGTAGCATGCTGTCGTGGCTGTTTGAAAATCATATGTTTCAAAACCCTGGTTACACTGCTCCACTGCTGCAGTCATTCTGCTCAGTATCCATCTGTCCATAGGTTGCTCTCCTCCTGTAAGCTAATACATATAATTCTATAAGGCAGTAAACTGGCTTTCCATTACATGTATTAAAAAAAAAAAAGGGTCATCCAGGTTCTTTTGAAAAATTGAAGAGAATATTATATATATATATATATATATATATACACACACACACACACACACACATTTTACTTACTGGTAATTACATTTCTCCAAGAAATAAAAAATAAAAATAGATACAAGGCTACTATTAGTATTCAGTGCATTTGTTTTTTTTACAATATTTAAGGGGAAAATATAATTACACACATTCTTTAAAGAATTTGAAGGTTAACATTTTCCTAAATTGAAAATGTATTTCTAATAACACCTTTGCTGACACTACAGCTAGAATTCCACATTAAGAAGGTGGAGGGGTTGGTGTAGGTATGATCAATACAGAAAGCATTTGCATAGAACAGGAGTGTACCATGAGAAAAATGATATAGGAGTGGGAAAATTGCACCATATGCAGAATAGGCATGCTTTTCACCTGGAACTTTGTTCTGATACCAAAGGTTGAATAGAATATGAGTAATCATCAGTATAGACTAGCATCAACCAGATAGCCAAGGTTCCAAAACTCAAGGTTGGAATTAAGAAGTTAATGATACCTATATCCCATGTTAGTGATTAGGGCCACTGGATCATACTGTTACATATATACTTTGGTTGAATCCCTACCTATATTCATAAAGTGATGTATTTCACACCACTGGAATCTTAATAATAAAAAGTAAGCAGCATCTAAGATGACAAATTTTCTCCTCCACCTGAAGAAGTCCAGAAAACACTACCTCACGCTTGGACAGATGGGGTCATGTATGCCATATTTGATCAAAGGAACAGAACTCATCCAGTTTGGAATTCTGAACATTCATCCTCACTCTCCAACCAAACAGGTAAGGAGTATTCCACTTGCCTCTGGAATGATGGAGAGGATGTGGAGCCTGTGCTCAATAAAGAATCTAGGATGGAACCACTTTGCTTTAGGAATTATGAGGAAATAGTGTACTATCTTCCAAGATCAATATACTAAACAAATATCACTGCTAGAACATGACCTGCTAAAGCACTGATCCAATGAGAATGAGCCCAGTAGAGAAGATCCAAGGCATGAAAACAAAGGTCTTGAGAATGTGCATCTCCTTGACAAGACATTTGAGACAAAATTATGAAATTAATATATCACAAATTATTTTTCCTTCAAAAGGGACAGACCTTGAACTATTACTGAGTTGCTCAGTGACCACTAAAGAGACCTCATATATGCTCATCCCAAGGGAATGAGAGGCTTGAAGGATAACTACAATCCCAAAAGAGAGTCATCCACACAGTAACAAATTATTCTTTCCACAGCTTGAGATGCTCGAGAAGAGTTGGAAAACCACAACTTAAGTGAGTATTGAAAAACACACCCAGATGGATGGGATATTTCATTAGAGACAAAATAGACTTCTCCAATCTAATAAGGAATCCCACTTTTGTGGTTTCTGAAAGGAGAATCTGAGTGTGTTGTTCTGCCAACTGACAGGATGGAGCTAGTTGTCCATTAAAATGATGTATGCACAGGCCCAAGGAACACTGGTGATAAGAAAAAATGAAAAAAAAACTCTGCAAAAGACATAAGGTAATAATGCAAGACCAAAAGGAAGACCCAAAAGCTGTAACACCTCACCCTCATGCACATCCCTGAGAAACTTCTATGAAAATTATGCTATGAGAATGTGGACTTGGTCATCCAGAGCCCTAATGCAAATTGCCACCATATGGGGAGATAAAGATTCCATGGTAAAGCAAGAATAATCTAAAAGTTGGTTGAGTAGAGATATACTGATGATTGGATGCCAATCTCCTGTCTTCTTTCTTCTTGGTTTCTATGAATAAACATGAATACTTTCTTCTTGGTTTCTATGAATAAACATGAATAAAATCCCAGAAGAATGGGAACAACTCTCTCTACTTCCTTTTATAACCTGAGAATAGGGCTCCACTTGTCATGGATATGTTGTAGGTGAAAAAGCAACAGATTAAACAAATAATGGTGTAGGTGATGTAAATTAAATAATTAACTCTGAAACCAGGACATGGAGTACTGATGGATTTTTGCTTAAAAAGCTCCAAACATCCAGAAAGTGTTTTCATGGTGCCTCCAACACTGGGATAGTAATTCACAATGTTGTTGTTGGTCAGTTTGAGCCAAAAATCCTCAAAAATACAAATGGATCCAATTATGTTGTTCAGGAAATACTGCAAGGTGATAAATAAGAACGTAAACAGGCAGTATCTATTCAGGATTCTAACATCTTTGGAACTCCAGCAAATAACATGGGATGGAGAAAAGGAGCTTTCTGTAACTACTTGAGAATAAAAGACACTAAACAAACCTTTATTAACAAAGTGTCTTTACCCAATAAATCCCAACAACAGACCAGCCAGGAAACCAAAGAAAAAATGGAAGAAGACAATCTGAGTAAAGTAGAAGCTAACAAAATCCCCTACTCATCCTCAAATTACTGAGGGAAATGTTGATAAGCTCTAGACAAAGTTTGATTGAAGATAAATATTTCAGGATAATCATGAGTGTAAGAGGTATACAAGAAAACTAAACTGTTTAAAGTAATCATAGGTTCCAATCTAGACCATCACAGGTTAAAAAGTGGGTCCATCCACTGAGAATCTAAATAGACTTCCTTTTAGCAGTGATAAGCCAAAGGATGCTGAACCAATAAACATGAGGCACAAGGCACAGCTATCCCATCATGTAATTGAGTGGCAAATTACCATGAACTATACCAGGAGGAGGCAGAAAAACCAGGTAATCACTTGCCAATTTTTCAGCTACCAAGGAAGAAGTAGAGTCAAATGCAATACAAGACACCCCCAAAACCTCATAAAATCTAGTACCCAACTAAAGAAGGGGCTGAAGGTAGCTACTCAAGATGATTCTCTGTTAAGGTTGACCTAAGTAGAAGGATATTAGAAAATGGATCTAAATTCTCACCAGCTATTTCCAGGATTTGCAAAATCAACCTCAAAAAGAAATTTGCAAATTAGGATTTGTTAAAGGCATTTGTGTGGCGTATAAAAGACTGAAACAAGCATTCTCAATGTGAAAATGGAAGCCGAGAAGATCAAGAAATAGTTATAGCTTCAGTGATTGGTATGTTTTTAATCTGAACCTGCTTCCAAACTTGGCAAAAAAACTAATATGAAAATTTAAACAGAAGTTAATTGCTTAGAATGTTTGCATGGTGATTTGTTTGTTTGTAGTTAAGCACAAAGCTGTAAAATGGATTGTCTGTACTTTGCTCAACACAGGTATCAAATTCCAATTTCTATGAGTACAAGTCTGTCAAAGAGGTACATCTGTAATGGGCAGTTTTCACAGTGAATGATCAAGAATTGACCATGCATATTCACATGCTCAAGAAGTTTTATATATTTGAAATTGCCTGGCCAAGAGAGTAGTGATGCTATAAGCTTCATGACAAGTTTTTTCTTGTCATTATCTAAACTGTACATTACAAAGTATTTGTATTTTCAGTATTAACTTGCCTTTAAATTGACAACTGGATAATAAATACCTTATGATGCTTTCTTCTGCATTAGAATTTCCAAACACATTTGAAATTGCATTGCCACTTTTATTCATGTGGCTGGAACTGAATAATAATAAAAATAAATCATGTTAGTATATATGATAAGAGTAACTTACATCCAGCTCCATAATATTCATAAGCTTATATTGATAAACAGTATAGTAAAATCTAAAACCTTTGGATTAACACTTTCTGCACCACGAAAAGTATTAAAATTTTGATCTTTTCCATTTTACAGTGTATTGACAACAGTTAAGAAAACTGTTTCAACATGGTTATTTAAAAAAATTGATAACATATATAGCATGTCAACCACTAATGTTTATTGCATCCCAGCCCACTTGACGAGTTCTATGTGGTTGGCACATTGGTATATATTATTCTTTAACTTTTAAGTTCCTAGAATAAACAGTATCTAGTTTCTGCTTTAAAAAAAATTAATACAGTATGTCTATTATGTGAAACTTCCATTTTAAGTAAACACATTAAAATTCAATTTTTTACCATTTTGTGATTTTATGTTTGTGTCTATACACAAGCATCAAAAATGTACATGGAGTGATCAATTTGTAATTAAGTATGCTCTAATGTAAGAAACATTTACAATGACTAGTCTCTTTCAAACCTATATAAAAATGTTAATTTATTGTTTTCATCAGGTGTTCAGAATACCAGTAACTAATGAAGTATTTTAATTTATGAAATAAATGTCATTTTATATAATTATATTGAGATAAATGAAGAGGACTGTCAACAGTACAGTCTTTGTTGTGCACAAAGAGGCTAACAATACATGGAAGAGTAAGTCAGATGAGCTAATTAATAAATACAAAAAGCTTATAAAAGCATTTAAAAGATAACAGCCATAAATTAATTGTGCCATGGATATTGCTAAACATTATTTGTGGAGATGAAATTTTGAGTAGGTCACTAGGGTTAAATGCTAGGCTGAAATTAATATGCAAAGATGAACAGGTCAGCTGGCTGGACCTTTGGGATCAGTTCAGTGGGAACTTTTTGGAATGGATTGTTTACACACAAGTAAGAAAGGGTCTGACATGACTGAAAGAGCTATTCACTCACTTGTAAAAAAAGTTCTAAACTAGAACTAGCTTGTGGTGAGAACAAAGATACACTAAATAAAATGAAATTTAGCCCAAGAAATCAGAATAAAAGTAGTTATAAGAATAGGCTTAATTGTTACTATTGTAGTGCTAGAAATAAAAGAAGTTAAATTTATGACTTTAAAAGCTTTTGATAAAATGGAAATAACTTAAATATGGTTAAATGTAGATAATTTTGACAACAGAAATTTATTTGAAATACATGATTATGTGTTCATTAATAGGGATACAATAGTAAAGAAAAGGGTAGGAGTGGCTCTGTATGTAAATTGTGAGTTACATCCTGTTGAAGTTGACAGTATCAAGGGTAATAGCAAGGAAAATGAATACATTTGAGTAGATATCAAGGGAAAAGTGCTTAGTAGGAATTTGTTACAGACTACCAAATGAAAATGATGAAACTAGTAAGAAAATTTACAATGAGATTAAGATTGTATCTGTTAATGAACTCATAACTATGAGTGATTTTAATTTCAGACATATATTAGGTTTGATGTTTTGCTGCAGATATAATAATACTTTGATTCCAAATGCAACAGGTAATTCTTGTGAATTTGGTAGTTGAGTTATTTACAGACACTTAGCCAATGTGGAAAATTTTTAAGAAAAATGTTTTCAATATTTAAAACAAATATATTCCTTACAGAAAGAAAAGGGTAGCTGCAAGTAAAAAAACCAGGTGCCCTCACAAAGGGTATAAGAGAGTTAAATAAAGGCATCACAAATTTAAGAGATTTAAACTGACTGGTATTACAGAAAATCAGGAAAACTGATCAAAGAGGAAACTGGTACATTCAAAAGGATGTATGAATAAAATTAGGCTGAAAACACAGAAATTAACAGTAAGGATTTTTTAAAGTACATTAAGGGTATACAAAATGTCAGGATGGGGATGATAAAGAAAGACTTGTATCTGATAATTATAAAAACATGAGGTTTTTATATTCTGCTTTTCTTCAGTTTTTTATAATGAAAACTTTAGCAGTAATCCTAATCTTGAATAACTGGTAGAAAAAAAACAAAGTCAGACAAACAAATTTTGGGCTTTTTAAATTTAAAATAAAATTGGAAAGTTTATAGAATGATAAGACTCCTTAAGTATTTTTTTGTAAGTCCTTGAACAGTGACCAAGTACCAACAGATTAGAAACTAGCTGATGTAACTCTTATCTTCAATGGAAGTATAGACATTTAAGTAATTCTAGACCTATTTGTCTTGCATCAGTTGTGGGAAGAGTTTTGAGAGGTTTGGAAAGTCTGATAAAATATACTTTGCAAAGTCACTTAACAAAGTTCAAAATTTTATCACATAGCCAAGACAGTTTTGCTAAGGGAAAACTTTGCCATACAAATGTTTTGACATGCTTTGAAAATATTACTGCATATGTAGATTAGAATAAAGGTCTAGATTTGGTATATCTGGACTTTGAGAAAACATTTCACAAAGTGCCACATAAAAAGCTAGTCAAGAAACTTACCTCTGTTGGGGATGTTAACTAAATGGTATAGAAAAGTGGCTTGACAGAAGAAAGCAAAGAGTTGTTACAGATGGACTTCAGTCAAAATTAATGTTGCAAGTAATGTACCTTAGGTCTCAGTCTTAGAGCTATTGCTCTTTTTGATTTGCATTAATGAAATAGATGAATAAAGTCAATAACTTACATAAATTTGTACATAATATTAAGGTTTTGGATGCTGGTGGCTGTGAAGAGAATGCTACTGCTTTACAAAAGGATTTAGATCATTTAGTAAGTTGGGCAAATAAATGGTAGATGGGTTTTAATTACATTATGTAACAAAATTTTTACATTTTCTTGCTCCTGGATAGAAAGTGTTATTTCCCAATTGCTTATGCCTAAAGTAAATGGAAAAGACCTATTTTTCTCTTCAAACTTTGCTTTTGTGACCTGGGTAATGAAATTTTAAAATTTACCCATTTTCCAGAACATTCCAGATAGATTCAGTGCTGAGTAGCTGATAGAGAATTTTCTCGAATTCACAAGACTTTTCAAGAATTTTCTAGAATGTTGTAGAACTTGCAAGAATTTTCAAGAACCTTTTAGAATTTTCTAGAACTCTCCATTTGCCACTTCAATTTAGTTCCAGCTGCCTAAGTAAACACATAGACCTATCTGATTTTATCAGAGATGCCATCAAGAAGCTGCAAGCATTCTCCAGATGCATTCTGCTATGTATGTGGCCAATTTACCAAGACAAGAGCAAAAACATACTCTGTGACAACATCTGCTAAAATGTGTGAAGCCTACAAGGCATATTTCAGCATGCCTGTCGGGGATCAAGACAAACTCTGGGCACCTGATTTTACCTGCAAGCACTGCAAAAAAAAAAAAACTCTACAATGCAAGATGCACAATTTTTGCTTGCTTGCTTGAATAGTAAGCTTTCACATTATACAAATTTTAGACTTTTTAAAATTTAAATATTTCTGTGCACCTCAAAAAGAAATACGACTGTGTCAGGACCTTGCTAGAAGCCTTGAAGTATAATGAGTATAGCTGGGAGGTTATTGAAGACTTCAAAATGGTGGCATTCTTGATGAGCCTTCAAGGAGGCTTTACAAAGTTTCCCTGTTATCTTTGCCTTTGGGACAGAAGGAACACCTCAGCACACTACAACAGGAAGCATTGGCTGTAAAGGACCAAGTTCTCTGTGGGCAAGCACAATGTCAAGTGTGAGCCACTAGTGGACCTCCAGAAGGTGTTGTTCCCACCAATGCACATAAAAATGGGTCTTATGAAACAACTTGCCACAGCTCTTGATAAGGAGTCTCCAGCTTTCAAGTACCTTTGAGACTTCTTCCCTAAGCTGTCTGAAGCAAAGGTCAAAGCTGGAATCTTTGTTGGACCACAAACAGAGAAGATCCTGGAGTGCACAGAATTCCTCAAGCAGCTCAACAGGAAGGAAAAAAATGCTTGTGGCAGCTTTATCACAGTGGTTTAGGGCTTCTTGGGCAATCACAAGGCCAAAAATTATGTGGAACTGGTTGAGGCTCTGTATATTTTTATGATGTTTATTATATCAATCAAATATTAACAACATATTTAAATTTTCCTAGGCGGCTTCTAAAACTGAGATTGAGTCTCTAAAGCAGAAGAAGCATCTCTCCATTGAAAAAGTACTGCCACTCTTCTTTGCTTTATCTTCTGAAAAATGATATTCCTTCACTGTCTCAGAAGACACAGCAACTATCATCCACATGAACCATCACTACTGGATTATCTCTTATATGAGGATCCTAACCTACTCTCTAGTGAAGATAATCCTCATAACCCAAAACAGTCTGGAGATATGATTACTGGTACTCCCATAACATTATTAGAACCAGTTTCACAAAAGTCAGTACCAAAACAACAAAATCATCTTGCCTGTAGCAGAAATGGGAGGTCTACAAAGATGAGCATCCCCATTGGTTGAAGAATTTCATGCATGAAGAACTTGTTTCCAATCAAACAAGCATCACACTCCTCGATTTTTTTCAAATATATTTTATTCTCAGCAATATCACCAAAATTGCTAAATAAACAAACCAATCTGTATACCAACAAGGGGAACATATAAACTTTGATGTTAGAAAGTAAAAAAAAATGTTGAAATAATGGCTAGTACTGAAAAACGTTTAGATTTTATTGGTGTGGCTATTGCAAGACATGGTAAGAAAAACTTGCTTATTATCTCTTGCAGATTAATGGTCTACCACTCCTTACTTCATTTAACCCAGTTTTCTTAAGTATTTTCTACAGAAAATTTTCTAATTATCACTCACTTTCTGTTTTTTAATGACAATACTAGTAATCACCTAAAACTGACACTAAGCATAATAAACTCTTCAAAGTCAGGCCTGTGCTTGATCATCTACTAACAGCTTTTCTAGTTGAATATAAAGCTTCTAGGAAGCAATCTATTATTGAACATATGATAGGAACAAAGGATAGATTTTCATTCTAACAATATCTACCAAATAAGCTTACCAAGTAAAGCATCAAAGTGCTAGTTCTTGCAAAAGCCATGATTGGAAACTGTCTAAATTTTACATATTCTGGTAAAGAGGTATCTGTACCTTCCAGATGACTAATTCAAAAGCAACTTGAAAGGAGACACTCTTTACTGACAACTTTTATTCTCTCCAGCTATATTTGATAATTTGCTTTCATCTGACACTTTTGCTTGAAGGAAGGCATGGTTCACTTTTCAGATGTTAAAAAAGAAAGAATCACAGTTTTTATAACTGCTGTGAAAGGGATTAATAAGACAGATATTTATGCTCTTTCTACAATGCATGTGCCACACCAAGAGAAGTGACAATAAGACATGACTAAGAAGCCACAGCTAACTGGGGATTACAACAAGTTTAAGAGAGGGGTTGATTAACTTCTCAGCTATTTTGCCATTAAATATCAAACTGAAAAATGCACATGAAACTTTTATTTAAATTTGTGGACCTGGCTATTGTTAATTCTTTACAACCAAGTAATTATCAAGAAAATGTATAAATAGAAAAAATTCTGCTTACAATTAGTGGAATTCCTTGCAAAACCATTAATGGATCTTCTAATTACTTAAGTATTCAATCACCAGTTCTGGCAGATGCATATGAATGGTTCTCACCAGGGAAGCACTTCCCAGTATTTGTTGAAGAAAAGAAGCAAACTAGCTTCAGCACAAGTTTAATTAACAATTTCCCAATGGGTACCCCTTTAAATACTTTTCAGTGCAAATCACTGTGTTAAATTCAAAATTTTATTAAATACCTTTACTATCAGTATATGTGACTGAAATTAATATTACAAAGTATGTTAATACTCAAAGTTATACGTCCTTTATTTCAAAATTAACTTTCAAAAAACTATTTAACACTTCAAATATATTGTTACATAACCAATGACTATGAAAATGTTCTACTTTGGCTCTTTGTATCTTTAATAATACAATGGTAGTTAAGTAGAGCTAGGTACAAACAATAAGACACATAACTATCTGACTCATAAGTTTCAATGTTCTCAGAATGAATAGTTTCAAGTAATAAATATTTCAATCCCTGACAACTACCACATCTACCTTCAACAGATTTGTTTGAGCTTTAGATCCTACATGTAGATATTATATACATTACATACTCATTTAACATTATAATCTTACAAATATTATAATTGACTGTAGTATTGTTGGTTGCTCCTTTGACTACAGTGCTTATGATTGTTTGTAACCTAAGTATGTTAGTTATATACAGATAAATTGTATTTAGGGTCTTACATTTATATTTTAGTTAATTACATATTATTTACATTTTAAAATGAACAATTGAAAGTTTTAAACATTTTTGCAAATATACATCATATTTTGCATGTTTCCTGCCAAAGGGCTGTACATCTCTCCCAAGGAAACATGCCTCAAAATCATCACTGACTTGTATCAAGATAAACAGAAAGTGGTAAATGGCAAGAAATAAAAATAAAACATTAAAAAGTAACTATATATGTGAAAATAAAAAGACCTGAAATCATGAATTTAACAAAAGGAGAAAGCTTTACAAATATTCTAAAGAACAATAAGGTATGTAATTTTTACTATATTTCCTAATTTAAATTATTTCACTGCACTGTCCACTGATAACAATGACTATGATTAGAGATATGATAGAGAAAATGAAAACTAAAATATAAGATTTACCTCAAAAACTTTTGCTTTCCTTTTACAAGGTTCTAGAGATTATGCAACTGAAATGTGAAAACAATAAGACAAAGAAAGGTGTTTTTATACTTAAACTCAAGCTATTTTAATAATGTGAGGGCAAATAACTAATATATATAAGCAATATATTTATCAGAAAGATAATTAATGTACGAAATGCTTAGAGTTGCCACGTTTTTACATATACATCCTTCTCCTGTTATAGTAACAAAAAATGTATCAGCCTATACTAAAATAGTTAAGATGATTTGCATGAACTGCAAAGTTCATCTGTGTGTAAGACACTTTGAAGAGTATCATACTTCTAAGACTCTTCAAAGAAGTTAGCTTTCTTTCTACTAAAGCCAGTGAATTTGTTACAAATGCTCTAAAAATAAATTCAGGCATCATATTTCCAGTTTCTTTTATTTTCTTATTATTATTATTTTATTTTCTTAAAAACTAAAGTTCTTCTAGTAAAGGTCTGGTGTGTATAACACCTTGCTTTTGTTTTAAGTACTTAGTATTTGTAATCACTGATGCTCCACTTTTGTATAAATATTTTGATTTGTAACTGCTGTGCATAAATGTTATGCAACTTTATTTCTTCCTTTTCTAACTTTTTGCAAAATATTAAAAACTGTTTTTTTTACATTACTTAACCCTGTCTTAATAAAGATAGTGAGAAAAAAAAGTAATTACAAATACCCTCACTATCTCAATGCTACGAGTAATATGTAGGTTTAACTATCATAGCACAAGTAATAAGTCTAACTATCATAGTACTACTAGTATGAACTGTAGAAAAACAAGCAGTTTGGGGGACATTTCTAGAAGATCAGACCAGGCATAATCTACTCCAGGCACAATCTGTTCTACCTCAAAGTAGTTCATACAAATTTCACATACTTATATTTCTGAATAGTTAATTATATTTTTTGTTATCAAATAAGTATGGAAATTGGTTCAATTATTTTACATTCAAAGGAATACAAAAGTCACAACCCCTTTCAGTTAAAACTAACCCACTTGTAAAAACCATGAACTCACCACGTTCGTAAATCTTAACACCTAACATTTGTGAATCAACTTTTTTCTTAAAAATACAATTTAATACTACACTGTAATGATAAAGATAAATATGTAAATGACATTGTATGATCTTCGATGCTATAGGAAAATAATAATATTCATGTACAAGTATTTCTTTCCAAAGACAAGATTTCTAAGAGTATAACAAAGGTATATGAGTCTTTACTAAATGTAATCTCAAAATAAAGTGCCAATTTCTATAACAGGTACTGTCCACTTTCATATATTAAAGTAAAATACGAAATTTCATCTTGTGCTTCCCTTATTTTCCAATGATTTGCCAAAGGTGAAATACAATGTGTTGAGTAAGTTGGTACCAAAATTAACACCTTACAATTAGAAATGACTAAAAATTTTACAATTGTTGTTTAATACACCTAGACACTGTCTTGTAAAGAAAACAGTACAAAAAAGGTTTAAATACCCCTCACAGATAACAGATACTAAACTGCAAGGAAAAAATTTTAAAAAAATGTTTTAGCTTTATAGGGTTGTTTATTTACTGTCTTAAGCATATTATGGAATTAAAAAAAATTCACTTTAAGTCTCATTAGGTAAAAAAAATTAACAAATAATTGAATACTATATTATTATTCACAAAAAATACACTGAAATATATTTTCAAATAAGTTTTCTGTAATTTTTCCACTCACAAACTGCAATTTCACCCTCAGATCAGGGAGTTTTATGGTTACATAATGCACCTGAATTTGTGTCTATGTAAACATAGAATATTGAATGATATAAAAATTAGATTTTGCCTCATTAATATCTATATCAGCAGTGTCCAACAATTTTTCTTTCATAAATGTCAATACTGTGAAGAATGCTTTAAAATTTTTGCCGCATGAGAAAAAAAATGTTTTTACAGATATAGGTGGGTAGAAAAATACGTACTTTCAATTATTTATAAAAGAATTAATTATATTAAAATATACATAGTAGAAGTAAAGCACTAATTCACAACATGATGAGTGTCACTACTAATCTATAGGGTAATTTACATTATAAATGTTTTACATCACAGGAGAGCAGTAAATAAATTAGAGAAGAGGCAAGACAAAGAAAAAATTTCACAATTCTTATAGAAGGGTAAACAGAAAAATTATTTAATATTTCCTTTAAAAATTACCTTTTGATCCTAAGTTTATTCATACACAATGTTAATAAAGTATTTAATTAAATTTTGAAAGTAAAAGGTTGATATGCAAACTAACCTATCCATAGCAAGAGGATTAAATGGTTTTTTGTTTTGGGTGAAATGAAGTAAATGTTAAATTATCAATTCTAAAATATTTCTGAGTAAACAATTTTCAAATGAGAATTAGAATTATATTTTTTATATATATCTGATACACAGATGTACTCTTAACACCAGAAAGATTCATACAAGATGTTGGTAAGATGAAAAAAAAAACTTTTATTACAGAAATAAAATATAGAACACTCCCTCCAAATTATTTTGATAATATAATGGTAAAACTAAGTGATTAAACAAGATTGTTGTTGTTGTTGTTTTTTTAATTCTAACTTAATGTAATACTAATGCTCATAAACCATACCTGAAAGTCACTAACTGGTTTGAAAGATTTGCCCAAATACAACAGTCCAAATTTTACAGCATTCCAGAGTTTATTACAAAAATGTCTGTATCCTTCCACACGGTTGATGTCTAAATTAATGTCGCGACCTATAATGCAATGAAAAATGTATGATATAAAGAGCGTGTGTTGAAAGGTGAAAGTTGTACACATACCAAAAATATTGTAAAATAATGGAAATAACAAACATTGTATTAACTTAAAATTACTCAAAAAGCAAGAATCAAAAATATCTGATAAAAATAAATACTCAATAATTGAGAACATCAGCAACATAACATACATATGAAAACCTAAGATGAAACCAGGAAAACCTGTATGAAATGCACACAAACAGTATAAGCAGAAAACCTGTAAAATTTAACTTTACCCTTATGATCTTGATTTCCAGGTATCTTTTTTATATTGTTTTTATGCCCATGAAATATATTAATTTAATAACTCAGGAGAAGAAATTCACTAAAAACAAAAATTAGTACTGACCTAATTAAACTGATCTCACTTGTAATTAAAAGAACAATTACAACAGACAAGGATGTTTGTATTTATTTTACACACATCAATTTCTAGAGCTACTAGTTGAACAAATCTCACAAATCTGTTTCAAAAACTAGTAAATCAATTGTTTTAAACTCTTAATAAAAATGTTAATTGAAAAACAAGGATAAAAAAGAAATAAAATACAATCACAAAATTATTTTTTAAGTCTCACACTAAGGAGCTACAAGAATCAGAAATTTGCATAGTTCATAAGAACATATGCAGGATCTTTATTTAACTCGCGAGATATTACAGTGGTCATTCTTCTTGCTTTTTACTTAAATATTTTGTCTACAATGTGTAACTGTATATGTCTACCTCAGTTAATTAAATGTCCCTTTCATATGTGAATAGTTAGTAAAATCTGTTCATTGATTTGTATATTTCAGATCCTGTGATAGTGGTTTCTACATTATTTTGAGGTAGAACCTAAGATCAAATGAACATGACTTAAGTTTTGGAGAAAGTCATTAAGCATTTTATCTTGGGTGTGTATCAGTGGACTAGTATTTGATAAAATACAGTCAGATTTCAATTATTATATATTGTGTGTGTATATATATATATATATTACTACTTATAGATAGGTTCTAATTTAACTTATTCTTCTTAGAACAAATAACAGTAAATAATATACCTCATGAATAACCAAAAAATCATAAATTACTTCACTGATATTACAGAATTTCATAATTTATCAAATTTTAGTAACTAATCTGTATTTAAATCTAATATAAATATGAAATCATGAAAAGAATATAAATTCAACTTATTAGCTCAAATATCTGTCTTGAAAGAAAAAGAGGACACCTTTATATCTGAAAATAACTGAGAAAACCACTAAGAGAACATTGTGAAGTTACAACTGGTTATTCACATGTCATATACAAAAGTAGGTATATGCAAGGGACCATTTACAAAACTGGAAAGAGGTGAATAGGGGCCACTGTGTTTAATTCACTAGATATAGTGATAGTTCAGGAAACAAAAAAGATAAAAGGTTTTTACTTTATAATCTAACTTGCCAATATTGATGATTTGAGTTCATAACTCATACAAAAAAGATTTCATATATTTGACATCAAAAACATTTAATTTGAACAAGTGCTACACCTAACATACAATATGACATACAAAAACAGACAATTTGGTGTGTTTGTTTAACATTTCCTTTTAAAATTAAGAAATTAAACAATGTATAATACTACAATTTTAATTATACAGTTTCATATCAAACTTAAGGAGATAAATTCATAAAATAGCAGTTCAATAAAATTTTGAATATAAGTCAACACACATGATGACATGGACTTTGACCCATGTGGAAAGGTTAACATGTTGCTTAATATAACAAGATTATATTATTAGTTTTATCATATTATTACCCTTGGTACATAACATTGTTCAGAAGAGATTCAGATGCAGTTACAGTATTATCTTCTCACCACTTTACAGTAAGAACTGGTCAATTTATTATATAGTTCTTTATAGCACTGTAAAACTTCAAGTTTTTTCAGCTCCTATTACATGCTAAAACTTTGATACTAACCTTGTGCAGTGTATGCACAGAGAGCAAACCTAAGGGCATCAGTTCCACATTCTGGAATGCCATTAGGATAATCAGACTTTTGTCCTTGTTTAGCTTTCTCAAGTTCTTTCTGATCCAAGTTTGAATCATTTAACATCTTGTTAAGCCCCTAAAAAAAACCAAAACATATCCATAGAGAATATTACACAATTATAATTATCACTTAAAGCTTAAATTACTGATATTTCAACATTTTTGTTTGATCTTTGGTCAATATCTTGATATCATCACAACTAAATCTTTATTAAAAATTTTTCTCTTCCCAACATGATCCTGTAGAGATAAAATTTCATACACCTCTGCAGTATTATGTGGGTATATTGTATATTGGACTTAGGTTTGTGATAAGAAAATAGCAGTGTAATTACCTATTGTTACAAAAAACAATAAATGTTATATTGACAAAATCATTCACCTTTCTTATACTAAAATAAAATTTTTCTAGGTAGTTCTCTACACCACCACCAAGAACCTTCCAACTATTTTCTATATAAAATAATATTCCAAATAGCTCCCTGCATCAACATAAACCACTTTCCAGCTACTTTCCCTGACTATTAGCAATAAAACTTCCTATCTAATTCTTTTTATCAACAAAAATAATTTCCAGAAACAACCATATATAAATAAACGAAACACATTCAATGTATTTCCCTCTATCCAAAATACAAAACACTATCCATCTATTTTTATCATGAAAGCAACACTTTTCAATTACTTTATTTCACTAACAACAAAATATTTCATAAACAATTCTCTACATCAAAAATAAAAACTTACAATACTTCTCTTATCAACAAAAGAACACTGTTCAGATACCTTTATATATCATCAACAAAAAAATTTAGTTTTCTGTAAAATTTTTGATACCTTTCTACAAGAATACATAACATTCCAGATGCCTCCCTACATCAAAAGTTTATGACTCACTTCCCTATATCAACAAAAAAACTTGCATGTCAACATCAAAACAAATTACTTTTCAATTACATCTCTTATCTTGAAATGAACAAAACATTCCTAGCTAGTTCCCTAGATTAGGAATGAAAAAAACCTTCCCAATTATGTCTCTAACTCAACCACAAGAAAAATAAAACATTTTTCAACTACTTCACTACTTCACCAAAAACTTTCTAAAAACAAAAAATTCCCAACCATTTTTCTACACTATAATAACAAAAACTTTCCAAATGTATTTTTACAACAGGAAACATTTCCATGCATTTCTCTGCATAATTTATGAAAACTTTTTCTTCATTGCATCTTTTTATGTTCTAAATATTTTATGTAAAACTCAATTTTGCAAATAATAGTGTCAAAAACATACATTTTTTTTTTAAATAACTGTATTATTACTAAATATAAAACACTTCATTTATTAAAAAACATTCAAATTATACCAACTTGTTTGATAAATCTGTTTGGCTATTCAAAAGTGTTATGATTAACTAACAGAAATATCAAGACCAAAGTCCAAAACAATAGATTATTTACAGTAAAATTCCTCACCTCCAGTGAAATCCCATGAATCACATCAATAGGGTCTATTACATTTCCTAATGATTTACTCATCTTTCTGCCATGAGCATCTCTTACAATGGAGTGGAGAAATACCTAGATTTTACATAAAAAATACATTCAAAAAATAACTTCAATTACAGAAACTTATGCCATATACTATACAACCAAACATCCCATCAAATCATTTACAAAACTGGTTATATATCTGTAAAGTTCTGGCTTAAGTGCTATGTGTACCATGTGACAACATAATTAGTTTGAAATTCTTATTAAGACTTGTAATTTTTGAACAATAAATTTTCACATAAAAATCATCAGATTACTGTTTATAATTGAACTTATCCTTAATATGTGTTATGTAACATATTCATAGCAATAAAACTTTAAAGCATCAAGCATATCAATATCTCTAGCATCAATGATAATGAAAAGATAAACATGAATGACTATCATACAAGCCTTTACATGGTTGTATAAAGGTCAGTAACATGTTTATTGTATATATTTACAAATCAGCAAACTGTTTATTCTGAATTGTACTTAAGTTGCAGTTCCAATATTGGAAGATAACGTGTTTTTCTTTGTCTTTCTACTTGAAATTTTGGCTTATGTATTTTTCAAGGGTCTATGAATGTCACAGGTCACACAACTAGTTTTGTAACCATTAATTTCTGTAGATATTTCATAAAGGTATAACCCAAGCACTGTGTATAATTTTAAAAACAAAACATTCATGTTGTCACCTTCATTGAAAGCAGTTTCCTTTCTTCAATCAGCAATTAAAATTTCAAAAAATAATAAAAAGATAATATCAAAGTCTACAGAACATTCTTCAAAATTTTGTGCAGATTTTCTAAAATAGTTAATTAATGTCCTCTTAAACATAATATGAATATATTCAAGAACTATTGGTCTTTTGTCTTGTCTTAAAGGTTAAACACCACAACAATGGTTCAATAAGTCTTGTGCTTGCTTGATCTTGTTTCTGTCATCAATCTTCCGGAATACAAATCATATTCAAGTTTAGAGGTTATACAGACCTGCAGGTTTAGTATTAGCTTGGTTTCTTTCTCTCTTTTGAATATGTATAATAGGAATGATCATTGACACAGATCATCTATGATTATCAGGATTTCATACAATAAACTTTCATTCTGACTTGAAACTGTGATCTCTCATGCCATCACCTTGTGTAAACATGTTTATATTATACTCCAACAGCCAGAAGTTTATTAAAGTTAAACTTAAAGATTATTTAGTTTAAATGAAGGAACCCATATTAATAGTTAAGCATTTGAAAAAAGACTTAAATTGCTCAATAACTTCTGTTTGTCTTTCCTTCCTTTTCTGTTAAAGTTCACTTTTCTGCTTATCACAGTTTGCTGTATATTGCAAATACTTGAAACTAAAATGTTAGATATCAGCATAATTGAATATCAGAAATACACTAAGATACATTTTGCACTGAGTTTATATTGAATGTGCTCTTTTATTTAACTTTCAGATTATTTTGAAGTTTAGGATTATTTTTGAATAACCCTGTCTGAGACAATATAGAATTTACAATGGAGAGAAAAGAGTGAAATAAAATTTAGCATGAACATTATTCATGCCTGTTCTAATCTTTTCAAACAAAGCAAGGGAAGTGGCACCATAAATGGAGACATATGAATGCACGAAAAGACCAAGGTTGGCAATACACAGGATTAATAATGTTCTGATAAATACTGTAGATAATTATAAATGTATTTATCCAAATTTTTGAAAATAGTACAATCTTCTCTTCAAATAAAAACAGTTGTCTTTGATCTTGATTTGACTTAACCCACTCAGAAAAGTTTCAGCCAGTTAAACTTGTGCAATGGTTAAATTACAGTTTTGTGGACATACAGTTCAGTATCAACCAGATTAGACCAGAGATCAAAGGGGATAATTTATGCTGATTGAGAGGGAAGCAGTGATTTTTCCAAATACTGTAGAACAAAATGGCTGGAAAACAGTTACATAACCATACATTACATACTTCCAATAAGACCTCCACAAAAGCATTCTTGGAGCAACAGGAAATATACCAAAACTAAAATTATATTAACCACATGGTCATGGGTTTGATCCAATTTGGTTATTTCTGGTATGGGGAATGACACATGGTTCAAGAAAATTTACAATAATTATGAGTTTTCTTAACACATTTTCACAAAGATGGTAAGCTTTTGTTAAAAATTACAAGGAGTTTGTATAAAAAAGAATCAGATTATTTAAATTAAGTATTTTAAATAAACATTTGTTATTTTTGTATTGTAGTTATTTAAAATAAAAAAATTAAAATTTAGATAGTATACAACTTTGAACTATAATATAAATTTTAATGCTAATTTTATTGGCATACATTAATAATAAGGTTACTAAATGAATTTTGAATGTAGCAAAGTAATATCTCATGACATACATAGAAAATATACCATAATATAAGGAGTTAAGGAGGAACCACAAAGTGTCACATACTATTACATATAAGTGGATAATATTTGTGCATTCACATAAATTAATTGCACATATTATACTAAATATTCTGCTAAAAGAAATATCATAATTATAAAAGGGTTGTACCTTGTAATAGAGTTTCTGTGGTTTGTTTGTTTTAAATTTCATGCAAAAGGTTATCAGTACTAGTCATCTTTAATTTCGCAGTGTAAGACTAGTTGGAAGGCAGTCAGTCATCACCACCCTCTACAAATGTTTATTAAAGAACAGTGGGATTCACTGTCACATTATAATGTTCCCACAGCCAAAAGGGTGAGTATGTTTGGTGTGATGGGGATTCAAACCCACAACTCTCAAATTCTTAGTTGAGCACCCTAACCATCTGGCCATGCCAAGCTCGAGTTGCTGTGGATACAAGTATATGTCTGTTTCACACCAAGAAGAAACTAGTATGTGCTAATTGTTACCAATCAGTTCATCAAGTGAAATGACACTTATTCCTTGAATCAAAATGTTAGTGTTGCATGCTGTATATTTTTGGCTGAACCTCATTTGAAGCACCTGGATATATATATGAATTCAAAACCAACTAATTTAGTCAGTTATTTGGAGAAATGTGTCCAGTATTTGATATAATGAAGATGCACAATTTACTTCCATCTGGTGAGTTGGCTATATATCTACAAAGTTTGTTAACCCTGATCAAAGAATCAGCCTGGATGTAGTTCATCTTGAATATTGTGAATATTCAAGAATTCATAAACCAGAAGTGCAGCTAAGAAATAGATGATTAGTTATTCTTCAAATATGACTCCTCAACGAGAAGTTCACCCCTAGTGAATGTGATGTGTGGACCCTCGTACATGAGCAGAAGAGGGAGGAAGTATATAGGAGGCAGTGGAGCACCCAGAACCTTCATCTACCATGCAAAATGTTAGGTGCTTGATTGGCCCAGCCACTCTGAATAGTTAGGTGCAAATAAATAATTTCATTAACAAATGGGTAAAGCAGTCATGTGTTGAAAATACATGCTATGGATAAACAGCAACAGAATCTGATAATTAGGTTTTGATTCACTGCATTCTTACAACATGTAAGCAACTTTTTGGGGTTGGACTAGCCTACACATCACAGATCAACAACACAATACAATGAATTCTGAGCATGTTGCATAAGAGCATGTTGAACCTGTCAACAGGAATGAACTCTTTATCATGATTGAGTCTCATAAGAGTATTTTACTCTAGTAATCAGATGAACAAGTCAACCTCAGCAACAAAGATACTGTGGTATACAAATTTGACTCATATGATGAAAAGAAAGATGCTGGAAGTATAATATGTGAGAAGTGAAATGAAGAAATATCAATAGCAGTTTATCTTCTCTGGAGAATGTACAAGACTGATATCATCCCCATAAATAGAAATGTGAAACACTCATTTATAATCATATCATGATTTTCATTCTTAAAATTTCTAACTTAAAATTTAGTTACTAACAATCTTGATGTTAGTAACTAAGAAATTACGAATAAAAGTACACTAATCATACAGAAAATATTAAACTAAGCTAAAAGATATACTGATGAAAATGCTAGTAAAAACTAACTAGAAATACTGAATTTTATAAACTATTATTTACATACAATTAAAATACACTAATTAGGCTACACTCAGTTACCATTTGCAATCTAAATCCCAACACTAAACCAACAATGAAAATTAATCATTATAGAAGTAATTATAATTCAATATATTACTCTTGAAATTATAACCAAAATATTTAGAGATAAACTACTATTGAAATATGAAACACAAGCTTACAAAACAAACATTTGTATCATTTAGATTAGTTTTTATTAAGAACGCATAACAAAAATATGAAATGAAAACAAAGTAGTTTTTATAGGTTGTAAGGCCACTTTTTGTGAACCTTAATGGTTTTCACATTACTGCATGACATAATACAAAATTATATTATAAGAGCATGAAACCAAAGGAATACCTAAAGATGGTCATTATGAGCTATAGACTTTATTAATTTTTTGAAGGCACTATGGCCATTCTGCAAAATATGGCAGCAATTGCCACCTTGAATTTCCTGGCCTACAGCTACACTAACATAAAAGTTATATTACTTACATGAAATTAGAAAATGAAGATAAAGACAATTGTCTGAAAATGCATAGATGGAAAATAGATACTACTAAGAAAAAAACAATTAAAACTGAAATAATACAAAGTTACCAGCAATGTTAAAAATAAATTTAAATTGTGTGATACCCAAGAGAATACAATGCAAGTGTTCAACAGAAAGTAACAGTATAAAGTGTATTGGTAAGATACACTATTTTTAGAATGTTAGTTTAGTTACATTTACCACTCAATGTCTCTGTTCGGTTTTGGATTTTGTAAAATAAAAACTTCAAATATATTTTGGTTTTCTGGAGCAGTTTCGTGTTGGTTATACATGTATAATGCACTGTCATGTTCTGATACACATGTCTGAAAAGGTCTTTTGGTTTTTCATATATATTACAAATTATTTGATAGAGTACATTTCTGACGTGACACATTTCAGCTGCTCCATCTCATCTAGCACAACACTGTTTTATGGCAGTTTGTTTTAGTGAGAATGACAACTAATCTAACAGTTCTTTCAGTATTTTACTTGGTTGTGAAATTCTTATTGTTAATTGGGACTGTTTAATGGCTTTACAAATCTTGGTTGTGATTGAATTGTTTATGAAAGGAATGTTCACTGCAGATGTTTTTGTGCATGTTTTTGGGTTTGTTGCTGTTGTAATGTTTCGTTTTTTTGTGATATGAAAACATTGCAAATGTAAATATTTAGTGTAGACATCTCTAACACTGATTTGATAGCAAGCAGAGTTCATCTATTTGTTTAATTTCTAATATCTAACAATGATTATGAATCCCCTGAAAAGGTTTTTCAACCTGCTACACACTATTTTGAAAATATTTTCATCCAGGAAAGATGCAAAAGGGCAAGAAAGTTATTACAGTTCTCAAGGTACACATACACATCTTCAAGTACTACCACGTACTGCTAATTTTGCTTGGAAAGGTACCGTTCAGTTTTCCACAGTTGATCTTCTTTTCCTGGATATGTCATGGAAACAAACTGTGTACATGTGACTTGTGTTGCTTTTCCAGACAGAAACCTTCTTGACCATGTTTTCTTGAACAGTTTTTGCCACTGACTTTTACATTTATGCATTCTCAAATGTTAGATCTTACTATTTTTTTGCTCATCACAGCTGGGATATAACTGTTGGAACTTTCTCTCTGAATGGTCCTAGTGACCCAAACTGATCTATATTCCTTTGCTTTCCAATGCAATTATTATTGTTAAGGTACAGAAAATATTTTTTTCTATTTTGAAAATTTTAAATGCCTGATTTAACCATTTTTATGATCTCAGTATATGAATAATTTATAAGAACCCTTTCCAAAAGCAATCAATTTTTGGGTCATTACACTATTATATGCTAAATTGTGTTCTCATATATGCCATTCCATTGGAACTTTACAATGGTTGTATGTCATGTGGCTTGCTGACTTGAATACTTAAAATGATTATAATGTAATGATTCAACCACCTGTAATTTTTATATACAAACAAGTAACCAAGAACAAAACCACTTCTCCCACAGGAATAAGGAACCAGAAGTATGAAATGAAGTCACTTTTAAAATTTGGTGAAAATATTATTTTAATATGTAAAGTTTTGCAATAAGTGGATTTAATACCTAATAAACCATTAGATATGTGTAATAATTTTGCTAAACTAATGAGGTTAATCTCTACTTTATGTTTTTCATATACCTTATAATTAGCAAAAGAAAATCATAAGTTGTTATACATCTCAATTGCATATTTCCTTCTTAGACCAAAACTTGGTAACCTAAACATTTTTAAGATGAGGTAATTTATATTCTGAAAGTTTCATGGTATTCTACACAATTTTTAATTCTACAAGCATCATCAAACAGTGGTACTGTATTTTACTACTAAGCTGAAGAAACAAGAAAAAAAAAATTCATTTGGTATTTGTATTACTATGTCTGTAAGCTTTTGAGTTCTGTACGTCAAATTTTTGAAGCTGGAGTGTTAACTCCTACGAAAAGACTTTTCTAGTCCTGATTTCTCCAAGCCCGTTCCCCTGGCTCTGGTTTCGCTAGATAGTAGATAGGGACAGTGGGAATCTCGTTAATCCATTCATTAATGGATTTAAATGGCAATTTCATTTAAATACAAAATTATTAGCCTAATATTAATAACCTTTCAAGTTGCTCTGGGGCCTATTAGGCCCCACTTTTCGTAGGAGTGTTAACAAATGCTATTGGATATAATCAATTGAGACGTAAGTAAAGTGTATCTGGACAAGGAAATTAAAAATTTCATAAACTGAAAGTGTGGTGTTGCATTTAAACTTTTTAAATGAACAGAGAGAAAAATGATACTTCTCTACAATTTTATGTAATGTATATTTATAAAAAAATATATTTTGAGGGTAATTTCTGATGAGTAATATTTTTAGCTGTCAACAAACATATAAATAAAACAATGTTCTCAACACACCTGTGACTGCAACTAAATTGTAGAGCCTTTTCACAGGGTTTCATACAAAGTACAAACAAGCAAGATATGGGCAAAAATTACAAGCAGTAAGTATTTCTCACACATGCTGAAAGACATACTGCCCAAACTTTACAGTGTTATAATAATAATAATAAATGACTAATTGTAAAAATGTTTTTAAGTGAAAAACCTTTCAAGATTAATAATACTGGAGAAATATTATACTATTAACACAAATTTATGACAATGACTAGATATCATTAAAGTGTCAGTGAATGACTTTAAATGTTATCAACAACAAACAAAATATAAAGATTACTAAAGTAAACTTTTCAAAAAACAACCAGAAACTACACCCAATATAATTGTATTTGAGTACTTTAACTCTGAGTAAACAAACAAATATACTTCTAGATTCACTTACAAACATGAACATTTAATACATTAAAAATTGATGTACTAAATTTTGATCAGTGGCACATTCTTGAATTTTAGCAACAGCCATCTGAACCCTCAAATTATTAACTTAGTTATATGTAGTCTACTATCATATATTTTATTAAACTACTTGTTCTCATATGATTCTTTTATAAACTTTTATTCTTGTTAGTCCTCATTCTCAAAATCTTTATAACTAGTTTTAAATGGGAAAAACTTCCAAGGGCTCTGCAACTGTGTAGATATAAAACATTTTGCTTGACATGACCCATCTATGCTTCCTTTCTATACAACCATGTGCAGACTGTGAAATAAACATTTGTGTCCTAAAACCTAAAACAAGTTTCACAACATATGATGAAAAACTACAGATTACATTACTGCACCTAATATGCTGTACTCATCAAAAATATCATAAATTTCAATGCATTCTAGTGTTTCTCAGGTTTTCTCTACTTCGACCAAAATAATTTTGTAAATTATTGCACCATTTAAATAAATATCAGTTTTTGTAGACTTGAAATCAGTTGCAAATTCTTATTTCTACAACTATCACTGCAAAAGATTTGATACTTGAATTTGATATGCTATTTTGTACACCTTAAACTTTAATAATAAATATTTCAATAACAAATAATTTCACTAAAATGTTTCATATGGCAGAGATTTAAAGATCAAGAATCTGATCTATATATTTTAGCACCTTTCACCAAATGCTAACTTTTCATTCAAACAATCTTATGTGATTAGCTCCAAGAGAATTAAAAAAAAACTATTAGATATGTACAACGTAATGGAACTCACCTCTTTAAATGGCAACCTGCCCATTAGCTTTGTGCCTAACATCACCATTCTTGCTACCCAAAAGAACAAGATGTCATAACCAGTCTCTAGCAATGTGCCAGGATAAAATGTCTGAAGGTCTAAAGTCTAAAAACATATACATAAAAGGTTCAACTGAAGATAGCAACAAGTTTCTTGAATTTGTAAAGAGGAAATAAAATGTTCAAAATAATAGCAAAATATAACCTTAACTTTCTTGTTAAAGGTTAGAAAAATTAATTTTCTAAACTATAGTCACACAGTTAGCTTCCAGGATGGCTACTCTATTTGTAGCATCTATAAAATTTGCAATCACATAGTGCTGGCTATAATTTGATACCACCATCATAGCTGATCTGATGTTCAAAATTGAACTAGGTGCTATCTTTTAAACTACAGCTTAAAGATATCTGTTGTGGAAAACAGCCTATATGTTTTTAAAATGTTTTTGTCTAACATAACTGAAATTGATCATGCAGTGGTAAAAAAAACTTTTTAACTGCAAATATCATGCCATTATTTTTACTTGTTCCAAATTTGTATAAAATTCTAATTGCATGGTAGTAACTTTCAAACACAAGAAAACCTTCCAAACATTGTCTAAAATTTTTAGAATTTGTAAAGAAAAATAAGTACTTGATAAGTTATCATTAACATTAAACACTGTATAATCAATGCTACTTACACTCTCAGGCCACCCAAAAATTGCAAAAGGAAACAAACCAGAAGAAAACCAGGTATCAAGCACATCCTCATCTAATGTGTTTAAGAAAATAAATAAAAATACAATGTATTATAGATAATTTGTGAGAACACCAAATATATTCAGAAATTTACTTTATATTTTTTACAAAAATAATGAGTTGGTCAGCAAATAACTTTGATTTATTATATTGAAACAAAAGCTTCAAAAGGGGTGAGAGAGAAATGGTGTCAAAGGTATTCAAACATACAGCAGCTAGAGGGAAAAAACAAGTAAAAACACAAAAACATTTTTAAATACATTATAACTGAGTTGTTTACCCAAATAGATAAAAATATATTTACATAATTGGAAAGTATAAAGATGCAATTACAAAAAGTACGTTTTTATACTAAAAATGGCATAAATAAGAATGAATTGTAAAGCATACTTTATACAATAAGTTCTCAAAATTTCATTTTAATTTAAGCATACCCTGTTTCAGTGATATCTTATGAGGATCAACACTGAATCTTTCAGCAGCTTTTTGAAGTGCTTCTTCTTCAGTACGACCACTAACCCAATACTGATTGTCCATCTCCTAAAGGATAAAAGTGAAAACACAGAACTTAAAGTATGTAAAAATATACTTCTCTTACTTAAACATCTTAGTTAAAATTATATAAAGAATCATGGACCTAAATAGATATAGTTTCTTGACTGCAAACAATTATTGCATAAAAACTGAATACAAAATGTCAAAATTTTGTATCCTTTCTGCACAAGTATCCTTTACTGCACATATATAACATGGTTTTTATTGATTTATATTCAAAATTTAACTAAACTTTTAGTTTATGTTAAACCAATTAGTATATATTAAAACCATAGTTAATCAATATTATAATAGTATACAAGTTTTAAGTTCTTAATTTAATAAGGAATATTTTTAAAAAAATCTTGAACTTCCCCTATTTTCATTGTCTTTCTGTACACCTACATCTCAAATTCTTCCAGTTTTTCAATCAATGTTTGTGTCAAGGCCTACATTTAACACCTGTATAACAGAATTAATCATATATAGCACATTACAATTCTCTTCCTTTTTCCAATGTGTTCTTTGATAGGAAATATGTTTTCATACCAGTGAAGACACCCTGTGCCACTTCAATTTTCTCCACTGTTTCAGCTTCACATTTTCTATCACCTGTTATTGTTTGGCCCAAGTATGTAAATTTCTCCACTTGTTGTATGTCTTTTTTCTTCTACTTTTATCTGAATTTCTGACTTATGTTTATATTCATTTTCCTTCCATAACTCCTTCCTACGTTTATTTACGTCATTCAAAATATTTTGTACGTCTTGTTTTGTTTCTGTCAGTAGTACAGTGTCATTACCATGCCATGCCACCAATCTTAATAGCTTTGTTACTCTCTCAGGACTGCAAAAGATGTTTTCTATCTATATATTAAACAGATGTGGGGAGAGGACACATTCAAAGTGTATCCTTCTTTTAATTTGTATTTCTAGTGGTAATTCCTCTTTGGTCTTTATGAATGCTTTTTGGTTCTTATACAGATTTTGTATGAAATTCAGATCTTTGCTGTCTATATCTAGGTTATCCTAGCATTTTATCAACTCTTCATGACTGACCCTATTGAAAGCTTTTTCATAATCAATGAGGTACACGTACGTCTTTCTCACCACCCAACTATAATCCTGCTATTGTTCTTAAACTGAAGATTCTTATGTTCCTTTTTCTCTCATAAAACCACTTTGCACTTTATTTCTTCAACTGTTTATCAATTTCTCTGAAGTAGGAACTTCAATGTGACCTTCAATATGTGACTCATCATACCATGTCATGTAATCTGAACAATTCACAACTCTCACTTTCTTTGGTATTCTGACAAATATTAAATAATTTATATACCAGATGTAATGTATCCAGAACCATAAACAAAGTTACACAACTATTAATTTTCTTCAATTCTGCATCATCTAATGCTTTCAATATTTTTATAGTAATGTTACCATTTCCATTTGCTTTGCCACTTTTAATATCTTCAATAACCTTTTCTACTTCTAGCTTCTTAATGCATCTTCCTTTTTGGCTTTCAATATTAGGTGGATTTTCTCTCATTGTAATAGAGTTCATTCATATGCCCAACCTAACTGTTAGTAATTTCTTTTGAATCAAACAGTATCTTTTCATTTCTATTATATACGTAGTTGTTTCCAGTTTCAGATCCTCTTTTGGTGGTAATCTCACCTTTTCATGTAATGCTTTTATTTTATACTCCCTGTTCAGAACTTCTATCTTTTCACATTTCTTATTTCACTAGGCTTTCTTAGCCTCTTAACACTTGTTTCTGATTTCTTTATTTTTTTGTATCATTGTTTCTTTGCATCTTTTTCAGACTACCATCATGTGCAGTATTTCATCTGTCATCCATGATTTTCTCTTCACATTTTTCTTCTTTGAAAGAACTTTCTTTGCAGACTCCTCCATAACTTTCAGTGATATCCATTTCTGTTGAATTATTTCATTATCGACATTTTGTACAACTTCTTCATTTTTCAACACATCATATTAGTTGTGTATTTCCATTACACATCTTGTCCTATATTCTTAATGTTTCAGTAGGGTCAGTCTAGGTTGATCAACTTATACCTTGATTTACTGACTTCTTCAATTTTAGAGATTATGTAAATGAAATTTGAAATTTTGAAGATGAAGACTTTTTAATCTTCTGATGAAAATCACTTTCTACTCAGACTAGTAAAAGAAAGATTTGATTTATTTACAAACACTTTTCTTTATTTAAAATACTACACTTACACACCTGATTTTTTTGTATGTGAAAGACATGTAATGTTTACCAACATTTTGCCAAATTTTGTGAAGATATACCTACTGTAATAAACGTTAGTAGTATCAAAGCTATAATTGTTACAATAAATCTGTTTCACTTTTCTAAATAAAATAATTGTAAAATAATTATATTTAATAAGAGTGAATACATTTAGGTGTTAACTGTTCCAGTACTACAACTTCCATAAATCTTAACTAGCTTTTAACATGTTCAAGTTAACTCTTTGACAATGGGTTTATGTACATTACACATAAGTGTAACCAACATGTAACCATGAAGGTATATATGCTATACCAGCACAGATAACCCATTGTGTAGATTTGTACTTAACTACAAGCAAACATTATACTCTGAAAATACTTTATTAATGTAGCTTCAAGAAGTTCAGTAAGATTTGACTAAAAACATTACGTCTTTAGAACACAGAACACCAAATTTTTAATTATGCATTTTTTTTTTTACTAAAAATCTGTCTGTAAATATATGAAGGAAGAATGTTGAATACTTTAAGTACAAATAAATTTTCATATTAAGATTGTAATTACTCTTCTTACTCTGAAGCTTTCAAATTTCATTTGATAATCTTCGAAACCTCTTAATGTTCTTTCTATGGGCTTAGCAGTTAAATTGGCCAAGCTCATGACCCCAAATTGACTTTTATAGTTTCTGTACAGAATGTTTAATGAAGTATTTTCACTAAAAATTTATTTATGAATATATAGAATCAATGTGCTGACTGGTGTGAGAGTAAAGTGGTTTTCTTGTTTAAAATTACATTTATTTATCTGAAATTTGTCAAATTCATTTAAATAATCTATACAATCTAAATAAATTTCAAATTTTTACTTCAGTAAAACTTTACATTTTATCTGTTATATTTTGTAGCTTAGATCTGTACAAGGTTGGTAAATTTGACTGAACTTCTAAAAACCATAAAAAAACACAAAATAAGTCTAAATTACCTTTTTCTTTCTTTCTAAAGTGACTTCAATTGTAATATAAAACTACAATTATTTATCCAAAATAATTTAAATTCATAACATAGATCTGTTTCTACTTAAATTTTATTACTTCTTGAACAGTGTCACCAATCCCATAACAAGTTGTAAATAATTGGTGAATGCACAGCTCATGTTACATTACTGAGTTGCATAACACAATCACTACTCACAAACATACCTCAAAGAATATTATTACTTTTATTTATCTAATCCAACCTACAAGTTCCTAAGTTCTGCAGGGTTCTTGAATGTTTTCTACTTGAAGAGTATACAAATCCAAATTAAGTGAAACAAGTACTTTTACTTATTGCCTTTGAAGTTCATATGTCACACTGTGCTGTAGCTTACAGAATGCATAATTCTTCTCGTGATTTCTGGCATGCTCACATACAAACTACAATGTTAAGTGTCCTTTACTGTCTCCTGACTGATTGACAGACACTACAACAAAACAGTGGTGAGAACAATTAAAACAGGTTAATCTTACAGACATCCTTTGGCCCCCTGCTATTTCAAGAAAATAAAGAATACACATGAAATACTTAATTGTTTTTATTATGTCAACTGTCAATGAAACTTAACCCCTTTTCTTTTAGACTAAAGGTACTATTACAATAAATGTTGCATAAAATTAAGTAATACCTAAGAATACAGAATAACATCACAAGAAAACAGACAATGTCCTGTAACTATTACAATCATCCTGGCTTTCTAAACATTTGATAAGAATTCTTAAAAATTTCTAAATATTTGATAAGAATTGTTAGAAATTCAACTGAGCTCATTGTAATGTTTCCCAGGTGAATAAAGTTTGAACTGGAAGCAAAATAGACAATTCTCTCTACAGAAAATAATGCAATATAATATGGCATTTCATAGATTAATGGATTTCAACTGTTTATAATTAATATAGTATTAAACAGATAACTACATGCAATTTGTGAAAGACAGGAAGTGACAGGTGAGTATTATGGCAAAAGGAGTCTAATTTTATAGTTTATCTCTCTCTAACCTAAGAGAGTTGAAGGCTATAAAAAATTTGCTTTGCTTTAGTAAAAACTATATTATAATGAGTAATTTATACAAAATTCCATAATTCTGGGAGTAGTGGTAAATAAATTATAGAAGAGGAAAGACTTAGAGGGCAAATGTCAGAATTCTCACACTAGGGAATATTGAAAATTTTTTTTTAATACTACATTATACAATTAAAAACCTGTATATTAAAATTTGGATTATTAGATATGCTTTAATGCAAAGTGTATTCATACAACGTAATAGCTTAAATTTGAATAATATTTAGTAAAACGTCATGAATGAAAAAAGATGCTTGTAAGGAAAAAGCTGAGAGAATATTTATATGTTTTAATGACTTTTACTCACAAACAGATGGAGATCTATATAATTTTATGTGAGGATTATCATCAATAGTTTTAATTTATAAAACATGTTCAATATTCATGTCATAGATTCACACTAAATCAGGCTGCATCAAGAATTGAACATTTCTCAATAATTTGTAAAACCCCTAAGTTTCTGGTGGCTATTAATCTTCAGGTTTTTGGCTTTACCCACAGAGGAAGAGAAAAACCTGAATGAACATTTTGTTATTGTACAAATACAAGGAAACATAAAACACATCTTAAAAACTTGTGTATAAAAACCTTTTAGAAATGTTAGTTTTGAAACATGTGCATTAGGACACAAGTCTTTGATGATAAAAACAAACCAAAGCTAAGTGAGAGAATGAGTTTAAAGTTATTTCAAACTTACTGCTCCTGGAAGTTTATCTTGTCCTGATATTTCTACCAAGTAGGCAGGGATCCGATGTCCCCACCATAACTGTCTAGATATACACCAATCCCTTAAAAAAATACAAAATTACTGTTAAAACATAAATTGGTTTTTTCCTTTATTTTTCACAAAATAGAAGTAGAAAACTATTAGTAAAATGTTGAAAATTAAGGTAATAAAACCATAAGTAATGAATGTAAAGCTGTAAAGAAAGTGACCAAAAAAGTGTGACAGCAGTTGATATATGTATGATAATGCTGGTAGTGATAGGCACCTGAAATAAGCTGGTGAAACAGTAAAAACTACAATAAGCAGATGAAATATATGGTAATAATCTGTTACATTTCATACCTGGGTTAATGGAAAAAAAGGCAAATGCACACACTAGAAAAGAAGACACACATGCAAAGTACTAAGCATGAATTAAAATATGATGAATGGCAAAAACAGACAAAGTAGAAAGCAGAAGAGTTACGTGGATGGATAACATTAAAAACTGGACTGCTAAGAAACTAAAAGAGTTTAGGACTATTCTTAAAAGACTTGATGATCCCCTATGATAATCAATCAGCAGTTTTAACTTTCAGAGGTGATTCAAATAAACACTGAAACCTTGCAAGTATGATTCAGATACTCAAAAAACACCAGTATTTTTTCTATATATAAACTAATGCTTGTATAAAATACTTTATACAACACTTTATGTTCAAAAGAAAATGAAAAAAAAAGGAGAGAGAGAGAGAAGTGGACACAAACAGGTCATTACATGACCTGCCAGTTATATTGGTTTGTGTTTTGTGTGATTTACATTTATAACAAACTTATCTTCCATTAATAATATAAAAATTATAAGATAATTTAATCTTCAAAATATAACAATATAGTTTATTGCTCAACAGAAAGATATTTAATGTAGCATAAACTAGAGGTATTTTGTTTTCACTACTATGTGAACATTAATGTGAGATTTTTATGTTAACACTAATTTTTGAAACAACTTTGTCATTAATATTATTTACATACTAGTCTAATATACGTATTTTAAAAGTAATTACACTATCAAATTACATTACTCACAAGCTAATACAACTAGTATAAGCAGCTTCTGTGTGTGCCTCATAAAATATTTTTCTTATGCTATTATTATTATTTTACTTAACCTAATCTTAACTAACCTAAAAATACCCTATTTTTACATTTTAGCTACTTTTATAATCATATTTAAAGAATAAACATGAAAAACAAGAAAAAAAATGTTCCCAATCTTCCTGTTTCTTACTAAGTTATCAAAGAGAGTTAACCCTAATTTTTATACTGCTCATAGTATTGCAAATTAATAATTACTTAATTAAATAATGTAAACAATATAGACAAATAATATAGAAAAAGTAAACGCATTCCCTTACCTCAAACAAATTTTCTGTCTTTCTAACTCGGTGCCTTTACAAATTCACCAAAGCAAAGTTAAGTTTATCATTGGAATGATGTTTGTACTTGAATGAAACTGACATTTAAACATTCAGAACATAATATCATACATGTTGTTTGATAGATGAAAACCTTGAGTTTCTATTAGTTATAAATAATATATAATTAAACATAAGAGAGAAGTACTAACAAATTATAAAAGAGAACAGGACAGGTGTGTGTAGCAGGAGGTTTGATGTTCTATTTAAAAGCTCTGTAGCCAAACAAAGCTAGACTATAACAAATGTGGTATATCTAAGCAATAATGATTTTATACGGTAATTTATGTTTAATTACACACTTTTTCAAGAGATGGTGGATAAAGCAGGGATAATGACATGCTAAGAGCAAATGTGTCACAGTCGGGGAAATTTAGGATGTTTTTAATATTGACTTGTAGAATTGAGAACTTAAAACTTATATACTATTAAAATATAGATGTTGTGCTATTCTAATTGGTATATCATAAACAAAAAGTGGTTTAATAAAATGTTGAATGCAAGATACTAAAAGTCTGTATCATGAACAGTAAAAATACCTTGGTGGATAGGGTTAAGTATTGCTTGATTAGCATTTTGTTTTTATATATTTTAAAGTTATGTTCATATGTTCTTCTTAATAAATCCTTATTGATTAAAGTATTCATAAAAAGTGATTTGTAAAGACATTCATATTGAGTCAACTATATAGCCTTCCAAATTACTAACTGTGATGGTGAAGGCAGAAAATCTAATGTTGAATTCCAGTGTCTTGTTTTTGGACTATCTTTCTGGTTTTGACTTTATAAGCCAAATGAGCTGAAGAATTGTGCTTTGAGTATTTTCAAAATTAAAACATGCTGGTGATTAGAGTTGTAGCCAACAGTTTCAACTGGACATAAATTTCCTGATGCTGTATCAATGTGTCTCCTTAATAACCAAGTAATAGTGGGGAATTCCAATGAATGACTAATTTTTGTGTGCCAGCAATGCAAGAATGAAGCACAGAAATACAGTCTCTACCACCTTACCATCAAATCTAAATATTATATATATGGCTGGAATTTTAAAAAACAAACTTACAGCAAAATGAGCCACTGTTTCATGCAAATAGCATGTCAATGAGTATCACAACAGCCAAGATACTGACTTTTTATCTTCATATGCTAAATGAGTCCAGTTTCAAAAACAAATCAAACAATTTAACATAGCCCTTCTGGACTGTTATTATAATGGTAATACTTTACAAAAGACCATAAGAAAACAAACAAACCTGATATTCTCTAACCAATGGTACCATGTTTTCACATGCAACTCGGGAATTATCTTCAATTCACCATCTTGAACAGCCTGAAAAAGAATGATTTATTCAGTAGAAAATATTGGAAAAGAACTTAATTTTTATAAAAATAATATTACATGTATTAATTATTTTTTTGCTAAGATGAATTACCTAGTTTGTCACAGACAGCATCAGGAAATTAATGAAAATAAAACTACCTTCCAAAACAATGTATTATGCTTAACGTCAACATGACTAAGTTGAAAATTATATAGGATGTAATGTATGATAAGACATAACAATTACATGTTATAATTTAAAAATTGAATAAAAATTGACAGTTCTGATTGGCCACATCATCAACAGAATCCCATATGTAATGACAATACTTCTTGTTGTTTAACCAATGATTTGACTATGCGAGTTTTCTTCTTCTTTGCCCATTATTACATTTGTTTTTCAGAATAGAGCTCAAAAGATCTTCGGTAGATATATAGAAACCTCGTTTACTATGGCTGTAAGTTTGTTACTCTTTGGTATGTCATTATCAATCCCAATTATCCCATTGATTAACTGTTTGTGCAAAGTTCATAGATTTTCAACTTGCAGCATATGTGATTACAAGAGACTTTAATAGCCATTGTTGAAGCAAGTCCATCTGTCAAGCAAAGATGCTGCTGCTACAGCCAAAAGTCAGTTTTGAACTAGTAAAGACAGTAATGAAAGTAACAGTAGCATTCCATTAAACCAGAAGATGAAGAAAAGGTTTCCAACTTCCATCAGATATAATTTGCTTAGAGCAGTCACATTTAGTTATGTGTTGTATTCACTACAGGGAATACGACCCTGGATTTTTAACGTTGCTGGTCTGTTACACTGGGTGACTTCAGATAATGATGTAATGGGCCACATACTTTCACATGAGAAATAAAGACGACATAGTCTCTCTCTCTTTCTCTCTCTGCGTGTGTGTTTGTGTGTATAACCTTTGTTGGTAAAGTATTGCAGCCACATTGAAATCCTTACTGAAATACATCACCATTCTACAAATTACATCTTTGGATATGGCAATTCAGACTTTCCAACAGTGTCTGCAATACCTCTAAATAACAGTTACCAATATTAGCTTGTTTTTTACCTTGCCACAAATCTACTTCAACTTGAGAGGTGGAGGAGACCCTAAGTTAGCAAATGAAAATGCAAAGACAATACACAGTTAGAAAGTCATTCTGCTAATTACTGTTAACTCCTTCTGATGCAGCATGATCATACTAGCCATTTATTATCTTTTCATTTAGCACTGTTATTTATTGAAACAGAAGTTAGAAGGCATCCCTAGCCAATATTACCATATAGTGGGCAAAGAAACTTTAGCCCTGCACAGAATATAATGGTGCTCATATGTTACACTATTCCCAGCAAACTGAGCAGGCACTGACTTATATTTTAAAAAATTATTACATCTTTCAAATATGCATCTTAAAACACAAGTAGCATATAATTAAAAAAAATAAAAAATAAAATGCAACTGTCTATCTGACTAATGTATTCTTTGGTGAGAAATAATGCTATTAGTAAAGACAAAGCAGCAACAATGCTACTAAATAGCTAAGAGAATGATTTGACTAGTTCTCTATATAATTCTTCAAGCCAATTTTAAAATAACAATTATGAGAATGTACTTCAAAATACACTTTTTTCCTTGGTTACAAACATCTAAATAATTACTTATAATTGGCTGAGTAATCACAACTCTATTGTAGATAGTAAGCATAACATCTGAGGGTTCAGAGAAATTTATTTCTTCTTTCTCCAAACACACCCTATGGAACTTGAAAGAAAAATATTTAAGCAGAGTAATTCTTCAAGATTCTTTCAACATATTGATGGCTAGTGCAAGTCAAGAACTGTTCAAACTACAAAAACATAAATTTAACATTTTGTTAACTTGGTCTCACAAGAAATAATCTTTTTTTCTTTTAAAACAGAGGAATTAAAACTTTATAGATAACATAAAACTTTGAACTATAATATGAATTTTAATGCTGATTTCATTAACACCTATTATAAAGTACATTAATCAAATTTTAAGTTTTTCTAAGTAAAATCTTGTGAAATGCTCAGAAATGTTACCATATGAAAGTAGTTAGACACAAGATACTTGGCTGAAAAATGGAAAACTAGAACATATTTTACAGCAGGATGGTGTTACTAGAAATGTTTTAAACATATTGTGACATGAGCATTTATTTTATTGGTTTTATATATTGAATTACTAAATTAAACAAATATCTATTCTTTTATTAAGATTTCTTTTCTAACAGAAAGTGTTTGGTGTTTTGCAATTGTGTTAAGTGGAGGCATAACTATAAATAAGTTGATTGTAGAGATTAATTTCAGGTAGTGAATAAAAATATAAAATATTCTTACCTGTGCTGCTTTCTGAGCCATCTCTGTGCAGTTAATATACCACTGGACCTTCAAAAGTGGTTCAACAACATCTTTAGATCGACTAAAAAGGTAAAAATAATTTCACAGTATTTTAATATTCAAATCTGAAGGATTTGCAAACATTTTTGTACACCATAGCTGTAATTCATGATGATGAGAAACCCACTTGAAGTAAAAATGATCTAAAGACGGCCGATATGGGTAGTAACACTTTAACCAAAATAAAGCAGGGAACAACATTTCAACCTACTTAGGTCATCTTCAGGTTAACTTCATATTAGTAAGTGTTGATATCCATACCAGCTGTCCCCAAATACACTATAGCTATAATGTGACTAAATGTTGAGTCCATTTTATGCTACTATGAAATAAATTTGTATAAAATAACCCTGAGTCAAATTCACAAACCCATCTTGCAAAAGATATAACACTGACATCATCTACTTACAGAATCATGACTTTTGTTACCATCCAGTATGTTCTTAAATGTCTTGATAACAGTTCAAGTTGAAATAAAATAAAAAAACATTCACTTTAACATTATTTTTAAGTGATATTATTAGCAAAATTTTCTTAAAGTAACTTGTTGTTTAGTTACAAACAAACAACAAATATTTCTAAGCCTCAAAGAGCAAAGTGAAGATTAGAAATATTTTAAAAAATTGTTAAACCTTTCAAATACCAATTTTAAAACACAAATAACACATAATACATTTTAAAAAATAAGAGAAAACCTAAATGTAATTTAACAATCAGACTAGTATCTATAAAGCAAGGAAAAATAACCAACTTAGCAGTAGTTCATTTTTAATTTGTAAACAAACTTACTGCCCACGTTTCCTGATAAGCTTGAGACAATTAAGAAATGTGTTAAAAGCATGTCATTCAAGATAAAACTGTCACTTAGCAATACTGATTTACTTTTGAAAGTGAACATGGCTTATCTTTGAACTCAAGATTTATAATTTTTACAGTTTCTTTTCAAATAAAGGAAAAAAAAACTGAGATAATATAAAACTTTGAATTATTATGTAATTTATATCATCTATTGTATTTAAATGCACTGACTGTAAATGAATTCAATTTTTTTTTTATGTAACTCAATAACACTTTGCAACATGCACAGAAAGGAATTTAACACTATCAAATGATCATGGGTCAAAGGTGATGTTACATTTGTTGACTTGAATTCAAATTTTATTCAATTACAATGTTATGGATTCCTGTCAATAAATTTGGTATAAGTTGTAGATTATAATCCAAATTTCAGAATTAAACATTAGTTAATTTTTAATTTAAAAGTATTAAAAGATACACTTAAATACTAATTTTTGTCTATCATGTGGTATGTTGTATGCAGCATTGGTTCAAATTAGAGGCTTATGATGTTCAAGCACAAAGACTGTAATTTCTTAAAAATTAAGAACTCAAATTACCAATATTGACAAGCTACAATATAAAATGGGAAACTATGATATTCTCTACACTTACCAACTCAAACACTGTAGTTACAAACTCCACCCACTTCTTTACACATTTGGAAACATACACCTAATGACGTGTGATGTGTGAATAACTGATCAAAAGATCATAATGTCCCCTAGCTTTTTTGAAATATTTGATGGTAAATTCTTTAGTTTTAAAAATGCTAGATTTGATGCCATTATGTAAGACTTTAGGAGCTTGAAATTTCACATTTTTTCTAGACCCAATTATAACTAAGTTACAAGGTTTGAATTACATTGGAATTCTGTAGTATTGATATTGTAATCTACGATTCTTGGTTATTTCAAAATGTATATGTAAAATTTACAAAAGTATATTGTTTTGCATCCTCCATGTGCAAAGTTTAATAAGGCTTAGCAATCTACAGTAAGCAACAAATGAGTATAAAATTTGTAAGTAGAAGAAATAATTGTTTGCAATACTCTTTTTATTTGCTGTTATGATTTTTTAAAAATTAAATTTAAGAACTTATTTGTAAATACGCATATAACGTATTATAACTGAAAGGTGATTTTATTTTACAAAATACTAGTCCACTACAACATAGTCAAGACAGATCACTTTCTAAAGGCCAGTTTTATATTCTAAGATAGGGTAACATGAGTGCATGTGCACTGTGTCATTTCAACTTCTGTAATGTTAGCCAGGCACAGGTGAAAGACCAATATAATAAAAATGATAAATATTCATAAATGTATGATGTTATGGAGATTTAAGCTGTTTAAACTAAGCATGTGTTTTCATGTTAGTTGTAGTCATTTCTAGAACAAAAAGTAGCATAATTTATATTAATTGCTTATTTTTTTATGGTGATTTCAAGGTGTGTTAAATCAACAGAACCCACACACAGATGCGATAGAGAAAGTGACATATAAAATATAAAGTTATTTATTACAAAATGTTTGATAATTATCTGGAGGTTATAAAAATTTGAAATATGAAATATGAACATTTTCTGACACATAAAAGTATTCTTAATCTTTAAATCAAAATTATTTGCATGTTGGATAATCAACATTTAGAAAATAGGAATAAGAAAAGCATTACTTAAAAAATCTTAAAATTTAAAAACAAAAATCCTGATATTTTGCTCACTAAAAGCCTTGTAATGTTTTCTGATTATTTGCAAAATTTCTTTAAAATATACTTTCTAATTTAATAATTATGCAATGAAAACTAAAAAGCATGAAATGGTTATGAGGTCAGCCTGTAGGTCTAGGTCTTTTTAGGGTTAAATGAACAGAATATAATAATTTCTTTGGAAAAGTCTTATACCAGAAGATCAAATACAGTAAATGTTTTGACTCATCTTGTAAAAGTTATAGCAAAAACTATTTTTTGAATAATAGATCACTTTGGTAGAGAGATAACCTGTGATGAACTTTAGCTGAATGGCCAGCCACTGCCTGTTGTAGAACCACAAGTATAGAAAACAATATTTAGAAAATCTTCAGAAACAGGAAAAAGCTAATACATCGTAATGTGCCCTCTTCCATAATCCACTGGAATACTATAAAGACCAACATCACACACACACACACTTACCTGAACATGAAAGGCAGAAGTCTTTCAAAATGCCACCCTCTCTGTGTGTTCCCACATCACACTTTATTAAATTTGCTCTTCAAAATAAATGTCACTTCCTGTACATTATTATAATTGGATAAAGTTATTTTGCTTTTTTTATTCTTTTAGAATTGTTTTAAAACCAACTGATAACTTACTTGCAAATAGGAACAACCATAGGATTGTCTTTTGTATCACGATATAATCCTTTTTCTTTCAAAGCCTCAAGTACTGCTTTTCTAGCTTCAAATCTTTTCATACCCTAAAAACACAGAAATAACATTAAAATATCTAATAAAGATCTTCACTTAAATTGAAAAACTAAAATTTTTCATTTGTACATGAAGTATGTGATGAAAATACTCAACACTTTGTGCAGCCTGGAAAAATGCTCTTTAAAAGAAAAAAAGATCATCATTATAAAACTTATTGCATATTATAAATTTCCTATAAAGGATACCACATTATTTACAGATGTGTTCAAAATGAAAATCTATAAAATGGTTTAATAATTCAAGAAGTTTTAGTAGTATATTACTTTCCTTATAAATTACAGTAGAATTCTGCAATATTCGTAAAGTAATTTATAATTTTTATTTCAAAATAATATAAAGCCTAAAAAAAATTGTTTTGTTTTACACTCTCCACATGTGAAATTTATCAAGGCATAACATGCAAGATACTGCAAGTGAGTACTATCTTCATAACAAGAAGTAAAAATCATTGTTTTCTATTTTATTTACTGTTCTATATTTTAAGAAAAAGATGAAATAAAAGAATTTATTTGTAAAAAGAAATACTGAACATATACTTATATAATATATTATAAATGAAATGTGATTGTCAATTAGAACAAAGCTAAGACAGATGCACTTTGTAAAAGATAATTTTATACTACTGGATATGTTAAAATGAACTGCATTTTTGGCAGGACAAATGATGAACAATATTCAACATGTCTACCATGTTCACCAAAATTGAATCACTTTTGACTTAGTTATACAGCAAAAGTAGTGTGAAAAATTAGTTGCCATGTTAACAGAAAGATGTTTGATCTTAACTACCCAAACACCAATCACTTCTAAGTTTTGTTATAGTCCAAATTTATACCAATTTTCATGTAAAGCCATTTAAGCCCTTTTTAAGAAATCTTGCAGAGAAACATACACACAGATAAAAATGTAATCTCCATCACCCTCTGTGGTGCAGGTAACAAATATCTAAGAGGAAGGGTATCTGTTAACTTCAACATTATTAAAAAATTTCCTCAAGAGATTCATCAAACAATTTATGTACATATTCAGCAATTACTAACAAGTAGTAATGAACTACGTGTATGGTAATCTCTTATAAACACTGTAATTCACATTAACATCACAAAACTTAAAAAATGATACCTACAGAAAAAGCACCACAATCTTCACATATATTGCCAGCATCGTTCATTATATTCACCATGGGAAGATTATGTCTTTTACCTACTTCATTATCATTATGATCATGAGCAGGGGTTATTTTTACAGCTCCTAAATACAAAAGAAAAATTTAAACAATTCAGAGATCAGAACAATGTTCAGATTCATGAGTATTTACTTAGAATAAAAAAAAAATATGTTGAAGAACTTATAGCCTTGCTTACATTTAATTAGTTAGAAAAACAAGAATTGTTATTGAAAATCTGCTACGTTTTACTCTTCTACACCCTATAGAAAAGAATGCATCTTCAATCAGCTGTGTATATTTTTCCTAAAATTTTTTATGCACCTATACTGAATGTAACTGATACTTTTGCAAAAAAAATATGTGAATGCAACAAAAATATCAGATGGAAGGCATCAATTTAAACTTTAATTTGAATATTTTATTGATGCAAAGAAAACACCCTTTGGTGATAAACATATAAACATGACTATTTCTGGTTGGTCAGTACAGAAACAATTATAAACTAAGTATGACTTTAGTCTGTATATTGCCTTTAAAATTCATTTACAGAAAGCTTTAAAATTCAGTTTTTTAATAAATTCCTAACCAAGTATTACATAATTAATCTGCATATCATTACTTCAACTATAATGTTGTAAAGTGAATTGAAAATAGTACTAAAGAACAGAAACTTGTGAAATTTGAAAATAGAGATGAAACAAATTATCCTAACTTTTTAATTTGATAAATTGTTAAATAAACAAATATTCTCAAATAATTATTCCTAGGAAGTTAGCAAGAAATTTAAAAACTAAGAAATACATGATAAAGGTCAACCCCTTTCATAAAAACCATTAATCAGAAAATTCAATTTACAAAATACATTGTACTGAAATCACAGCATGTATTTTTCTGAAATTTTTTAAAACTTGTGCTAAAAGGCCTTAAAATTTTATTAAACTTAACATTTTTTTCTTTCCGCTTCCTTTTCACAAGTGAGGAAAAATATCTACATTATCATTTTTTGTTGTTGTTGTTTTTATGACACAAACTTAACAAAAACTAAAGGAAAAATATCTACATTATCATTTTTTGTTGTTGTTGTTTTTATGATACAAACTTAACAAAATTTGACTTTCCACTGTGTTGATGGCACTTAGAAAAAAAAGGTACCCTATAATGAATGATCAATAAATTGGTTATTTGCTTATGATATTAAGTTCTTGGGTGTTACTAACTATAAAAAGGATGCTGTAAGTCTATAAAAGGTTTAAGATCATTCAGCAAGTTGGAGAAAACTGACATATAATTTTAATAAGAAATGTAAGATAATGCCTTTGGGTTATCACAACTTAAATTATGAGTATAATTTGGATGGGAATAACTTTAATAGTGTCATGACAAAAAAAAAATCTTGGTGTAACAGTCAATCAGTCTTTTAAGCCATCCAATCAGTGTGCTGTTGCTATGGGTAGAACAAATAGGATTTTAGCTTGTTTCTACAGAAATACTGATTACAAAGCCTGAAGAGGTTATAATTTTGCTGTCTAGGTCACTGGTTAGGCCACATTTGGAGTACTGTGTTCAGGAAGGACATTTAATTAATGGAAATGGTTCAAAGTAGAATTAATAGAATAGTAATTGCAATGGATGGGTCATGTAAAGAGAGATAAAGATTTCTGTAACTTTCTCTTTAGAAATTAAAAAGTTAGAGGACATTTGATTTAGGTATTTTGAGACTGTTAATATATCATTGTTTTTCAGCTAATGATGAGAATAGTAGAAAACTAGGGGACACAAATACAAATTTTGGAAAGGAAGGAGTCATATTCAGAAGAGTTTTATTTTTCTAAAGGAGTAATTGCCCTCTGGCATGGCTTGCCTTCGAATGTTGTAGAAAAAGTAAATTTAAATGAGTTTAAAATGAACCTTGATAACTATATGAATAATAAGGGCTGGCTTTGAGATCATTTATCAGTTTGATAGTTTTGCTTTGGTTTAGAGGAGGGATAGACACTATGGACCAACAGGTCCCTTGTTGATCCTAAACATTGTCATGTTATAATAAACAGTTTCTAAGTGTATTTGTTCCCCAAAAAAATCATTACTTTCAAGTATTTAACATGTTATGTTATGTAAAATTTAATAGAATAAACAAGAAATATAATCTCTAGAAAAAGAACTAACCTGTACCAAACTCCATATCAACAAATTCATCACAAACAATGGGCAATCGTCGATTACAAAATGGATGAACAACAAATTTGCCATGAACATGAGTATAGCGATTATCTTTTGGATGCACAGCAATAGCAGTATCACCCAACATTGTTTCAATTCTAGTTGTGGCTACAATAATTTCTTCATCTAAACAAATGAAAAACATTTAATTACAAATATAAAACTCTTTTCTGCAACAAAATTATTCTTCAAAGAAGTTTTTTCATGGTCTGTTGACTCAAAGAAAAAAAGCTCTCCAATTATTTATAGTTGAGCCATTTTGGACACTGAAAATATTAAGTAACAGATACAAAAATATTTTAAACAAAATTATTCTCATATTTACAATTGCATAACTAAGAACAATTTATTACAAATAAGGGAAATCCATAACCAAAAGTCTCTCAATGCAAATTTTTAACTTTACTTGTGACTACTAGGGACATTACTTGATGCATGCACATTTTGCTCAGTGTCATGAGTATTTATTTCATATTTTACTGTGCATATATTTTTTTGATAAACCACCCTAGGTACTGTACAATTGCTGAGTTGTACCTGATACTAAAAGTTTTTAGAAGCAGTACTTTAAACATATAAATACTACTTTTAACAAAAATTACTAGTGGGTATTCATACATAAGACAATTTCCTAACAAATATCAGACAGGTAAACCTATAATCGCAGCAAATTTTCAAGACTATTGAATATGTTTCAGGACTGTACACTTTTCTTGAAAGAATACAATAAAACAACTATATTTATTAAGGACAAAAAATCTTTATTGTAGCAAGAAACTGAAAAACACCACCAAAATAACTTGCATATTATAAGATAGGATAGCCTTATCTCTGCTCATTTATGTTTAACCCTTTTACTTCTCTTCTTGTGGAACCAAATACTCTACAACCCAACATTATGATTTTCCAAGAATAGAATGCAGGTCCTTCTTTTAGATTGACTAGGGAGAAATGAACTAAGAAAGTACACTGGAATCCAGAATGCTTATATACTTTCTTTGTCTGGTAAAAGTCACCAACTCTTTATCTCTGATTTCTAACAGAAAAAGTCACCTATTACCTACACAACAAATAAGCTAACCAGATGCACACAGCTGGATGATTTAATCAATTACGTTTGTACATCAATTAAACTGTTTGATTAAATGAAAGCACAACTAAATTGAGTGTCAAAAGACTAATCACCTAATTGAAATTAGGGTTTGCAATTATTCCAACTATTCAAGTAAATTAAATAATATCTTTATATATTTGTTACCTTTGCTCTGCCTACTGGAGATACCTTTACCCAAACGGCCCGGCATGGCCAGGTGGGTTAAAGCATTCGACTCGTAACCTGAGGGCCGTGGGTTTGAATCTTTCAGCTGTGGAGAAATTATAATGTAAAGTCAATCCCACTATTCATTAGTAAAAGAGTAGCTCAAGAGTTGGCAGTGGATGGTGATGACTAGCTGACTTCCCTCTAGTCTTACACTGCAAAATTAGGGATGGCTAGTACAGATCGCCCTTATGTAGCTTTGCATGTAATTCAAAAACAAACATTACCTAAACAGGATTTTTTCAGCTTTGGACCAGCAGGTCCTGATAACTCAGCAATGATTCAATTCTGATTTTCATCAAACTTCTTTTCCTCTCTTTGTTCTATCAAGGTTGACTAGAGAGAATGCAACTGGCTGGCAACACCAACAATCAACTCATCTGTTACTTGGGTGTTACAAAAGTGTGTATTCACCCATTTTTTTCACACTGTGTTAAGTTTCTAACTAATATATAACTAACTCTATACTTTCATGCTTTATATACAGGAACAGAACTATGAGAATGGTACATACAGTTTGAACTTTCCTGCCTTTTTTCAGTTATTAATAACTGTTATTCAATGTTGTATAAGCAAGTACAGATCTGGGTGAGGAGTCTAGTTGGAGATAAGTGAATAAATCTCTTATAGTTTCTAACAATACAGTTTTATTAACCCTTTCATAACAGGAATCCTTTATTGTGCATGTCACAAAGTTTTTAGTGACTCATAGTACTGTATAAAAGTGTTGAAAAAAGTTAGAAAACAGATTTCAAGCTACTTTCAAAGGCCAATGGAAGATTAATCACAAATAAAATATCAAAATTTTATTAATCTCCATATTTAGTACAACAGAAACTTAGTGGAAGTGTCTGAATTCAGCAAAGAGAATATTTTGTGTGCTCCTAACTTGCTTTAACAATTGCAAACAGTCTTTTAGGCATTGTTGTAACATATTGAATCAAAACACTCGTTGGAATTTCACTCAAAATATCTCGAACACTCTCCCATAGTTTTTTTGGAAGTAATTTTTTATTTGTCAAGTTTCTGATCTATCAAATTGCAGATCTGCTTTATTAGGCTGAGACTGGGGTTCTGTGGGGGCCATTGCATCATTTGAATGACTCCAGAATTTTTTTAACTAAGTAATTTTTGCATAGGTTGGTTAGTGTTTAAGGGCATTATCTCCTTGGTGGTAGAATCCTTTACCAATTACATGCAAACCTGTATCTGATGATACTTACGCTTGGCCATTATTCCATCTATTTTGCAACTACCTCCTCTTAATTCAGCAGAAAGATACCCAAATCATGGTAGGAGCTACACATCGAGGCCAGTATCTTTCACCTTTCTTCAGCCAGATGTACAACTTACAGTTTGAACAAAATATTTCAAATTTGGCATCACTCATCAGCAACACTTTTTTCCATTTATCAACAGCCCAGTTTTGTACTTTAGCAAATTTCAGTCTCTTGACAATAGATGAAGGTAGAAGAAAAGGTTTTTTTAACTGCTACATGACCAAATATTCCATTCTCATTGGGTTCTTTCATACTGTAGATCTGGACACTTTTCTGTAACTTGGGTACACCATCATTTATCTCATACTTGAGATCAGTGCCAGTATTCCTTCTGTCCTGAAAGTTATATAAATGAAGATACTTAACATCAGTATAATTGAATTTTGGTGTCCTGTCTTTTCCTTTCCCATTTTGAATTTTACCTGTCTCAAGTCCTTTGATCTAAGGTGTACTTGACAATGTTTGGGAAGAATTTCAATCAGCAGCAATTTGTCAGAGTCCAATCAACATCATGTAAACCTTTTATATGAACTCTCTGCTCTACTGTCAATTGTTTATGCTTTTTTAGGACATAGCATTAAAATAAAATTTAATTTACAGTGTTAAATACTGTTATTATCAAGACTTATTTGGGAAGTGCTATTAAATTTATTCTAGCATATGAGTACCACGTCAGTTCCTTGTTAGCTTCTTTCTAAATAGTTAAGACACTGCACAAGTCCAATAAAAGTTATTGCAGACCCTATATTTGACCTATATGTTCATTTAAGCAGCACCCTTGTGAAATGCCCTTAATAGAAGTATATGAGAGTTCTAAAGAAGGATAAGTATTCCTACCCTGGCTCATTCAGTTGTCAATAGAAAACAGTGAAGAATTACCAGTGTTGAAATTAACATTCTATAATGGCATGTAAGAATAAGAGTTATGAAAAGAATGACAAAGTATTCTCTTGTTCTAATACTTCTGCACAGCTCTGTATGATCAAAATTTAATTAAACTACTTTTTGTTTATGGTACACCAATAAGAATGGTATAAAATCATCCATATTTTAATAGTACACAAGTTTTAGATTTTTGATTTTATAAGACAATATTAAAAATTTCCCACTGTGCAAAAAATGTGACACATTCTCTAGGCTTCCCATCTTTTCCAATTAATTTACCATCCTTCCAGTAAGTACAAAATTTATCATAATTTACTTATTGTCATCTCAAGCAAAACAACTTTTACAGCCTTCAATCTTGTTTCATTACAGAGCCATAAAACAGAAAATCAGACCCCTTTTATGACATCCACCTGTCACAGTCACTCTTTCAGGATTTGTCAATAGTTTTATTTTTACAACCAACAGAAAGCCAAGGTTTTCATTTATCAAATTATACTTTATATAACTGTTTTTTGAACAGAGGATTATCAATTTCTCTTTCATCAGAAGCCTCATTCACATGGGAAAAATACTAACTTGGATGAATTTATAATGGCTCATCCCACAGTTAAAAAGCCAGAAAAAATTTGACAGTTAGGAGAATTATCTACTTTTTTGCATGTTATTTTCTATGTTCTTTGTTACATTATTTAATTAAATAAAAATTATTTACTGTATTACCATTAGTATAAAAAAAATATGATTAAGTATCATTGGAAATTGACAGCAAGAAAAAAAATAGGTTTCAGGTAAGTACCTTATTGTTTTTTATCTTTATTCTTTATTATTATAAAACTAACTACAATAAAAATAGGTGTGTCTCTTTAGGTCAGTTAAGGTAAAATAAACAATAATAATAATGTAATAAAGATGATTCATGTGAGAATTCTACATTTCTCAAGTGATGTACAAGTTATAAACGTCATAAATAGTTAGACGTGGTTCAGAGGGCAAGAAAACAATACGTATATATTGTTATGAGTTTAATGCTACTTAAGATAATTGAATACAGTTTAATGCTACAATATTAAGTCATTCTAGAAAGAAAGAAAAAGGATAATTTAAATTTGTTTTAATTTTTTCATTTTGGTGTTATGAAGTCAGTCAAAGTGACCAATGTTGTACAGAGTTAAGGTAAAGAAAATAACAAAATATAATATTTTACTGAAAACAAGCATTTGAAATGTTTAAATACATTTAGGAGGTTTCAAAAATTAGAGAGATCTGAGGTTTCTAAGGTGAAGAAAAGTATTTATAATCTTAACATAAAAATCACTTTGCACATAGATTATTCAAAGCCAATATTAAATATATTCATGGACAAATCTTTTTTCATTTTATTTAAAATACTTCTCAAAAAATATATTCTGTATG